>NC_083104.1:84512189-85933423 GCF_949774975.1 Lagenorhynchus albirostris | reverse complement strand
TCGTGCTGAATTCTCTCTCTGAGCATTATTCTGAGCTGTGCACGCTCATCACTACTAGGAAACAAAATCACTATCGACTGCTAATGTGCGGTTTTACTAAATGCATCAACTCCACCCAGTCTTTCTCATTCACCACAACCCAGTTTTTAAACACTGCTCAGATTCCTGCCTCAACCATTTGTGCCCATTTTGGCTGCCTTCTCCAACAATTTCGGAGAGCCTAGAGGCCAATAAACAAGTAAACTTGGACAGCCACAAACCACAGCGCCTCAGATCTAAACTACTGAGTTTGCTTACTTCGCATACCTCAAGCTGGGGCAAATCCATTCGCTAGCGTAGCTGGAGGCCTCCCAATAACCTCCTGAGAATGCTGGGGAGGGACCACATGAGCATATGTAAAAATCATAGCCTCCCTTATTCAAGGATCCTGCAGTGGACATTAGGCAAAGTTTCTCTTATTGCTCCAGAGCTCTATTATCATTGCTACCATCCTTAAAATTTCCGCAATACCTTTGGGATCTAACCCACTTTTCATTTTCTAGGACAACTGGGGGTGGGGAGATGGATAAAAAGAAACACACAAGATTCTTGGCATTTCTCTCCCTGTTACTTACTTTTAAAGCAAGGCTTTCAACAAACAAGTGAATAGAAGCAGAAATGCAGACATGGTTTCAGTCTTCTCCATCACTGAATAACTCTGATCATTGTGGAATGTGCCATTAGGGGACCAGGCTCTTTCAATCTTTACATGCTACAGAATCACCTGGGGAGCAGAGGGTGACGATTTGCACAACTAGAGAGCAGTATCACAACCAGGAGATTGGCATTGGTTCAACCCACATCCCAGACCAATTTAAAGAGAATCTCTGGGGGGTAGTATCCAAGCATCTGTCACCCCAGGTGACTCAAATTTTCATCCACCTTTAAGGTCCATTACCCTAGGTCGAAGACATTTGTTCTCAAACTTTATCAAGCATCAAAATCATCTGGACACTTTTAATACAAAGATTGCTGGGACTTATCCCCCATTTCTGAGTAACAATCTAGGTAAAGAATTTCGCATTTCTAACATGCATGCAGGATATACTGATGCTGCTGAAACCCTACACTCTAGGAAATTGTTTCCCAGAAGGTCCACTTAAGCACACTTCTGCTTACATTTTATTGGCAATGACTGTCACCTGAACATCACTAGCAGCCACCAGAATATTAAATATTTTCATTGAGCACAGTACTTCCCCAAACAACATCAGAATTATCTTAAAAAAGAAGGGAAGAATAGATATCTGGGAGGTGAGTACTTCCTAAAAAAATTAATGTCAGATGAACATAAAAATGATATTGTTTTGTGTATTTTGTGGCACACTGGAATAACTGAACATTTATGGAGCCTGGATGGCGGCCAGCATCTACTGGTACAGGCTCTTCGGCCATCCAGGCTCTGTCCATCCACAAGGGGATCTGAGTTCTGTCCATGCAGATAGATGATGAAGCTCTGGATTGACAACTGGAAATGTCTGCTACAAAAATGTACCAAGGTGAACCACTATACCCTAATTTGTATGACCAGTCCATCCTTTAAAAGAAAAAAAGGTTCATATTCAGCAACTTTAGCAAATGTCAATTTATGTGAGAGCCGGTATGAAAAAGAGTTAACTCCTAATGGCTGAGCTGCCTCTTCTCTCAGCAAACTTCATTTCAGAGGGTCACTAGTAAATTGTCTACAAACATATTGGCTATGTTAGCACTTTAATCTGACCTGACTTCAATCATTCTTTCCTATATACCATTTCCTTCAGATTTTTTTTTCTGTGAAGAGATCTCACACAATTCCCAGCTCACACCATGTGGCATTAGAGTTTTAGAATCACTGCCCGTAGATTAGCTGAGTGACTGACCAAGGGAACACATACCAGTATAAAGCATTCTAATACCCCTAATTCTCCTCTTCCCTTCTGCACACTGTGCCCATTTGGAATGATTGCAATGTTTCCCATTTTTGTAATGGTTGAATCTGAAAGGGAAGTGGGCCCTGAAATACCTTAGCGCAGAGCAATTTTAAAAGATTTGAAAGCTTTCCCCTTCAAGCCACGAAATGTTCTGAAAGCTTCTGATCACTTGACTCTATCCTATCCCACATAGATCTGACCAAGCTGCCATTCCATCAGCCCCCATATACACTGAAGAATATCTGTCTTTAATCACTAAGACGTCCCCTATTGCTTCAAATGACTCTACTGCTCCTGTAAAAGCTTAAATTATTTTCACTTGAGAAGGTCCAGGCCTGTGAGTTCCTTTGCCAAAAGAATGGGGTCCATCAGTAAAAATTACATAAAAGCAATGGTTTGCATTCAAAATATGTCTGACTGTATATAAATAAAATATAAAGACCTCCTATGTATATTGGTCTCCTTTGTTGGGAAAAAAAAGAGCCATAGTTGCCATAATCTTTATGACATTATTGCTGTTACTCGCTCAGTGACAGTAGAAGGCTCATTGCTGGGATGACAGAATCACAAAGCCACACACTCAACACCCTTTGGTCTGTGGCTACCGCTGCAATTTCCAAGGTCTATCATAGGGTGAAGTGCTATGTCTTTGTTTCTCAGGCTGCTTAAATCTTTGCCCAAAATTGGCCACCCTGGCTCTAACTGCCATCTACTGAGAGGGCTCCTCCAACTTCTCTGGGCTTTTATGGGGTAACAGGAGCTTTTTAGTAAATGTACTCATAATCAAGGATTAGCAGATTCTGTATTAGCTAGGATTGTTAGATCTCCATGACCACACAAAGTTTAAAAGCATATACTCATGTCATCATTCTCTTCCTAATTTCATAAAAGTGAAGTTATAATGTTTTGTTGTTCATGAATCAGCCTAATTCCTTTCACACACACTGGCATATCAGTTCTTTTACGTAATAATTGATAAAGAAAACATCACACTACTTCAGTCAGAATTAGTTCGAGTTCGTTCATCCAACAGCCACTCAGCAAGTATTTATTGCGTGTCCACTGCATGTAGACTCTGCCTCATGTAGCGGGTACAGCAGTGAATAACAGAGTCACAGTTCCAGTACTCAACAAGCTCACATTTATCTAGTAAATTGATTTATAAAGTGCATATTTAATCATCTATGTTTCTCAATGAGGCTCTTGCTATTATGGAATGAATTTATTTCTGGCAGTTTTCTAACTGTGGTGGGGAAAAGTAAGCAAGTGAAAAGAATCTTTCCCTAGCGTTCTGAGGGTCAAAAGACTCTTGTTTTGAGTCTTCTTTACTTTAGCCTCATCACTCTCCTTTAATTTCTGATCCTTGGTCCTCAATTCAACAACAGGAAGTTAGTCAATTCATCCCCTATTTCTGTCTATCCCCTCACTAGATGGTGAGCTCCGTTCTTAAGCACAGAGAAATGATGTCTCATGCATTGTCCCTTCCCATCCCTGACACTCCTCTCTTCTCACACAGCACGTACAGGAGTCCCCATCACTGTGAGTGTCTAAGACATGCTGGATGAATAGACAGATAGATGGATGAGTGGGTGGGTGCCCAGCTGTGCCCCGGGAGGGTGTCTAGTGGACCTGGTACTTTATTGAAGTGACTACCACAGCTTACTTAGTCCACATGGCTTCCTCATAAGTCCAAACTTATTTCTTCAGGTTTTGAAGGATTCTGTCAAAGCAGAGTACTCAGGCTCTGTGCCAGGTTACAGGGAAGGGAGGTCATATTTTGCCATGAAAAAGAAACTCTTCACAGAATCTGGAAGGCAACTCAGAGAACATCCAGCTCAATCCCATGATTTATAGATGAGAAAAGGAACCATGAAAGGTGAAATGTTCTGCCTGAGATTATGTTGCTGGTTAGACACAAAGCAATGACTAGAACCCAGGCTTCTTCACCTGAAGCCCAGGGATCTTCCTAGTGCACAGTATGGACCACATCTGTAAACAAGACAAAGTGAGGCAACCTCACAATTGTCTTCAACAACTCGCTATAGACATGAATGCACAGATGGTTCACCATGACTCCTGGATGCCAGCCAAAGGTCTGGGCGGAAGGACAGGGCACCTTGAGTTTATATTTGCTTAAAAGGCTACAGTATGTTTACCCAGAATGTGTGGCACAGGGTGCATCTTTCTATCAGCCTTGGTTATGCAGCTGAGACTGAAATTCTGTGTGGCCATGTCCTCAGTAGTTGTGTTTAGTGCCCACCCATAGAAAATTTTTTAAAAACAGAACAAAATAACAACCCTAAGAAAAACTTGAGGTTTGGGAGAATCAAGATGTTCCTGAAACCATGCCAGATATTCCTTAATTAAAAAATAAGCACAAGTTTTAACACAGTGGGGCACTTGAAATAAAGAGAGCAATGGTACAGATTATTGCTTATGTTAATGAATGGCATTCCTTTTATTATCTAAGTTGATAGTGAGGTTGTATTTTGTTGTTGTTGTTGTTCACTCAACATGTATCACCCACAGATGGAGTAGTCTGTATGATTTGAGAGACAAATAGGAAACTCTGCCGGCCTACAAACTAACTTACTGCAGCATAAGAAAATAACTCCCTTGTGCTTAACAGGCTGACCTTAAAAGTGCAAGTAATTTGGAAGAGTTATGTCATAAAATTGCATAATTATACCATCAGAGTTTATAGCTTAGTGAACACACCTTTAGTGAGATGACACAAAATTGCCAATTCTCTCATTGGTAGAGTGGGCTTCTTCTTGTTCTGGGCCTGCCTGACATCCCCAGATCAGCGAGTTCCATATTGTGTATGCAATATGTTACAACACACTCTTTCTTTTCCCAGATAACTCTTAAAATGCTTCCAGTTATAAGTAAAAGGATGATATCTAACTCAAACTGGCTTCTTGCCTCTGTATTCATCTCAGAATATGGTCTTTGTAACTGAAAGGTGAAAAGGGCAACCAAGCGTCTTGCCCCCTGTTCTATCCCTGAACAAAGTCATAAGTGGACTCTTATTGGACCAAATTCCAATACATGACCTTCCCTAAACCAATTACTGTGGGCCCGGAGGATGGACTGTTCTGATCGGCTAGAACTGATTGTGGCCAATAACTAGAACTGAGGTGATATAACAGCATGGAGGCAGAGATGGATGTCTGCTGCCATGAGCACCACAGAGTGCACTATACTCTATGCTGTAAAGAGACAGGAGTTATCATGGTGGATGGGGGAATAGGAGAAAAGATAATCAGTTCAGAACATGGGGCAGTGCCTGAAGAGGATGGATACAGCTGGATCCAAAATGGGGGTTCTGGGGACTTGCCTGGTGGTCCGGTGGCTAAGACTTCGTGCTCCCAATGAGAGGGCCCAGGTTCGATCCCTGGTCAGGGAACTAGATCCCACACGTGGCAACTAAGAGTTTGCATGCCGCAACTAAAGATCCCACACAAGCAACGAAGATCCCGTGTGTCACAACTAAGACCCAGCACAGCCAAATAAATAAATACATAAATAAATATTTTTTAAATAAATAAAATGGGAGTTCTGTAGTGCCACATTAATGTATCTCTCAGTGGCAGAAGAAGGGTAAATAGTTGCTTTTAGTTGAGAGAGTTTCAGAAAGAGGGTTGACAAGGGCATGCATTTTCTTAGGGCACAAATGCAGTAATTTACAGATATGTTCTGCAAATTTCTTGCTCGAAGTTATCAATAGTGGATGACAAGTAGCAAAACATTCACATTCTCCTTCCTGCTTTCTTTCCATATGACCACAGCTCAAACTGAATAGGAATAGGATTCTACAGGGTATTCACAATATTCTGGGTGGGAAAAAAACATAAAGAAAAAGAATTAAGTTCTTTTCAACCTATTGACTTTACTCTAATGCCTATTTTACTCTTCAAATATAACCCTTTAAGATCATAGTCATAATTTTCTTTAAAATTAGATGATCACTTGTTTGTTTTGTATCCAAAATCTTTAGAGGTTGAGCTTAAAAATTATTGCTTCTTTTCTTTCTTTTTGTCTTGTAAGGTGATCATGTATCCTCCCTTCCCAAGTCTCTCTGCAGTGGATCTCAATATACCATAACGTGGTAGCATTTTTATGAGGCTAATTCAGTGTAATAAATGCTGCAGATGGAAATTAGCAGCACAAAATAGTAACAAGTGCAGTGCATTTGGAAAATGTAAAAGCTAGAATTCCACCATTAACCGTGAACTTTGGTCAAGTCATTCATTTCTCAGGGCTTCAGCAGTGGTTTCTTTCTAAGATGAGGTAAGAATAATATCTTACCTGTCTAAAAGAGAAGTAGTAGACAAGATGATCTCTTGATTCCCCCTTAGAATGAAAATATCTATTATTCTTCGGAAAAGTCAACAAATGACACTTGCGAATGATATGGTAATAATCCTATGATATTTCGAAATGTTAGTATTAACATAAGTGGGCTATTGGTGTATTCATTGACGGTAAACAAATACGACAGCAAGGTAAGCTAGCAAAAGGGCAGCTTTCATTTTGAGATTTTGTGTTCTGTGTCTCAATCAATCATTCTTCAGTTTGGAGATCAGTTTTAGTTGTAACTTTTTTGTGATATGTCAGTATATAAGATAAAAAATGTAGTTGTTACCAGGACCAAAAACTTACACCAAACTGATAACTTCTCCACTACTCTATAAATGCACTGAATATTTAAAATTAATATATTAGAGGGCATTGCTATTAGCTTGATTACTCTTCCTAGAAAACTGCTTTTATATTTAACTGTTTCCTTCATAGTCCTAAAACATGTTTTCAGTGTTAGGACCTATTGTAGTAACCATAGTTTCAAGCAGATTTTTAAAAAACTAATTGAATGGAAAGCCATTTATTGGAGAAGGGTTGAGGGCAAGGGAACTAAACAAGTGTGTTTCATAAAGTTGCAGGGATTCAGCTAGTGAGACTTGTGGATTGCATTACATGGCTACCACTAATTAAATCAGCGCCTGCACTAAAAGCTAATTTATAACACATGTATATGTAGATAAACATTCATTCATATATGAGTGCATTATTTCTATACACTGAATACTCATTATGTGCCAGGCACTGTGCTAGGAACTGGTTACAAAAGAATGAGTGAACAGAGCTTCATGGAGCTATGAGCAAATGTCAATGACGGTACAAAGAAGGATGTGAGTACTCTGCCTAGAGAAGCCTGAAAGACTTCACAGACTTGGGTGGGCATCTTCCATACATCTATGCTAGCTAAGTGCGTGACATTTCCCAGGAAACAGTGCAGAGCTGGAGGATAAGAAAACAGAGTGCAGAATACAGGGGATAACCTACTTTTAAGTAGCTAGTGGAAGAAAAGTGTTAGGAAAAAATTAGTGAAAAAAATACATTCAGAGAGGTACAAAAAGAATCAGGAGGCAGCACTGCTCAGTGACCAGGATGGACAGAATTTCAGGAAACTGGTCAACTTGTAGGAAAGTCCAGTAGGATAATGTCATAGAACAGTCCTCAGGGATTAGCACTCAGGTGGGCATTGGTGACGTCTGGGGACAGCTTCCACAGCACAGCTATTTCACTGAATGCCATTCTGGGAAGCTCTCAGGAAGAGCTCACATTGAGGTCATCAAAATATTTTCAAAAATTGTAGTACTCAATGTCCCACCACCAGCTGACCCTATCTGTCTCTCTGTGTCATAGGGTCTTGACTGTTTGCACTAGTCAGTGGAACAACATCTATGATACACAGTATCTTCCTTTTCACCTTTCAACTCAATTTTTTCCTTTTCTTATAAGATACTGAAGGACACTTCTGTTCCCTGACAAGGCCTCCCGAGACTGCTCTTCATCTTCAGAGGAAGAAAACAGATTGTATTGATATACGTGTCTATTTCTTCATAGGCTTGCGTGGTTGGTAGTTTGTACCCTCTCTTCTCTCATTTTCATCAACCTGTGAAAAGACAACTAAAACTACTGCTCACAATGAGAACAAAGATAGCTTTGCTCCCCGTTCCCTGCCAAGGAATGAGCTTTGGTGGAGGCTGAAAGAAAATCACTGGCTGCGTCAGCCACATCTTCAGCTGCTCTAACTAAGAGACTCCGCATTAAATCAACAGTTTGAAGAAGGAAGAAGTTTATTTTTCTCACAATAACCAAAGGAAAAAGTTCTAGGTGGAGAGTAGGTCTGTTCTGCACAGTCAGTTAGGGTCCCAGGTCTGTTCCTCTTTGCATGAGCAAGAATGTTTGGTAAAGCTGAGTCTCAAGCATGTCCAGATTCCAATTCATGGGGAGGGGAATGGGCATGCAAGGTATTAGAGAGCAGGTTTGTAAAATGAAACATCATACTGAATCTGAATCAATCACCTAAAACTTAGTCATATGACAGACAGCAGCAAGGAGTATCCCAAGCTGGGCTACTACATTCCAGCTACAGTTCCATCAACATGGAAGAGGAGAAGAATGGATTTGTGGAGGTAGCAATCAACTGCTAAGAAACAAGGGCAGAATAGATTCTCGTGGGCAATTATCAACCTCTGCCAAAGTATGTTGCTTTCCCTTTATAGTTTACATTCTTATTGGAGAAGCACGCAGGTTAATAGGTAGTTATAAACAGTCTGTTAAAGGCTATGACAGCTGTAAACACAACATGGATGTTAAGAACAAAGTAATGAATCCAACTTGGCCTTTGGGGATCTGGAAGGCTTCTAAGATGAGGCATTTATATATAAAAAAGAGAATCCTGAAGGATAAGTAATAGTTATTCTAATTGGGGGGTGGGGTATTGTCAAGGGTTTTAGGAAAACAACTCAGCCTGAAGACAAGTCATGGTGAGCACTATGGGAAAAACACAAAGAGCATCACATGACTAATATATAACATTTTATTTAAAGAAGGAATTGCTGGACTATAGACAGCACGGGGGAGATGGTGTCAGATGAGATTGAGAAGCTAGATTACAAGGGATGTTATAGTACCTGTAACCTTATAACCAGGCAATCAAGATTTCACTTGAAACACTATGGGGAGACATAATAATAGGCCAGACAGCCTCAATCCCTGAAGGAAGGGAACACAGTTTCTTTCTTTTACCTCCAAACTATGCTATCATTCTTCAGGTCTCCTACCCTCATTAGCCTCAGGTCACACTGCACACAGGTAAATCATCTTATGCTCATTTGGCCCATAAGAGAGGAAATCTCCATATTTTCTCATTTATAGCTCTTACACTTATCCCTGTTGAAGAAGAACCCACATAATTTGATTCGAAGTAGGGGAAGAAATAAATCCAGTTCTGCTGGACTTCACTTTGAATGATAATAATCACATAATAGCTCAGTAAAGTGTATTCTTTTTGTTACAACCATACGAAGTTGATATTCATAATCTGAGTAGTAAGCATCCTTTGTATATACCCTTGCTTCTGGCTGCATTCTCATAAAACCTATTTTAATGCGTTTCCTCAGGGCTATAGGCAAACAATACAACCCCTGCTTTTGATAGGACTATGAAAGCGGGAAGAAATTATGCTGCATAAAACCAGAGGGCAAAGTGAAAAGCAGTAGAATGAAAATAAATACTCGGTTGTATAACCATCAAGGTGTTTTTGCTTTGTTGCGTTATCTTTTAATCTTTGACTTATCTATTTAAAGAAGAGGGCTGCCGTATTAGATTGGCTTATTCTCTCATTATTTTTATTAAAGCACAATATATTTTCCATTTTTATCCTTCTTTACACCTACTGCTATAGGGAATGTTGAAGGTAACCTTGAATTCTGTTTTGTCCTTTAAGGAGAGATAGTTAACTTCCTGTGGAGGTTTTGTAAGGGAGAATAACAAAGTTTGCTTTGGTTGCTTGAGCAGTCATAACAAATGCACAGGTAGGTGACACTACACCTCGCTATACCTAACTCACATAAGCCCCTTACACATCCCGTCCTCTGGAACACCCCTCCCTTCCCTCTGCTTGCTGCCTGGGCTTCCGTCTCAACAGGTAGCAGCCTTTTGAGCCGTAAGTCACTCCTTTGAGCTTCCTGACCTTGTGCCATTCTCAGTCACACCTGGACCTAGTTCAGGTCCAGAGTGAAGTGTTACACTTGGGTCTCCCTAGGTACCCTAAACTCAACATCTTCAGAATGGACCACATCCTTCCATCCACCACTTCCACCAAACAACCAATTCTGCTTCTCATTGGCTACCATATTCATTAAGTCTAAGATATCCAACCTTCTCATTTAAAAAATTTTGTAGTCAGAATCTGCCTGACAATGGATGGCATCTTAAAAATACTGCTGCAGGGCAGAAGTCTTAATAAAGTTGACCTTTGAATAGAAGAATTTAGTCCTAAATGGTCATATTGTTGAAGAATCTTAATTGGCATAATATCTCTGTATATGAAGTAGATACATTCCTCAAAAACTGACTCTAAACTAAACTTTAGGATAATATACTCCTGTCACCTGCTAATTTATCTGACAAAAATAAAGTCACATTCAATAATAAGTCAAAGTCATTCTAAGTATATTTCTAATGCAAAACCAATTTTAAAATTAAATGTTAACATCCCAGGAAAAGTCAGAAGATAAAAATACTAAAACTAAAAATATGATGATCAGCAGACGAGGAGGTGGAAGTAACACATCATAATCTTTCGTGATTTGACTTTAGTTTTCCACCTGCTTACAAACCTCATTTACACTTCCAATTTTAGTAATTATTTTGCATTCTTATTTTTCACTGTCTGCTATCATTGCCATTTGGCTTTCCTCAGACTAGTTTGACCTCAGTCAATCAATCAATCATTCAATGTCTTTTAAAAAATCTCAACAGCTAAACAGGGCATTACACAAGAGGCCCAAATAGATCCAAGAAACTCTAATTACTCCTACGCTCAAGATGTATTTTAGAGTCTTTGAGAGATAAGTTATAAACACATTCACATTTAGCATCCCAGCCCACACATGCAAATGCTCAATAAATGTCTATTTCATAATAGAAATTTTATTGGTAGATAATGACAGCAATAAATTAATACTAACAATAAAATACATCATATGATAATGTCTCATGAGCAGTGCAGATCTCAAGAACTGTTGGCTTTCGTAAGAGGGAGAGATGTCTGTAGGCTGACCTTATCTGAGGTTACCTGGGCTTGAAGGTGAAGTGCTATGATAGCCTAAATGGTGTCTCTTTGCTCATTTGGAAAAGGCAACCCTTCCGGTAGGCAGATGCAACCCTAGACTGTCTGGCTTGCCAAACAAAGCATAGGCTGGATTTTAGCTCCTTTCCCACACACTGGTCCAGATGATCTTGTTCAGTAAGCAGCCTGAACAACTATAAATGGCAGCTCTGGGAAGAGGGGAATGTGTGCCTGAGAAGACACTTAATACTGTTCCTTGATTAAAAATTTGCCTTTCCAAATTCCTCTTCCGTTTCTGCAATGGGGCATAATCCTTATGTGTTTAAAATGTTAGTCTCTTCATGCTTGGATCTATCTCACTCATGACCCAGAAAAATGCTTTATATGTTATTTCCACTTGGAAGTCATGTTTTGCCCCCCACTTTCTGCCTATTTAACTTACAAAGTCATTGTTGTCTCTCCAGGGAGAATATAAAATTAGAGTAAGATATGTCTTAAAGCATGCACTTCATATCCAATAATTCACTATCTGCACAGGTATTCATTATTATCTCCTTTAATCTTTTCAGCCACCTGTGAGGTAAGTGTGACCAGGTGCTCCATTTTACAAAAGAGGAAGTTGAGAACCTGGGAGTTTCTGTGACTGTTCAGACTCCTGTAGGAGGAAAAGGGGACTGGACATGAGCCCTAAGGTTCTGAATCCAAATTCCTGAAGGTTAAGTCCATGAGAATAGACCCTTCGTCTGTGTGCTTTACTTTTGAATTCGTATGTCCTGAAATATTTATCAAATTCATATTTAATAAAAATGCAATGCATTCAACACCTAGCTTTTAGTCCCTACTATCCGGCAGTTATCATTTTAGACACTAGGGATATAGCTGTAAGCAACACCAATAAAAATCCTTAACCCTCCAGTAGGGAAGATAATAAATAAATTAGCAAGTAACTTGTCTGGCATGCCGGACATTGACAGATGTTAAGGTGATAAATCAGAAAAGAGGGAAAGTGAATGTGGCTGCGTTGGGTCTTTGTTGCTCCGCGCAGGCTTTCTCTATTTGTGGCCAGCGGGGGCTACTTTTCGTTGGCGGTGCGTGGGCTTCTCATTGTGGTGGCTTCTCTTGTTGTGGAGCATGGGCTTCAGGCATGTGGGCTTCAGTAGTTGTGGCACGTGGGCTCAGTTGTTGTGGCTCGCGGGCTGTAGAGCACAGGCTCAGTAGTTGTGGCACACGGGCTTAGCTGCTCTGCGGCACGTGGGATCTTCCCGGACGAGGGCTCGGACCCATATCCCCTGCACTGGCAGGCGGATTCTTAACCACTGGGCCAGCAGGGAAGCCCATTTGTATTATAAGCCTTTAATGCTCTAAATTTCCCTTTCACTACTACTTTAGCTGCAGCTTACAAAATTGTAGTATTTCCATTTTAATTCAGCTTGCAATATTTTATAATTTCCCTTGAGTTTTTTTTCACCCTTGGATTATTCTGAAGTGTATTATTTAATTTTCATGTGTTTGGAGATTTCCCTGGTAACTTTGTTATTGTTTTAATTCCATTAGAATCTGAGAACATAGTTGGTAGGATTTAAATTTCTTTTACATTTCTTAAGTTTTATTTTGCGACATAAGTTATGTGCTATGTTGGTGTATTCTCCACATATGCACTTAAAGAATATGCATTCTGATATTTTTGAGTAGTGTCTGTAAATGTCAATTATATACAGTAGGTTGATGGTGTTGTTCAATTCTTCTCTATTCTTGCTGATTTTTTGTCTACTGGTTCTATTACTGAGAAAGGAGTGTTGAAACCTCTAACCATAGTTGTGGGTTTGTCTATTCCTCCTTTCAGTTTTGGCTTCATGCATTTTGAGGGTCTCAGGTGCAAACACATTTGGAATTGTTTTGTCTCCCTAGAGAATTGATTCTTTAAGTATTACATAATATCTCCCTTTGTCTGGAGGACACGGTGAGAGTACAAATGTAACCAGTGACAACCTCACCAGTGCTCTTAAAGCCATAGCTCTACCCAGCAAAGAGGAAAATTCACTTTTCTTGGCGTTTTGGTTCTTGGGGTTTCCTGTAACTATCACTGCCATTTCTGACATACATAATGGAAGAAAGGAAAAAAAAGAAGTGGGTTTCTTCACTATGAGAGGAATCTTCTTTTCCATTTCTTAAGCCACAGCTAAAGGGCTTTCCTAGCTCTCTCTGCACCATTGTTAACTTCTGGTTTTCCAGTTGATTTATCTTTAGGGCAGAAGATACCAGAGTAACAAAAATTGGTAAATTCACCAATTTGGTGGTCCTTCAAATTCTGGCATTCTTCCCCATCTGCCTGCTGCTACTTACTTTTCACAGTGCTCAGATAACTCTTCCATGCATTTTGTCTATGTTTTATAGTTGTACTCAGTAGGTTGACAGGAAAAAGTGTGCTTACTCCATCTTACCTGGAACCAGAGCCCTATGTGTTTCCTTTACAATTATATAATTAGTCCTGGAAGGCAAGACCAATGTGTTATTCCCTTTTTATTCCCCTGGTAATCTAGACTAGCTCCTGACACACAGTAGTGTTCCCTGTAATATGTGTTGAATAAAAAATATATATTTCATTAATGGTAAATGATGTATAGTCTAGAATATCAGGCAAATGCCAACTCAAATTAAATTTTCTTTGTAAAATTATGATTTCTTTGAAAACTCTCCAAACCAGCCAACAAATGCATTTATTTATTCAAAATGTAAAATAACTCCTCTTACCTAATGAAAAGGAGAATGGGCAGACTTCCCACAATCTTGGAAGATTATATGGGAGTCTAAATATGTAAGGTTGAATCTAAGAACTAACTAACATGATTTTGTATGCATAGAGCAGTGGTTTTGTCAGAAAGGGGGAAAAAGTATTATACCAGAAAAGAAAGAGATAGCTGATATCACTGGTTAGGAGGGCAGAGTCATATTAAATCAGCTTACCATAAGGTTGAAAATACATTCTTGCTAAGTGTTGTAGAAGAGCATGTCATCTTAAATGTGGGTTAACTGTTGCCTAACCAAGTCAATGAGGCTGGAATCTTTCTGATTGTATAAGTTACATCATGAACAGCAGACCAATTCTCTATGGTTATTTCTATTATGGTATAGTTCAGAAAGAGTTTTTATGGTGACTTATTTAGAATTAAACTAAAGTTCACTAAATATGATGATCATATGGGACATATATTTTATTTTATTTATTTATTTTTGGCTGTGTTGGGTTTTTGTTGCTGCGCACAGGCTTTCTCTAGTTGCGGTAAGCTGGGGCTACTCTTCGTTGTGGTGCACGGGCTTCTCATTGCAGTGGCTTCTCTTGTTGCAGAGCACGGCCTCTACGTGCATGGGCTTTTAGTAGTTGTGATGCGTGGGCTCAGTAGTTGTGGCTCACGGGCTTAGTAGCTCTGCGGCATGTAGGATCTTCCCAGACCAGGGCTCGAACCCGTGCCCCCTGCATTGGCGGGTGGATTCTTAACCACTGCGCTGCCAGGGAAGCCCCAGGACATATATTTTAAAATGTCTAAAACTAAAGTCCTGACATAACTTCATAAATTCCTATTTACCTGGTACACATTATTATTTGTGTCTCTGATGACACTGTTATTTATCTGACTATAAATACTGAGCTTACAGAATAATTCAGAGTGCTTTTTCTAAAATGAATAATAAAATTCAATAATTATTCATTTGTGGGCTCACTGGAAGTTCCAGATCACACTATGAAAAACCACTAATAATAAAATAAATTAAACATACTATCCCTGAAATTGTCTATTCACTTATTCATATATTCAATAATTTTAAGTACCACACATGTACCAAGAAAAGCATGAGGTATAGTTCCTTTTAGGATAAGAATAAACAAAACCAACCTATGTTCTTGAAGCCCTCTGTAGGAGTGTATGTCACCTTTCCACAAGTGAGATACACAGAACGCAAAACACTCTCCACCCCTCTCCTCCAGGATGGTCATCTTATAAAAGAGGCTGGAATAACAGAGGCATCAACCCAACCAACAAGGTTTTGCTCTTCACTCTCCCTCAGATTAAATAGAAAAGTAAGATTATACATGTATGTGTGTGCATGTGTGTGTGCATGAGTGTCAGGCATGCACATCGCCCAACCCTTCCATTGAGTAACAGGCACCACGTCAAAGATTCAACTTTGTTATATAGCTCTCATTACCAGTCACTTTCATATTTTTTTGGTCAAACCGAATGCAAGGAAGATTACATGGGAGGGAAATAAGATTAGGGGCGAGGTTTGGTGGTTTGGAGAGCCAGAATCATTATTTTTTCATGTTTGCTGCATAAGAGATTTAACTGCAATTTCAAGTTTAAAGTACAGTGGCATAAATTACATAACAGAAATTTGATGTGTTAAATGAAACCCATAGAGAAAGATACTGTTACTGCTCAAACTCCTTGATTATCTTGTAAGTATCCAAAAAAAACCCACCCTCACCTCATCTAGAGATTGGGAAATTAAAATAACCTTAAAATAACCTAACAAAATTAACTCTAGAAAAAAAATGTGCTGAATCTAAGTGGATTTGTTGAGTAATGGAAGAACAGCATTAGAATCAGGTTGGGTTTAAATTCCTACTTTGCTACCTCACCAGCATCTATCTCTTCAGCTTCTTCATAGAGAAATTGAGGATAATTATACCTCCATCAGCTGTCCTTAGGTCCTTTCAAGGTTTAAATGAGATAATGCAAATAAAGCTATTTTCACCTTATATGTCACATAAAAGCATTCAGTAATGCTAATTGCCAAGACAGTGTCTAAGAAAAGAAAGGAAAGAAAAGAAAGATATTGGTTAAAAAAAAAAAAACAGAATTAAAACATCCCCGTTTACAAGAGGGTGGAGTGTTAAGCACCCTCATCTCTGATATGTAAGGTGCCTTAATCCCTTCTGTTTATAAATAAATATGGGTTCAGACTCTATGAAATGCATTGGTAAGCTCAAAAAGAAGTTCTGACCACAAAAATAATTTTTTTTTTCCTTAAAGTTGGGAAATAAGTGGGCTGGCACTGGGAAACACACATATTTTTAGAGTCAGCTTTAAGGTTTAGCTGTGGGATTAGCACTCCTATTTGGTGGCAGATGCAAGTAAGAAAATAATGGCACAAACCTCTGGAGTTGGGATGGGCGACAGTTTTAGTTCCATTTTTCAATCTACAAGCAGAAGTATGAAAGGCATCTAAATTATTCCACTTTAAATCACTAATTTCGAAGTGCAAGTCATCAAACTAAGATTTGAACTAAATCTACACACCCCTCAAGAGAGAGATTTCCATTTCAGAAGTGAATATACAACGCGGCACTGCCCTAGGACGTTTCCCTTCCCTGAAACGTCTAGTATTCATCTTCCACAACCACAAAGTACCAAAGAAGTTGCTAGCTTATTCTCTGCAAGATTTTTGGAAGAATTTGCTGGCACATCGTGTCGTATCTTGAGGTTTGCAGAAGGGAAAGGACAGTTTGACAAAGCCATGTCAGGGAAATGTCATTTCACCAGCAAGCCAAAGGTCAGATTGTAATTTAAGCAGCAGTTGGCTTGTCAAGGGTTAGAACACTCCCTGGCTTCATCTCATAAGCAGGGAGAAAATCAATCCGTTAGCAATATTCAAATAGAAAGTTTAAGTCAAGACAAAAAAAAGTCAACTTGTTTTGCTTTTTTTTTTTTCTGATTGGTCAGCAGACAGCTTTGCAAATGTTCTGTTGATGACATAAGATTTTTTAATGTTAGTTTTTTTTCATGTTAGTAACATTAGACATCTGATTTTTTTTAATGTCGTTTTTTCTCTCTCTGATTTCAAAATATATGGAAATCTGGGAAACTGAATGTACACCTGGACCCCAGGAAACTCCCTAGCAATGACTATCCAGATGTTGATTTTAATGACTCCAAAGTTCAAAAACAACCCAAATGATTTGCATACAAAAACAAAGCCCATAATTGCTTACATAAAGATAACTTTATAGTTGACTGCTTGATTGGATTAAGAATCCATGGTTCTTGATGCTAGTGCTCTGAGACCCACCTCTGGTTCCTAGAATCTGAGCTGACCTAACTTTCAACTTTAACCCCGCTGAAGAGAGCTGCACCTTTGCCTATCAGTTTATTATTAGAATTCTCTTTTGGCCTAAGTGTTTTTGTTGTTGTTACTGCTGTTATTTCATATGCTATTAACCTGACTTCGCTAGTCAGCTTAGTATTTAGCAACATTAAAATATTGCTCAGGTTTGCTGACCTAAATTATAAGAAGAATACATTCCTATTGCAAAGAAAAGAATCTAACCATCCAGAAGAGTTAAATCCCCAGACAGCAAATCTTAGTTACACTGGATTCAATCTCATTTTAACCCCTCGACCACTAGTGCCACATCTCCCATGGACTGCTTCACAGCTTCCTACCTATGTCCCTGGGGCCTTGGGGAGCCTAGGCTTTTTGTTTTCCACACAGCAGCCAGAGTGATCTGTTCAAATCTAAGTCAGATCGTGTTACTGTCGTGCTCAAACACTCCCATAGCTTCCTACTGCGTTGAGATGGAATCTAAACAATCCTTAGAGAACCAGCCCGCTCCTACTCTCTCTTTGCTCACTTGACTCCAATCACACTCACCTTCTTGCATTTCCTTGAGCTCGCCCACACTTTCCTGGCCCAGGGTCACCACCCTCACTAACCTCTCGCCTGGGACACCTTCCCATTCAGGTCCCTGCTCAAAGAGGCCTGCTTATCCAAAATGCCAATCCCCGTCACCCTATCTTCTCTTATCTTGCTTAACATTTTCCTAACAGCATTCATTATGGAGACCATGTTTCATATTTGTTTGTTATTTGCCTCCTTCCTGAATATGAATTCTACAAGAGCCGAGACTTGTTTATAATTATATCCCCGGCACTGGGCTACCCAGCACCTTACAGGAGGAGGCATTAAATACTGACTGAATGAAACTCACTCCACAAAATAACCACTATTAACACTTTCGTGTAGATCCTTCCAGATGTTTTCTACATACATGCAAACTGTTTTTCAGAAACAAATGCTTTCAATGCCACTGCTTTCAGAATGTCTGTGTATATGCATGTGTATTTTCACACACACTCTTTACATAGATTTCCAGAAGCAGAAGTCCCCAAGTTCCCCTCTGGCCACTTCAGACTAAGTCTTCTATCTCTGCCCATGTTCCAACCTTTCACCTGCCATATTCCTTCAGACCCGCTCCATCTCCTTTTGATGTTCAATTTCGTCAATATTCATTGTCTCTTTTCTATTTCCTGTTGATATGCTTTGATCTTAGTTTTTTTTTTAAGAAAAAACAGTACATTTTTCCTCAGATCTCTTCTCCTCTCTGCTATTTTATTACTTTTCGTCCTGTAACTATAGGCACTTGAGACAGTGTATCGGTCTCCTGTTTCCCATAGCTCAATTGCTCCATAGGTCCCCCTAAACTCTGCCTTCTGCCCATAGGAGTCTAATAAAACTGTTTTCCAAGCTCACCAATTACTTTCTAATTGCTAAACCCAAAAGCTTTCCCCAGTATAATTTCCTAGATCTCTGATGAGCACCTAAAAACAATTACTATGACAATTCTTTTCTGGCCTCATGGCAGGCTTTGCACTCTAGGATGGCCATGATTGAATGAGCCTCACCACACCCCACTTCTTCAAAATGAGTATTCAATCGCCTGCAAGTTGGTTCACCCTTTTCCTGGAAAAGTAGCAGAATTTAGCTGATCAAATATCAAAACCATTTGACCCACAATTCTCTGGAATTTGGAAATAGTTCTAGTCTGTCTTATACCCAAAAAGACAAGTATCAGGTACTTGAACAAAACTATACAAGCAGTAACTTTCCCATTTCTAATTAAATACTCTTGTGAAAGAAACTGATCTAATTGATCCCTCTAGTTCAAGTCTTTAGGGTTTTGGAGTTTCTCTGTCCCCAGCCCATAAATTGATGTCTAGTACTAAGCCCTAACTTGTATCCTAGCTACTTGGGCCCAGCTTCCTGTTTTGTTTCTATTGGCCCCTGTTTGCTGTGGAACTGGGTTCTATTCCCCTTCTGGCTTTTTCATTTAAGTGGATTCCACTATTACACGCAGTATGCTACTGACTGTTAACACTAATTCTGAATCTGTGTCCGCTTAGTATTTCCCCAGATTGAATCTCTTTGATCTAGATGCCTATACACATTTGAATCTCCAACTACATGTTTCTTGAGTGCATGGAACTTGACTATCTTATTCATGACTGTATCCTCTTTGTATCACTGCTATCTGGCCTTTAATAGATGCTAAATTGACAG
Organism: Lagenorhynchus albirostris; assembly: GCF_949774975.1. Classification (NCBI taxonomy): domain Eukaryota; kingdom Metazoa; phylum Chordata; class Mammalia; order Artiodactyla; family Delphinidae; genus Lagenorhynchus; species Lagenorhynchus albirostris. The sequence continues at coordinate 85,913,992 of NC_083104.1, read as the reverse complement.
TTCTAAATGAGTAAATAGATGGATGCTCTAAAGTGAATTTGCCATATTTCTGTTTGAATTTTGTTTCTGTTTTTCAGCTCACTCTTAGAAAGCAACACCTCATTCTCAGCTTCACTAAGCTTCTGCTCACGTCTGGCTTATTTTCCTTCCCTTGTTTCATTTCTGCTTTTGTTCCCCATGTTCAGCTTGGACAGCTTCATCTCGTGAGGTCCTCTAACTCCCCTTCAATGCTGCTTCTCTGTCAATAAGACTGGAAACAGTTAGAAAGAGTCACACCTATTGCTACTAGGGACATCAGGAAAGGGATGGTTTCTTGCATTACTGGTGGAAATATGTAGTGTTACTGCTATGGAAAACAATCCGATCAGACAGCATCAATTAAAATTAAAAAACATACTCTCAAACCAGGAGTTCCAATGTGGGAATCTCTGCCACAGCCATAAAAGTAGCAATACATAAGATGTCTGTATAAAGGGGCATTTATCGCAGCACTGCTCATAACGGTTTAGAAAACTGGAAATAAATGCCCATCATAGGACAAATGATTTAATACATGATCCTATGTCCATATCACGGTATGACCAGGAATTCATGCTATTGCACATTACCTGAAAGGACTGATGAATGAGAGAAGCAAGCTGTAGAGAAACTTGCATAGGATGATATCACTTCTGTAAAATGAAACAATTACCAACTCTTCGCTATATATATATATGCACATATATATGCATGTGCATATATATGCATATTTTTATTGAATTATATGAGTACAGAGAAAAATACAGATAAACTCCCATAAGATGTGAACACTGAAGCATGGGTTACCTGGGTATGAATGGGCTTGAGGACGGTGGCATTGATGTGAGTGGAGGAGGAAAGTGAGATAAAGAAAGGAACAAAGTCCTCCCCACAAAAAAGACTGCTTTTTTAAAAAACAGATAAATGTTCACATTCATCCATTTCTATAAAAATAATAGCAAATATTTTGATAGTTCCTACTCTATACTAGGCATTGTCTTAGTGCAAAATATATTACATTTATTTAATCTTCCACCAACTCCATGAGGGAGATACTATTATACTCATTTTTACAGGTGATGAAACTGGAGCACAGGAAAATTAAGAGACTAGCTAAAGTCACACAGTGAGAAAGTGGTGGTTTGAATTTGAATCCAGACAGTCTGACTCCACAGACCATATTCTTAACCATATGTGATGATGCCTCTTAGGATATGTGCAGTGTATAAAGAAAAGAAATTAAAAGTAATTCTTAAAGATGCACACACAAAGTGGTAACTAAAGGACTAATACTGCTTTTAAATTGTGCATTTCACTAAACCAGACTAATCTTTTCCTTTATTTGGAACTGACTGCATTTTTGTAAGTTTTATATTTAGCTATTTTTTTTAATTTTTTAATTTAATTTTATTTTTTATACAGCAGGTTCTTATTAGTTCTCCATTTTAACTATCTTTAATATGAGCTAATATTACTTTGCAGCTCGTGACTTCTGTTCTGAAAGGACTACCTCCTCCTGGATTGCATCAGTTACACCTAAAATGATCTTGGTCCCGATACTCATCAAAAAAACTAAGTATCGAGGATCTCATTTCAAGAGCTGCCGAGGGAAGAGATTAAGTACTTGTTACAAGTGCTTTTTAGATATGATTCTCTTCTGCAGTGAAATATGGATTATCTAAACTGTCTTTTTGGTTGGAATGAAAGAAACTTCTTGTGATTAAAGCAAGTGTCTATAATATGTTACCCTCCATTTGATGGGGAGGGACCCAGGTGAAGGAAATATTACTCTCTGAAATTGAAATTAGTAAAAATCAACATACATAACCATCACAAGAAATGACTTACTACAAGAAAAGAGTTGGGGGCTTGAGGTCTAGGTGCAAACTTGACTCTAGTTTACTATGCAGAGTCTGAGTTCTTCCCATGCAGGACCTGCCTACAAAGCGATACTCCTCAAGTTCTCATTCAGCCAAGCAAGCCTCAGAGCTCTGTTTGTTTTCGTCCCACTGAACTTATTTAAGCAGCAGTTTCTTCTTGACCAGAGGAACCTACTGATTTGGCTCATATTGTGAGACCCATCTTCCACTTCAAATTTATACTTTGACATTCTGGTTTCCAAATCATTTTTCGTGCGTGTGAGTTTGTTTGGCCTGAATTTGTGCTCCAAAGTTTAGTCACCTCTGAGTAAGCTGACTAATGGAGATTCTGGACTTGCAGAGAGGGAAAACATCATTCCTGTGTCACCTCCCACGCCTTGTCCTGTATCCAGCCTTCTTCCCACAATTTGACATCTGTGAGCTGCAATGCCTCACAGAGAAAGGCCTCTGACCATGGAACTGTCTGTCTTTAAAGATACATCTTGATCTTGACATGCATCAAAATGCATATTCAGGCTTTAGAAGAGTGATGCCTAAGGTGATTCTAAGTGATGGAATGGAAGAGGGACAAAATGAAAGATTCTTTCATTCTTAAATAGATTGAGTATGCATCTGAATGCCTGGAGGTGAACTCTGATTGACAGAGAAGATATATATTGGGACAGAGGTCAAAGGTGGACACAGAGGTTTCAGAATTGTCAATGTAGTCATTGTCACTAAAGCATTCAGCCAAAAGAGGCCACTAAGATGTGTGGAGACAGGGAAGGAAGCTAGTGGGTCAAGGACAGACTTTTCTGAAAGAAGAAGAAAGATTTGGTAAAAGAAAGAAAGATGAATAGAAAGAAGTAGAATCTATAATGAATGCTATTGCTAAATAGGAAAGAGTGGGATTTGCAGGATAATTGGAAGAACGGGAGGATTGACATTAGGTGAAAATCAACGGTTCTTAATTAACACCACCCTAAAGAGTAAGGATGATGGGGGCAGAGAAACAGATGATTTATACAAAATAAGGTAGATCCCGTTAAAATAAGTTATAGACCTTGTAGATGGTCAGGCATACTGTGCTAGTTTGTTACTTTTTTTTAATTTCTAAGTATTGAGTTTATGTGTAGAGGAGCATATGCGCACAGAACAGGAGCTATTTACATCCAACCAATAGTCTGCCTTCATAAACAAAGCAAGCTGTCATTACTAAAACATGAAACCTTGGATAGGTGGCCTTATGCCCACGATCCAGAGGTCAGCTCACTGAAAGGCTCTTCACATTACAGACACTTACTGTAGCCTGACCCTGTTCCATCTGTCATGACTTTACCCTGCACACTGGGTTTTCTCCTACAAGTGGAAATAACAAACCTGAAAATCTAAGTTTATAAATCCATGGATAAAAACAGATTAAAAACATAAAGAAGAGAAAGGTTTAGCCTATTTAAGAAGAGAATTATCATAGATGTTAAAAAAAACTTCACATATGCAATGGGAAGAATGTGAATCAGCTCTTTATGAAAAGGCAGAATAGTGAGAGGTATAAGAAATAGAAAAAGAAAGTGGAGTTTGCACCACTACATTATGCTAGCAATTTAGGCACTCAGATAGCAGGATGGAGACAGGATGATGAGGTCATCTGAGGGACTACTACCTGACAGAACCAAGAAAGAGGGAAGAAAAAAAATGAGATTGTCTGCAGAATATATAGTGTTTTCCTCTTCTGATCATCAAAAAAGGATAAAGAGATGCTGAACATTGAACTTCCTAGGAAAGGCAGTATAAGGTAGAAAAGACCCAATCTCAATGTATTTAATAACCTTTGAGTGTTTTGTTAGTTTCAAGGCAAAGTACTGAAGACACTTAGAAAGGTTAAAATTTAAAATCACAGAACTACTAAGCTGACTTATGTGAATTGTCCTAACTATTAAAGCTTAGAAATATTTAGGTATGAAAATGAAAATCAGAATTAGACTAACTTACATGGTAATTGATGACAAAGGAATTGGTATTTATTTTGTGTCTTGTTAGTATATTATTTTATAGCTCACTCTTCATTAGCAGTGAGCTAATCAATATTTTCTCCAGTGCAATAAACAGCTCAAAGAAGCATTCTGTTATTTCTATTAGCATTTTGGCAGCATAATATTGGATAAGAAAGGACTTTGATGTGTAGAAAGAGGTTGGGTTTTTTTTCCATAATTTTTCTGGTTTGGGTTTTGTTTTTTTATCTCCATGACCTCAGTATCTACTTCTGGGTTAAGTTCCCTCTTTACTCAAGCACCCTGCTATCAGTCCACTCCTACCACCAATACTACCTAGTGATAGTTTCCAAATTTTAGGCACAGATTTTAAGCAAGAAGGAGCCAAGTAACGAGAACTATACCTAGGAATTCGTATTTCAAGAGTTATACACTAGCATACAACCAAAAAATAGAAATTAATGTTAGAAATATTTACTGGAAAGGGCCTTGAAAAAACAATGGTGCCTTTATCCATCCAGAGCAAATTCTTGTTGCAGGAAAGCCACAGTATAAGATTAAGAAAGCCACCATATAACATTAAAAAGGCAATTAGAATAAATAAATCATCAGTGGCCAATGTAGAGCCAGAATTTCTTTAAAGTTGGTTTCCTCAAGAAATAGACTTGGAGATGGAATAATAGGCTTGTTAGGGCAAGCACTCAGGAATAACACCTACAAGGGAGTGAGAAGAGAAGAATGAGGAAGAAAGAAAGGATAACAATGATGCAGTTGAATCAGAGTCTTCACTTTATCCCATGGGAACATTAAACCTGAGACAGCCCTTTAACGATGGTCTGAATTGAGAGGGTAGGAACACTGAATGCCTGCACTGAGCAGTCATTGGATGTAAAGTGTTCCTGGGCAGGACAAGGCAGCTCTTTTTGGGCCTAAGGTAATTCCTGCAACGGACTCAGATGTGAACGGTCTGCAGAAAACACTCCCAGAAGCTAAGGAAATGTGTGCTTCGTCATACATTCATTGGCAGACAGCAATGTTCAATTAGTCCACCCCTGTGCCTCTCCAAACAACCTGCTTTGTATAAGTTCAATTCATCTTGAAATCACTCCTCCCGGATTTATGTCAGTCTCTCTTCCTGGAGATTCTCACAAGGGGGAATTTAGTAGAAGTAAGTCAAGTCCTTGCTGCTGCACCTGATCTCGGCGCCATAATTAATACACATCACCTCCCTCTTCTACCACCCATTCTACAGCCTCTTCACCCTTAACCAACACCTCTGTTGGCCTAAGGTTGCTTGCTGCCCCGGACTGTCATCCCTGCGAGGTCTACGACTGGTCACAATGTCCTTCTCAGTGTAGCTGCTGCACTGTCCACTCGCTTTCAGAGTTGGTCAGGGGGATGCGCTGAGGCGCTCCTGTAGATTACTTTGAGGACAAGCATTTCTTCTTACCCCAGTTGTGTTGCAGCCACCCTGACTCTTCCCAATAAATGGAGTCAACCACCCCTACTAGGGTGGTAACTCATTCTCTCACTTGCTGGCCTCTCAGCACAAGGGCTCTGAGGGACAGGTGGCAGCCTAGTCTATAGCTGATGCATTTCCTGGTAGAAGTTTCCTATCTGGGAGCAAGGACCTTTCCCTCGAAGCACAGCTGCAGGGAAGGGAAGCACAAACTACCCAGGTGGCTCACGGAGACTGATGGCAAGTGAGGCCACTTCTACCTCCAACTCTTGGTTCCTGGACCCATATATACTACCTAGTGGGGACATGGCACCATATAATTGTTGTTGATTTAACTTGTATACTGTGTCCAGATGGCCTTCCATTTTTTTAGGGTATCATCTCATCTGAACTGCACATTCAGATAGCTGTTACTTCACCCCATCAGGCTAATGGCTTCTAGTTGGTGTGGTATGTCATGGAACCAGCGCCCCACCTCCTTTTCTGAAAAGTGAGTTCCTTGGTCCCAATATAATGCTGGGAACCCATGTTAGTGGAAGGAACACTCAGTAAGCCCTTGAACAGTGGTGCTGAGACCCTATGAGTAGTCAATGAAAACCCATATTTAGAGTATATGTCAATTCCAGTCAAGATGAAACACTATCCCTTCCACCCTGGAAGAGGTCTAGGTAATCAACTTGCCACCCAGTGGCTGGTTGGTCACCTTAATAGACGATGCCATATTAGGGGTTCAAAATTACTGAACTGTTGAACATTCAGAAATAGGATTAACAGATCAGCCTTAATGAGTGGACTCCCATGCCGTAGGGCTCATGCACAGCCTTACTCTCTATTGGCCTGAAGTACTCTGGCCATGCATTCATGTCCCAGCATTCCCCAGTATGGAAGCTTTTACCCCAAAGACCAAGAAATCAACACGATGGTTCTGCCACACCCAAACATGAACATGCCATTTATAAATGTGGGTGCTGGGAAAATGAACACTGGGTGTTTCTAGGAATCCAGTGAACTTCCTATGACCTGAACCTGAGCCAGGACTCCACTTATTACCCAGCCCCCACGCCCTCATAGTCAACCATTTCTCAAAATGTTTTCCCCAGTTACTTGAGTATATGACCATAGGTACCTTTGGGGAAGATCTGGTACTGTATTTACAAGCTGAGATTTTGCAGGTCCCCCCTCCTGGGAATCTGGCCTCTCTTTCAGTCAATGGGCTCTGGATTTAAGAACTGGATAGTTACAGGAGGCAAGGGATCTTGACTTTTTATTGGAATGATCACCCTTCCTTTACCTCTTTTGATTGTATACACTGAACAGTACTTGTGCTGGCTAACCATCTATTTTACCCTCAGAAAGGCTATGTTTCACTAACCATCTCTCTAGCTTTCTGCAGGTCGTTTCTTTGTGGCTGCCACTCCAACCTCACTGCTGTTTATGATAAATGTACCCACCTCACTTATAACAGATAAACACTGCTACCTGGCCCCTCATTTTGGGATCCTATCATCGTCATTGCTATCAGGGAGCCCAGTTCTTTAACAGTATCTCCTATCATATCATCCCTATGGACAGTCACCACTGGGCTTCTCAGTGATGCTGATGCTTCTCTCAGGAGCTCATTCCTTGTTGCTTTGGAAAATGGAGTATACTGTGGGCCCTTCCATAGAACATTATCAGCTGATGAGTTATCTGCTCTTACATAGTATGCACATTCTGGAATGCCCACTACTGTGTGCCTTTTAATCCCTTCTTTTGCTGTCTGCCACAGCAATACTGGAACTTTTATTTTACTTCCTTAGGCCATCACCTTCTTAAAATATCCAAAAGCCATTCTAGCAGCATATCAGCACTGTCTCCTGGTACCCCTGTCTTAAAAGAAGTGCTCACTTTGATCAAACACTCTCAGAATGCAACCCCATATGCACTCTCTTGACACATCCTGGTATATGCTAGCTCCATCCTGCAGGTCCTTCAGAGCATGGACCACTTAGCAGATCAGCATTGCCTCAGTTAGATAATTTTTGACTTAATCCTAGTCAGTGGTCTGGTGGCCATGAGGAACTGTGTGGGCAGATCCTGAGGGGGCATACCTTGGCTTAAAAGGCAGAAGTCACTGCATTGTCTTCAAGAGAAGAGGGAGAGGCACCAGTCTTAAAAAACACGAAATGGGCCATTTCTGCAGGCCTAAAAGATTCAGAAGTTTGAGTGCACTGACCCATACATTCCCATCTCAAGTCTCAGGCTGCTGCCCCTGCACAGTCAGGACCCTCACTTGGCATAGCAGACTTCTTGGGATTTAGAATTCAACTTTCTCTAAGACAAAGTTACTCTTATATGCATCCTGGATCTGATCTTCAGTTTTCCCCACCCCTTTCTACAGAATATGAGAATCTTTTTATATATTGCCAAGGAGCTCCCCTAGCTATCACTCTGCTTTAAGCTGATTAATCTCCCTCATCCTTGTTTCTTCAATGCATTCATAGTCTCCAGAAACAGCCATCTAACCTTATAATTCCTGATTCCCTGGAATCTCTCAAATGCCTGGGATATTTTACATGCCCATGCATCTCTTCCACTAGTCTCCCATCCGAGTTCACCAGTTCGGCACTGGTGAAAGTTTGTAGAATACATCACTACTTTCTAGGAGTGGCCAATATTCTATTTACCTGGAGTAAGAGAGTCCCTGTTATCAGCAGGCTGGCAGACAACTAAGCTCCAAAATCTCCTTTAGATTCTGCTTCCTAGGACCACTCCTGGCACTATGTGTCTTAAGTCGGTTTCTGGAGAAACACACACTGAGATGCAGATTTGCATTCAGATGGTGTATTGGGTGGGGTGTGCTTTCAGAAACACTTGTAACAGGAGGAGGGAAGCAGGATTGCCCAGAGAAAGGACTTGCACTTAGATGTAATTGCAGCATCGGATTCAGGTGATCTCACAAGAGGCTCTGAGGCTGGATGGTCCCACTGAGATGTTTCTAATAGAGGCAATGAGTCCCAGAATTATAGTCCTACACTGCCCAGTTATTGAATGGGGCCTGCTCTTGAGTGAAGGTGCACTATTAGGCAAAAGTGCTTCTTTTGGCTGAGGGCAATTCCCGGGGTAGGGGTCAGCTGTGAACTGACTGCAGCAGGGGTGTCAGCAGTACCATTCTTCAGCCACAGGGGAAATGAGTGCCTCACACCTCAAGAATGGGCCTCGGAAGCACAGCAGATTATCCACTGTAGCATCAAAGCCACAGGTGACATCCTGCAATAAAGAAAACCAGGTAATCTGTGCAAACTGTGCCCCAGACTGATGGCTGTAGCCTTAAAGAATTTTCCCATTCAAATCCGATTTGACATCCCTCTTAGTCAAACAGTCAGGCAGAGCTGCCTTGACTGACACCTTTTCATAGAAGAAAGCTGCCAATAACTGGCCAGAACAGGGTATATTTTCTTCTGTAGCAAGGTTTTTCCACCATAATTAGAGTCAGCATGGCATAAATCACAGCTGAACAATGGTTCTGAACACATCTTTATACGTTATGAGCAACTACCCGGTATATTTCAGGACTAGTTAACGTCCTTGCTTCCTCTGATCTGGGAGATTTAATGAATTCCAGGGGGTTCTGGTAGAGTTGTAAGCCTTTAGCAAGCCAAATGCTCCACATAATTAAATGTAGATTGAGGAGAGTTCTGCCTGAAAATCAGAGTGAAACAGCATAACATATGGCCTGCGTGTCAAATTTAAAAGGATATTTGTAGAAAGAAGTGTGCCTATCTGGAGGCAAATGGCCATAAAGCCTGTGAAAAGAAAATTCTGGAATAGTTTCAAGGTTAAAACTCAATGCTGCAAAGGTGATCCAGAGTATTAATGCTGAAATTTCTCTCTTCCTTTTCGATCACTTTTGTGAATCTACATAAGCTTCATATGTCGATTCCGTGAGTTTAAAATTTGAAATTTGGAATGAGTACCCCATAAGGAAAGGGGAAGAAGAGCCAAGTTTTCAACTCAAGGTTAAGTATGTGCTTATTTGCAATGCAAACTAACTGATAACAGAAGACAGAGAAGTGAAGAGAAAAAAGTATCTCACTTAGATTTAATGCAGACATTTTCACTCATGTAAAAGTGTACTTATCACACATCTCTGATTAAGGAACATGCAAACAAACAAACCAAACAAAAACGTTCAAAGCTTTAAGTAAAAACTCTCAAGTACAAGTGGTTTCTTTCTCATCATTGCAAGCAGGGTTAACCCCCTTGTGTGATGTAAAACGGAAGGCCACTGTCTATCCACTCCTGAAGCTCCTTAACCCAGTGCTTCCTTACTCACTCTCAGAAGATGACGTCAAGCTTATACAGCACTTTTAAGGGGAAAAAACCGAACCTGCTGACTGGAATTTCCTCAACTTCTTGCTGCTAAACCTCTTTCCCACCTGTTATGATAAAGGAGAGTTCCTTCAGCTGTACACCGCCAATCTTCCAGCCTGCGGTCCTATCCCACCCCTACAAAATTCTCAGAAAGTTTCTGCTAGTGATTGTGCCTTTTCTTTCCTGTGCTTTTGTTTTTCTCCTCTTTCTCCACTGGAACATTTCAATCAGCAAGGTAGCATGTGTTACTTGCACTATGCTAGCTGCTTCTATACTTTCATCTTAAATAAGACTCTCCAGCTTAACTCATACAGTTTGCATTCTCACCACTGAAAATGCTCTTGTTGATATTACCAATAATTTCAATGTTGCTAAATTATCTTTTCTGAATTTGCAGTAGATTTTTTTCCCCTGTTGACTAATCCCTACTATATGGCCAGGCCACCCAAGATGGCTGTTCTCTTGCTCTCTGTACATCCCCTACTTGACCAGTCCCTGCTTCATCTACCTCCTACTCACATAATTGACTTTCCCTCTTAATCACAGAGCCTGGCCCAGGCTAGTGATTCTTCTAATCTTTAGATCAGAACTATCTCTACTATGATAGTTTTTCAAAGGGACATGCCCCCCCCACCCCGATTATCCTGGTAACCAATGAGCCAACCTGACACCAATTCCCTCTATAATTCGTTATCTCCCTCCCCCCACCCCACCCCTGTGAAGACTGCCGCCATGCCCTGCCCACCATCTGATGCATATGGTGGGGTGTCACTCCAGGACCTGACTTCAGACTTGTAAGATCCCCAATATCCATTAAACCATTAATGTCTCTGTCACTGACTCCTGGCTCTTTTTTCGGTTTCCAGGATGGGCAAGTACAGGGCTTGCAGGCCTGCAGGATGCAGCCCAACATCTATTTCTTTGATTATCATGTCTCTCCAAGCTCTTGATCCCTTTCTTCTCTGGCCACTCCTCGTCTACTCAATCTTTACATGTTGGCATTCCCCAAGATTTGTCACTAGTCACTTTTCCTGTCTTACTTTTTATCATCTCCTTAAGTGAGTTTATTGTTTTAGATAGCTATTTCTGCGTAATATATAATGAAATATTAGTGGCATACATCTTGCCAATGAATCTGTAAATCAGTTGGATTCCAGATAATCTGGACTGGATTTGACTTGGTTTGTCTTCAAGGGGCAAGTTAGGTCCAGGTCTGCTCACATCTTTCGCACTCCTTGTACCAGCAGCTCACCAAGGCTGGTGAAAGGCTATCGCACAATAGGGCAAGCCCAACTGCCTAAGCACATGTGACTGGGTCACATTTGTTAACATGCCATTGGCCAAAGCAAGTCACATGGCAAGCCCTAAGTCTGGGAACAAGGAAGTAAATTCTTTTCATGGTGGTGGGGAGGGGAGGAAGTAGCTGAATAGTGATTTAATCTCCTATATTAATCATGTATTTATGACTAATGAATCTCAATATATATATCTTCAGCTCAGAATTTCCTCTTAACTTTTGACCTGTATATGGGGTTGTCTACTTGACATCTTCAACTGGTTTTTCACAGATACTTCAACATTAACATATTCAAAATTCATTATCTCCCTTGTCAAATTTTATCTTCCTTCATGATTCCCTAACTTAATAGCACAATCATTCACCAAGTTGTATGATCCAGGCAACCAGGAGTATCTTTAACACCTTCTTCTTAACTACGCCCAAGAAAATAGAATTAATCAACAACTGACATTTATTTTAAACCCAAAATATCTTTTTTTTTTTTTTTAAATCTCCAGGCCCACATACAACTTAAGGATACTATCGTCTCTTGCCTAGACTATAGCAATAGCTTCCTGACTATTCAACCCCACATCAAATTTGTTCCACCAAACTCAAATCCATTCTCAACAATGTACCCTGATATTTTTTCAAACAGGACTTATTTTCACTGATCTTGCCCACTGACCATACACACACACACACACACACACACTTAAATACCTTCAATAACTTCAACAGCCTTCTCTTGTCCCTCTTCCTTTGTTTTACTTTGTGCTCCAGCCATATTAATCTTTCTTCTTTTTCTCAAAAAGTTCATGTTTCTTCTCCCTCAGGCCCATCATCCATATCATTTCATCCTTTAGAATGACTGTTCTTTGCTGTTTTTCCCAGCTATTTGTTCACCCTTCACACGTCATCTAGAAGTCATTCTACTTACTGTATAATCGCAGCATTCTGCACTTCTTCAGACTCTTAAGAAAATTATGACTAAATTACCAATTGTGGTGTTTATTCCACCCCTACCCATCTGCACCCTTCTCCAAGAAATAGAATCTAAGCTTCATGTGAGCAAAGACCATGTCTAACTTGTTCGTTTCTGTAACCTTAACACCCAGTTCCTGGTACTTAATACATAATTAATAAATAAGTATTTGTTGATTTATTGACTAAGTAAATAAATCCTAGATTATCACTGAACATTAGTGTTAAAGTGATTCTTAAGACGACCTTAAAATAATCTCCTTTAACCCTCAGGCTTATGCCTGAATTCTCTGTGAATTCTTCCTCTTCATAATTCCGAGATTAAAGAAGGTTTCCAGTATCCGTGAATCAGTTAGTTTTTGCACATTTAGAGTCATGAAACACTTTTTTTTAATGTTTTTTGTCCATACTATCTACAGAAAATTGAAACCCATACTTCCTTAGAATGTAAAGGTTAAAATCAGTGTTATAAGTATAAGTCCTTATGTCTGTGATATTCTTAGAGTAGCAGTGCTACATAAATTAAATGAAAAAGTAATATCACTAATAGAATCAGAAGACAAGCCACAGACTGGGAGAAAAATATTTGCAAAACACATAACTGATAAAGGACTGGTATTCACAATATACAAGGAACACTTAAAACTCAATAATGAAGAAATTCCCCGGTGGTCCAGTGGTTAGGACAGGGCGCGTTCACTTCGGTGGCTCAGGTTCAATCCCTGATCAGGGAACTAAGAACTCGCAAGCCATGCCATGGGGCCAAAAAAAACAAGAAACAAAAAAAAACTCAATAATAAGAAAATAACCCAATTAAAAAATGGGTAAAAGACCTGAGCAGACACCCATCTGTGGGGCAGACACCCCACAGATGGAAAATAACTATATAAAAAGAGGCTCAACAGAATATGTGATCAGGGGATTCCTAATTAAAACAACAATGAGATACCACTACATACCTATTAGAATGGCCAAAATTCAAAACACTGACAGTAGTAAATGTCAGTATGTGGAGCAACAAGTATGTAGGCAAGTATGTGGAGCAACATTTATTGTTGTTGGGAATGTAAAATGACACAGTCACTATGGAAGACAGTGACATTTTTTCAATGAAGCAAAACATATATTAACCATACAATCCAACAATCATGCTACTTAGTATCTGCCCGAATGAGTTGAAAACTTCCCGAATGACAAAAACCTGCACACAAATGTTTATAGCAGCTTTACTCAGAATTGCCAGAACGTGGAAGCCTTCAACCAACAAATCAATAAACAAACTGTGGTACATCCATAAAATGAAATATTATTCAGTGACAAAAACAAATGTGCTATCAAGCCACAGAAAGAAATGGATAAAACTTTAATGCGTATAGTTATGTAAAAGAAACCAATCTGAAAAAGCTGCATCCTATATGATTCCAACTATATGACATCTGGAAAAGGCAAAACTATGAAAACAGTCAAAAGATCAGTGGTTGCCAGGGGTTTTCTGGAAGGGGGAAAGGAATGATTAGGTGAAACATAGATGATTTTCAGGGTGGTGAGTTTATTATGTATAATACTGTAATGGTGAATATATACCATTATACATTTGCCCGAACCTGCAGAATGTACAACACTGAGTGAACCCTTATGTAAATTATGAACTTTAGTTAAAAATAATGTATCTGTGTTGGCTCATCAATTGTAATAAATATATCACATTAGATGTTAATAATGGAGAAAACTGTGCGAAGATGGCAGTTGAGAGGGTATATGGGAATTCTCTACTGTCAGCTCAATTTTTCTGTAAACCTAAAGCTGTTCTAAAAAATTTCCTATTAATTCTTAAAAGAAAAAGGATACAGGAAACACTCATATTGTAAATAATCTGTAGTTAACACAGAAAAAAAAAAGATATTCTTTAGCTCCTAGCACCATGATTGTTGTGTTCCAAATGGACTTTATAATTCGTAGTGTATTGGGCATGAACAGTGGGTGTGGGAAAACACAGTGTTTATTCAAGTTGGTTAAAAATAAAAGTAATACAATCTTCATTCTCTACTGTTGACAAATAAATTAAGGATAGGATGCTGAGAATTTGGTCATTAATTTACTTTTCAGATGACTGTTTAGTTTCCTAGTAGCAGTCTTCACCCAATTTTTTCTTGCTCCCCCTGAATTCTTCCATAAGAGAGTGGACAGATGCTTAGCAGCTGTTGCTGCATGTCAGGAAGCAGCTTTATAACTCTATCTCTCAGTGAAATAAATACAAAGTGTAGGTTACAGAAGTTCCAGTTCTCACATCAGTGGTATGTACTGGGAATGCTATAATGGCTACCACCTGATACAAGCAGAGGAAAGCAAGTACAAAAAATGTTCCATGCACCTCATGCCTTTCTGAAAAATGATAGCTTTCCCCCAAGACATACGGAAACAACTGCTTTCCTGAATGTGTAATGTCTCAGGGTACAGACGAAGCCAGTAGGCTTGACAGATAACAGCAAGGAGAGAAATATATGAACATTTCTCTTTGGGTCATAATGTGTCTTACTAGAGTTACTGCCTCTATTAAAATGAGATACAATATATTAATTGTATGACTACAGGAGATAGAAACAAGGGCTGGAGCAAAGCTCCAAAACAGCATGGAAACTGTCACTTCCCCAGTTCAGCCTTCTCTAATTAAGCCCCAGTGGGGTCGCCTGTTCATTTCAGTAATGGGCACTTCTCAGGATAAATGATATTTAAACACACAGAAAAATTCCTGTGTCCAAATTGGTTATCAATTCAGATTCTTCCGATGGCAGTGACTGCAAATTGGTACACACTCCTCCAATGTCTGTTTACCAGCAAGCAATTGTGAGTTAATGAGCAATTGTGAGTTAATGCCTCTTCAGAGCAGACCATGGCTGTAGTTAAGACCCAAGTCATCAAAGGGCAAGAGAAACCCAAGCACCAACAATATGGAGCAATATAGACAATTCAGTTTGGCAGGAACTAATACCACAACCAGAATGGCAGCTCTCTGTTTGCCATTTTTGTAGTTTTCAATTCAGCTGATTTAGGGAGTTCTCTTTTCCTAGAAAACCTGCAGCCATGTCTAATATCTTTTCTGTGAGGACTCATAGAATGTTGAGAGAGAATATGCATGCGCACATCGTACTGGCTCCCGTGTGGCCGTACCTCTTTGCTCATCCACATCTACATTTGTCTCCTGTCCTTGCATTTCTCTACCTGCTTCCAGGGTGAATCTAGTCTTCTTCCTCAACACCAGTGCTCAAACACCTTTTAGTGCTCATTTCTCTTTTCCTTTCTATGACCTTATTTAATTTCCAAAGACATGAAACAAACAAAACTGTGTCTCAAATTGAAAACCACAAAAACTGGCAAAGCATGTCATAATGGATACTTACTTTGTCCCATTTTTTTCAAATCTTGAATTCTTAAAGGTAGAATTTATTTTTTCCAAATGAAAAGTCCATGAACATAGATACAGAGTTAAAACTAGCTAATTAGATGATAAAGAAAGGCCACCAGTTCCAGCAGAAAACAATCTATGAGGATTGATTCAATAACTGTGATGTACAACTGGGGCCATATCTGACTTGAGCCAGAGGTGAGCTGCTGATCTAGAAGAAAAACCCACACACCCCATTCACCTGGTCATTTTCACTCCCCAGAGCTTTGCATACTTCCCTGCTGCATTATTAATAAAACAAGTGAGTCCTAGGAGGACATCTATTTTACTACGCTATTATTCCATAGGGTGGTGTCCTAGGTTAATAAAGCCTCATTAACAGTTGCTAGCAGAGCCCCTCAAGCTTTTCAAGAATTCATTTTACAATAATGGAAAGAACATCACAATTTCCCCCCATATCCAATTTCAAATGCCCTAAAGCAAAGAGTAAGAAGTTAGAAACACAAAAAGGTGTATGCGATCTTTTGCAATGTCCAAAACAATCATTCTAGGGGTCACTGTTAGTTACTGAACAACCAGTATAGGCTTAAAAGTGCTGCCATTTTAAAAGTGCATATTATTTTTTTCTTTGTCCTGCACAGCACAGCACTATATCAGACAGCTTATGGGAAGAATCCACTGCTTTTGCCTTGGATTTTCTAAATTTCCCACAAAGGTTAACAAGACATTTTTTCTTGAAGCCTCCTAACACACACACAGTGGGGTTGTGTGCTATATAATATTGTTGCCATTTTTTTAATGCCGGTACCATATTTGTTAGGGTGAATAAAATGCATATTTGCATATGTTTGAAACTTTCATCAAGAGAGACTGATGATTACTAACACATGTTGTCTCAGTAATTAAAAGGTAACTAGGTCATTAAGAACTCATTAATCTTCAGGTTTTTTTATCCCACAGGATCATGTGAGAGGGTGGAACAGGCAAAAAATATGCTTTGCCTTTCCACGGAAATGAAATAAAAGCCACTCTGATAAAGAGTCTGGAATGTGCGGTACTGGCACAAAAGCAGAAATATCGATCATGGAACAGGACGGAAAGCCCAGAGAGAAAGCCACGCACATGTGGTCACCTTATCTTTGATAAAGGAGGCAAGGATATTCAATGGAGAAAAGACAGCCTCTTCAATAAGTGGTGCTGGGAACACTGGACAGCCACATGTGAAAGAATGAAATCAGAACACTCCCTAACACCACACACAAAGATAAACTCAAGGGACTTTCCTGGTGGCACAGTGGTTAAGAATCTGCCTGCTAATTCAGGGGACATGTGTTGGATCCCTGGTCCAGGAAGATCTCACATGCTGCGGAGCAACTAAGCCTGTGAGTCACAACTACTGAGCCTGTGCTCTAGAGCTCGCGAGCCACAACGACTGAAGCCTGAGCGCCTAGAGCCCATGCTCCACTACAAGAGAAGCCACCGCAATGAGAAGCCCGCACATCGCAACGAAGAGTAGCCCCTGCTTGCCGCAACTAGAGAAAGCCCGCATGCAGCAACGAAGACCCAACGCAGCCAAAAATAAATAAAAGTTTTTTTTAAAAAAAAGAATAAAACCTCAAAGTGGATTAAAGACCTAAATGTAAGGCCAGACACTATAAAACTCTTAGAGGAAAACAGAGGCAGAACACCCTATGACATAAATCACAGCAAGATCCTTTTTGACCCACCTCCTAGAGAAATGGAAATAAAAACAAAAATAAACAAATGGGACATAATGAAACTTAAAAGCTTTTGCACAGCAAAGGAAACCATAAACAAGATGAAAAGACAACCCTCAGAATGGGAGAAAATAGTTGCAAACGAAGCAACTGGCAAAGGATTAATCCCCAAAATACACAAGCAGCTCATGCAGCTCAATATCAAAAAAACAAACAACCCAATCCAAAAATGGGCCGAAGACCTAAGTGGACATTTCTCCAAAGAAGATATACAGATTGCCAGCAAACACAGGAAAGGATGCTCAACATCAGTAATCATTAGAGAAATGCAAATCAAAACTACAATGAGGTATCATCTCACACCAGTCAGAATGGCCATCACCAGAAAACCTACAAACAATAAATGCTGGAGAGGGTGTGGAGAAAAGGGAACCCTCTTGCACTGGTAGTGGGAATGTAAATTGATACAGCCACTATGGAGAACAGTATGGAGGTTCCTTAAAAAATTAAAAATAGAACTACCATATGACCCAGCAATCCCACTACTGGGCATATACCCTGAGAAAACCATAATTCAAAAAGAGTCATGTACCACAATGTTCATTCTGATGAACCTAGGGGCAGAACAGGAATAAAGACACAGGCCTAGAGAATGGACTTGAGGACACGGGGAGGGGGAAGGGTAGGCTGGGACGAAGTGAGAGAGTAGCATGGACATATATACACTACCAAATGTAAAATAGATAGCTAGTGGGAAGCAGCCGTATAGCACAGGGAGATCAGCTCGGTGCTTTAAGACCACCTAGCAGTGGGGTGGGATAGGGAGGGTGGGAGGGAGATGCAAGAGGGAGGGGATATGGGGATATATGTATATAGCTGATTCACTTTGTTATACAGCAGAAACTAACACAACGTTGCAAAGCAATTATATTCCAATAAAGATGTTAAAAAAAAAAGAGTCTGGAATGTGGATCTCTGTTTCGTTCAGTTTATATTTCAACTGCAGAACTACTTATTACTTTAGACTATGTACTTTCATTTTGTTTAAAAAGATATATCTTCTAACAGTGGTCCAGATATACATGTTTTGTTAAATATGTTTTTTCCCAGACTTGGCAAAAAAGTTATAAATTTTATTGGTTTCATCCGTACTTGAGTAATAAAAACACTCTATTTTTTGTCAACTCCTTGTCATTCTTCGAATGCTCTTCACCCTTGCATGCTTTTTGCCTCCTTTCCCATTTTATGGAATTCCTTTCCTTCCAATCTCTCTTTCTCTCTCTCTCTTTTTTTTAAAATTCCTGACTACCTCCAACTTCTCACCCAAAATGTAAGGTCATCGTATTGCTTTAGTGTATAAAATCTTATTTCCTGGAGCGTTGCACAACTAAGTCAGAGATTTCTTAGTGTCAAGAACAAAGACTTTCATTTTGTAAAATAGTCCTGAGTGATCCTCTTTCTTAAAGGAGAGTTTCAGCATTTTGCTGAAGGCTCAAAGCCATTTAAGCCAGACAGTGCAGTAGAAAGAAAAACTCCCGGTATTTTCCTGTAGAATGTTTTTTAATGAAATAATGATTTTGGAAGATGTGAGCCTGACAGCTCAAGAGACAGAGATATTCTGATTAGCCAAAGGGTGAGCATCACATGGGTCAGCGGCAGGACACCAGGCTTACTTCTCTGGCTTGAGGCAAATCAGCCCGAGTGAAAGTGCGGTCTGTCTCTTCACCCAGCTGCTGAGCCCAGGCTGCCCAGCCACGATTAGTACCAGCTGTGAGGGCGAGCTTTCTGATGGAGAGATGGCTCGAGTCAAAGCAGCACCGATTCCCCAGCCTGCTGCCACAAAGCACCATTCGCCTATAAAATCTCTGTGTTCCTACCGTCCTAATCAAGCCCCAATCAAAGATACACCCAGCAGCACATTACTTACTTCTTTGTCATCTCTTTTGCCCAGCATCAATAATGAAACCACGAATCAAGTCTGCCCAATGTGCTATTTTGATCAAGCCAAAAAAAAAAATTCATTGTGTTTTTACTTCATAGTTCAAATTTGATTTCTGATGGAGACAATGTTCTCTAATAAACAGACATGATTTTACAAAGATTATTAAGAAATCAATGCCTAGTCGTTTCTTAGTTCACACATTAGACAGCAGTCTATGGAAAAAAATAATTTTTACAGAAAATTTATCAAAAGCTCCTGTATCTCCCATCTCCACCTGAACTTCCATGAAACGCCAATGAAAGGACACACAAGGACAGTCAAATACAAGGTCTTCGTTCTGCTACAATGTGGATGGATCACGCCACCTGCAAAATCATACGCAGCAGCCCCTTTTCCGAAACAAGACCAAATTTGGTATCACCACTGTTTCCTTAGGGTGAGAAGTACTGGTATTAGCGTTAAATAACCAACGAGTACATCTCATTTGGAAGAAAATCTGAGGCTGTGTCAGGATGGCAAGCAGTAACTTCGGTGTACATGGAAGTGACTATAAACCACATAAATACATCCCAAGAAATCCACCACAAATGTATTCCTAAATTAATTCCTCCTTAGCTAGATCTTCCCAATATGTTTACAGGTACCCCAACACCAGCCAACATGATGGGAAATGTGATGGAAGGAGATTCAGAATAGAATATCACAATTTTTCAAATTTTATGTGATTATGTGACCATGTAAAATTTCCAGGGCCCTTCTCAAGGCTATAGAAAGTCTGGTGTAAGAGAAGGCCCTAAAGATTAAGCTTCTTAATTTTACAGCAGATTTCCTTCCAGTTCCACGATATGTTGGGAAGTTCTATACTGAGGTCATTCAAGAAATTTCAACCCAAATGTGACATACCTGTTGACCTTTCAGTTGTACCAGAAATGCTTGTTATGCCCGGCTCTGTTCTAGTTATAAAATCTCTAACACTTATATTTTATAGTCTAGTGAAAAAGCAAACAAATATGAATAAACAAATCATTTCAGATGGTGTGAAGTGCTGTGAAGAAAACAACAGCAAGAGCATGAGGCACGTTCTCAGTGGGGGGATTGCTTTCTCCAGGATGATGATCAGGAAAGATGTCTGTGAGTAGAAAAGTGTAGAGAAGGAGGTATGGCATCACGTTACCTAGAACTTAGAGGCCATGTTAAGAAATAGGCACTTTATTTTAACTGCCTAGGAAATTGTATATTTTAAAGCAGGACAGGGATGCAAACTGATTGCTCTAACTTCAGCATGAAAAACATCAATATACCTCTGTTTCTTATGTCTGGGTGTTTCCCCTTGATTTCTATTATAATCCTTCTAGATAACCTCCTTCAACCGAAAGAGCCCACTCAGCCCTTTGAGTCCAGCTGTCTCTAGTTTGGATTTTAGTCCTATTGCAAACCAGGCCCAGTTCTGACACTGCTGAGAAATTCCTGGGTGGCCAGAGAACCAGTAGATGAAGGAGGACATGGCAGGGTACAGTGCTGGCTGGCATCTGTTCCCCATCAAGAATTTTGGCAAACCCAAATTTGTTAGGAGGGAAAAAGCAGTAATTCCTGTTCAGACTTCCAGACAAATGTGACATACCCAGAGATCCTTACCTAACGCCAGAGGAGGGGTCAGTGGCTTCCATATATAAATTTTCCGTTAAAAAATCAAAATGTAACAAAATCTACAGAACAATACAACTACAATACACAACATTTTGTATTCTTCATTTCAAAAGATGTCTCAGAATCTTGCAACAGCACATGTTATCATTATAAACATTAGTGTCAACTAAAAGAATGCTGCGTTCATGGAAATGCATAGGTGTAGAGTTCACAATCTCAGTGATAACTGTAATGACAACCAACGAAATAACTCCTAGACATTTGTATAAATAAACTGAGCTTTTCCAAACTTACATTTCTGGGATTCATGGGAAATCAAAAATTCTGCCGATAACTGCAAGGGAGAGAAAATGAAATGTTTTAATCTGCAAATTTCATATGGAAATAAAATAGATTCTGAAACCTTAAAATATCTAGATTTTGGGAGTGGTGGTGGTAGAGCATGATTTAGTCTTAACAAATTGCACCCTTAATAATACAACAGGAAAGATCACACTGAGTATATATTAACGAGATGTAAAATTTGTTCAGGGATAGAATATTCAGCTCCAGCCAACAAAAACCCAAAGCCAGATTAGAGCTGAAGGCCAAAAAGGCAAAATGCAGGCACCCTAAAGCCAGAGCGGAGAATTGGGCTGAACAATATGTATAAAGAATTGATGTTTTATACTCTCTGTACGGCAAGTTAATCCTATCAGGAGTAAGTATTGATTTACATTTCACATCTAACTTTCCTAGCTTCTGTCAAATTTAATGAATGTTGATGCAGATATTGATTTCTCTAGAAAAAGGAAATTAACAGGACAATGTCCAATTTTGACCTTTACTTAATGAGCCATGTATACATCAAAAGCCTTTTAGAACATGTTGATCAGCCACAGAGCTGCAAAAGCAGTCTTATGTACCAAGAAAAAGAGAAAAATTCAGACTTTTTAATGATCCCTGAAACTCATAATTACTGTAGAGACAGGGCTCAACAGAAATACAAAAGGGGGCAGTTCCCTTGCCACAATCTCGGCAATGAGAAATCTTCAGTGGCTTGCAGAACGTGGAAAATGGGATATGTCTACTTATAATTCAAATACCATCTTTTACAAGGCCCTGAGGGGAGTTTATTTAATGGCAATCCTGAATAAAACCTCTGGCTGTGTACCTTGATGTCTAAAAATAAGTCCCAGTGCATGTTTGTTTAAATCAGTGCTACTGGAAAAGCTTGACTTTAGTTTTGATGTTCTTTTGGGCAAAAATTCAATTCCAGATCACTGAAAAGAAATCACATATATTCTGTTGATCTGCTGCCTTTAATTATTTCATTTCTTTTCTCTCCAGTGTGGGCTTTGTCTAGAGGATTGGGATGCATGGAAATAATCAAATAAATGTCTAGATCCTCTGAATAAATGTCCTTAACTAGGTATAGAAAGTAGAGTTTTGATCAAATGTTCCATTTAAGGTCATATCTTGTTAATGTGAACTTTAAGAAATGTCCATACTATGTAGTATATTGTAGCATTGTAGTTTTTTTGTATCAAACTGCTCAAAAGCAATAGCTATTAGTAAATCTTGAATATAGTTTGCTAGGTAAATATGTGTGATAATAGTGCTTGTTGCAAAAAGATTCTGATAGCCCAAAGTGTAAGTTATTGGTATAGGACTGTAAGGAGGTCTATACTTTTTGTTGAATTAATAAATTTTGAAGGCCTTTGCAACTGTCTGCTTGACAACTCTCTTTGTTTAAATTATGGATTTCTCAAACTCAGCAGGTTCAAGGAAGGGCAAATGGAGCTCAGAGACATGATGAAACTGGCCAAAGAGAAAAGAAATAGGAAGTAGAAAGGAGACCAGATCCAAGTGAACTAGTCACACATAATGCAGGGACACACCCAGCATCTTATGAAAGGAGGGCCCCTGTTACTTGCTTTGCAGAAGTGTTCAAATGAATTCCTTGACTATTGAACAACTCTAGTTTCTTTAAAAGTTAGAAGAAAAATATTCAAATTGTATATGGTTTACAGATATATATTACCTGAAATAATACATACTTGTAAATTAAACTGTGCATAAACATGTCCTTTCTTTAAATAAATCCATTTGGTCAGTGTATATATATATTATTCTGAATCCCAAGCTACAGTAGAAAGTGGCCTAGTGAGCCTTTTATAAATATTTCTGATTACTGTAAACCTGATTATATTAAGGAAACTATTGAGAAAATGCCTGCTTTATTAGGTTCTCTCAAGTACTTTTTTTCCTAATATTTTAGCTGAAGCCCAATCATAACATTTGAAATCTGATTTTTGGACTATAATCCATTTAATACACGTAGATACAATGGAAAACAGAATAGAAGAGAAGGACATTTTTTGCAACTTCATGTAGCAAATAGATTTTTTAAATGTTATAAGAAATTTCTCTTAAATAAAAGATTTATAATCAAGACATTGACCTGATTTCAGGGTCAAATCCCATCTCTGCCCTCTCTCATATCCAATACTTACTTTAGCTGTGTAAAATAGTTGAGGTCAGTGATTCTTGACTAAGAAATTCCAGTCTGTATCTTGAATCATATTCTCTTCAATTAGATTCTGTTACATTTCCTAAAACGGAGATTAGAACAATATTTCTGTGTGAGTGAGAGATATTAAGCAAATTATCAAATGAAGTTGTGGAATGTTTCTCTTTAGTCATATTAAAAACAGGTTAGGAAGTCATAGGCGATGGTAGAATTGGTCTCTCCTGAATCAGGGAGTGGGCCACATGACTTCTTGAGATTCTTTCCAGCTCAGTGAGTCCATAATTTTATTTCTTAAAAGCACTAGCAATGTGTAAAGACCCTTCTAGAGCTATGGGATTGGGAATGATTTTATTTTTATACTAATGATATATTGTAGTCACATGATGGTCTTCCCTCTAAGGATCTAGGAGAGCTTTCTTGACATTTTCTAATTAACTTTTTTTGCATTTCTCAGAAGCATGCATAAGGCATATGTTATTATCCACTTTGTAGGCACAGCAAAGTTATGTGCCTAGGGATAAAAAAAAAAGAGTGAATCTATACTTGTAAAACTTGAATACTCAAATTAACAAAAGACTTGCTGTATTTCTACTAAGACAGAATTTACAGAGAACGTAGCTGCTCATAATCCTATTTTTTTAACAGGAAAATAAAAAACTCACATTTTTGAAGAGAGTATCTAGAATCGTATGCATGATACTGGCTCACTATATGTAGCACAAGGATTTGAGAGTGGTTCTGAAAGCAGCTTTCAGGAGAAAAACCCAAATCAAAACCAATGGATGATCCAAGTTATATGTAGTAAGGATTCCACTTATTTCAACTAGTCATTTTGTTATAACTATAAAGCTATATTTTTTTAAGTTCTATCAAAATGTATTAAGGAGAAATGAAAGCATGGAAAAATGAATGACAACATAAGGCTGAATTCTGGTGAACAAGGTCTATTTTTACTTGGATGTGCCACACATTGTAACTCAAATGATGTATTGGGTTGGCCAAAAAGTTCATTTGGTTTTAAGTAAAAAACACAGTTTTCATTTTCACAAAGAACTTTATTGAACAATGTATTCACTAAATGAACTTTTTGGCCAACCTAATAACTCATCCTCACAAATAACCCTAATGGATGTAGAAATTGAAGTTCAAACAGTCAAATAATTCTTCAAAAATCATGAGTGTTTATAGACAGAGACGGTTTTTGCCTAATTTTCTTTCTGTCTTCCAAATCAAACATAAAATTTTCAAAATTTTTTTTTCAGTGGGGTAGCATGTAGTCATTAAGAAATATGTGTGTTTTTAGTTATATTCCATAAAATTTGAGGTAAAAATACTACAAAAATATAAGACAAAAAGGAAATTCTCCCATTTTTCCATCTCATTTTCTCTACTTGTTTTATGTATTTTGTCTTAAAGAATGGAGCAAACTTCTGATTGAATAAGTATATAATAAGCAACTAAGAATTATCTGGGCTTGAATCCAACAGAATCATAAATCTTCTATCCAAAATCATAAGGGCCTAGATTTTGTATTTTTGTTGTGGTGAAAGAGGGAAAGACACACACATGCACACAGAGCAACTGAGACAGAAAGGAGATAGATAGATAGATAGATAATTGTTAGATAGATAGATAGATAAATAGATAGATAGGTATGGACAGGGTGGGGGGCATAGCAGTAAGGAAGGAAAGTTCCACTACAAGTATCGTTTAATAGCTTCTATAAAACCAACCCTGCTAGAGATAACAATTATACATTCTGGAAAAAATAGAAATCAACTGCTTGAAGGTACCAGATAGTGAACAAAAAGAGACAAAGAATGGGAGTGGAATATTTGAAAGAAGGGAATTATAGTCAGTAGAAATGTGTCCCCCCCAAAAAAATATATGTTCAAGTTCTAATCTCCATACCTATGAATGTGACCTTATTTAGAATTAGGGTCTTTGGAGATGCAGTCAAGTTAGAATGAGGTCATACAGCAATGACTGATTTCCTTGAAAGAAGAGGGAAATTTGAACACGAAGACACACAGGGAGAATGGCATGTGATGATGGAGGCAGCAATTGGAGTGATGCACCTACAAGCCAAGGAACATCAAGGTTTGCTGGCAACCACCAGAAGCTAGGAAAAGGTAAAGAAGGATTCTCCCCTAGAACCTTCAGAGAAAGCAAGGCCCTACTCACACCTAGATTTCTGACTTCTGGCTTCCAAAGTAAGTTTATTTTTTAAGATACCATGTTTAAGGTAATTTATGTGACAATAAAAGGAAACTAAGACAGGCATGATACTGTCTGAATTTCTTATTTTACATCTTTCATCCTGAGAGTAGTCTCCAGTACTCAATGTTGGATAGCTCTAATTCCAGTAGAAAAACCTCAACATTGCTGGACTGACAAATCAGAATAGTGCTTGAGGCAACCACATCCCTTGAAAGTGAAGGCATTAATTCTAGAAAAGAAAAAGTCAGAGAAGGAGAGCCTCAAATTATATATATATACATACATACATATATATATATATATATATATATATATATATATATATATATATATACACTCTAAGTCTCTGACTGACCCTTGTATGATTCAAATACATGCATTGTGCAAGCAACAAGCAGCCCTGGCAAGACTAAAAAAAACAACTGCAAGGAAAACAAAACAAAATTTTCAGTTTGAGTTAAGCCAAGTTAACAGTCTGCAAAAACAAACACAGAACTCTTTAGAGGAACATATAATAGGCCCAGAGTTTCAATGACATGTCATTCATAATGTACAGCATACAATCCAAAATGACTCAACATAAGAAGAAATAGGAAAACATAAGCCATTCTGTACAGAAAAGACAATGAATAGAGACCAACTCTATTCATAGATGTTGGAATAGCACATAAGTAGCTATTATTAGTATGCTTAAGACTACAGTATAAATGAAAATCTGCTCATATTGACAGAGAATCTCAGCAGAGATATAGAAAGTATAAAGAAAGAATCTAATGGAAATTACAAAACTGAGATATATAATATTTAAAATTAAAATGTCAACAAATTAACAGCAAAATGGAGATTACATAGGAAAGATTTCCATTTGAAGTCAGTACAATAGAAATGAAGAACATAAAGGGGGGGAGAAAAAGACCAAAAATGAGCAGCACTTAAGTGACTTATGAGATGATTCAAAAGAAAAGAAGAGAGAAATAATGGAGTAAAAAAAGGTTAGAAGAAATAATGGCTGAAAATTTACAAAATTCAATGAAAGACATAAAATTACAGATTCAAAAAGCTTAGCAAACACCAAGCAGAATCAACACAAGGAAAATCTCATTTAAACACATCCTAGTCAAACTGCTGTATTTATTTTCATATAAATTTAAAATAAATATTTCAATTTCTATAAAAATATCTGCCTGGATTTTGATTGTGTACTTTGAATTTTTAGAGATAATTGAGAAGAAATTAAATTATAACAATTTTGAGACTCAACACATGAACATGGTACACAATTTCATTTATTTAGATTTTCTTTAATTTCTCTCAGCAATATTTTGGAGTTTTCAGTTTATAGGTCTTTCATGTGTTTTGTTAAATTTAGTCTTAAATACTTTATATTTTGATATATTTCAAAGTTTTTATTTGCACTTCAATTTCCAGGACATTGGACATTGCAGGCATATTGAAATGTGATTGATATTTGTGTGAACTGGTGTCCTATCACCTTGCTAAAATCACATATTACCTCCAGAAAGCTTTTTGTAGATATTTTATGATTTTTCTAATTAGAGAATAATATTGCTGCAAATAAAATGTTTTCCAAATTGGGTGCCTAATTTTTTCTTGCTTTACAGAACTAGATAGGACTTCCAATACAATGTTGAATACAAGTGGTGAGTGAGATATCTTTGCTTTGTTCCTGATATTAGGGTGAAAGCATTCTGTCTTTCACCATTATATATGATGTTAGCTCTAGGTTTTCATACGTGCACTCTATCAGGTTGAGGAAGTTCACTTCTATTGTTTCTCTGCTGAGAGTTATTACTTTTTTATCACAAATGTATATTGAATTTTGTCAAATATTTTTGCTGTCTCTACTGATATAAGTATTTTTTTCTTTTTTAGTCTCTGAATGTGATGAATTAAATTGATTAATTTTCACATGTTGAACTAACTTTGCATTTCTAGGATAAATCCTATTTGGACATAAAGAGTTATCACTTTTATATATGGCTGATTATGATTTGATAATTTTTAAGTAATTTTTAAAATCTTTAAAAAGATGGGAAATAGGTCTGTAGTTTTCTTTTCTAGTAATATCTTGGTCTCATTTTGTTTTCTGGGTAATTCTAAACTCAAAAAATGAGTTGGAAAATTTGCCATTATCTTTTATATCCAGGAAAACTTAGAATAGAATTATAATTTTTTATTTTAAAATATTAGGTAGAATTCAACAGTGAAATTATATAGGCCTGAAATTTTCTTTTTGAAAAGGTTTTAAATTACTAATTCAGTTTACTTAATTGATATAGAGCTATTTCTTTTTTTTTTAATTTATGTTATCTATTTCTTCTTGAGTAAACTCTTCTGGTTTGTGTCTTTCAATTAATTCATCTTTTCATCTTAATTGTGGAATTTATTGGCAAAAGATTGCTTACAATACTCCAGTTTCACCCTTTTAATATTTGTGTTTTCTATAATTATTCCTTTTATTCCTCATATTGGTTATGTTTCTCCCTTTTTTTTCCTTCATTAATTCAGGTAAAGTTTTCCAGTTGTATTGATGTTTACTCAGAACAAATTTGGCTCGCTTTGATTTTTCTCTATTGTCTTTCTGTACCATTCCACTGTGTTTTGTTTGTTGATTGCTTTTACCTTTATTACCTTCCTTCTGCTTAATTTGAATTTAAGCAATTTGCAAATTTCTAAAGGTATTACCTTAATTAATGAATTTCTGGACCAGTAAATGTCACCTTATATGACAAAGACTTTATTATTACCTTCCTTCTGCTTAACTTGAATTTAAGCAATTTGCCAATTTCTAAAGGTATTACCTTAATTAACGAATTCCTGGACCAGTAAATGTCACCTTATATGGCAAAGACTTTGCAGATGTAATTAAGAATCTTTAGAGAGAGGGAGATTATCCTGGATTATCTGTATGAGTCCTAACGCAATCACAATTGTCCTTATGAGAGAGAGACAGAGGGAAATTTTACAGACGGAAGAGGTGAATGTAATATGACCTGGAGGCAGTGATTAGGGTGATGCAGCCACAAATCTATGAATGCTGGAAGTCACCATAAGCTGAAAAAGGCAAGAAGCAGATTCTCCCCTAGAGCCTCTGGAGGGACTACACTGATGCTGACATTGATTCTTGGTTCAGTGATATGATACTGATTTCAGACTTTCGGTCTCCAAAACTGTGAGAAAATTAATTGCTATTGTTTTAAGCCACCAAGTTTGCAGTAATTTGCCGTAGCAGCCACAGGGAGCTAATACACATGGTATATCTTCTTTCATTTTACTTGTAATCTATCTAAGTCTCTTTTTTAAAAAAACCTGGGTTTCCACTAGGTAGCATAGAGTAAGGTCTTTATCATTCATCTATTCTTGCTTTTTAATTGTGCTGTTTACAACATTTATATTTAATGTAATTACAAATATAGTTGGGTTAAATCTACCAGATGCTGTGTTCTATTTGTTCCATTTATTCTGTATACTAGTTTTGCTCTTCCATGCCATAGAATAATTTTATGATCTACTTTTTCTTCTTCTTGCTTGTAAACTATATCCTTTTGTTTCATTCCCTTCAGTAGTTGCTCTAAACATGTGTAATCTATCATTTTAATTTTTTACAGTTTACTTTCAGATAATGTTATTTTACATTATTTCACATAAGATGTCAGAACCATTACTGACTTCCATTCTTTGTGAGATTATTGTCACATTTCATTTCTATATAGCTTATAAAATTCCACTGTTATTAATTTTACATTGGATTATTATTAATAGTCAGTTTTAAAAGACTAAAAATAATTTCTTTATATTTACTTGCATTTTTTAATATTTCTAGTGTACTTTAATTTATTGTGTACACTCAAATTTTCATTTGGATATCATTTTTCTTCTACTGAACAACTTTCCTTAACATTTTTTGCAGGTTAAGCCTACCGGCAGTAACTCTTCTCAGCTTGTGTTTTCCAAAAATATTTTCTTTTATTCTAATTTATGGAACATATTTTAAGTGGACATAGATTTTTTCATTTTTTTCTTTTAGTAATTTCATTATATTGTGCTATTTTCTTCTGGATTAGGAAGATTTATGGTTCTTATCTTTTAAATTGTGTCTGTAATGTCTCTTTTTTTCCTTGGCCACTTTCATGATTTTCTCCTTACCTTTTGTTTTCTTCTTCCCCATTCTCTTTATTGTCTTTTGCAACTTCAAGTCTCTAAATTTGTCCACTATTCTACAGCTCTTTGAAGCTCTGCTCTATTTTTTTTCCTGACATTCCTCTGTGTGTGTGCGTGTGTGTGTTATAGTTGTTAAAATTCCTATAACCATTTTCAAGTTAACTGATTTGTTTTGCTGTGCTGTGTTCAGTCTAGTTGTAAGCTAACTGAGGAAATTATTCATCTCTAATATTGTTTTTCATTTCTAGCATTTCCATTTGACTCATTTGTATAACTGTAATCTCTCTGCTGAAATTCCTCACCTGTTATGCATATCGTTTAACTTTTCTACTATATTATATAACATACTATTATGTTTTAAATCAGTGTTCCAACAACTCGGTCATTTCTAAATATGTTCCTGTTGATTGTTTTTGCATTTTGAAAATGAGGGGGTTTTGCTTGCCTTTTTTGCTTTGTGTTTCTCCTAAGTTTTTACTGGATGCTAGACTTGATGTGTGGAACAAGCACAGCAGCAGAGACTGAGAAAAATAGTATTTATTCTTGAAAATAAGCATGCCTCTTCTTTTGTCAAGTCATTAGTGTACTTGATTGAGTCATTCTAGTCTGTAGTTGGGAATATGTACAGTTTTATTGTTGCCCTAGTTACTTTTAGTCTTCCACAGACTTTAATTCCTCTAGTGGTAGACTGCTGCTACTTTTGCTTACCATGAGGCCTGGAGTGTTAAAGCATTTTCTTTGTATTCCTTCTCCACCCTCAGATTTCAGCAAGGTCTTGTCTCCACACTCTTGCCCTTTCCTCGGGATATATTTCTGTTGATTTTTACTTGGTGTAGGGCTGGGGTAGGAGTAGGGTATTTCTCCATTCTTCTGTTCTACCTTCAGCCTTCAGCATGCCATATACACCTGAACATCAAAAGGAGAGCTTTCTCAACATTTCTGTTCCTTCCCTACTGGCAAACAACCTCTTCCTCAAATGCAGGGTCTAGAGAGTGGACATTCTACCCACATCCCATGTCAGTCAAACTCTGCTCTGTACTGGTGGGAATCTTTAATGAGAGTGATTTTCCTGCCCTCTCCTAGCAACAGAAGATCTCTGCCTTGTACCAATGCAGGATCCTGGGTACCAGCTGTTTTCCTGTTACTCCAGAGTAGCAGATGTTTTTGCATCACATCAGCACACTGTGGAGATTGGTTTCCTACATTTCCCTCAATGATAGCGTACCTTACCTATGCCTAAAACCAAGGTAGAAACTGGGAAGGTAAGAGGATATCTTTCCCATCCTCCGACAGCAGTTAGTTTTTTTTCTCATGTCCAAGCAGGGTCCAGGGATGGGTAGCAGCAGCTGATCATCATCCTGTAATCATGTAAGCATAGAAAGCTTCTCCAGGTAGTACTTTTACATCCTTAAACCTAGACAGGACCTGCACATTTGTACTATAAAAGATGTTCCTCTCAAGTCTCCTGACTGTATCCCAATTATCTTACATGATCACTCAGTGGAAGCCTGTAGTTAATGGCTGGCAGTGGGTGCAGACTCCCCTTTTGAGTGGTGTTTCTGGTGATTTTAAAGTAACATTTTAACCTATACTCAGTCTTTAATAATTAATTGACATTTTATTTGTAGTTTCCTTGCCCACTTTTATTCCAGTTCCCCCAACTCCCCATGCTTGCCAAAGGTAAGATATTCATGTGACCCATCTCTCCTTGGAGGGTCTTAACACCTTTCAGAATTTAGTCTAGGGCTTCCCTGGTGGCGCAGTGGTTGAGAGTCCGCCTGCCGATGCAGGGGATGCGGGTTCGTGCCCCGGTCCGGAAAGATCCCACATGCCACGGAGCGGCTGGGCCCGTGAGCCACGGCCGCTGGGCCTGCGCATCTGGAGCCTGTGTTCCGCAACGGGAGAGGCCACAACAGTGACAGGCCCGTGTACCGCAAAAAAAAAAAAAAAAAAAAAAAAGAACTTAGTCTACCTGGTTGTCTTGTGGTTTGAGCTCTATGATGAGCTAAACAATATGAATGTTCAAGATTAGATAGGTTTTTCTTGTCATTAAGGTAAGAGTGATGCTCTCATGGGGCTTTCTACATCCTTAGTGTAAGTGGGAATCTGTGTAATTATTAAACATACACATTTAGGCTTATATTTTTTTTCTGTTTGCATCGAAAGTAATCCATAACTGTATCAGCAAGAACGGGCTGTATCCCCAAAATATCAATATAAAGACTATTGTCTTTAAACAACAGTAACAATACATGTCCATTTTAGGAAGGCAACAGATACGCTCAAATTTATTTTCACACTGGGATTCAGCCTGTCAGAGCAGTCTCTATCTGGAATCTTTAAAATTTATTGTGACAGAGAAACTTGATTTGAATATGAATAGTAAAGTGAACATAATTTTCATGACTAGAGAATGGACTCAATCATTTTTTCATAAATCCTGTTATAATCTTCATAAATCTCCAAGTTCTTCTGAAACTGTAGCTAAAAATTTTAGTCAAGGTTCTGGTACTTAGAAGGGATTAAACTTCATTAACATCACTTCTTACAGAATTTGGTCTAAAATCAAGACTCATTTATGTCTGGGTGTGTGTTACAAACCTAACTATATTATTGAGTTTACTAAGGGGAGTACAGACTCTAGTTCTAATTAGATGATGTTTTAACTGGATACTTAGTTGGGTGTATATTAGGTTCGGTTCTTTTCTCTGAGGATAAAGTTGATTAGGGAAATCATAAGAATCAAGAAGATTCTCAGGATGTAAAATAGCCCTTTGGGGGAAAAAAATTAAACTTCATTATTTTACTTAGAAAAGAAAAAACTGAGGAAAAATTTAGTGAAAGTCGCTTTAGGATCAGAAGGGTCTTTACTCATCTATTCTCCCATTTCCAGTGAGGAGACTTTACTTTGTGAAAAGATGAAATGGGCTCCTAAGAAAAGTTCAGAAATTGAGGTTAGAAGTGAAAAAAATCTGTCAGTAAGAGGTTTTAATCCTTGCAGTGAATTTCCCATTTCTGGACTTTTTAATACTAAGATATTATCTCATCTGATTCTTTTAAGTATTGTCTGGAAGGGTGGATTCTAGCTTTATAAGATACTCTTTTATTCAAATATTTTATTTTCTTATTGGAAATAATAATGCACAGCTTGCTTTTTAATAATGCTTTAAGAATTTTTAAAAATTTTAAACATTCATTTTCTAATTTGATTATTACAAACTTTAGACAATGGGTTTAAAAGATACTTCTCCCCTTTTGCAGATAAGGAAACATAAAACAGAGTTTATACAGCCAGTAAGTGACATAAACGGGAGCAGAATATGCTCTCTTTGAGAACAACGACCTTAACTGAGTCCCTTACTGTAGTACATTTACAGTCTAATGTTAAATCTTGGAGGAAAGATGAGAAGATGGCGAAAGAGTAAGACGCGGATATCATCTTCCTCCCCACAGGTACACCAGAAATACATCTACACGTGGAACAACTCCTACAGAACACCTAGTGAACGCTGGCAAAAGACCTCAGACCTCCCAAAAGGCAAGAAACTCCCCACGTACCTGGGTAGGGCAAAAGAAAAAAGAATAAACAGAGACAAAAGAATAGGGATGGGACCTGCACCAGTGGGAAGGAGCTGTAAAGGAGGAAAGATTTCTACACACTAGGAAGCCCCTTCGCGGGCGGAGACTGCGGGCGGCGGAGGGGGAAAAGCTTCGGAGCCGCGGAGGAGAGCACAGCAACAGAGGTGCGGAGGGCATAGCGGGGAGATTCCCGCACAGAGGATCAGGGCTGACCAGCACTCACCAGCCCGAGAGGCTTGTCTGCTCACACGCTGGGGAGGGCGGGCCGGGAGCTGAGGCTCGGCTTCGGTTGGAGCGCCAGGAAAGGACTGGGGTTGGCGGCGTGAAAAAAGCCTGCAGGGGATTAGTGCGCCACGGCTAGCCGGGAGGGAGTCCGGGGAACTGTCTGCACCTGCCAAGAGGCAAGAGACTTTTTCTTACTTCTTTGTTTTCTGGTGCGCGAGGAGAGGGGTTTAAGAGCGCTGCTTAAAGGAGCTCCAGAGACGGGCGCGAGCCGCGGGTAAAAGCACGGACCCCAGAGACGGGCATGAGACGCCAAGGCTGCTGCTGCCGCCACCAAGAAGCCTGTGTGCGAGCACAGGTCACTATCCACACCCCGCTTCCGGGGAGGCTGTGCAGCCCGCCACTGCCAGGTTCCCGGGATCCACGGACAACTTCCCCGGGAGAAAGCACGGCGCGCCTCAGGCTGGTGCAACGTCACGCCGGCCTCTGCCGCCGCAGGCCCACCCCGCACGCCGTGCCCCTCCCTCCCCCCCCCCCCCCCCCCGGCCGGAGTGAGCCAGAGTCCCGGAAGCAACTGCTCCTTTAACCCCGTCCTGTCTGAGCAAAGAACAGACGCCTCCAGCGACCTACACGAGGAGGAGGGGCCAAATCCAAAGCTGAGCCCCAGGAGCTGTGAAAACAAAGAAGAGAAAGGGAAATCTCTCCCACCAGCCTCAGAAGCAGCGGATTAAAGCTCCACAATCAACTAGATGTACCTGCATCTGTGGAATACCTGAATAGACAACGAATCATCCCAAATTGAGGAGGTGGACTGCGAGCAAGATTTATTCCCCTTTTCCTCTTTTTGCGAGTGTGTATGTTTATGCTTCTGTGTGAGATTTTGTATAGCTTTGCTTCCACTGCTTGTCCTAGGGTTCTATCCGTCCTTTTTTTTTGCTTGTTTTTTGTTTTTTTAATTTTTTTCTTAATAATTATTTTTCATTTTAATAACTTTATTTTATTTTATCTTTTCTTTCTTTTTTTCCTTCCTTCCCTCCTCCCTCCCTCCCTCCCTCTCTCCCTCCTTTCTTTCTTTCTTTCTTTCTTTCTTCCTTTCTTCCTTTCTTCTACTAATTCTTTCCTTCTACTTTTTCTCCCTTTTATTCTGAGCCGTGTGGATGAAAGGCTCTTGGTGCTGCAGCCAGGAGTCAGTGCTGTGCCTCTGATGGGGGAGAGCCAACTTCAGGACACTGGTCCACAAGAGACCTCCCAGCTCCACATAATATCAAATGGCGAAAATCTCCCAGAGATCTCCATCTGAACACCAGCAGCCAGCTTCACTCAACGACCAGAAAGCTACAGTGCTGGACACCCTATGCCAAACAACTAGCAAAACAGGAACACAACCCCATCCATTAGCAAGGAGGCTGCCTAAAATCATAATAAGTCCACAGACACTCCAAAACACACCAACAGACGTGGACTTGCCCAACAGAAAGACAAGATCCAGCCTCATCCACCAGAACACAGGCATTAGTCTCCTCCACCAGGAAGCCTACACAACCCACTGAACCAACCTTAGACACTGGGGACAGACGGCAAAAACAACAGGAACTACGAACCTGCAGCCTGCAAAAGGGAGACCCCAAACATGGTAAGATAAGCAAAATGAGAAGACAGAAAAACACAGAGCAGTTGAAGGAGCAAGATAAAAACCCACCAGACCTAACAAATGAAGAGGAAATAGGCAGTCCATCTGAAAAAGAATTCAGAATAATGATAGAAAGATGATCCAAAATCTTGAAAATAGAATAGACAAAATTCAAGAAACATTTAACAAGGACCTAGAAGAACTAAACATGAAACAAGCAACGATGAACAACACAATAAATGAAATTAAAAATACTCTAGATGGGATCAATAGCAGAATAACTGAGGCAGAAGAACGGAAAAGTGACCTGGAAGATAAAATAGTGGAAATAACTACTGCAGAGCAGAATAAAGAAAAAAGAATGAAAAAAACTGAGGACAGTCTCAGAGACCTCTGGGACAACATTAAACGCACCAACATTCGAATGATAGGGGTTCCAGAAGAAGAAGAGAAAAAGAAAGGGACTGAAAAATATTTGAAGAGATTATAGTTGAAACTTCCCTAATATGGGGAAGGAAATAGTTAATCAAGTCCAGGAAGCACAGAGAGTGTCATACAGGATAAATCCAAGGAGAAATACGCCAAGACACATATTAATCAAACTGTCAAAAATTAAATATAAAGAAAACATATTAAAAGCAGCAAGGGAAAAACAAGCCAGAAGGGACTGGCAGGACATATTTAAAATGATGAAGGAGAAAAACCTGCAACCAAGATTACTCTAGCCAGCAAGGATCTCATTCAGATTTGATAGAGAAATTAATACCTTTACAGACAAGCAAAAGCTAAGAGAGTTCAGCATCACCAAACCAGCTTTACAACAAATGCTAAAGGAACTTCTCTAAGCAAGAAACACAAGAGAAGGAAAAGACCTACAATACCGAACGCAAAACAATTAAGAAAATGGGAATAGGAATATACATATCTATAACTACCTTAAATGTAAATGGACTAAATGCTCCCACCAAAAGACACAGACTGGCTGAATGGACACAAAAACAAGACCCATATATATGCTTTCTACAAGAGACCCACTTCAGACCTAGAGACACATACAGACTGAAAGTAAGGGGATGGAAAAAGACATTTCATGCAAATGGAAACCAAAAGAAAGCTGGAGTAGCAATTCTCATATCAGACAAAATAGACTTTAAAATAGAGACTATTAGTAGAGACAAAGAAGGACACTACATAATGATCAAGGGATCGATCCAAGAAGATATAACAATTGTAAATATGTATGCACCCAACATAGGAGCACCTCAATACATAAGGCAAATACTAACAGCCATAAAAGGGGAAATCGACAGTAACACATACATAGTAGGGGACTTTAACAGCTCACTTTCACTAATGAACAGATCATCCAAAATGAAAATAAATAAGGAAACACAAGCTTTAAGTGATACATTAAACAAGATGGACTTAATTGATATTTACAGGCCACTCCATCCAAAAACAACAGAATACACATTTTTCTCAAGTGCTCATGGAACATTCTCCAGGAGAGATCATATCTTGGGTCACAAATCAAGCCTTGGTAAATTTAAGAAAATTTAAATTCTATCAAGTATCTTTTCCAACCACAACACTATGAGACTAGATATCAATTACAGGAAAAGATCTGTAAAAATCTGTAAAAAAAAGATCTGTAAAATTACAAAAAAAAAAAAAAAAACACATGGAGGCTAAACAATACACTACTTAATAACGAAGTGATGACTGAAGAAATCAAAGAGGAAATCAAAAAAATACCTAGAAACAAATGACAATGGAGACACGACGACCCAAAACCTATGGGATGCAGCAAAAGCAGTTCTAAGAGGGAAGTTTACAGCAATACAATACTACCTTAAGAAACAGGAAACATCTCGAATAAACAACCTAACCTTGCACCTAAAGCAAATAGAGAAAGAAGAACCAAAAAACCCCAAAGTTAGCAGAAAGAAAGAAATCATAAAAATCAGATCAGAAATAAATGAAAAAGAAATGAAGGAAACGACAGCAAAGATCAATAAAACTACAAGCTGGTTCTTTGAGAAGATAAACAAAATTGATAAACCATTAGGCAGACTCATCAAGAAAAAAAGGGAGAAGACTCAAATCAATAGAATTAGAAATGAAAAAGGAGAAGTAACAACTGACACTGCAGAAATACAAAAGATCATGAGAGATTACTACAAGCAACTCTATGCCAATAAAATGGACAACCTGGAAGAAATGGACAAATTCTTAGAAATGCACAACGTGCCAAGACTGAATCAGGAAGAAATAGAAAATATGAACAGACCAATCACAAGCACTGAACTTGAAACTGTGATTAAAACTCTTCCAACAAACAAAAGCCCAGGACCAGATGGCCTCACAGGAGAATTCTATCAAACATTTAGAGAAGATCTAACACCTATCCTTCTCAAACTCTTCCAAAATATAGCAGAGGGAGGAACACTACCAACCTCATTCTACGAGGCCACCATCACCTTGATACCAAAACCAGACAAGGATGTCACAAAGGAAGAAAACTACAGGCCAATATCACTGATGAACACAGATGCAAAAATCCTCACCAAAATACTAGCAAACAGAATCCAACAGCACAATAAAAGGATCATACACCATGATCAAGTGGGGTTTATTCCAGGAATGCAAGGATTCTTCAATATACGCAAATCAATCAATGTGATACACCATATTAACAAATTGAAGGAGAAAAACCATATGATCATCTCAATAGATGCAGAAAAAGCTTTTGATAAAATTCAACACCCATTTATGATAAAAACCCTGAAGAAAGTAGGCACAGAGGGAACTTTCCTCAACATAATAAAGGCCATATATGACAGACCCACAGCCAACATAGTCCTCAATGGTGAAAAACTGAAAGCATTTCCACTAAGATCAGGAACAAGACAAGGTTGCCCACTCTCACCACTCTTATTCAACATAGTTTTGGAAGTTTTAGCCACAGCAATCAGAGAAGAAAAGGAAATAAAAGGTATCCAAATGGGAAAAGAAGAAGTAAAGCTGTCACTGTTTGCAGATGACACGATACTCTACATAGAGAATCCTAAAGATGCTACCAGAAAACTACTAGAGCTAATCAATGAATTTGGTAAAGTAGCAGGATACAAAATTAATGCCCAGAAATCTCTGGCATTCCTATACTCTAATGATGAAAAATCTGAAAGTGAAATCAAGAAAACACTCCCATTTACCACTGCAACAAAAAGAATAAAATATCTAGGAATAAACGTACCTAAGGAGACAAAAGACCTGCATGCAGAAACTTATAAGACACTGATGAAAGCAATTAAATATGATACAAATAGATGGAGAGATATACCATGTTCTTAGATTGGAAGAATCAACATTGTCAAAATGACTCTACTACCCAAAGCAATCTACAGATTCAATGCAATCCCTATCAAACTACCACTGGCATTTTTCACAGAAGTGAACAAAAAATTTCACAATTTGTATGGAAACACAAAAGACCCCACATAGCCAAAGCAATCTTGAGAATGAAAAACGGAACTGAAGGAATCAAGCTCCCTGACTTCAGACTATACTACAAAGCTACAGTAATCAAGACAGTATTGTACTGGCACAAAAACAGAAATATACATCAGTGGAACATGATAGAAAGCCCAGAGATAAACCCAAGCACATATGGTTACCTCATCTTTGATAAAGAGGCAGGAATGTACAGTGGAGAAAGGACAGCCTCTTCAATAAGTGGTGCTGGGAAAACTGGACAGCTACATGTAAAAGTATGAGATTAGATCACTCCCTAACACCATACACAAAAATAAGCTCAAAATGGATTAAAGACCTAAATGTGAGGCCAGAAACTATTAAACTCTTAGAGGAAAACATAGGTAGAACACTCTATGACATAAATCATAGCAAGATCCTTTTTGACCCACCTCCTAGAGAAATGGAAATAAAAACAAAAATAAACAAATGGTACCCAATGAAACTTCAAATCTTTTGCAGAGCAAAGAAAACCATAAATGAGACCAAAAGACAACCCTCAGAATGGGAGAAAATATTTGCAAATGAAGCAACTGACAAAGGATTAATCTCCAAAATTTACAAGCAGCTCATGCAGCTCAATAACAAAGAAACAAACAACAATCCAAAAATGGGCAGAAGACCTAAATAGATATTTCTCCATAGAAGATATACAGACCGCCAACAAACACATGAAAGAATGCTCAACATAATTAATCATTAGAGAAATGCAAATCAAAGCTACAATGAGATATCATCTCACACCAGTCAGAATGGCCATCATCAAAAAATCTAGAAACAATAAATGCTGGAGAGGGTGTGGAGAAAAGGGAACACTCTTGCACTGCTGGTGGGAATGTGAATTGGTACAGCCACTATGGAGAACAGTATGGAAGTTCCTTAAAAAACTACAAATAGAACTACCATATGACCCAGAAATCCCACTACTGGACATATACCCTGAGAAAACCATAATTCAAAAAGAGTCATGTACCAAAATGTTCATTGCAGCTCTATTTACAATAGCCTGGAGATGGAAACAACCTAAGTGCCCATCATTGGATGAATGGATAAAGAAGATGTGGCACACATATACAATGGAATTTTACTCAGCCATAAAAAGAAACGAAATTGAGCTATTTGTAATGAGGTGGATAGCCCTAGAGTCTGTCATACAGAGTGAAGTAAGTCAGAAAGAGAAAGACAAATACCGTATGCTAACACATATATATGGAATTTAAGAAAAAAAAATGTCATGAAGAACCTAGGGGTAAGACAGGAATAAAGACACAGACCTACTAGAGAATGGACTTGAGGATACGGGGAGTGGGAAGGGTAAGCTGTGACAATTGTAATCCAATTATACTCCAGTAAAGATGCAAACAAACAAACAAACAAAAAATCTTGGAAACTAATGATATCTATACAAAGAATTCTAGTAGTGTGTGTGTGTGAGTGTGTGTGTGTGTGTGTGTGTGTGTGTGTGTGTGTGTGTATTGACCAAAAGAAATACTGGATTTACAATGTATTATCCCAAATATCCTTTCCATCTCATGGGTTCTACTGTGAAATATATCTCAGATTCTGTATTCAAGAGTCTTCCATTCCAACCTCATAGATTTCCATCCCATGCATTTCAACAAGGGATAAGAGGTTAAGCTTGGAAGTAGTGCTTACACCGCCATTGCTAATATTTTTCTCAGGACTTAATCAGACAATTTCGTGGATCAGGCAAGCCCTGAAAGCCCATCACCTCTTAAATGTCTCAGTCCATTACTTTAAATCCATACTGTGATTTATGTATTTGCAACCTCCTAAACCCAAATATTGTTGAATTAAACCACAGGAGATCAAAATATTCAGTATTCTGGCAATGAATTTTAAGATTTTTCCTTTTTTCCACAGGGTTTACAACCTTAAAATAACAACTCCTCTCTATTTTTTTCTTTGCTTTATCTAAAAACCCGAAACTTACAGAAAAAAACAAACAAACAAAAAAAGCAAAAAAAAAAACCCTCTTGAATATAAGACTTTGTGTCCTAGCAGTGACTGAGTGTGGTTGGACTGGAAATATTGCCTTTGCTCTTATGGTGTTTGTGTATTGAGTTCCTGGTAGTATAATTCTGGCATTAGAAAAAAAGAATTCCATCTACAGAGTATTTTTTCAGGAATTATCAGTGCCAGCCACGGTTTTAAGTTACACGTTAACAGTGAAGAGGGGAGACGTTGCCCCAGATGGTGGATGTAAAATGTGCCATAAATTTTAATGAAGCAAATAAGTCACTAATAACCCTACTGCTAACACTGCTATGTTTGGGGCCGACCTTA
Source organism: Lagenorhynchus albirostris (assembly GCF_949774975.1). Classification (NCBI taxonomy): domain Eukaryota; kingdom Metazoa; phylum Chordata; class Mammalia; order Artiodactyla; family Delphinidae; genus Lagenorhynchus; species Lagenorhynchus albirostris. The sequence continues at coordinate 85,873,153 of NC_083104.1, read as the reverse complement.
ATAAAGGAAAATTAAAAAAGCACATGCAGCCCTTAAACAAGTGCCTAAGAAGCCTAATATGATTTACTAATTCAGCTATTCACACTCTGATTGCACAGCCTCTGGTCATCTGCTCAAGTACAGCTGCTTCATGTAAAATAAATAAATAAATAAATAAGTTTATTGACCACCAGATGTCCCAGCCTGTAATGTGTGCTGGTAGATTTCAGGTCACCCAAAGTTCAAGCATATTTTCTAAATATACATATGTTTTTGGTAGCAACACTACCTTGGAAACCATACATGTATAATTTTTTTTTTTTCAGTCAGAGCCTAGAGGTAACTTCATGCTTCCTTTAAGTTGTGAGATCTCAACCAATGGATTTCTTTTGGTGAAGCAAAGTCTAACAGATAGACTGTTGGTTAAGGATTCTGGGAAAGGGCATATGGGACTTCTTCACTTTTCATTAAAACCCTGGCAGAGATTCCTGAAGCTAGGCATCATTAAGTTTTTACCAACCCAAACAATTAACTTGGACATGGTAACTGCGTATCATTTTCTAGTTGAGATAACTGATGCCCAGGGAGGTTTATATGATTCAGCCAACACCACGTGGAGCATAGAGGACAACCAACAATCAAATGCAAATCTCTTAGACCAGATAATGTTACAATGTACGTATGTAGGATGCAGATCTAATAAGGTACTAATCCATCTATGCATTATTATCTGCACACACAAATAGGAAAAATAAAGCATGAGATAAAAATGAAATAATAATATTTTAAGATATCTTGCTAAGTGTTACAGCTTCACTATTCTTAGCTAAAATCTTGAAGCAAAATATATAGTTAAGGCAAGGTTCATCCATCATTAACCATGGTGGATAAGCATATTTTAAATAATCTTCTTTGTAATATTAATTCTGAGGTACCGATTTCTCATCAGATATAATTATATCATCCTTTCCTCCTTCTGAAGCAGTTGATGAAGAGCTCATAGGAAATAGAGAAGTATCAGCGCTACGCTCTCTTATTGTTCGCTGCAATTACGTGATCTGTACTATTTTTGACCCTTACTTTCTCCTCAGGACTCTTTTTATGCCACTTGCCCATTTCATGAGGATTTAGTTCAGTGAAAAGAGGGTAATATCATTTAAAATCCCACTTAACTAAAGGCATGTAAATTGCAATATATCACACAGTTGTGGTACGCGGGCCTCTCACTGTTGTGGCCCCTCCCATTGCGGAGCACAGGCTCCGGACGCGCAGGCCCAGCAGCCATGGCTCACGGGCCCAGCCGCTCCGCGGCATGTGGGATCTTCCCGGACCGGGGCACGAACCCATATCCCCTGCATCGGCAGGCGGATTCTCAACCACTGCGCCACCAGGGAAGCCCTATCACACAGTTTTGAAAGCCAACACCTGCATGAAGAAACCACCAGTAGTCCCTCTGTGGGGGTGGATGCTTCCTCCTGGTACATCGCCTACTCTGAAATACACGAGGCACTCAGCAGACGGATGGAATGGGGGATCCAGAGTAAATATGTTCATATTATTGAGTACATTTCCACTGTCTCACCTTATTCCTTTCTTATTTTTAAATAAAAATATACACTGAAGCTCTATTTTTTCTCACATTCATCATTAAATATTATCACCTCAGATCATAAACTATCTCAAGGCACCATTACATTCATTAAGACATTCACAGTCCTTAATATAAGTCCTCATATCTGATGTTCTGCCTCGTCTAATAAAATATTCTTGTTTGCCAACATGTTCCAGTTACTCTCCCAAAATATTCCAAAATGTCATGTGATGTTTAATGACATATTCCTGAACTATTTAATACAGATGAGAAACAACATACACACAGAAAAACATGAGCATTATTATGGCAGATTTACGTCGAGTTTGGTCATTTATGTAGACAAAGATTTTAGCGAAATATGAATGAAAAAGATTTTAGCGAAATATGAAAAGGAAAGCTCAAGTGCATAAATGCATAGGTTTGTATGCTTGAACTTTGAATTCTGTACTAGGAGACTCCAATAGAATGTTTGTTTTTTAAACAGGACTTTTTTCAGCCCATATGACTTTGTATTTTGACTGTAAACTTATTTATATATTTAAATTGTTTTTCCTTTACCTTTGGTCCTAAACAAGAGAAAAAGTCATTTCTCCCACACAATAGGCTGATCCAAACTGATGCCCTGTTCTACCCATATCTATCCACAAACTCTGAGACTAAAGAAAGGCTGCTTCTCAATAAGACTTTTAACAAAATTTAGAACCATGTCCCATGGAATTTAAAGTATCATGCTTCAGACTTCTGTCAGGTTTTCTATTGATTACATTAACCCTCAGTGTGGAAAGCGAAAGGAAATTTCTACTGTTCAGTAATTATTTTGTATATTAAGATATTATTTTCAATTATTTACAGTCTTTCACATCCCCCAACCAGTCTCTCCAAACTTTTTTTCCCTTAAATATTTTAGTTAAATTTCACCAAAGCACAAATGTCCCAGGATCCTTCATAACTGTTTAAAGATAAAAATATTGTTTGTTTCTGTATAGTATGCCAATGGATACTCAGAACAAACTATGCAGTTTTCTAAAATGTTTTACTTCAAACACAAATATTTCAAAGGATGATAGATGAAGATTTATGCTATATTTTCAATGTAAAAATAATTTGTAATGTAAAAGTTATTTTAAAATAATTTTAATAAAATTAATGTTAACTCTGGGTGATGGGGGGTTGAAAAACGTGTTAAAAAGAAAACTCTCCTGAGATATGAAATTTTCAAGTTAATGTTTCAATAACAGATTATCTAGTCTGTCATTTACCTGCCTTATCCTCAGTCAAGAAAGTGAGGAATACAATGCATTTCAAATAAAACTGTGCTGAAAATCCAGTCATCGCAGCTCTAAGTAGAACTGCTATCAGAAGCTGCAGGGATAGAACGTTTTAAACATGGTTCAGAAATTTTTCTGAATTTGGAGCCAGTCGAAGATGACCCCACAGAATTGGACGAGAGTATGCACTCCGGCTTATTCATGGGGGGTTTCTCACACCTTCCCCTTAGACATGTTTAATTAGCCAGGGCCTGTTGTGTTTATTTGGTAGATGTGGATACAAATGGAAAAAAGGTCTTTTCATCTCTTTTTATCAGTAGTCCCCCAGAGCCAAGGCAGGTGTCTGTGGGATTAAACATAATTACAAAGGGAGAGGGTGAGAGAAGAAGGGAGCTAGATAATAATTCCCAACAGAGCTGGAATTTGAGAATGGGAGCAGGTGCTGCAAGAGGCCCCATGTATCCAACTAATTTAAGCCACGATGTTGTGTAAAGGCCCACATATTCATCCTTTCAACAGGGAGGGCACTGGCAGTCTGTGAGTACAAAGACAACCCAGTCGGAGCGATGCCAAGATGGCCGGCTTCAGCACCATGGCTACCAGGGTAACCAGACCCTGCTTCTCACTGCTGCCTTTGTTGGGTGGCAGCCATAGGAAACAAAGTGCCACTTCTTACCATTGTACAGGCACATGCATAATCATCCTCCTTTTGGCTTATCATCGTGAATTAGCAATTACTCTAGTATTAAATGGAAGAGCAGCAGCAGGTGACAAAGCACCACAACTTCTAGTTTATATTTCTGAACCACTTCATTTAGTTTTTTCAGTTTTGGATTGACCTCTTCAGCTAGTGTATTCCTACTGTGCAGAAAATTCTATGATCCCATAGAAAATCGGTTCTCTTTCTCAAATTGGAGGGTCTGACCCATGATTCTACTGAAGGGGGAAAGAAAGCACTGAAAGAAATATGGACAAAAAGGTCCTTCTTCAACTAAGAGAACACCTGGACCATATAAAGGAGACACAAACCTTAGAGCTCTCACCACCCCTCTGTGCCAGGGCAGCTTCCCATCGCAGGCTGACTCATCCAGGCCACTGTGACTCTGTCTGGATTCTTCCTTTAAGACCCATTATTTACTGAAACTTTTGAGATAATGCCACTTTTTATCTGGTTGTACCCACAGAGAGGGGAACTAGGAGATTTTCGTTCTTATGATTCTGTGCTTTCCGAACCCAGTGAATGGAGAAGAATTTTAATAGTAACTGATAAATTATTTCAATCAGTCTTGAGAGAAGGAATTTTTTTGTAAACTTCAAAAAGAAGAAGGAAGACCTATTTTTAAAGCTGGGTACAATTTTTTTTCAGACCTGGGAGGAATTCTTGTATGTTAGTATTCCAAACTGTAATAATAAAACAGAGGGAATAAAGTTATTTTTCCAACGTGTCACTGGGTACCATTTATTTCATAGTGGTATACATTACTATGTAATAGGAATATTTTACTTATACAAGCAAAATACCTGTTTTGATATTTTCTTTTCTGTCAGCCAGGAAAAATAAAATCAAAGGATTGATATTTTCAATGTATACAATTATAAAATGACTTTATTGTCTAATTATACATTTCATATAGGCACCCAGGTACAGACTTTTTCTTTTTATATGTCATCTAATACCTTGTAAATTACCTGAAAACACAGTTAGTGGCTGCTCTAAGCCCAATGGTAATGTCAGAACTTACAGTTTGATGAACATATATATTTAGGACACCAGGAGGGAGTCTTAATCTGGGCTCATTATTAGCACTTTGGCATCTCAGAATACATCAGGGCATGCTAGGAAAAGTGAGGATAAATCTCTGAAGGATTAAAGAGCCTTTTTTGAGGGTACTGAGTAAAGGCAGACGTTTCTGGAAAGCAGGTTCTGAGAATACAGAGTAAATTAAAGGTATCTTTGCACTTCTAAAACAAAGTCAATGGAGAAAAAATTCACTCTGAGGAAACTGTTAGAATGTATTGATTCTATTCAGGGATACTAATTGGGTATCTGTGGGAAGAGAGGGAGACAGAGAAGAGATTATCAAGAAGGAAATTGTTTTTCAAATTAGCTCCTGGGAGATTTTGTACCAGGATTCTAAGCAGTACTCTATGCAATAAAATTAAAATGAGTCAAATGATAGAGCTCATGAGCTACTTGTAGTTCTAAAAGAAATAGAATGAAAGGTATCTCAGTGTGGGACCTGATAAAACATTGTAATAATGTTGGGAGAGGGTCCTTCCGCTATTTTAGTGATGCCATCATTAGGGGCTGGATTAGGCCATCTGTGATAAGGTTAACAGCAGCGATGAAGAGAAGAATGAAATCTTAGGGCAGTGTGACTGGAGCAGCGGCCAAGACTATGAAAGGTCAATTAACACAAAGCTTGGAGAAGCCCCAGGAGAAACTGAAGTAGCAACAGAGAGGAAAATATCAGAAACCGAGTACAAAGTGGCTGTGGCCACAATGGGGTTTTTTCAGGAAGGGTTGGCTTAAGGTTCCAGCAATTAATCTAGAGGGGCTTAAAGACAGGGCAATTTTTGTTATTAATTTTACCCTAATTGTACCTACCACTTGGCCAGCTCTGAGAAAGTCTGGTACCTAAAACTGCAATATGCATGGCTTGTCTATGCTTATATGAAGTATAAATTATTTATGAATGCTTTCAAAAGGGAAAGGAAAGATTTGACAGAATGAGCCCTATCTTATTCCAGGAGAAAAAAATTTGATATGCTTAATATTTAAATATCATGAACAATGATCATTTTATTTAGAGTCTCTGTAAAGCATTTATCTCAACCTTGGGACCAGAGTGAGGAGTCTTCAGAAAGCTACCTACCGAAGGAGATGGCGTTGTTAAATTATTTCAGCCCTTATCACTGAGGTGAACTGGATCTGGGAGTGAGTCTCAGACTGGATCAGCTGGCAGGCAGCTAAAGAGAAAGTCGGACTTTGAAACAAGAAGGATGAGGATTTTTAGAGGCCACCCTCAATTCACCCACTTAAATCAAAAACTTGAATTCAGTAAGTTTCAGGCTTCTCGGGTAAGCGGCTATCAGGTATGGGTATGGAAAGCATAAGCAATGATGAGAAGTGGAGGAAAAGAATTACCTGGGGCCAAGGCTCTGGAGTCAGCTCTAGGAACATTCTAAAATGACTCTGTTCATTTGAAACACCTCAGAGTCTGGGGATCTGGGTACAAATGTGTGCGTCCATGACGTAAGATGGCACTTGCAGGGAAAGCAGGGGAACAAAGCATGTCTAGTCACCAAATGGAATCATGAAAGGGGATTCAGGGAGGGACCTGTGTAAAGCTTTTGCCACTGGGTAGCTCCACCTTTATGGATCTGTAGGAGGTATCTGGGGGTGGACCTAAGGCTGCCATTAAACAACAGAGCCTGCGGCCTGGAAGGTGGTCCAGAGGAGACTGAAGGCAAGCTGGGATCTGCTGGCTACTGCCTATCTGCTCACCACTGGATCTCAACGAAATTACCTTGCTTGAGCAATAGCTCCTTCCAAACCTGGAGTAACATTCCCTTTTTACTTTTTACTTCTAATATAGAACCAAGAAGGAAAAAGGAGTCTAGAAAATAAAGTTCACAGCTTAACCACACTGATATACCACAATCTAGCAGAGTCCATTCCCTGTCAGCATGACACATACACACCTCTTTTAATCGTACTTAACTTACAAATAAAGAGAACAGCAAAATCTATCTAACATGGTGTCATTCCTATTACAACCAAAACACATTTATCTTCCACCCCAAAGCATAGACAAAGTCAATTCATCCATATCTGGGTGATGTTCATTTCTCTTCTAGCTGAGTCACACACCAGTTTTGATATCTTGTAAATTAAATATTGAGATATATGTTATTTGCTAACATACCTTAGATTAGATAGTCATCATTTCTACAACTGATCATGTGGTCATATTTGGTATTTATGATGTTCTTTCAATACCCATTCCTTATTCTCTTTGGCCTCAGAAGACAGCTTAGCTGGTCATGCTTTCTTTGCTGGGTGGGATGGTCTAAACCTTCATTGCTAATGAATCTGGCCATTTGCAGTACTGCCTGCATTGGGTTGTAGTTTACAATTAATTTTTATCACAAAGCATGGTAATAATAAGAGGTGTTCCAGAAGTATTCCTCTGTTGCAAACATATTTCTCCCTGTGTCTACTGTGTACTAGCAACTGAATTCCCCCTTAATAAGATCAGTGGTCCCAGCCTCACGCCTCATAGTTTAGTGATGGGAGGAGCCCAAAAGAGCCAGGTGGCAGACTCAGCTTCCAGTTTCATGGAAACAGTATGTGCCCTCTGGTGAAAGTATTTCTTCCTTGAAAACTAAGACCTTTAAATCAGCATAGCCCAAAATTGTGGGAACAGGAGACAAAAATTTTGCTAGTGGTTGATTATCAGTAAGTAACAGTGAGAAGAATCACTCACACTCCAGTTGATTCCCAGACAAAGGCTAGTAGCTACGGGAGAGAGAGCACCATACACAGGCTGCCTATTCAGAGCATGCTCTGCAGCTTTGAGGACATTACCCAAAACAGCTGGCACTATAACCTAGTCTTTAAAAAGCTATTTCATAATTCTAACTACAGCTGACCCAGGTGATGGAAGACATGGAAAAATCAATGCATTCCATCAGCATAAACCTATTGCTGCACTTTAGTCTTCTGGTTGGTCAGAATCAATCTTTGTGGAATGTGACGACAGCAAATAAGGTATTCTGTAAGTCCCCAGTTTCTTTGGAAGGAGTGTTTGAACATGAACAGGAAAGGCAAATCCATATTCACAGTAAGGATCTATTCTAGCAAGAACAAATGCTGCTCCTTCCATGGTAGAAAACAACCAACACAACCAACCTTCAAACAGATGGCTGGCTTACACTCTGCGTGCCATATTGGGGGCTCAGGGCTGATCTTTGCTGTTGGCAGTTTGGAAACTCACCAGTGCCTGTAGCCAGAACAGCATAGTGGAATAGATGTCTGTGTTGCAGAGTTTATACAGTCGCCATCCCTGCTTCCATGGCCACTTTTTTCCACAAGCTCACTGTACAAGGATAGGGGTGACTGAGGAAAGATGCTAACTGACATTCACAGAATGCGTCGCTTTGTCCAGAATATTCTGACATCTTTTGTTGATGTTTCTCTTTATGAGCAATTACAAGGGAACAGATACCTTCAGAGTCTGTGCCCATTTGAAAAGACCTAGTCATATACTTCTCCCCTAGACCTCTTATTACTGATTTTCCAATCATGTTCCTTCCTAATTTTTTTTAACCATTTGGCCAAATTGTTAAATACTGCCCATGAATTAGTGTGGATCTGGACATCTGGATATCTCCCCTACCAAGTAAAATGAGAAACCATGTGAAAGGCTAGAAATTTTGCCCACTGGAAGAACTTACCTTCTTCACTGTCTTTTAAGACCTCCCTAGTATATGGCTATATTGCTTCAAACACCTACTTTAGGATAGATTCGGCATATCATGTAAAATCATGTATAAATCAGGACCCAGGCTTTTCTTCTTTAGTCAGCTCATCCCAGGGAACTACCCATGAGGCCAGAGGGGACTGTTGAGAGACAGAAGGCAAAGCAGCACCAGTAGGAGCCTCGGGAATCTGAGCCACTTCAGTGCCTTCAGTGACTGTTTGAGCCCCGTCTCACTATCAACCTGATAGTAGGGCACTTCTATGCACACCTGACTCTATCCTTCAGTGAGTCACACAATTCCAGTTCACTATGGACGTCTAGGTTACAGGAAAACTTAGGGGCCCTTGGAAAAATGTTTATTTTCTGATGGGTCCCAGTGATAAGCCACAAGTTCTTTCTCAGAAGAATAGTTATCTGCTAAAGATGACATGGTTTTGTTCTAAAATGTTAAGCCTGTACAGAGTCAGCTATAGGGACTTTCCATACATCATACCTCTCTTCTATAAACACTTTGAGAACCACTGAGTTGGCTGGGTCACACAGTCCAAGAGACAGAGTGGCTTATATAGCAAGGGGAACCTGTGAAGAAGCCCTTTCTTGCTTTGTCACACTCAAAACTGGCATTCTTTCTATTATTCCCCAAAGCATATGTGGCTTCCAAACTCCAAAGAGGCTCACTAAGCATTACATCTTTTTCTTAGTTTTAAGAAGAGTCAGACGTGGAAACTTTTCCTTCGTCTTGGAAAGAATATTAAAACATGCCCCAGATATTTCACCATGCTGCCAGACCCTTGAATTTCAGTGGGATTTATTTCTCACCCTCTGACATACATGCTTCTTTCCTTCCAAAATATCCAAGATAGTTGCTACTTCCTAATTTTGATTCCTGTCAATCTGATATCAATGGAGGGTCTAATATGAAGTCTTGTATGGAGAAGTGATCAATGATCTTTTGGGTGAGATTACAAGAGAGGGCTGGAGTATTGATGTAGCTCTAAGATAAAACAGTGAAAGTTTATTTCTGGTTTTGTAAATGAAAAGCAATATGCTTTTTGTGGTCTTTTACTAACGTAAAAAAATCCAACAATTCAATAATTGGCTACCCGATATCAGGAGGTGTGTTCCTTTGCTTCAGTAAAGAAACCACATATGCCTTAAAAATCTAAAAATAGAGTTACCATATGATCCAGCAATACCACTCCTGGGCATATATCCAGAAAAGATGAAAACAATGTTTATGGCAGCACTATTTACAGTAGTCAAGATATGGAAGCTAGCTAAGTGCCCAGCAACAGATGAACAGATAAAGAAGATATGGTGTATATTTATACAATGGAATATTACTCAGCCATAAAAAATGAAATAATGCCATTTGCAGCAAAATGGATGGATGGACATAGATATTATCATACTAAGTGAAGTAAGTCAGACAGAGAAAGACATATATCATATGATATCACTTATCTGTGAAATCTTTAAAAAAATGATACAAATGAACTTATTTACGAAGCAGAAACAGACTTACAGACACTGAAAACAAACTTATGGTTACCAAAGGAGAAAGGGGGGGTGGTGGGTAAGGGTTAAATTAGGAGTTTGGGATTAACAGATACAGACTACTATATATAAAATGGATAAAGAACAAGGACCTACTGTACAGCACAGGGAACTATATTCAATATCTTATAATAACCTATAGTGGAAAATAATCTGAAAAAGAATATGTATATAATATATTATTTTAATATATATTTTATATATATTACAAACATATACATATTATATATATAATATATAACTGAATCACTTTGCTGTACACCTGAAACTAACACAACATTGTAAATTAACTATACGTCAGTAAAAATATTTTAAAAAAAGAAAAAAAAAGAAACCACATATGGAACAGAGATGAAATTAGAGTCACAGCTTGATTAAATTTAAAAGAATCCACTGTAATTCTCTAAGATCAGTCTGGGTTTTGCTCAAGATGAATAGGTGAGGTTCAATGGAGATGTGATAGGAATCACAACATCTGAGTGCTTCAAATCTTCAATGGTGGCCTCTTTGTCCTGATTTGTAAACTTCAGTTTTGTCTCTGCCTTCACACCCTCCACTGCTGCTTCTCTTGCGTGTACTCATTCTAACACAGCCCTTCCATGCTCAATATGCCCCCGATTGTTCTAACCACTTACCCCACTGTCTGAGCATGACCTTCTTGTACGGAGCATACTTCTTGTACTCAGTCTTCTGAGACTTTTGTTGATTCGTAAACTCGGTAGCTTCCCAGGTGAAATCTGAAACTGGCCCCTGTAAGGAAGGCAAGGAGAGACTGAAGAAAGAGGCAGACCACTCTGGATTTGTAGGTGGCATGTATAACAAGCAAGGGAACTTACATATGAGGTTAGTCTTGGGTGGCTGCAAGGTGAATTGATCTCCACACCCACGTGCGAGAATCTTAAAGTTTATGTAGAGGCCCTAACTGCGCTCAGGCACTTATGCCGTCCAGATGGTCTCAACAACACCTTACTCTCTCAAGGCTATGTCCCTGGAACAGTTCCCACTGTGGGAATGGTGGACAGAATGTACATTCCAAGGAGAGGGGGATGGGTGAGGAGCCTCTGATTGACCAGGTTTAGCTCACAGGTCAACCAGCGGGCACTCACACCCTCCCGATTACCTCCTCCAACAATTCAATAGGAAACAGAGGACTTATATTGTTACCTTCCAGGTTTACCATTTATCGTGTATGTAACTTACTTGAATTTGTTTTGTGTTACTTTCTTTAAAAAGAACTATGTTATCAAGACTTCAGCGTTGTACCTGCAACATAATGTGCCCAGTATATTTATTAAATTAAGACATTTGTGAAGAGGAAGGATAAATTGTGTCTATATTGGGGCAAATTCAGAGAGCAGATCAAAATACACTGATGGTCGCCTACTTATTAAAATACAGTGAGACAGGGTCAGTTCCAGAGTCAGGGTAGATGGCAAAAGAGACGAAGTAATTCTGGCTTTACAAGCTCAATCCCTTTTCCTATCTGGGCTATTCCTACATGGAGTCACAAAAACATGAGAAATGCAATGAGATCAAGTAATAAGATAAAACAATATTTTCAGGGATAAGTTAAGAACATTTGACTTGTTTCCTCCTTATACACACGTACAGACACACTGAACAATGTACAAAGCAATGAAGTATGCACAGACTAATCAAGTAATTCATTATGAAGAACTTTTAAGAGTGGCAATTAATAATTATGTTGGGACAACATGCATAAACGTAGGCTGCCCCAGGCAACCAGGACATAAGATCAGGAGGTAACAGTCACCTGTGATAACACCTAGCATTCTCAGAGCTTATCAGGTTATATTTGCAAGATGGGCCCAGAGGGCTCAGAGCCAGGAAATAATCTATTACAAGTGATTAACATATTTACCCACATCCCTCAAGATGTACTTGCCTGTATTGTTTTTGAGAACTGCACCCCTTTTCCCCTTTACTTTCCCATCACTTTCATGTGTATCTCTCAATTTATTTCTTATTAATTTTCCTTTATTCACAATTGTTTCATTTTGCTCCTATACTTCCACAAACTCAATTTCCTTCTCCATCCCTCCAGGTATTCTTTAGAGCTAAGAATGAGACTCTTGGGGTAGAATTTCTTATCATCTGAAGTATAAATTTGCATCTTAAAAAGGAGAAATAAATTCAGGATCTTTTATTTCTCAGGTATAAGACTATGAAGAAATGGTATATATAAGTCCTCCAATTACACAAAAGGGAAATAAAACTACCAGACTTCTTGATATTTTGAGCAAGTTGGATTCCTTAATGAAAAATACTTTTGGAGCTAAAATAAACCTTAGAAGTTACCTTGTGCATCTTTATTTTCAAATTTCACCCTTCTAGTATCTCACCTTAGAAATGTCATTCCAAAAGGAAGCACAATTTAAAAGAGCAGCTTTTAACTGACATAGCATATTTGGAGGAATTGCTGAGCTGTGTAACATGGACTGTTTGCTTAGGGATTGCCTTGGTGTTTCATTACCAGGGGACTGAAATTCAGCTCAGACTTGGAGCAGAGAAAATAAGAGAATTGTACCATTATGGGGAGGCAATCACTTAAGGGAATGTGCAAAGGTAAAATTTAGTTCAGGGATTCTCTGCATATCAATCACATTCATCTGTCATTCTGCTGTTTAGCCTGGGATGATTGCTTAATCTTCAAATTGCAAGCTAGCAGTGACATGGCAATAGCAGAGCTAAAAGGCAAAATGTAGGAGTATGGATGTGCAAAACTTCAGAAAATGCATCATTTCATCTTCTCTGTTACTGAGAATTTTTATTGCAGGGTATTTTAACAACCCTATGATATGTGATCATCAAAGTCTGAAAGATGCCTTTTTAATTAAAGTCACCACCAAAGGCAGTTAAGCTCCAATTAGTAAACTTTCCTTTTAAAGTAAAGAATATTATAGGCTTTTGTTCCCCTTAAGTTTTTGTGAATGCCTTTTTCTGTTTTTTGTACTTTTTGATCAATTTGCTTTATCTGTTATTGTTTAAGGAGTTCCATGAATAAGCAAATATTTACCTTCTACCTCCTTTTGCCTAATCACTCTGATAACAGTGATTACATTTGAATCATTATCTATAAATATAAGATGCAAATACTGACTTCTGTTTTTCTTGACATATTAAATTTTTTTTCCCACACTTATGGTAATGAAACTGCAGGGTTTTGTGAAATGTCAGAGCATTTGAATTGGGTTTGATTCGCTGAGAGATCATTGGATCTTTCTATCACTTACAGATGTCCACTGAAAACCCTAACAAATATTTTCATTAGTATGCCCCGCTATTTCCTAGATAAAATAAAAATATAGATGATGCAGCTCAAACTCATCCATGTACTGAAAAATCAACTCACAATACATGTTCTACTAATATTGCATTATTAGCATTTTAGTCTACAAATTTAACAGTTAAATGTTTCTAGACTTTATTCTCTTCTACCACTGTAGTCCTATGCCGAAATCATAACCATTTTGATTTAAAATATATTTATAAATTGTTATAGGAACTATATAATAAATCGAGTATGTTATCAAGCTCTATAATTGTTTATAGATACATGTATTCTTCCATACCTGAAGAAAATTCTTCAGAATCTGCAACTTAACTAACTACTGTATATAATGTATCAAAAGGATCTGATTCTTAGAATTCTCTTTCTCTCAAAATTTTTTCTCCACCAAAGGGAAACTCTTAATTTGAAAAGCTGTATTTAAAAATATTAATTGGTTATAATTTTAAGGCTAAACGAATAAACCATTTGAACATTTAACCATTTCTCTGAAACAGTATTTTTAAGAATGTTTTATTACTAAAAATTTTAAACATATACCAAAGTAAATAGAATAGTATAAAGAACTTTCTGGCATACTAAATATTCCATGCCTATATTGTACCATTCCTGCCCTAGCCCTGGAATAAGCCTTTTGTTGAAGGAGTACTGGTCCCTTTTATTCCTTTAATCGTAGACTATAACCTAGAAATCAAAACACTACATTTCATATACAAATGGCACTAATTTTAGACTTTCTATTCTGATCCAATGGTTTCTCTGTCTATTCCCACACCCATACCAAACTGTTTTAATTATAGAGGCTTTACTGTATGTCTTAATTTCTGGTAGGTCTAGATGCCACCTATCAGTAGCTCTTCTTTTTAAAGGTTTCCCCAGATATTCTTGTATGTTTGCTTTCCCAAGTAAATTTTAAAATTAACTTTCCTGTCTCCATAAAAATAAGTGTCATTTTTATCGGGATTACATTCAATTAGTTCATTAATTTATGCAGACAAATAAGCATCTTTATGATAATGTTTTGTCTTCCTATATTACACAAACTCCTATGGAATATATGCTATTTTCCTATATTCTTTCTTATATTGGCATTCACATGGCAATGGTCATGTGTTGCCCATAGTGTTCTATTTTAATCATAAATTGGCTATTTGTTCTTAATTAAATTCTTATTTATAAGTGTTACCCAATCCCCCAAAATAATCAATGTTTTGCTAAACCTGTAGGCAATTTAAACTTGTTAAGCCTATCTTCATCTTTCTAAACATGTATTTTCTTTCTGTTGCTAGAAATAAAGTTAGTCTTGACATATTTAAAAAATACTAATGAGGCAAGGTATTGATATTTTTTATGCTTGTATTACACCAATAAGCTATCATTCCTTAGTTCCTAGCAGCCTGACCATTTCATCTCATAGAAATTGTACAGTTATTTTCTCCTTGATAAGAAAAATCCACAATGTTAAGTTACATCAAGAGGAAATTAAGGACTCCTCTGGTGGCGCGGTGGTTAAGAATCCGCCTGCCAATGCAGGGGACACGGGTTTGAGCCCTGGTCCCGGAAGATCCCACATGCCACAGAGCAACTAAGTCCGTGCGCCACAACTACTGAGCCTGCACTCTAGAGCCTGCGAACCACACTTACTTAAGTCTGCAAGCCTAGAGCCCATGCTCCGCAACAAGAGAAGTCACCGCAACTAGAGAAAGCCCACGCACAGCAACGAAGACCCAATGCAGCCAAAAATAAATAAATTTGTAAAAAAAATTTATAAAAAGAAGGAAATTAAAACTAAAAAGAAAAAAATATTTTTCTTTATTAAGTTTAATAAAATTTAAGAATGAATCAACTTTCACCTCTCCTTTTCTACTTCATAGTAAATAGCGCCAAAGAACTCTTAGAATTGGATGTATCAACTGAATGGTTTTTCCTAATTCTCACCATAAACGCAAAGTTTTTTGTTGTCAATTACTTGCCTTGTTTCCACGAAATTATCATGTCCTTCTCTATTACAATGTGCCACACATTATTTTGTGACAAATAAAATCAATATAGTCACTACATATTTTTAAACTTCTGTTTTGTGCCTACCTATATATAGGAGGAACCAAGATGGCCTACAATATGTTTACTATATGAAATTGCCAATACTTTATCATATCAATTTACTATTACACCATAGTTTACCTAAAAACATGAAAATATCATAGGCTTCGGATTAATACATATATATAAATGAGTTCATAAAATATCTAAAAGGAAAATATGAGGTTACATGGAAAAGAAGGGAGAGAGTTGCTCTAGGAACCAGAGCTAAGTTATTTATTGAAATAGAGTGCCCAATTTGGCTCTGAGCTTTCATGAAGCTAGAGCATATAGGAAAAAAAAAAAAGCCATCCAAAAAAACCCCTCACTGTCAGAACTCTGAACTATACATTTTCAGATGCGCTTTGCAACACTAATCAGCACAGAAATTTTTCATCAATCAGAATGTTCAGTAAGATTATTTATCCCATTTAATTCTACTTTTAACAGAGGCGTGAAAGAGATAAAAATAGTGTTAGTTATTATTGTTGAAAATATTTCTAAACCATTTTAGTTCCTTGACCTAAAATTAATTAAACAGTTTGAAAAATTTAAATCTTTGATAAATTACTGATAGTCGTATACAAACACCAATTCTCTTTGTAGAGTAATAATTTCATGGAAAGACATGTCAGAAGACATTTTCATCTTTATTATTAAAAAGCGTAATTACTGCTTATAGACTTGTTACATTAAAATTGCATGTTAAATTGCATGTTTGGAACTATTTAAATGAAACAAAGTATTATCTGGGTCCAGAATGTACATATCACTGCAGCTCTCTGGCTTATTGAGGGTTCATAGAATGTAGGTGAACTTATAGCAACCTCTTCCTGGACAGTCCGCATTGCTGACTTCATTTCTATTGTCTTCCATATCTCAAAATACCTGTGTAATTGAGGTTTCTGATTAATTTATTCTGGTTATTTGATGTCTTAGAAGATATTTCATCAAGATAGGATAATGAACTGCCTTCTTCTAAGTATGATCTTGCAGTGATTCTTGTAAAATTTATGGTAATATACAACCTTCATGTCCATTCCACCATACATAATAAACTCAGATTGTCTTTAATGTATGTCAAATACATTTAAATTTTATGTATGTATGTATTCTGAACAATGAAAATATACTGATGAGAAGGCTGCAGTTCCTGCCAAAAAGAGAACTTCTTTTCTACTGGGACAAACAGTAATGCAAACATTAGTCACAATCAAAGTGCTTAGTATTTTAATAAAAACAACAATAATAGCTTTACCTCTAGGAGTGAAGAAAACTTCCCAGAGTAGGCGATATTTGATCTGTTTTTATAGGACTATTAGAAATTTACCGGGTGGAAAAACATAGGGAAAGATATTTGAGTTAGAAGTCCTGAAAAATAAAAAGGAGTAATAAGAAGAAAGAGTATGAGTTGGAGCGAACTACAAGCAATATGGTGACTTCTCAGATACGGACTTTAAGGCAAGGTGGAAACTGAGTCTCAAAACATCATCACTGCTTTCGTTGGTTTTGTACTGTGTCAGCTGAACCAGACTGGAACAGCATTTGCTACAGTTCCTCTCGCTGATGGTTGTGAGTTACGGCTGACCACAAGAGAAGTGTGCATGAGATTTGGAATGCAGAAGTGAGGAGGATATTAGGCTCTGCAGTTGGGTTGGGGTGAGAGCTGCTGCTGCAGGTCAAGTATGAAGTTGCTGATTTGTTTGATCGTCTGATTGCCATGAGGCAGCATCCACATCTGCTGCTCCCACCTGATTGTCTCCTTTAAGATCTCAAGCCCTCAATCAGGCACATGTGCAAAGTGCTTTGGCCTCTTCTAGAAGCCATTTTTGTTGTTGGGACTGGATGCGTTAAGAAGCACCTGCAGGTTTCAGTTTCTCCTTGTGAGTTCCATTTCATCTCTTATCTACCCCAGCTTTTTTTTTTTTTCCCACTGCTGGCTCCATTGACCTACAAACTCTTCAG
The DNA here is from genome assembly GCF_949774975.1 of Lagenorhynchus albirostris. NCBI lineage: Eukaryota > Metazoa > Chordata > Mammalia > Artiodactyla > Delphinidae > Lagenorhynchus > Lagenorhynchus albirostris. The sequence continues at coordinate 85,855,912 of NC_083104.1, read as the reverse complement.
CCCCAATGCCACAGACAGAGCCAACAGCTTTTCATAAACTTCTTCACAGGCTCCCAGTATTACATAAGATCTAAAATAAAGCCTTTATACCACATCACTCATAGTAATTTTGTTTCCCTGGTTGAACCCCAGGTGATGCACAGCACTTCCTATTATTTAAAATTTACAAATAAGGTACCAAAATGTCACTTTTCTTTCTGAAAAAGTCACATAAATCTGAGTGATTTTTTTGTGCATATTTTTCAATCTGTGGGGGAAGTAGTGAAGAAACATCAGAATTCATTCTAGTTGGAGAAATAAAGTGCTTGATTATAACTAGAAGAACATCTCCATGAAAAAGCCCATTCCTCCTTGCAAAGAAAGCAAAGGGGAACAGCTTGGAATCAGCTTTGATCACACAGATTAAGACTGGAAATGCTATCTTTATTCTGGTGTTAGTACAGAACTGGGGTTTCAGAGTTGAGGACTAATTCTCTTTTCATGAGTATATCTCTTCACATGCATAAAATCATAAATCATGCTATTAATGATGCTGTTAAAAGTTCATTTTTTGATCCCATCTACTGTGAGGTCCCACAAAATTCTGCCATAATTGTTGCCTCAATCCAAGGGTAACTAGCAAACTGCTGTGCAAATGTTTAATAAATCTGATAAATTAGTTTATTTAATGTAGCAGTTGAGTACTGAGGATTGGATATCTTTGATACTGGATCAAAACATCTGCCTTTCTGATACACAAACTTAGCGAATAGCTAACCTCAAAACCTACCTTTCTGTTTCACAGGTTTATTTAGCCAAAGAGTGAAAGATGAGAAGCACTACTTTAAGACACCTCTCTCAGATTTAGAACAATATTTACCCACACTTGTTGTTTTATACCTGGAGAAATAAATAACTATTTGAACTAGAAAAAGAAGACTGGCTAAACACTCCTGGTAAGACCATACGATCGTGTGTGGAGGAGGAGGGCAGTGGACGACCGCCTCAGGAGGTTCAATTATTTGTCCTTGGCCTGCACACTGGAAAGGAAGAAACTACTTGTATCGACAATAAACATACAGACAACTTAGCTAAAATGATTCCAATCAAATTCACTGCCTTATTTTGCTAAGAATCAAGAAATCAATGATGATTATTGTATGACAAAACACAGTGTCTGGCCAAAAAAACAATCTCTGAGAAAAGAAAAACTTAGTTTAGGAATGGCCATAACTCCCCTAAAGCTAAATAACTTAACAAAATACAATTTTAAGGCCTCTCTTACAAATAACTAACTTCACTCATTCCCAGTAGAATAATGACTCTGCTATAGCGATAACAATGTCTAGCTTTTTTTAAGATAAATTTTTCCAAGCAGAGCATAGGGAATTTCAAACTTAAATGATGTGCCCAAGACTTTCATTAGCAGTTCATACTTTCTCCCCCAAAGAATGGGATCCACAGCAGATAAGTATCGATACACCACTGTGAATACAGCACTGAACTAATAATCATGAAACAATGGAATCAGAGGTGGAAATATATATTGACTGCATGAATATATTCCAGCATAAGCACATGAAAGCATTTTCTTTTTTGTACTCTCTGTGCAGAACAGTTTAAGGATAGGTTGATGAAGTTGCATTAGGACTAATAGGGTACAAGAATAGTTCTGTTCATCCAGTGTAATCTCTGTGAAGAACATGAGGTTCGGTGCTTTTCTAAAGGGATATATATGAAGGAGAAATGATTTCCCTACATCACGATAAACATCAAAATATTTTGAAATGTACACTGTCTTTTACTTTAAAAAATTCTACTTCTATTCCATTGCCATAAAAATTTGGGATGGGGCTTCCCTGGTGGCGCAGTGGTTGAGAGTCCGCCTGCCGATGCAGGGGACACGGGTTCGTGCCCCAGTCCAGGAAGATCCCACATGCCGCAGAGCGGCTGGGCCCGTGAGCCATGGCCGCTGAGCCTGCACGTCCGGAGCCTGTGCTCCACAACAGGAGGGGCCACAACGGTGAGAGGCCCGCGTACCACAAAAAAAAAAAAAAAAAAAATCGGGGATGTAGCTGCAAAGATTTCCATTGAAATGTTATTTATAACATCTAAAAATTTTTGATATCCACAAATCTCACCTATAGGGGATTGTTTAAATAAATTATGATAGATAATATAAAATTATAGTCATATATTAATACCTGTTACTAATAAAATGATAAAATATTTTCATAATATACTGTTAAAGAAAAATGTCATTAACTCAGCAAACTATATTGTGTATATGTGTGTATGTGTGAGAACAAGAGAGAGAAAGAGAAATCTTGAATTATACACCCCCAAATTGCAGGATTTTTCATTTTCTTTTACTTTCAGTTTTTAAAAAATGTTTCACAATAAACGTGTTACTTTCCTAATCAGAAATTTAAAAATAATAATTAGAAATACGTTATGTAATTTTTTTTTTTTTTAATGAGTAACAAGTGTAGAGGAAGACCCATGCAGAATTTTAGATTTGGGAGGAATTTCACATCAAGAGGTAATATCTTTAATGTCCCCTCTTTTAAAGAGAATGCCTCTCAATTATGCCTTGTCAGTTTATTGTCCCCATTCTCCTCTCCAGAGCGTTCTTCAGTTTGTTTATGTCCAGGTACTTTGTTTCATATTGACTGTGTGCTTCTTACTGCACCATACAGTGAAGTGGCTCTGGGATGCATATGGTACAGAATCAAGGATGGCTCAAACTAGTGACACCTTTTTCAAAGGTAACGAGACTGATCAGGTAGATAAGGCAGTTCTTTGGGGTAAGTTAAGGGGCTGGAGGGGGAAGGTGAAGAGGGAACTCTTGAGGGCTTGGAGAGAAGCTAATCAAGAATAAAATTACAAATGAAAATAAAAAATTTCAAAGAATGAAGGAAAACTGATTTAAAATAATATTGTCCCTTAGCTCAGCCTAATGGGTCCTGCTGCTCTGGGTGGCACTCTCATCTAACCACCAGGGAACTGGGGTTCAAGGAGCAATCAGATTGAAGACAATTGGCATTCAGCCTTGGCGAGGAGCAGGGACAGAAGGCTCTTTGTTGAATCAGGCAGCCAGAGAGTACCTTGTGCTGAGCAATATCTGGATTAAGGGCGTGCACGCTCGCTTGTCACAAATGTTTTATTGTGTGTCTGGGCAAGTCATTCTCACTTGTTAAGGAACAGCGAGGGTTTTGTTCTGCACGGGCTTAAAATAAACCAGAAAAATCAGAGAGGCTTAGGGTAAGGGGGGAAAGAGGAGGAAGAGTTCATGTTTATGGTTTATTTTTGTTTGGTTAGCTCTTTAAGCTTTTGGAATAGGCAACTTCCTGGGGATTTTAAGTCTTAAAGTCTTCATTAGCTCTAATTTTAAAGTAACTTTTATGTTGATAATTAAAAAACTAAACTGGAATAAGAAATGTACTTGTTATCTCAGTATAAATGTCGTCTTGGTAAAGTGCATCGCATGCCATCAATGTGTCTTTACCCTGGCATACTATATGAGCCCAGTGAACACAATGGGACTAGTGAAAGACAGTATTTTGAGTATGTTTTTCCTTAGGTTTTTTATTATTTCTTTTTTGCCCACACCTTCTTTCGAAAAATATAAAAATCTCACAGACTCCTTTATTTGAAATACCATGAATGCAATGAAAAGCAAATCAAAATATTGGAAAACTATGTTTTTTTTTCAAACTTCCTATTTCCCTTCCTCCATTCTATCATTTCCCCACATCCACCACCTCTTCCCAGAGCTGTGTGATCCCTATTGAAAACCATTCATTGTTTGCACATAATCAGAAAACCTAGTTTCTAGCCCCAGCCCTGTTTTCACTTAACAGCCATCTGTACTTGTGCAAGTTACTTATTCTCTCTGGGCCTTGATATCTTTCTCTGTCAAATGTGAATAGTCTAACCTGCCTTCCTGTCTAAAAGAGTTACTGAGATTCAAAAGTGATCACACATTTTAAGACACTTTGTAAATGAAGAATAAGTAATAGTAGTATTATGAAAAGCCTTCAGCTTTGCTATTGCAGTATAGCTAATACACACAAAAGCACACACATCATTAAAAAAAATGTCAGAGAGGGGCTTCCCTGGTGGCGTGGTGATTGAGAGTCTGCCTGCCGATGCAGGGGACACGGGTTCGTGCCCCGGTCCGGGAAGATCCCACATGCCGCAGAGCGGCTCGGCCCATGAGCCATGGCCACTGAGCCTGAGCGTCCGGAGCCTGTGCTCCGCAACAGGAGAGGCCCGCATACCGCAAAAAAAAAGAAAATGTCAGAGAGAAAAATCTGTGAAGATAATTACTTTAGAAGAAGACTTCGCTTTGCTGTGAGTCTACCTCCCACCCCAGGAAGGAACAGGGGATAGTGAGCCTTACTATCTCCTTTATCTCTGGGCAGGTAAGAAGAGCATCTAGGGGACAACTCAGAACAGCTTAAATGTGTTTATTGCTTTTGGGAGAATCACAGGATCTGATGCCAGGCTTAAGCCTAAGAAAACTAAAGCAGGCTGTGGAAGAGGAAAGAGATGCCTGCATTAAGTCTGGCAAAAGCTGGGCAGGTGTTTGCAATGATCCGACATAGGCCAGCCTTGAAGAAGAGAAAGACAAGGTGGGCTGCTCTTGCTTCCAATACAATAAGATCACTTAGAGGGATGGTGCACAGGAAGTGCATGGTACTTCACTGGAGGCTCGTATATGTTAAATTGCTACCAGCTGTTGAAAGAACCAAAGGATCCACTGGACAGAGCTGCACTTTCTAAATCAAGGCTTTCCTTGACTCGCAAGGCTCCCAGTAATGACCATCGCCAACAACCAATGAAAGTACATCAGGAGGGAAGAGATTAGTTTTCACCATCTGTGAGACCCAGAGAAAAGAAGACCATCTAGCCAAGTGTTATAAGATGGCCCTGTTCATCCCAATTCTCTCTTCCCAAATTCAACACTGGAGGGATCTGTTATGTCTACTAGCCAGAGTCAGTGAGAGAGGGAACAGAAGGGTGAAATCTACCCCAGTGCCTTTCCTGAAGCCAGGCAGCCACGAATCAAATGTTAACAGAGGGGTGATAGCTTTTTTAAAATAAAGACCAAAGCACTTATTAATATTTTGGCCTGGACATACTTCATTTACTGAAGCAACACTGTGTCATACATATATATATATATATATATGTATGTATCTGTGAGTATATATATGTCTACCTAAGACTGAGTAGAGAAGTCACAGGGTTCCCCGAGTTTCCATCCATGGACAGTGGATAACCAACCATCTGCTCATCTCACCTTCAATAAATGTTAAAGGGGCAAGGAAGACAAAATAAAATTGTATCTTGATTATATTTCTAATTATCCATATCCAATGTACTGGTTATAATGTTACCTTCCCAGTACATCAACTAGTATTAGAAATTTTTAATAAACTGTGAACCTCAAGAAACTTAGGCTGGGTCAAATGTCAAGCTCTCGAACTCAAAACTATTAATAAGCCGTCACTGAGCACCTGCATTATAGAAGAACTCTATTAAATATTGTCAAGAAGCAAAGAAAGAAAGGAGAAGACAAATCCTCCGTCCTTGGATGAGTTCATAGTACAACTGTATTTGTTAACACATATAACAATATTGCATGTTGGGAACAATTGCACAGTGACCTATTAGTTTTCTCAAAATAATAGAGTTCCGTAAATCTGTTGTAAAAATCCATCAGTGAAGTGAACTTGGTGTTCCTTGGAATGCCCATGTTTGACTTTTGTATGCTCTGCAGATCAGAGAATAAGGATCTTAGAGCAGCATCATGTTCACTTCTTGTCTGACCCTTTTATTTCAAGCACACTTACGTGCACATCCTGAAACCAAACCTCTGCTTCCCAGGAGTCATCTCATGCAATTCCCCATAGTTGTTCCAGAAAATGAAGATGGACATCCTGAGAGTCACGAAAGGTGGACAGGTGGGAGCAGGGAAATGGAAAATACAGACTCTGTGTTTACCTACAGACCTTTTCTAGAATGGGCATCACAATGTGGCTTTGTAAAAAAATGCTAGTTAGGCATCTCATACAGAAAGATGGCATAAATGTTGGACCTGCTTAAGACAATGGTGAACCAGTTCAAAGAAGAATTCTTCAGAGGAACAAAAGACTGTCAGTACATCAGGGAAGAAATGATGCCCTTTTGTTAGGTGGTGAATTGTGCCCCCCCAAAAAAAATCAGTATGTTGAACTCCTAGACCCCAGTACTTCAGACTATGACCTTTTGAGAAATTCAGACTATGACCTTTTGAGAAATAGTCATTGAAGATGTAATTAGTTAAGTTAAAATGAGGTCATATTAGAGTAGGATGCCTAATCCAATGGCTGCTGTCCTTTTTAAAAAGCGAAATCTGGACATGGAGACACACAGTCAGGAAGATTGGAATTATGCTGCTGCAAGCCAAGGAACTACCGGAAGCCGGGAGACAGGCCCAGAACAGAGGCTCTCCTAGAACCCCCAGAGGCAGCACGGCCTTTCGGTTGTCTTGATTTTGGATTTCTAGCCTCCAGAAAAATAACAGCATAAATTTCTGTTGTTTAAGCCACTCAGGGTGTGGTACTTTGTTACAGCAGTCCCAGTAAATTAATACACCCTTTTTTAGAATGAGCTCACAAAAATAATGAAAGCATTTCAACATACAGGCTACAAGGGCATAAAAATAATACTTTCACACAATAATAGAATCTAATCCCCAAGGAAAAGGCAGACATATTTAACATATATTAGTACTTCAAACTCAGATGTCAATAGAAACTAAAATAAAAAGGATGTGTTCAGCTCTGAAGTGCTTGTGACATCACATTCAAATGTTCTATTCACTTATCTGTCTTCCCCCCTAGTCTGAACATGCCTTAATAGAAATCCTGCCTAATTTGTCTTTATAATCCTTGCACCTTGTACAGAACCCAAAACAGTTCAGTTAGAATTGAACTATAGAGAATAATCATTATCAGTAACATGACCACCAACAAGAAAACATTATTTCAGTTAATCTGTGACCTTAAACCATGCCTGTGTACGCCTTTCCTTGTTGTCATTTAAATTCTAAATATGTACAGTGGGTATAGATTTTAATCTACCATACTCAGGTGCAAAATAATATCACATTACGTACTTTATTTTCTAACTAAACGTATTTCTGACTCTAAAATCCTGTCTCGATGAAGGGAAATTCAATCATATTCAGGTTAGAAGAATGCTTCCTCTATCCTAGGCTCACAAAAGATGGGACTGGGTATCGCCCTACCATGAGCAAGAGGCCCTGGCATCTGCCTCTTATGGTTGCCTTTGTGCTGCTCATTGGCTAATTCCTCAGGTGGCCTGTGAAGAAGGAAACTCTGCACCTGTGTCAGTGCTGAACACCACAGACTCATGTCAGGCTTGCAGCCCAGGGGCTTGGGATGCAATCTCCATGAGCGCACCCCCAAACATTCTCTGTCTCAGGGTGCCAGGCTTCCTTGCATCACCTTGTCGGAAAACCCTTTCCAGCTTCAGCATCCCTCCATTCCTCCAGGGCCAGGCAGCTGCTTCTGCTCTCACCTCCAAGCCCTTTCCCATCTTTGCCCTAAATGGGCAATCCTGCAGAATCTCTCTCCTCACCTCTTATAGACACCAAACCAAACTCAGTCTCACTTTCTGTCAGAGAGAAGTCAAAAGAAAAGGCTGGTTCTCATCAATTAGTTTCTCATTAATTCACCCTATTACATACTTTGTATATATGTGCGGCTTTCACCACTAAACAAATCAACATTTTTAGACATTGAAGTGGTTAGCAGTTAGACTGCCATGTACAGCCTTAATATACTCCCTTCTCCCTTGCAAAAAAAAACCTCAAGCTTTCCTGCATATATAATGGTAGCTAGAAAAAAACAAGACACCGTCTGGACTATCGTACTGGATAGTAAGACGGATTTACCTTAAGAAGAAGTGGAGACTTAAAGACCCCTCCTCAGTCATTCTAGTCTGCAGTTTCCCTGAACCAGGCCCATGTACGTTTTCCTTGTTTCTGTCACACACGTTGGAGGAACATGGGTGCATGGTGGCTGGGGACACACATTGGGAACACCTTTCATGGCCCAGACCAAAAGCTGCTCTCCAGATATGTGCAGCTCTATCTGCACCACATCCATGAACATACCCCACATAAACTGCAGTTGCCTTGAGTTCACAGGAAGCAGGAAAATCAACTAAAGGAAAGCCAAAGCATAACTCGGAAAAACCCCTCCAGTCTCCACTTACTATTTCTACACTTTTCCTTCTAATGTAATCAGACTTTGATGAATTCGGCTAGTGTTTCCCTACCACTTTACTGTCCCTGCCCATGTGGTCAACCCAGGGAGAAAAGAAAAGTATAAAATCCCTCAGTTGCTTCATTTCTCAAATGAGTCCAGCATTGCAGCAATGTTCATTACACCTTGACAGCTGACCCTCATATACATCTACGACCTATTAGAGAGTTTTCAAGAATGACCTCCAGACTCTTTTCAAAATCTGTAAAATCGTGTGTGTATGTGTGGGTGTACACACATGCATTCAGACGTATATGAACACGCACACAGACTCCATTTCAAGAGTGATGTGCAAAGAATAGGCCCCCATCGACCATTTTATTATTGTTAGCACATTTGGTACGGAACAGCCATGAAGGCCCCAGCGTCTGCAGCAGCTCCGGCAATTAGCTCCAAATGAAACAGTCATAAATAGTAATTAGCCATTCCCTCAGTCATGTCCTAAAGCCTTTAAAAAAATCCACAGAGAAATCAATGCATTCTTTTCTAAAGATCTATTATAGCCGCACCACCCCCTCACTCCACCATCATTTCACAGAAGCTGAGAGCAAGAGTGGGATTCCTGCCGCTCCCCAGATGCCCGTGGATCTGATGGGGACCAGTGAGGAAAAGCAAGCAAAAGGGGCAGAGAGAAGAGGTGTTACAGAACCAAAGGTCTGTAGGATATTCATCAACGTAGGGAGATGTGGGTCTGCGGGAACCTAGAATATTCAACACAGGAGGACAGGATCCTAACTAACATAGAATTATGTCCTACGTGGCTCTACCTCTGCCTCAACTGTGAATCTAAATGCTGCAGGAGAGCTACATGAATTCTCCCTTCACTCAGTGGTGAAATCTCTCAGACCTAAAATGAAGCTGATAGTGGCACATCACTCCTTTAGTCGGGACACTAGCTCAGAGAACCTAAGACGAGGTCTCATGTTAGAGAAGCTCCGTCCCGTCTTAAAAGCATGGATTCTGAGGCCTGAATCTGTGTGTTGTTAGGGAGTTTATGATCGTGACAATTAAGCCTCGTCATCCAATAAGCAGACACAGTCCATTCTGTGATGTGCTGTGTAGCCTGGATGGGATCATTCTAATTCTCACAGTCGGAGGTCTGAAATGGGCCTTGAAGGCTTATCTGGCTTATTCCCTTAGCTTCAGTTATGCCTCTTGTCTTCCATTTCAGACAGATTTGTGTACAGAAAAACCATGAGCTCAGCCTCTTAGTACCAGCCATCTAGACCCTGGACTGATCATCCAGGAGGACTTAATCGGAGTGGAGAACCTTGGTTCAGGCATTACCAGTGGCCTGAACAAAGACTTGCAGTGTTTCTTCCATTCCTGAGATACTACAGTGTTGCCTACCATGAAGACTATTTTCCCACCTTACACTGTTAGTTCTCCAGTTAACCAAATTGGAGTACTCAGTATCCCCTGAATACATCTTTTCTGAGTGTCCCCCCATACACATACATACAAATTGTTCACAGTGCTCTCAGCTGTAGAGCTACTCCATCCTTCTAGGGGCAACCTGATGGAATCACAGAGGCTCCAGACAGGCCCGTGTGCTTGAAGCCTTGCTACTTACTAGATGTAGGAACTTGGAACTGTTCTTTGGTTCCTCTAAGCCAGGAATTCTCAGCCCTGGCTGCACATTAATCAACATGTCAGGTCTAAATAACCGTAATCATAACCACAACTACACCCCCAATACTCAGACCCTACTGCAGACTCCTAAAATCAGAAGGGGTATAGGGCTGGGTCCTGGTGCAGATACTTTTTAAAAAGTACTTTATGTGATTCTCTTCTTACGTACACTTAAGGTCCTGACCACAGTTTGAAACCTCAATTTTGCTCCCCTGTAAATCAGTGGTAACACTGACCTATTTCTGAGGGTTACTGTGAATTTTTAATTCTGCAACATGGGTAAAATGCCTGGAAAATATTAAATATATGATCAGAGAACTGCGATTATGTTACTATTGTCCGCTTTGCTTCTAACGCATTTTATGCAGGACCTCTGAAAACTGTTGCCGTGCAGTGTAAGTTATGGGTGTACTCGACTCTGAATTTGAAAGCATACCTGCCTGCCTAGCGCTAGGCCAATATTAAGCCTAGGCGTCATGAATGAACCATTCTATCATCTGGAATGTTGCCTACCTTTGCTCCAAATACCCAAATCCACCTATCCCTCAAGACCTACGTCAAATTCCACTTCTCTCCTCAGCAAATTTTTTTCCATCAGAACTCAGAGCTTTAATGGTATAGATCATTCACCTGGCAACTACTTATAACTATCCTTCCTTCGTGATCTTATATTATTTTAACTTGTTTGGCTACTTTTTGTTTACATCTTGTCTCTCTAAATAGACATTCTATTTTTATCTTTTTTATATCCCTCACAGGGCCTAATATATTATATATAATATGTGGCACATATTAAGATAAATAAATAAATCCTCTGGTAAGGGGAAAAGAAGTTTAATTTTAGTACAAATTGAAATGGGATAGAAATGGCAATATTAAAAAAAAACATTTGAGCAAACACTGAATTTCATGGTAGGTAATTATACTTTCTTTGTTGGTAAAGCCATTGTGGGTGCCAGCTGCCAAAGACAGTAAAACCAAACAGCAAAAGCTACAGAGTCTGGAGACATGGGCTCTAGACCCAATGCTATTAACACGCACGTAACTTGAGACCTTGAGCAAGTCATCTTTATGGTTTTCAGACTCTGTAAGAGGCAAGGGTTATACGCCAATCTGTAACGGAGCTTTCAGCCCTTACATTCTAAATTTGTGACCCTGAGATTTTTAAATACAAGTGTGCTAAGTTACAGACACTGAGGACCGTCCAATAGATAACATTATTCCCCTGAGGATGGAGGATAGAATTTTGTGAAAGTAAGAATTCAGGGAAAGAACGAAAGCCCAGCCTGAATAAAGAAAAGGAGACAAAGAGCTTGGAATGAAGCATGATTTGTGGGTCTCTACTGCCCTCCTCAGAGAAAAGCATGGCAGTGGGGCTGCAGGCTCCTCAACGTGGGGAGGGAGAAAGAAGCCTTTTCCGCAGTCAAGATACACTGAGGAAGACTTTCTTGGAAAAACAGTATTCAGGGTGGATTAAGCTATTTCTGAGATAACAACATGCCTGAGAGTCAGATGTACTAATTTGAAAGCTAATCAAATCATCTTAATAATTATTCAAACCAACATTGATGAAGCAATTGCTATGCTTCTGTCAAAAGTAAAAGGGACTCTATTTAGGAACACTATGTAACCTTGTTTCTCCCCCTCAGATTAGCTGCCCCATTTCCCCATCTGGTGACTCTTCTAATAACTGCTTTAAATTTTTGATTAAAGCCACCCTTGGCTCCTCACATTTTTGTTTTTAAATGTAGTGTATAATTTAATGGTTTTTAGTATAATTCACAGATATGTGCAACCATCACCACTGTACTGGGTCATTAAAGTTCCTCCCTGGTGGAAGTGAGCCCACAGATGCATCCTTATCTCTGCGAGTCTCTCTTGCTCCTCCACAGGAGGAAGGGAGGCCAGGCCATTTCCTCCATCCTACCTTTGTGTCTGTCACACTCTTTGAGTGGATTTTCTTCTCATCCCACCTCTGTGTACAAATATAAGTCATCTACAAAGAGCCACCTCTCAAGTCACTTGTCTGTGAAATCTTCTCCAACCCTTCCTGTCAAAATCAGCTTTGGAGATATTCAGTTAAACCATTAAATGTGGAGGACTGAATAAAAATATTCACCTCCTTTCCAGCACTATCCCCAAACCACACTAAAATGAAAGTAAAGGAATAAAAAGTCAAAACCCAAAAGAAGAAAGAGAACAGGACAGAAGATAGTATCGTTGGAGAAATTTTGACTTCAATAAAAAGAAGAGAGCTCAAAAAAAAAAAAAAAAAAAAGAAGAGAGCTCTGTCAGAGAGTTTAGTGGAAGAAACAATGATAAGGAGAACATATGTGGGGGGAGGGTTGCTGTCTACAGGGAAAGAATATAAAGAAAATAAACTAAATATAAAGAAACTAAAAATATTAAGAAACTAAATACAAAAAATATAACGTAACCAAAGAATATATTAAATGGTGACAGCACGTGAGAATGCAAGAATAATAAATCCTAAAATACCATAATAGGTGGCTTAAAATTTTTAAAGTAAATGAAGAAATAGCTGTTATACATATATTTTAAGAGATACAAAATAAATGCCAGAAAATAAGTAGCTAACAAAACAAAGTGATTGCTTCGGGGGAGCCAAATGTTGATGTTGTTGCTTTTGTTGTATGGCTTTACATGAGATTGTATTAAACTAGCTGCCTGTAATAGCTAAGTAAAATAATATTCACGTTAAAAGGCAGGTAGAAGATCTACTCATCACTCCCTTCTATCCTATTAGACCCTACTAGACCTTTGTTGGTACCTTCCTTTATAAGTGTCTACTTTGTAACACTAACACTCACTAAATGATTATACGTTCTTTAAAAAGAAGTGTCATGCTTTTATTCTGTGTTCCTTCCATGCCTCCCCCCAACTGGCTATTGGAAAAGCAAGCATCCATTTTGGGGAGTTGTCATATTGGGAACGTACCGTTATTGAAGGTGTTGCTATTCTAGACATCCTGCAACATGTGGGGTATTCCTACACAACAAAGAATTACTCTGCTCCAAACACTTTGAGAAAAAGCAGGTAGTATGATATTAGACTTAGTTTCCAGTCAACATGCCAATGATGCTGAAAAGATTGAGATTTTTAAGCCAACGGCTGTCACCTGTAATTTACTGTGAATGAGATGAATAGCTCTTTTAGATAAGGTAATATGTATATTTTATTGGAACTCAGGGTAACAAGAAAATAATGAAAGTACTGTGTAATATTTCACTCCCACCCCCAGAAGATTCTGAGTCAGTAGTTCTGAGTTACAACCACAGAATCTATATTTGTGTAAAGGTCATCAGAATATTCTAGTGCTGTCAGGTCTGGAAATCACTACCAGTTTAGAATTCACTGCTAAAGGAGGATGAGAATAGGAAATGGGATAAAGAAGAGAATTTAGAGTCCCTAAAAGAAGAACTTCCATCCTATTCCATTTGTCTAGAGGTAATATTCACTGTCATCTCAATTTGCCAACAGGTATTCTTTTTCAGCATTTGAGTTTTCCTCAGTTAAACTCAGAACAGTCGTCATACATATAGGGCCTATAGCAAGTTTCACAGTTGAACTTAGCTAGAGCAATATTTGATATCAACACCCCCTATCAATTGAAACAATAAACTTACTTTCAAATTGCTAAGAAAACATGAGTTTTGCCACTAGCCTACAGATTTTACAGACATCTGGAGACATGGACACTGTTAATCCATGAATAATTATGTTTCTCTTTTAAGTAAGCTGTTTCTTAGAGTTCTATAATAAAATCTGTAACTTCCAGCCCTAAAGTATTAGCCCACAGGTAATATTAAAATACAGCTCAAAATGAACTCCAGCCTCAGCTGTGAGGATCTATGTGGTGTTATTAAATACTATGCTGTCTAGTCATCAAATAGCGACAGCATGGCCAAATATCTAAATGACTGCTCAGTTGCTCTATCAATCAAACTAGCAAAAGTTAAAACAGCAATCTAATATTTTCACCTAGCAAAATAGCCAATATTATTAAAATGAGAATATCTTGTGTCAATTACATGCACAAAAAAGATTATACAAAAGGATTTTTCCTATTAGCAAAAAATCTAAATATTCCACAATAGGAGGATGATTAAATGAGTGGACGGACAATTATTTCATCATTAAAACCATGTTTTCAAAGACTGTATATAGACTTGGGGAAATAGTCATCATAAAATAATTTTATAATGCAAGGTATGAAAATCCATATACAGTATCAGTCAGTTTCATAACACATATGTAAACATTCATATATATAGATGTGTATATATATACAAACATATATTACAATGTAGCAATCAAGCAGTATTTCTGGATGGTGAGACTATGAGCATTTTTTAAAATATTTTTTTAATAAATTTATTTTATTTATTTATTTTTGGCTGCTTTGGGTCTTTGTTGCTGCGCACGGTCTTTTCTCTAGTTGTCGTGAGCGGGGGCTACTCTTCACTGCAGTGCGCGGGCCTCTCATTGCAGTGGCTTCTCTTGTTGTGGAGCACGGGCTCCAGGTGCGCAGGCTCAGTACTTGTGGCACGTGTGTTCAGTAGTGGCACATGGGCTTAGTTGCTCCGTGGCATGTGGGATCTTCCCGGGCCAGGGCTCAAACCCGTGTCGCCTGCATTGGCAGGCGGATTCTTAACCACTGAGCCACCAGGGAAGCCCTGAGCATTTTTTATTTTCTTTATACTTTCTTTCTGCTTTTAAGTTTTGCACCATGACAATTTTATATATATATATATATATATATATATGTATAGCTGACTTACAATATTGCAGTAGTTTCAGGTATACAGCAACGTGATTCAGTTATACGTATATATGTGTATAACAATGTTCTTTTTTTTGTTCTATTCTTTTCCATTATAGTTTATTATAAGATATTGAATATAGTTCCCTGTGCAACACAGTAAATCCTTGTTGGTTATCTATTTTATATATGATAGTGTACATCTGTTACTCCCATACACCCAATTTATCCCTCCCCCTCCTTCCCCTTTGGTAACTATGGGTTTGCTTTCTATGTCTGTGAGTCTGTTTCTGTTTTGTAAATAAGTTCATTTATACTATTTTTTAGATTCCACATATAACGGATATCATACAATATTATTTGTCTGTGTCTGACTCACTTCACTTAATATGATAATCTCTAGGTCCATCCATGTTGCTGCAAATGGCATCATTTCATTCTTTTTTTTATGTTATATATATTTTTTAATCATAAAAAATAAACTGAGTCGTGTTACTTGCTCAGCAACACTTGCAACCCCATGGACAACACTCACCGAGTGGGGGAAGGCAGTTGCTTAGGGCAAAGGCTGCAATTCCAGAGAGATTGAAGGGCTGATTCAATTAGAAAAGAAAGAAAAAAATCATTTCTTTTTCCTCTCTGAGATGTTTTTTATATGTTTATATGTTCGGGGTAGAATAAAATATACCATGTGGAATACTAAATCAAGAAGAAATAGAACCATTTTACAAGGGTGTGTTTTGAAATTATTATTATAAGTGAACTTATTCCCAGTGCATTGAGCTTTGCAATAAAACAGCACCCTTCTCTCTCTGTCTCATGGTTCCCCTGCTATCTTGCCACACTTCTGAACAGTAAAATAAATCAAATTACCCCAACAAAAGGAGAGTATTCTCCAAAGAGAGGCCCTGTGTCCCTCCCTTTATTCCATACTATGCTTGAATAAAGCACATGAGACCCTCGCATTGAATCCGTTTAAATATTAAGCCTTTGAAAATACCAGGCATCTTCCCCTTTCCAAACTCACGTACAATTCCCATTAATGTTAATAAGAGCTATGTGAAGGGATGAGGAAAAACCATTCCCATTATGTTTTATTACATTTTTATTTTATGAACTGGTCTCTTGGATGATAAATCAGTGCTACTGCAAAACCATAATTCTTTGGGGAAAACCTCCATGAAATTTCCCTTCTTTGTGCTATTCTGATGCTGTCAAAAAGAAAAATCTCAAAGACTAAACACAAGCTGAATGCTTTTGACCTGTAGTGACTATTATACTGTGGATGACACTCCAATAAAATGCCAACTGTATTGTTCATAATTAGCAGCAACTGCAGTTTTGCTAAAAAGAAAAAGAAAAAAACTGCCTGAGATAATTATTGCATTTTACAAATATCCACTCAGCAGCTGGCAATTAGATAACCCAGAATCAAATTGTGCCCACCATTAGATAAGTCTCAGGCACCTAAATGCTTCGGAGCCAGCATTTGGCAGAAGTCTAATTATGGTGACATGGCCCAGCCCCGTGGCTGGCCACGCTGAGATGGCCTTATTTGCCTTTGCTCCAAGAGGACTCATACCTCAGTTCACTAATCTTTACCATTTCCATGTGACAGATACTCCACTGGATGCATCCATTTCTGTATATTTCTTTGAATTTCATGCCCAGCCTTACCTCTGCCCAAGGAGCTACCTGAACTTAAAAAAACAAACAAACAACCTGCCTTTCCTTTTTTCTCACCCTGGCCCCTTTTCTCCATAAACACTTTTTCCTAAAGTTCTGGTCCACATGGTTCTCCTCCTTTTTTAAAAAAAATAAACTTTATTTTTTAGAGCAGTTTGGGATTCACAGCAAACTTGAGCAGAAAGTACAGAGAGTTCCCACATACCCACTGCCCCACACAGCACAGCCTCTTCCTCTCTTCCAAGCCAGAGCGGTACATTTGTTACAACTGACGAACCTACACTGACACATTATTATCACCCAAAGTCTATAGTTTACAGTAGTAGGGTTTACTCTTGGTGTACATTCTATGGATTCTGGCAAATGCATAATGGCATGTATCCACCATTACAGTATCATAAAGAACAGTGTCACTGTCTTAACAGTCCCCTACGCTCTGCCTATTCATCCCACCCTCTCCCTTAAACCCTAGCATCCACTGATCCCTTAACTGTCTCCGTAAGTTTTGCCTTTTCCAGAATGTCGCATAGTTAGAATCATAGTGTGTAGCCTTTACAGATTGACTTCTTTCAATTCATAAGACCCTTTTAAGTTTTCTTCATGTATATTCATGGCTTGATAGCTCATTTCTTTTTAGTGTTGAATAATATTCCATTGCCTGGAACGATTTTTCCAGCTTTATTGAAATATAATTGACATATATTTTGTAAGTTTAAGGTGTACAACATGGTGATTTAATACACATATATATTGCAAAATGATTATCAAGATAAAGTTAGTTAACACATACGTTACCTCACATAAATACAATTGTGTGTTCGGCGGTAAGAAAATTTAAGATCTACTTTCTTAGCGACTTTCAAGTGTATAACACAGTACTGTAACTATGGTCTCTACACTGTATATTAGATTCCCCAGGGTACCACCGTTTACTTATCTATTTACCTACTGAAAAATACCTTGGTTGCTTGTAAGTTTTGGCAATTATAGAGTATCTGTAAACATTCATGTGCAGGTTTTTGTGTGGACATACCTTTTCAACTCATTTGAGTAAATACCAAGAAGTATGACTTGTGAGTTGTTCAGTATGCCTAGCTTTCTAAGAAACTGCTGAATTGTCTCTCAAAGTGGCAGTACCATTTTTGCATTTCCTCTCTTTGAATGAGAGTTCCTGGGGCTCCACACCCTCCCCAACACTTTGTGTCATCTGTGTTTTGGATTTTGGCTATTCTAATAGGTTTGTAGTTGTAGCTCACTGTTTTAATTTGCAATTCCCTAACGACACATAATGAGGTGTCTGTTCAGATCTTTTGCCCATTTTTAATTTTTCAGGTTACTTTCTTATTGTCGAGTTTTAAGTGTTCTTTGTGTTTTTTTTTTTTTTTTTTTTTTTTTTGGTATGCGGGCCTCTCACTGTTGTGGCCTCTCCCATTGCAGAGCACAGGCTCTGGACGCGCAGGCTCAGCGGCCATGGCTCACGGGCCCAGCCGCTCTGCGGCATGTGGGATCTTCCCGGACCAGGGCACGAACCCGCATCCCCTGCATCGGCAGGTGGACTCTCAACCACTGCGCCACCAGGGAAGCCCTTCTTTGTGTATTTTTGAAAACAGTCCTTTATTGGGTATTTCTTCACATATATTTTCTCTCAGTCTGTGGCTTGTCTTTTCTCTCTTTTGTACAGCAATTTTAATTTTTAATGAAGCTCAGTTTATCAATTATTTCTTTCATGCATCATGCCTTCGGTGTTGTATCTAAAAAGTTATCACCATAACAAAGGTCATCTAGGCTTTTCCCTATGTCATCTTCAGGGATTTTCATAGTTTACATTTTACATTAAAGTCTATGATCCATTTTGAGTTAAGTTTTGTGAAAAGTATAAGATCTGTGTCTAGATTTATTTTTTCTCATGTAGATGTCCAGTTATTCCAGCACCATTTGTTGAAAAGATTATCTTTGCTTCATTGTGCTGCCTTTACTCCTTTATCAAAGGTCAGCTGACTATATTTAAGTAGGTCTATTTCGGAACTCTCTACTTTATCCCATTCATCTATTTGTCTGCTCTTTCACAATGCCACATTGTCCTGATTGCTGGAGCTTTATGGTAAGTCTTAAAGTCCAGTAGTGTCAGTACTCCATCTTCATTCCTCTCCTTAAATATTGTGTTCGCTACTCTGGGTCTTTTGTCTCCCCACATAAACTTTATTTATTTTTTTATTAATTTTTATTGGAGGGTGGTTGCTTTACAATGTTGTGTTAGCCTCCACTGCACAACAAAATGAATCAGCCATACACATACAGATATCCCCTCCCTTTTGGACTCCCTCCCATTTAGGTTAACACAGTGCATTAGGCAGAGCTCCCTGTGCTATACAGTGTGTTCCCATCAGTTGTCTATTTTATACATAGTATCAATAATGTATATGTGTCAATCCCAGGCTCCCAATTCCTCCCACCCCACCCTTCCCCCTTGGTATCCATACATTTGTTCTCTATGTCTGTGTCTCTATTTCTGCTTTCAAATAAGATCATCTATACTATTTTTCTAGATTCCACATATATGTGTTATTATACGATATTTGCTCTTCTCTTTCTGACTTACTTCACTCTGTATGACACTCTCTAGGTCCATCCACATCTCTACAAATAACCCAGTTTCATTCCTTTTTATGGCTAAGTAATATTCCTATATATATATATATATATATATATATATATATATATATATATATACACACACACACACACACCACATCTTCTTTATCCATTCCTCGTTGATGGACATTTAGGTTGCTTCCATGTCCTGGCTATCGTAAATAGAGCTGCTATGAACACTGGGGTGCATGTGTTTTTCTGAATTATGGTTTTCTCTGGGTATATGCCCAGGGTAGTGGGATTTTTGGGTCATATGGTAGTTCTATTTTTAGTTTTTTAAGGAACCTCCATACTGTTTTCCATAGTGGCTGTATCAATTTACATTCCCACCAACAGTGTATGAGGGTTCCCTTTGCTCCACACCCTCTCCAGCATTTACTGTTTGTAGGTTTTTTGATGATGGCCATTCTGACCAGCGTGAGGTGACACCTCATTGTAGTTTTGATTTGCATTTCTCTAATAATTAGCAATGTTGAACATATTTTCACATGATTGTTGGCCATCTGTACCCACATAAACTTTAGATCACTTTGTTAATATTCACAAAATAATTTTCTGAGATTTTGATTGAGATTGCATTGAATCAGCAGATCAAGTTGGGAAGAAATGACTTCTTGATAATAATAAGTCTTCCTATCCATGAGTATGGAATATCTTTCTAGTATTCAGTTCTTTGATTTCATTCATCAGAGTTTTATAGTTTTCCTCATATAAATCTTGAACAAATTTTGTTACATTTATACCTAAGTGTTTAATTTTTAAGGGTGCTAATGTAAATGGTATTGTGTTTTATATTTCAAATTCCACTTGTTCATTGCTGGTATATAGGAAAACAATTGACTTATGTATATTAATCTTGTATTCTGTGACCTTGCTATAATTGCTGTTAGTTTCAGGAGTTTTTTTGTTGCTGTTGATTCTTTCTGATTTTTTTCAAAAGCTCTTTCTTTATCTATTTATATGATGATGTAATTTTTCTTCTTTAGCCTGTTTATGTGATTGATTATGTTAATTAATTTTCAAGTGTTGAAACAGCCTCACACAGCTGATAAAATTATACTTCGTCATAATGTATAATTGTTTTTATACATTGTTGGATTTAATTTGCTAATTTTGTTGAAGATTTTGGCATCTGTGTTCATGCCAAATATTGGTCTGCATTTTTTTGTAATACCTTTTCTGATTTTCATAATAGAGTAATGCTGGTCTCATAAAATGAGTTAGGAAGTATTCCCTCTTCTTCTATCTTATGAAAGAGATTGTAGAGTACTGGTATAATTTCTTCCTTAAATGTTTGGTAGAATTCATCAGTTAAACCCATCTGAGCCCAGTGCTTTCTATTTTGCAAGATTATTCATTATTAATTCAATTGTTTTAAGAGATACAGAACATATATTTGTAAAACATAAAATTTATTTTGTACATAAATAGAAAATACTTTTGAACAAATTGATCTTATAGAGGACTCCTTTAAAAAAACTTCACAGTACCTAATTACCTCCTCTCTTTCCCATAATCCACCTGAGGCCAGTGGAGTCCAAATCATGGCTTTCCCACTTACTAGTGACGGGGATTGGTAGGTGTTGAGGGGCAGACACTGGAAATTAATTTAACCTCTCTGAGGCTTAACTTCTTCATATGTAAAACTGCAATTATACTTTCCCTGCAGGGTGTTTATGAAAATTAAGTGAGATGGCATACATAGAGTAGCTAATACAATCCCTGGAAGATAACTGGTGCTCTGAAAATACTAGTTCTCCTTCCACTTTTCTTATATCTTCCACTTTGAATTCACTTTCAAGAAAATAAATTGTTTCTTTAGATGACTGTGTAGGTTCTTTGTTGTCAGAAAATAGAAACACTGTAATTCAATGTCGTTTCCATCTCAGGTTTAACTACTGATAAACTTGGAGCCAAATCTATTGCCCAAGTGTTTTAATCTACTCAATTCTTATTCCTGCAAGACTCCACTTCTTCTGCATCTTTTATATGGATGAGAATTAGTTTTCCATTAAATAATCTCACTCATCTCAAAATGTTAAATACAAAAATGCACTATCAATTTAGGTACAAATCATATATTATGGGGAAAGCATTGCATTAAAGCAAAAGAAAATTTGAGGTTTACTCCCAGCTCTAAAACTAACTAGTTTATATGCTTAGGTATATAATTTAATATTAATAGGCCTTAGTAAAATTAAATGATTTGTGAGACCATTTAAAATTATAATTGCAATTATTCTGATCTTTAAATAGAGACACACTCAGAATAGACATTATGCTCTATATAATTTTCTTACTGTGTCAAATTTTGAAGACAAAAATTTAATGTACATCTCAAGAAAATGTCTACTAATATTTCTCTCTTGAGCATGCATTTACATAGATGAAACTAGGGTAGAAAAGACATTTAAGTCTCCACAACTAACAGGACTTGATCTCTGAATGAAGAAAAAACATTCTTAAAAATCTTTTGAGAAGATTTGAATTCCTATTTAATCTGTCCAACATCTGTGTTTTGTTAAAAAAAACATTGTCCAATGGAAGGAACAGTGGATTAAGCAACAAATAAGAAAGTACACCTGTAGTTAGAACAAAAAAAAGAAATCTACATAAGGCTAAGGTATTATTTTTACAAGGTCTCTCAGTAAACTGTCAAACATTTTTACATACTTAAATAACTTCATATTTTAAAACCTAAGCTATTTAAATCTTAAATTATAATACTATTTTAATTATTTTGTGAAAATACATAATAATTATTTTCATAAAAATGGTAGTACAATGAAACCATTTTAGCATTAACTGATGTATGTTTCTAATGCAGTGATAATTCATGAATATTTATCCATGGTCTTTTTCTATATTAATGTATAATATATTTTCATGTATTGGCATAGTTTACGTAGACACTTACTAATCCCATATTGTTAATATAGGTTTCTTTGTCTCGTTATTTTGTCCTGTAGTCATTTTCCTTTGTTATTATTGTTGTTAGTTATGCAGGCAAAAATGAAATAAACTTATCAGGGTAAAAATGTATGTATTTATTCAATTCCCTATGTCAGCTCCCCTAATTTAGTAAGGAAAGCAAGCATTTGCAAATACTGTACATTAAGTTACAGATTTTTATTTGTTTATAACCTGTTAAGTGTCTTCTATGAGCAGTGTAATACTACATGCCCACACATCATTTCTTCCCCTTAAATTGAGACCAGTACATGGTAGTCCTTTAAACAGACCATCCATCTGATAATCTGACTCTCCCCACCCTTTCTAGTGTACATTTTTCTGGCTATAAAAGCCAAGTGTATCCATTCATGCTTATAATATATTTTCTCTTACTAGAATCTATTTATTCATTAGGTGGCTATATACAGGGATTGAAATATTTCAATAGCCAGAGAGTCCTCATAAATTCTTAAGGACAATGGCTTTTCTAATATGCCACCTTAATTGCATAACTTTAGTTTTTTTAATCATTATACTTGTCTCATCTTCTCAAAATGCCCTCTAATACCTTTTTAAAAACTTTGTCAGAATAACTGGAATTAAAAGCACAGAAAACACCAGACAGCACATCACATTTTACCAGAATAGGCTAATTTCTGAGAGAAAAAAAAAAGATAAAAAATATTTTAAATAATGAGGCTTTTTCTCTGATATGTATTATGCTAACCATATTTCAAGACACTTGAACTGTTCCAAATATAAATGAAATGCTGGCATCGTTAAAGTATGCAAATTTAGAAAAAAGGAAACCCAGGGTTAATTCATAATCCACCCCAAAATAATGTTTTTAAGGGGTCCATATGCTACTTCCTATGCTAAATGTCTTCCTTTCACATGTGCTAACATCCTGTTTTCATTGCAGGATATCAAATGCAGGCAGTGAACTGTATCCATTTTCTTCCTCATTTGATATTAAGAAGTTAGAAAAAGCGTGTTGGAGAATGCTGGCTTAGACAGCCAGAAACTCGGCTCTACCAGGGCTCTGGCATTAACTGACTTTACAATGTTAACACGTCACTTCACTTTTCTTTACAATTATAATATATTCAATGCTCTGTGCTTGTAAAATATAAGCAGTGCTTGAAAAAAGTAAAGGACAAACGGGATAGTTTCTTCCAGATGAGAAAGAGAAGCTCTAATGAAAAACTACTTCAGTTACATAATTTTTTGGAAAGTCAAAGGCCCTCAACAGCAAGGAAAGACAACCCTAAAAACATCCTTAGAATTCTCAGCACAGATGGCAAACCACAAGAACCTAGCCTGACATAGGTTTTGCATGAGAACTTCAGATCTGATTCCCTCAAGCTGATGTTCCCAAATCAAAACGTATGACTGAGTAGTCCTTGTTTTTCACAAAATCAGGGAACTCTAAAATCTGGAGGTTTTTAGGAAGTTATTAAAAAGTGGTTTGTGAGAAGGGTAAACTATTTGTCTCAATTTGCCCAGTGACTCTCCCGGTTTTGGGACTGAATGCCCTATATTTCAGGAAACCTAATTTCCTGAGTTTTTTTTGCTTTTTGGGTTTTTTTTTTGTATTTTACTATGTAACCCGGAAGAGCAAGGACCTAGATCATTTAAATTTTATTGTTAATTTGCATATTAACATCCAATTCTGTATATGCTATTGTCATGTGGCTCCTCTCAGGCTCAATACCTAATTTTCTGCCACTAAGAATATTCTGCCCCATTCTGCCTGCCCCCTCCCCCCACATATACACATCACAACCCTGCATGTGCATTGCTAGTTGACCATGAATATACAAAATAACCAGGACTCTTAATTGAGGAGGAACCTAGCACCCTGGCTGAACATTCTGAACCTAATTTTCGGTACTAGGTAATAACGGAGTTAGAAACAACAACATTGAGAGGTAATATTTATTATTTTAACTTTTTCAAGCCTATTCCAGTGCATTTTGAAATGATAAGATATTATATCTGAAAACAGAATAGGTGGCTCCATATGAGAGGAAAAGGGGAAATGAAGGTATCATTATCAATTCTTACTACAACAAGTTTGAGTCTTCTTACAGTGGCTTTACTACCTTGTTAGAGCAAAGCACACTGAAAGGATTGCTACAAACTATGATGGCAGGGGGAAGAATTGGAACCATTGTCCTAGTAGGTTGAATAATGGTGCCCCCCAAAATATTCTGGTCCTAAGGCCTGGAAACTGTAAATGTTACTTTATACAGCAGAAGGGACTTTGTAAATGTGAATAAATTAAGAATTTTGAGATGGGAGGGTTATTCAGGATTATTCAGGTGGGGCTTAAATGCAGTAACAAATGTCTTTATAAGAGAGAGGCAGTAGATTTGACACAGAGAAAAACAATGTGACACTTGTGGCTCTGAAGATAGAGGGCCCAGGGGAAAGGAGTGCAAAGAATGTGGCTTTAGAAGATGGAAAAGGCAAGAAAACAGAATCTCCCCAAGAACTACCAAGGGAATACCTTGATTTTAGCTCAGGAAAACTGATTTCAGTCCTCCAGAACTGTAAACACACAATAAATACATATTATCTTAAGCAACCAACTTTGTGGTAATTTGTTACAGCAGCAATAAGAAATTAATACAGAACATACAATTAAAGAAGGTTATAATGTGACAGGGCTTATGAGAAGGCTAATGAAATAGGCCAAGAGTTTTCAGGCTGAATAAGAGTAAGACACCAAAATCTATTTTTTGGACAATGCTGAATTGAATACAATAGTAAAGTGAATAAATCAACTTCCAGTTGATTCTTTTGAGCAAAGAAATTAACAATAGAAAAGCAATGGTCCATGCCACAGAGATATTGGCAGTTAAACTTTATTTGAAAGTATCTAAAATGTCTAGACCATGAAAATAAATGAATCAAAGACATTCATGATACAGAAAATATATATCACAACTGTAATGAATAATTTTGCAGAAAATCATTGAAGACCAGGAAAAACCATCTTTTTCATAGATTCTGGGCAAATCCCTTGTAAAAATAAAGAAACAAACAAATAGCAGAGCTCTTTTTCATTGAAGTACTCACCAAAAACAAAGCACACACACAAAATATTAACAATCATAAAAACAACAGACCTGATGGCAACAGAATTCTCTTTACTGGCAATACTATACTGTATTAGCTGGAACTCTTGCCCCTTTCTAGAAGGTTTGTGCTCTTTTGATTAATGGATCAAAGGCAAACAT
This sequence comes from Lagenorhynchus albirostris, assembly GCF_949774975.1. Taxonomy (NCBI): domain Eukaryota; kingdom Metazoa; phylum Chordata; class Mammalia; order Artiodactyla; family Delphinidae; genus Lagenorhynchus; species Lagenorhynchus albirostris. Next base: position 85,830,641 of record NC_083104.1, on the reverse strand, counting down.
GAGGAAGGCTAAAAGTAAACTTGGGCTATACGTGTGCTTATGCAAAAGAAACAAAGTTGAATAAGAAATTTAAGAAAAGTCCTCCTTATTGCTGGCCAATATAGATGGACACATTTGTCTAGGGCCCCTTCTATGCTAATGAGAATGCTTCAATTCTCAATTATATATGATAATGCAGGATTAAGAAAAGATCTGAAATCACCAATGAAATGCAAATTTCTATTTCAGTAAAATGACACCTTTTCATCTGCTACCTTCCTCTTTCCCAGCCTTGTCAGTTTCAACATGACTGGTTAGATACATCCTTCTGCTAAAGACAATGAAAATCCCAGATTAGAAAAAATATATATGATTTCTTTTTAAAGCTTAAAAGGGTTGCCGGAAATAAAGAGTTACTAGTACAATATAAAAGCAAAGCTGAAAATTCAGGGAAATAAACAGATTTCTGAAGTCAGATATAGTCTAAAAGCATTTTTCAAATCTAGGTAAATTTAGTTTGTATTTCCATAGTCCTTCATAGTACTTGAGAGAGAAGACAAAGCTTAGTGCCCTCCAAATGGGGGTTCTAATAAGAGGTACTCCATTATAAAGTTGAGATCACAAAGAGCTATACCCTCAGTGTAAGTGTGAAGCAGAAGTAAACCTAGATGGCAGAGTCCATTTTCAGGAAACAACAAAGAAAATTGCCTTGGAACTAGAACCTGGAGTGGGGTCTAGGAGTCAAGTTACAACCTGAAAGGTCATAATTACAAGTTGGCCCTCAAAAGGATTTGCAGTTTTAAATCACATAGCCTGTATCATCCAAGATAATCTCATCATTAGGTAAATCAAGGATATCCCATAACCTTTACCATCCCAAAGTATCAGGCAGAAACAAATGCAATAAATCATCTGCAGAAAATATAACACTTTAGCTATCAAAAAGACTCAAAAATATTTTTCCAAGAAAAATGAGTGCCTCAGTCAAAACTTAGAAAGCAAAGAAGAAAAAGCTGCCTTGACTGATAGCCCACAGAAACAATAGACAAAAGGAGGCCCTGCAAAGATTTTAAATATTGAAATAATCAAGGATATAATACAAAGTTATTTTACTTGATAACCTCTAAAGAAGTAAAAGACAAGTTTAAAATAATGTTTAATGAACATAACAAACTAGATCCTCTAGAAAGAAAAAGTGTAATAACTGAAATTTAAAAGTGAATGGATAAATGTGTATCTGTTAGATAGAGCTGAAGAGACGATAAATTAGAATGTGGGCTTAGTAGGAAGTTATCCAATGAGCAACATTAAAAAAGCAGAAAAATGAAAAAGAGAACAGAAGTTAAGATACGAAAGTTGAAGGACAAAGGTGTAGCATATATTTAATTGAAGTCTAGATGAAAATGAACAGTAAGTACAGCAGAGGCAATATTTGGATACTGGATACTAATTTATGAAAGACATGAACCCATGGATTTGGAGAAACCAACGAATCCCAAGTAGGATATTTAAAAAGAAATCTACATCAAGATTTATTATAATACAGTTTAAGAACAATAAAGAAAATGAGAAAATCTGAAAAGCTCCCAAGTGAACAGACAGATTTCCTTTAAAAAAGTGACAGATATACAACTGTATTTCCAATAGTCATACTATGAACTAGAGACAGTATATTGATCGTCAGTGCGAGATAAAGTAACTGCCAACCAAAAATTTTATACCCAGAAATACTGATTTCATGAGTGAAGCAAATATAATTCCCAAAAAAGAAAAACAAAAAATTTACCAATAGACTCTCACTAAAGGAAATTCTCAAAGGTATACATCAAGCAGATGTCAAGTCATACCAGATACAAAGAAAATCTAAAGTAACACTGCATTTTAAAAATCTAGTGTGAATTTAAAAGCAACAAAATAGGTTTATAATACACAAAAGCAGTAGCATATAATATGGGAAGAAATAAATGGATTCAAAGTGTAATAAGGTCCTTGTTATTATTAACTTTAGATTCTGATGTGTTAAATTTGTGTGTGTGATTTCAGGATAACAACTGAATGAAGAAAAAGTGTGTAAAACCTCCGAACTAGTAGAGAAGGGAAATGAAACAAGAATAATTAATATAAAGAAAGTAAAGAAGAAAGAACCATAGCATAATTTGGACAAAGAGAAAGGTATATATGATGGAATATAGAGTAATACCTTATATGGGACTCTAAATAAACCAGTAATTATATATATATATATATATATATATATATAATCTATATAATTAAAATCTTAATTATATAAGCAGACTAAATGCTCCAATTAAAAGACAAAAATTGTCTGATTATATTTTTAAAATCTAGCTATAGGCTGTTATGAGAAACACAACTAATACTGAGGAAAACATAAAGTTGAAAATAAAAGGACAAAAAAATATGCTAGACAAATTTTGACCCCCAAAAACAATTAGTGCAGCTATCGATATATTGTTAACAGATAAAATATATTTTAAAAAGCAGTAAACACTGCTATAGGTAAAGATATTCACTGAATAATAAAATGTTCAATTCAACACAAAGACAGAACCATTATAAATAAATGTGCACACAATAATGTTGTTTAAAAGTATATAGAGAAAAAAACTGACAGAAGTCCAAAGAGAAATAGAAAAATCCACAATCATAGTAAAAGACAGAATTTAACACACTTCTCTCAGTAATTGGTAAAATAAGCAGAAAAAAAAAGCTTATAAGGCTATAGAAGATTTGGAAAACAATCATCAAATGATTCAATGTAATTGATAATTAAATAGACAGTATTTTTTAAATGAAAAAAAAAGCTAGAGCTAGTGTATAATATGGGGAAAAACATTTTCTATATAGGAAATCACTAAGAAATTAATATCCACATTACTTTTAAAACTTCTACAAGTAAAATTTTAAAAGAAAGATAATACAATAGAAAAATAGGTGAAAGCCTTGAACAGGTAAAAGAGATGCAAAAGAGATGGCTGCAGTGGTGTCTCCCCAGAAGCAATTCTGATATCTGCTTTGAGCATCGTTCCTAATGGGATAGACTCCAAGCCAGGTATTCTGGCCTTATCAGAGATTCTATGAACCTAATGTTCTTTAATAAATTCCTTTTATGCTTCAACTAGCTAAAGTAGGTATCTGTTTTGGGTTTGTTTGTTTGAATACAAACTCTGAATGGCAGAGATGTCAACATGTGATCTGTACAGCAAAGATTAGGCAACAAGACTCTATAAACATACTTAAGGTGCAAGTTTTACCTTTAAGTTTTATGACCACTAGCCGATACCCACCTTGCCATCACCTTTCCAAGTGCCAGCAGGCACTAGTTCCATTATTTTGTCTGATTTGACTCTCCCCTTGCCACTCTTTCTAACATTAGTGCTCCAGTTTCTCCAGTATGCCAACAAATTCAGAATTGAGTACCTCACAAGTCACTTTGTGGAGACATTAACCCTTGTTCAAGCAAAGACTGTATTTGCTAAATCCCACTGATCAGCCTTCATGGTGGCCAGAGAGGCATCAAAGTATGGGAAAAGGAATTGCTAAGACCTATTAAACAGAGACCATTTCAGAATAGAAAAACATCTGAAAGTCCCATCTTTCCCACCGTATTATATCTATATTTCCTGAAAGATAAGAATCACCCTATTTCTTTTAATAACTCATTTTTTCCAGATACAAACTTGATCTTTTGACCCCAAATCCATGTTCCCCAGAAATACTATGATTGAATATAATACTAGAATGTGTGTCCTAAAAATTCCATGCTCTGCACTATGGCCTTACCTATTTTGTTCAACCCAGAAAGCCTACGATCTTGCCTACAATTAAATCTCATTGACTATTGACAGTACTGTTCTCTAAACATGATGAAATGATAGCTTAAATACAGTAGTTAAATTGACCCACTAGAGTATACAGGTCCTCATTAAAGAGTGAGGTAGGCAGAACTAAATTCACATATGACAAGTCCCTCAGTCCGTGGCATCTTTCCTACCTCCAAGGCTATACAGGCACTTAGATCTGTGACCACATAAAGTGCTGTGTCAGCCTCCTTCCGTTCATCTTCCATCAAGTGTATGAACCCTGTTCCCGATTCCTTCAGAGCTCTGTCCTAATTGCTGTCAGCTAATTCAAATCACAATATGTGCAGTAACTCTCTACTATATATACGACACATTCATTCTGGAAGCTTCAAAGTTAAGCAGGATGTAGTTTCTGTGTAATCTCTATTCTATGTTCAGAAAATTCCCTGGCAGACTCAGTCCTGCTGGCCCAAACAGGCTGTTATCATACCTCTGGTCCTGAATCAAGTGAATGAACAGAAATCTTGTTTTCTCAGTCCAGCTGTCTTTCTAGGTATAGATACTGGCTAGCAGACAAGATAGAACAATGTGACCTCACAGGTACATGGAGATTTTGACCTAGTCTGTGAGGGACAACTTGTATTTATGTAGACTCAAGTTACACTCCCAGATTCTTTCTGAGTATACTTGGATTATGTATACACTGGGATTCTTTCCCTCATGTCTGCACTCTTTGTGGCACAAATCTTTCCCAAACACCAACTTGGACTTCTGCCTCAGGTGGGTTTCAGGAGACCATTTGGATTCTACCTCTAATTAAAGTTTGCAGGGACTTCCCCAGTGGTCCAGTGGTAAAGAATCGCCTTCCAATGCAGGGGATGCAGGTTCGATTCCTGGTAGGGGAACTAAGATCCCACATGCTGCGGGACAGCTAAGCCCACACGCCACAACTACTGAGCTCGCGTGCCTCAACAAGAGAGGCTGCGTGCCGAAACTAAGACCCGACGCAGCCAAAAAAAATAAATAAAAGAAAGAAAATAAATAAAATAAATAAATATTTAAAGTTTGCATATGGTTTTCCTCATTATAATGGCATTACTACAGGGAAGACTCCTTTTGCTGTTTTTCTGGAGGTTTGTTTTTTTAATTTTTATTGGAGTATGGTTGATTTACAATATTATGTTAGTTTCTGCTGTACAGGAAAAGTGAGTCAGTTATACCCAGACACATATCCCCTCTTTCTCAGATTCTTTTCTCATATAGGTCATTACAGAGTATTGAGTAGAGTTCCCTGTGCTGTACAGTAGGTCCTCCTGTTGCCCTGTTGACAGTCCAGCAGATTCTGCCCAGTGCAGTCACTACTGAAACCTTCATCTTACTAAACTTTCCCTATGTTGTCAAATTCATAAAATGTTGTGATCAAAAGAACAGAAATATTCTACCCTTGCTAGGTGGTTTCTGTCTTGCTTTTTTGTTGTTATTATTGTTCTTGATGTATTTTTGTTGTTTATGTTAGTTTTCCCCTTCTATTTTTTCTTAAGGTGGGGTTGAACAGCATAGTTCCCTTGAATTTATTATTAATGCCCATTTTCTCCTTTTCATCTCAGCAATCTAATTCATCCCATCCCCCGGCCCAGGCAAAGAATGACTGAAGCACAAGTGAGGCCAGGGATGTCCCAGCAAGAATTGCCCCTTCCATATGGAAGAAAATATAAGGAATGAGGAATAAGCATTTCTGCCCTGTCCCACCACACTCCTCTCCCCCCACCAAAAATCTTGTAATTTTCCATACAAACTGCCCCCAAAGAGTCTCAGCAACAAGACAGACACAAACCAAACAAGCCCCTAAAAGAAGTCTTGAGGTTGCAGTGACCAAAGATTGCTATTTAGAGACACAACTCCAACTCCCCATAGAAATGTATGAAAGGCAGTTACTCTTTCCCCAAAAAGGGGCATATATTACCACCACCTTCCCTGATTATTATGTTCTTGCCACACCACAATCTTGGACTCAGTTCTCTGTATAAACTTTCATTTCCAGACAACCACATGACATTTCACAACAGTATTAAATTTTGTCTCATGAAGGACTACCACAATTTTACAGGCTGAGTAACAAAAGTATAAGTTACTATACTAGTCCACAAAAAGAGCTATGATGATTTTGTTACAAGAAGCACAGGGAAAGCCAAACTCTTCATGCAAAATTCTTTCATATTTTATATGTCTTTCTGCATTTCCATTTTCGATTTAAAAAAATCCATCTATGTATTTTATAAACTTTTGATTGACTACAATCAAAACTATAGAGTATAATACATGTCATTTGATTACACAATAAATAGCATCTCCTATAGATGACATTAGAAACTCAAGTACATTACAAATACTTTTTATCATTTTGTGTTAGTTTCCCCATTTTAGTATAATCATAGCCATATAGCTTCTTTAAATCCTTATTTGTTCCAATTGGCTGTAATTTTTATCTTTCTGATGCTCAAATTTTGAGTTTGGCCACTAATAGACTTCTTTCTGTGCTAGCCTCTTTGCCCTTTTCAACACAACACACACCAAGCATCTCTGAAAATATCTTTGCTTTCTTGCAATAAAGTATTTCAGGTCCATATGTATTTATTCTGCCTGAAGATATAGTATTACCTATTCTCCCAGAAGTTCTAGTTGCCTTAGTAAGTGAAATTAGTGCTCAAAAACTGAGGGTCAAGTGTGTCATGAAGTTGGAGTTTCCTCAAAAGACTAAAAACAGAACTACCATATGATCCAGCAGTTCCACTCCTGGGTATATACCCAGAAAAAATGAAAACACTAATTTGAAAAGTTACATGCACCCCAATGTTCATAGCAGCAGTATTTACAATAGCCAAGATACAAAAGCATTATAAGTGTCCATCAACTGATGAATGGATAAAGAAGATGTGGTGTATATATATATATATATGCAGTGGAATATTACTCAGCCATAAAAAAGAATGAAATTTTGCCATTTGTAGCAACATGGATGGACCTAGAAAATATTATGCTTAGTGAGGTAAGTCAGACAAAAACAAATACTGTATGATATCACCTATATGGAAAATCTAAAAAATAAAACAAATAAATGTATATAATAGCAAAACACACACAGATATAGAGAACAAACTATGGTTACCAATGGGGAGGGGAAAGAGGGGAAAGGGCAAGATAGGGGTCTGGGATTAAAAGATACAAACTACTAAAACACTTCTCCTGACTTGGAAAGGAAATGAACCCAGGGGACACGAGATAATTTGAAAGCAAAAGTGCCTAATAATGTACATGGAGTTCCTCTATTCACTTAATGAACGACAGCAAGGAATCACGGAATATAGTACAATACCAGCTCTGAAAGTTTTCTCCTTGAAGCTCCGCTGTCTTTCCCTTCCTTTTTTTCTTCTTTTACTACTTTATCATTGGCATTTTGATTATTGATGTCAGTCCAGTTACAATTACATATTTGTCTTTTATTTAGATATCTGCCATTTCCATTCCAAGACATTTCAGATATTTTTAATGCATCCCCAAAGTTTTCTTTCTTCATGTGTACAAGCGAAAAGAATTTAGAATGTTACAGAAGTACATTTTAGTGTAAACATATAAAAATTTTAATGGATTAAAACATGCTAAATCTGGGGTTACTGCATACTTGCTGCAGAAATAAAATATACAGTCATCTCAGGAAAGTTAAAACTATTGAAATATAACCTAATTTATCAGGAAGGATAAACTGGAAAGGTTCTGAATTGTATCATCAGATAAAGAAGCGTGATGTTCCCTCTTAAGTAAACATTGACATCTATGAAAGCTAATTATCTTTGCACCAAGTAACTTGAATATATTTGGACAAAATCATAGTCCCACAAGGTCAGAACATATTACTATAAGGAAAACAATTTAGCATGTGTATTTCAAAAGAGATACTTCACCCAAGCCTCTCCTTGGTGTGGAAATGTGCCAAAGTTATGAGTTTGGGTTGAAAAAAGGGTGCCTCTTGTCAGGTACGTTTTTTCACATGTGCAAATTGTCCAATGGCCTCTGCCCTGGGAGAGGGCATTAACTCAGGTCATCGTGCATTCGATGTTACAACAGATGTGGTGAACCGGACGTATTTCTGAGATATATATATATATATATATATATATATATATATATATAGAGAGAGAGAGAGAGAGAGAGAGAGAGAGAGAGAGAGAGAGAGAGAGAGAGAGTATGGGTGGTGATTTAGCACTTAACTATTTCTCTTCACCTTCTGCTCAGCAGTGCAAAGTTGATTGGCTCTTATGATTTCTCTTCTTTGATATGCTGGGGGATGGCATGCCCTTCCCTCATGCAGCTCCACCACTCTTAACATGATCTGTATGTAGAAAATCTCAGTATACTCCAGAAGCTACTCTAAAACTCTAAACCTTGTCACTTTGAGTAAAAGATAATGTAGTAGGGACTTCAAACTCCTGCGACATCATTTCAGTGACATAGTTTGAAGGAGCGAAAAGCAAAGGAATACGAAAAAGGATTTTCCTCCTACTTGAGTGCAATTAAAAGGGCATATGATGCTATTAAAAACTAGAGTCCATTTATTTGACAAAGATTTGCTGATCACTTTCTAGGTTCTGAGGATACACTGCTAAAGCAAACAAATGAAGATCTCTCTCCTTATGAAACTTACATCATGTAATGGCAACAATGGATCCCTAGTTTTACTAAAGGAGGGTTTTTTCTTATGCTTTTTTTTTTTTTACTGTTTTTTAGCTTGTTTCAGAAAGGATATGAGGTAGAAATATTTTTATTTTGCTATCTTTAATAAGTCACTTGTGATATGTTTGTTTTTCTGTTTTCTTTTCATACAATGTCATGCTAAGTGGATTATAAAGCAGCCCAGCTTATCTGGGTTATATTAGCGGACTGCATTCATTGCACAACTGTGGGTATCTGTGGGCACACACTGGTTCACTGTACTCAACCCCCAGCCCTACACATATACACATCTCCTCATATGTGTAGACAATACCTAGGACTTGTCTGGGCAAATGATAGGAGTTTAATGTAAATTCCTGGGCTTGATACAATTAGTATATTGTCTCTTGACTAAATTTTTATATTACCCACAATCCTTTTCCATAATTTCTAATGTCTATCCAGACTGCCAAATCATGGAAAAGAATTATTACCAGGATTTTTATTAATAGAATATCAGTCTTCATGGTCTCTGTTCTCTCTCCTCTAATGCAAAAACAATTTTTTTAATTAAGAAAGAGATATTATATTTTTACCATATGAATTCCTCTAAGCATCCATTTCTAAAATTGCTCTGAGACCTGCTTTCCAGGCAGAGAAGCTAGGAGCTCACTGTGAATAACACAGCAACTGTCATTTATTATAGTCTCTGAGGTTAACTACACATGCCCCTTCTTTATCAGAACAGTGGCCATATCTACTATAAAATTCTTATGGTCCTTGTTCATTTCTGCCCTGATTGTTTTCAACAGCAATATGTGCTCTGCTTCTGCCACCATCTTCTACGACTTTACCACACCCAAAGTTTGAATTACCATGCTGAACAAGCACAAGCCTGTATTTCTTTCATAACTGCCTTTCATTCAGTAAACTGTGGGATAAATAAGACCACCATAGGTTGTAAAGAATATTTAGGACTCCTACTGAGATAAAACATTTCTGATAAGAACATATTTTGCATTCTCTCCACTTAGACCATGAATTACTACTGAATACATTCCTGTTACTAAAGTAATTGATATACAAAATAGCTTTTATGTAGCACATACAAACTCACTCTTTTGCCAAATATGCATTTTCAAATGCAACAATTTGATGCAACAGAGAGCCTGCTGAGCTGATAAGCAAATACAGCTATCTGATTAATTGACTCTGACCTCATAAATATTATACTTTGGGGGCTTTAATGGAACTTCCTTAGGATAAATTGTATGGTTCACCTCATTCATTTATATCTCTGGCTGACAGATGTACATTATAAAATGTCACTGAATACGCTGGCAATAAATGAGGTGTAACATTAGCATCTTGATTCTGTGGTGGGATTTTTATGGAACACTTTTGTTAAATGATTCCAACAGTAGTAAAAATATTACAATATTATTCACTATACATCGTCCTTTCTATTTTAATCAGTCTCCCAGCAATTCACATTGATCTTCTTCACTTATAAGTAAAATTTCGGCATTTAGAAAGTAGGTTTCTCTTTTATTGTGTGTTATCTCTCCCGCATAATTAACAAGTGTCGACTACTGGTAGCAAGAAGTTTTAGGCACACTGGTTGTTGTACTAATAAGAGTCTTCATTAATAAATAAGAAATTACATAAGTAAAGAATATGATATAAAATTTCAAGTTTCAATATGAGGCAAAAATTCAAGAAATATATCACAAATTGATAATCTTGCTTAGAATTTAAAATTTCAATCTCATAATAATTATGATGCTATTAAAAACACAAATGCTAAAAATATAGATAATAAAAGCAAGGCAATTTTACACAATAATATGACATTTTTCAGTTTTATTGAGAAATATTTGACATACATCACTGTATAAGTTTAAGGTGTACAGTGTGATGGTTTGATTTACATATAGTCTGTAATGATTACAATAGATTTACCTAACATCCAAATTCTCCCCAAGTGATGAGAACTCTTAGCCTTTACTCTCTTAACACCTCTCCTATATATCATATGGCTGTGTTAGCTGTAGTCATCATGCTGTGCATTACATCCCTAGTACTTATTTATCTTATATATGGAAGCTTATACCTTTTGACTACCTTTCTCCAAGTCCCCCTTCCCCCACCTTCCACCACCTCTGGTAACCACAAGTTTGATGTCTTTTTCTGTGAGTTTGGTTGTTTGTTTTAGATTCCTTATATAAGTGAGATCATAGAGCATTTGTCTTTCTCTGACTTATATGTTCTTATCATAATGCCTTCAAGTTCTATCCATGTTGTCGTAAACAGAATTTCCTCATTTTTTATGAGGAAATCATAAAATTTTATATATATATATATATATATATATATATATATATATCTCACAACTGCTTAATCCATTCATCCATCAATGGACACTTAGGTTGTTTCCATGAATTGGCTATTGTAAACAATGCTGCTATGAAGATAGTGTTACAGGTATCTTCTCCATTTAGTGTTTTGATTCCTTTAGATATATTCCAGAAGTGGAATTGCTGGCTAATATGGTAGTTCTATTTTTAATTTTTTGAGGATCATACTGTTTTCCATAGTGGATGCACCAATTTACAATCCCACCAACAGTGCACAATGATTCCCTTTTCTCCACTTCCAGGTCGGCACGTGTTATCTCGTGTGTGTGTGTGTGTGTGTGTGTTTTTCTCTTGTGTTTTTGATGATAGTCATTCTAACAGGTGTGAAGTGATATCTTTTTGTGTTTTTAATTTTCACTTCCCCTAATGACTGGCATGTTGAGCATCTTTTCATGTACTTCTTGGCCTTTCCTATATTTTCTTTGGAGAAATGTCTGTTCCAGTCGTTTACACATTTTTAGTTAGGTTATCTGTGTGGTTTTCTTAATTGAGTTGTTTGAGTTCTTTGTATAATTTGGATATTAACCCCTTATGAGATATATGGTTTGCAAATATTTTTTTCCATTCCATAGGTTGTCTTTTCATCCTGTAGATGGTTATTTTTGCTAAGTAGAAGCTTTTTGGTTTGATGTTGTCCCACTCACTTATTTTTCATTTTGTTGCTTATGCTTTACGTGTCATATCCAAAGAATCATTATTAAGACCTATGTCAAGGGGCTTTTCTCCTGTGTTTTCTTCCAGGAGTCTCCCCATTTGAGGATCCAAAGCAGACAGATATGAACCCACCAAGTTTCTTCATCAGAGTGCACCCACTACTCGGTTCTGCAGATGAGCAAAGCCACTAATTGAGATTACTACTTGGTAATGCGGGTAGGAACTCTGCCAAGATCCAAGTGCTCGTTGTTGTAAGCCCCTCCCCGCCTTCTCTGTCATGCTCAGATTCCCAGTGGCTGAACCCTGCAGACTCCCCCCACCCCCATAATCTCTGTGGTAAGAGATCAGGACAGGGGTTCCCACAAAGCAACCCCAATACTGGTGGGACTCTGGTTGTCCCCTCTGGGTTCTCTTTTCTCACTGTAGGAATCAGAGGCTCAGCAGAAACCTCTCTGCATGAAGTTGCACTGGCCTGGGGGAGGGGCAAAACAGTCAACGCGTAGCTGCTTCTCTTACCCTCAAATGCCAACTGTCTTGGTCTCTGTGGTGCAGAGGGGTGCTTCAGCCTCACCCCCAGGTTCAAGGATTCTTTCAGTGGTATCTTGCTATTAAATAGTTGTTAGTTGTTCTCTTTACGAAGGGGAGCAAAGTCAGCAATGACCTAATTTGCCATCTTGATGATGTCACTCCAATAATACAACATACTTCAATGTAACAGTATAATTTCTGTTATTGTACTAACATCTCCAATGTTAGTACATGTTTCTCCCTGAGAAAAATGTATTTTACATGTGCTGTGTACCTATAAAATATGCAAATTACAGTGAACATTAATCTTGCCAATGAAAGGATGATTATTTTAAAGACAACTTAGCTTCAGGAAAAGACTAAAAAGAGAACTAGCATATCTGCCAAATCGAGCAATTTAATACTGTACTTGAGATGTCATTATTCTTTTTTGTTTTGGGTTCCTGAAACCCAGGGAAATAAAAGAAAATTCATTTTCCAAAAGTAAAATAGGAAAGACATTCAGTTCTTTTCATGAGTAAAAATATTTATGAATTTGAATATTATAGACAAAATTTCTATTTGCTAACATGGCTATCACCATTCTTTAAAGGCCTCAATTTCCTTTATTTTGTTATAGTTGCCTATATATTGTTATTTCATTATTTTTACAAATCTGGGTGGAAAACATATTTAACACTATTCTTCAAGTGAGGGGCAGGTATATAGGAAAGTTATGAAGCTGAGTATGGTTTAAAGAAACCAGTGATTGAGCTGGTTATTATCAAATTCAGTTTCTAATTCAGTCAAATGAATATGTTCAGTCCACTCTTTTATGTTAACTGAAGCCCAGCTAAACAAGTTAGTACAAGCCTCTGAAAAACTTACAAGTTGAAATGCAAATAATTTCTAACAATATCATTAGTGAATCTGCATTTGGATCCTTCATAAAAAGAAAATGGAAAAGCATGTAGTGCTGGCCACAGCAGAAACAACTACATTCATTATAAATCCAAATAAATGTGGCAATGAAGTTCCCAGACCCTGCTAATGTAAAGATTAAAAAGTAACTAAAATTTATGCTAGGGATGTATTTCCAGACTTCCTCAATTAACTTTTATACATTCTTCAGATCTTTATTTCTGTCCCTTCTGCAGGGAAAACTTCCTTGATCCTCTCTTCTCTTTATGTTACTGTTACTTCCCTTCTTTTCCATTTATGCTTTTACATTCGTGAGTGTGACTATTTGATTAAAATCTACCTTACCCACTGGACTGTTAGGCAATGAAAGCGGGGACTAAGCCTGTTTATTGTATTTCCAGAGTGCTGGGCTAATCTTTTGAAAATTTAAATTTATGTTACATTTAAGTAAAAACTGATATCTTTCAGATATGTGTGAATATAAATTCTGTGCTCTATAATTATATTAGGTTTTAATTTGCTAGAAATTGCTCAGATATTTTCATTCCCTAAGGTTTCCAGGTGGGAAAAATAGTATTCGATGTAGGAAATTTTTATTTTTTATGAAATTCTGTTACGTCAATATGTTCATATTTTTTACAACCCTTTGACTGATTTCTCTCATGACATACAAGCAAAATTTTTGTTAATATTTTTAAAAATGTATTTTATATTTTGACTTCATTCGTTTTAAAGCTTTTAGGTGAAAAGCACATATTTGACATATTTGATGAAAATCAGCAAATTGATCATTAGGCAAATTGACTTTCAATGAATGGATTTGAGGAAAATTAACCTGCTTCTTATTTCTAGTATCTAGCACAAATCCTAGCAAAATAAGTGTGGTTTTATTTTGACCTGTGAAGTTATATTTCCACAATAGTTTTTATGACATAGGAGAGATCTTTGTCGAGCTCCTTTAGATAGGTACTAGCTGAGTCACTTTGGAATGATCTACTAACCTCCCTCAATCTCTCTTTCTTTGTTTGAAAAGGTATACTAACAACTCCCTGTATCTCTCTCAAGAATTTTGGGGGGATTAAATAATGCATATGCAGGACTTTTATAAACTGTAGAGTAATATAAAAATATAAGGGAGTCACAAAGCAGCTGAATCTAAAGGGTCATTTTTATGACCCATCTATGTATGCAAAATTTTTCCACACGAGTTATCTCTAAGTCTGAATGGCACATTCATTCTTGAGGGCTTTGGGAGCTAATCCACCAGAGGTCAAAGATTATGATGGTTTCATGGGTATTTCCAGAGCGTTTGTCAAATCCCTTTTTTTTTAGAAAAGCAAACATACCATTTATTTCTAGAATTCCTCTAGGACTGTAATCTACAGAGGGTACCCACTGCAAATCAGGACCAGCTGATTTGCAATCAGGAGGAATCAATTTGTCAAGCAGTAGGAGGAATGTCTAGAGCCAAATTAACTAGAGGAGCAGAGCTCAAGAAGAAAAAAAGAAGGGTGTTTTTCCTTATACATTCCTGTTTTTTTAACACTCACAAGGAGGGAAATGGCATCTAGGGATTCCTCCCCTTCTTAAAGTTGCAGACAACCTGCTTGCCTTCTGTTAGGCCTCTTAATTGGTCTAGAAATTTGAACTTAAACAGCAAGATAACAGTTATTTTCTTATCTCAAAATATGGCAATGAAATAAAGGATGTCCCAATTCCTTGATCTCCTTTGTGGGTGGATGTTGTTGGTGGCCTTGTGTCACTATGACTGGAAAAAAGTCAATTTAGTCCATTTAATCCCCATTTTACAGATGAAAACAACTTAAGTTAGTGAGTTTAAGCAGTTGGTCAATGGTTGAACAGCTAGTAAACTTCGGAGATGGGATTCAGCCCCAGGGTTATGTGGCTTAGAAGGCTGTGCCCTAACTCACTATAAGAGGTAGGTGGTTGATAGCCTCCCCACAAATTCTTTCCTCTTCAAAACCAGTAAAATAATTTCTCAACCATTAATTCACATGTAACTTAATATACTTCCAAATTATTCTTTTCTATTAACAGCCACCCATAAAAGGTAAAATTTACTCTTCCTTTCAATATAATACAAAGATACAGTACAAACAGATACTGTAAAGGCAAACATCAAATACACAACTGACTCCTGATTTATTTATTTATTTTAACATCTTTATTGGAGTATAATTGCTTTACAATGCTGTGTTAGTTTCTGCTGTATAACAGAGTGAATCAGCTATATGTATACATATATCCCTATATCTCCTCCCTCTTGAGCCTCCCTCCCACCCTCCCTATCCCACCCCTCTAGGTGGTCACAAAGCACCCAGCTGATCTCCCTGTGCTATGCGGCTGCTTCCAACTAGCTATCTATTTTACGTTTGGTAGTGTATATAAGTCTGTTACTCTCTCACTTCGTCCCAGCTTACCCTTCCCCCTCCCTGTGTCCTCAAGTCCATTCTCCACGTCTGTGTCTTTATTTCTGTCCTGCCCCTAGGTTCATGGGTATATACCCTGAGAAAACTGTAATTCAAAAAGAGTCATGTACCACAATGTTCACTGCAGCACTGTTTACAGTAGCCAGGACATGGAAGCAACCTAAGTGTCCACTGACAGATGAATGGATAAAGAAGATGTGGCACATATATATACAATGGAATATTACTCAGCCATAAAAAGGAATGAAATTGAGTTATTTGTAGTGAGGTGGATGGACCTAGAGTCTGTCATGCAGGGTGAAGTAAGTCAGAAAGAGAAAAACAAATACCATATGCTAACACATATATATGGAATCCAGCGCCATGTTTTGATTTCCACTGTGACCTATTAAACCAGATGGAAGGGGAAGCAAGGGAGAAAGGAGAATGGTTTTGATCCCAATGGCAAGACAGTGTCCTACTGCTACTCCCCCTACCCTCCCAAAGCTCTTCACTTACCTAGGCCACTTTGCCTAATTTCTGACTCCACACTGGAGTCCCCTGACACTTGTATCACCTTACCCAGTTCTACTTTTTATTAGATCTGTGTCCTTGGGCTTCTGGTTTCTCAGACATAAGATGAGAATGATAATATTATATAATGTTAGGATTGTTGTGAGGATTAAATTGATCAGATAATAGTGACTGGAATTTAGAAACCGCCCCCCAAAAAAGCTACTACTATTATTATTGTCATTATTAACAACCTAATTATTATAATCAATCAAGTGACGGAAGAGGGAAAAATGAGAGCAAATAAAAGGAAAAGAAAGAAATATGTGTGTTTTTAATAGATAAATAAGAGACAGAAGATAAAGGACAATACTTGGTGTTCTAGGTATTGCCCCTTTCCAAGCTCATCCCCTGCCACTCTCTTCTTTGATTCCTGTACTCTAGCCATACTGACCTAACCACTTTTCCAAATACGCCTTGCTTTCTAATACTATTAATCCATTCCTTCTCTTTGAAACAATATAATTGTACATTTTATAATTCATGGAACAATTATTGACAGGCTTGACAAAGTTTATACAGAAGTGTGGTTATTTATGTGTACATTTTATATACTCTACTAGGTTTTAATCCATTAAAGAAAGAGACTCATTGTTTTTTTGTATCCTCTATGGCACCTACAAACATTTATTGGATTGAATCAAATTTCCACAATCTTGCTTTATTTCTTTTTATGGGGAAGCAACTAACCAATATCATGGGTTTTCAAAATTTCTCTTAGAGTTAAAAACAAGTACAATCTTTTTTCATTCTTTTACCCAATTTTTATTTGCCAATACAATTGCTTTGGAATAAGACAGGGCGTTTACTTATGTAATGGAAAAATCTCAATGCTGGATACATTTTAGAGCCATGTAGGAAGCTTAAAAAAGAATACTGATGCCTAGTATATATCCCAGAATAAATAAATCAGAATCTGCTTTGGTGTTTGTGTGGAGGGGGCAGGCAATGTGCAGACATGGATTTTTCTTTTTTTTTAAGTTTCGCAGATCATTTTAAGGTTAAGCCAGAGTGAATCACTGGCTTAAGGCCACAATCTTATAACTTGAAGAGAAACAGGTAACCAAGCATTGCCAATCTGTATTCAGAAAATCAACTTCTTTAACCTCACCCAAAGAATGACTTGGAGCCTATCCTATCAGCAGCGCAAGGTGGTAGAGCCAATAAGCTGAACACTGATGTGATTAACAATTTGTAGGCTTTGTGGTCAATGACACATTTTGCCTAGACACAGAGATCACCACTGAAACCAGAGTAAGCAACTTGAGGGACAAATCCCTTCTAGTCAGATGATGATTAATGGTGTGGAATAAAGAATTTGGCTTTGAGGTCAGGGGGAATAGAATTTGAATTATAAGCCTGCCACTTATTTTATGGACAGTCTCTTTGCCTATATGAACCTTAATTTTCTCACATATAAAATGAGAACAATAATACTAACTTCAAAGAGTGGTATATTTTTAAGAAAATATATATAATTTGGCGACAAGTCCTAGCATATTAATTTCCTAAAACTCTGGCCATGGCCTCTGAGAATCAGCTTCCTTCAAATCCTAAAACATAGTAGACAATTCTTAAGAAATACATTTACTCAGGGCTACAGTGCAATCATGCTGACCTCATTCTATAAAGGCAACAAATCATGGCTTGCTATTAGTGAGTTTCATCCTTGAATTCTAGTTCTATCTGTTAGCCAGAAGCTCCTGGGTTTATAGGTTGGCCTTTAAAAGACACAGAATTACTCATGTCCTTAAAAATCCTGGACTTGCATCAGCCAGAAACTTTGAGATTCATTTCTTCCCACATGCACACCCATCCTCATTTTCAGTCTTTCATCCCATATTCCCTTATCCATGACACCTCTGGCAGGATGCCTGGAAGGAAACTCATGACCCATTAAGTTAACTTACCTCAGGAGTAGTAGACAAACAGGCTTAATTTAACCCAGAAGATACCAAGAAAGAATAACTTGGAAACAGAGACCAGGCTGAGCTAATACACAGGCTGCCTTGAGAACTATCATTTATAGTGGGTTGTACAGCATTCAAGCACAGATTAGCTCACTCTGAAGGCAATGAGCCGGGAGCCAAGTTAATTAAAGATAACCGGTAAGTCTCTGCTGTACATATTGCAGGGAACTTGGTCAGCCATAAGAGTGTATTTCCACTTTGCTCCCCCACAAGCCACGATGAGCAAATCTGTGTCTCAAAGGTGATGAACATGTGCAGCTATACTTGCAAGACCTCCTCGCCAACTTCCCCCCAAAAGAGAAAGTCATAAAATTTTATCACCTTTATGTAAATCTGAATCCTTAATTATCTCCAATCCTGATGCATCGTTTTGGTATGTGTGAGCATCTGTAAATGTACTTTTAAGAAAATAGGAAGGAAATCAGGTTCTTCCTCAAATATGTTGCTCCAATGACTTATTTCTGCTGCCCAATTTAACACAAAAACAGAAAATGAGAAAATTAAGAAATAGGAGTGAAGTGGAATCTAAGAGAAATCACAGAATCTGGTGTTACTAACAGGCTGTCTGTTTCAAATCTTTCCATGTCACACATCTGCATCCAACACTCCAGAGCTGGAAGGGAATTACTGTGAGAAAGAACCACTTGGGAATTTTATTTTGTTAGTTTAACAACGAAAACCAGTGTCTAGTAATAAGCACGATCATAACTGACCTATTGCTTTCTTTATCTTCAAACTTTCTGGTATAGTAATTAAGTTTTCTTTCATTCCTTCTTGCTCCTAAACAGTTCCTAGGTCAGTAGTGAAGTAATGTTGGAGGCACAACCACTTTGAAGGGAAAAATGTCCTTTCCTGAACCAAAAAAGGCTGCCATAGGGCTACAGAAAGGCAGGGATGGGAAGAGGAGGACACATAATTTCTTCTTTCTACTGTTAACTTACAGTTAACTATCATTTTTCACAGTCTTTTCAATAACTTCTGTGGGTCTAAGATGAAGCATTGCCCATAAATATACAATAGTTTTCAATTGTGAGTTGTAACTGTAAAAAGAGGTAGAGAATAGTCATTCATTCTTTCATTTAGCAAGTATTTATTCAGTCCCTGTTATGTGCCAAGGATTCTGTTAGATGCTGGCAATATGAAGACACAGAACATGTAGACCCCCAAAGAGCTCACAGTTCAGAACATAACAGAGAGATGCATAAAAATGATTTCGAGATCATGTGATATTTTTATAGCCATGTAGTATTATGTCTAATTTCATCAAGACCACACTAAAGCAGAAGAGAATGTAAATCTAGCCACAGGCATGAAGGGATTCAAATATAAAAGTTAAATATATTGAGCACTTGAATTAAGATTTGAAACAGAATAGGAGTTTGCCAGACAGCACGGGGGAAGGTATTATAGGCCAACAAAGATTATGGAAATGAGCAGATGAGTAGTAGCAGCAAGATAAAACTTGAGGGTTAAAACATGAGGCTAACAGCAGAGACAGGGGCTAGGATTTGGATTTTCTCCTCTAGATGATGGAGACTCACCAAAGAATTTGGAGCAGGATATAGCAAAGGCAGATTCAAGGTTGTCAGGGTTAAGCTGGAAGCACAGGAGAATGTTGATTGGAGGGGAGCAAAATGGAGGCTGGAAGACTGTTGCAATGGTCCAGGTGGGAGGATGCTGGCAGTGCCACTGGAGATGGAGAGGAGGGTAGGAATATGAAAGGATGCAGGAACACAGGAAACATTTGGGTATTAGGGCAAAGCTTTTTGATTTGGACAAACCTAAGAGAAAATTCATTAAGTAGTTTCCAGGAGCATGTGGTTCAACTATTGACTAGCACTAACTGAAATAGTACACAATATCTTACATACCACATGGCAGTATACATATATCCAAATATACAAATTTAAATATTAAATTTCTCATCATCTAAATTCCAAATCATAAGAGAATTCAAGATGGTATTTGCGTTGAAGATAATGGAGTAAAGGGGGTGCAAAAATGTGAGGCTAGTTTGACTCTCTCCTTTTTTTTCCCTACAGCCCCTGATATTCCCTGTAATAGAAAGTGTTTGTGGGTGGGGAGGTTACAATCAGAAAACATAAGTCAAGAGCACTGCTTTGTACCAACTAGCTCTCTTCTTTCCCACACATACTTTATAAAGTTTATAATGAAGTGAATGAGGCTCTCTTTCAAGAAAGAAATTGTCATTAAACTGTCAAACATTGTAAATTATAGTATACTCAAAATGTAACCAACATGTATTTAATCTAGGCCCTGTGGAAAGAAACATAAGCAAGACATTATGACTAGCATTAAAAATATAAAAGTAAAGACACTGGAATTCAAAGTAAAGTATAGCACTTCATAGATCTTAAAGACTACTTGCATCACATGGAGAATCTCCCCAGGTACTGATATGCTTGTTAACATTTTCCACCATCAGGACTGTACTTCATCAAACCAAGATGCCTTCCTCAAAGCCTACCCATAGGACATGTTTCTATTCCTAAGATATTCCTCACTCTTCCTGTGAACCTAAAATAATCTCCATTTCTATATCTTTACGGCTTCTGACTGTGATGGTTAATTTTATGTGTCAACTTCGCGGGAGTTTTCAGATGAGATTAACAACTAAATTGGTAAACTTTGAGTAAAGCAGATTGCCCTCCATAATGTGGTTGGGCTTCACCCAATCAGTTGAAAGCCTAATTGAACAAAAAGACTGGCCTCCTTGAGCAAGAGGCAGTTCTCCAGAAGACTGTCTTCAGACTTCATCTGTACCATTGGATCTCCAGGCTGCTGCTGGTCTTCCAACTGGAACTTTACCATTGGCTCTGAGCCTGCTGGCCCACTTTGCATATTTTGGAACTGCCAGCCTCCATAGTTGTATGAGCCAATTCCTTATAATAAATCTCTTTCCATATATAGCTACATCCTATTTGTTTTGTTTCTCTGGAGAAGACTGACTAATATACCACCCCAAATTCATTTTTCCTCCTAAAACATCCCTTTTCTTTTGTTTATGACATAGTTAGCAAGATATACCTACATCATCAGAATAGTAAACGACGTGTTAAAAAGTTGTCATGAACACACACACACACACACATTTATACGTGACAAAATATCCAAATATCTGATCAACTTAATTTGCAATCAGATTACTGATATTACATATTAGAGGCAAAGTCATTCCTGGTCAGATTCCTAGTCATTCCTAGTCAGATTCCTAGTCATTCCTAGTCAGAATGCAAAATAAAGTTTTTTTCAGCTTTCTTCCATTTTTCTCCTTCAACCTACCTCCCTAACCACTGCTGTCCCTGCCTTTAAGTTCCTGCCAGCCCCTAACTGTGAAACTTCAGCCAGTTCTCCTCTATAATAAGAACTTCTTATCGTGCCTTCCTACTCCATAACCCTGAGTCATCTTTTCCTCCCCACTCTGTACATCCAAAAAGTCATCAAATCCCACTGATTCCCTCCCACTCCTCTGTTTGTCCCTTCTTTGTATAGCACTGGAAATCCAGCAACATTTAATCCCAGGCTCTGAGTCCACCACTAGAGATGACACTAGTTTTGATAAAACTGAAGACCCTTTATGGCCTGGTTTTGGTTTAATTGAGTAGTGTGTACATAGGAGTATGAATATGAATGTGAATATGTATTTGTTTATGTGCTATATGCATGGTGAACTTGAATCTCATATCACAAGTGGGTGAAGAAGAGTATTATAACATGGCTTGTTCAGATAAAGCAAATATGAAAACATTTATATAATTCTGTTAGGGGCTGTTCATACAGAAGAAGAACCCATGAAGAATTCATGCAAAAGTGAGAACAGCTTTGGTCAGGATCATGGATGTTCTTTCAAATGTTGTTCTAATTGTTTCTAGAAGGAGAGCATTTTAGATCTTGAGAGCCTTTCTCAGGTTAACACAGAAAAACTCTACAAAAGGCCCCCTGGTATCTTTTCATAACACAGAAATGGTGGCATATGAATCCCATGCCTTGCTTTAGGCACCACCATAAATCAATGTCAACTTCAGGAAAATAAAACCAAAGAAGCATCTTGCCTTCCTGTCCCCAGACTGTTTTCTTAACAGTGCCACCTGCATTGCTTCCTTAACTACAGCTGACCTCTGCGATCCAGGCCACACAGAAAAATGTATTACATGATGTGGAGCAAATGGAGGGAAGGAGAGCCAACTAAATCCCTGGGAAATAAAGCTGGCAATAGTCTTTGTACTGTGAAACGCAGAGCATTACTTTTCCCAGAGACCTCGGGAGTCCTACTCGTGTTCAGGGAGGGCTGTGTGGAGCCCCAGACCCTTCACCCCAACCCAACCATAGAGGCTCCACTTTTTCTGTTTTTAAACATTGTGATTCCATTTAATTATTATCTAAAGAAAGAATTCACCCATTTTTTAATTGAAAATATTGATATAACACATAACGTACTGAGTCAGGACAGGTGCTAGTCTCGCCACTGAGTCTTCATCTTTCAGCACCTGCATTTCCCATTTATAGGTGGAGGTAACATTAGGTTCCTTGCTTTCTATGAAGATCAAATGAGCCAATGCTTATTAAAGGTCTTTGAAAAACTGGAAGATACTATACCAACATAAATGCAATATTTGTAGCATTAAACTGACTATATGTCACCTATTTAACAAAAACTATTCCACAGCGAAGCTGCAAGCTAACCCTTAGCTCATTTTCCTTCACAATATCAAAGACATTGTAGACTCTGCAGACTGTGTCTAGAATGTTATCCCCTTGTTCTGTAGTTTTGAAAACTTTCTGTGCTTCCTGTTCCAATATGTTTGTTTTAGCAGCAGAACTCTTTTTTTAAAAAGTGAAGCTCGTGTGGAATATCATTACATAAAAGAATAAGAACAAAACAGGCTGAACCAGTTAAAATAGGAGGGGAGGCCCAGTGGCTCAAGCTGACCCTCCTGCCCAAGCCACCCTGGGGCACCTCTGAGGAATCCCAGGGCTCCGCTAGTCAGCACTGAATGACTCCCTTGGTGTATACTGGTGATGACAGCACACCACCCACCTGTCTACTTTGACACCGAAGCTTCATCTTGTCCCTAATTTTATTCAATGCTTTTCCATTTTGTTCGAGAGGCAGTGTGGGTCACTTGGAAATCTGTAGTGACATTTTAATTTTAATGAATTTATTTTAAGTATTTACTTGTCAATTAATTCATTTAAAATCTGCCCTTCTTACAGCTTGAGCTTTGATCTGAGGAATTACTTTTTCTCCTTTGCAAGAAATATTGACAGGTCCAAAATCAGAGGTGCCCGACTCCTACAGATAAAAGATGTTCAGGTAACTCAAGCTCAGCCAATCAGACTTTTTCTCTTAAATCTCAAAATTTTGAGCTGAGTTGCATGAGACAGATAAAAAAGTAACGGTAAAATGCATTCATCTGGGTGATGAATCCAAATAAGTCTCCTGAATCTCAAGTTCTTGAGGCCAGAAATCTTGGGCCAAATTGGCTCCTATTGTGTCTGACTTATTTCCAAGGCTGTTCTCCAGCATTCATAACCATTCTATAAGATACTTATTATCCCTCTGAGTAAATCCCTTTTGTTTAACTTAACCAGACTTTTTGCTTGCAAAACAAACAAGCAAAAACTCTAGCTTAAATTTACACCCTTAGAAGCAGCCGCATAGCACAGGGAGATCAGCTCGGTGCTTTGTGACCCCCTAGAGGGGTGGAATAGGGAAGGTGGGAGGGAGGGAGACGCAAGAGGGAAGAGATATGGGGATATATGTATATGTATAACTGATTCACTTTGTTATGAAGCAGAAACTAACACACCATTGTAAAGCAATTATACTCCAATAAAGATGTTAAAAAAATAAAGTATACAGGAGGAAAAAAAATTTTACACACTTAATAACCTTCCAATTACACTAGACTACATTTAACTAGATAAACTCTTAAAGAACCATCCATGTACCTACAGTATTCTGCCATGTGCTTATTAATATGCTGATGTTGTATGGGGTATTCTACATATACTTTCTAATTTGGTTGCCACACAATACTATGAACAGATATTATTTTCTCAGTTTTACAGATAACAAAGTCAGGTTTGGACAAGTCATATAACTTTTCTAAGCTCATACATCTAGAGTGCAGCCTAGAATTTCAAAGACAGATTTATGTGGTTTCTCAACTCTGGTTCTTTCAACTTACATACTCCATCATGAGTTGAATTATTTGGCTGAAGAAACGTTTCACTCAGTGCCTTGACTATACTTTGTGGTTCTTACAGTATCCATTCTAGTTATAGGAATAATAAAATATTAATTAGTGTATAAATTTGTTTGCGTTTCTATGTGGAGAAGGATATGTGAATGTAAATGCATATTTAAAGCACCAGTGTTGTTGATAGAGTACGAACAACAGCTAGGATACATCACATCTTACGTTATCTCCTATATATGTTCCAAGCCAAAATGCACTTCAGCTAGACGCTTATTGATTGAGCATCATTCACCTCTCCTGGAGGTCAGGAAGCACCTTGGTGTTTTCTTAGTAATTCTGCTGGTATAGATCAGATCCTGTTTGGTCTCAGCCTTCAGACAGGAATATTTCAACTATTTCCTTCAAGGTTTTGGCAAATATGTGGTATTTCAGGTGCAGTTTAATTTTAACTCGATCTTTTCTTTACTTATTGTCATTTAGGAAATGTAATACTGTGGACAGAAAGAAGTCATCAAAAATGTTAGGGAGGGGCTTCCCTGGTGGCGCAGTGGTTGAGAGTCCGCCTGCTGATGCGGGGGACGCGGGGTTCGTGCCCCGGTCCGGGAGGATCCCACGTGCCGCGGAGCGGCTGGGCCCGTGAGCCAGGGCCGCTGAGCCTGCGCGTCCGGAGCCTGTGCTCCGCAACGGGAGAGGCCACGGCAGTGAGAGGCCCGCGTACGGCAAAAAAAAAAAAAAAAAAGTTAGGGAATGTTTCTTCCCTCTGACCTTTGAGAGCTGCAATGACATGTATTAAAATTTGATCTGAAATTTCTCTAACCTACTGTCTTACGTCATAGACAAACCAGGCCATATAGCATTCATCTTCCAAATATGAAAAAATCCCCATTTTGTGAAAAATGCATCTGCATGTAACACATTTTTAGGTTAAACCTAGCAGAATTACCTCCATACACACAAAACACAACAGAATATTTGTATGTGTCTGTGTGTATACATACACTCATATAACTTCAGGGATCACAATTCATTTAAAATATTCCTAAGTTCTGTTAATAAGAAAATATTTCTTTCTTCACTCACCAATTTGTTCATTTTTTCCAATCAATATTTATTTGAATATATTCAAATAAATACAAATACATCACATACTATGTGCCAAGAACTGTATTAGGTACTGGGTAAGAGGAGAGATACTGTCCCTGAACTCTAGAGTTTGTACTCTAGTGGCAGAATAGGCAATGTATAAACAAACAAGTGAAACAGGGTTTACAAATAGTTGACATGTCCTGTGAAGGAAACAAAGTGGTAGAGGACACTGCAGGAAGGAAGGGTGGCTCAGCTAGGCTGCTCATTTTACACTACTTGTTCCCTCATATATTTGTTCTGCAAATTGTTCCCTAATATATCAAGAACACAACGTTCTGGCAGAGAAGTACACTGAAACGAACTAGCGAAGGGCGCAAAGAGGAGCATTCCAGGAGAGACAGAAAAGACCTCAGCATTTTCAGAAGTCCCATTAGTCACTAGGGCTGGAATAGTGAGCAAATGGAGAAGGCAGCATGAGTGGAGTTGGGCAGGAGCCAGATCATCCAGGGCCTTGAGCATAAGTATAAGGGAAGGCTAATCAGGAAAGTGAGAAGGTATGATTTATGTTTTTATGTTTACTCTAGCTTCTGGGTGGAGAATGGATGGCAAAAGATACCAGGTTATTGCAGTAGCCCTGACAAAAACAGTGTGGCCTTGGATAAGGTGGAAGTGATAAGAGACAGAGAAAAATGGCAGGAGGGATGGAGAGAGGAAGGGAGAGAAGAGGAGAAGAAAGGCTTTTCTTTTTTTTTTTTATAAGTAAAATAACTTCTGTGAAAATTTATGTGAATAACTCATCCTTTTGTGTGTGTGTATCAGATAAAAGAACAAGGGAGTAAAAACATAACCTAGATTCTACCACCCTGAGTCAGATACGTTTCTCCATACTCAAACCATTACACAGAAACATTTGCAAATACTCATAAAGACACACAAGTTAATGTTAGATACACCTTTTCCCACTTTGCTTTGTTCATTGTGAAAATCCCTCCAAATTACCTTGTATATATTTTACTCATTTTTAATTGGATATATGATAATTGTATGATATGGTTGTATTGCAATTGATTCATTCCTTCCCCATAGATGGCTTTTAACTTTATTGATAGTTTTTTTTAATAAATTTATTTATTTTTGGCTGCGTTGGGTCTTCGTTCCTGCACACGGGCTTTCTCTAGCTGAAGAGAGCAGGGGCTACTCTTCGTTGCGGTGCGTGGGCTTCTCATTGTGCTGGCTTCTCTTTATTGCAGAGCACAGGTTCTAGGCGTGCGGGCTTCAGTAGTTGTGGCTTGCGGGCTCTAGAGCGCAGGCTCAGTAGTTGTGGCGCACAGGCTTAGTTGCTCTGAGGCATGTGGGATCTTCCCCCACCAGGGCTCGGTCTCGTGTCCCCTGCATTGGCAGGTGGATTCTTAACCACTGCACCACCAGGGAAGTCCTATTGATAGTTTTTTGCCACTATAAACAATGCTGTTTGAAATATCTTTATTATATATTGGTGTTTTTATTTCTATGTTAGAGAGTCTAAAGAGTAGAATTGATGGGCAAATAGTTCCATATTGCTTTCCAAAAAACTGTTAAAATTCCCATTTCTATTAGCAATATATGAGAATAAACTTCTCTCCACAAATCCACCAATCATCACTATTATTTGTTATTCTCTCAGCCATCTACACTGTCTTCATATGTGGAAAAACTTCATATAGCAGCCTCTATACACCAAATACCCCAAAGCCAGGCTTTCAATGAGAACCTAGTGACATAAAGACTGGATAATGTAAAGACTGCTTGCTGGCAAGGGTGGAAAGAATTCTGGCTAATTTGGAGTGAGAGCAATGGGAATAAAATTCAGTGAAACTCAACTCTGATTTTGGATATGTTAAATTTAAGAAGTCTTTGTCACTTCCAAGTAGAGATTACCAGTAGGCAAGTTGGATATATGTCTAGAGCTGAGAGGAAAGGTGTGGGCTAGAGATGAGAAAGCCAGCAGATGGATGATATCTAAAGCTAAGGTAATAGAGGATATCATTAAACAAGTGTGTTGAGGACAGAGAAGAGGCAGATATCAAGCCTGAACCTTGAGGAACCCCAAATTTAGAAGTCAGTCTGGGAGGAGAGTCTGAGAAGCAAACTTTGGAAAAACCACCAGGGAGGTGAGAGGTCAAGAAGGCCACTTGAAAATTAGGAAAGATAACCACTGCATATTCTTTTAGCAGATCCCATCAAATAAAGTTTGAAAAGTGTTCACTGCCTATGGCCAAGGGAAGGTCTTGGAGACACTGGCAAAGAGCAGTTTCAGGTAAACCTTGGGGGAGAAAGCAGAGTGACGTGTATTGATCAGGGGATAGGGAAGAAAGTGAAACACTGAAGGAAGGATTCATTGAAGTCTTGAGCCTTTATCTCCTCATCCCGAACCTTCAAAGTCCAGAAGGGAGGATGTGCATAGAATAAGTTTAGAGGAAGGCTCACGTTAAAAGGACGCATTCTCTCCGCTGTCTGGGTTTCTGGAGAAGGCTCCTGTGACAGGTGACCATGTGCCACCTACATGGGCATGGTTAATGGCGTTGTGATAAAGAGAGGGTCTAGTTGGCCTCCTGGGCCTTTTTTAGCCCCACTGTGTTGGACAAAATGAATTTAGGGCTTGCAAACCTGCCATGGGGTCAGTGAGGTTGAAAGAACAGAAAAGCATGAAAGGCTCCTGTAGGGTAAAACATATAGACCAGGATTTGGATAAAAAATAAGGCAGAAACTTTAAGAGATCTGTAATCTCAATGAGAGCTGAAAAAAGGCAAGTTAGAAGGAAAGGTAAGCTGGACTCTGGCCCGGCCTAAATAGTTTATATAGTCAGCTTTGCTATAGGAGACATACATGTTCCTAATAATAACCATGCAATAAAAACCTCAGGGCTTACTGGGAAAATGAGGTTTGGGAATGACACTCAAAAAATTTTATCAGAGGGCTTCCCTGGTGGCGCAGTGGTTGAGAGTCCGCCTGCCAATGCAGGGGACACGGGTTCGTGCCCTAGTCCAGGAAGATCCCATATGCCACGGAGCGGCTGGGCCCGTGAGCCATGGCTGCTGAGCCTGCACATCCGGAGCCTGTGCTCCGCAACGGGAGAGGCCACAACAGTGAGAGGCCGACGTACCGCAAAAAAAAAAAAAAAAAAAAAAAATTTATCAGTGGCACATAAAAATAAATACCGGGACCTAGTTAAACTGAAGGTATAGTTTACACATGTTAAATAGTTGAGAAATACATAAATACTACAATAAATATGGCAGTTTCCCCTGAAAAAGACCTGAAATTTGCCTTTGGAAAATTTGGGCATTGGAAGAGTTACAGCTGTGAGTTATTGGAAAGTAGTGGAGAAACAAAACGTTGCAACACCCGATGAGTATGGGAGTGGCTCATAACACATGGGGTTAACTGAGGCAGCTGGGAGCTGCTTGAGGTGTGTGCATATATGTGTTTTGTATACTCCTCTAAGGGCTCAGTTCTGCTTGGTGCAGTTTTCAGGATTCCCCTACTCCTTCCTGCTCAAGAAATTGAGCACAAGCAAATGGAAGCAGGATTTATGCTAATTATTCCCTAATACATCAATCGTGCTTTTAAAACAAGCATTATAGTAGAACTGACTATACCATGAATTCCTCAGCTACAGACAGTAGCACTGTCAACAAAACAATTAGAGACAGGAATGGCCTTCCCATGCATTAGCAGTTGTCAAGTGGGCACATTCCAGGACCAGCAGTAGAGTCTGGGGCCTTTTCCCCACAAGGCCATGTAGACTTCTTTGTTTTGTTTTTTGTTTGTTTTGGGGGGATAAGATTTATTTCTATGTTTTTCAATTTTTCTAGAATGATCCTTGCATATAGAATAAAACTGAGATATAATTGACATATAACATTGCTTTTTTGAGATATAATTGATATATAACATTGAGTAAATTTTAAGGTGTACAACATGACAATTTGATATATGTATACACTGCAAAATGATTATACCACAGTAAGTTTAGTTACTACATCCATCACCTCATATAACTAAAATTTGTGTGTGTGCAGTGAGAAATTTTAAGACCTACTCTCTTAGTAACTTTCAAATATACAATGCAGCATTGTAAACTATAGCCGCCATGCTGTACATTACATCTCCAGAACTTATTCACTTTGTAACTCGAAGTTTCCCAACCTTTGCCAACCTTCACCCGTTTCCCCTGTACTGTGCCCCATCCCTAGCAACCACCTTTCTACTCTTCGCTTCTATGAGTTTGTTTTTTTGGTGAGATCATAGAGTTATCTGTCCTATAAGTCATTCAGCCTTAAAAGGTTTTTCATACAACCATTTTCTATCTTAGAGAGGAGCAGGAGAAGGGGAGAAATCAGAAGTTTGAGTAATTGTGTAAAGGGGTCCAAAGTGACTGTAGTAGAATTTATTAGACCATTTACACTTTTGGTCCAAATGTAATCTCATTACTCCACTCAGAGGGGAGTGGGTGTTGGGGGCATGAATAAAATTAGATCATTATAGAGAAATAAAGGAACTACAATATTACTATGCGCTTTCTTTCTTTCAAAAGCATGAATGGGGGTAATTAAGTATAGGCAACAATTTTGCTAATTTGCTATAAATAGAAGTTGAGAAATGGACAGATGATTGAAATGAAACATGACTTCTACGTAGCTTTTTGGGGATAGTTGTTTGTACTTTTTCAAAGGAAGACTCTCCATGTGACTGTTTTTTTTCTTCTTCAGCAACTCCAATAGAAGCAAAGAGATGATTTCCAAGTAGCAAAAGATTTTGAAAGAGAATCCAACCCCACTTTCTGGTCCTGACAGATACAGGATGTGAAAAAAAATAAATAAACCACTCCTTGAAAGGATTCAGAGGACAGGAAAGGGAAAGAGAATATTTCAAGAAGTAAATGACCGTAAAAAGGACTTTGCTGTTCACTGATGATCCAGAGAGGGCTATGGAGAGGATGGTCGAGGAGTGGAGGGGAAGAGCAGAGAATTGGGTCAGGTTCTGTCATGAAGCACTATAGAGGGAGAGGGTGCAGGAGACAGTCAATAGTCTGGGAAACCTGGCACTTGTGGTGGTGATTATGGTGAACACAGGTCCAAGAGTTCATGAGGTGCACTGTGTTAAGGTGCTGAAGTCTTAAGTCCTTTGCTCAATGATACGGCAGCTTCCACTAAGGAAGGAGACAGAACTAATGTTTTTGAACACTTCTGTCCTCCAGGTCATGGTCTTTGTTTGTCGTTTTTTTCCCTCTGATTCTAACAACTCTATGAAGGGGGGATTATCTCCAATTTACCAAATGAGACATCTGAGACTTAGAAAATTTAAATATCTTGTCTTGATTCACTCAGTCAATAAACAGAAGAGCTGATATTCAATTTCAACTATAATACCAAAGTCCATGGTATTGCTTGAACATTCATTATGCCCTTTGTCCCTCCGACATCACATAACCTCCATTAACAATGACCTTGCTAAACATGAAGAATGTTGCAAATTCATGGAGGGAAAAAAGTCACATGAAATGTATTTCTTGCTTTGATCTAGTATTTACCACTATATTTTATTTTTATTTTTTTATTTTTTTTTGCGTATGCGGGCCTCTCACTGCTGTGGCCTCTCCCACTGCGGAGCACAGGCTCCAGACGCGCAGACTCAGTGGCCACGGCTCACGGGACCAGCCGCTCCACGGCACGCGGGATCCCCCCGGACCGGGGCACGAACCCGCGTCCCCTGCATCAGCAGGCGGACTCTCAACCACTGCGCCACCAGGGAAGCCCCTTACTTATGTATATTTTATACATAGAAAGCAATTTATTTGTTTTTTTCTTTATGGTGAATGAACAACTGGATAATATGAAGAAGAATTAATATTCATTCAGACATCATAGATTAGAAGATCCTCATTGGGAAGACTGTGATCCATTGTGGGGAATATAGTGCAATGAGAAGTTTTACAACCACTAGAATATAAGTTGTCAGGGCCTAAAACAGTAGTTGTGATATAGTTGATTCTTAAATATTATTTGAGTTCACGAACTTGTAAATAAACAGGATTGAGTCCACTCATTTCTACTTATAGGTTATTAGACTTTCAGGCTCTCTGAATCTTTAACTTCTTAAATTTGTGAAATAAAGATAGCGAATGCCTTACATACTGTTCAAGTGCATTCTACAAAAACAGGTAAAGAAGAAGAGGATAGAAACTAGCATTTATTTAATTGATATTTCAGACTCTTTGACAGGCAATTTTCCCTACTTTATATCAATGAGGTATGAATATAAAAGACTTTCCCAAAGTTTGTACAAGCAATCATTTATTAAACCATTTGTACCTGAGCTTCTATTGTATAGTTATCTGCCTGAATGACATGAGAGGATACTCTTCAAACTCGAATGACATATTTAGTTTGAGTAAGAGAAAACATCATAAAAACTAAACCTGGGTACATATTACATCAAGAAGTGGAATAGACAGTCCATACTACTGCATTAAGAAAGGTGATAAGAAATTACTAATGACAGAATCATAAAGCGTCTGCCATGAGTAGCTGATCCCAGTGTATCTTTATGGTTAGGGAATAAGAAGAGAGCCATGTCCTCTCACAGCTATTCAAGCAATAGAATCCTGGGTTGAAGAGCCAGAGGTCTGAACCAGTGGCACTACAGCAGAGCACGCAGGTAATTTTTTCCAAGGTTGTACAGAAAGTCAAAGATAAAACAAGAAATGTAATTTAACCCTCCTTAACTACAATCTAATTTTATATCCTTCTATATGCATTACCAAATTCATATTCTCCCAGGAGGTTTTGGGTTATTTCTATCCTGCATTCCTGTTTTTAGCATTCAGTTTTGCTAGAATTCTATAACCAGTGCACAAAAGTAGGACAAATTGTGCCCAAAAAAAAAAAATAGTTCTGTTCCAAGGAGCATATCACCTAAAGGCACAAATAATGCAGGGGAAGAAAAATGAAATAGCTATGTAGTAGCAAATAGTATAAACGTAATTATATTTAGACTGAGCACTTGAAAGACAATTTCTCAGGAGAGAAAGTAAATGATTAGCAAATACTAACTGAAGACTTGTGTTGTGTCCAGAGGATGGTACTCACATGTTTAAGGCAAACCCTCTTGCATATAAAGAGATGATTGTAGCAGCACAGAATCAGTAGTCCTTTTCTCTCTCTCCTTTCCCCCAGCTTTGGAATATTCAGCCTAGGTCTGGTTCTAGCCACTTCCAGGTACTAATATTGATGGCCAGCCCAAGAGTATTCCAGGTTTGTGCCCTCTCATGGTTATATACTTATTGACCGAGGACTCAATATTAAGAAACTTCAAGATTCAATGGAACTATCAGTACTGGTATGAATACCAGAGAGAATGATGATAATCTATAGTATTTGCATCATGCTTTACAGTTTCAAGATTTTCTCACTTCCATTTTTTAATGTGAGTGTCACAAAAACATTGTGAGTTAGATAAGGTATATTATGTATCTTGCCTAAAAAGACAATTGAGGTTTGCCTCTGTGTAATGAATTCTGAATTGCAAAACCAGAGGCTAATTCTAGGAGCCCTCACTGATCCCCTCTCACCTTCTAAACCACACCACTCACTGTGACTATTCATAAAGCTCATCTTGGATACTTACCTTCTCAGCATCCATCTGAATTTATAAAACCTCCAGCCTAAAAAAAAAAAAAAAAAAAAAAAAAAACCTCCAGCCTACAAAACCATTATCTTTTGCATGGCCTTCTAGTATATTTAATTATTTTATATAGTTGTAATTTTACAGTATATATCTATTGATTCTCATTTTTTATGTAGTATATTGTATGTATTTTCTGTGTTCTACACAGTATTCACAGTGTTCTTTCTAATGCCTCCATCATATTGAAGCTGGCATATTTTCTTGCATATTCTCTATTGTTAGACATTATGGCTACTTCTATTCATTACAGCTTTTTTAATTTTTTCATTTTCAAAAGCTTCTGTGAATAGTTTCACAAATAGTACTTTCTTTTTTTTTATTATCTCCTTAGGAATTTGCCTAGAAGTTGGATTTTAATAACTTAAAACAGCACATGTAATTTTTATAGCTCTTATATCTATTGCTAAAAACCTTTCCGAAAGTACTGAACCAATTTACATCATGAACAGGAAGGATAATTCCAAGTGATTTGTTCATTCTGTGTGTGTCTTTCTTCCATAACCCAATGGATAAAAATTAACTTAATTCAATCCATCAAACATTTATGCAAAACCAACTATTAACCAAATATTTTGCTAGACCCTGGTAATGCAAAGGTGAGTAATAAAGGCACAAAGCCTACTCTCAAGGAGTTTTGGATAATTTGCCACAAATAATTCCAGAGACACAGGAGGCAGGAATTATGTCCAACCAGAACACATATGTATTTGGTGAACAAATTATTTTAATAGGATTTGAATGGTTATGTATCTTACAGCTTTGTGTGATTCCATCTTGAGTATGTCATTCTGACTCAGTTGTCAACACTCTCATGAATAAGCCATAATCATTCGTTTATGTTCCACATCAAACTTAAAAAACAGATTCATCAGCTCTTCCTTGTGTATTTCCCAGATGAATCCATTCATTTGGAGCCCAGGCAGTACATCTTTTCAAAATTTCAGGTAAAATATGTCATAATTCTTTTATGGCTCTTCCTTTACACCCAAAAAAAAAAAAAGTGTGTCTATGAGGAAGAAACACTGGTGCAGAATTAGGAAACTTTGCTTTAGTCCCATATCTGCCACTAAGTACGTGACTGACAAGATATATAATTAGTTTGTATCTCATGAAAAAAAGTGATTAAAAAAGACTTCCTGTCTACTCCACGACTATCCTAATTTGACTATATCCCCATTTTAAGATTTCTCTAATACCATATCTTAATCCAGGCTTAATCCCAATTATGGAGCCCCAGTTCTTCAGTCAAGATTCAGCTCTGCTAGCACCATCTTCAAGAAGTCTATCCTCTATAATTCCAGGCAGCAGTGATTTTTTTTTCCCCTTCCATCCCACCCTCAGCATTTGATAATGTTATCAATAAACTCAGCACTTTCTTGTGAACTACTTTAAATCATTCTTAAATTGTTTACTGATTTTCTTGCTCCTCTTCCTTGTCCATATCTACTCCCTCTACCCCAAAGATCGAAGCAGACGATAAAATTTTGTTAGTCCTACAGGATGTGCCGTAGTACCAGAAACATAGTAGGTACTCAAATAACATTTGTTAAAAGTGATTGAAAGAAACCAAAGGACTCAAAATTTAAATGAACTCGATGCTGGAGAAGAAGGAACTCCAGAAAAGGGAGGCTAACATTCTGCCTACAATCTCCCCTCTTGGCATTTTGAGATCCTCAAACTATGCATACATGAGGGAAGCAGAAAAAATCAAGCAGAAAGCACCACTGGGAGAATTAAGAAGTGAGCGGCAATCTGGGCAGTGCTGGGCAGATCAGGTTGGAATTCTGAGCCAGCCAAGGTAAAGGGTAAACACTTAGGGCTCTGAATTGAAACATCCCAAAAGGGCAACGAAGTACCATTAAGGGCTATGCTTTAGAAGTAAGGGCAGACTAGAGAAAAAACAGCCATGACAAATCCTGAAACTCAGCCTTGGTTGGATTAAGGTGATTTTGCATTAGAACTAGAATGCTGAGAGAGAGTGAAAAAAAATATTATAATACTTCTTAAGAAGGAGAACATTATTCCCAGAAACCAATGCTTTTTTCTTAAATCCAATCATTGATAATTAACTAGTTATATTGAATTAAACTTAAATAATCTAAGTCTAATTTATATAACAATAAAATACACAATTTAAATTATACCATTTGACGAGTTTATAAATGCATATTCCTATATAAACATCATGGTGACCATGAAAGAAAACATTTCTGTTTCTTCATAAAATTCCTTCATGATGCTTTGTAGAAAATTCCACCCATCCCCACTTCCAGGGAACCACTGAAATAATTCCTTCCATTACAGTTTACTTTGACCTGTTCTGTAATTTCATATACAGAATAATATGGTGTGCACTGTTTTGTTTCTTATCTTTGCTGTCATGTTCCTTTTTATCACTGAGTAGCATTTATCATCTGAGTGTTGCACAATTTGTTTTCCATTTAGTTATTTTTGAACATTTCGGTTGCTTCAAGTTTGGAGCTGTAATAAGTAAAGCTACTGTGAACATTCATATACAAGTCTTTTTATGAGTTTTTTTTTTTTTAATTTCTCTTTGGTAAATACCTGGGAGTGGAACTGCTGTCACCCGGTAAGAATATGTTTACTATATAAGAAAGTAGTAAAATATTTTCCAGAGTAGCTTCTATCCCCAACTAGCAACAGCTGCTCTATACTCATGCCTAAACTTGGTATATCAATCTGTTTTTGTATTTTATTTCAGTCATTCCAGTGAGTGTACACTGATATCTCATTTTGATCTTACTTTGCATTTACCTAGTGAGCATTTTTTCAGGGACCAATTGGCCATTCACAGAGCTTCTTTTCTGAAGAACTCCCCTTCCCAGTTTTTATTGGATTGACTCCTTATTATTGAATTGTGAAGGTTCCTTGTGAGATATATGTATTGGGAATGTTTTCTTCCAATATGTTGCTTATCTTTTCATTTCCTTAAGGTTGTCTTTCAAAGAACAACATCACTAATCAGGAAAATGCAAGCCAAAACTATGATGAGTTATCAGCTTTTGTTTGAATGGATATTATCAAACAAAACAAAACAAGAAATAGCAAGTGTTGATGAGCATGTGGAGAAAAGGAAATCCTTGTGCACTGCTGGTAGGAATGTAAATTGGTGCAGCCATTATGGAAACAGTATGGAGGTTCCTCAAAAAATTAAAAATAAAACTACCATATGATCCAGCAATTCCACTTCTGGGTATTTATCCAAAGGAAATGAAAACACTAACCTTAAAAAATATATGCACCCCCATGCTTACTGCAGCATTGTTTATAATATCCAAGACATGAAACCAAACTAAGTGTTCACATCTATGGATGAATGGATAAAGAAAATGTGGTATACGGATGTACAAAAGAATATTATTCAGCGATAAAAATAGAAGAAAATTATGTCATTTGCAACAACATGGATGGACCCTGAGGGCATTATGCTAAGTGAAATATGTCAGAGAAAAATAAAGATTGGATAATTTCACTTCTACACAGAATCTAAAAAATCTGATCTCATAGATACAGAGAAGAGAGTGGTGGTTGCCAGAGGTGGGGATTGGGGGAGTGGGCAAAATGGGTGAAGGTGGTCAAAAAGTAAAAGTTATAGTTATAAGATAAATACATTCTGGGGGTGTAATGTGCAGCATGGTGACTATAGTTTACAACACTGTATTGTATATTTTTAAATTGCTAAGAGAATAGATACTAAAAGTTATCACAGGAAAAAAAAATTTGTAGCTATGTGAGGTAATGGACGATAACTAAACTGTTGTGGTACTCATTTTGCAAGACATTGATTATGAAATTATGTTGTACACCTTAAATGAATACAATGTTAATACAATTATATCTCAATAAAACCAAGGAAAAATGAAATATCCTTTTTAAATGCAGCAATTTTAAAATAAAGATCTAGATAATATAGATATAGATTTAGATGTAGATATAGATTATAAAGCATACAAGTGAGTATAAACAACATGAGGAATAGAGGAAAATATCTATATTTAATTGAAGAGGTAAAAGGGAGCAATATATGAAGAAATACTAGCTGACAATTTTTCAAAACCATCTGAAGACCTTAAGTAACAATTTCAAAAACCTTTATAAATCTCAAGCAGGAAAAATACAAGGGGAACCACATGAAAGCACATCATAGACTAGTGAAAAAGAGAAAAGAAAAGCACAACCAGAGATAAAGGAAACAATTCCTTCAGAGGAGTACTTATCAGGCACAGAGTGGACTTTCCACCTGAAACCGTGGAAGCCAAAAGCAGTAGAATGGTATTGTTAAAAGTGTTGTAGGGCTTCCCTAGTGGCTCAGTGGTTGAGAGTCTGCCTGCCGATGCAGGGGACACGGGTTCGTGCCCCGGTCCGGGAAGATCCCACATGCCGCAGAGCGGCTAGGCCCGTGAGCCATGGCCGCTGAGCCTGCGCATCCGGAGCCTGTGCTCCGCAACGGGAGAGGCCACAACAGTGAGAGGCCCGCGTAACGGAAAAAAAAAAAAAAAAAAAAAAAAAGTGTTGTAATAAAATCTTACCAAATGAAAATTCTATACCAGCTAATATATATATATACACATATATATATATATCTCCTTTAAAAGCTAGGAAATATGAAAGGTAAAACAAAGTTTGTATTATACAAGAAAATCATCATGTTCTTGGGGTAAGCAAGGATTTTTTAAACAGGGCTACAAAGCACTAACCATAAATAAAAGGACTATGAATTGGACTACATTAAAATGAAGACTTCTGTTCATCACAAGATACCATTAATGAGTAAAAATGCAAGACATGGAATGGGAGAAGGTATTTCCAACACATTTACTCAACTAACATTTATACCCAAATTTTATATCCAATCTCAAAAACAACAATAAAAAGGCACAAGAATCAATTTTTTAAATGGGCAAGGAGCTAAATAGGCACTTCACTGAAGAGAACACAGGATTATCCAATAAATATAAGAAAATATTATCCTCCCATTAAACACTGAGAAAATGCAAATTAAAATCACAGTGTGATACCACTACACACACTCAGCAGAATCCTTGAATGGCTAAATAAATTTTGGCATACTTGTGCAACAAACTACTATGCAGCAACTAAAATGAGCAATATATGGCAATATACAACAATCTGGATAATTCTCACAGGCATAATGTTGAGTAAAAGAAGTCAAACAAAAAAGAGTGTTAGTGATTCCATATATAAACTTAAAAATCAGGCAAAACCAATCCACAATAATGTAAGTCAGATTAGTGGTGATTATGGCAGGGAGGAGTATTGATTGAGTACTGGAACAAGGATGACTTCTGGGGATCTGGTCTTGTTCTATATTTTTCTCTGGATGTTTATTTTGTAGGTGTAGACACATGAAAATTAATCAAGCTGTACATTATGATCTATTCCCAACATGTGTGTTTCGTTTTAATAAAAATGGCAACAAAAAGTGTAAAATATCCAATTTTAATGTATCGTAATCCAACACAGGCATGTAGCAGGGAAAGGTTAAAAGAAGTAAAAGGAACTTGTCAAACACACATTTATTTTCTCTATGAAGATAAAATGAAGGAAATATATCACAATAATAGAAGAGAATGTGGTGAGAGTACTTTGGAAAATATTTCAAATTATTTGTGAATACCATCTATTATCACTGTTATCACAATGCAAATGTTATTTCTATTAGAAAGATAATTCTTCAGCCTCCCAAGCACTGACTGTGTAAATTTTCTGAGACTAATATTGATCTATTGAGTGCTTAGAATACATCAGACTCTATGATAAGCATGTTCAATGCATTACCCCAATGTATAGTCTCAAAAACCCCATGAAGTAGGTACAGGTACTATTATCAGTGCCATTTAACATGTGAGGAAATTGAAGTTTAAACAGGCTTAGTAATTTGAGCAAAGTCATGCATTAACATGCAGCAGAGCTAGGTCCTTAGGGCAGTGCTTGTCAATGAGTGTATTGAAAGCACTCAGCCAATAGCTGTCGAAAACTTGAAAAGGTTTCGAACTCTCATCTATGCCATGCATTTATAACAAAGTCTTGCTTCTCAAAGGGAACCCTTAAAAATCTAATGCAAAATTGGGATGAAGTTGAGGATGATTATTATATAGTTCATTATTTTATATATACATATATACTTATATATATAAAATGCAGTATATGCTAGAATATTGAGCTCAGTAACCATTTTGGTTTCATAATCTGTTGACTCATTCATCCTGCAACTATTTA
This sequence comes from Lagenorhynchus albirostris, assembly GCF_949774975.1. NCBI lineage: Eukaryota > Metazoa > Chordata > Mammalia > Artiodactyla > Delphinidae > Lagenorhynchus > Lagenorhynchus albirostris. The sequence goes on along the minus strand of NC_083104.1, from coordinate 85,791,361 downwards.
TTGTGCATCTGCCATGTACTAGAACAGGGAATATGATGGCAAACAACAGAGACAAAATTTCTGCTCTCATTGAGCTAACAATTGGGGGGAGGAGACAAATAACTAAGGAAGTAAATAAATGAGTTTAGAAAGTGATAAATGCTATTAGCAGATTGAAGGATTAGAGACTACAAGCCTATTTTGTGAGGATGCCTAAGGAAAAACTCTCCAATGGGGCAACCTAAATGACAAGATGGAGCCAGCCAAGCAAAGACCTGGAGGGTATGCATCCCAAGAAGAAGGAGCAGTGGGGGCAAAGTGTCCCTGCTGTGCTAGGTGAGTGTGAAGAACTCTGAGAAGTCCAGGATGCCTAACACATAATGAGCAGAAGTGCCCTTTAATATTCACATTTTTAAAATATTTGTTTTGAATTGTACATAGAATGTTATCTGTATTCATCCTGACTTGAAAGTCAAGCTTGCTAGTATTACTAGCAATACTCAGGCTCTGCTGTATTATGAGAGGCTTATCTCTGGCCCTAAACTTGTATACTTCACTTAGCAAAGCAAAAGCCCTGAAATTTGCTGTACTCATGGGTCCAGAAAGTCAGCTTAGTGAGCAACTATTTTTACTGGAGGATGTCTCTTGGAGTATAACTCCCCCTAAGCAGTTTGTAAAAGTAATACCTCTAACCACATAAATACTATCCCTGAGCCTATTTTTCAAACTCCAGTGTGGTACTTGGTATCCTGTTAAAATGCAAATAAATTCTGGTTCAGCAGGTCTGGGTGGAGCCTGACATTTGACATTTCTGACAAACTCCCAGGTTACGCCTGTCCTGCTGGTTCTTGAAACACAGCTTGAGTAAGAAGACCTTAGAAGACTTCTAATAAATAAAAATTCCTTTGTCTTCCGGCGATATTTAAGTGCCATAGATTTTTAGTGCCTATCAGAATGGGGCTCTGGGCAATGGCACAGATGGTCTCCTTCTTAATCTGGATCTGGTTGTGATAATTAAGTTAAATAACATATGTAAAAACATTCTCCACATAATAAATGCACAGTTAATGCTATTTTTATCTAGTGGAAAGTTAACTGCCTCAAATAAAAACTAAATTACTTATGATGGAACTATTAAAATCATGTCTCTTAAACGCACTGGACTTCTCCTCATGTCTTTATGTACAAAATGGGATCTGTTAACATACGGTGCACTTTCTTTGTGTTCAGCATTATGTTAAACACTAAGAGGACAAAAACAGTTCTGCAGAACAGTCTCCGCCCTCCAGGATCTCCAATACAGTTGAAAGAGTGAGAAAAATAGAGAAAATAATTAGCTGCTAATTAGGATGATAATCAGAGGCAAGTGAGATCAATGAGGTCTGGTGTTGACTCCCTGTTCTACATCCCACTATGGGCAGACCTGACGAGGGCAAGGAGACTATGCTAAGCCTCTGGCTACTTTGATTTCTTTATTCCAGCCGAACTCACAGAGCACAAGGACTCTGAGCTTCCATCTTTCCCCAGTGTGGAAGCTACAGGGCTCCAGTTCTGCGCGCGCGTGCGCGCGCACACACACACACACACACACACACACACACACACACACACACACACACACACACACACACACACACACACACACACACACACACACACACACACACACACACACACACACATTAAGACTCTTCATTATTTTGCTCCCTTTCTGCTTCCATCCACGTTTCCACCCAGAACTGATCTTGGGGCACATTCAATGCTTCATATTTCAGATCATCTTCTAGTAAAAAAAAGAGGTTTGATAGTCTACCCTGTTTAGCATCCCTACAGTCCCTCTTTGACGACAATGCAAATACTAATTATTTTCCTTCCAAGGGTGAGCAAACTGTAATACTGTCAAAGTTATGCAAAAAGAGAAGTCCAATAATTACTTTTCATCTATTGTTTGGTTTAAACTGGACTTTCTAATGTTCTTTTACTTTTATGGTGTGTGTTTGTGTGTGTGTGTGTGCACACGCATGCATATATGCACACATGTATGTACACACATATTTTCTCCTTGGATTTTTAAAGTGGGTCTACCTATTTCTAGAATACTATTTGAACTTGAATATAATCATACCTTTTATCAATAATATATATTATTGCTCATCGTTTTACCTTCTAGTACCTGGACTAGTCAAGAAAGTCTCCATGAAAGATACAGACCTTGAACTAAGACTTAAAAAATAGGTAAGACTTCAGAGGGCCAAACTGGGGAACGGAGGTGTGACAACATTCCAGCTAAGTAGAACAGCAGGTGTTCAGGTAGAAAAGGACATCTAATTAAAGCACGTAATACATATTGAGATCAAATAAAGTATAGGTTTAATAAAATATATGAGGCTATGAAGGGGAAGATTTTAACTGCCAGCAACAGTTTTGACTTGGCTCAGGAAAAAAAAAATATCCTGAGTGTTTGATTTCAGGGAGTGACATGACATAAATGTTTATGAAAAATAAAACCTGAATTTATTAAAACTTAAATTTTGGGAGTTAATTTAGGTATGATATAACTTGGACCCAGAGTAGAGTTTAAAATTAGATAAGGGGACAATAAAGCAGAATGAAATGAATTACTATACATCCTTATCTATTTCATACAACTGGTATGCAATGTCGCTATGTGGATGTCGCACTTGAGATATCTAGCAACTTCATAGGTACTTCTAGGATACCTTATTTTCCATATTTCTAGAGTGAAATAAGTTAAATCTATGAGTTGCTCAAGTCTTCAACAGACAACCCTTGAGTGCATGCATGCCTTTGGGACTAGAATGTCACAAACATCTCAGTTCTGCAGAATCCAAGACAAATCTGTCATCTGGGACAGTTAGATAGCCAGATAGCCAGATTCTTTGAAACACTAGATGCAGAACTTGGACTAAATGGATTCTCAGCACCTTTTGGCTATACATCCTTCCATCTCCCATTGCTAGAAGACTCCCTGCAAGAACCTTGATTTTTTTGTACACTACCTTTAAATGTAAGATATTTAACAAAAACTCTTAGAAATGTGTTTCCAATTTACCGTTTATCTGCCAAATCAAGTGGTGAATCTAAACTCTTGCCACTTCCTCCCTTAAACTTTTAATACACCACCACCAAACCATTTGTAATTCACTACATACTCTTCTAGACTCTTTCTCCTCCATACTTTCTATCCTCCTCACCCATCTGCCTGGAATTTCCTTCCCCATTGACTTCATGTCTCTAGTTCCTATTGAATAATTCATCTTTCCTAAGATAAAAGACACTCCTTTTTAATCTCTTTTTTTTTTTTACCTTCTAACTCCTATTGGTCAATTCATCCTTTGGAAGTCTTCTTAGCCCTGACATCCTCTGACCTTCCCCACTGCATTGCAGGCTACAGATGTTACTCTCTCATATCTGTGCCTGCATATACATATATATCCATGAAAGCATGGAACCACAACAATTGAAATTACCTCCTCGTGAATCTCCTCCATTGTGAATTCCTTAAGGGAACAGTTTCTTTGAATTCCCAGCATATAACTGAGTACCAAGCAAACAGTCAGTGCTCAATGAATATTTGATGACTGAATGCCTAAATGAGTGCTTGTGTTCATTGTTATTACTAAAAATCACTACCATTGTAAATATGAATAGCAGTCCCATCTAGCCTCTTGAGTCAAAATTTGGAACTTCAATCTCATAGTGAAATTGCTTTAATTCTTATAACACCTTCATATACAAACTGTAGAGTTCTAGCAGAAGTTCCATCCCCTGGGATTTTGGACAACTATGTAAAATAGGGTGATCTAAGTATGAATTTCTCCCCAGAAATACTTTCCAATAATCTATGAACATATATCAATCCCCAAGAATAATTTCAAAAACTAGAAACTTTAGATACATAGATTAGCACATACATTTCTGAAGATACTAGAGAGGCAATACAGTAGAGTGGTTAAGATTCAGACTGTCTTAAACTCGTGACTGTCTGGATTAAAATTGTCATTATCAAAATCACTATATAACATAGCCAACAAGTAACCTAATTTTTCTATGTCTCAGTTTTTTCCTCTCCAAAATGGAAGTAGTAATAATATCTAACTCCTGGGATTGTTATGATTCAATGTGTTAATACCTAGTCAAGGCATTTAGAATATCATCTGATCAAGAGTAAGCATTCAGTCAACATTTTGGGGAGAGATAGTGGTGGTGGTTGCAGTATTATTCTTCTTCATGTAGAAAAGTACATTGAAAACCCAGCAATTTGGAAAGCAGAGTATACCTGTGGGTCCAGGGTCAAAAGGAAATGAAGTTAAATACACTGACATTTAATTACCTTAAGACCCTTGAAACTATATTGTGACAGGTAATTGATGCTCATCATTATTGATTATCTCCTCATAGATAAGTGTGAAACTAGAGAAGCAAGCATTTTGCCTAATAGGAACATATTTTTAATGTATCCAAAGGCTGTTAAATACAGCAAAAATATATAAATATAGTCTTAAATGCTATGAGTCATTTTCAAAGTTTGAAGCCAGAAGAATAGCAGTATCATGAATTAATGAGCTTTCACAGTAAAAAAAAAAGTGTTGTAATAAGTTGTAAGTGAGATATCTGAAACAATTTTGAGATAGGACAACAGTCGGAGTACAGGTAATGAGCAAACTATAAGCAACCAAGTATCTTCAGGACTTGCATTTCTGACCTTTCTCCATTTCACCAAAAGGCCTGTTCTCCACCTGGCCTTAGTATGCTGAAAACTGCTTATAATTAGTCCAGCATTTTCCAGTTATATCATGCTCACGTTCCTCTCCTCTACTTGAAGCATGTAGTCTGGGGCCATACTGATTTTGCTGAATTCTTCTACCAAATGTTGATCTCTCTGAGGTCAAGGACCTTGTCTTATTTACTTTGCATCCTCAACTACTATAAAGATTTTAAAAATTATGTATTTGTACTTAGAGTTTTCCTCCTCAGGGCTACATCTCACACTACCTTTTATACATTTTAATTGAGTTGTTTAGCTGTGTGGTGCTATCATCAAGGATTTACTGACTATATTGATCTTTGTGCTATAAATCATGGTCTCTTCCCTTGAGGCTTTTAAAATAATTGAGAAGACAGAACGTACGCAGAAAAACAACTTTGGATCTTCGTATAAAAGTTCTAATTATATGATGGTCATTTAGTAAGTCATTGATTTATCCAATAAAAATTTAGAAAATACTAACCATTGGCTAGGCACATTATGGTTATATGAGTACCCACACCTGAGATCTGAGAATAAAGAACAACAAGCAGGACTCCTGTTTTCATAGAATTTATATCCTAGTGAGGGAGGAAAACAATGAAATGAGAACTTCCCATAAAATATGAAAAGTGCCACAATGGGGAAAATACAGTATGCTAAGAGGACACATAGAAGGCACAACTAAGCAAACCTAAGGGCAGATCTTGGTTCAGTTAGGATTAGATTTGCTGCATGCAACAGAGACCTAAAAGATTAGGATTAGATTTGCTGCATGCAACAGAGGCCTAAAAGAATAGTGATGTAAAGCAGAAAGAAATGTATTTCTCTCCCATGTAAGCATCTGAAGGTAGGCAGCTGTGCAGCAATGCTCTATGAATCTGTCGTGGAGTCAGGCTACCTTGTCTTGCTACTACCATTCTTTTTTTTGTTTGTTTTTTTGCGGTACGTGGGCCTCCCACTGCTGTGGCCTCTCCCGTTGCGGAGCACAGGCTCCGGATGCGCAGGCTCAGCGGCCATGGCTCACGGGCCCAGCCTCTCCGCGGCATGTGGGATCTTCCCGGACTGGCGCACGAACCCGCGTCCCCTGCATCGGCAGGCGGACTCTCACCACTGCGCCACCAGGGAAGCCCGCTACTACCATTCTTAGTGTCCTATCTCAAGGACCAAGGTGGCTGCTCAGGTGATAGCAATCATGTGCACATTCCAGCCAATGGGAAGGATAAAGGAAATAGACGGTGGTTTTTAGAAGTAATATAACACTTGCATTGGGCAGTAACATGACCCCATTGAGCTCCAAGAGAGATTTACAAGTATCAGTTCAATTTTGACCAGTTAATATTAGGGTTTCTATCACAAAGGTACAGTCAAGACAAATGTGATTTGAAGGGTATTTTATATTTGGAGGTCATATAAATGTAATAAAATATCTCAGAATACAATCTGCAATGGAATATTCCCTTTTTTAGTTTAAAATTTTAAATATCAAAGTTCAACTATAAGAAAATAAACAACCCAATTTAGAAAGGGGTAAAAGATTGAACAGACACCTTACCAAAGAAGATATGCAGATGGAAAATAAGCATATTAATATACGCTCAATTATTTGTCACTGGGGAAATGCAAATTAAAACAATGAGATACCACTACACATCTATTAGAGTGGCCAAAATCCAAAAATATAGCAATACTGATTGCTGGCAAGGACACAGAGCAACATAAACTCTCATTTATTGCTAACAGGAATGAAAAATGATATAGCCATTTTTGAAGACAGCTTGGCAAACTCTTATAAAGCTATACAGTCTTACAATATGACCCCTCAATCACACTTCTGGACTGATTGAAAATTTATATAATACAGAAATATTCATGTAAAAGTTTATAGCCATTTTATTCATAATCACCAAAAATAGGAAGCAAGTAAATGTTCTTCAACAAGTGAATGAATAAACAAAGTATGGTACGTCCAGACAATGAAATACTACTCAATGATGCAAGGATTGAGCTGTAAAACTAATGCAAAGACACGATGAATCTTAAATGCATGTTTCTATGTGAAAGAAGCCAGTCCAAAAAAGCTACATACTTTATGAGCTTATTTATATGACATTCTGGAAAAGATAAAAACCATAGAGATAGTAAAGAGATCAGTCTCCTTTGTTGGTCGTCCCAGTTATGACAAATGGATAGACCTCACCTTTCATAGACCCTTCCTCCACGATCTCAATCATTCCTTGGTACTCAGTCTGTGTTGGGTCAACACACCCAAGGGGTGATTGACTTTACTGGAGTAGACGGCAGGTCCAGCTTTCTCAGTAATGCCCTTCACTGAGTGTGTTTTGTTCACTTTTTCCGTACTAATTTTGTTGCCTTTGCCTTTGGACAAGCTATACTCAACTATGTGTCCCAGTTCCAGGCTATCAACATCACCAGAGAACTCACTGTATTGGAAAAGATTTTCTTATCATGATTGGCTGGTTGTTTCAATAAATCCAAAGTTATCCTTCAAAGTTGCCACATAAGCCTCTTGGAGTTAGAATTATGACCTAAAAGTCACACACAAGTTGCAATCTCCTATCCAAGCCTCTGTTTCATATAATATTAAAAAATATGATATATAATGTTTATATATTATTATATAACTATAATACATATATAATTATATGCACATACTTATATAAACAAATGAATGAATAATTAAATAAATGGGAGAAGACAGACAAATCGCCCATGCACAAGAATTCTAAACTATTTATGTAGATACTCTGCCCTCAAGGAGGTTGGGATTAATCCCCCACTCTTTAAATGGGGCTGTGCACAGTGACTCTCTTCCAAAGAGTACAGTATGGAAAGAGGCGAAAAAAGAGTAATTTTACAATGGAGGAATCCAACAAACATGACCTCACCCAAATAATCAAGGTTAATATCAACATTGTTAAGGATGTTGATAGTATACACACTTGGTGTGATGCGACGAGAAGGACACTCTATCTCTGTGCTCTTTCTCCTAAAAACCCATAAACATCATCCACTCTAATCATGAGAAAAACAACAAACAAATTCCAGTTGAGAGACATTCTGCAAAATACCTGACCAGTAGTCCTCAAAACTGTCTAGGTCATCAAAAATAAGGAAAAACTGAGAAAAATCACAGCAAAGAGTTTACTAAGGATACATGAGGACTAAATGTATTGTTGTATCCTGAATGGGTTCCTAAAACAGAAAAGGTACATTAGGTGAAAACTAAAGAAATCTGAATAGAGTATGGAATCTAGTTAATAATAAAGTATCAATATAGTTTCATTAATTGTGACAAATGTGCCATATGGGTAAGATATTAATAATAAGGGAAACTGAGCATAGAGTGTACAAGAACCCTTTGTACTATCTTTGCAATTTTTATGTAAATTTAAAATAATTTTTAAATTAAAAGTTTACTTTCTAAAAAGATAACTAACAACCTTAAATAAACTACTACTTAAAAGTAATTTAAATATTTATACCACTAAAAAGTGAAATAATTTTGAGTTTTCTATATATCTATGACTCCTATTAAAAACTCAAAAATGTTTATGAAGTTTTCATAATAAGTAGTTATGTACTGTTTCATTAAATTCTATTTAGGAAACTTACATTAATAAATACAATTAACAATGATAGCAGTGATATAACCTTGAAGATAATTAGAGAAATTTGGCCAAACTGCTCAAAGGTTTAGGATTAGCTTCATGAATGGTTATGTAGCTTACCACACAGTGTGTAATGGTTTCTATTATCACTGGTTGAGGTGTGGGTACTCATATAACCATAATGTGATATTTTATTACAGTCCTTAATGGAAACATATTTTTTATAATTGAACCTTTTTGTCTGCGTGAGAATATCATACAGCAGAGGAACTGAATATTTCAAGAATCCAATGAAAGTTCAGTATAAGATTTTACAAGGGACTGTACGTTTGAAACACAGAAAGGGAAGCATGCTAACTGGGAAATGAATTGCCAATTGGTTTTCTCTCCTGCTGGTCTCATAGGAGATACAGCAAGCTGAGAAAATTCAGTTGTACTCTTGCCAAAGAATCTCATATGTCAGAGAAAAGAAGCTCTGTAGGACTCTGTTTCAATGGCAGAGGTCAAAATATGCTTTCATTATAAGCATGTGTATATATATGCAGTATAAGGAGGGAAATGTTAAAATGAAAGCATAAACTCAGAACTCTTTCATCTCAGGATATTTTTCTATATTACACTCTAAAAATAAAATGCTCCCATATAAAAATGTGAAATCAAGACTTTAGTACATCTGCTCTAACAAGATTTATATCTACTATTAATTGTATGCCACACAAATATCCAAACTTTCATACAAGTCTGAATATAAGCCCATTTTAAATATGAGTATTACTATTGGATAACTTACCTTACCCACTGGGGATATTGATTTAAAGATGTAAAATTCTTCAAAGTGATCTACACACTTAAGAAATTCTTTTGTAAAATTAAATTTGAATTCAATTAGGACCTGACATATTGGTGATGACAGAAAGTGCACAGATGCATAGGAATCATCTATTCAGAGGTATTAAGTGAAAATCTAGGATTGGATGTCATCATATCGGGAGGAACCATAGCTAAAAGAAAGCCAAGTACAGATCCTTAGCAAAATTCATCTTTAAATGATAGGAGAAAAAATAAAACCAGAAAAGTAAAAAGAGCCGTAACTTTGAGAGTGGAAAGAACAGTGAAAATTTAAAACTCGGTTCCACTATTTCCTGAGTGTGAACATTGACCCTTTGACTCTGTTTGCTCATCTGAAAATAAGGAAAATAATTCTTATTTCACCAGCTCAAATATAACGTTAATATAACATATGTAAAGTGCTTAGCTCAGTTCATTTGTTAGTTTCCTTCCTCATGAACACTTATTTTCTTGAAAATAAAAGTGAATCATGGAGACCAATACAAACCAATAAAAATTTTTAAGTCACTGAATAACAGAATTCAGGGAAACAACATTGATTCTCTAAGAAATGCATGTTATTTCCATGGTGCATTTTATGCAGGACCAACTTTACTCACAGCCCACAAATTTTGACTCTATACCAGTTTTCTCAGGGTTAGCTTTGATCTCACTGAATGAGAGTTACATTTAATGAGGAAGGTGTGGTTGTAAACAGGGAAAGGATATTATACTTTAAATTCAGAAATTCCTCGGAGGAGCATCTTTGTTGCCAATGACTTCTGGTCATTTTGTTGGTCCTATCTGAAAATATATATCCAAAACTAAAACCAACTTGGCAAAATTTAGGAAATCCAAATATATTAAAAGAATCAAACTAAAGGAACTGGAAAAGAAGTTAAGTAACACAATATGTCTCTGTAAAGGATGTAAAAATTCAGCTGCTCTTGGATTTGTTAAATGCCTGTTTTCCTTTTAAAATACTTTTGGGAATAGGCAAAACCCAAAAGGTGTTTTACTAAGCACTTTTTCTGTTCATGTAGAAATGTCCCAGAGGAAATTTAATCTCCATGTTTCTGATACTTTCACACTTAACATCAAAGAATTGTTTTGTAAGAGTTATTTGATATATTAAGAGGATTTTTTGAGCTTTTTTCCAAGGCTTTCAAATTGTTTTTCTTGGAAAAAAAATGTAGTCACATTTGAGCAAGGGGATACTAATTCATACACCACTAAGTTCAAATTCAGTTCAAAACTCTGATGCCAAATTATGCAAAGAAAAATCTTTCCTAGTTAAAAAATAATAACTCCTTTATTATAACATTGCAGCTAAACACCCCTACTTTATAGCAGATACATTTTCTTTATTACTTTATTACTATACTAATTTCATATACATCATTACAAAAAGAGCTAACTCCTAGTATAATGGAAGTAAGAACATCGCACGTTCTGCTATGTTGTTCTCATGAATTGAAGATGCATGAATGACTTCACACAAATTTGCAGAAAGTTCAAAAGGGTGAATGGAAGAGAATGGGAACTTTATTAGTAAATACTGGTTAAATACTTGAAAGTTACTAAAGTTCTCTTCACCAAGAGCAAAGAGATTTAATCTTTATTTTTAAAAATCATTATGACCTTGGAATTTTCTAATCTTTAACCCAGAAATATCCAGACACCATCACCTGCTATTCAGACTATAGAAATAACCTACTGGTTAGTCTCTACAATTTTAATTTCCTCTGTTCAGTTCATTTTTCATACAGCCACCAGCTCTCTTATCCACCACAACCTTTAGTCCATTCTTCATAGAACAGCCAGCATTATTTCCTTAAAATTAAAATCCAATCATACATCTGATCCACTTGAAGACAATCAGAGACTGCTGTAGACTGACATTTGTGTTCCCCCAAAATGCATATGTTGAAGCCTAATCTCCCATATGATGGTACTTGGAGGTGGGGCTTTGGGGAGGTGATTAGATCATAAGGGTGGAGCCCTCATGAATGGGATTAGTGCCCTTATAAAAGAGAATCCAGAGAGTTCTCTCACCCCTTCCTTCATGTGAGGACAAAGTGAACCATCACCAGACACCAAATCTTCAGGTGCCTTCATCTTGAACTTTCCAGCCTCCAGAATTGTGACAAATAAATTCCTGTTGTTTATAAACCACCTAGCCTATGGTATTCTGTTACAGCAGTCCAAACAGACTAAGATAGTGACTATACAGTTTCAAAAAAACTAATACAAACACTGAATTCCTTGATGTAGTATACCCCGCTACTACAAATCCAAAGCCTTGCTGAGCTTCTTTGGGATGAGCCAGGAAGAAAGCCACTTCCCGAATCAGTGCCTCTGCATACACTTTTCCCCCTGCCCAGACTGTGCCTCCCCACCCTGTTGCCCCAGTCAACCTCTACTTGTTATTTGAGCTTTCTTACCAATGTCTGCTAAAGAGCAGGCTTCTCTCACCATCATGCATACTGTTTCACACTCACTGAGCATGTCTTCATAATACGTTAAAAAATTGTGAATCAAATTTGGAGCTTTTTCAGTGTTTAAACAATTGAACTGAGTTTAGCTCCTGAGCTCCATTTTGATTCACTGCAGAAAACTTAATCTAATAATATACAGATTAACCGAAGTTATTTTTCCATCTCTTTAAGTAAATCCCTAGGCTTATAAACCCCATTCTTCTTCACCTGTGCCTATGATCAAACTCCCAGGGGCTTACCTTATATTCAGGTATTGATGGCAGAGGATGTCCGCTTCATCTTTTTGGTGAAGAAATTCATCTTGTTGACTGTTTCTTCAGCAACTACTATTCCCTCTGTACCAGTTCCACATGGTCGTGCAGACTATTCTGAGCTTCCTTCTGGTCTCTATGGCTAACCATTTGGAGAAGTCTCTCTGCTTCCTGTCAAGATCTGTTTCTGAATAATACAGTAAATACAGCCACTGTTATTACAGTGTGTGCGTAGGAGGAGGATGTCTCACATATCTATCCAATAACACCATGTAGCCATTTTACTCTACCCATATTGCCACAGAATGGACATAACTTTTCTTTGAAAATTACATTCTTCTTGGCCTTCACCCTGAGAGTAAAGGTCACTTGTGTTCTGGGATATCTGCTAATTTATATGTAATATTATCCTTACTTCCAAAACCTAGGGCTATACCCAGATAGGTCTACTAGAATTGTGTCCCTTTCTAAGTGATAGGAGAGGTTACCTAAAACAAATTGTTCTTCATGTTGGAAAAAAAATATGACATACTCAAGACCACTGGATCCTTTAAAAATTTCACGAGGATGACAGACCCCAGAATTTCTTTGTAGTATTTATTTCCCAACCCCTAGTGTACAAATATCTAGAGCAGTTGCCACTTGCTCCTTATTGGGTATTATGTTGTATTATCAACAACATAATACAGTGAACCAACATGATGTCCTGTGGAATAGAAAAGTGACCATGGTCCCAGGACCAGATTATGACACAGGGTTGGAAAGCTGATATAGCCTTGTAGGATAGGTATTGTTGGTCCTATCAGCTGGAAGCAATCCCCTCCCTAAGATCTTTACTAACAGATATAAAGAGAAAAATCATTCACTAAATCAATAGCTGCAACAGCTGGTCATAACCATATACAAGGGGTTATATTGATTTGATCCAACAACAAAACCACAACGGAAGCAGCAGCTGTAATTGGAGTAACCAACTAAAAGTAAGTTTACAACAATCCACCATTATTTTCTAAGGTTGATCTGTCTTCTCCACAGGCCAAATAGGTGGGTTGAATGGGGATATGATAGGGATCATCACTACTATTTCCTGATGGTGGCACAATCTCTACCACTTCTGCAGAAATGTGGTTTTGTGTTGGGTTTAGTACTTTAAGGGTAGAGGCAGTTCTAGTTGCTTCTGTTTGGTCATTCCTATCAAAATAGCCCACATTCCATGTTTCAGGGAACCAACATGGGGATTCTGCTAGTTTCTGCGCATGACTATTCCAATTATACATTATGGAACTGAAGAATTAACCACAGAGTAGAACAGGGGACCCATTGGACCCACTCTGAGATGGCCATGAGCCAAAATTCCAATGATAACTTGACCTCCATAAATCACTATTGTGACTAGTATAACACAGTGATTTCTAGCAATTATTGAAAAGTTAGATTATTTTCCCTTCACCCTAGTAAGTAACTACAGGTCCCTTTGTGGAAGGCTAGGAGTAAGATAAACAGTAAAATTCTGGCAGTGTAGTGAGGTTCTTCCTCAATGAGATCTGGCGTCCCCTTCATTTAAAAAGCTCTGAGGCACCAACTGGCTCAAGCTATTATTAGAACTAATAAGTGAGTTTGTCAAGGTTGCAAGGTATAAGAATGGTACACAGAAATCAATTGTATTAAAATATATTAGCAACAAAACATTTTAAAAAGATTCTTATATCCTTCAGATCCATTCACACACTTATCTCCCAGATTTTCTTGATATAAATTGGCAAGGCCATGCAATTCTTATGGTGTATATAACACTTTTTTTCTTTTTTAAATCTTGCCCTCTGGGCTTTGTTGTACTTCAGTCTACTTATCGGTCTACAAGCAAGGGGAGAAAATGAAGGTCGGTACTGAAGACAACCAGCGGTTCCTTGCAAGGCAACTACCATAGGGGAGGTCACTATAAGTTCTTTAGGCAAGGATTGACTAATTAATTGATAAATTGATTCATTCAATTTGTGTGGTATACAGCCATCTCTAGGAATAGACTTTGAGTTTGTTTTCAGAAATCTCAACCTTGTGATTGTAGAGGAAAAAGGTATCTTGAAGGGCAATCACAGAAGCTTTCAAGTCTCTTATGGGAATCTTGAGCTGGGAATTAAAAGTACTGAGCTCATCATTTTCCCCTAGGTTTCCCAGCACACTTAGAACCAATCAACTTACCCTATCATACTTCTTGTTTTCACACACACACACACACACACACACACACACACACACACAGACACATTCTATAACATCAAATACCTAGCCAACCAAAGATTTTCCTTCAATAGGCACGTGATTACAGTTTCTAGAGATAATAATAATTTGCATAACTGCATTGCCACTGAATGTCATGGGCTAGCAATGCCTCCTTCATCTATTTAAAAATAGAGTCATGAATGTTTAAGTTTAATCTGATTAAAGAACCTATTCCACATGGAAACAAGCTAAAAGCCCATTGACAGATGAATGGATAAAGAAGATGCGGTATATATGTACAATGAAATATTACTCAGCCATAAAAGAGAATGGAATATTGCCATTTGCAGCAACATGGATGGACCTAGAGATTATCATACTAAGTGAAGTAAGTCAGAAAGAGAAAGACACATACCATATGATATCACTTATATGTGGAATCTAAAACACAACACAGATTAACATACCTATGAAACACAAACAGACTCACAGGCATAGAGAACAGACTTGTGGTTGCCAAGGGGTAAGAGAGTTGGGGAGGAAGGATTGAGAGTTTGTAATTAGCAGATGCAAACTAGTATATATATAGGATGGATAAACAACAAGGTCCTACTCTGTAACATAGGGAACTATTTTCAATATCCTGTGATAAACCATAATGGAAAAGAGTATGAAAAAGAACACACATACACACACACATATATGTATAACTGAATCACTTTGCTGTGCAGCAGATATTAATACAACATTGTAAATCAACCATACTTCAATAAAATTTAAAAAAGAAACAATCCCAAATAACCCAGAAACAATTCATAGAACTTATGCTTCAGATCTGTCCCTTTGGAACCACTCTTGTTAACAAATTCTGTATCAGTCAGAGTACAATTAGAGAAGCAAACCACTAAAACAATTTGATCCTCTGCAACTGTGGGAGCTGGTTAAACAATCTCTGTAACGTTTTTGTCTTCAAGCTTAAGTCTATAAGGCAGATAATTAAGAAGGGAAGATGAATGTAAAATGAAGGAGAACAAGGTCAAGCTGGAAACCATAAGTAACAAAATCTGTATTAGTTATTTATCACTTCATATAAAACTGCTCAACACTTAATGGCTTAAAGCAAAGTGGGTAATTATTTCTTATCTCACACAGTTTCTATGGGTCACAAATTCAGGGACGGCTTAGCTGGGTCTCTTGTGAAGTTTTGGTCAGATGTGAACTGGGGCTTCTGTCATCTGAGGGCCTTGAGGGGGCTGTAGTACCCACTTCCAAGATGGCTCACTCATATGATTCAGTTGCTTTCAAGCTGTTGGAAATGAGAACTTATTTTCTCACCACAAGATTCTCTTCATAGGGCTTCCTGAGTGTCTTTACAATACGTCAGCTGGCTTTCCTTAGAGTGAGTGAGCCCAGAGAGAAAGTAGGAGAAAGTCAAAATACCTTTTACGACTTAGTCTCTCAAGCCATGCACTATCAGTCCTTCCGTATTCTACTATATTTATTAGAAGAATCCAAGTCCTGCCCACACTTAAGGGGAGTGGAATTAGGCTCTCAATTTTGAAGAAAAGAGTGTCAAAGAATTTGTAGAAATATTTTAAATCATCACATAAACTTACTAGCAATTCCTCTCATATGTTTACTAAAATGAAAGAAAACATATGTTCACAAAAAGAGATCTATGAAAATGATCATGGCCGTTTTATTCAAAATAGTGAAAAACTGGAAAGAGTTCACACATCCATCAACAGGAGAATGAATAAACACAGTTAGCTTCATGCAATGTAATACCACTCAGCACTAAAAAGAAACTATTGATTATGCAAACACATAAGAATGTTCAAAATATTATGCTAAATAAAACAAGCCTTATACATTTGATTTCCTGTGTATGAATCCATGCATATGAAGTTCTAGAACAGGCTAAACTATACTATGTAAACAAATTCAGAACAGTGGTTGCTTTTGAAGATTGGAATATGAGGACATACTGTGAAGTGGCAGTGAGGGAATTTTCTGTGGTCATTATGATGCTCTTTAACTTGACAGTTATAGTCAAGTGTCTTACACTAGTGTCTACATTTATCTACACGCATAGAAAGGAATGCTTAATATTCAATATTTCACTGTATATAAATTGTACTTAAAATATAAACAAATATTAAACTCTTGATAATGATATTCATTCATACATGTTTAGATGTGAAATAGTCTGCTGTCTGTAACTTACTTTGACATACATAAAAATAAGATGGAGTAATGGATGGAGAGATATAGGGCTGGACATATATGTGGTAAAACAAACATCGCAAAATATTAATAATAGAATAGTCATCTGGAGCAGACCTGACCCCAACCTGCGGCTTGGAGGACAAGCTAGCCAAGCCAGGACTAAATTAGCCAAACTTCATCTGCACTTCAAGTGGAAGAGTGAGAATGATTATTAAGTCTCCAAATTTTTGGATAGTTTGTTACATGATGTTATTGTGGTAAGAATTAACCAAATTGCCAAAGTAATAGTTTTCCCACATTATCACTCTATAGAGAAGTGCTTGTACAAAACTTTCTTCGTTATGTGTTGTGCAGAGAAAATTAACAGCCATAAACCATGCTTCATAGGACCTTAAGTCATGGAGACATACAACAAGTGCGTGGACAAATGAGTAGCAGGTATGAAGCTAAGGATATGAACACACTGGATATATTCCTAAGTGACAGAAGACTTAAGCTACTTACTTTACTGCAGAGGAAAATCAGCATCTGATAAGGTTTGATTGAATTTAAAAGCAACCTATAATCAGTTTGGGGATGGTTAGGTAAGAATGAATGGATGATCTCCCTATTGTCTTCATTATGATTTTGTAATTCTATGGCTATATTGTTGCTCAACCCAGAGACAGCCTGCCTCAGGGAGTGCAATATTAAATTATCTTCAGCTCCATGAGCTGCAATGGTCAAGATGTATCCAAACTGGAGGAGAACCTCCAAGGAGCTTTAGAGAAAAGAAGGAGAAAGAAAAGCTTCTGATTTTGATTCATGTCCAGAAACACATCCAATTATATTTAATTAGCCTTTCAAATTACTTTTGAACAATTTTTCAATTATTTTATGTGCCGCCTCCTCTTTCTATATATTATCCTTCTTCTTCTAAGATAGAACCCCAGAAATAGACTTTGGGCTGAAAAGTTGCAAAGTGCATTTCTCTCTCGTTGTCCTTTGAAACCAACACTCATTTGAAGGCTTTTAAGGAGTCTGTGAGGAGTCTTGACCCTGGCCCGTAGGCATCACCTCCAAGGCACGTCCATCTAAATGGACTCCTTTTCCTCAAGGGCAATCATTCATCATCACTCGCAGTCTCTCAGCCAACTAGCTGAAAATAAAGAGGAGCATTTTTACTGCTACAATAAAGGCTGACTTCCTATCTGAGACCTCTTTCAGTTTGGGGGAAAAGTAAGATTTTTTAAAAGTCTCTATGCTTTATGGTCCACATCCCCTACTATGAATTCAACTGAGGGTCTCCTGAGAAGAGAAGATCACACAGTTTGTCAATCCTTTGACCAGAGGAGGAATTAAACCATAAAGTGCAAGACTGAGGCAGGGTTGGATCCTAGGCCAAATTACGAAGTTGAATGTGTCTTTCCCTTTGACTTTTCAGTTTCTGCTGTTCTCCTTAAGCTCTCATCCCCATCGCTCCTGGTATCCTTGCACATGGTCCATGACCTCTTGTGGTTCCCTTTTCTCTAGGTGTCAGGCAAGCCCCTCCATTGCTAAGACTCCTTCCATATCAGGGCATCTATGAGGTTTCTCTTTCCTACTTAACCTTATACTACACATTTTATCGTTTCTTTTATTATCTACTGCTGTGCATAATTTACAAATTAAAACACACATTTATTTTATCTCTAAATAAATCCATATATGTGGTGTAGAAGAAAGAATAGCTTAGACATCAGATAGACCTGGGATTGAATTTGGGTTTTACTAGTAGCTGTGTGATGTTGAACAAATACCTTAACTTTTTTGAACCATGTCTAAAAAAGATCACGTTCTATACACTTTGCGATTACAATCTCTTTTCCAAGTTTTCTATGAACTCCCAGCAGGCTGATACACTAGTTGATTACCTTACCTGTAATTCTGAATTCTCCCTTTACTAAAATAATTGAGTTCATAACATGTGCATCACAAAAAAGCTTCATGTGTTAATTGACACATCATATGCAAATTGCAAAAAAAAAAAAACAGGAAAGCAACACAATGTTTAAAAGACCACTTTCGAGTCACAAATAACAGGAGGCCAAACAGTACGTTTAGAATACTGAAAAAGAAGGACCACGGTTTGACAGGAGATGCCCTATTAACATTTAATTAATATTTAGATTACAATAAAAAAAGAAATGGTCATCTTTGAAGACATTTGCAGATCCTTTCAGTGTTATGTAATCTTAGCTAATACATGCATTAAAGTTTGCTCAAAAGTGTTTCTTCAAATTCTAATTAAACTGTCAGTGCAATAAATGATAGAAGGGGCTATAAGGCCCCTTCTCAGCTCCATTGATTTTATAAGCACTAAATTAAAACACCACTATCATTTTTGCCTTATGCTTATTAAGGTCATTACAAATTCAGTCTCATAAAGTAGAATTTAATTAAAGATAATGAGACAAAATATTTGAACAAATCACATTTTGTTCAATCAAACATAAGAGATTGGTGGAATTAAATTTGTAAATTGAAATTTCTTTTTACCTAAAATGTATGTACTACCCATCATATCTGGAAAAAATATCATAACCTACGGGATGACTTCCTTCTGCCACATGTGAGTTATCTTTTCCAACTACTAATTATATTTTGGCAAAATATGAATCATGCATAAATCCTACACTGACTAGTTTTTAACAGAAGTTAAATCTGACTGGATTATCAATCTCCATGCAATTTTAATATCAGAACAAAAACTAGGAGGAAAACATCATGAAAATAAGTATTTTAGATTCTCTTCTCTCTCTAGGTGCAGACCCTTCATCCAAAATGCTTTACTCAAAACACAGGAGGGTTAATACACCATTCAATCCTGAGGAATAGTATAATATAGTTTTTTAGAGTCTCATAAGTATTTTTCATAGCTTGTAATATATTTAGAAAGTCACCCTTTTTTAAAAAATTCAATTTATTCTGGCATTTTTGGGAAATATTTATCTATAGTTATGTAATGTATATGTCATGTTACTGTTGTGGAGTGTAATAAATTAAAGCACTTACTTGATATATTCTTAAGACATTCTATTGTTTTTGATTGATAAGGAATATCAAGGTATAGAATCATACCACTGAGACAAAGGAAAGAATTCTAACTAGATAATTTCTAGAGAAGTCATTCCACACAAATCCCTTCCTGCTTCACCTAATAAAAAATAATAAGGTAATAAAATAAGCCTCAATTCTTGGAAATTTCAGGAGAATTAGATATGAATGAATTTTCCAGCTATCTGAGCTTGTTTTGAAGTCAAATAAATCAAATGTCTCTTTTTGGTAAAACACTGTGTTAAACACACACACACAAAAGATAAGTAATATATAGTAATATATAAAAGATAAGTAAAAGTAAAAAAAGTAAAAGTAAATATATAAAAGATAAGTAATATATAGACCCTGCCCTCAGCCATCAGAGATATATAAACAAATATTCAAAGTAAAAAGCAGACAAAGTTTCGCCTTGAAGTTCAACTATACAATAGGAGGTAAAGAGGTTGCATAGTAAATTACAACTCTGGGGAGTAATTTGAAAGTTTATTTTATTTTATTTTATTTATTTTATTTTTTTATTCATGCTGGTGGCTTTTGTTCTCATAAGGATCTTTGGAAATGTATTATAAAGTATTCTGGAAACAAATGACTCAGTGGAATCATTATGAATGTCAACAACTGTAATGTGCATTAAAATAATTCTTAAGGACCACAGGCAGTTACAGAAATAATTGCCCATACACTAAATGGCCCCCCAATTGTATAACTTATAAATTATCACATCTGCTTTTCCTATCTCTTTCTTGTCTCTCACTCAGTTCGAAGTACCTTTCTTTTGCTACCAAACAATTCTCCTACTTCCTTCTAACATACCATTTATAATAGGCAAAAATTTAATAAATTTAATAAAACATTCTACTAGTTTAGAGTCCCAATTCTAGCTGAGACAGAGAACCAGGTGAGGTGGTTTAGGTTGTTTTTTGTTTTGCAATATGGATCCCGCTTCTCACTCCTTAAGTATTTCCGATTCAGAAGGTCCAAGGTAAGGCAAAATGATCTGTTGGGTTTTTTTTCGAACTTTTGTGCAATTCAGATCTGATCCACATTTGAGCGTTACTGCTCTATTAATTTTAAAGGCATCTGCTTTAAAACAATTATACAATATTTAACCGAAAAAAGGAAGGTGAACTTTTTTGACAAATCTGAATTAATGTTTTCTACCTATCCCTAAATTATTTCACCCTAACCAGAAATGCAGCAACGGTATTTTCTTTTCAGAAGTCCTTGTTCATAGAATAGCAACCCCATCATGTGGTATTTTGCTGAAATTGCTTCTAGAGGCATATTAGGTTTAACGTATTTTCATATCCAAAAGCAAAATTTTTTAAATTATTTATTTACTCATTCAACATTTATTGCGCAGACATTATACAGTAGGCATAATACTAGATGCTCAACCAAAAAAAATTCAAAATCAATACTTTAATCTATTTACATCCGTGTTGAAATCTATACAGTGTCAAAAATAAAGCTGGTTGACCCCATGATATTGATTAATACAATCCTATTCAAATTACCAATCAGATTCATCGATGGTTTGTGGCAGTTTGAACTTCCTAAAAAGTTTGTTTAATCAGAGCTAGGGCAAGACTAGTTGATTGGTCTACCAAGATGACTTATTACACTAATTATGGGCCCTCATCCACTTCTCTCTCAGAATATATTTGGTCATTACCCAGGAAACTTCCAGAGAACCCATCAGAACAACGACTTTCAAAATTGTATTAACTGACACTGAAACCCAAACCAACACTGGGTTTGGTTTCTTTTTAATTGAGTTTTTCTCCAGTGCATCCAAACATTTAAAAATAAATATTTTTTAGATAAATGACTTTACCACTACCAAAAGCTAGAAATGCATTGAGGTTTGATTCTGATGTACAGATCATAAATGCAAAAGAATTACTCTTTAAAATTAGGCATTTGTGCTCTTTGCTAGTGCAACATTATCACGGTCTTGCATGCACAATGACTATTGAGCACAGTGTTCTTTATTAATGAGAACCACAGCTGACAGAAAAGACCATTGTCCTAGGAAAGAATTTGTGCACATTTTTCTAAGTGCACTCCTTCGTTTTTTTGCTAAATCAAGATCATTCCATAAAAACTGATATTCTGAGACACAGTTACTTTAAGAATTTTAAGGGGGTTTAAAATTAGAAAACTGAAGATGCCAATTTTAAAATTCCCTTTTGTTGGTAACCACAACTACAAATTCCCAATAACACTTGAATTTATGGTTACATGTATCTCTTTATTAGCCAGTATTTTTATGGTTTAAAGCAAGAGTGCCTTTCTAAAAAGTTGTCTGTAAATTGCATTTTACAGTCAACTCAGAAAATTGAAAAAAGTATGTCATTCTTATTTAAATTTTACAAGGGTAGATTTTGTGAATTTAGCAGATACAGGAATAAATTATTGAGGACTACAAATTTTAGCTACAAGATATGTTACCAAAATGTTTACTAAGTATCTGGCATTGAAGCCCAGGAATTCTTCCAAACGAATTATATATTCTAAATGTGCAAAGTATATGAATAGACCTGCCTTGTGAAATACAGTAACTACTAGCCACAAATACATATTGACTGCTCGAAATGTGGCCACTGTTGATAAATTGCATTTTAATTTTATTTAATTTCAATTAATAATTTTAATAGCCACATGTGACCAGCTGCTGCCATATTGGATACTGCAGGTCTAGAATCACATACTGTATTTAGTTGCCATTTTATCTTTAATATCCTCTAATGTCAGCCTTTCTCAGCCTTTTTCTCCTTATGATATTCATATTTTTGGAGAATATATTTGGTGGACCATCTTTATAGCTCCTTATCCTGACCTGAAAACTCTTTTCTGGAACTTATCTTCAAACCAAATTTGTAGGAAATGTTTACATCTGTGAATCCTGAGACCTTTAATACCAGTCAAATGGGCAACCAATCCATAATGGATGTTACAAGAGGTACAAGCATAAATAAAAGGATGTCTCTGAATACTGAGAACTCCTGAAGTCAAGGAAAAGCAGACAGAGTGTCAATTTGAAGTGTACACACCAAGGTCATGGGAGACTGTGGAGTAGCCGTTGATACAGAAGACAGACAAAGAAAGGAGCTGTGAGATCTAATAAAGCATCATCATATGGGTAGGAAGGATTGGTAGTAAGGAAATGATACAGTGCTTAATTTCAACAGTTTATAACCTTAATAATGAAGCTGTAAGGACCACAACTCTGTTATATGACCAGCTAAGATAGGGAGATAAAACAGACATATAAAAGCCATCAAAGAAAATAATATCATTAATCATTTTTAATAGTCTAGAAAAGGCAATTGTTATTTCTGTAAAAAGCTAGAAAGTAGATGAAAAAATCAGGATATGTTTCATAGAGTAACACTAGGTGTGACTTCAAACAAAATATATTGTATCTATTCCTATATCTGATTCTAACTACTATCGTAAGAGGTTGGATTATGTTATTTGTACAACTCTATGAATATACTAAAAACCATTGAATTGTATATTTTAAAAGAGTGAATTTTGTGGTATATAAGTAATACCTTAATAAAGTTGCAACAAGATAATATATAAAAATAAAAAATAAATCTGCAAGAGAAAAGAAGCCTCTCTTCTCAAGGGAGGATGGTTTGGGGACTGCAGGTTGAAGTAGATATTTGGGAGAGCTAAATTTCTCTGTTCAATGAATGGAGAAGAAATAGAAAAGTTAGCTGAAGGAGTCATCATGAAGATGACTTTGGAGAAAGAGGTGAGAGAGATGGATGAGACAAGGGCCTGCACAGTTGCAAGGGTGGGATTTGAGAGCCCTCAAGGACAGGGTATCCCAAAAGGACTTTGCTGCATAAGGAATACAAAGGGGGATTTTTAAGTAGTTTACCATGATGTTTTCTATGCACCTGTCTCTATCGTTTTCAGTCTTGCAGTGCTTTAGTAAATGTTACATTTCTCACTAATCCTTTTCCATCAATGTGGATTCTTTTGGGGGAAATAAAAAGGGGACTATGTCCAGGTTAAGGCAAATACATACAATGTGGGGAAGCTGGAGCTGAGGTCAAAGGAGATGCTGGAGTCTAAGTATCTTGGAATTAGCAGAAATTCCAGGGAGAATTAAGACTTTTGAAAGCTGTAGAATTAGTGAGGTTCAAGTTGAGATTCTCAAGTGGTAAAGGGGAACCAGGATCATACCTGGGATACAGATGGAATGAACAGAAAAGTGCATTAAGGTAAATATATGATACAATGAAAGGATGAAGTTGGAAAACAGGAAAGCCCAGAAATAATCTAGACCCAAGAAGAGTAGATGGAGTTGCTTGGCTGCTGGCAGATGGAAAGACTAGACTCACCTCCCCCTTAATCTCCCCCAACCCTTGTGAATGTCCTATAGCTCAGCGATGAGGGTCTAGAACTCCTGAGTAGAGTGCATGAGGTGCTTCAGTGTGCTTCAGGTGATAGAGGGCTATCTTCTTTTTTTGTATTGTGGTATATAATATATATAACATACGTTTACCATTTTAACTATTTTTAAGTGTACGATTGAGTGACATTAAGTACATTCAGATTGTTACACACCTATTACCACTATTCATTACCAGAACTTATTTCTAATAATCCGATACTGAAATCCTGTACCTGTAAAATAATAACTCTCCATTCCTTCCTCCTTTCAGCCCGCTGGTAACGTCTATTGTACTTTCTGTCTCTATGCACTTGCCTATTCTAGGTACCTCATATAAGTGGAATCACACAGCATTTGCCCTTTTGTGGCTAGCTCATTTCACTTAGCTTAATGTTGTCAAGGTTCATCCATATTGTAGGGTATATCAGAACTTCATTCCTTTCTAAGACTGAATAATAATATTCAGGCTATCTTTTTAAATGAGGTTCTCCTATGGCTGAGTTCAAGCTCTGCTGCTTGGCGCACTGATCCATTTTCTACTTTTTTCTGTGAATGGGACTCCTCCTTATGTTACTCTACTGCCTACAGAGGAATCAATGTTACTTTAGGAAAATCAAGTCATAAATCAGGTAAGGCCATCCTAGACACATGCCCATCAGAGACTAACTCTATTTCTTGTTCCTCTTCCTATATTTCTCAATCAATTACTTTTACATAGAGAAACATCTGATATGTGAACTCTCAAGAAAGAATAGAAGGTTCTAAGGGAATCTGTCTCATTGAATTTAAGCTACTTTGCCTCAAGTAGATTAACTCCTAATGCCCTACAGTCCATCCTCAGAGCACATCTAGTGAGGACACGTCAGTTTCTCAGGTGCCGAAAGTCTACACAGGGTCCACAGGGAGCAGCCTGTGGCAGTTGGAGCTCTAGATTCTGAACTCCAGAAAAGACAAGAATTTAGTCTTAATTCAAGAAGGAAAAGACCCTAAAGGACCTAAAGCAGGAACACGTGGAGGAAGTGATGCAGGTTTGAGGATCCCTCAAACTCAAGGGAAAAACAACCTGGCCCAAGGGGCTCAGCAGACACCCTGTGAACAAGTTCCTTCAGGACCTGCCACAGAAGTAAAGGCTTCTTGACAGAGTCACTTTGGAAAGTGGATGGGGGAGCTTTTTCTTTGGCTATATACCAGGTAAAAAGCAAATGAAAGGAGGGTCCTCTTCAGGAAACCAGTTAAAGGTCATTCTCTGAGCAAAATCCAAGCCCAGAAGAAAGCAGAGCTGTATTTTTGCACAGTGGGGGACTGAAGTTCAGGAGCCCTTGACAACCACTGACTAGATCCCAAGAGAAGAAACTGAGGCTTAGCCTGGACTTCATAACCTGGGAGAAAATCAGTACAAGGGGAAACTCCAGGCCCAGGAAGAGCCTCTAGAGGGGCATTCTTGAGACTACAGGGATCTCTCCCATGCAGAGCAAAGGAGAGTGGTGAGTGCCCTATCATGTATACAATAAACTGTCTCTGATGGCCACAGATATACAAGCAGGGGCAGAGACAGGGAAAGAATCCTCACAAAATCGTAAGATTCAAGCATCAGCAGATATATCCAAGCTATCTCCTTTTAGGCCCCATGTCTCTGCCAGGATAAGGCAAGCACACCAAGTACCTGCAGCCTGCCTCAATCCTGCTCAAGGTGCTGCTTTCAGAGAGGTGTGTCTTCTATTCAGTCAGGAAACATTTCTTGGAAAGAGTCCTTCCAGGAAGCAACATTTTTAACTAGAAAAAATCTAGTCCATGCTAAGGAAACATATTATCTCTCATATAAGTTAATGAAACAGCGCTCAATTTCAGTAGTTTATCACTTTAATAATGAAGCTTTTATGCATCTGAGTTGTTTGTTACATGACTGGCTTATGAGAATATTACATATGAGTGTATATGTGTGTAGATATGTGTGTGTATCATATTTACATATACATGAACATGTATATTTAATTATCAATATAAAATATTAAAATTTTCTTTCTATATAATGTGCATAAATCGATATATAAATATAGTTATGTACACAGAGATTCTATATGTGTATATATAGAGAGCAAAAGATTCAAATATAGTATGTGTGAATTCAACAAAAATAACTTCATTAACTATGTTTTTCTTTTAATATAGAGAGACCAATTGAATTTTAATGAAATGTTACAAACTGGATGGGAAAAATCAAGAATCCCTAACTATTGCTATGCAAAAGTTATAAATGCTTTGGTTAGAGAATGGATTATGTTAGAGAAGGGCTCTCCTCACTTTCCAATTCCAGATGATTTGGAGGTGCAGGGCGGGTTAGAGACCTGGGAGAATTGAGTTGCTCTGTATATTAAAGAGGATGAAAGGCTATTTGTTTCTGAGGGGGCTTAGTGTGCCATGGCTGAGCTCAAGCTCAACTTCCTGGGGCACGAATTCCATCTTCATCTTTCTAGATGAGCTGGTCCTCACTTTCTGTTACTGGACTACTGACAGGAGAATCTATTCTTATTTCCAAAATGAAGGCATGATCAGGTAAGGAAATCCTAGGCTCACATCCAGTAAAAATTGACTCTATTCTCCTGTTCCTCTTTTGACACTTCCAAATCAGTTTTGTTGTCTCAGAAATACACCTGAGATAAGATAGAGTATGACTAATGTGATCAGTCATAATTGAGATATATTGTGTCAAATACAGAGAAGATTTCAAAGAGTATGAAAAATATTTTAATTTCTCAATAATAATTTTTATATTGATTACACGTTGAAATGGTAACTGGGCTAAGTAGACTAAATACCTTAGATTAATTTTCCATATGTCTTTTTTAAAAAGATTTTTCCGGGCTTCCCTGGTGGCGCAGTGGTTGAGAGTCTGCCTGCCGATGCAGGGGACATGGGTTCGTGCCCCGGTCCGGGAAGATCCCACATGCCGCAGAGCGGCTGGGCCCGTAAGCCATGGCCGCTGAGCCTGCGCGTCCGGAGCGTGTGCTCCGCAACGGGAGAGGCCACAACAGTGAGAGGCCCACGTATCGCAAAAAAAAAAAGATTTTTCCTTTTTTTAATTTTTGCCTGCGTTGGGTCTTCATTGATGCGTTGGGTCTTAGTTGCAGAGAGTGGGGGCTACTCTTCGTTGCGGTGCACGGGCTTCTCATTGTGGTAGCTTCTCTTGTTGCACAGCATGGGCTCTAGGCACGTGGGCTTCAGTAGTTGTGGCACGCAGGCTCAGTAGCTGTGGCTCACAGGCTCTAGAGCACAGGCTCAGTAGTTGTGGTGCATGGGCTTAGTTGCTCCACAGCATGTGGGATCTTCCCAGACCAGGGCTCGAACTAGTGTCCCCTGCATTGGCAGGCATATTCTTAACCACTGTGCCACCAGGGAAGCCCCTTCCATATTTCTTTATACTTTTTTTAAAGTGATTGCTGGAAAATTTTTAAATTAAATAGTAGCTCTGTTTTTATTTCTATAGGACAGAACTGGAATAGATGATTTATAAAGTAAAAACTACAAATAGCATAACATAACAAAAATATATCTTCACAGCTAGTCTAATTAATGAAAACTTACACAACCTTTAGCTTTTAAGCTAACAAGATACGAAAAAATGTTAATGCACATTATTAGCAAGGACGTGGTAAAATAAATATGCTTACATATTAGTGAGGAGATTATAATTGTTAAAATCCTTCTGGAAAAAAAATGGAAATACATTTAAAAGCCTTTAAAATACTGGTTCCCTTTTAATAACTAACTCTACTTCTAGGAGGTACTACAAGGAAATGATCAGACTGATATACACAAATTTATGTACAATGTTGGTTACAGTATTATTTATTTAGGGATGTATTACAATAATCTGTATGGTGAAAATAAAGAAATATTTAAGTAAAATAGAGTTTGTTCACATGATAGAAATATTGTTCATATTCTGGTCACAGCACCTTTGTAATACTAATTTAATAGCAGATGTTCATGCATTGATATACAAAGATATAATCATGCTGATATGTTAGTGTGATTAACATTTGGTTTTTTATAGAACATACTTTTTGTTGTTACAGATTTTCTAAAAAAAAAAAAAATTAGCATGAATTACAGGAAGTAAAGAAGAAAGAAAACAAGATGGGTTAGGTATCTGCTAGTTTCATTCATCCCCCATATTTTCTCTTCCAAATGTCCTAAACTTAGAAATGTCTTAAATAGGCACGTAGATGATTTCCATCATTTCCTTTAAACTCATTTCCTTTTTTCCTCTCACTTTTTACCTACCAAACCAAATTATTACTGAATAACATTTTAGCCTCAGATAAGGTCTCAAATGTTTCTTTGAAAACATGAATGTTAATTTAAAAATAACTGTTTTTCACCTCACTTATGTAGGTGTTAACATTTTCTATTTTTTTATATAAAAAAATCACCTCACTAAATTTACATATTTATCTCCAACTTTCATCCTAATTCATATTCATTTTATTTATTACTCACTGTATATCTGATAAAATTTAACTAACATGTTTTAAAATCTCTCACTAAAAGAAAAAAAAACAACCCTGTGCCTTTAGATAAGTATTTGAACATAAAAATAGTGATTTAATTGACTAACTATAAAAACTCAGTTCAATCAATATTGGCATTGAGACACAGGTCAGGATTTTTCTGACTTGTCGCTGGTGTTGACCATGAATAAGCTTACATTTCTGGTTCTTGTTTTTTAATTGATCATTGTTTAAGAGTGGAAAGAAATGTTTATAGTCATCTGGGTTGTCCCTCCCATTTGGCCGATGTTGGTTCTAGCAGAGTTGATCATCATGGCCACACCACACAAGCCCAGACTTAGAATCAACTTACTGAGGCAGAAGACTTATGGACTCAAAGGATTATTTCAAAATCACTAAGATTCAAATTTTCTACATGGGACAACCAAAGGAGGGATATGAGTTGATTCTCAGGATCCCCAAAGCAGCTTAGAATGAATAAAAATTGGAAAAGCACAGATGAACGTGTATTTGCAGACTTTTTTGATTGTTGTGATGATAAGTACTCGCCTACAACTTTGTGCACAATTTTGTTTATGAATGACATTGCTCTTGAGGAATACACAGTGTGGGCTTTGGTACCATCTGGCACTGTATGGCCAAGGACAGCTCCAGCCCTGCAAGGGATGTCAAGTAGTAAAACAGCAGAGACTGCTGTTAGTCATACTGGCATCCTTGACACCTGACAGTGTGTTTATAAAATATTAGGCACTCAACAAATGCTATTATTACTCCTTAATACATAATGAACAGTCCTATATATAGTCACATAATAAACAGTACTATACATAGTCAACAAAAGTATGATATTCAGGAAAGTATTCTTGAGCCCTCAAATTAGCGGAATGAGCGTTTACCCCAATAATTAATAGCTATATTTCTTAATTAGGTGAGGCACTTTACATAAAATAAAATCCACTCATTTATAGCGTATAGGGGGGCGATCGGGAAGATGGCGGAACAGTAAGACGCGGAGATCACCTTCCTCCCCACAGATACCAGAAATACATCTACACGTGGAACAACTCCTACAGAACACCTACT
Organism: Lagenorhynchus albirostris; assembly: GCF_949774975.1. Taxonomy (NCBI): domain Eukaryota; kingdom Metazoa; phylum Chordata; class Mammalia; order Artiodactyla; family Delphinidae; genus Lagenorhynchus; species Lagenorhynchus albirostris. The sequence continues at coordinate 85,761,870 of NC_083104.1, read as the reverse complement.
GAATGCTGGCAGAAGACCTCAGACCTCCCAAAAGGCAAGAAACCCCCCACGTACCTGGGTAGGGCAAAAGAAAAAGGAATAAACACAGACAAAAGAATAGGGACAGGACCTGCACCAGTGGGAGGGAGCTGTGAAGGAGGAAAGGTTTCCCACACACTAGGAAGCCCCTTCGCAGGCGGAGACTGTGGGTGGCAGAGGGGGAAAGCTTCGGAGCCGTGGAAGAGAGCACAGCAACAGGGGTGCGGAGGGCAAAGCGGAGAGATTCCCGCACAGAGGATCAGGGACGACCGGCACTCACCAGCCCGAGAGGCTTGTCTGCTCACCCGCCAGGGCGGGCGGGGCCGGGAGCTGAGGCTCGGGCTTCCGTCGGAACGCAGGGAGAGTACTGGGGTTGGCGTCGTGAACACAGCTTGCAGGGGGTTAGTGCGCCACGGCTAGCCAGGAGGGAGTCCAAGGAAAAGTCTGGACCTGCCGAAGAGGCAAGAGACTTTTTCTTACCTCTTTGTTGACTGGTGCGCGAGGAGAGGGGATTAAGAGTGCTGCTTAAAGGAGCTCCAGAGACGGGCGCAAGCCGCGGCTAAAAGCGCGGACCCCAGAGACGGGCATAAGACGCTAAGGCTGTTGCTACCGCCACCAAGAAGCATGTGTGTGAGCACAGGTCACTATCCACAACCCCCTTCCGGGGAGCCTGCGCAGCCCGCCACTGCCAGGGTCCCGGGATCCAGGGACAACTTCCCCGGGAGAACGCACGGCGCGCCTCAAGCTGGTGCAACGTCACGCCGGCCTCTGACGCCGCAGGCCCGCCCCGCACTCCGTGCCCCTCCCCCCCCCCGGCCTGAGTGGGCCAGAGCCCCTGAATCAGCTGCTCCTTTAACCCCGTCCTGTCTGAGCGAAGAACAGATGCCCTCCAGCGACCTACACGCAGAGGCGGGGCCAAATGCAAAGCTGAGCCCCGGGAGCTGTGAAAACAAAGAAGAGAAAGGGAAATCTCTCCCAGCAGCCTCAGAAGCAGCGGATTAAAGCTCCACAATCAACTTGATGTACCTGCATCTGTGGCATACATGAATAGACAACGAATCATCCCAAATTGAGGAGGTGGACTTTGAAAGCAAGATTTATGATTTTTTCCCCTTTAAGTCTTTTTGTGAGTGTGTATGTGTATGCTTCTGTGTGAGATTTTGTCTGTATAGCTTTGCTTCCACCATTTGTCCTAGGGTTCTATCCGTCCGTTTTTTTTGTTTTTAAAATTTTTTTCTTAATAATTATTTTTTATTTTAATAACTTTATTTTATTTTACCTTTATTTTATTTTACTTTATCTTCTTTCTTTCTTTTTTCCTTCCTTCTCTCCTTCCTTCCTCCCTCCCTCCTTTCTTTCTTTCTCTCTTCCTACTTCTACTAATTCTTTCTTTCTAATTTTTCTCGCTTTTATTCTGAGACGTGTGGATGAAAGGCTCTTGGTGCAGCAGCCAGGAGTCAGTGCTGTGCCTCTGAGGTGGGAGAACCAACTTCAGGACACTGGTCCACAAGAGACCTCCCAGCTCCACATAATAAACGGTGAAAATCTCCCAGAGATCTCCATCTCAACACCAGCACCCAGCTTCACTCAACGACCAGCAAGCTACAATGCTGGACACCCTATGCCAAACAACTAGCAAGACAGGAACACAACCCCACCCATTAGCAGAGAGGCTGCCTAAAATCATAATAAGTCCACAGACACCCCAAAACACACCACTAGACGTGGACCTGCCCACCAGAAAGACAAGATCCAGCCTCATCCACCAGAACACAGGCACTAGTCCCCTCCACCAGGAAGCCTACACAACCCACTGAACCAACCTGAGCCACTGGGGACAGACACCAAAAACAACGGGAACTACGAACGTGCAGCCTGCAAAAAGGAGACCACAAACATGGTAAGATAAGCAAAATGAGAAGACAGAGAAACACACAACAGTTGAAGGAGCAAGATAAAAACCCACCAGATGTAACAAATGAAGAGGAAATAAGCAGTCTACCTGAAAAAGAATTTAGAAAAATGATAGTAAAGATGATCCAAAATCTTGGAAATAGAATAGAGAGAATGCAAGAAACATTTAACAAGGACCTAGAAGAACTAAAGATGAAACAAGCAATGATGAACAACACAATAAATGAAATGAAAAATACTCTAGATGGGATCAATAGCAGAATAATTGAGGCAAAAGAACGGATATGTGACCTGGAAGATAAAATAGTGGAAATAACTACTGCAGAGCAGAATAAAGAAAAAAGAATGAAAAGAGCTGAGGACAGTCTCAGAGACCTCTGGGACAACATTAAACGCACCAACATTCGAATTATAGGGGTTCCAGAAGAAGAAGAGAAAAAGGAACGGACTGAGAAAATATTTGAAGTGATTATAGTTGAAAACTTCCCTAATATGGGAAAGGAAATAGTTAATCAAGTCCAGGAAGCACAGAGAGTGCCATACAGGATAAATCCAAGGAGAAATATGCCAAGACACATATTAATCAAACTGTCAAAAATTAAATACAAAGAAAACATATTAAAAGCAGCAAGGGAAAAACAACAAATAACACAAAAGGGAATCCCCATAAGGTCAACAGCTGATCTTTCAGCAGAAACTCTGCAAGCCAGAAGGCACTGGCAGGACATATTTAAAGTGATGAAGGAGAAAAACCTGCAACCAAGATTACTCTACTCAGCACGGATCTCATTCAGATTTGATGGAGAAATTAAAACCTTTACAGACAAGCAAAAGCTGAGAGAGTTCAGCACCACCAAACCAGCTTTACAACAAATGCTACAGGAAGTTCTCTGGGCAAGAAACACAAGAGAAGGAAAATACCTACAATAACGAACCCAAAACAATTAAGAAAATGGGAATAGGAACATACATATCGATAATTACCTTAAATGTAAATGGATTAAATGCTCCAACCAAAACACATAGACTGGCTGAATGGATACAAAAACAAGACCCATATACATGCTGTCTACAAGAGACCCACTTCAGACCTAGAGACACATACAGACTGAAAGTAAGGGGATGGAAAAAGATATTCCATGCAAATGGAAACCAAAAGAAACCTGGAGTAGCAATTCTCATATCAGACAAAATGGACTTTAAAATAAAGACTATTAGAAGAGACAAAGAAGGACACTACATAATGATCAAGGGATCGAACCAAGAAGAAGATATAACGATTGTAAATATTTATGCACCCAACATAGGAGCACCTCAATACATAAGGCAAATACTAACAGCCATAAAAGGGGAAATCGACAGTAACACATTCATAGTAGGGGACTTTAACACCCCACTTTCACCATTGGACAGATCATCCAAAATGAAAATAAGTAAGGAAACACAAGCTTTAAATGATACATTAAACATGATAGACTTAATTGATATTTATAGGACATTCCATCCAAAAACAACAGAATACACATTTTTCTCAAGTGCTCATGGAACATTCTCCAGGATATATCATATCTTGGGTCACAAATCAAGCCTTGGTAAATTTAAGAAAATTGAAATTCTATCAAGTATCTTTTCCAACCACAGTGCTATGAGACTAGATACCAATTACAGGAAAAGATCTGTAAAAAATTCAAACACATGGAGGCTAAACAATACACTACTTAATAACGAAGTGATCACTGAAGAAATCACAGAGGAAATCAAAAAATACCTAGAAACAAATGACAATGGAGACACGACGACCCAAAACCTATGGGATGCAGCAAAAGCAGTTCTAAGAGGGAAGTTTACAGCAATACAATCCTACCTTAAGAAACAGGAAACATCTCTAATAAACAACCTAACCTTGCACCTAAAGCAATTAGAGAAAGAAGAACAAAAAAACCCCAAAATTAACAGAAGGAAAAAAATCATAAAGGTGAGATCAGAAATAAATGAAAAAGAAATGAAGGAAACTATAGCAAAGATCAATAAAACTAAAAGCTGGTTCTTTGAGAAGATAAACAAAATTGATAAACCATTAGTCAGACTCATCAAGAGAAAAAGGGAGAAGACTCAAATCAATAGAATTAGAAATGAAAAAAGAGAAGTAACAACTGACACTGCAGAAATACAGAAGATCATGAGAGATTACTACAAGCAACTCTAAGCCAATGAAATGGACAACCTGGATGAAATGGACAAATTCTTAGAAATGCACAACCTGCCAAGACTGAATCAGGAAGAAATAGAAAATATGAACAGACCAATCACAAGCACTGAAATTGAAACTGTGATTAAAAGTCTTCCAACAAACAAAAGCCCAGGACCAGATGGCTTCACAGGCGAATTCGATCAAACTTTTAGAGAAGAGCTAACACCTATCCTTCTCAAACTCTTCCAACATATAGCAGAGGGAGGAACACTACCAAACTCATTCTACGAGGCCACCATCACCCTGATACCAAAACCAGACAAGGATGTCCCAAAGAAAGAAAACTACAGGCCAATATCACTGATGAACATAGATGCAAAAATCCTCAACAAAATACTAGCAAACAGAATCCAACAGCACATTAAAAGGATCATACACCATGATCAAGTGGGGTTTATTCCAGAAATGCAAGGATTCTTCAATATACACAAATCAATCAACGTGATACACCATATTAACAAATTGAAGGAGAAAAACAATATGATCATCTCAATAGATGCAGAGAAAGCTTTCAAAAAAATTCAACACCCATTTATGATAAAAACCCTGCAGAAAGTAGGCATAGAGGGAACTTTCCTCAACATAATAAAGGCCATATATGACAAACCCACAGCCAACATCATCCTCAATGGTGAAAAACTGAAAGCATTTCCACTAAGATCAGGAACAAGACAAGGTTGCCCACTCTCACCACTCTTGTTCATCACAGTTTTGGAAGTTTTAGCCACAGCAATCAGAGAAGAAAAGGAAATAAAAGGAATCCAAATCGGAAGAGAAGAAGTAAAGCTGTCACTGTTTGCAGATGACATGATACTATACATAGAGAATCCTAAAGATGCTACCAGAAAACTACTAGAGCTAATCAATGAATTTGGTAAAGTAGCAGGATACAAAATTAATGCACAGAAATCTCTGGCATTCCTATACACTAATGATGAAAAATCTGAAGGTGAAATCAAGAAAATACTCACATTTACCATTGCAACAAAACGAATAAAGTATCTAGGAATAAACCTACCTAAGGAGACAAAAGACCTATATGCAGAAAATTATAAGACACTGATGAAAGAAATTAAACATGATACAAATAGATAGATATACCATCTTCTTGGATTGGAAGAATCAACATTGGGAAAATGACTCTACTACCCAAAGCAATCTACAGATTCAATGCAATCCCTATCAAACTACCAATGGCATTTTTCACAGAACTAGAACAAATAATTTCACATTTTGTATGGAAACACAAAAGACACCGAATAGCCAAAGCAACCTTGAGAACGAAAAATGGAGCTGAAGGAATCAGGCTTCCTGACTTCAGACTATACTACAATGCTACAGTAATCAATACAGTATGGTAGTGGCACGGAAACAGAAAGATAGATCAATGGAACAGGACAGAAAGCCCAGAGGTAAACCCACGCACATATGGTCACCTTATCTTTGATAAAGGAGGCAGGAATGTACAGTGGAGAAAGGACAGTCTCTTCAATAAATGGTGCTGGGAAAACTGGACAGGTACATGTAAAAGTATGAGATTAGATCACTCCCTAATACTATACACAAAAATAAGCTCGGGGGCTTCCCTGGTGGCGCAGTGGTTGAGAGTCCGCCTGCCAATGCAGGCGACACGGGTTCGTGCCCCGGTCCGGGAAGATCCCACATGCCGCAGAGCAGCTGGGCCCATGAGCCATGGCCGCTGAGCCTGCACGTCTGGAGCCTGTGCTCCGCAAAGGGAGAGGCCACAACAGTGAGAGGCCCGCGTACCACCAAAAAAAATAATAAAATAAAAACAAATAAATTAATTAATTTAAAAAAAAAAAAGCTCAAAATGGATTAAAGACCTAAATGTAAGGCCAGAAACTATCAAACGCTTAGAGGAAAACATAGGCAGAACACTCTATAACATAAATCACAGCAAGATCCTTTTTGACCCACCTCCTAGAGAAATGGAAATAAAAACAAAAATAAACAAATGGGACCTAATGAAACTTCAAAGCTTTTGCACAGGAAAGGAAACCATAAAAAAGACCAAAAGACAACCCTCAGTATGGGAGAAAATATTTGCAAATGTAGCAACTGACAAAGGACCAACCTACAAAATTTACAAGCAGCTCATGCAGCTCAATGTCAAAAAAACAAACAACCCAATCCAAAAATGGGCAGAAGACCTAAATACACATTTCTCCAAAGAAGATATACAGACTGCCAACAAACACATGAAAGAATGCTCAACATCATTAATCATTAGAGAAATGCAAATCAAAACTACAATGAGATATCATCTCACACCAGTCAGAATGGCCATCATCAAAACATCTAGAAACAATAAATGCTGGAGAGGGTGTGGAGAAAAGGGAACACTCTTGCACTGCTGGTGGGAATGTGAATTGGTACAGCCACTATGGAGAACAGTATGGAGGTTCCTTAAAAAACTACAAATAGAACTACCATATGACCCAGCAATCCCACTACTGGGCATATACCCTGAGAAAACCATAATTCAAAAAGAGTCATATACTAAAATGTTCATTGCAGCTCTATTTACAATAGCCAGGAGATGGAAACAACCTAAGTGTCCATCGACAGATGAATGGATAAAGAAGATGTGGTACATATATACAATGGAATATTACTCAGCCATAAAAAGAAACGAAATTGCTCTATTTGTAATGAGGTGGATGGACCTGTCATACAGAGTGAAGTCAGTCAGAAAGAGAAAGACAAATACCGTATAATTGCTTTATAACAAAGTGAATCAGTTATACATATACATATGTTCCCATATCTCTTCCCTCTTGCATCTTCCTCCCTCCCACCCTCCTTATCCCAACCCTCTAGGTGGTCACAAAGCACCGAGCTGATCTCCCTGTGCTATGCAGCTGCTTCCCACTAGCTATCTATTTTACATTTGGTAGTACATGTAAGTCCATGTCACTCTCTCACTTCGTCCCAGCTTACCATTCCCCCTCTCCATGTCCTCAAGTCCATTCTCTATTGGTCTGTGTCTTTATTCCTGTCTTACCCCTAGGTTCTTCATAACCTTTTTTTTTTTTTTAGATGTCATATATATGTGTTAGCATATGTGTTAGCATATGGTATTTGTTTTGCTCTTTCTGACTTACTTCACTCTATATGACAGACTCTAAGTCCATCCAGCTCACTACAAATATCTCAATTTCGTTTCTTTTTATTGCTGAGTAATATTCCATTGTATATATGTGCCATACCTTCTCTATCCATTCATCTGTAGATGGACACTTAGGTTGCTTCCATATCCTCGCTATTGTGAATAGAGCTGCAATGAACATTGTGGTACATGACTCTTTTTGAATTATGGTTTTCTCGGGATATATGCCTAGTAGTGGGATTGCTGGGTATGGTAATGATACCATATGGTATGATAGTTGATACCAAACTACTGTATGGTAGTTCTATTTTTAGTCTTTTAAGAAATCTCCATACTGTTCTCCATAGTGGCTGTATCAATTTACATTCCCACCAACAGTGCAAGAGGGTTCCCTTTTCTCCACACCCTTTCCAGCATTTATTGTCTGTAGATTTTTTGATGACGGCCATTGTGTTGGCAGTCAGTTTTTAAGATCAGTTAGAATAAGGTAAAAGTAACCTTTACTCTAGGGATATTTTGGCCCTGTGTGCAGGGTGTAACCCTCCGTTGTCTCTAGTGAATGCCCGAAGTGTTCAGTGAGGTGTCTCCACTCTGGCTAGTTGGAACTCAAGGCTCTTCTAGCCCTGTGTAAGTCTTAGGAATGTTTCAACTTATTCCTTCCTAGTACTTGTTTTTTTGCATGGTTTTGTAAAGTTTCAGTCTGCAGATGTGTAGTGAGGTATCCTGGACCATTCTGTCTGCAAAGCTCTCTCCTCTTCAATACTCTGCCCCATTTCAACCTCCTCAAACAGAACTGCCTGGTGTCCAGTATCTGCCAATAGCTGGTTCAGATATTTTGCTCAATTTTCTAGATGTTTATGGCAGAAAGACAAGCCTGAGTGACACCAGTTACTCTAACCTGGCTGGAAGTGGCTGCCACAAATTGTTATTTTTTGTGCAAGAAAAATATAAGGGTTTGAGGAGTCCAAGAAAGCATGATACAGTTTTTTAAAAGTAAGACATATAACTCCATAACCACAGCAAATGAGTCAGTCTCCTAAAACTGAAACTGGAAATAAACCTAGTTAATTTATTTGCCTATTCAGATTAAAAGAAATAATATAGCAATTTTGAAGTTTTTTCAAGAGTTTACCCTTGAAATATGGTATTCCATCTGGTATCATTGAAAAGAGGGCCTTTGTTAAGCAGTATCAAATTCCAGGGACAAAATTTATTTCACTCTGAAGGCACGTAATTTAGAACTCCTCTTACAAAGTGATTATTGGGCTTGTGTGGTAACTGTCTAAAAGCATTTACACAGTCAAGGTTTTCAAAAATCCTGCACAGCATGGCAGTCTCCCTCTCTCCACTCCCAGCAAGAATGGGACTCTGAGTGATCACAGATACATGGCATGGATGCATTTCAAGTAACAAAATGGACACCGTATTTATTTGTTTATGAAGCATTTGAGTGTCCTTCTTGTCCTGCTACATGTTCTGTCTAGGAAAATAAACACATCAGTGATCATATTTCAGTCTCCTTACGGTGAAGATTGGAGAGAGGACATAAATGTGCAGACCTTTAGGCTTTTAAAACGAATGTCATTTATTGTCCAAAATATAAAAGTATTTACTCTTACCAAATTATTTCATTCTTAAAAAATATCCAGTACAAACTGCCTCTAAAAATAGAATATATTTTCAAATAAAACTGCAAGACTCTGTTTGACAGTCTACTTACAAATCACTAGCATATTTAAGATGTTTGCTTCAAAATATTTCCAACGATTTTTCATTTCACCTTTTCTTAATGGTAAATTATTAATATTTTTATAAAAATGGTTAATGCTTTCTGGCCTCATAACTTTTTGTATGGTTATCTTTTCCTCATATTTCAAAAATGCATTAAAATTTAATTTCACATTTGCCATGTCATTGTTCAAGCTGACATGCCATTAAACAGGTTTTATTTATTTGTATTACAGGATTTAATCTGGCTTTCCATTGTGAACATGAAGAAACAAATGAAATGATTTTCTTACTCCCCTCAAGAAAATAAAATTTCATATGGAACAGTATTTAAGCAAAATAAGCATTGTGCTTCTCTCAAATATACCAGCTGAATAGGAATAAATACTTTGTCCTCAGTATAATCTACAATAACCTTAGAACCATTTTCCATTGTCTGAATACTAAAAATGGATTAGTCACAGCTTGGAACTTGGCTAAATATAGCCCAGTTAAGTGTCACAGCATGAGGAGGTCTGAGAAAAGCCAGGACCTGGGACTGGCCCAGCCCACTGGAGAAGAAAAATTATAAACAGATATTCTCACTACAGATGCTGAGAGGAAGCCCACTCTGGCAGGAAGTACTATGTTCACCAGAGGCTATGGAATGCAGTGAGAATCAGGAAGTCTCACATAAAGCCATGTAGCTACCAACGCAGGAGGCGTGTACAGGTAGAGACATCAAAGTTAAGGAATACAAGAGCAGATTAAAAAATGCGAGCACACATGCCATTAGCACTGACTTCCTTTTGGAAACTGGATTTGCTAGCATCACCAAGAGAAGTGCAGAGGCAGAGTTGTAAAGATAAAAACCCAGTTATGTGACCCTGGGCACAAAGTAAGCCTGGAGCCCAAGTTGGAACTGCAGCAGCTATAACTTTATGTTGCACCCTACAGTGGAGGTTAATAAAATTGTTAAAATTATTGCCATGTGGGCTTCCCTGGTGGCTCAGTGGTTGAGAGTCCACCTGCCAATGCAGGGGACACAGGTTCGTGCCCCGGTCCGGGAGGATCCCACATGCTGCAGAGCTGCTAGGCCCGTGAGCCATGGCCGCTGAGCCTGCACGTCCGGAACCTGTGCTCCGCAACGAGAGAGGCCACAACAGTGAGAGGCCCGCGTACCACAAAAAAAAAAAAAAAAAAAAAAATTATTGCCATGTAACGTGGGAATTAACCCTACAGACTGGGACAATTCAAGGTGGTGTGGCCCTGCTGTCACGAAGTAGAGTGCACCAGGATAAATACAGCCAGTGTTCTACTACTGACCTGAAATAAATAGACTGCCAGATATTTCCCCAGCAAAGATGGGTTTATTGAGGATTGACAGAGAATTGCAGTTCAGGGTCTGCCATGCAATCCACATGCAAATCCCCACACTGCAAGGAAAGAAAAATGCTTTTATAGAGAAGTAAAGGAAGTTGAAAGGAGTATAGTAAACAAACAGTCCATGGCTTTTCATTGTCTGAGTCCTTGATGGGAAAAACGAGTCTTGTTTCTGCTGGACTCTGCTACCATGAGGATATGAGAGCTCTCCCAGCTCTATTTCATTGAGTTTTCTGTTTATAAACTTTTTACACTATTACTTATTAATATGTGTTACCCAGGCCAGGAATATATAATATCTTTCATTCAGATCCGTACAATCACCTGCAAAAGTAACTTACTGTAAAACAAGATGGCTCATCATCCTTTTTTGATGTCCCTTCATAAATGAGGTTTGCATGCTCCAGAGACATTACCAGCTATCGGAGGTAGTTGCCATCAGTAAACTGCCATCTAGCTCTGCTGCACAGACAAATAGTGGGGCTTTTCCCAGGAACAAAAACTGTATTATATAAAAACAACAATAACTTCCATATGTGGAGCACTGATTTGAAAAGCCACACACAATGCCACAGAATTTATATTTCAATATCATTTCAATCCTCATAGCTACTTTTGAAAGAGGTAGTACTCCTCATTTACAGCGTGCAAATGGGACCTAGGAAAGTTAAAATCCTGTCAATGGTGACAAAACCATCAAAAGTAGACCCAGGGGGAAAAAAAAAAGTATACCCAGGGGCTTCCCTGGTGGCGCAGTGGTTGAGAGTCCACCTGCCAATGCAAGCGATACGGGTTCGTGCCCGGTCCGGGAAGATCCCACATGCCGCGGAGCAGCTGGGCCCGTGAGCCATGGCCGCTGAGCCTGCGCGTCCGGAGCGTGTGCTCCGCAACGGGAGAGGCCACAACAGTGAGAGGCCCACGTACCGCAAAAAAACAAACAAACAAAAAGTAGACCCCGGATTTAAAGTTAACCTTATGTTTAAAATCCAAAGTTGATTCTCTTAAAATCTATGCTCTTCAATCCTTCAAAATAAATGAATAAGAGAATGAATGCATAGAGTCTATCACATATTAATGTCTACTGAATGTCTTGTCCTTAACACGATCTAAATGAATTTTAGATTAGAGCCAGAGCAAATAAACTGTGCCTTGAATATAACTATCAAAATAATATATATTACCTGGTCAGTAATTTAAAGCACTTAAAATATTATGAGCCATGAATGGTTCAACCCAGAAATAGCAGCACTATTTCCATTCTCATGTTGTTAAGTAGAACTAAGAGTCAACTCTCTGTGAATTTTGGATTTATTGTCACTAAATTCAAAGGTTCTGAAAATGTATTGAAAGGTCAATGAATGCAGCATCCATGCTATGTCACCACAAACAGAAAAAGCCAGTTCATCTGGAAGTAGATAGAAATAACTCTTCATCACATTCTTAGGAAGGTACCCACCAAAACATTAAACTCTGTCCCTAAAAAATGCATGACTGTTATTTTTTGTGGCAGCCAGAGTCCCTCCATCATCAATCCCTTTCTTTTTTGATTTGGAAACATCAATGCTCAGAAAAACAATTAGGTAAGAAATTTGGGAGGTCAACAGTGGTATATTTCATTCTGAAAAGTGTCATCTCCCAAGACAAAGTGCTCTAATGGGAGTAGAACAGGAAGAGCTGTAGTAGCATACTGCACTAAGAATTATAGTATTACAGGCCCTTTATTGCATCAATGTTCAGAAATCCCAACAATGGAATGAAATAATCCAACTTAAAATTTAGAGAACCTCACTTGATGGAAGCCTTCTGGAAACTAAGGATTAGATGAAGTTATACAACTTGGTCTATTGTACAGTTTGACCAACACAGAGTGGAACAAAGCATGACTACATACTCTTTATTGGCATACACTAATTCTAGAAAGTTATTTTCTCATGCATGTTTAAGGTGAGTAAAAAAGAATAACAACATGTGGTCAGTGAAAGATTGAAGAAGAGCAAAAGTGGAATTATGAAAAAATAGGAGAAAGCATAACATTGCAGGTTATTTCTTTAAAAAAAAACATTTTTCCATTCTCAGTAAAATGGAAAAAGCAAAGGTAGATGACAATGAAAATAGTGTCATATTGCAATGTATAGTAAGAAATATATATTTGGTCTTCATCTCCATTTCTGGCACAAGAGCTCCTAAAACACCTGGATTTCCTAAGGGAACAGGAGAGTAAGGTATATTTTATTATGTCAACAGGTGACTTTGGGTAGCTTATACAGGGGAGCTGGTTACTGGGGGAGCCAATATGTGATTATAGAGAGTTAAAACTTTCAGTCCCACACCCACCCCCACCAAAACCAGACCTCCTGGGAGGCGGGAGGGGAGACTGAGTTCAACCTTCAATAGCCAGTGATTCAATCATGCCTCTGTAATGAAGTCTCCATAAAAACCCAAAGGACAGAATTCAGAGAACTTCCAGGTGGATGAACACTTGGAGATTTGGGGAGAGTGCCACTCTCAGAGAGCATGGAAGCTCTGTGCCCTTTGACCATACCTTGCCCTATGTATCTCTTCCATCTGGCTGTTCCTGAGTTATATCCTTCTATAATAAACTGGTAAGTAAAATGTTTTCTCTGAGTTCTGTAAGTCACCCTAGCAAATTAACTGAACCCAAGGAGGGAATCATTGGAACTTCTGGTCTATAGCAAGCAGATCCTCAGAAGCACAGGTGATAATGGACTTTCATCTGGCACCTGAAGTGGTGGGAGGGGGGGACAGTCTTACAGAACTAAGCCCTTAACCTTTGGAATCTGACAGTATTTGGAGGTACATAGTGTCAGAATTGAACTGAATTGTAGGACACTCAGCTGGTATTGGAGCATTGCTTCTTGTTTGGAAATCCCCCTCCATACACACGTACATTGAAATTTTAAATAAATAGATGATAGATAGAAACACACATGCATATGCACACACACACACACACACATGCATATGCACACACACACACATAAGTAGTGGGAGAAGAACTATAAGAACTGATGAATATGAGTGAGTACCTGACGTTCAGGGGCTCCTTGTATTATTATGTTAGCAACTTTTCTGAAAGCATGAAATTACTTTCAATTACAAGTTTTTTGGATTGACTTTTAGTTATAAATGAAATTGTGGAAACATGCTTAACAAACATTTGTGGAAACAAATTATTAAAAATACCTCCCCAAAGTGAACAGATGTTTCAAATGTCTAAAAATAAAACAAGAAAGGGAACCAAAGATTAAAATGTCAGATGTTGTTCCAGTAAAAGCAATCCTGATTCAGTGCAAGAAAATATTTTAAGAGATATGGACTAGTGGCTGTTCCTTATAAGAGTATGTTCAGGACGTTTATCCCATCCAACACAAAGTTTTAAATAGTAAGTTTAATTACTCGTAAGACAAATAAAAGAGGTTCATGTAAAACAAATGAATTATGAAAGAAGATGTGGAGAAAGCTCATAAGGTTGAAAGAAACAGACGCCCAAATTTAATTTTACAGCAAGAAATTCAAGAGGGTAGATAGTGTCAACCCAGGTCAGACTGAAGATCTGCAGAGCATATACGAGACACTGGAACAAACAGAAGCATACTGAAAACAGATGTCAAAGTACAGTGTTCTCAGTGAAAGAATAGCTATTATTTGGAATAAGTAGGTAGAAAAAAAGCTTCATACCCTGGGTCATCCAGGAAGCCAGAGCTGATGGTATAATGGAATTTTCTTCATTGGCATTCTGCATCCATCCAGGTGTTAACTTCTTGTATTTGCTGAAACAATCCAGGGTTGATCTATCACAAACTTTATCTCAAGCAAAATAAGAACTTATTACTACCTAAAGTATTCTACCACCCACACACCCATGTCACAGTGGAGAACAACAGAATACTTTACGTTAACTAAGCACCTTAATTTTGAATAATCACTTTTGTATTCACTTCCAGATCCTGTAATATTGATAGCACCTCTCACTATTAAAGAAGCAAATTAAAGATTAATGGAGCTAAGAATGGGCATTAGCTTTTCTATTCTCTGAATATTTATCTATCTTCCATTTACTGCTTTTTGATTTTTCCCTTAACATGTAGAGTATAGATCCTCTATGAAAATTTAAAGATCAAGTCTTAGTATAAAACCCTGAGGATCAAATCATCAAAACATTCACACAAAGGAGAGGATCTGATCAAGCTCTATATGAAGATTGCTTTTGTTCAGATGAAGGATAAAGAGTTAAGGGTCAAGTTCTTAAACAGTATTTAAGGTAGGTGTTGTGATGACTTATTATATCTTGAATTTTTAATGCATCCATTCTTTCTCTTAGGAATTCAGAACGGTAATATCTAAGTGAAAGAATGAAACAATATTGGCTTTTTCAGGGAAGCAGAGTTCTTGTTGCTATTTTTAGGGTATTTTTTTAAGAGTTTTGCTTGCCCTTTTGAAATGAACGGAAATAGCATGAGGTATTAACATGAGGTAGGGAAAAGTGAGTAGACATTGGAATCAGACACATCTGGGCTTCAAAATCCCAGCTGCAATGTTATTAGTGGGAGCCTTCATACATGCTATGCAAGACTCAGTTTTCTTATCTGTAAAGGAGTGATACACTACTTTTTTCCAGAGGAGTGATATTAGAATTAAAATAAGTAAAATTTTAAAGTGTCTAGCACACTGCCTAAGGTTGCCAAATAAACAACGAATATTTTTAAATATGTTTGTCCCATACAATATTTGTTAATCTGAAGTTCAAATTTAACTAGATTTCCTGTGTTTTCATTTGCTAAATCTGGCAACCCTACTCCTGGCACAAGTAGATACCTAAAGAACATTGCTCCTTTCCCATTACTTTAATGGCCCTTCAAACAGAGGTCTGTGAATTCCTCCTCTACAGAGCATTTGAAGACAGCACAATCAAAAGAATCCTTGGCCTACATGCTTGGGAATGGGCATAAAATAACAAGAGAACCAGTTACACTGATGAATAGTGATAGATTCTGCTTCCAAAATTGTAGGGACCTAAAGTTCAGATTGAAGCATACACCATCTTAAACCCCCAACTTCCCCAAAGTAAAATATAAGCAAATGTTCTGATACAGTAAAATCATGAAATAATAAAAGACAGAAATATAAAATATTTCCATTTTAATTCATTACACTGATATTGGAGAACACATATGCTTATTTGCCCAAAATAACTTCAAGATCTAAAGTAGCTAAAATGTTCAATGAGTTTGATAAGACACATTCAGTCACATTCCTAAAGTGGATATTCAGTTTTGAAATTAAAGAAGCAATAACTTTTCTCTTTTATCTTTACTAAGATAATCAATATAGTCAAAAACTCAAGTTTCCTATGCTTTTCCAGCTTTGAAAATTCTGCCAAATCTCAAGAAAGTAGTGTCTCCAAGATATAAAAATGCTTAATGACTTATCTTAGACAACTGAACAAAAACTTCAGGTCATGAAACTCTTTTCCACCAACACTTAACAGCAAAGTTTTGTTGCTTGCGTGTCACATGTCAGACTCTGTTCTCAGCTTTAAACTGTTGAGAACACTTTCTTCACAAGGGTAACTGTCAGTTTTAACTAGCATACCTTAGGTGAAGTACATAGGCCAGAGATGGCCCCCAATAAACACTGGTTCCCTCTTCACTTGATCTACCTTAAGCTCTACCTAGATGCTGCATATAAAAAGAAAATAAGACATAGCCCCTTAGCTATATAGTTGTATATGCTATGTTATTTTGTGATACATTTTTTCGCTGACAAGCCATGGAAAAACATTACTGGACTTATCTTGTGGAAGAGAGAGCAAAGTTTTCAACCATGAAAGAAGTTTAGGTATGATTTTCTCGAGAATTGTGTAGGAGTATAATAATTCCCTGAGTTAGCAAACTAAAAATGGAAAAACAAATGTTCTTTAGACTTAGAAAATAATGCATCAAAAGAGAATATAATCTTATGGGAGGATAAACTTGCAAAGATAGCAAAACAGCCATCTACTGCAACCTGTCAACTCCTCCTGTTTTGTCCTAGCCTGAAACCCTAAGTTCACTCTCATGCCTTCTCCCAGAGGTCATATTACTACTGCCAAAAACCAAACAAACAAAAAGGCCCAACAACAACAACCTCCCAAAAGTCTGCAGCTACAGATGAACAGAAGGCAATTTTGGCCCGTGTGATAATTAACAATGTTTTGAATGAATTCCACATAAGACCAACTGTACTAAAGAGTATTCTGAAGATATAACTAAATTCTATGACTTGTTAAGAGCCCTGACATTAGTAAATATGACTGAGAGTGGTTCTTCCCTGGAGAAGGAACCAAAAAGCAGAACAGAACCAATGTAAGAGGAAAGGAAAGAGCACATAAGAACCAGATTTCTATCCTAGTTTACACAAGAAGATTTCTGATATGAACAGACTGCTAAAATAACAAATTGTTTTGCCTGGCATCACTGTCTGTATATTTTCTTTGACTAATCTGTTTTAATGAAGTCCTTATTCCCACAATAATACAAGACATAACACTTCTTGGGAACCCTCCCTCTATTGTCTCAAGCAAGATTCCAGGACAGCTGAAGTAAAAATCCATAGATATAAGCAGAAAAAAGCCCTGTCTCAAGCTCTGGGTTATCAGTCTGTTTCCCATAAACGAGCTCCTGAATTCTACCACGTAGTCTGAAAAAAAATAATATACATAGGCTATGTCTGCAAGCTAAACTGATGAGCCCATTAAGAAGGCCAGGTTCAGTAAAAATAAGTCAAGCCAAAAGAGAAAAACTGACTATTGTAAAGGTTGAACCAGATGTTTATAAAGATCTAGTCCAATCACACAGCATAGTTTAGAAGCTTATACGAAGCTTATATGAAGCAGATGGCCAAAATCCTGTCCTGGTGTGCTCTGGGTTTTCTGCTTATATTCCTAGGTCTGACTTTCACATTTTATATTTTGTTTGTTTGGGGGTTCTTGTTGTTGCTGAACTGACAATCATTTTAAAAGCCAAACCAGTTGTGTTTATGAATCTAGCCTTCAGAGAAGACAAAGATGCTAGGTCTGGTAGAAATAGGCATGCTTTGGATTTCCTCCTGGCTTTAGTTCCAGGAACTTAAAGATTGTAAGAGACTACAGAGAAAATGAAATGTTTGGGAACACCTCCTAAGATGGATGAGGGAGTCTTGTGGCAACCCCCTCTCAATGTTCTCACAGGTAGAAAATACTCACCGGAAAGGAAGGAGGGAGGATGAAGGAGAGACCTGGATATCAGCCTAGACTTGGTGTGTTATTTTCCCTAGGCCCTACATGCGCTACCCTCATTCCTTTCCTGATCCACAGGAAAAGTCCTACTTACTCTAAATCTCAACTCAAGGGTTACTTTCTGGTTGACTTACAAAGCACTCTTTCTGGATATCTTCCATTTATTCCACACTGCCTGATAAGAAAACACCTTTTCTTTTTAAAATTCTGAGCCCAAGAATTTCCTAGTCTGCAAAGACCTTTCTGACACACAACACAGAGTTAATTATTGCTTCTTCATGTCACTGTTGTCCCTAATCCTTACTTCTATTATAGCCCTAATCACATGGTAGTGTAAGGTTTTGGTTTGTTTTCTATATTTCTGTCTCTCCTAGAACATTGAGAGTTGCTTGAGGGAAGGAATTGTTTCTTATTAAACTTTGTGTCTGCAACCTCTTACACAGAGCCTGCATTTTAAAAAAGCACTCAAGGAGGTGGGCTTCTGGCAAAGGCAGGCTAATCTGCTTTGGTCCTAATGTCCCTCAGGGAACAAGTAGATAAAGAAACACAATTTTTTTTCATGTTTGAATGCACTGGAGGACTTAGACAATGATAATTTTCAGGGTCTAGGATACAGAAAAATAGGAAATCCAAGGAGGTGAGCCCAGCATTTGAAAGAGCATTTGCCTGAGTTGGGGTGGGTTAGGAGTGATGACTGATTTCCAAAGTAGCTGAGTGTCTGGGAATCTATCAGAGTTGTCACCACTTCTGGGGAGACTAGTGACAGACATTTGAAATCATGGCTTCCCAAGAACAAGAAGGCCAGGTAAACCTCCCCAGTTTGGGGCTGAAAAGCAGCAAGACTGTATCCCAGGAATGAGTGAACTGAAAATAAATAGCTTTCATAAGGTCTTAAGCCCAGTTACAAATCATCTCATTCTGATTGAGTTACTGTGATGAGTCAACAGCAGAGCTGCCTGTCTGAAGCAAAAGTAAATCATCTCTGGAGGAAGAGAGCCTCAAATTATTTCTATGCATTTCCATATACAATGCTTAGCTCTCAATCAAAAATAATCAGGCATAGGAGAATATAAGAATTTACAGAAAAGTTAAGAGAACAGACAATAGACTCTTAAAAGGTGAATAAACTCAAAAGAAACACATAGATATGTGCACCAAGCACACATATGTAAGAATGTTCAAAGTAACATTATTCTTAATATCCCCAAAATGGGAATATTCCCTGTAGAATGGCTGAATTCACTGTGGTTTATCCTGACAATGGAATAACACAGTAATAAAAACCAGTGACATAATGTTTTATACAACTTACATAAATCTCCAAAAATAACATTGAATGAGAATCCAGACACAGAAAAAATATATGCAGGATGATTCCATGTGTACATAGTCTAAAACAGGTGAGAGGTCAAGATAGTAGTTACCTTTGGGAGGAGATAGTGATTAGCAGTATGCACAAAGGGGATTTGGAGATGCTGAAAATTTTCTGTTTCCTGAGTTGGGTCATGGTGAGTCCATGAGTATATTTATTTTATGATAATTCACTGAGTCATATTTTATGATCTGTGTACCTTTATATATGTAAGTTTTATTGCATTAAAAACTTACATAAAAATTATAAAGATAGGTGTTCAATAATGTTGTGGAATGAATTAATGAATAGATCAATGAATCTTGTTTCAAGGATTTACAGCCACTAGAGAGAAAAGGTAACGAGCACAGGTACTAAGAAATGAATAACCTAACAACTTCACCTGGATTTATTGGGCTTTATGTCACTGTTAAAATGAGGTAGACTATTGGGCACTTGAGATAAATGTCTTTCAGGATATTACCTAATATTTGACTTAGCAATAAATTCTTTCTGTTACTCTGACCTAAATCACTCTTGCAGTTAACATTCTATTTGTCTTAGGTCATATTTTACTTCTCTATTTCTAAAAGCCATTCTCAACATAGGCCACACTGAATAAATAGATATTTGACAAGGAAGAGCAGTAGGAAGGCTGACTGCTAAAACAACAGAAAACCAATCTGTTTTGTAGTATTCCTGTACTTTCTGAATGAGTCCTGAGATTAACAAGTACAGATATTCAATTAACTCTTTTAGCTAATCTTGGAACCAATTAATATATGAAGTGGCAATTTACCAAGTGGTTTTCTGAAATCTCTGGAAAGCCTAAGGGTGTTTTCCCAAAGAGTTATTCTTTGCTTATAAACAATACAATAGGAGCGTGTGGTTCCATATATCTTTGGTGGCATTTGATTTGATTTTCCACCACCTTATTGCAAATATTGGTTAATTTCTGGCATTCTCCTTCAACTGTTTTATTAGCCACATCTATTATTTGACATCTCGTGCCAATATAGATTCCAATTGTCTTACAGAGGGTATGGTAGGGCTCTGTGTTCTACAAGCCTATGAAGAACATCACTGGGTACAATCCCCACGTGATCTAGATAACATACCAAATACGTGTGTGCGTGTGTACACGCCCGTGCCCGTGCAGCACTGATGGAGGGGCAGGCAGAGGATGGGCTGAGATGTACTGAGCATCAGGGGTGGCCCTGAGAACACAGGACTCCGGTCGGAGGCCCTGCCTCTTTGACCATTTCTCCCAGAGGAAGCCAGACCCAGGAGGAGGATCTCAAGAGCTCCATGGGGTAAGAAACACCTGGGTGCCCTGGGTGCCCAAGGCCCTATCTCGAACTCAGCATAAGGAGTCTGGTTCACACCACCTATCACCCAGTCCTCTTCCATGCCCTGCTTCACACCACTCAGAGTCCCAGTGTTGTGGCACTTCACCCAAGGGACTTGACCAGATGACAGGGAACCGTCTCTGGCCCAAATTCTGTGCACAGGCGATCGGGTCCTCAGGCCAGATGCGGAGGTGAACTGCGCATGTGCAGACAGCAAATCTACAGCCTTCCACGAAGCTAGAGGCCAAAGTCCCCAGGGGCAGCCACTGGACCTGGGGCCCCAATCCGACTTCTGCCAAGGTCCAGGCTTCAACAACCCTAACGGTCTGCTCCACAGCACATTCTGGGAGCCAGCTGTTCCTCCTGGCAGCTGCGTGGTGTCCAGAATTTGTCCCAGGAACACATCCCTTCTGGCTCCCCAAGCCCTTCCCCTGAAGAAAAGCCTCAGGTAATTTGATACGTATCAAGTAATTTGATATGCTATCATGAATCCCTGAGTGTTTTAAGGAAAAATTAAGTAGAAATTCTAAGATATGAAACTGTCACTGATTATTGTGTTCTCCAAACACCCTTGATCACTTAAGACCCAAGAATCTGGCAAAAGCCAAAGGTCCAGGGAAGTGGCCCAGGCTGTGTTTGTCTTGGAGCCTCTTGGTCTAAGAACAGCCTTGGTGTCCTCCTTATGGGACTTCAGACATAAAGACTGTCCTTTGTGACGAACCAAAGGAAGCATGAGCCTTCCTTTCCAAAGGTTTCTGAGTTTTGTAACTGTGACAGTTCCTGGTCAAGGGCAAGGGAGATTAAAATCATTGAAGCATTTGTAGTATTGAAGGGGATCTAGATGGAAACCAAATGCCAGGTTGCAGTGCAGCTTACTAGTTCTGTCTCACAAAGAAAAGAGAAATTATTTCCCCTTCCCCTCCAAGGGTCACATCTTTGGGAGACAATAAAAAAAAAAATATGTAGGGATTCCCTGGTGGCACAGTGGTTGAGAGTCCGCCTGCCGATGCAGGGGACACAGGTTCGTGCCCTGGTCCAGGAGATCCCACATGCCACGGAGCGGCTGGGCCCGTGAGCCATGGCCGCTGAGCCTGCACGTCCGGAGCCTGTGCTCCGCAACGGGAGAGGCCACAACAGTGAGAGGCCCGCGTACCGCAAAAAAAAAAAAAAATGTAATGGGTTCTTCACAGTATTTTGGAAGTAGATTCCAACAAAAGCACATTTTAGTGGATTAATCCTAATTAGTGTAGCCCTTTGTATGACCTACCACCCTCAGAATTTTTGTCCTATCAACATATAAAAACTTAACAGAAAACTCCATCAAACAGAGTCAGGAGACCAGAAGGGGCGCTCTCACGCCTGCGATGAGACTTCTCTCCTTGCCTGATAAAGACGCAGCCAATGAACAGCCATAGACTCCTGGTTTGCTACAGCCCTCCTAACTTCCTTTTCCTCTCTATGAAACATTCTGCTTTGCTTGCCATGGGGCACTTGTAAGTGGCTCACCACGGTTGCAGAACCCAAATTGCAGTTCTCTGCTGATTCTGGGAAAAAAACCATCTTTGCCAGAGAAATATCTGGTAATCTATTGTTCCAGGTCAACAATATCACTATAATTATGATTAATATTTTTCTTTTGATTGATTCAACTTGTTTACCTTAAATGCATCAACTTCATCTTAAACAATAATATTTTCAGAATCATGAGCTTGATACTAGGTATATTTTGTCTAATATATTTAAAGTAACAAGTTAAAAAGTTTAAAAACATTTATCAATTCTTTTACCATTGAAAATTTGCTTATTTAGCACTGGTATAATGTGTACCAAATTTCGGAAAATGCTGTTGTATATCCCACCTCAACTCTGTTGCTCTTTCAAACGTTCCTTATGAGAATTTGAGACCATGAGGGATAGGGAAATAATTCATATTCAAAATCAGATGTGGGGCTTTAATCCCAGCTGGGCCACCAAGTAGCTGTAATTTACACTCTTGACTTTTCTGTGTCGGTTTTATCATCTGTCAGGTGTGAATAAAAAGACTTTCTTCGCAGGAGTATGAAACTTAAATTGAGATTGTTTTGAGAACACTGACCAGTGACTGTACTTAATAGGAGTTCAAGAAATGCAAGTTTTCTTTTCATTCTCCTTTTCCTTCTTTAGCAGGGACAAAACCCTAGATTTCCTACTATTTGCAATTCACTTTGAGCTTTCTTCAATTCATAGCCAAGAGGTATTAGGAGATATTACGCAAATTAACAACACACACATCTATGATTATATTGTTCTCACTTGTACATCACTCTACTTTTAAATTAATTGTTCATACGTCTCCCTGTCCCATTAGACTACCTTCAATGTCTTGAAGGTAAATTCTGGGGATTTAAGTCTGCCATCTAAACATCTCCAGAATCTTGTCACTTCTTTCCATTTACACTGTCACTGCCTAGGCCAAACCACCATAATTTCTAATTGAGACCATTGTGATAGTCTCTTCCTGGCCTCTCTCACTATATGCCCTTGCTCTGATCAATCCATCCTTTCAAAGTGTAAGCAGGAGAGCTTTTTTTGAAGACACAAATCAATCCCATTTAAAACCCTTCAGTTACATAACATTAGTCTTGGAATAAAATCTCTACATCTTAAACTCAACCCAAAGCCCTTGTATAATCTGGCCCCTGCCCATACACATTGCCTCAAATGGCATTACTGGCCTTTACATTCTACCGTTCAAATATTGGGTTGGCCAGAAAGTTCATTCAGGTTTTCCATAACATCTTACAGAAAACCCAAATGAACTTTTTGGCCAACCCAATATAAGGGTCACTTTTCTATTTCACAAGTTACAATATTCTCTGTCACTATGAGGCCACTGAACTCGCTGTATCTTTCTGTCTTGGATGCCTCTCCCCAGCACAGCTAAAAGCTGTATGGCACCAAAGTGAAATTCAGTTCCATGGGAGGTCTCCTGACTAACTCAGGGTTCCCTGTTGTCAGTTCCAAAGTATCTTGTACTTGGACACTCTCGCACCGTGAGGACAGGGACCTCTCCTGTCTTGTCACTATTGTGTCTTCAGCAACTAAAACAGTCTTGGGACATGAATATACATTTAATGAATACATGAACATATTTGAATGAACCCATTCATGTATGAGGGTACAATATTAATTCCTTACTTTTATTACAGAAAACTTATTGACCCAAAAATGCACATATATTTAATGACTTAATTTTACTCTAGATAGGATATAATCCTGAATACCCATTTTTACAGTCCCCTCTTTGTCATGCTATCCCCCCCCCAAGATAAATATACTACTACACTTCTATGCATATTTCTGCATCAAATCTTAACAAAGGAGGCAGAGGACCCTCAGATGAACAGAGAGCTCCTGACCCCCATACATGTGAACCGGCTGACCTTCCCACCTGGGTCCTAACTGGAGCACTCCTTTCTAATGTGTGAAGCTGATGAGACTGAAATGATAAATCTGCCTGTCCGCTACTCAGAGGAGGCTGAGGTGCTAGTTCCAAACCCACTGATAAGGAAATCCTCTGATGATAACAGCAGGTTTGACATTGATGAAGCCTCCCCATCTGGTGTGTTTAGGGGAGCAATAATGAATAAGGGGTGGCAAATTGTGTATTCCTGGCTGCCGGCCACCACCATATTGTGTTAAGGTTTCTCTTTTCCACTGTTCCACCATCCCCATTTCTGACTTGAAAGAAGAACTGTTCTAGAAATATTTGACTGCTTTTGAAAGCTTTCTTTTCCTCTTTTTGACTAAATCAGGCTATTCCATTTGATGGGTAAAAAAATGTCTTTCCTTTGGATGTACTCACAAAGTTCTTTCATAGAGAAGAAAGTCTTACATGCAGCTTGTGTCGCCCCAATGTTCCCTTAGAGGCCAATGTGGTATCTAATGGAGTTGCTAGTTACATTTTAAAAGTCAGCAACATTCCTACATTACTGTTGATGCTCTGTTCAGTGATTGTTAGATGCTTTCCTTTTTCCATTTGGATACACTGGATGGGCGGTGGCACATATAGGTAACCCAAGTTGATCTAATCTACTCCATGTATTTCCAGGTATCATTTCTCTATTAAAATGATTTGCAGATTCTGTGTTTCATCACTACTAAGGAAAACACAAACACATATTGTTATACATATAATTACTTCTGGATAGCTGTAAAACAGTCATGGACTATTTCAGTGTAGTTAGCTACCTAGCCACAACTAGCATGGACTCACGTTAAACAAGAAATAAAGAAATCTTTTTCACTGATGTTACCATCTGTGTATCTCTTGACAAAAAAAAATAAAAATATCTTTTCACTTATATGCAAGATTTTGTGTGGTATTAACACAGGAGCATATATTTTTCCCTAAATATGGCTAGAAATGTACAGAGCAATTAATTTGCCTTGCACCTTACAGGCACTAAAATATAATCACTAAATTTTAGAATTAAAGGCCTTTAACTGAGGGCTGAGAAATAAATATCCTTGCTGGGGACATAAGCTAGTTAGTGAGAGAATCTGAAATAGAACCCAACTGTCCTAACTCCTGATTATTTTTGGTCTAACACAATAGCCTGAATCATTTGTTTATTGAATGAATTAGTGAATTAACTTTTTTTCTTTAGCATGATCAGTAGCCCTGAAAATAATAGTCAAACCTTGAAAAAACTGCTAAGAACTGTCTATATGTGTACCACTTTTGAGTATAGTGATCCATATTCTGTGATTACTTTTGTTGAAGTTATGATCTAAATCTATAAATGGCATTTTTAGTTTCACTACTATAAAGGATTGGTTTTATTATCTTTCAAAGAAATAGATATAGTAGCATTTATATAGTATAAACTTTCAGTGAACTGCATGATGGTTATTATTTGAGAATTACTCACCCACAGCTAATTTTTAGTTAGATTGATAACGACCTGTCACCACATACTCCTCAGCTGCTACTCTTTAGATGATATATGATGTGTGCAGATACAAGTCTTTTTAACATAGTTGTAAGCAAAATATATTTGTGACTTACATGTGGTATGTCTTTATTAATATTGTAACTCTTCCTATAAAGAGATAAGATATACTCCAAAAGCATGCTGTAATTAACTTCAACTTTCCCCTGCCTCTGGACTACCTCTCCCACTACTTCTTTCCAATAAGAAAACAAAAAAAAAAACATGTTACAAATCCTGTTGGAATATGGTACTT
Organism: Lagenorhynchus albirostris; assembly: GCF_949774975.1. Taxonomy (NCBI): domain Eukaryota; kingdom Metazoa; phylum Chordata; class Mammalia; order Artiodactyla; family Delphinidae; genus Lagenorhynchus; species Lagenorhynchus albirostris. Next base: position 85,736,262 of record NC_083104.1, on the reverse strand, counting down.
CTTACAGAGATTTATATGGGCATGTTACTGACAACACAGATATGATAAAGCGTTCTTCACTCTCTATGTATATTCAAAAACTAATTTTGTGTTTCAAATACTTTTGATAAATCTAAAAAGCTTAGCTCTAGTGTGTGTCTTTGAATAAATGTACTATTTATAATGGAATCAGAAGATCTTAGGTTTGGAGTAGCATCACATGCACAGCGGCCAAATGCATCAGTGTTGTGTCAACACCTGGATTGTATTCTCAGCTCTTCAACCTGACAAGTCTGTAACACTAAACTGTATCATTAAGCAATGCTAAGAAACTGCCTAACATTAAGCAATTCTAAAATGTAGGCAATAATATTACCTAAGTCAAAAGATTTTTGATTAAATGAGATTGATGTACTTAGAGTATCTAGAACATGGTACTCAAGAAGTCTCAGCTATTATTTTTGGAATGAAGTTCATCAATCAGTCAACTTCATTTCCTTTCAATGAAGACATTCCATGTGAAAACTCCCCAGGAGGTAGTAATCCAGATTCTGGTAAAATACTTCCAATGTTAGCAGACTTGCTAAAATTTTCCTCCTCTATTACTTGATAACACCAAGTGCAGAAAGTCCACCATTGTACTGAGCTAATAATACCTGCTTCCTCATAACTACTTCGGCTTTATCTTAGGCTTATACTGTTGGAAAATCTACGTAAACCCAATGGCAGCCCTTTAAATATTATGAGCATTTGTCCTATACCTTATATAAATTATCCTTTATGCTACTCTTACATTCTTATTGATATATACAGTTAATTAAATTGTTAGGCTAATTACAACCAACTTTTCAAGTTAAACTGAAAGGCATTTGAAAAAATTTTCTGTTTACCCACAAACTATTCATTTCCATTGAGTAGATGGTATTGGGAAAGTAGCTTAGCAACAATAACATTGTGGCCATAATAGGTATTTTTTAACCTTTTGTTCCCAAAGTTATTGCCTTTTCCAAGCAAAATGATAAATTAATAATAGTTCATTTACATCATCCTATTGTTTCCTCAAACTAGCATTGCATGTACTTGCTGGCAGTCAGACAATTACAAAAATGTGTTGCCTATTTAGTTCTCAAAATCTTAAAACAATTATTGCTTGTATGTTTTCTATTTTTCTTGTTTCTGTAATTCTGATTAACAATATATTCATGCATTTTTTTAAAAATCTGGTAGAAGGTTTTATATAACATTTAACTGTAAGTATATTTTCTTCACAACGTATTTTTCCCTCAGTATATTGATGGAAATAACATCCATTTTTAAAGGTATGGGAAAATACTTCCTAAATTATAAATTGAAATTTTATATAAAAGCTTTATATTTACCTTTATATTATTTCAATTTTCACTTTTATTTTTTTGATGTACCTATTCAATAGTTAAATTTTTTCTTTTCCTACTATTTCCACTTTAAATTTTCCTTAAGCTATAAATCTTTTAGAATTCTTAAGGGAAACGTTATCAGATACTCCTCTTTACGGTCTATCTTCTCAAAGACATTCAATTGTCTGAGCTTTTATTCAGCATAACCCTAAAGACAATTTTTTGGATCCATGGAGCTTAACACATTTCTCTCCAACCCACTATAATCTCTAGTTTTCTTTGTTCATACAGATTTGAAATCTACTGTCTTTGTAATACAGAGAATCACAAGTCCATTTTCTATTGTGCTGATTTAAGTAGCTCATAGTTATTACCAATGCCAATCTTGATTTTTCTTTTCTTGAAGAAAATAATAACCATCTCATAAAAATACCAGAGCTATTTATATTATGCTAAAGTTCTTTTTATTCTATTTGCTAATAACGTATTGCTGCAGTGTTTTGATAGATTGCTGTAACTTGCAATTTACACTAGCCATCATACATGAAATGTTGCACTGTTGCAATTTTGAAAGTATTTTTAATAATGTGTAAAATATTGAGCTTTCATTTTTAAGTGGTATATAATAAGTTCCTAATTATTTTCACTAATGAAAAGGAACAAAGCTGAGGATATACTAAATACCAGATCAATCCTAGCACCTAAATGATGCTTGAGAATATCTGGAATTCTGAAAACTGCATAATAAGATATAATCAAATCAGGCATTGATAATATATTACTGGGATCAGAATTTGAAAATGCACATTTTCCTTATCTTGCTCACCTAGATTTCTCTATCTCTCAATGCGGAAATATATCATCTATCTCTCAGACTGATAAAAAGAAATCACCTCGAAAGAGATAACTTCTTTCAAAATTTTCTACAGAACAAGAAAGATATAGGTAATCTGGGAATGAAGGAGATAAATATCTCCGCAAAAGAAATAGAAAGTCAAGTATTAGATAATTGTCCCAATGTGTAGCAAAAGAGACTTTTTACAACCTGCTGGTTTGATTATATGCAAATAATCTTGTAATCTTCATTATCATGCATTGAACATCCATTCTGTACTAGACATCTTGCCTGTGTTACATCACTTAATACTCATGGTAACTCTCTAAGTGTACATTATAATCCTAAATTTACACTGATAAAGATTTACTTACCCAGAGAGGGCAAGTAAATTGCCAAGTATGCATAGATATTATCTATGTAAGTTGCTGAATGAAGGATTTAAAATAAATTAAATTTAGTCCAAGTTCATGGATTACTGCTATGGATTTCCACAGTAAGCTATCCTATCCCTCCACTGTTAGAAATTTAGTCTTATCACATCTATAAGCAGGGTTCATCTCTTTTCTCTGATGGGGCAGTTTCTCCTCTTTTCTCTGATACTGGTAAAAACAATGTCTACTGCTCTGTGCCATCCTCTGAAACACCTTTGAGAGATCCTCAGAGTTTTCATTTGAATGCAAATGATGTTTAAAGATTTACTCTCTTTAGCCGAAGAATGAGAGCAGGCATTTTATGTTCTCTGAAGAAGTCAGATTTATCACATATGCCACTGTCCTGGGACCTGCTGTCTTGCCTGTCGGGGCCGGGCGGGGGCACCAATTGGCACCTGTAATCAGTCATGCATTGTGTATGCTCAGCACCCTTCTTACTGTTAGGTCTGGCCATATTTCCCACAGTCTGAAATTTATTCCCATCAGCCTGTACCCTAGCAGCAGAGAGTTTGTCTCTTTGATATGTTATTGGCTTCTAGAAGCCTGACAGTTTTCCCTGTGTAGTTTTAATACATACTGATGAGTTTCCTGAACTATTATGTACTCTCAAAAATCCTTACAGTACCTCAAAGGCATTTCACTTTACCTACTAGTTCCCAATATGGGGGGTCTCTGTACCACTACTGATTCTTCAAGGTACCAAAAGGGTTTGGGGGGGGCTTACTTTCAAAATTAAAAAAACTTAGGGGAAATAGTACTTTTAGAAAAGGTGAAGTTGTAGAGGTTCCACACAGCACTGAATTCTTTGATGGTACTAAGATCATGTTAACTCACTCTGATTACCTAGTTAATCAATGCTCATTAGAATCTCTGTTTAACAGCTGTGAATAGTATTGACTTTTAAATATTAAAAACTAATCAGTTAGTACTTCATAAAAGTAGTTTTTATTGACAAAATCCCAAACCACAGAGTCCAAGAGAAGGTAATTCAATGGCTCCTTGGAGAAGACAAGTTTGAGAACTACTGTTTTAATAGTAATGATAATTATTATGATTAGCACATTAAATAATGTAATCAGTTACCCTAGAGTGCCTACTATAAACCATACAATGTGTTAAGTGTCCCTTCCTGCACTAATTTTTTAAAACTTGGAGCATGTGAAAAATAGATAACATTGCCTCCTTTTTATACATTGTCCAAGTGTAAAAGCTGATTTACCCACATTTTCAATGCTAGAAAATCCTTGTTCTTTGTACCGCCTTACAGAGATCTCTACTCTAAGAGAAGTAATAATCTATTTAAGTGTAGACAGTCAGGCTGAATAAATTCATTTTAAGAAATTATCCCCTTTAAGAACTTACCTAATTAATTCAATATGAGGTTTTCTGATTATATGATAAAGTGAACCATGCAATTGTTATTCACCACTCTGCTGTATAGACACAGAACACACTTAGTATAAGTAAATCAGTATTTTCTGTCCATATACAGAGCAAGTTTCTCTATTTTTTTATTACATTGAAGAGACAGGCAAACGAAGAGGCTACTTCTTCCTGAGTAGCAACATGGAATTAGAGTCACGGCTCAAGTGATTTGGAAAGTCATCTGAGTATAAGGAAAATTGCTCTAAGGTGAGGATTCTTGAAAGATTAGCAGAATCTTACATTTTCCAAACAACAGAGTTATATAACCAAAACCCTAATCTTATGCACTTACTTATTAGTGCAGTACTCAACAAATGAAGCATACTGTTTCTAAGTTTTCTTCTTTTTAATCTATATTTATCTGATTCCCTGGGGTGTTTGCTGGTCTTTTTCCCCATATAACTCATTCTCCAGTAGTTTCCAAAGGGTTATGGATTTTTAGGGATACTATTTTTTAATCTTACTCATCAGCATATTATGTTCTGTTAAATAATAACAAAAATCATAATAAAAAATTAAAAAAGAGAATCTTTTTTTCTAATTATTCTTTAATCAGTTTACTATTATATTAAAGTCTTACATTGAGTTTTTCCCAATTTTGTGATCATCTCCCAAATAATCAAATACTCAGCCTGTCAAAAAATTCATAATCTGTATCTAAGTTCATAAATGCTAACATTTACATGAAATGTTATGACAGAGAAAGAGCTCCCTGTCACAGATGGACTTCACACTGAGAGGCTAAGAATAAGTCTGTCATGCAAATAATTACCCCCTAATTTATGTGTTTCATAATTAGATTTGCTTTTCTATATTGGATTTTGTGAAATCTGGATCCAGTTTGAAGAAAATGGGCAAAAAATAACACCAAGGTGATAGCAGAATATTTTACAAACTTCACTGTGAAATACAGGAGCCTGGCTAACCTTGCTGAATTTTAAAGTCCTCCCCCAAGTCAAAGATATCTCACTAAAAGTCTGGAACCAAATGCTGGGTTGGTGTTGGCTCTGTCTCAACCTTCCACATCCAAATTTTCAGCAATTTCATCAGCATAATTTATAATCATATAGCATAAACGATGAGGCAGGATTTCTGAAAATGTAGTAATGAACATCAGTTATTCTGTACACCCCAAATAATGCTTTTTGAATAAAACAATTTCATCAAAACTAGACAAGTATAGGGAATAAATAAGAGCTTTATACTTAAGCAATACCTATTCCAAAAAAAGGCTGACATGGGGAAGTAACATGAGGAGAACTGAATCATGCATTCTGTTGGTCTAATGGAAAAACTTCAAGCAATATGGCATCGTTCTGAAGCTTTGGTATAACCAAAGCACCAATTCAGTGAGTAGTTACCAGAAAAGGGGTTTTACCACTTGAAGAAATGATTCTCACAGCCTATAAAGCAATGAATGGCACACTGAGAACATCTACAACAACAAAGAATATGTCTACTCTATACTACAGTATCAAGAAATTGATCATGCATCAGTAAATTTAGACATATATTAGCAATTGAATAATAATATCAACACTATGTGCAATCAGAATCCTCGATCTTTTAGGTTATTAGAAATATATCCTGGCATCAGAGTGTACTGGAAGTAACTGAGTTGAATTGGGACTAGGCTTGATCCTGCCCCATACTAGTTATGTAACTGTTGCCAAAGGAGCTCTGCTTTCTTATTTTTTAGTTTGTTAAATTATGGAATACAATTTAGATGATCTCTAGGTCCTTTCACTCTATAATTCTATCACCTCTATAACAAATATGTATGTGTGAATATGGGGGAAACAAAACTAAGCCTCAGCTATTAGAGAAGTAATCCTTCAAAGTACCATTCCTAAATTAGAGATATTTCATGAGCTAGTTAACAAAGTTATAATAAGTGTAAATTTTTATAGTGACCATCTACATCTATAAATGAGTCGATAAAATCATCTAATGATCTTAATACAATCATTGGCTCAAGCAAAAGTTTAAAAAGATTTTCTACTAATAGAGCATAAGCAGATGGATTTGGAAGTTTGGAGGGTCTGTAGGATAGTTATCGTGTTCCATAAATGAAAGGAATTTGGGGTATCTCTCTGTTCATGCACAAGGTATCACATCACATCCCTCCTAGTAATTAGTGATCCTTAACTATGCCATTCAATACTTAAAGGTCTCACCAGCATATCAGTAGAGATAGGGACTCATTAGGTAATAATACACATTTGTTTGGTCTTTGCTCTACCAGTCCATATAGAGCAAAGACTTGCAAATCTTCAACTCAAAACGTTTCTCCCTGGCCCCTAGGATTTTCTATCCAATTCACATCATTCTTAGTTTCAACCTGATATTTTTTGTTTTATTTCCTTTCACAGTTCTACATAACTCCTTAAATTCCTAGATTTTTAAACATTTTAGCATGCTCTATCTTATCTCCTGCTCCTAATCTCTACCAATTTAGGAATGGAACTATATATTTAGTTTGACAGCCATTCAATAAGTCAATCTCTTAATCACTCTTCATGCTCCTTGTCAGGTTGCTTCCATTTATCAACTCTTGAAGACTTGAATGCCAGACCTCAAATACAGCTGCAGAAGTTGAGCTGTATTCTCATGATATTAAATAGAGAAAAATTGATAACTCCAGGAAATGAAACTTGGATCAAACCATCACTGCTTGACACTAATTCCCTAGGATTGAGGAAGACCAATAATTTAGTTTTATCACTTGAACATGAAACTAAAAGAAAAATCAACTAAAAAAATTAAGATCCATGATGGATCTTTGAACTGATAATTTAACACCTGAAGGACTACTGAAAAACAGAGATTCATAGGTAAATATGAAAATACTCACAAGCACATTTAGAGGATCACTGATCCCTTCCTTTCAGTCTAAGCAGACATGCAACTAAGTCGATCCTAAAAGCGAGTTGGCACAGAGTTCATTTGTCATATTTATGGCTGCGAATCATTTTTTGATATAGCCTTTCTATATTAGTAATGCCCTACATTATGAGTTCTCCTTCCTCAAATTAGAATTAAGAATTCAAATGTTCTGCCTTTCTTTTTTTCTTGGGGAGAGGGGTGAGTGGAGGGAGTGTGACTTGACCAATCAAAATCCTCCAGAAGAGATTTTGACTCAGGAGTGAATAATGTGTACAAATAGGCTAGATGTAGACTTCTAATTTTGCTTACATAGATGGCAAAGATGACAAAGAGATATCTACATTTTGAGAACAACTATAGCTGCAAGGTTGAAACCCTGATGCTTCGCAGAAATAGTTTCAATAAAGGTGAATTCCTGGCATTATTTGAAATGGTAGCAGCAGTAATGGTGCTTTTCTTCAGATTTGGGGTATTTTTTTCTGGACCCTTAATCATAAATCAACTTATTTAGCCCCCACCCCTCACCAGCAATGATTTTAGGAACTATTGAATATATTCCAATAACAAACAGCTCTACTTATATTAGCCTGAGCAAATCTTTTTTCAACTAAGAACACTGACTTAAAAGCTAATCAGAAAACTCTGGTCTGAAGTACAGGGGGCGAGGCATCTGAACACGGCCCCCTATGAGCAAGTGGAAATAGACTGAGCACAGAGGAAAAGAAGAAAAGGGTCTTGGTGCTCAGGCCGGAACCTATGAGGTGGGACAGCCGAGTTCAGGACACTGGCCTAACAGAGGCCTCCTGGCCCCACGTATATCAATCGGCAAGAGCTCTCCCAGAGATCTCCGAATCAACACTAAGACCCAGCTCCACGGACAGCCAGCAAGCTCCAGTGCTGGACACCCCATGACAAACAACTAGCAAGACAGGAACACAACCCCATCCATTAGCAGAGAGGCTGCCGAAAATCACACTAAGTACACAGACACACCAAAACACCACTGCATATGGCCCTGCCCACAAGAAAGACAAGATCCAGCCTCATTCACTAGAACCAAGGCACCAGTCACCTCCACCAGGAAGCCTACACAAGCCAATAAACCAACCTCACCCACTGCAGACATCAAAAACAACGGGAATTACGAACATGCAGACTGCAAAACAGGAGACCCCAAATACAGTAAGTTAAGCAAAATGAGAAGACAGAGAAATATGAAGCAGATGAGGGAGCAAGGTAAAAACGCACGAGACCAGACAAATGAAGAGGAAATAGGCAGTATACCTAAAAAAGAATTCAGAGAAATGATAGTAAAGATGATCCAAAATCTTGGAAATAGAATGGAGAAAATACAAGAAACGTTTAACAAGCAGCTAGAAGAACTAAAGAGCAAACAAACAGGGATGAACAACACAATAAATGAAATTAAAAATTCTTTAGAGGGGATCAGTAGCAGAATAACTGAGGCAGAGGAACAGATAAGTGACCTGGAAGATAAAATAGTGGAAATAACGACTGCAGAGCAGAATAAAGAAAAAAGAATGAAAAGAATTGAACACAGTCTCAGAGACCTCTGGGAAAACATTAAACACAACAACATTCAAATGACAGGGGTCCCAGAAGAAGAAGAGAAAAAGAAAGGGACTGAGAAAATATTTGAAGAGATTACAGTTGAAAACTTCCCTAAAATGGAAAAGGAAATGGTCAAGTCCAGGAAGTGCAGAGAGTCCCATACAGGATAAATCCAAGGAGAAACACACCAAGACAAATATTAATCAAACCATCAAAAAATTAAATATAAAGAAAATATGTTGAAAGCAGCAAGGGAAAAGCAACAAATAACACACAAGGGAATCCCCATTAGGTTAACCGCTGAACTTTCAGCAGAAACGCTGCAAGCCAGAAGGGTGAGGAAGGACATATTTAAAGTGACGAAAGGGAAAAACCTACAACCAAGATTACTCTACCCACCAAGAATCTCATTCAGATTCAACAGAGAAATTAAAACCTTTACAGACAAGCAAAAGCTAAGAGAATTCAGCACCACCAAACCAGCTTTTCAACAAATGCTAAAGGAACTTCTCTAGGGAGGAAACACAAGAGAAGAAAAGACATACAATAACAAACCCAAAACAATTAAGAAAATGGTAATAGGGGGCTTCCCTGGTGGCGCAGTGGTTGAGAGTCCGCCTGCCGATGCAGGGACACGGGTTCATGCCCCAGTCCGGGAAGATCCCACATGCCGTGGGGCAGCTGGGCCCGTGAGCCATGGCCGCTGAGCCTGCGCGTCCGGAGCCTGTGCTCCGCAATGGGAGAGGCCACAACAGTGAGAGGCCCGCGTACCGCAAAAAAAACAAAACAAAACAAAACAAAAAAAGAAAATGGTAATAGGAAAATACATATCAATAATTACCTTAAAGATAAATGGAGTAAATGCTCCAACCAAAAGACATAGACTGGCTGAATGGATATAAAAGCAAGACCTGTATATGTGCTGTCTACAAGAGACCCACTTCAGACCTAGGGACACATACAGACTGAAAGTGAGGGGATGGAAAAAGATATTCCATGCAAATGGAAATCAAAAGAAAGCTGGAGTAGCAATTCTCATATCAGACAAAGAGACTTAAAAATAAAGACCATTACAAGAGACAAAGAAGGACACTACATAATGATCAAGGGGGTCAATCCAAAAAGAAGATAAAACAATTGTAAATATTTATGCACCCAACATAGGAGCACCTCAATATATAAGGCAAATGCTAACAGCGATAAAAGGGGAAATTGACAGCAACACAATAATAGTTGGGGACTTTAACACCCCACTTTCACCAATGGACAGATCATCCAAAATGAAAATAAATCATGAAACACAAGCTTTAAAAGACACATTAAACAAGATGGACTTAATGGATATTTATAGGACATTCCATCCAAAAACAACAGAATACACATTATTCTCAAGTGCTCATGGAACATTCTCCAAGATAGATCATATCTTGGGTCACAAATCAAGCCTTGGTAAACTTAAGAAAACTGAAATTGTGTCAAGTATCGTTTCCAACCACAACGCTATGAGACTACATATCAAGTACAGGAAAAAGAAACTGTAAAAAATACAAACACATGGAAGCTAAACAATACATTACTAAATAACCAAGATATAACAGAAGAAATCAAAGAGGAAATCAAAAAAAACCTAGAAATAAATGAAAATGAAAACACGATGACCCAAAACCTATGGGATGCAGCAAAAGCAGTTCTAAGAGGGAAGTTTATAGCAATACAATACTTCGTCAAGAAACAAGAAAAATCTAAAATACACAACGTAACTTTACACCTAAAACAATTAGAGGAAGAACAAAAAAACCCCAAAGTTAGCAGAAGGAAAGAAATCATAAAGATCAGAACAGAAATAAATGAAAAAGAAATGAAGAAAACAAGAGCAAAGATTAATAAAACCAAAAGCTGGTTCTTTGAGAAGATAAACAAAATTGATAAACCATTAGCCAGACTCATTGAGAAAAAAAGGGAGAAGACTCAAATCAATAGAATTAGAAATGAAAAAGGAGAAATAACAACTGACACAGTGGAAAAACGAACGATCATGAGAGATTACTACAAGCAACTATATGCCAATGAAATGGACAACCTGGAATAAATGGAAAAATCCTTAGAAAAGCACAACCTTCCGAGACTGAACCAGGAAGAAATAGAAAATATAAACAGACCAATCACAAGCACTGAACTTGAAACCGTGCTTAAAAATCTTCCAACAAACAAAATCCCAGGACCAGATGGCTTCACAAGCAAATTCTATCAAACATTTAGAGAAGAGCGAACACCTACCCTTCTCAAACTCTTCCAACCTATAGCAGAGGAAGGAACACTCCCAAACTCATTCTACGAGGCCACCATCACCCTGATACCAAAACCAAACAAAGATGTCACAAAAAAAGGATAACTACAGGCCAATACCACTGATGAACACAGATGCAAAAATCCCCAACAAAATACTAGCAAACATAATCCGATAGCACATTAAAGGATCATACACCATAATTAAATGGGGTTTATCCCAGGAATGCAAGGATTCTTCAATATACAAATATCAATGAATGTGATACACCATATTAACAAGCTGAAAGATAAAAACTATATAATCATCTCAGTAGATAAACAAAAAGCTTTTGACAAAATTCAACATCCATTTAGGAAAAAACCCTCCAGAAAGTAGGCATAGAAGGAACTTACCTCAACATAATAAAGGCCATATATGACAAATCCAGAGCCAACATCATCCTCAATGGTGAAAAACTGAAACCATTTCCACTAAGATCAGGAACAAGTCAAGGTTGCCCACTCTCACCATTATTATTCAACATAGTTTTGGAAGTTTTAGCCACAGCAATCAGAGAAGAAAAAGAAATAAAAGGAATCCAAATCGGAAAAGAAGAAGTAAAGCTGTCACTGTTTGCAGATGACATGATATTATTATACATAGAGAATCCTAAACAAGCTACCAGAAAACTACTAGAGCTAATCAATGAATTTGGTAATGTAGCCAGATACAAAATTAATGCACAGAAATCTTTTGCATTCCTATACACTAATGATGAAAAATCTGAAAGAGAAATTAAGGAAACAGGGACTTCCTTGGTGGCAGAGTTGTTAAGAATCTGCCTGCCAATGCAGGGGACACGGGTTTGAGCCCTGGTCTGGGAAGACCCCACATGCCACAGAGCAACTAAGCCTGTGCACCACAACTACTGAGCCTGCGCTCTAGACTCCACGAGCCACAGCTACTGATGCCCGTGCCTAGAGCCTGTGCTCTGCAACAAGAGAAGCTACTGCAATGAGAAGCCTGCAAACCACAACGAAGAGTACCTCCCGCTCACCATAACTAGACAAAGCCTGCGTGCAGCAACAAACACCAAAGGCAGCCAAAAATAAATAAATAAATTTAGTTAATTAAAAAAAAATAAAGAAAAAAATTAAGGAGACACTCCCATTTACCACTGCAACAAAAGGAATAAAATACCTAGGAATAAACTAGGTATTTTTTTCTTCTAAGGAGAAAAAAGACCTGTATGGAGAAAATTATAAGACATTGCTGAAAGAAATTAAAGATGATACAAATAGATGGAGAGATATACCATGTTCTTGGATTGGAAGAATCAACATTGTGAAAATGAGTCTACTACCCAAAGCAATCTACAAATTCAATGCAATCCCTATCAAACTACCAATGGCATTTTTCACAGAACTAGAACAAATAATTTCACAATTTGTATGGAAACACAAAAGGCCCCGAATAGCCAAAGCGATCTTGAGAAAGAAAAACGGAGGAATCAGGCTCCCTGACTTCAGACTATACTACAAAGCTACAGTAATCAAGACAGTATGGTACTGGCACAAAAACAGAAAGATAGATCAATGGAACAGCATAGAAAGCCCAGAGATAAAGCCATGCACATATGGTCACCTTACCTTTGATAAAGGAGACAAGAATATACAGTGGAGAAAAGACAGCCTCTTCAATAAGTGGTGCTGGGAAAACTGGACAGTTACATGTTAAAGAATGAAATTAGAACATTCCCTAACACCATATGCAAAAATAAACTCAAAATGAATTAAAGACCTAAATGTAAGCCCAGAGAAATGGAAATAAAAATAAACAAATAGGACCTAATGAAACTTAAAATCTTTTGCACAGCAAAGGAAACCATAAACAAGATGAAAAGACAACCCTCAGGATGGGAGAAAATATTTGCAAATGAAGCAACTGACAAAGGACCAACCTACAAAATTTACAAGCAGCTCATGCAGCTCAATATCAAAAACACAAACAACTCAATCGAAAAATGGGCAGAAGACCTAAATAGACATTTCTCCAAAGAAGATATACAGATTGCCAACAAACACATAAAAGGATGCTCATCACTCATCATCAGAAAATTTCAAACCAAAACTACAATGAGGTATCACCTCACACCAGTCAGAATGGCCATCAACAAAAAATCTAGACAATAATTGCTGAATAGGGTGTGGAGAAAAGGGAACCCTCTTGCACTGTTGGTGAGAATGTAAACTGATACAGCCACTATGGAGAACAGTATGGAGTTTCCTTAAAAAAACTAAAAATAGGGCTTCCCTGGTGGTGCAGTGGTTGAGAGTCTGCCTGCCGATGCAGGTGACACGGGTTCGTGCCCCGGTCCAGGAGGATCCCAGGTGCCACGGAGCAGCTGGGCCTGTGAGCCATAGCTGCTGAGCCTGCACATCTGGAGCCTGTGGTCCCCAACGGGAGAGGTCACAACAGTGAGAGGCCCGTGTACTGCAAAAAAACCCAAAAAAAAACTAAAAATAGAACTACCATACGACCCAGCAATCCCACTACTAGGCATATATCCCAAGAAAACCATAATTCAAAGAGTCATGTACCACAATGTTCATTGCACCTCTATTTACAATAGCCAGGACATGGAAGCAACCTAAGTGTCCATCAACAGATGAATGGATAAAGAAGATGTGGCACATATATACAATGGAATATTACTCAGCCATAAAAAGAAAAGAAATTGAGTTATTTGGAGTAAGGTGGATGGACCCAGAGTCTGTCATACAGAGTGAAGTAAGTCAGAAAGAGAAAAACAAATACTGTATGCTAACACATATATATGGAATCTAAAAAAAAAATGGTCATGAAGAACCTAGGGGCAAGACGGGAATAAAGACACAGACCTAGTAGAGAATGGACTTGAGGATACGGGGAGGGAGAAGGGTAAGCTGTGACAAAGTGAGAGAGTGGCATGGACATATATACACTACCAAATGTAAAATAGATAGCTAGTGGGAAGCAGCCGCATAGCACAGGGAGATCAGCTCGGTGCTTTGTGACCACCTAGAGGGATGGGATAGGGTGGGTGGGAGGGAGGGAGACACAAGAGGGAAGAGATATGGGGACATATATATATGTATAACTGATTCACTTTGTTATAAAGCCGAAACTAACACACCATTGTAAAGCAGTTATACTCCAATAAAGATGTTTAAAAAAATAATAAATAAATAAATTAAGAGAAGGGACTTCCCTAACTGTCCAGTGGTGAAGACTTCACCTTTCAATGCAGGGAGTGTGGGTTCAATCCCTGGTTGGGGAGCTAAGACCCTGCATGCCTCATGGCCAAAAAACCAAAACATAAAACAGAGGCAATATTGTAACAAATTCAATAAAGATTTAAAAAATGGTCCATATCAAAAAAAATCTAATAAAATAAAATAAAGGGAAAATAGTGATTTTTCAGAACAACAGAAGTTTAAGAGCTGAGAGAATTTACTATCAGAATACTTGAATGACAAGTGTTAAAGTTCTTGAAGCAAAAGAAGTAAAATATCAGACAGTAGCTTGTATCTACATAAAGAAATGAAGAGTTTCAGAAATGGTAAAAGTAAAGATAAATAGAAAACACTTTTTTTTCCTAAATTTAATTTCTCTAGAATAAAACTGAGTGTTTAAAACAAAAATTATAACAAGTACTAAGGGGATTATATACATATGTAAAAGTAAAATGTATGACAAAAGACAATTGATGAGGGGAAATGGAACCATAATATTGTAAGCTTCATATATTATATGAGAAATGGTTATTATATTATTTTTAGGTAGACTGTGAGAAGTTATATATATATATTTTAAAAGCTAGAGCTACTATTAAAAACGGTAGCCTAAAAATAATAAAAATACTGGCGTAAAAGTAAGATAATAGTGGTAATAATATGGAATACTGAAAAACAGTTAAAATAAGAGAAAGCCGGAAAAGACTGAAAACAAGTAAAAAGAACAGATGGTACAATGAGAAGACAAAGAGCAAAGAGGCAGATAAAATAGCAACCATATTGATAGTAAAATTAAATATAAATATTTGAACACACCAATACAAAGGCAGAGTATGTTGGACTGATTTTTTGAAAAAGCCTGTCTACAATAAAATATTTTAAATATAAAGACAGATATAGATTAAAAGTAAAATTATGAGAAAAGTTCTACTCTGCAAACACTAATCATAACAAAGCTGAAATGATAATACTGACATCAGGCAAAGAATACTTCAGAACTAAAACTATTACCAGGAATAAAGAGAGACATTTTATAATGATTATGGGGTCAATTCATTAAGAAGACATAACAATCTCCACAGCACATGTGTTTAACAATAGCGCTTCAAAGTATTGAAACAAAAACTGGTAGAATTAACTGAAGAAATAAACTAACCCACAATTATAATAGGAGACTTCAACAACTCCTCCCTGAGTAATTGATAGAAAAAATAGGCAGAAAATCAGTAAGAAGATAGAGATGCAAACAATACCATCAACCAAATTTACCTAATAGACATTTATAGAACTACATGCACAATAACAACAATTCCATATTATTTTCAAGTGCATATGTATGTTTACTAGAAATTTCTAAAATTAAAAAAAATGAATTATACATTGAACTCAAGAAATCAGGATAACAACAGTAACGTGGAGTAGAAAAAATATATTTTTATAATATAATGTTCAGAAAATAATTGTTTTAATAATTAAACTAAAAACCAAGTCTTTGAAATGCCCTCAGTTTAAAGGGGTTAGCAAAATCAAGAAAGAGAGAGAATAAATAAAAAATATAAACAAAGTTTAAAATGAGTTAATAAACTAAACAAATAACATGAAAAATTATGAGGGTATTTTCCTCACCTCTCTGTACTTCTCTTTGGAAATCTGTATGAATAAGATATATTTAAGAAAGTTATAAATTATCAAATTTGCTTTAAAACAAACACACAAACAAATATTCTAAAGAGCTTTATCAAAGAATACCACCAGGTCTAGATGACTGCAAAGCTGATAACTTTAAACTTTCAAAGAATATATATTTCCAGTGTTGTTTAAACTACTCAGTATCAGAGGGGAAAAAAGATATTTTCATAGAAAAATAAGCTTGGAAGTATAGACAGGAAAATCCTGGAAATGAAGAATAACAAGGAAGGACAAGCCTTGAAAAACATTAAAATACTTTTACAAAGTTACATTACTTCAAACAATCTAAAACTGAGAAGGAAATAGGTAAAGAGATGAAAAAAACAGAGAGAGAATCCAGACCCAAAGATATAGGGAATCTAGTTGTACATAATAAAGATGGATCTCAAATCAGTGGGAAAAATTATATAAATGCATACTTTGGGAATGACCATCTAGTCATTTAGAAGAAAAATTAAGCGGGATTTCTATGTTAATGTTTTATAAAAAATCAATTCCAAACGGATCAAACTCTACTTGTTAAAATAGAAACCATTCAAATTCCAGAAGGAATCTTGGGATATATTTTAAAATAAAAAATTTTGATTCAAAATAATTAAAATGGTGTCCTGAAGCATGACTTTAAATCATAAAATACTTAATAAAATGGAACATTTATGGTGAAAAACATCATTAACAAAGTTAAAAGATGAATGACTTTCTTGGGAAAAGTTTTCAAATTCCAATGCTTTGTACATGAAAAACATCCAGTAAGTTGATGAACTGACACAGAGTACGCATCAATAAGAACAGGAGTATATAATATTATGGAATGCTGTGGTAATCCATCATAATTTAAAATTATGACCTAGTCATTCCAATTCTGAGATTTATCTTCAGAGATAATCATACAAGTGGCAAAAATGTTTAAATATAACATTTTAATAGGGAAAAGACTAAAAAATAAAATTTCATAAAGAGATTAAATGAATTATGCTATATTGATACAATGGAATGTTAGGCAAATAAATTTCCTTGTAGAAAACTTGTATATATACATACAAATATATATGTACTACATAGACACACAAATACATATATATATACACATACACACACCATATATATATACACACAAACACATGCACACCACATTATACCATAATTTTTTACTACTCTTATAATACAAACAAGTATAAAGTTAAATAACTCAATTTTTTCCTATTCTGGGAATATAGATTACTAGTTAAACAAAGGAGGAAACTTTATGCAAATTCTGTTTAATTACTGCACAGTAATTTTTTAAAAATAAATTTATTTATTTATTTTTGGCAGCGTGGGTCTTTACTGCGGTGCGCGGGCTTTCTCTAGTTGCAGTGAGCGGGGGCTACTCTTCGTGGTAGTGTGCAGGCTTCTCATTGCGGTGGCTTCTCTTGTTGCTCTGCGCACCTAGAGCCCGGGCTTCAGTAGTTGTGGCTCACGGGCTCTAGAGCACAGGCTCAGTAGTTATAGTGTACGGGCTTAGTTGCTCCGTGGCATGTGGGATCATCCCAGCCCAGGGCTCGAACCCGTGTCCCCTGCATTGGCAGGCAGATTCTTAACCACTGCGCCACCCGGGAAGCCCTGCACAGTAATTTTAAATATTCATTTTATATTTTTATAGTTATGGGTCTATCTTGAAGGATACATTCGTTTAAAGGTCAAATTCCTTCTGCTTCTATAAGCACAATATATTCTGTAAGCATGTATTTTAACTTTATGACTATTTTACCTATTTAAGATAATCGTAAGTGAAATTAAATCCCATGTATTTTCTGTAAGTTAAGTATGTAGAAAGGCTTTTGTATTTCTTATATTTCATAAGTGATTCAACTCCAACAGGTAGCATTTCCTGTTCAGGAAAAAAAGAGAGCACATAGTGAGCCTATTACTATATTTAAAACCCCAAAGATGTTTAGCATGTTGCTGGCAAGCCACTAAGTGGAATTCTTCAGTATCTTCTCAATAAGGGAAACTGGGAAGATGTAGAAGAAGACCTACCACAGAAATCTATGCTGGTCCCACTCCCAGAAAATTCTGTAGCCCTATGCAGCAAGTTCCATTTCCCCAAAATCTATGTTTGTGACACTTGGGCTATACATATTAAATTAGATTAAAACTGTCCCACTTTGCTGTGAATCAACTGAAAATGAATGAGAGCTTGAATCACAACTACTCTTTCTTCTGAAAATGTCTGGGATTTGTGCTATACAATTCTTGTCAATGGTAAAATGTTTAGGGAATTTTCCACCTATCATATATATCACTACAAAGGTGAAATTTTGAGGATCTTAAATGCTAATCCTCAAACTTTGACCAAATTCTTATAAGTGGAACATAAATTTCCTCAAAAGACACATGTAACTATCTCAAATCCATTCTGCTCAACTATTTCTTATCTTGAAATTGATAGTACAAGACAACAGTTTATAGAAGAAGGAAACCGGAGCCCATATGATGCAAAAATGTTCTTTTCACAGTTACATGTGCCCCCATTTTATTTTGATATTATCAAAAGAATATTTCAAGAATCTTACTTTTTAAAATGTAAATACTAAATATTTTTCTGAGGTCTTTAAAAGCCTATGATTGCCTTCATAAGCACTCAAAACAAGAAGAAATAATTTTTCTTAACCACAAAAGCAACTACTATAATAGCTATTTAGTCCAAAAGCAAACCACGGGAATGAGCATTGCTTTCAGTAGAAGTGGTTTCAGGAACTTATTATAACTCTCTCTCATCTACTATAATCAGGGAAAGGGCATTTGATTAATCAAATTTATTTTGATGTTGAGGAATTATCTAAGTACATAAGACGTGGCACATGAGCTCTGACTTTTACAATAGGAGACAATGACATGATTAAATGAGACGCCTCTCTAGGGAAAGTGATTGGAGAAACTGTGATTATAGGCTTTGGAATGATTTGCATGTAAAATCTAAGAAACTAGGAGAGTTGGTTACTTGATACACACTTAGGAAGCTGGCTTCTTATATTTAGGGGATTAAGTATCTGGAAGAGCAAGGATGGATTTCTGTAACAGTCAAGCCTGGAGAAAGAAGCCTGTGCAATTATTTTAATAAAGAAAATTTAATATTAACAATTCTCAAGCAGGCATCAGGGAACAGAAAATGTACTACTACTGCTACTACTATTACTACGGATACTAACAATTAAAGATACTGAGGAATCACAGAGGCAGTTGCTATAGGTTGAAGCTGAGGCAATGGAGGTGCCTGAGCAACTAGGACTTGCACCCCTGAGGCAGAGATGTTGTCTGGTAACTAACTGGTAGCTCAGGAGATGGTCCCTTGGAGCTGAGACACAGACTTCTAAGAAAGGAGCTTCAGCCAACTGGTACTGGCATTTCTCAGGAGACTGGTTCTAGCAAATGGAAAAACTGCAACCTGAAGTCAACTGTTACTATTTGAATGAACTGCCATTGCCAAGGTGAAGAGCCATTAATGTGATGACACTGACAGGCACAGGCAGAAAACAGGAAGTATCAACTCCCCTCCCTCCTCAAATCACATGGTTTCACCTTAGCAGCCCTTATTGGCAGAGCCTAAGGGGAAACCAACTGGCAAAGGAGAAATGTGGTTTGGGAAGAGTACCAGCCCCAGAAACTGAGAGACAAAGCTCAACAGCCAGCACAACTCACCTATTTGAATACTAAAGATTAATACTTGCCCTTCTACACATTGTTGAATGTCCAACAGTAACAAAAAATTATACTGATGCTTAAACATTCTCACTTTCTTCCTAAAACAAGGAGGTGCAAAATCCCAATCGTTTTTTGGCATAGAATTAGTCCTCCTCAAATTTAATTACAGTCTAATCCTTGTGGAAAATAATAAAGGGGAGGAGAAAAAAATTAATTAAGTCAATTTCCCAGTGGTTTTTGGTTTCCAGTTTCTATATTTTTTATCAACTTGTTTTTTAATAGTTAAATAATGGGGTCTTTTTTTAATTCTTGAAATTTTTTTAGGTAGTTTTGTGGGTGTGCCTTACTATATAGTCATTGTGAAGTGTTCTTGAGTGCTTGAAAGAAGGTATACTCTCTATAAGATTCAGTACTGTGTGCATATATGTATGTATGTTGACACATGTACACACATATACAGATGTATAAACATAATACATTATACATGTGAGTGTATATCTGGGCTTTCTTGTATATGTATGTACATGCTTATATCTATTTATGGCCAAATCCATGAAAAATAAATTATAATCAAATAGATGTGTATGTACTTAATTCAGATACATCTATTTATACTACTTAGCTCCTCTGTATACTCATTTCTTGCCTGGACTGAGAGATACAAGATAAAATCTCCTAATACATTTGTCTATTTCTGTTGTGATCATCCTGTAGAAACTAGATGAACCCCCCCCACACACACACACACCCCCAAAACTTTTGTTCAGATATTGATACTAGTGAATACCACACATGCACCAAGTGGGTATGAAAAGGTTTATTCCTCACATGATGAGGCTTTCTTGAGAGAGCAGGGCAGGATCCCAAGCAGGTCCAAATGTGTCTTGGGAGAAAGGAAGAAGAGACTGGCTTGGTTTTTAATGTGGTTAGGGAATGAGATTGGGAAGAGCTGAGGCTTACATAGTTCGAGTGTTCCATCAGTACCAAAGGAGAGAGTACCAGGCTTTCTTACTGGCTTGGGACAGAAGTGGAAAGGAGAATGGGAGACCTGAAAGTTGTCAGGAATCAAATATCAAAAATGGAGTCAGACATTTTATTACAATTTCTTATTGAATGTCTTGTTTTTTGGCAGCAAATGTTTTGATGCTGTGTTATTTGGTGTATGAAGATTCAGGATGATTAGATTTTCAGTTTGGGTTGTAGCCTTTGCCATTTAAAAGTGCCCCCTCTCTTTCGTGATTAATGATTATGCCCCCAATTCAACCTTCTCTTCCATGGTTTGCTTTGTTTCCTCCCATGATTTTATTTTGGCATTTCTGAAGAACAATGATTTAAAGTTTAGAAAGCTGTTTAAGTCAGTGTGAAATTCGATATTGTTTTTTGATGCAATCTAATTTTTCTAGTTAAATATACTTATGTACATATTATCAAAGCATTTTATTTTATATTTTGTTCTCTGTTATAAATATGTCATAAAGATTTCTACATGGTTACTGTTTGTTTTTTGTATGCCTTTGTTTTCTTCTAATAGTAATTTGGAAATATATAAGTAGCATGGTTTTCCTAGTTTACCTTTAGAAATTATGAAACTATAAGTGCATTAACTTTCACTTTTTTAACTTAGAAACTTTA
Source organism: Lagenorhynchus albirostris (assembly GCF_949774975.1). NCBI lineage: Eukaryota > Metazoa > Chordata > Mammalia > Artiodactyla > Delphinidae > Lagenorhynchus > Lagenorhynchus albirostris. The sequence continues at coordinate 85,715,206 of NC_083104.1, read as the reverse complement.
GATAGAATCTACCAACTCTTGTACTTACTAAATAAAGAATTTAGCATTTTTAAACGTTTTGGCACCTGTTCGTCGTCATATCCATCTGAGTTTCATAAGATTATATTTTAATATTAAAGTGATTTTACACGAACATAGATCCTCTGATCATATTTCAACAGCTTTTGTCATTTGCACTATAAAAATAGATGATGTAGTAACAACAAGTCCTGTTAAACCACATCTTTTCACTTTGTTTTGAGTCATCCTTTGATTGGCTGAATGTGGTCATCAAATATCTTTCAATGACGAGGTTATATTGAGTTATGCATCCATGGAGAATGTTTATTTTATTGCCTTAAAACTTGATTATTAAATCTGTATTTTAAATTCTCAGATCATTACTGCATTGTTTAGCAATATACTGGAATTTAATAAACTCCATTAAATTATGAAGCCATTCTGATTTTTCACTCCTTATGCATCACTTACATCTGCCTAGATCCTTGTAGGATTCTTCTTTGAAGTTAAGTAACTTTACTGCTATGTCCCATTGTTTATCAATTTATGTCAATTTTGAAAATTCAGATATTCCTAGATTTAATACAACATAAAGTTGATTGGTACTTTCACATTCTTCTGATAACACGTTTTTAGAAAGTATACATTTAAGCCTCCCAGCTTACATACCATGATTTCTAGTTTATAAATTCTATCTGAAACTCAAAAAATTACTATTATTTTATTAAATTGATTTACCTAAAGGCTTTATTATTATTTTGTACCAATAAGATTTACATATGTATCATTTTCATCCTCCTGATTAAACTCAAAAATACTCTGATTGTTTAAAATATTATTTAAGAGTTGATTTATCTAAAGAAATTTTTGTCTTAGTTTAGATTTACATTAAAAAAATTTACTCTGTTCATTGCTTTTTATTTCTTGCACATCAATGCTTCCATTAGGATCATCTTTTACGTGATAACTACCTGTTAACTGTAATTAATGCCTTCAGTTTGTTTTTATTTGACAATATCTTTGTTTCATATATATTTTTATGACTTTTACTGAGATTTGATTCACATACCTTAAAATTCACCCAATTAAAATGTACAATTCAGTGGAGTTTAATATATTCATAGAATTGTGCAATGATCATACATTACTATGTAATGTAGCAATATTTCATCATCCCCAAAAGAAGCCTCATACCCATCAGTACTCCCTTCCCATTCCCCCTCTCCATAGTCCCTAGAAATCACTAATCTCTTTTCTGTCTCTATGAATTTGCCTAATCTGACATTTCAAACACATGGAATAATACATATTATGTCCCTTTGTGTCTAGCTTCTTTCACTCAGCATAATGTTCTCAAAGTTGAAGATTTCATGTTATAGCCTCTATGAGTATCTCAGTCCTTTTTTATTTTTAAGTGAAAGCGGGTTTATTCAGAGCGTTAACACGTTCCGTAGGCAGAATGCAGACCGTCTCAGAAAGTGAGAGCAGCCTATTTCATTCCTTTTTACAACAAATATTATCCCATTTTATTTAACTGTTCTTTAGCTGACGGGCATTTGGGTTGTCACCACCTTTTGACTATTATAAATTATGCTGCTATAAGTATCTGTGAGCAATTTTTTGTGTAGACATATCCTTTCAGTTCTCTTAGGTATATGCTGAAGAGAGGAATTACTAAGTCATAAGGTAACTCTATGTTACATTTTTGAGGAACTGCCAAACCATTTCCCAAAGTGATTACACTGTTCTACAATCCCGCCACTAATGTACGTGGGTCCAACTTCTGCACATTCTCACCAACACTTGTTATTGTCTGTCTTTTTTAAAAAAAAACATCTTTATTGGAGTATAATTGCTTTACAATGGTGTGTTAGTTTCTGCTTTATAACAAAGTGAATGAGTTATACATATACATATGTCCCCATATCTCTTCCCTCTTGTGTCTCCCTCCCTCCCACCCTCCTATCCCATCCCTCTAGGTGGTCACAAAGCACCAAGCTGATCTACCTGTGCTATGCGGCTGCTTCCCACTAGCTATCTATTTTACATTTGGTAGTGTATATATGTCCATGCCACTCTCTCACTTTGTCACAGCTTACCCCTCCCCTCCCCATATCCTCAAGTCCATTCTCTAGTACGTCTGCGTCTTTATTCCTGTCTTGCCCCTAGGTTCTTCATGACCTGTCTATCTTTTTTATTTTAGCTCTCCTAGTGAATGTGAAAAGGTATTCACTGTAGTTTTGATTTGCATTCCTATAATGACTCATAGCGTTGAGCATCCTTCCATGTACTTACTGGCCATTTTAATATAATCCTAGAAGAAATATCTATTCAAATCCTTTGCTCATTTTTTTATTTGGGTCATTTGTCTTTTTATTGTTGAGTTGTAAGAATACTTTATATATTCTAGATACATTCCTTTATCACATATATGATTTGCAAGTATCTTCTTCCATTCCGTGGATTATCTTTTCACTTTCTTGACAGTGTCCTTTAAAGCACAAAGGTTTTAAATTTTGATCAAATCAAATTTGTCTATTTCTGTTTTGTTGCTTGTGCTTTGGTATCATATCAAAGAAAACGTTGCCAACTCAAAAGTAATGAAGCTTTATTTACTCCTATGACGTTTTTCTAACAATTTTATACTTTAGCCTTTTAATTTAGGTCTATGATCCATTTTCAGTTAATGTCTATATATGGTATGAGGTATCAATCCAACATCATTCTTTTACATGTGTCTATCTAGTTATTCCAGTATTGTTTGTTGAAAAACTATTTTTTCCCATTGAACTGTCTTGGAACCCTTGCCAAAAATCAACTGGCCATAAATTTAAACATATAGTTTTGGATTCTTGAATCTATCCCGTTGATCTATATGTATCATTATGCAAGTACCACACTCTTTTGATTACTATAGCTTTGTAGTAAGTTTTAAAATTGAGTGTGAACCCTCTGCTTTTGTTCTTTTTCAAGATTGTTTTAGCTATTCTAGGTCCTTTGTATTTTTACATTATTATTAATATATATTTATTTTTTAAATAAACCTGGAACTTTGATAGGGATGAACTGAATCTGTAACTCAGTTTGGGAAGCATGTCCATCTTAATACTGTTAACTCACCCAACCCGTAAGCATGGTATATCTTTCCATTTATTTAGTTTTTAAATTTCTTTCAAATATGTTTTGTAGTTTTCAGCATGCAAGTCTTGAACTTCTTTAGTTAAATTTGTTCCTGTTTTTATTCTTTTTGATGTTATTGTAAATGTACTTGCTTTCTTAATTTTATTTTCATATTTTTATGCTAGTATATAAAAATACAATTGATTATTGTATGTTGATCTTGTATCCTGAACCCTTGATGAACTTACTTATTAGTTCTATTTGTGTGTGTGTGTGTGTGTGTGTGTGTGTGTGTGTTCTCTTTAGGATTTTCTATATACAAGCTTATGTGATAGCTGTATGGACAGTTATAGTTTTGTTTCTTCCTTTCCAAACTATATGCCTTTAAATTCTTTCTATTGCTTAATTTCCATGGTTAAACCCTTCTGTAAAATGTTGAATAGAAGTAATAAAAGTGGATTTATGTCTCTCATTTTTTCATTTCTTACCATATATTTTATTTGTTCTTGTTTCTTTCAAACTCCATTACTGCCTTATTTCATGTTAAATTGATATTTTCTATTATACCATTTTAATTTTCTTACTGTCTCTTTCTATAATTTTTAGTTGCTTTCTAGTGGTTTCCTTGGAGATTTCAATTAGCATCTTAAAATAATATAGCTTGAATTAATACCAATCTAAATCCATAGTATACAAAAACTTTGCACCAATATGGCTCAATTCCTTCTTCCATCCTAGTGCTATTGTCATACAAATTACATCTTATACACTATAAGCACATTAACATGGATTTTTAATAATTGTTCTATGCAGGGGTTTTTTTAAGTAAAAGAGAAGAAAAAAGCCACAAACAAAAATACCTTTATAATGTCTTTTATATTTACCTATGTAATTACTTTACCAGTACTCTTTAATTCTTCATGTGGATTCAAGTTACTGTCTAGTGTCCCTTGATTTTTAACCTGAAGGACTGTTTTTAGTATTTCTTGTAGGGAAGTTTGCTAGCAATGGTCTCTCGTTCTATAGTGAATTTTTCATTTCAGTTATCGTACTCTCAACTCCAGAATTTCTATTTGGTTCTTTTTTCTTAATTTATATTTTTATTGATATTTTATATTTGTGAAACATCATTCTCATACTTTAATTGTTTAGATGTGGTCTGCTTTAATTCTCTGAACATATTTATAATAGCTAATTTAAAATTTTTGTCTAGTAAATCCAGTGTCTAAGCTTTTTCTGGCAAAATTTCTATTGACTGCTTCCCCCTCACCTTTTTATCAGCCATACTTTCCTGTTTCTTTTCATATCTCATTTTTTGGGGTTGTAAACTATTCATTTTAAATAATGTAGTGTGGAAGCTCTGGAAATTAGAATTCCCTCCCACACAGCATTTGTTGGTGTTTATGGTTTATTGGTGGTAGTGGTAATTGTTTGCATAGTAACTTTCCTGTATGAATTCTGTAAAGCATTCATTCTTTGTCATGTGCAGTCACTAAAGTCTTTTCTCAGTTAGCTTAATGGTCAGTTAATATATGGACAGAGATTTCCCTAAATAGCTTGAATCAGTAAGTCTTATATTCCCTTCTGTATTTTCCATCCATCTCTCCATATTTCAATCTAGGTATTTCCTTAAACTTAGTTTCCTTTTCATGCACAATCTCTTCAGCTGTATCTAATGTGCTACTAAGCTTACCCACTGTATTTTTAATTTCTATTTTACTTTTAGTTCTATAATTTTGATATTTTTGTATTCAAATATATTTTTCCCCTTATTTTAGATATTATTATTTCCCTGCTATATTTCTCAGTCTTGGCTTTTTTCTTCCCCTATCCCTGAGAGGCAATGGAAACTGTTCAACTCTGGCTCTCAATTGCCTTTTTCATAATCAGTAAATATTCCCAGTAAAAATACAACCCCAAGTATAGTACTCAAATTCCTGGGTTTCCATCTCCAATGGACCTTGGCTTGGAAGCTCATATAGTAAATAGTCCCAGTAAAACTACAACCCCAAGTAGAGTACTCAAGTTCCTGGGTTTCCATCTCCTATGGATCTTGGACTGGAAGCTCATATTTGTCAAGAGCTATAGTATTTTAATGTCCAATAACTATACTTCTGGGCATCCATCCTAGGGAAATAACCTGAATATGGATAGATTTACACATAAAGATGTTCAAAGTAAAACAGTTTGTAATAGAAAATGTTTAGAGAAAAACTAAGTGTTCAACAATCAGAAAAGTATGCATCAATTTGTTGGAATGTCATGTAGTCATTATTAATGACATTTTTTTCAAAAATATTTGTAACCTAACAAAATGTTCATAACTTAATATCAAATAAATTTTCAGGACAAATATGGCTCATATAACTACTTCCTAAAATAAAATAATTTATTTGTAACACATGACAAAACAGAAGAAAGAAAACATCTTCAGAGATGTGAGAATAGAGGTAATTTTAAATTTCTACTTTATACTTTCCTAAAATTTTTGCACTAAAAATTTGGTAGAGAAACCAAATATAATTTAAATTAAAAATGAATTTGAACTAAAAGAAGACAGTGACTTTAATTTTTTATGTGTTTAACGGAAGAGCAATTTGTCTCATTATCCCTTTCTCCAATACAGTTGTAATGTTCTTTTTCCTCCTTACTCTCACCTGTGTTACTGACATATTTGTTTTCACAGCTGTTACATTGTTACATTTTCTTTAGAAATGCATCTTATATCTTTTCATATATCTAAGTACAATCACAAGGATGAACTCATGATGAATATTTAAGCTCTGGGAAAGGTTACAAGCACCTCACCTTCTGGGTCATGACAACTCACAGCCTGTACTGTATTCTAATGAAAGTGATGACAAATGTTTGGCGTACTCTCAATGTAGACTTAGTCTTCTGACATCATTTACATATATCAATGATATCTGAATATGAGCTCTTTCCAGAATTATTAAAATTAATAGCTGGGTAATAATATAATAATTGAGACCAACTCTTTTTTAAAATTTGTATCTGGATAACATCTATGAATATTGTCATCACTACCTTCTACTATACTTTGATGTTTTGGCAAAGTATCATTCATTATCATTCGTTCTTATAGAAGCACATTTTTTGTTCATTACATTCATAATGTAATGACTTCTTGTTGGCAAGTCAAATAATTAATCTTCTATGAGTAGACCTGGCTTAATTTAAACATGCTAATCTTTTTGCACTTTTCAAGTAGGCAATGTGAGACATCACCTAACAGATAATTAGTTATAGCAGCTCCATATATTATCTCACAAATGATGGGAAAACACTGACTGTGTACCAGCCAGAAAATATTTCAAAGATTGTGCTGTAAAGAGACATTATGTCAAGTCATATGGCATAGCTATATTTGGGCAAAGGAGAACATAAAATGGTTGAACAAATTTAAGAGCTAAAAATTAAGACTTAGAAAGATATTATAATCCAAGGATTCTTTAATTTTGAAACCAGATGAAGTATTTAATAAACACATCTAGGTGAAGAAAAAGTTGTACGTTAAGTAAATTATTTCATTTGTTAATTGTGTTTTGCTTTCATTTGGGAAGAAACCTCAGATCAGAGAAGCAAAATGGGATGTGGAAGGTCTATTACTATTTTTTTTATAACATCTTTATTGGAGTATAATTGCTTTACAATGGTGTGTTAGTTTCTGCTGTATAACAAAGTGAATCAGCTATACATATACATATATCCCCATATCCCCTCCCTCTTGCATCTCTCTCCCAACCTCCCTATCCAACCCCTCTATGTGGTCACAAAGCACAGAGCTGATCTCCCTGTGCTATGCGGCTGCTTCCCACAAGCTATCTCTTTTAAATTTGGTAGTGTATATATGTCCATGGCACTCTCTCACTTCATCCCAGCTTCCCTTCCCCCTCCCTGTGTCCCCAAGTCCATTCTCTACGTCTGCGTCTTTATTGCTGTCCTGCCCCTAGGTTCTCCAGAACCTTTTTTTTTGTTAGATTCCATATATATGTGTTAGCACATGGTATTTGTTTTTCTCTTTCTGACTTACTTCACTCTGCGTGACACATTCTAAGTCCATCCACCTCACTCCAAATAACTCAATTTCATTTCTATTTGTGGCTGAGTAATATTCCATTGCATATATGTGCCACATCTTCCGTATCCATTCATCTGTTGATGGACACTTAGGTTGCTTCCATATCCTGTTAATTATAAATAGTGTGGCAATGAACACTGTGGCACATGACTCTTTCTGAATTATGTTTTTTTCAGCATACATGCAGAGTAGTGGGATTGCTGGGTCATATGGTACTTCCTTTTTTAGTTTTTTAAGGAATATCCATACAGTTCTCCATAGTGGCTGTATCAATTTACATTCCCACCAACAGTGCAAGAGGGTTCCCTTTTCTCCACACCCTCTCCAGCATTTATTCTTTGTAGATTTTGGGATGATGGCCATTCTGATAGCTGTGAGGTGATACCTCATTGTAGTTTTGATGTGCATTTCTCTAATGATTAGTGATGTTGAGCATCCTTTCAAGTGTTTGTTGGCAATCTGTATAACATCTTTGGAGAAATGCCTATTTAGGTCATCTGCCCATTTTTGGATTGGGTTGTTTGTTTTTTGGTATTGAGCTGCATGAGCCACTTGTATATTTTGGAGATTAATCTTTTGTCAATTGCTTCATTTACAAATATTTTCTCCCATTCTGAGGGTTTTCTTTTTGTCTTGTTTATGGTTTCCTTTGCTGTGCAAAAGCTTTTGAGTTTCATTAGCTCCCATTTGTTTATATTTGTTTTTATTACCATTTCTCTAGGAGGTGGGTCAAAAAGATCTTGCTGTCATTTATATCATAGAGTGTTCTGCCTGTGTTTTCGTCTAAGAGTTTGATAGTGTCTGGCCTTACATTTAGGTCTTTAATCCATTTTGAGTTTACTTTTGTGTATGGTGTTAGGGAGTGTTCTAATTTCATTCTTTAACATGTAGTTGTCCAGTATTCCCAGCACCACTTATTTAAGAGGCTGTCTTTTCCCCATTGTATACTCTTGCCTACTTTATCAAAGATAAGGTGACCATATATGCGTGGGTTTATCTCTGGGCTTTCTATCCTGTTACATTGATTTATATTTCTGTTTTTGTGCCAGTACCATACTGTCTTGATTACTGTAGCTTTCTAGTATAGTCTGAAGTCAGGGAGCCTGATTTCTCCAGCTCCCGTTTTCTTTCTCAAGATTGCTTGGCTATTCGGAGTCTTTTGTGTTTCCATACAAATTGTGAAATTTTTTGTTCTAAATCTGTGAAAAATGCCAGTGGTAGTTTGATAGGGATTGCATTGAATCTGTAGATTGCTTTGGGTAGTAGAGTTGTTTTCACAATGTTGATTCATCCAATCCAAGAACATGGTATATCTCTCCATCTCTTTGTATCATCTTTAATTTCTTTCATCAGTGTCTTATAGTTTTCTGCAAACAGGTCTTTTGTCTCTATAGGTAGATTTATTCCTAAGTATTTTATTCTTTTTGTTGAAATGGTACATGGGAGTGTTTCCTTATTTTCTCTTTCAGATTTTTCATCATTAGTGTATACGAATGCAAGAGATTTCTGGGCATTAAATTTGTATCCTGCTACTTTACCAAATTCATTGATTAGCTACAGCAGTTTTCTGGTAGCCTCTTTAGGATTCTCTATTTATAGTATCACATCATCTCCAAACAGTGACAGCTTTACTTCTTCTTTTCTGGTTTGGATTCCTTTTATTTCTTTTTCTTCTCTGATTGCTGTGGCTAAAACTTCCAAAACTATGTTCAATAATAGTGGTGAGAGGGGGCAACCTTGTCTTGTTCCTGATATTAGTGGAAATGATTTCAGATTTCACCATTGAGAAATATGTTGGCAGTGGGTTTGTCATATATGGCCTTTATTACGTTGAGGTAAGTTCACTCTATGCCTACACTCTGGAGGGTCTTTATCATAAATGGGTGTTGAATTTTGTCAAAAGTTTTCTCTGCATCTATTGAGATGATCATATGGTTTTTCTCCTTCAATTTGTTAATATGGTGTATCACATTGATTGATTTGTGTATATTGAAGAATTCTTGCATTCCTGGGATAAACCCCACTTGATCATTGTGTATGATCCTTTTAATGTGCTCTTGGATTCTGTTTGCTAGTATTTTCTTGAGGATTTAGGCATCTCTGTTCATCAGTGAAATTGGTCTGTAGTTTTCTTTTTTTGTGCCATCTTTGTCTGGTTTTTGGTATCAGAGTGATGGTGCCCTCATAGCATGAGTTTGGGAGTGTTCCTCCCTCTGCTATAATTTGGAAGAATTTGAGAAGGATAGGTGTTAGCTCTTCTCTAAATGTTTGGCAGAATTCGCCTGTGAAGTCATCTGGCCCTGGGCTTTTGTTTGTTGGAAGATTTTTTTTTTTTTAAATATAATAGGGTTTATTCATTTTTACTTGTTGACAGTTTGCTTTATTTATTTATTTATGACTGTGTTGGGTCTTCGTTTCCGTACGAGGGCTTTCTCTAGTTGTGGCAAGCGGGGGCCACTCTTCATCGCGGTGCGCGGGCCTCTCACTATCGCGGCCTCTCTCGTTGCGGAGCACAGGCTCCAGACACGCAGGCTCCAGACGCGCAGGCTCCAGATGCGCAGGCTCAGTAATTGTGGCTCACGGGCCCAGTTGCTCCGCGGCATGTGGGATCTTCCCAGACCAGGGCTCGAACCCGTGTTCCCTGCATTGGCAGGCAGATTCTCAACCACTGCGCCACCAGGGAAGCCCTGTTGGAAGATTTTTAATCACAGTTTCAACTTCAGTGCTTGTGATTGGTCTGTTTATGTTTTCTATTTCTTTATGGTTCAGCCTGGTAAGGTTATGCTTTTCTAAGAATTTTTCCATTTATTCCTGGTTGTCCATTTTATTGGCATATAGCTGCTTGTAGTAATCTCTCAAGATCCTTTATATTTCTGCAGCGTCAGTTGTTACTTCTCCATTTTCCTTTCTAATTCTATTGATTTGAGTCTTCTCACTTTTTTCTGGATGAGTCTGGCTACTGGTTTATCAATTTTTTTTATCTTCCCAAAGAACGAGCTTTTAGTTTTATTGATCTTTGTTCTCGTTTCCTTCATTTCTTTTTCATTTATTTCTGATCTCATCTTTATGATTTCTTTCCTTCTGCTAAATTTGGAGTTTTTCTGTTCTTCTTTGTCTAATTACTTTAGGCATAAGGTTAGGTTGTTTGAGATTCTTCTTGTTTCTTGAGATAGTATTGTATTGTTTTAAACTTCCCTTTTAGAACTGCTTTGCTGCATCCCATAGGTTTTGGGTCGTCGTGTTTTCATTGTCATTTTTTTCTTAGTATTTTTTGATTTACTCTTTGATTTCTTCAGTGATCTCTTGGCTATTTAGTAGTGTATTGTTTAGCCTCCATGCATTTGTATGTTTTACAGTATTTTTCCTGTAATCGATATGTAGTCTCATAGTGTTGTGGTTGGAAAAGATACTTGGTACGATTTTAATTTTCTTAAATTTACCAAGGCTTGATTTGTTACCCAAGATATGATCTATCCTGGAGAATGTTCCATGAGCATTTAAGACAGTGTATTCTGTTGTTTTTGGATGGAATGTCCTATAAATATTCATTAAGTTCATCTTGTTTAATGTGTCTTTTAAAGCTTATGTTTCCTGATTTATTTTCATTTTGGATGATCTGTCCATTAGTGAAAGTGGGGTGTTAAAAGTCCCCAACTATTATTGTGTTACTGTCAATTTCCCCTTTTATCACTGTTAGCATTTGCCTTATGTATTGAGGTGCTCCTACATTGGGTGCATAAATATTTACAATTGTTACATCTTCTTCTTGGACTGATCCCCTTGATCATTATGTAGTGTCCTTCTTTGTCTCTTGTAATAGTCTTTATTTTTAAGTCTGTTTGTCTGATAGGAGAATTGCTACTCCAGCTTTCTTTTGATTTCCATTTGCATGGAGTATCTTTTTCCATCCCCTCACTTTCAGTCTGTATGTGTCCCTAGGTCTGAAGTGGGTCTCTTGTAGACAGCATATATACTGGTCTTGTTTTTGTATCCATTTAGCCAGTCTATGTCTTTTGGTTGGAGCATTTAATCCACTTACATTTAAGGTGATTATCAATATGTATGTTCCTATTACCATTTTCTTAATTGTTTTGGGTTTGTTTTTGTAGGTCTTTTCTTGTGTCTCCTGCCTAGAAAAGTTCATTTAGCATTTTTTGTAAAGCTGGTTTGGTAATGCTGAATTCTCTTAGATTTTCCTTGTCTGTAAAGGTTTTCATTTCTCTGTCGAATCTGAATAAGATCCTTTCTGGGTAGAGTAATCTTGGTTGTAGGTTTCTCTCTTTCATCACTTTAAATATGTCCTGCCACACCCTCTGGCTTGCAGAGTTTCTGCTGAAAGTTCAGCTGTTAACCTTATAGGGATTCCCTTGTATGTTATTTGTTGCTTTTTCCCTGCTGCTTTCAATATTTTTTCTTTGCATTTAATTTTTGATAGTTTGATTAATATGTGTCTTGTTGTGTTTCTCCTTGGATATTTCCTGTATGGGACTCTCTGCACTTCCCTGACTTGACTGACTCTTTCCTTTCCCATATTAAAGTAGTTTTCAACTATAATCTGTTTAAATATTTTTTCAGTTCCTTTTTCTCTTCTTCTTCTGGGACCCCTGTAATTCAAATGTTGGTGCATTTAATGTTCCAAAGGTCTCTGATACTGTCCTCAATTCTCTTCTTTCTTTTTTCTTTATTCTGCTCTGCAGTAGTTATTTCCACTATTTTATCTTCCAGGTCACTTTTCCGTTCTTCTGCCTCAGTTATTCTGCTACTGATTCCTTCCAGAGAATTTTTAATTTCAATTATTGTGTTGTTCATCATTGTTTGTTTGCTCTTTAGTTCTTCTAGGTCCTCGTTAAACGTGTCTTGTATTTTCTCCATTCTTTTTCCAAGCTTTTGGATCATCTTTACTATCATTACTCTGAATTCTTTTTCAGGTAGACTGCTTATTTTCTGTTCATTTTTTGGTCTGGTGGGGTTTTACCTTGCTCCTTCATCTGTTGTGTGTTTCTCTGTCTTCTCATTTTGCTTAACTTACTGTGTTTGGGGTCTCCTTTTCACAGGCTGCAGGTTCATAGTTCCCGTTGTTTTTGGTGTCTGCCCCCAGTGGCTAAGGTTGGTTCAGTGGGTTGTTTAGGCTTCCTGGTGGAGGGGATTGGTGCCTGTGTTCTGGTGAATGAGGCTGGATCTGGTCTTCTTGGTGGGCAGGACCGTGTCCGATGGTGTGTTTTGGGGTGTCTGTGAACTTATTATGATTTTAGGTAGCCCCTCTCTGCTAATGGGTGGGCTTGTGTTCCTGTCTTGCTGGTTGTTTGGCATGGGGTGTCCAGCACTGCAGTTTGCTGGTCGGTGAGTGTTAGGTCTTAGCATTGAGATGGAGATCTCTGGGAGAGCTCTCGCTGATTGATATTACATGGGGCTGGGTGGTCTCTGGTGGACCAATGTCCTGAACTCGGCTCTCCCACCTCAGAGGCTCAAGCCTGACATCTCGCTGGAGCAAAAGGACCCCATTAGCCACACAGCTCTATAACTCTACCCAGTGCCGTTTTTGCTTTGATAATTCCTATCCACATGGAAAATGAATTATGTCGCACAGGATTCCACTGGAGGTGCCACTCGTGCAAGTCTTAAGTGATGCATTTTGGCAGGAACATCACCAAGTGATGCTGTGTTCTTCCTACTGCATCCTCTTGGGGGGGTGCACAATTTCAAATTGTTGCAATCCTTGTGATGTTAACTTTGTTTACTTGATTCATTTGATGAAGATCATCTCTGCCAGATTTCTTAGCACTCAGAATCTAAGATCCAGTTGCTAAGTGGGCTCCTTGCTTTGGAATGTTGCTGCCCCCAGTCTCTCTCAGTGGTGAACCTGAGATGATGGTGGCTTGGATGAGCTTGGCAGAGGTGGTAAGAAGTGAGGGATTCTGGGGTATTTCCTGATGGTCCAGTGGTTAAAACTCTGAGTTTTCAGTCCCAAGGGCGCAGGTTTGATCCCTGGTCAGGGAACTGGAGGCTCTTGGGAAGAACCTGCTTCTAAACTCATTCAGGTTGTTGGCAGAATCCAGTTTCTTGTGGCTATGGCTCCAAGGTCCTGTTTCCCGGCTGGCTGGGAGCTGGGAGTTGCTCTCTGTTCCTACAGGCTGCCTACCGGAAGATACATTTCTAATGTAAAGTGTCTTGTTGATGAGCTAAACTCAAGTATGGTAAGGCAAATGCTACAGATCTAGCCAATGCAGACAGCATTGGAAAATTCCAGGTTATAAGAACTGTTGGAAGTTAAGCAGGTTATGAACAGGTTTTTGGGAAACCTGTTCACTCACTGCAGTACTCCAGCTGGAGAGAAATGAAGCAATGGATCCAATAATTTGGATGAAGACCTGGCAGTTGCTAGGCTATATCAGAACTAGGTTCAGAATTGAGTTCAACCACTAGAGAAAAATTGAAGTACCAGATCAGGCAAATTCTACGCAGAGTAGAAATAGAAACAGGATCATTATCTCATATATGATGTCATTTTATAAACAGGAAGAAGGAATTTAGAGAGAAAAGTAGTACTTTATCTCAGAGATTATACAGATGCCTAAGGCTCATTTATGACACAAAAGTTATCTGGTCTGTTGATATTAAATCCAACTCCAGCACTTCTGAATGGTAGTCCACATATTAGGAAAAGAGAATATTAAATAGTTGATAGAGAGGGAGAGAAATGGTGAACTTAGGACAGGTGCAATCAATTAGTTCTTGAGCCAGGCAAAGGAAGCAGACCTGGGTTTAACCTGAATGGAGGTTTCTGTATCTATGTACAGAGAAGAGAATAGGAAAATCACTTTCATAGAAATAAAGGCTTTCTCCTTAGTTATGTATTCCTATCAAAATCTCTTTCCTACTTTCTATCAAAACCCTTCAAGTTATTCTGCACACAGTGATGGCTACCTCTCCATATTGTAGAAGCTTCAGGTGGCACATGCATCCTGAGCAGAGATGTGCCAACATACTCCAAATAGATTTGATTTATTCTTTAAATACTCCTATTATTAGGAGAGTGCTGTCTCTCCTATTGCTGAATTCATGGGTCCAAGAATCAAGGAATAGAAGTGGTTCCTCTCATCCTTACACCTAAAAACCCATTCACAGAGTTTTTTATTCCTCTCCATGGGATTTTGAACTCTTCTGCTTTGGCTGTATATTCTTCCAGCAAGGCAATGCTCCTTCTGTGGAACAGCAAGAGGCTTCTATAAATTGAAAGTTAAAGCTGCTATCTGGTCATTTGGGTTCCCCATGCCACTGAACCCACAGACAAAAGGGGGGTTTTATATTACTGGTAGGATGATTGATCCCAGTGACCAAGGAAATTGGGCAAGAGAACTATATATAGAAGCCAAGGTCTTCTCTGAGTTACCTCTTAGTACTTCCACATCCAAGAGTAAAAGTAAATGGAGTTTCAGAACAACTGCTTTTCCCAAAAAAGAACACCTCCTGAGGATTCAGACTCTCCAGAAATGAAGTCTGGGTCATCCAGCTAAGTAAAAGAATACCATTTAGCTGAGGTTCTTGGTTGACGGTGAAGAAAACATAAAATGGGTAGTGGAAGAAGAAAACTGTAAGCATATTCAAAGGCCTCATCATCAGATACAGAAATGAAGTTGCACCAGCCATGTATGGTTTATTCCTTTCTTTCTATGTGTGTATATACACACACATGCATTATTAATACCTGTCTGGCATTTCAAGGAACTGATGAATATGTCCTCTATTGTTAAACACTAAGGTTTCCTCTGATCATTCTCTTATACACACTTTAGCATTACACACGTTTGTATATAAATTTGACCATATTCATGATTAATTCCCTAGGATATATGAGAAACAAGCGTAATTGCTGGATATGAAAAATTTATACTGAGTAGATATTAAAAATATTTTCTTAAATATTATAGGAAATCACACTCAGAGGTACTTACCTCACCCAATCTTTGTCAACACTGAGTGCAATAGTTAAAAAGAAAAAATAAAATCCTGTCTTTCTGATCTCAGTCATTCATATTTGCCTTTTCCTCTATGCTCACCATAAGGCTTTTTCTTTCCCCATTTAGTCTTGAGTTGGAAGTTCAAGATCTTAAGCCATCTTTTTCTTTCATAGGTTCTTCAATGCCACCAAAACCAGCCATTCCATACCATAATCTATAATTTATAAGCATTACATTATATTACATCCCATAATATTATATCTCAATACCTTATCGTCCATTCAGTATCCATGGTCCCCCTTCACTTAACGAATTGCTCCTCTAAAAAGGTTTATATTCCTTATCATTCATTTGCACTTATCCAGCCTTTGTCAGCAATTCCAGGTAGCCTATTCATAAGGACTCTGTTCCAGGAACTTTTTCTTCCAGAAAAAGAACGAAACTAATCTGTGCTATTTTGTTCTTTATTAAAAACTTTTATTACCAAAAGATGCATGTCCTCTATTAAAATTTCTAGCTGTATACTGATGTAGGAGCGTTCTCTCAATGGAAAGAGTCTTTATTCTGACTTTTATCTTTCTAACATAAAAAGTACATTGTAAGAAGATTTTAATATCACTGATTTATTATTCTCCCCTGCCAGCCAGTGAGGTTTTATGTTTTCAGCCAAACTATCTGTACAGTATTTCATCTACAAATCTTTACACACGTGCAAAGATATAACAAACCAAGCACAGGGGAGAATCATGACATTGAATTTCCAAACAGTCCTCACAAAGCTATTTTCATGTCCCCTCAAATTTGAGGGGAGTAAGAAAAACTAAAATACAAAGCATTAGTTATGAAGTTAAAGAAATACTTCCTATTGCAAAATATTGGGCTGGCCAAAAAGTTCATTTGGGTTTCTCCATAAGATCTTACAGAAAGACCCAAACAAACTTTTTGGCCAACCCAATAGATACAGTCTAGCTCTGCAAGGAAATGACCTTTAATCCATTTTTTATAAGAAATAAAAATATAGGGGCTTCCCTGGTGGTGCAGTGGTTGAGAGTCCGCCTGCCGATGCAGGGGACACGGGTTCGTGCCCCGGTCCGGGAAGATCCCACATGCCGTGGAGCGGCTGGACCCGTGAGCCATGGCCCGCAGAGCCTGCGCGTCCGGAGCCTGTGCTCCGCAACGGGAGAGGCCACAGAGGTGAGAGGCCCGCGTATCGGAAAAAAAAAAAAAAAGAAAAAGAAATAAAAATATAACTGTTTATGTATCTCAAGAAGATTTAATCCCTCATATAAAATGCTATGCTTTAATGTGGATTGGAAAGGAGATAAAAACAAGTATTTTTGCTTTGTCTTCAATACATGGATATGACAGATCTTGAAGTTAGCTATCTATCCAGCTTGGAACTCAAATTTATGCAACTTTGGACAGTACTTTAGTAGTCAAAATAAAATAATGAACAATCAACAAATATTTTTTTTTTTCTTTTTTGCGGTACGCGGGCCTCTCACTGTTGTGGCCTCTCCCGTTGCAGAGCACAGGCTCCGGACGCGCAGGCTCAGCAGCCATGGCTCACGGACCCAGCCGCTCCGCGGCATGTGGGATCCTCCCGGACCGGGGCACGAACCCGTGTCCCCTGCATCGGCAGGCAGACTCTCAACCACTGCACCACCAGGGAAGCCCAACAAATATTTCTTTAGTGTGTCCTACATGCCAGACATTCTGTTAGCTGCTGGAGCTATGGCATTTAACAGGAAAGATTAGATCTCATAATCCATGGAGATGGAGCTCATAAAGCTTCTAGTAGGGAAGACAGATAATGAATAAGGAAACAAACAAACAAGTAAATAATTGAGATAATTTGAGATAGTGATGTGGGTTACTAAGACAAAATAAACCAGAATAATATAATAAGATAATGATGAAAATGGTGGGCAGGGTTATGGTAATATTAGAAGTCCATACTCAAGGAAAGTTTTCAGAAATAGTTGATATGGAACTTAACTACTCCGTAAACAACCATAAAGCTGAACAATACACATAAAACAATAGTTTGCAGGCACTGAGCAGGACTAAGATCCTTAAGAGAAGGGACATACAGGAGATGATTCCCAAATCTCATTCACCCAGCTTACTCCCTGAGGGCAAACAGAGATATTCTCAGTCAATGGAAGAAACATAGATCAGAGTTAAGGGCTGCAGACAGCTGAGATTTGAAGGAGAGGATAAAGGGAAAGAACTGCAGAAAAGGACCCATTAATATTGGCATAAAAATCCCTCTGGTGTCTAAGACCACCATCAAAGCTGCACACGAGCAGGATAAGATGCTAACTGGACCAGCAGAGAATGGCCACTGGTTGCCTGGAGAGCAGCACAGAGATTTCAGATGCCACATTTTGCCTGAGGACAGGATGTTCAGACTCGGCCAGCTAGGAGAGATGTTCACAAATACCTGTGTTTTGGGCTGAGAATCCACACTAAAAGAGTCAGGACTAACCGTAGGAGTAAAGGTACAGATTTATTTTACATGAGATTAATTGTTTTACCAATTTCTTTTATTATTCTTGGCATTACTGTGAACCTAAAGAAGTAGCTCCCTAATTAATGATAATATGAATATTCATCTACTTACTTTCCACCTAGAAAAAATGTGATTGTTTTTGCATTGAAAGTTTTTGATCTTTTAAGAAAATTTAATACAACAAAAATAAAATGTTATTGTCCATCTTGGGATTCATAGGAAATACAATTATTTTTAACTTTTTAGTGACTCTTAAAAGTTTACTAGTCACTGGTAGAAATATACCACCTTTAAGGAATAATAGGGGTTGATGGGAATGTGAAAACTTGCATTGACTCAGGGAATGGTAAATAGAGGCAGGGTCTCCTGTGTGGTTTTAATTAGGGTACATGGAGGAATAGAGGGATGAACTAATTTACACTTGCATCCTTCTGCTGTTCATTTTGCTCAGTATATTACTTATGCTGAACTTATTCTAAACTATGATGAATATTGGATCTTTGATTAGAAAAGTAATATCTTAAGATAAGAAGATGCAACAATTTTCATTTGTTTAATCCTGATTGCCCTTTGACAAACCACTCATATTTGTTATTTGTAGGCTTCTTTCTTAGAAAATCACTTCCACCTATCAGCTCCTAAAAGCCCACTGAAATGCTTATGAAAACACAGTAAAAACAAGAGTTAAAATACCACTGAAAATCAATATTAATAAACAATATGTAATTAATTTATTTGTTAACATTAATAAATGATAAATAAATAAAATGATTCCAAAAACAAATGGAGTGGGACAGAAAGAAACTTACAGAAAGTAGGTCACAATGTGTAGCCACATAGTTCTTCTGAAAGAGTCTATAAAGAGGTAGGAAAACTCTTTATGATTCAGAAAGCTGGGGTCCATACAAAGGAAAATGCCTTCCTGAACTTAGAAAAGACCTATAATCATAGACCGGAAATTCTTGCTCCAAATAATTAGCTACCTCCTAGATAATAAATGTTTGAAATTACATGGATATAAAAAAAATACTACAAGCAACCAAGCAAATGAAAATAAAAGTGTCTACAAATGTTGGAACAATTCTAAAGAGTGTTCAGAGGAAGGATTGGAATTAATAAACTATATCCAGACAATGCATAAAGGCAAAGGAAGATATTTTCAAAACTCAGAAATTATTCAGCGGTGAAAAGTTTTAAAACTGAATATGTACTTTGATCTGGGAACGAAGGAAAGAATTACATTCAAGAAGGGGAAGTTAGAGTGTGAAAGGACAGTGAGCACAAAAGCTGGTTAAACAATAAGTTAAGTCAAAATAATTATTTAATTTGATGACTAAATGAAATGAAAATATTGAAAATGATTTCTCAAAAAGAAAATTTATTAAGTAAAATATTTAAGAGTAATAATCTGAATTTTAAAACTTAAGATTAAAAATAAAACAGTATGAATGGATATTTCTTGCTCTAAATAGTGAAGACTCAAAAAATATGTATTTTATTCTTGACAATGAGAAAAATGTGGACTAAAAGAGGCTTTTAAGGATAGCAAATAGACATTCCAAAACATTGGGGAAAAAATCAAAGAAAACATGGTTTATAAAAAATAAAAGAGAATTAAGAAAATGCTGCAAAATAGCAATAAAACGAACTGACATGAATATGACCAGATAATTACAGAAATAAATACAAAATTATATATACAAAGATACCAATAAACATAAATGAGCTTAAAGATGAAATTAAAATAAAATTTTAATTTGGCACATATTTGAATATGAAACAAAAAATATTTTTCTCAATTTATGATTCAAGAGGGTACAATTCACTATTGTGGAGTCCCTGGCTGGGTCTAGATTCAGTGGAGGCACTGATCATAACTTTTTAAGTACAGGACTTCACGTACTTTTGCATATATTGTTTGAATGAATTAATACCAGTTTGGTTCCTCTAAAGATTTCTGGATCAGAATTAAAACAAGTTAGGATAATGACAATGCATAAAAATGCCATATCGAGATAAACATATTTTCACACATAGTTTGAAATTTAAAAGTGAAATTTTAAAGTTCCATGGAATGGAGCTCACCCATTTAGGAGTTCTTGGCCAGGCTGAGCATGATATTTTAGTTAGGCAGATGTTAAAAGGCTTTTCATACAAGGAAACGGTTGTCTAAAACAGTCCACAGAGCTATGACCTTTGTACAAATAGTATATTCCAGAAGAAAAGAGAAATAGAAAAATTTCGGAAAGGTAAAACACTTCCAGACCTTGGCCATTTTAGTCAACTTAGACCATTTAGTCATTCACGTATAAAGCGTATTAGCAAAGCAATACTGATGCTTATTCTTACCAAACCTTAGTTGTTCTGGTAATGCAACTATGATGCTAGCCTTCATAGTTGTCAACCTCATATTTTCAAGAGAGACAAACATTGTTTACTTGACGGCTGTCTTTTGAAATACTATCATGTTCTTTTTTCAAAGGGAGAAAGCAATTCTGAATGTTGTCATTCAACCAATTGTACTTAGACTCGTTGGGCTTGCCTAGAATAGTATGGAGACAATAATTCTTGTTACATGAATCCCGGCTTTATGTGCCATCCATCAATAACAATTACTCTGACAACATCCTGCCTGTAACACACACTTTTGATACCTGTCGATGTGACACACACAGGCATGTTTTGAAAGGAATCAAAAGGAAGTACAGTTGCCAGCATTTTTATTGTTATGGCCATACCTGACTGAAAAATATAGTAAGTAACCACTTTGTAGAACTAATTTTGATCTACATAATAGAAGGAAGCCTTTTAGATTCTAGTTAATGTTCATTAAGATCGCTGAAAGAATCGTCACTAGGTTTAATCTCTAATCGGAATATCTCAGTCATCCCTCACAACACCAAGAGAAATGTATTCTCTTCATTTTTTACTAAAGCTTAGAAAAATTACATTTTCCAAAGTCACATGGCTATCAAAGCACCGAGTAAGGGCAGGCAAACTCAAGTCTATCTGACCCCACAAGCTGTAACCTTAAACACAGTGCTGCGCTTCCTTCCTTCCTCCTATACTGACATCCACTTGTTTGAACTCTTTAGAATTTTTTTTTCAAAACTATAGTATCTTAAAGTAAACTTTAAAAATATTTTTGGTTCTACTCTATTTGTGTCAACTATATTAGTTTTTAGCAAATATTTAAAGTTATCTTTTGTCTTAACTGTAGAATTTTATAATGAGAATAAATTTGCAAAACTATCCCTACTTTTACTAAAAAGAAAAATGAAGCCATAAAAATGTGAGATTTGCCCTTGGTCACTTAATTTGTCTGTGGTAGAGACAAGAACAGGACCAGAATCCAGTTTTTACAAATCCTGCCAGTCCTTTCTCCAAGAGTTGATGAGGACTTGTTAGAAAAACTTCTTATTCTCAAACATTTGCAATCTGTTCATGACCACTTGATACGCCACCCAAACACTTGCTTTCTGTAAAAGTAGTCATAAATTTAAACATTCCTTTTTTTTTTTTTTTGCTTTCTATCAACATGGGCAGTGTAGTGTTTAGCTGTCTATAATCTTGATGCCTTCATGCTCCAGTCAAATTAGCATCATGCCAATGATCCCTATATATCTTTTCTCTTAAGCATGAAAAATTTTCTCCTGCATCAAAAACAAGAAGACAACAATTCTCCATGCTGCAACCTATTTTAGGTGGTGTGGTGGCATTTACTTTCCCATTTATATTTTTTTTAAAAGGGAAAGAAAATATACAATATATAAAAGGGTTAGCTGCGACTGTCTTCCTATCAAAACTTTTACCTCATGAGTACACTGAGAAGACTGAAATCAATTATTAATATTAGAAGGCAGATCGAATCATGTGGAAAGTCATTCTTTCAGTAAGTACAAAAACAATTTTTAGTAAAAGTATAACACAAACTATGTATGTTTAGTATTTTCATTATGAAATAGTTCTCTTTAGTAATGCAAATTTTAATATTCATACAATTGGAAAGTATTTTAAAAGATTATATTTGTAAAGTCTTTACAGTGAAGCACAAAGTCTAAATATCAGTAAGGAGATAGAAATTTGCTATAAAGATCATTTTTTATTAAAAGAAATATCTAAAGAAGCTGGAAAGGTGTTCTGTAAGCTTCTGGTCTGTGAATTTAGTCAAGTGGTCTCCAGACTCAGTTACTTCTGGAATAACCAGTATTAAAAAATGGTAAAGTCCCATTCAGGCTTGCTTCCCTTTGCTGTTATTTAGCAGTAAACCCAGGGCAAAGGTGCCATTGTTAAAGTTTTCTGTGAAATAAGATCTTCCTATTATCAAACTTCAGGCACTGAATATGATTTATGAAAAATCTTAATGCCTCCCTTGTAGAATTTTGGGAAACTTGGTTCCAGTTTTGTCTCTGTCATTTTATATAAGAAACTTCAGGTTTATTTTTATTACTTTTTAAAATCCTTTCATCTGTAGCATGGAGAAAAATATTGCTAACATTCTTCAAAAGATTGTTTTGAGAATAAAATCTGATAATAGCTATAAAAGTACTTTGTAAAGTGCGGAATACAAAAGTATTAGTTTTTTACCCACTAAACACTACTGGTAGAAATATTAAGTGGTATAAGGTATACAAAAAGTGATTTTAAATGTGCAGCAAGTGCCTTAAACATATATCATGGCCTTTGATTTAACAACTACACTTCTAAGATTCCATCCTAAAGAAATAATCAAAGATGTGGCAGAAGGTGTACACATAAGGTCATGATGGCAAATTCGCTGATAAAAAATAGCAAAAACAAATAAGCAAGTAAATAAACTTGGAAACAACCTAAATTACCAAAAAAAAAAAAAAATAGTCTAATCATTGTCATCCAGTGATTAAAAAATCACATCCTTGAAAATTAATGATATTATCACAAACGTGCATAATAATAGGTGAAAAAAGCAAAATAGGAAACTGGATTTACAACACCATCATAAATATGCATTGTAATTATAAACGTGTGTGTGCGCGAGTTCATGTGTGTGTTGAGAAAGATTCTTTGCTTGATCAAACTTGAGTCAGTCAGTCTTCTAAACCTTCTTCTAACTCCATCTGACCATTTCCTTGTAAAATCTAGTTTTAGCAAGAACCCTGCTAAATAGTATAACCAGAACCCCCGACCCTTGATATCTGATCTCCCTTAATATCTGATCAGGTTCTTCATCCTCCAACATCCCCCAGGTGATGGCTGATCACCCTGGCTGGTCTTCAGCAAAGAATACTGTTAGGTCAGTTTAGCCAGAATCCCCTTTATATTCGATGCTTCCTCTTAGTAATTTTCCACTGATCCCCACCCTGCTCCTTGGCTATATGTTCGCACTTGCCCAGGTTGTATTCAGAATTAAGCCTGGTTCTATATTGAGGTCTTTTTTCTCTATTGTAAGAATCCAGCTATAGGGATTTCTGACCATGTGTATGTGAAGGAAATAATCAAAATGGTAGCAAAGTTTCCCTGCTTATCTCTGGGCATTGAAATTATACGTGATCTGCATTTTCTTTACACTTGTCAATCTTTTCTAAGCTTTTCTACAATAAACTTGCTTTATTTTTATAGTCAGAAATAGATGGTTAATAAAATTGTGACAAAAAATATCAGAAATATCATATGCATTTGTAATAACACTTTGAAGCACTGTAAGCACAATTATAACCACCACTAACTGAGCACCATTAATTTCATACCAAGCATCATGCTCACCACTTCATGTATGTCATTTTGCAAAGTCTATGAGGTAGGCATTATTATTTCCATTATCAAGTTGAGAAAACTATGTCTCAGGTTAAATATCTTGCCAAAAGACACAGGGTTATTAAATGGTAGATACTTCATTCAAACTCTGCTATGTATGATTTCAAAGCACATCTGTTTAACCACTATCTTCTCTCAAATAGCTAAGTATAATTAGCATGTTCTCAATAACTTACCCAGCAAAGCATAAACAGGGTATAAGAAAAGAAATTACATAGTCCCTAACTTCATGGTCTAGTATAGGAGAAAATATATGTGCAAATAAATAACCTAAATACTTATATAGTATATAGAAATGGGAGGCAATAGAGCACTACATTGAAAGTATGAATTTTGGAGTTAGGTGATCATAGGTTATAATCCTAATTGAGCTATTTAGTTGTACAACCTTGGGCAAGTTGCTTAATCTCTCCTTGAAAAGCTTCTGGATCATCTAAGAGGGTGATGATAACAATAAGAATAGTTCATACGAATGTAAGAGTATTAATAGTAAATAAGATAATGGATGTACAAGAGTTAGTATCAGATGAACATAGATGCAAATATCCTCAACAAAATACTAGCAAACAGAATCCAACAGCACATTAAAAGGATCATACACCATGATCAAGTGGGGTTTATCCGAGGAATGCAGGGATTCTTCAATATATGCAAATCAATCAATGTGATACACCATATTAACAAATTGAAGGAGAAAAACAATATGATCATCTAAATAGATGCAGAGAAAGCTTTCAAAAAAATTCAACACCCATTTATGATAAAAACCCTCGAGAAAGTAGGCATAGAGGGAACTTACCTCAACATAATAAAGGCCATATATGACAAATCCAGAGCCAACATCATCCTCAATGGTGAAAAACTGAAACCATTTCCACTAAGATCAGGAACAAGACAAGGTTGCCCACTCTCACCATTATTATTCAACATAGTTTTGGAAGTTTTAGCCACAGCAATCAGAGAAGAAAAAGAAATAAAAGGAATCCAAATCAGAAAAGAAGAAGTAAAGCAGTCACTGTTCAGAGATGACATGATACTATACATAGAAAATGCTAAAGATGCTACCAGAAAACTATTAGAGCTAATCAATGAATTTGGTAAAGTAGCAGGATACAAAATTAATGCACAGAAATCTCTTGCATTCTTATACACTAATGATGAAAAATCCAAAAGTGAAATTAAGAAAACACTACCTTTTACCATTGCAACAAAAAGAATAAAATACCTAGGAATAAACCTACCTAAGGAGACAAAAGACCTGTTTGCAGAAAATTATAGGACACTAATGAAAGAAATCAAAGATGATACAAATAGATGGGGAGATATACCATGTTCTTGAATTGGAAGAATCAACACTGTGAAAATGACTATACTACCCAAAGCAGTATACAGATTCAATGCAATCCCTATCAAACTACCAATGGCATTTTTCACAGAACTAGGAGAAAAAAATTTCATGATTTGTATAGAAACACAAGAGACCCCGAATAGCTAAAACAATCTTGAGAAAGAACAATGGAGCAGGAGGAATCAGGCTCCCAGACTTCAGACTATACTACAAAGCTACAGTAATCAAGACAGTATGGTACTGGCACAAAAACAGAAATATAGATCAATGGAACACGTTAGAAAGCCCAGAGATAAACCCACACACATATGGTCATCTTATCTATGATAAAGGAGGCAAGAATATACAATGGAGAAAAGACAGCCTCTTCAATAAGTGGTGCTGGGAAAAGAATGAAATTAGAACACTCCCTAACACCATACACAAAAATAAACTCAAAATGGATTAAACACCTAAATGTAAGGCCAGACGCTATAAAACTCTTAGAGGAAAACATAAGCAGAACACTCTATGACATACAACACAGCAAGATCCTTTCTGACCCACCTCCTAGAGAAATGGAAATAAAAGTAAACAAATGGGACCTAATGAAACTTAAAAGCTTTTGCACAGCAAAGGAAACCATAAACAAGATGAAAAGACAACCCTCAGAATGGGAGAAAAGATTTGCAAATGAAGCACCTGACAAACGATTAATCTCCAAAACTTATAAGCAGCTCATGCAGCTCAATATCAAAAAAACAAACAACCCAATCCAAAAATGAGCAGAAGACCTAAATAGACATTTCTCCAAAGAAGATACACAGATTGCCAACAAACACGTGAAAGAATGCTCAACATCATTAATCATTAAAGAAATACAAATCAAAACTACATTGAGATATCATCTCACACAGGTCAGAATGGCCATCATCAAAACAATAAATGCTGGAGAGGGTGTGGAGAAAAGGGAACCCTCTTGCACTGTTGGTGGAATGTAAATTGATACAGCCACTATGGAGAACAGTATGGAGGTTCCTTAAAAAACTACAAATAGAACTACCATACGACCCAGCAATCCCACTACTGGGCATATACGCTGAGAAAACCATAATTCAAAAAGAGCCATGTACCAAAATGTTCATTGCAGCTCTATTTACAATAGCCAGGACATGGAAGCAACCTAAGTGTTCATCAACAGATGAATGGATAAAGAAGATGTGGCATATATATATGTGTGTGTGTGTATATATATATATATATATATATATATATATATACACACACACACACACAAAATGGAATATTACTCAGCCATAAAAAGAAACGAAATTGAGTTATTTGGAGTGAGGTGGATGGACCTAGAGTCTGTCATACAGGGTGAATGAAGTAAGTCAGAAAGAGAAAAACAAATATCATATGCTAACACATATATATATAATCTAAAAAAAAAAAAATGGTCATGAAGAACCTAGGGCAAGATGGGAATAAAGACACAGACCTACTAGAGAATGGACTTGAGGATATGGGGAGGGGGAAGGGTAAGCTGGGACAAAGTGAGAGAGTGGCATGGACATATATACACTACCAAACGTAAGGTAGATAGCTAGTGGGAAGTTGCCACATAGCACAGGGAGATCAGCTTGGTGCTTTATGACCACTTAGCGGGGTGGGATAGGGAGTGTGGGAGGGTGGGAGATGCCAGAGGGAAGAGATATAGGGATATATGTATATGTACAGCTGATTCACTTTGTTATAAAGCAGAAACTAACACACCATTGTAAAGCAATTAAACTCCAATAAAGATGTTAAAAAAGAAAAAGTATCAGAAATAGAGTGACTTGTGTACTGTTTAGGGTGTTTTGTTTAACACTCAGTAGAATTTTCATTTGTTTCCCTTTTGTTATTGAATTTTTCATATTTATTTTATATTGTTTCTATTATTACTATCTTATCATGTTAGAAATGCCCTCGCTGTGAGTATGAATAGTCATCTGTCTTCTCCTCCACCCCATGCCTTAAGAAAGCACAAATTGGATGAAATGGGCATTCAGACAAGTATGAACTAACGTAACTGAGAACCATTTAATCTCTAAATACTAGTATGGGTCATAAAAGATAACAGAATAGAGCAATTCAGGTTGGCACCAACATCAAGGAGCATGGCAGCAGCTGTAAAGAGTCAGGTGCAGGGCTTCCCTGGTGGCGCAGTGGTTGAGAGTCCACCTGCCAATGCAAGGGACACAGGTTCGTGCCCCAGTCCGGGAAGATCCCACATGCCGCGGAGCGGCTGGGCCCGTGAGCCATGGCCGCTGAGCCTGCGCGTCTGGAGCCTGTGCTCCGCAATGGGAGAGGCCACAACAGTGAGAGGCCCGCGTACAGCAAAAGAAAAAGAAAAAAAAGAGTCAGGTGCAAATCTAATAGCTGTGGTGAGGCTGGGGAACTTTCCAAAGCACAGGAAGTTTCCAAAGTCGGCCATGTAGAACTCAGAAACCTAGGGGAGCAGAGGCTGGGCTGTGTGTTTTGTGGCTGGAGGTGATTGTTCCATCAAGTTGCTGCTGACAGTGTCTGCCATTGTTCTCAGGACCATGTGTGTAGCCACACCCACATACTCAACCTGCTACGACAGAGACAGCCTTCACTTATTTCTACTAGTTTTGTGAGGCAAGGACAGTGCCATGGACAGGTAAGAGCGACTACAAGGCAAACGTAAGAAGAGGAACAGAATCTAAGTGTTTGTCCTATTTTACCCAAACGATTGTTTCCCGAACACTAGCATAGGGGTCTTGGTTAAAATGAACCTGAAATCTTATAAAATATGGTAAATTTTATTATTTAGGGACTTCAGGGTAAGGGAGAGCTGATAGTGCCACACTTCTTAAAGAATTACTTCTTCACTGATTCTAATTTTTTGGGTGGGAAACTTAGGTACCCAGGACAAATGCATAAATAATTCAAATGAGAAAATGTCTTCAAATAAATAAGATTTATCTCTGTGTGTGATATTTTAACGGAATTTAAAAAATAAATTACATATATATATTTCATTGTTTAAATTCTTAAGTAGAACCTAGTAAACATAAGTAACATGTTTTACACAGAAGAAATAAAATTGTTATTTTCTTAATTCAAAATTATCATTATGAAATCATCATGATCCACCTGTTATTATTCTGTGCATTAAAAAGTAATGTCCTCGGGCTTCCCTGGTGGCGCAGTGGTTGAGAGTCCACCTGCCGATGCAGGGGATGCGGGTTCGTGCCCCGGTCTGGGAAGATCCCACATGCCGCGGAGCGGCTGGGCCCGTGAGCCATGGCTGCTAAGCCTGCGCGTCCGGAGCCTGTGCTCCGCAACGGGAGAGGCCACAACAGTGAGAGGCCCGCGTACCGCAAAAAAAAAAAAAAAAAAAAAAAAAGTAATGTCCTCAAGAGGTGTTGCATTGTTTCGAGTCATTTGTCCCTGTACTAAATGATCTCAAATTGCTTCTGTTGGTGACTGATGTTTTTTGTAACCTCTCTTTGATTCCCTCACCATTCAGATACCAGTTCTTAACTAGCCGTTACTCTTTTCATATTTGTTTCTAACATCTATCATTTCATGTGTCTAAATTGTCTGCTTCTGATCGAAAATGACTAAGCCATCTGGGTTTTCAAAAAGCATAAATGGAGAACAGAGTCTGAGCAAGAACTTAAGGGTTTGCTTTAATGCCTGGGGTTTACGATATCCATTGTTTCCATACATATTTTAAACTCATTTATCGATTCTCAATTATGTTCCCAGTGGTTCTAAACGGTTGAAATTACTAGTTAGGGACGTCTAAATTAATAAAAGTCTACTGAATTAGAATAAAATTCTGTGATGATGAGGAAAGAGGAGAAGAAAGTAAAGCAGTGATGTTTGTATTAGGAACTGCAAAAACTTTCCAGACAAGCATTGAGTATGCAGCAATACCAGTTCCTTTAACTATATTACCAAGCTGTTGTGTAAAGATTTAAGGAAGAAATGGCTGGCCCAAACATTAGATTCAACTTCTAAGGATATGTGGTTTTAAGTCATTCCTTTGAGATCCTTTCCTCTTACCCTATCATCCCACTGTTATCCAAGCTCATGAGCAAAAAGACAGCTGGTGGCAGGCCTTTGCAAATGTGTTTCTCCCCATATATTGCATCTAGTCCCCTAGGACTTATCCTGTCTTCAGGTTACAAGGATATTCTTTGGTGGAATCTCTGGAGGTATGGAAATGAGAAATTTTTAAAAAATAGAAATCTTTGAACTTATGCTGGGAAGAAAGGCCCTTCTTGAAATTCTGGAGTCAAAAAACAGTAAAATAATATGTATACTTCATGTATTTCAGAGGTTTACGCACTAAATGAAACACTGCCCGATGATAAGAGTGTAGTTTTACATTCAGACACCAGTCTCTGATTTTAAAGAATTGTCAAGGTCTGTATTGCTTTCTGGGCAAGAACAGAATTATCTTAAAACTCAACAAAAGTACTTCACCTATGAATATGGAATCTTTCACATATTTGACAACCTAAGATTTTTAAAAAATGACACAGGGAAAAGTTACTCTCCAAAAGTGACTTTTATGCTTATTCAACTGTAGTTGCAAAAAGAAAAGGCACATGTTCATCACTCATTCCCCCAGAGATGCCTTCACCTGTTCATGCCTCTCAGGCCTCTTCCCATGATGCCATGTGGAGGTGCTAAGTAAAAGCAGCTTTTGCAGAGGATGTATTTCATAGAGACAGACTACAGAGAGCAGCCCAGGCAGATGCACAAAGGCCATAATTCAACGGAGAGGTTCTGTGTCCATGCACAGGGGAGTTAAGCTTCTTCCTTCAGTTCATGAACTCATAGATACCAAACTTTATCATGGCCAAAAGCAAACCAGATGGAAATACTAGGAAGAAGTTAAAAGGTGATAATAAAGCTCTCAGTGGGAAATACGAGATTAAATCTCTAATGACAGACAGAGACTATGCAGATTCATCAGAGGATGAAAATGTAAAGGGTTCCCAGATTTTAGAAGTTAAAGTTTCACTACTACTTCAGAGACTTGTCACATCTGATTGAGAACACACTGCACATGCAGCCAAACACTCTTTTTAGTAGTTACAAGAAGCCTAATCCTCGAGAAAGAGTTCCTTTCTTTGGATGCTTATTAGTTGACTTAACCCAATCAAGCAATTTGCAGTGGAGAAAATCAACTGAGCATTGAAGAAACAAACTACAGTCCCTCCGACGTCACAGCTTACTTCCCCATCAGAACATTATTGCTGGTATTATTATGGAGTCCTACCTTAGATAATATGATTGATGTTCATCTGACTGAAATACAGAGCACTGATTATAATATACAGATTTCCAAAACCAAGTAGGTAATTATAGGCCCGCATAACAAACTCTGTTCTTTATCCCCTCCAAAGGAAGTTTCATTATCCCTGTATTATCTTGCACACAGAAAGAATTTCCTGAAGGTGACCTTTTTATAGGTGGTAACCATAGTAACAGATTTCCAGCCGCTAACACTCTGACACCACTTGCGCACTGCAAATGTTACAGGGATGCTGAGGATTGATGTTTTGTGTTGCTCTCCAGAGACAGAAGCTGCATAAATACTTACCAATTTAAGAGTTAAGATGTTAAAAGAAATTCAAAGCCATATTTCTTGCTAATCAGACAGCAATCTGTTTTTCTCCAAGATTTCTGCAATGCTCTCACTTAGAGACTATCAAAGTATAAATGAAAGGCATGGATCTTTAAGAGATTCGAGAGAAAAAAAAAGTTTTTTAAGTGTTTCTTACTTTCCTCTTAAATAGGACATTCAAGGGATAAAGGAGCGAGAAACAAACACTCCTTTGGGAACCTATTCTATTTTAAAGTACCTCCTGGAGTCCCCATGAGCTATAATGGGAGGTATAAGCTTTCATCAACAGGGAACTGGCTTGGCTGTGTCCCTAGGAAACTGCAGCTTCAGCACTTGATTCCAAGAGAAAACTTTCAAGGCAGTAGGAAAGTTGGAAGGTATATCTGCCAATTAGAAGCCAGCCAAGAATATGCCAGAAAGGAGAGTGGAAATGGCTGGTAGATAGAGGCCAAGTGAAAATTCAGGCACTCTTGACACATGAGTGGTGAGAAAACACCTTTAATATTTAAACAACTGAAACATTGTACAGTCTCTGCTTCCTTCTAAAAAAAATGAATTCACTTATATGGCTTGTTTCCCTGTTTTTGGAGACATTCATTTTTATGTTTTCAATAAATATGCTCAACTCTGGGTTTGTTCTCTAAGATATAAGAAAAGTGATTCTTCTCATTTGTTTTGTATGAGAAATTTATTGATGCCAAGTAAGCTTTAAATTGAATAAACGTCATCTCTTAAAAATTCAGTTGTTATTCAAATTTTTGGTACTTCTATACTTCCTGTCATGGTCTTATTCATTTTTTGCTCATTTTACTTAACATATTTGTCTGTGTGTTGTCATTTTTCTCTTTTAAAACTTTTTTGACATGATTCACATTTTGCCTATCATAGTCATGTATCAAGCTACATTTGCTTTCTAATCATTGATCACTATTGTATCATACAGACTCTCAGTTGTGTCTCACTCTTTTGTTTGGCTGCTGTCCAGTCAATGTTTCTCAAAATTTGAGTCATCTGGGAATCCATCTAAAGGAAAAAAAAAACAGGAAAAAGACATCTACTAAGATCCTCCTTGGTCTACATCTTTCTTAGCCTAGCCCTCAAGTATATAACTTGTCTCTAGTTGACTAATTATCACTTTCTAAACATCCCCATACCCCTTGCCTCTGTGCCTTTTCACAGACTTACCCCATGCCTGGAGTGTCTCCCCCATTTCCTCCTATTCACAGTCTACTCTCATTTTAAGACTTCTCCCCAAATATCTCCTCCATCATGAATTCCTTCCAACAGGGTTGGATTTCTCTCTTCCTTGAGTTCTCTCTCCCGTTATTCCTTTTATGGTACTTTCATATTCTGCTTTTTTATAATTATTATGTCCTTATCTCATTATAAAGTTTCTTGCACAGGAAGCTATGACATTCTTGCATCTCCTATAGTATCTTACAAGCATATGTATAAATAAACTCAAAGAGTTACTCAATGGAATAGAACTTGTTTTTGTCCTTTATGTAGTTTCTCTTATCCTAATTTCTAATATCCTAAGCCACATGCTTTTTAAGTTACTTTGAAACTGCTATCTTCCCCTATTTAAAATCCCAAATGTTTTCTTCACTTTTGATGACTCCACTCCACAATACTTTGGGGTGTTTTGCTGTTGCTCTTGTTCACTCGTCTAATAGCTCTTCTCTCAATTTCCTAAGATATCCTGTGTTTTTGCCAAATTAATGTCATTTCTGTCACTCTTTTTTAGAAACCCTGACATAATCTTCATTTCTGTCCCACTAGTATGTCTCTTCTTTACTCATTAAACACTTCCCTCTCCGCAAGTTGGTGTCCCTCTCTCTTCACTACCCGTCACCACCCACATCCCCGCCTGCCTTACGTACGTGCCTCCTACTCCTCTCACCTGCCTTCCCTTTGAGCCTTCCGTTATTTGTTTGTCATTTTTAATCAAGGCTCCTCTTAATCGTCTTACCTCTTCTGAATCTTCCTCACAATTTTCACTCTATTCTTTCTCCTCTCAATTATTTGCTTCACTATTTAAATATTCCCTAATGTACCTGTTTATTAAGAACTTAGGCAACTTTACAAGTTGACCACTAAAATTCTACTGATATAACTCAGTAGAATTATGGGTATTATACATACACATTTTCTGTTAAGCCTTTCAGAGTCCCTTTAACATTCTATGGAAATTATACCATATAATTAGATAGATCGATAGACAGATAGGAGAGAGACAGAGAGAGGCCACATGTCTTCCTAAAGTCACACCATGATTTTAGGTAGTTCTCACTGCCCAATTCCACAAAGGATCTGATTTGAAACTCAGAGCCTCACAACGGTTGCAGAAATGACACAAGGATCGAGAGCAAACATTTTTTTCCTATGGCTTCCCTTTATTGAACCATGAAAACTGACTGTTCACCCTGGCTTCAATGGCAAACAGAAAACCAGAATCCCACACAACTTGTAGGACTCAGAAATGTATTATAAAATCAAATTTGCTATTCCACTCTGAGAAGATATAGTAGAAATACTTTTTATATTCCTCCTGCTAGGCACAAGCACAAACTCAGGGCATTATATATAAAACAAATGTAAGAAACTCTGAAAGTTAGAGAGAAGGTAGACTGGCTACAGAACTTAGGACCCAAGTGGGAAAAAAATGATGAATAAAATTAACAAACCTTTAGTAAGATTGAGAAAGAAAAAAAAAGAGAGAGAGAGAAGACACAAATTACCAATCACCATGCAAAGTGAGGTTTATTCCAGGGACGCAAAGTTGGTTTAATATTTGAAAATCAATCAATTTAACCCAGCATATTAAATGGATAAAGAAAAAAATGTATATGATCAATCAATACAGGAAATAGTATCTGATAAAATTCAGCATGCATTCGTGATAAGAACTCTCAAAAAAACTGAAATAGAGAGAAATTTCCTCAACTAATTAAAGATCATTTTTTAAAAACCTAATGGCAACAATATTCTTAATAAAGAACGGCTGAATGCCTTCCCCCTCCCCCAAAATGGGAATAAGGCAAGGTTGTCCACTCTCAACATTCTTATTCAACACTGCTGGAAGCTCTAACCAATGCAAGAGGGCAAGAAAAGGAAATAAGAAGAATAGAAATTGGAAAGGAAAAAGTAAAACTAACCCTATCTGCAGATGACATAATTGCCTAGATAGAAAAATCCCAAAGAGTCTACAAAAAAATTCTTTTAGAATCAGTAAGTTCAGCAAGATTACAAGATATATAAGACACACATACAAAAATATATGTATTTCCATATACTAGCAGTGAATATATGGACACAGAAATTAAAAATACAATACTATTTACAATTATTTTAAAAATTAAATAGGAGTAAATCTAACAAAACATGTACAAGACTTTTATGTTAAAAATTAAACAACATTGTTGAAAGAAATTAAGGTCTAAATAAACAGAAAGACATACCACATTCATGCATTAGAAGACCCAACATAGAAAAGATGTCAATTCTCCCCAAATTGACATACAGATTTAATGCACTTTCTATCAAAATAACAATAAGATTTTTGTAGATATTGAGAAAATTATTTAAAAGTTGTATGGAAAGGAAGAGAAGCTAGAACCGCTAAAATAATTCTGAAAAAGGAGAATAAAATGGGAGAAATCAGTCTACCCAACTTAAAGGTTTACTATATAATAGCTATAGTGACTGAAACACTAAGTGTACTGTCAGAGGGATAGATACTTAGATCAGTGGGACAGAACAGAGAACCCAAAAGTACATCCACATGAATACTTTTGTGTACAACTTATTTTTGATAAAGACACAAAATCAATTCAAGGGAGGAAAGAAAAGTTCCCTTGAGAAAACAAGTGATGCTGTAGCAATTAGATATCCATAAACAAACAACAGAAAAAATTGGACCTCAAACTAAGTCTTACACCTCATGCAAAAATTAATTCTAAATGATAACAAACTTAAATAGAAGGTGTAAAGCCCTAAAATTTTTAGAAAAAAAATGCAGGATAAAAATCCTTGGGATCTAGAGCTAAGTAAAGAGTTCTTAGACTCTTGACAGCAAAGACATAATCCATAAGAGGAAAAATTGATAAATTGAAGTTTATTAAAATAAATTTTTTTCTCTGTGAAAGACTCTGTTAAGAGAATGAAAAGACAAGTTATGGATTGGAAGAAGGTATTTGCAAACCATACATTTGACAAAGAACTCGTATCTAGAGTATAGAAAGTCTCAGAACTCAATAGCAAAAGACAAAAACAAAAACAAAACAAAAAAACCCAACATGCAATCCAATTAAAACACCGGCAAAAAGCATGAAGTGACATTTCTCTGAAGAAGATATACAGATGGCAAATAAGCATATGAAAAGATTTTCAAGATAACCATAAGGGAATGCAAATTAAAACTACAATTTAATACCACTATCAAAATGGCTAAAAAAAAATAGTAACATCAAATGCTAGCAAGGATATGGAGAACATATCCATTGCTAGCAATATCATACATTGTTGGTGGAATGTAAAATAGTAACATCACTCTGGAAACAGTTTGGCAGTTTTTCACAAAACTAAACAGGTAATTCAGCAGTTATACTCCTGAGCATTTATCCTAGAGAAATGAAGACTTATGTTCACACAAGAACCTGTACATGAATGTTTATAGAAACTTTATTCTTTTTTTTTTAACATCTTTATTGGAGTATAATTGCTTTACCATGGTGTGTTAGTTTCTGCTTTATAACAAAGTGAATCAGTTATACATATACATATGTCCCCATATCTCTTCCCTCTTGCGTCTCCCTCCCTCCCACCCTCCCTATCCCACTCCTCTAGGTGGTCACAAAGCACTGAGCTGATCTCGCTGTGCTATGTGGCTCCTTCCCACTAGCTGTCTATTTTACGTTTGGCAGTGTATATATGTCCATGCCACTCTTTCACTTTGTCACAGCTTACCATTCCCCCTCCCCGTATCCTCAAGTCCATTCTCTACTAGGTCTGTGTCTTTATTCCCGTCTTGCCCCTAGGTTCTTCATGACTTTTTTTTCTTCTTAGATTCCATATATATGTGTTAGCATACGGTATTTGTTTTTCTCTTTCTGACTTACTTCACTCTGTATGACAGACTCTAGGTCCATCCACCTCACTCCAAATAACTCAATTTCGTTTCTTTTTATGGCTGAGTAATATTCCATTGTATATATGTGCCACATCTTCTTTATCCATTCATCTGTTGATGGACACTTAGGTTGCTTTCATGTCCTGGCTATTGTAAATAAAGTAGAAACCTTATTCTTAATAGCCAAAAACTGGAAACAACAAAGATGTCCTTCAATGGATAAACTGTTAAACTATGGTACACTTATACCATGGAATAATATTTAACAATAAAAAACTATTATTACATGTAATAACTTGGATTAATCTCCAGAGAATTACGTTGAGTGAAAAAAAGTTAATCCCCAAACATTACATACTATATGATTCTTGAACCATATATAATATTTATAACATTTAATATTATTAATATTTAAATAAATATTTAGTATTGTTAATATTTAATATTTGAATCATATATAACATTTTTGAAATTTAAAGAATTACATAAAAGGAGGACAGATTAGTGGTTGCCAGTGGTTAAGGAGGGGTTAGGGATGGGAAAGAAGTAGATGTGGTTATTATAAAAGGGCAGCATGAGGGATACTTGCAGTGATGGAAATGTTCTGCATCTTCATTGTATCAAGGTCAATACCCCAGTTGTGATATTATAATATAGTTTTGCTGGATGTGTTCTATTAGGAATCACAGGGTAAGGGGTACATGAGATTTCTTTGTATTATTTCTTACAACTGAATGTGAATCTACAATTATCTCAAAAAATTCAATTAAGAAATAAAATTTGTATAACTAAAACAAAATAGTTTCTATTCAAAAGAATAAAAATTTCATGAACTAAGTATAAAAAACTCATATTGCTTCAGATACAGGAGTTCAATTCATTTAAGCCTTCCCCAAATAATTAAAATGTTCAATAACAAAAGTACCAACCTAGAGAAAATGTGCATTTCGGCAGAAAGTCAGGCTCTCGCCATTTCAGTGGTTTGATGGGGAAAAAAATTAACAAGCTTTATGATTTGAAAACCTTTTGAATACTTCTCAAAAACAAAGAGCTGTTTCCTGATGCCCAAATTGAGCAATTCTATAGTGTTTTGTTTGTTTCTCCTGAGAAAGGTATGCAGTCTTACCTAGAACAGCAGGTCCATTAAAAAGACCTTAAAAAGATGCTTTCCTCTTTTTAGTAACTTTGTGAAATGAAATTTTAAAAACATCTGCAAATCTATTTTTTAATTATTATTTAGAGAGATAATCCTATTTGATAATGCCTTATGCTTGGATAAAAGACTTTTCAAAGCTACAGAACACAATGCTATTGTGTAACTGTCCCAAAACACCTCTATCATTTTGTTCTTCATTATCTGTTGTTTTTTTCCCTTTTAACACCTCAGTGAGAAACATTTATCTGGGCCATTTGCTTGCTCATATGGAGATTTTAGGAAGAGGGGAAAAGCCAACAATCTAAGTAAATTCTGCATCATATCTTCAATCCCTGAACACCATTTTCTTTAGAAAACTTATTAGCTTATTATTTTTCATGAAAGCTGAAAGCACATTATGGAGCTCTAGTCTGTCAAGCATTTCCACCACATTTGGACTTAGTAGGCCTAAGAGTTACCATAGTTACTAATTAACTCTGTCCTGAATGCATTAGACTCCATAGCAGAGATTGTTACATTATGTAAAAATGCTTTTGCTCTAAATAAATTAAGAGAATATGCTAGATTAATTAAATCTTACTGCAAATAAAATCAACTCACCTCTTATTAAACCACTGAAGTTTTTTAATCTAATTAAGTCTCAGAATTTGCAGTATTTTTACCTTTGACTAGCTCAGTCTAAAATACAGCTAAAATGCTTTCTCTCTCCCTCGTTTTTGTTTTTAAAATATAATATATTGTTACCCTTATAAACATAAAT
This sequence comes from Lagenorhynchus albirostris, assembly GCF_949774975.1. Classification (NCBI taxonomy): domain Eukaryota; kingdom Metazoa; phylum Chordata; class Mammalia; order Artiodactyla; family Delphinidae; genus Lagenorhynchus; species Lagenorhynchus albirostris. Next base: position 85,677,691 of record NC_083104.1, on the reverse strand, counting down.
CTGTATTCTTCTGGATCCAAGGTCATGTTCATAGTAAATTTTAATGCATTGTACTATTAAAATAAGATTTAAATGTAAATATTTTCCAAGTTATTTTACTGTAACAATTTTTAAAAGTGTATGCAAACCATTACAATGGTACAGTTTTTCCTAGAAAGCAATGTATAGTTTCTAACTATATAGTATATGAGACAGTAGGAAAGAATCAATAAAGCTTGTCTTTTTTCTAGTTTCCACACAATATTTTGAATTCTCACATCAATTTATTTGAAATTTAAAAAATTAATTTGTTTTTGAATCCCGTATTTTATATCTATAGACATTTTAAATGCTTATATTTAAAGTATAAAAAGTTATTAAAATAAAAACAGAAAAAATTTAAATATACTTAAGCCTTATGATAGTTATACCAATTTAACAGAAGAAAACAATCCTAAATGTCAACGAATAACCTGTTTATGAGGAAATTAATTTTACAGTGATTTTTATCCATTTGTAATCCATTTAAATTTGGTTAATAAATTATCCAAATAATCATATACTTTTGTAACAATGATGTAATATAAATTAAAAACAAGAATAAATTAATGTTTTCAGTATCTAATATACATCTTGTAAAATAAATTCTACATCCACCTCTGAGGAGTGTAAAGTTCACATGATAATACTGGGACAAACAACAAGAAGAAGTGTTTAATAGAAAAAAACACCTGTGGAACTCTTCACCTGAATATCTTACAGTGGAAGATGTCAAAGCACCTCAAATCCGTATAACCATACCATTATCTTTCCCATTAAACCTGTTACTCTTGTGGTATTTCCTTATTAATTTAGGGAACCTCACCTACCCATTTAAGCCAGAATTTAGAAATGATTTCTTCTATCTAACCACCCTATCTCACACATATAACATACATCCAGTGGGTCACAAATGCCTTAAAGGTTTTCTTCTGTCACTTTCTCTCCATTTCCTGTTCCCATTGTCTTTTGTTTTAAAGATTTTTTTTTGATATGGACCATTTTTAAAGTCTTTATTGAATTTACTACAATACTGCTTCTGTTTTATGTTTTGTTTTCTTTGCCGAGAGGTATGTGGGATCTTAGCTCCCCAACACAGGGATAGAACCGGCACCCCCTGCATTGGAAGGTGAAGTCTTAACCACTGGACCAATAGGGAAGTCCCCCACCATTGTCTTGATTCAGGTTTTAGTCTCTCTCTCTCTCTCTCTCTCTCTCTCTCTCTCTCTCTCTCTCTCAAATAAAATAGTCTCCTAACTGTTCTCCCCACCACCAAATTTGTCCTTTACAAATTCATTCTCCATATTACTCTCCAGTCTCCTTCTAAACTGAAAAAAATATATGTATCATATTATTTCTCTGCTAAGATCCTTCTATTCATTGGTGCATTTATTAAATCAATACTTACTGAGACTTATACTACTCTACACCTATAGATGCTGAGTATATAATGAGTATGACACTAGTGTATGTCCTTATAATCCTCAGGCACATTTAGAGAGTCCCTCTGTGTTCCCACAAAGCCTCCCTCTGTGCAACCTCATAAAAGTGAAGAACAGCCAAAAGGAATTCCTTTTGGGTAATTCCAAAGCCTGGGTAATTCCAAAGCCTGGTGATCTGGGGGAAACCTTAGAAGAGACTGATCTACAAGACAAAAAGCCTTGTGATGAAACAAATGGCCTTTTATTCTCTAGTATTGGTCTCTATTGCATCCCTTTCCATTCCCTCCCTTTACCCAAGAATCTACATACTCTGATACATACCCCCCAAATTCCATGATTTCTCCAGACCCTCCTTTTTTCACATGCCATTTGTTTTCTCAGCCTCAGCACCTTACTCCTTATGTGCCCAGAGATTTCCCTTTCCCTTTCAAGATTCAGCTCAAATGTCATCTCTCTAGGGAAGACTTCCTTGATCAGTTGCCTATCCCCCAAACTCCTTCTGTACTCTCATGTCTTACATATAAAACTGACTTTTCAAATACATAATAGAATTCAGAATTACTGAAGCTATGGGGAGACAGGTACTCTCACGCACTGCTGGCGGGAGTATAAATTGGCATGATCTCACTGGAAGGCAATTTGGAAGTGTCGCATGAAAATGCACATGCTAGTTGATTTCTTTTCCTCTTTCTCTTGAATGCTCCCTCTCTAACTGAAAATATGACCAGTGAGAAGACAAAGATATAAGTAGATAAGTGTTATTTCAGTCTCACTAATAATATTAAAATTGGAAATAACCCAAATAGTCAACTATACAGGAATGCTTGAATAAAATATGATGAAGTGGAAAAAAACAAGCCAATCAAAGAATGCTTAATTGCCTAGGGAAAATATCATTATCATTAAGGAAGTAAATCAGAATATAAAATTTTATGAACAATTTTCTTTTTAAATATTACAAATATGCATACTAAAAAGAATGAAATAGAATATAACAAAATGATATGGTGATTATCACTGGAAAACAGTTTTGTGGGTAAATTGTATTTTTCCTCTTTCTATATTCTCCAATAATTGTGTGTCAGGTTTAATAATAAAAATAGTATATTTCAAATGAATTAGCAGATTGCTAAGGTGAACTAATCCATCCATCTATCCATTCATCCATCATTGAAAAAGGTCATTCCAAAGGTTTTGTGCAAACATATTCTTAGTTACACCTTGTTTCTGACCCTAATCACTGAAATGAACGGTGCCAGGGTCTTCAATTCTGTCTTATCAGCTAGAGAAAGACTGTCTCCAGATAGCATGCTTTCAGAAATCGGACACACTGTAATAGAGAAATGTGAGCTCTCGTAAATGAATGCACACTGCATAGACTTTGAACGCTTGCCTTACCATAGAAGTGGGATTGTGACTGCTAATGACCTTCAAAAAACAAGATATTCATTATATCCAGGTCATATTGACATTTTCCTTATTACTGGGGAAAAAAAAAAGTCACTTTCAAAGAGCCACTGAAAAGTCACAGAAAAACTTTCCAAAATTCTATGTAAAACCAATTCTCCCTAACTCATATTGATTTTTTCTTTCTTTTTCACCTTGTTTACTGTTCTTAGGGACATTTGGCGATAGTGGTTGGTATGTTTAGAGCGCAGTAGAGGATGCTGCAAAGTCCCTTGAGTGCTGATCTTGGGTAAGAATTCTTTTCATTTGATATCTGGAGCTCTCAAGCTGTAAATGAGGATAATACCCTAAACCCTTACCATTTTGATAAGAGAATCATAAAGATTAAAGAATTGTAAAAATGAATGAGATACAGGTAAAATTTGTCATTGGATTTTACCAATAACCATATTATAATCATCACGTTTGAAAGAGAAGAGAAAGTAACAATGAGCATCACCCACATTACACAGAGCATCATTCCTGTGGACTTTCCAGACGTTAGTCATCTGAGAACATATTTTTTAAGTACTGAACTTTTAGTCACTTGGATGCAAAGAGGTTTGAAGAGCAATCACTGCTTTGAATGGAATTGTTCTTTCTTTTTCCTGAGGCTGTCAGCAAATGCCCTCAATAATCCATACCCTCAATAGAGAGATCTTGAAGAAAAACTGCCAAAGAGATGCACAGAAAAAATTCTCGCTAAAAAGCAGCAGAGCAGTCAACTGTTTCCAATAACAGCTCCATTATCACACTAATTGATTGTAAAAAAATAAAATTTAAATTTAAAAAAAGAGAGAGACAAAAGGAAAAAGAAAGAAAACCTCTTATTTTTTTTTAACAGGCCGAGCAACTTCTAAACAGAGTTCTTTAGTAAGCTTACGAAGAGGCAGAATAATAACTTTGAAAGTCTTGGTGTCACTCATAAAGAAATTGAAATCCTTGCATTTTTCAGCATTGTATCACTTAAAGACAGCTGAAAGTTTTTTTCATTGCTCTAGAGATTATTTTCTTTTGCTAGCTGTCATTTTCCGTAGGTAGAGCACTGATCCGTTGTATCTCAGGAAAAAAAAAAAATCCACACAACCGCTGCCTGCAGCCAACAAATGCCGCAAATCTTCAAACTGATTTTCAGAATAAAGTGGTCTATTTCCCAAAGATTCATTCTCCAAAAACGAAGCCTCAAGTCAGCTTCTGTGAAAGAGCATAGACCCATGCAGATAGAGCATGGCTCTTTTCTTCCCACCTGTGCAGCTCCTCTGAAGACACAAGTTCAAAGCTTTGGTAAAGTGAAATGCACACTACCACTGGAATCGTTGGTCTTCCAAGAAAAGGGCAAAAGGATAGAGATAGAAACAATATACCATAATAGTCAAAACGGAAGGTTACAACACTTGCTTGCTGTGTGACTTACAGCATTCACTCGCCTTCTCTGTTAGCATTTCCCCATTTATAAAATAAAGGATATGCTGTGGCCTAATGCTTTCCAAACTCAATAGGAAATCATATCAAATAGCAAATTCCATTTCATGGAGCCCTTTGAGATCTTTCAGAACAGTAAATCTCTAAGTACAAAAATATCATGAAAAGCAGAATGACAGCTTAGCAGTCAACTGGAAAGGTTCAGAAGGAAGAAGTGTGTGGTTTACTTTTTCTGAGAATGTTCTGTGAACTGAGGCTTTAAGCAGAGACAACACGTACGCTTTTGTAGAGAGGAAATCAAAAGTGAAGGTAAAGAATTTTAATTTTATAAATCACAAATAAGGCAACAGCAGAGCTTCAGACATTAGAGAAAAACAAAGGGAAGCACACAAATCCCAAAATTTCTTACACTGGAATGGAGACTTTTTTTTTGCAAATGGATTTTACTAGGCTTTTGAGCTTTAAGAGGTTTTTATTTTTTAAGATATATTTTAATTTTAATTTTTTTAATTGAATGAAAGATTCTTTTAATTCTGTAGTGCTTTACAATTTTCAAAAGTTTCACACACATGATTTCATATAATCCCGTCAGTAACTCCTTTTCCCCCCACCCATCTTTGCCCCTCCCCCCTCCCCCCTGGTAACGACTGATTTGTTCTCTATATCTGTGAGTCTGCTTCTTTTTTGTTTTTTCACTAGTTTGTTGTATTTTTTAGATTCCACATATGAGTGATATGATACAGTATTTGTCTTTCTCTGTCTGACTTATTCCACTTAGCATAATGTCCTAAGAAGTTTTTAATTGAAGAAAATACGTCACCGTGGGCAAAAGCTTGCTTTCTTTACCGTACACGTACACACACACACACACACACACACACACACACACACGCATACACACACACATGCACCCAACTTAGCTTTATTTCCCCCTACATATGATACATCTCACATTTCATTCTGGAGATATCTACTATATGACTGTCAAAAATAGGTTCGAGGTCACAGTTCCGTGTAGATCAGAGATGATAATTCATAGTAAGTGTCAACCACTGCCTCTTCCAGAACCCATGACAAACATCACTAAACAATCAGGGAAAGTACGGCCGGGCAACTACTGTCAATGGTCCAGATTGGTACACAGTTGAAACGCATTTTCCCTTCCTATTATAATGAAAAGAGCCCTGGGATAGGGTCAGAAGTCCTGATTTCTAATGCTAAGTCTGTACTATCCTTTAGCAAGCCATGAAATTCCCCATGCCTTGATATTTCCTGTAAAACTGAGAGTTTAACTAGATAACCTCCAAACTACAACCCATTCCAGTTATTAGTGACTCCAATGTATACAAATATTTTTGTCATACTACCAAAAACTCCACCACCACTACTAATACATATATTCACATTAATGAATGATATTCCACGACTATAGTTTCAGGGTTTGTCCCATACAACACTCCCCCCCAAAAAAAGAACACTTTATATAGGTAATATGTTAAAGTTAACTGGTCATTTATAGCCCCATTTGAATGAGTTTATCAGGTTCTTTCTAATCAAGGCGCACATCTACACCTCTCTTTCACACTCTCTCTTATTTTCTTACTAATTAAAAAAGTAATTAGATCAATTAATTGTTTTAGTTACAAAATCAAAAATTACTGTGTATTTATAGCAAGCCTGGTTATTGGGGAGATTTCTTTCAGAAAATTATGGAATCTTTATGTTCTAATGACTATTTTCTCCCCATAATTTAGTGCTCACTCTCTCTGAAAGTAAGGATAATTGGCATGGAAAGAAACACTAGCGCTCTGCTGCAATAGCCTACATGATTAGAATGTGGTGTGTCAATGTTAGAGCATTCCATTTTTAGTATTGGTCCTTATCTCCATGGAGCAACTGAAATTATATTTTACATTACATAACAAAAAAGAATAAGATACAGAACAGCGAAGAGAGATGACAATTTCAAGTATTAAAGAATTAGTGGTATGAGGAAAAATATTAAAGAAGGGCACTCATGACTGCCAACTCAATCTTCAAGGAGGAAATGAATTAGTCAGGGAGATGAAACCATGGACATGGTTACTCAAGTCTCACCTTCAGTCGGAAATCAGACTAGCAATCAGGAAATCATATTCTTTGTATGATGTTGGGCAAGTTGTTTCATCACTGAGGCTTACTGCATGCATTTCAAAACAACATGAGGGATACTGTCATATAATCTATAAATATATGTATCATTTAATATTATAAATTATTATATATAGTTATATATTAATGAAATTGATCTTTTTCACAATGTGGGGACAGTAAGTGATTTTAAAGCTTAGATATTTATACCTGAAGACACTAAACCCCTTTACATCAGGTGAAAGAACTGATTAGTTCTCTTACTTACAAATAATAAAAAATTATGATTGTATCCGTTTCCTAGGGCTTTCATAACAAAGTACCACAAACCTTGTAGTTACAACAACAGAAATATATTTTCTCACAGTTATAAAGACAGAAAGTCAGAAAGTCTGAAATTAACATGTCAGCAGGGTTGTTTCCTACTTGGGTGAATTCACTCAGAAGGTGAATCTGTCCCATGAGTCTCTCCTAGCTTCTATTGTTGATTGGCAAGCCTTGGTGTTCCTTGGTTAACAGCAACAGAACCTAGTCTCTGTTGTTACACAGTGTTCTCCCTGTGTGTGTATATGAGTCTGTATCTCTTCTTTGTATTTTAGTCTGTCTGTAATAGCAAAAACCTGATAGATTAGTGAGACAACTATCCTGAGATCATACAGCTAACAAGTGGGGGAGCTTAGTTTCAACACAAATCTGTCTGATTGCAAAGTTTGTGTTTTTAACTACCACTAGATAGTTCTGTATTTGTCTAGTCAGTCACAGTGCCAAGTATAGCCAAAAAAAGAAGGGGAAATAGAATGTACTGAAATTGGAAGATAATGGAAATTTAACCACTTGCATAGCAACTCTTACAACAAGTGTGGATTCACAATTAAATTATACTCAAAGTGTTCCCTTTCTGGTTTGAAACATTAACACCAGAAAATAGGCTAAGGGTCATTGCTAGCATGAGTAAAGCTTACTCTTTGCTAGCAAACATCATGGAAGCAACTAGCCAAAGAACAAACTTAAAGCTCCATGAGTACAGGGACTACTGAGTTTATCACCCTAGCTTCAGGTTCTGGCACTGGGTCTTCAATTCTGCCACATAACGGCTAAATACCTAACATTTCAAAAGAACTTACTAGGGGCCAGGTAATGTAATAAATGTTTTCCTTACATTATTTTATTTTATCTTTCACATGAATGCTATGAGGGCTATTATCCCCATTTATACATTAGGAAACTGAGGCTTAGAAAAAGGTTATGAAGCTTGTGAGTGGTGCCATGCGAACATCAATCCTAGCCTAATAAGATACTAACCTTCACACTCTGGATAACATAAAGGGCAATATACATTCACCAGCTGTCCAGACACACCACTAGCATCTACATAATTAAATCCTTCCAGAATAGCTGCACATCTTGGATACAACAGTAACTGTTGACAACTGCCTAGTGTCATCATTGAGAATGACAGGAAGTAGAAAGCTAATGACTTTAGGCCTAGATTTTTCTCCACAGAGCCATTAACCCTGCAAGCAACCCATGAAAGTCAGGTATTGCTGGCATAAGCATTTTTAATTCCTAAGAGAACCATCAACCTAGAAAACATAACCAAAAATGTAGATTTTGTTTCACTAATAAGAACATTTTTTGAGACTTATCAAGTAAACAAATTCTTCAGCTTTGCTATGTGCAAGCAGATGGCTTTCTCAGCAAATTGGCTCTTCACATTTGGGAAGCATGCCTTGAAGAAGGTTGATTAAAACAGAAATAAAGGAACAACTGGTAACATCAGTAATCCTGATGATCAAACATCAGATGGTAGCCTCTTATCGGAGACAGACAAAACAGCATGCCGCATGTCCTCCAGACCATCCTAAACAAAGCGGAACTAGCCACCACAAGGAAAGAGGCTATGATCAGAGCAGCATCCATTTCTAACATTTCACACCTAGTTCATCTTCATCCACACTTTCTGCCAACAAAGCCATACCATCCATGTTATATGTGATGATGATGGGCAAATTCTGTCTATTCTACCGATCCACTGACTATACACATTCCCTCTAAGTACCACTGTATTTGTAGCTGGGAAATACATAATCATGACAATAAAATGTATTGAGTGCTTATTATGTACTAGCTAACTGCAGACTGTGCACACAGTACTATGTGACGTGCTAAGAGTTCTACATGTATTATCCCATTTAGTCTCAAAAGAAACAGTGATATTAACACAATTACAATCTCCATCTTACAGAGGAGGAAAGTGGCGATCGCAGTGGTGAAGTTACTTGCACAAAATCAAACCCAAGTCTCTCTTATTCCCTTCCATTTGCTCTTAAACCCTGCATTCTGCTTAATTATATTTGTTAGTCAGGGACTAGTCAGTAACAGATAATTCTGTAGTCACAGAGGAGTGGTACAGAACAAATCCTGCAATCTCGACATCATACAACTCTTGTATCAGACACAGTTAGCAACAGGAAACAGTATTGAGCCCAGACAAAGAGACTTGAATGAAGAGATTGTTTGCAGAGGTGTTGGCAAGGTTAATGGAGAGAGAAAGGAGGTAGGTTGATGTTCACAGAGATTAGCAACAAAGGAAAACCAAGGCCAAAAGAAGATGGGAAGAAAACAGTATTAGTGGAGCCAACGAAAAGGAAAACCACAGAGGAGTTGCACTGTATAATAAGGTCAAGGCACTAGAGCAGGGAATGAGAAGGGACAAAATACACTGACACCTCCCCTTCCTTTTTCCAATATTTGCCAGTGCTTCCCATTGGCAGACCCAACTGAGAGCCATTCAGCAAGAGAGCCCAGATGATACAGTCTTTAGAAGCCAAGGAACACAGCACAGACAGGAGAGGATGAATCCAGGGAGCCACACCAAACACTTGTTATAAAGGATCTGGAGACCATGCTGAGACTGACATCAAGGTTAAAAGTCTGAAACTAACCTGATAAATAAGCAAAAGCAGTTATCACTTTTCAGTTTGTGGCCTTTAAAAATTACCATACCCTACTGCCCTACACAATTTCTGCCCCCTTAGGTATGCCCTTATGTTTGCCAAATGCCACAGGTTAGCATTATTTCAGAAAAATCAAAAATCTGCTTACAGCAGAAGGACTCTTCCTCCCTTGAAACTGTCACCCTATAGTCATTGGTCTGTGTTCTTCCTGATACTGGCTGTGTGCATTGGTTCCACATTTCCCTATGGAACTCACCCATTTTTCATGTTTCAGAATCCCCAGAAATCTAGCTCTACAAAAATATGTGGGATATAGTGATGCAATCATAGCAGAAACATGAAGGCTATGAGGAAATAAAAAGTTGTACAAGGAGGTGTGGGTTGGTAGAAGCTAAGAGGGAGGATTTATGTTATAAGCAGACTAAAGAAAGTGATGCTTATCAATTGTGACTTGATTGAGTGAGAATCCCTTGATACTCTAGAGACAAAGATAAACCAAATGAGAATGACAAAAGAATGTTTTAGGAATTGGTCCACCAAGATTCAAGTCAATTAATATTAAAATAGTGCTCCCATTTTCAAAAGATTTAAAACTAGTTCAAATCGGTATTTAGTTTTTGCTTAGTAGTTCTAACATTTTAAGTTAAAAGAAGCAATAAATCAGTCCCTGGGACAGGTATTCAATTAAGTAGTGTATTTCTAGAATATCCTCAACAGCAATAGATTAAGAAAAAATAATGTCACCATATTTGATCATATCAGGCTATTCTTTTTTAATCTTGAGAATGGCCCAAAGTTAGTTTTCATTGGTAAACTGAGAAACACAGTGCATGAAGCAACAAAGCTGGGAAAATAAACAAAACAAAGCAAATTGCTATTTGTAATATTACTTACTTCATTAGGCGAACACCTTCTGGGAAACACTAAGAACAATGCATTGAAGTTACACATGCCAACTAGGACATTTTCTATGATCCATTAGGCTTCCTGCAATAGAAAAAGTAATTATGTTGCCATTTCATAATTATCTCCTGAAACATTTATGCAGGTGTCAAGGATGCATTTGACACAATTCAGCGCCCCATGATGCCTTTAGCGAAAACATTTAAAACGTGGTGCATAAGTGAAGAATTTTTGTGGATTGAAATGCATAATAAAAGTGAAAGTGGCAACTTTTGAGAAACAAAACATTAAATATACCTGGGGGACTTAGAGCTTTTCCAAGGACTTATTTGTTGTTGCTTTTTTTTCCCTCTGGATTTAGATATGCCCTAAGATGCTGAGATCTTTTCTGATAGATCTTTGAGAGAAAATTTGAAGACTAATGTGCCAATGTTCTCTTCTACTCTGAGGGCCTACAGAAAATCCACAGCAGTATAATTTGTTACCCCCACAATACATATCCATAGTTATTTTTTATAAACTCCCTCTGAGTAGAAAACATCCATTTTTAATTTTCAAATTATTATTCACAATCCAATGTCTTTCCTTTTGGACTTGTTTCTCTTGATACAAATCCCTGTGTAGTTTCCCAAGTCAAGATGGTAAAGGAAAACAATTTATAGGAATTTGTTAACTCCCCTGTAACAACTAATTTTGAAATGCAGTATCATTTTTAGCTGCAATTATTCTAGCATATATGATTGAGAATCACCAGAAAAATGTTCCCTGGTTCCATTGTTACACCCTTCTCAGATCTTCTTTGTATTAGCAAATTTGGAGTCCAAATCTTCCGTTAAAAATGCATATTTTCAATCTCATGTTAGTTTAGAAGGCCTTAAAATAGTATGTCAGGTATAGTGTTTAATGTTTTATGAAGCATCTATTGCCTTACAGGATCCGTCCAGCAACTTTATGGGACAGAAAGGACAGGTGGTATGATCTCATTCCGCAGTTGAAGAACTGAAGCTTAGTGATGTTAATGACTTGTCTGTTTATTCAACCAAGTTGTGGAGGAGAGGACAGGAGACACAACATGGGGCACCTACTCTTTGCTCCTTGATCATATTGATACCACATGGCTTCCTAGCAGGATGGAGCTCAATTTAGAGGAGTAGAAGGCTCCAATCACCCCAGTCTCCTTAAAGCATGGAGAAACTCAGTAGTCAAACTATACCTCTCTAATGCCCTACATGGTGGTCACCTCGATCTCCTAGGCCAAGATAATAAGGAACCCTTTGCGGGACTGTACTTCCCAGGTGCTCAGAAAGCCATGGAGTCTGCTACCAGTTAATTCCTTTTCTTTTTAAATCCACTGTTTTTTATTGTAGACTCTAAATTAGTACTCTAGGTTTTATGTCTGGCTGGGCCACTGACTTGCTATTTTATCCTGAGAAATGAACTTGACCTCTCTACTTAACTAGCTGCAAAATGACTGTAATAAGGGTCATCTCTCAGGAGTGGTGTGCAAATTCTTTTATTATAATTGCTATATTCCATCATGCAGAGGAAAATGCTATGCCAATTACAGATTAGGACTAGGTTAGATGCCAGTAAATCTTAAGCAGGAGAGTAAAGATATTTATGAAGAATGACTTTCTTAAAAAGATGTATAGCATCAAATATTTACAGCATTAGAAAATTTATTTCAAGGACTGTCATCAGTACGATAGCCTTCTCTCTGGAAATGTTAACACCTAACAATGACGGAAAAAATTCAAAGTTGTTCCTGAGCCTACTGATTTCATTCAAAAACAAAAACAAAATGCAAAACTGCAAAGCAATCTAGGGAAAAAGAAAAGTAGTAGGCAAGATTTCAAAGGATATTCCAATTGCCCAAATCAATGCTTCCTGCTCAGCTTGGCTAACCATGTGGGTTGGTCATTGTCATCTCTTCTTATTATCCTCTCCCCTCCAACCAATTATTTACCAGATGAAACAATCTCTATTATACATCAGCTAGAAGCATTTGGATGCCCTGTGCTTTGTCTAATTCTAGGCGGGCAGAGTTATGAAGAAACTATTTAATATGTAGGGATAAAGTTCATTTCCAATGGGTTATAAAGGTATTGCAGAGCCTTTGTCAATAATAGAGTGTGGATAATTTTGCTGCAGACCATAGGGAATGATTTATGAATGATGCCTGCAGAAAAGACCTGGGCTGGCCTCCCAATTAATCAAATTCTAAAGCACCTTAACAAAGAATGCCGTTCTGGTCACTGGAAGCTCATTAGTCGAAGATGACCCCCTAGTCTTAAAAGAAACCACGTAATGAAAATAATCTATCAGCTAGGAAATGATGAGTACTATCTCTCAATGAGACAAATCCAGTGGTATTTTAATATAAATAAATAAAGTCTACCCTAAATTTGTATAATTTGTGGAGGAACTTTAATATATGTTTATAAAATAAGAAATGACCTCCCCTAAAGAAACACTAAAACTAAATAATCAGTTTCCTAGTGATTCTCCATGTCATTACACAATCTAAGAAGCATTTATTCTTACCTTGTACTGTAAAAATTAATTTCACTGTGTGGAGACAATATAGACAGCCTTTTTGGTTTACTGTGTATACCATAAACAAAACCCAATCCAGAGTGCTGATTGGTTAACAGGATGCTATAATTCATCAATGAAGGTGGCAGAGGCAGTGCTACAAAGAAAGCTGGCAAAAGAGCTGCTCACATAGATAACACAGCAATCATGAACTGTAGCACCCACGGCTCATGTGGTTTAACCCTGAACATTTTAACACATATCCGCTTTCTTCTTTTGACCTCCAATACAATAAATTGATACATCACCATCATTGTCTCAAATAATTCAAAGAACATCCATGGAGAGCACTGGGTCTCTCTGTGGCCATTACTAAGTGGCATCCAAGCCCAGAGGAGATGATCTCCAAAGTTCTTTTTATCAGAGGGAGAAGGTCTGGTACAAATCACCTAAGTGAGAAAAAGCTCCAAGGGAAAACAGGAAGGCTGTGAAGTACAACGAAGTACCGAACAGCAAAGTGAGCATTCGTGAAGACCACCACTATGGCAGACTTCAGGAATTCTGCAGTGAACATCCCCCCCATCCTCTGATACGTTTTCTCTTTAACAATGATGTCAGATAAACTAAAACCCTCACTATTCATTCCACAGTGAGTGCCCTTGTGAGTAGAGCAACTAAAAGCAGCTTTGGAAAACTGTGAAATGAACTGAATCTCAAACTGTTCCTGTGCAATAATCATATTTTGTGCTATGTTCTGTTGTAATTAAACAATTCCCCACCAGTGTCACACTGAGCTAATATGCTCTTTTACCAATAGGCTGCTAAAGGCTTATATTAAATATCCAGTAATGAGATAGCTTTGCCCTATCACCATCAGAGTTATTTTTAATATGTCAGATAAGATGAACCCATTATGAAAATATTTCATCTTTGAATCCTTCCAGAAAAATTCATAGTATGTCCAAATATATTCTCCCAAGTTCTTCCCACATTCCTTTAGGAAGGATGGGTGGGATTATTGCCATTCCAATTTACATCAAGGTAAAAGGGGGGTCTGGGCTGTTTGGGACTGATCCAACTGTTTTGGCAGCATTGCCTGGTCAGTTCAATGAAGCAAATTGCCATGTCGGCCGAATCAAATCTATGTGATGACTGTTAGTAAATCAGTTCTTGGTCCTGGTAAAGACATACAGGGATGTGTCATCATCATTTGTGAGAAGTATTGCAAGAAATTTGTTACTTACAAGAATTAAAATATAAAAGACATAAAATATAAAATGATTTGCTTTTTTCATTAATTAGGGCAGATTCAGATTCTCTTTAACACTGACCCTGTCACTCACTGAATATCTGATATCTCCCCTTGAGGGAAAAGGGTGGCATTAGAGCTGGAATAATAGGAATTTATACAGTATACATACTGAATTATCAACAGCTACTTTCAAATGTGTGAAGGCTAGGGGAAAAAAGTGAAAACTCATGAATTTCAACTAAATTATTAGGCTGTATTTTGTCTTCTTACATGACTAAAGCAACCAGGTGTTCATTTGAAAAACCCCAGACTCTATCACAATTCTTACAGGCTTTGCCACAAGGCAAAGTAAAATCCCAGCAGTAGCTGACGATTTGCCCAAGGTCTCAGAATGTCAACATGGTGGACCCCAAGTAAAGGAAGACTTTTTTCACAGTGACATGCTCTAAACTAAAGTAGAATGTGCTGTTTAGTAGCTCAGAATCTGGAGTCAAATTTCCTGGTCTTAAATCCCATCACTACCTCTTACTAGCTTTATAAGTTTAGGCATGTTACTTAGCCTCTCTGTGCCTCAGTTTCCACATCTATAAATTGGGCATTATAAGATAATGTTTGTTTCACAGGGTTCTATGGATATTAATCCAGTCAGTATTTGTTAAGTGTTATGCAGTGTCTAGACCATAGTATACACTCAATAAAGCTCAATAAATTCAAGTCATCACTATTATTCCCTAATCTAGTTAGTCACCAGAATCACCAAGGACCTTTGGAAACTTTCTTCCTGCCCCACTCACATTTACTGAATCAGTACATCAGGTGTAACTTAAGAAATTTGTTTAATAAAAGCTCTCTAGTGATCTCCTGATCAACTGAGCTTTAACACTATTTTAGCACTAACAAATCCTAATAATCACCTCAAATGGTTACAAACTTCTCAGAAACAATCCATTTGTTCAAAACTAATTGCTTTCATATGCATTACTTCACTCATTTGCATTTATTTATACGCATATATGTCTGTCCACAACGTCTAATTTATATTAATTATTCACCATGACGGTTTATTATAATTATTTCCATTTTGCTATAAGAAATTATGTTAAATGAGCAGACAATATATCTTACTGAAACTTAAGTACAGTTGATGATAACAGACCTAAATCTTCATCTCTCCACCTATGGGATGTTGATTTACTAATGTTCATTATTATCTCTATGATTTGCCTGCCTTCTTGCTAATGAGATTGTGTCCTTCCCTCTAAATGGTAACTGCTAGCTCATTTAACTATATATAGTGTATATATTTTAAATGTGGAAAATTTCATCAGCAATGATGTATTCAATAATAGGTCATCTTAGAGAGATATATAAAGAAAAGCAGAGAAGTGATCTCCTTATTAAAAATTGGGCTTTAAGATACCAAATCAAGTAACAGGCAATGTTCTCCCTCAACGTAGGACGTTTTGTTACCCACAGGCCCCAGCCACATTTGCACCACGAATTGCTTTCTAAAAGTAGTAACACAGAAGACAAACATTATTCATTTGGACCTAAAATCTATCGGAGACTTTCAGGGATTTAGATGCTGTAGCCTGCAGCAGACAAGATAAGAAATACTTCAATAAAGATGCACTCAAAGGACTGTTCCCCTTTTACTAGGAGAAAGGATTATATGAAATAGTATCTAAAGTTATCTGAGAACATTCTTTTAATATGCACAGACAGACACATATAGACGATGACCTCTTTTTTTTTTACAAACACTATAATTAGAGATCTTATCAGAACAGTTACTCCTTTCTGCACATTTTGATGGAAAGAGAATAGGTTTAGTATGAGAGACACCTTCTCCCAATCCCTAGGTCCTTCATGACCCCCCAGGTGACCTCCTGAAAGGTGATTAATCTCTCCTAACTTGAGCTTTTTCACATGCAAAACAGGGAATTATTGCAAGGATTAAATTTGGTAATGTGAAATTGACTGATTCCTTACCTAATGCAGAGTAGGTATTCAGTAAATATAAGAGTTTTAAATTTTTTCTTCTCTCTATTAATATTAACCGTACTTGAGTATTGGCTGTTACTGCATTTGTATAGCCTGTTCTTCCACTTCAGAAGAGAAAATTGCATCCTTTTTCAATACCTATTGTATTTTGTAATCAGTCCTCAACTGAAATTTTCAAGTTACAGTGTTTATACTACATAAACATGAAATGATCTGAGAGGGCTTATAATTTCTACTGAGCCCAGAGCTCACCCAAAACTTCAAGATTTATTTACTTTTAATCATTAAGACTATTTCTGTTTGAAAATAAAAAGACAAGAAGGGACCCCAGAGAAGGGGAGGAGATGAGAAGTGAGGAAAGGAGGAAGGAGAAGAGAATGGGAGAGGGATTGGTAGAAGGTAAAGAGCAGACAAAGATAAAAGATGGACTGATATATAGTAAAAAATATTTACCTCATCTTTTAGACAAAAAATGGCACAATTACTCAACATTACTTAGATAAATTCTCTTTTTATATATTAGTTACCAAGCTCTGAAACTAAATGAATATTAACTTCATTTGTTCATCCAAAAAAATTAGACAATGCATTAGGGTAAGAATTTAGGTTATGGAAACACACAGAGAGACAAATATATGTATATATAAGCTGTACATTGGGAAAAGACCAAACAATATCTAGAAATAAAATGACCATAGAACATACAATGGCAAATGTCTCACTGTGGTTATTTAGTATATAGAAATTTAAAATCATGAACTTATTGTAGAAAGAAAGAATTGAGCTAGAAAATCACTTAATACAGAACCTGGACCCAAATGTAATGCCAAATAACTACATGAATTTAAGCAAGTCATTTAAATTTTCTGGCATTTGATCTATAATTGTAAAATGGGATGATAAAAATACCTCTCCCACCTATAGTGCATTGTATTTTTTTAAAAAGTGAATGAGTATCTCTCTACGTTGTTTTGAAATCAACGAATATCAATATTTATTGTAAACTGCTATCAAATATCACATATGTGACATTTCACATGTGATCACTATCAATAACATATATATCCCTTTACAATGGAAATAAATAAAAATTAAACAAATGATGAGCCATTCACGTTCCTACACACAAAGATTTAATATTGTAAAAATATTATTTTTCAAATGATAAATTATAATATGATTACCTTTCAATGAAAAATTTTAACATAAGTTCCATAGTTCATATGGAATGATAAATAGGTGAAAGAAACCAGATATTATTTTTAAAGAATACTTAAAATTTATTATGAAACTAGAGTATGAAACTTTATTATAAATACAAACAAGCCAGTTCAGTAGTGACTATCTAAAACTGACCCTCACCATACATGCTCCAAAAAAACTTTACAGATCAACTAGAGGAAGAAGGATCCCAGATCTTCAGCATGACTAAAAAATAGAGAACATCATAAATAAATGATGAACATCATAAACAAACTCATAAATACCTGTGAGCAGAAAAATAAACAGGAATTATCAGAATATCTATGTTCTGAGACCCCATTCAAACCTTGCAGAGAGCAGGAAGGAATCTAGACAAACTGTGAAGAGCTATGAGGGGAACAGAAAACATAAGATGAACCTAAAATCACCCTCAGAAGGAGGAAGTTAATCCTAGGTCTAAAAATACTGAAAGAAAGTCCCAGTAGATCAGCACACTGACTTCAAGGAAGGGACTTAAAAGTATGCAGGACTCAAGCAGGCAGCCTTAAAAAGGAATGTTTCTGAGATTGAAAAGGATAAAAAAGAAGTACTTTTAGGAATCTAGGTGGTGAAGGGGAAAAAAGAAAAAGGGGGAAATGTATGAGCAGGAAAAAAAAGGAACCATAAAATAGGATGAACAATTCTCCCCTCTCCTCCCAAAAGAACAATCCACTGAAAACACAGAACTTTTTCCCAAACTGAGAAGAGGACAATCTTGAACTACAAGCCCATCCACAAATAGAAAAATGTAAGAAAGCATCATTCACTAAACAATGCTGCTAGAAGAGGAAAATGAAAAATCAGGATCAAAACATTACACCTGATAAAAATTTCTCCCAAAAGAACCAACCATGTAGAAAACTGAAATGCAACTCTTCAAGTTAATTATATAAAGTATAAGCATTCTATGATAAAATGAAAACATGTTGCATCAGAAATACAAAAACAAAGACCAAAACAGACAATAAACTGGGAGAAATGAAATTAGAGCTAATTGAATTCAGGAAAGAAACAGGGATGAAAGTGGCACTTTTAATCAAAGGGAAGTATATGGCTATACAATAAATGGCACTGAGATTAATGACTATACATTTAAAACCAAATATGGTTATATCTCTACCTCACTTCTTATACTGAATAATTCCCAGATGGATTATTACTTTTAAGTGTTTGTAAATATATATTAAAAGGAAAGTTGTAGAAGTTACTTTCTAACTACAAATCCAAATTAAAATTTTGATAGATTTATGCAAAAATGAAAATGTTTACCTAAAAAGCCATAAATGGAATCAAAAGGTAAATTATAAACCAGAAAGATGTTTGCAAAACATATATCAGTGTTCCTTTGTATATATATCATTGTGTTGAGAGACCCATAGCTGGTGTATTAAATTAAGAGTATGCAGATTCTGGCCTGTTAAATGAGGAGGCACAAGCCACTCCCATGGGGTTGGCAGGTAGCTGCCTCATCATCCGAGCTCCCACTTTGGGAAGTGAAAATCCCCCAAGGTCCGGGGTTTACCTGTCCGGAGGTGGGTAATGGATGGTAAATTGAAGAAGGTGATTGAGTTACATTCTTAAACATGAAGAATTAGCTTATCAGAAGTTTATGTACCAATTAGTTCAAATGTCTTTGAGCAAAATGCTTTCATATGGTAGTTACAAGAGAGAATGATGGAGAAGTAGGCAGGGTCATATATATTGTTATTGTTAAAGTGCTTAAACTTTTTCCTCAAGACATATGGAGCTACTAAAAGATTCATAAGCAGGGGTAATATAACATAAACATTTTAGGGAAAAAAGTCATGCAATATAATATAGAAGATAAATTATCAGGTTGGGGGCATGCAGCAGACTAGAACAGAGAGCTGTAAAGAGTCAATGGTAATAATGCAAGTAAGGAATGATGAGGGGCAGAATTAAGTCAACAGTGTTAAAACACAGCATCCTTAGTGATTGTACTGCTGGTTCACATTAATTAAAACTATCATTTAATCCACAAATATTTGGGTCAGTATGAGGATGCATCAAAATACATCTTCTATTTTCATATTGTTAATTAAAAAAAGAAAAGGTTAGAATTTTGTCCATGTAGCAGAAAACAGAGGGCTTTATGCAACCAGCCTAGAAAAAAACATGGTGTGTGGCTCTCCCTAGTCCTCCATACCACCTCCTTTTGTAATGAATTAATTATTTTGTACAGAAGCGAATTCAGTGCTGCTTGCTGATACCATCAGTTCAAGTAAAAGAAACCAATAAGATACGTTTAGCAACACCAACTGTACTTAGAAACAGAAATGGAAATTACTTGTTGTAAAGTTTACATTATTAACAGTCCGACCTCAAATTGCATATACATTTTTAAATGAAAATCTTGACACTATTTGATTAACCCTTCTTAAGTTAACCCTTAGTTTTTTTTGCCAATGTTCACAATAGACATTTATTACATTGTATAAACATACACTTAGAAACAGGTAATGGAAAAGAAGAAAAATTAACTTGTTTGTTTTACAAAGTTGGAAGATAAACAGCAGTGGCAGCTACACAATTTTTTGAGAAACACTGTAAACGTATCTTCCAAGATGTACTTTCAATTATTTGTTGTTAGGCATTCTGTCATAAATATTTGAAACATCTTTTATTTCCTAGAATAACAATCTGTCTATATTTATATTGTCCTCCTTTAAGTAAGCTTAATCTAATAAATCAAGAAATGATTTGCCCACACCTAACTCTATTCAACCCATAACCACATGTGGCACACAGAATAACCTTAGAATTTCCTGTTTTCCTATTCCTTTATTTTCAGACATTGTCAACTGTTTCAAATCTGCTCCCGAAACTCCACCAAATCACCTGTTTATCCAGCAAAGTAAGTTTATTAAACCCGCTGCAGTAACAGAGAACACCTTTACTCAATAATGTCTCAGAAAGCTCTTGTCAGGAGAAGGTTTTTACAGGATTTTTAGATCTGGACTCATTATTTAAGGCAGGTCTTTCAATGTGGGACCTGGCTCTATCTGGGATTGGGATAAACTCATGATGCAATATTTTAGGATTGGTGGACACAGTGAGGTTAGGGTCTTGATGTGTAAATAGTTGTTTGTTAAGTGAGTTATTTGCCCAGGTGAGTAATCTAGTGTCCTGTGCATGGGCTGTTTACCCAGATAAGAAAAGTATTTGCTCAGATAAGTTGGTTTTCAGGTAGTTCCCAAAACACATAGTAAATATATTTATTGGTTTCATCCTTTTCTTCCTGGGCAAGAATTTCTTGTAACACATTCTAAAGTCATGTTGACACTGGAGGCCTCAGTTGTCATAAATATCATGGGCACATTTCTGGAGTTCTTTTTTAGAGGAAAGAGCAGGGTGGCAAACTTCTCGTAGCTCTTAGGACCTAGGGACACAGAGAAGAACGGGCCTTCCCTTCCTCTTGGGTCAACTCCATTTGTCACATTCCATATTTCATGCCTCAAACATAACAATTAGACATTATAAGGCTCAGAATGTCAAAAGTTATCTAAATGCATAAAAGTAACTCAGGATTTCCCATCTCCCCAGGATGCCACTGTCTCCATTTTGCCTAATAAAAGTCTACTTACCCATCAAATCCTTCACTCTTTAAAACCCTTGTTTTAATTACCTTTTCCTCATTAACATAATACCTTTACATATCTTCCACTGAATATTTACATGTCATTATAATTGTCTGTATCTCTCTATCACTAGACTTTGAACTCCTCAAGGCAGAATTGTGTCCTTTTCATCATTAATTCCCCAGAATCTAACACAACAGTAAATGCCAAATAAATGTTTCTTGACAATAAATGAATGAATGCTGTTCACAGATGGATGGATGGGTAGATGGGTGGATGGATGGACAGATGGACAGATGGTTGGATGGGTTTATGTAGAATTTGTAGAAATAGGTTTTTTTTTTACTTCTTCTTGGAGGAGTAGAGGTGAGATGTGATTTCCAGAACTTTATGGCTGATTGTACATATAGGTCTTTTTTTTAATCTTCTTTTCATTCAACAAATATTTATTAAACACATTCAACAGGCCAGGAACTATGCTAGGTGCTAGTTTTAAAAAGGTAGGCAAGGCCAGGGGTATGTCTGTCATATTGGAGAAAATGTTTTCTCACTGTAGCTACTTGCCCCACATGACCACTACCAAAACTATCCACACCACCACAAACACCACCATTACAACCATCACCACCATTAACAAAACCACCATAGCATCCACCACCGCAACTAGTTAGCTTAAACAGCATCAGTCATTGAGACAAGGACGTTCTCCTAAGATTCCTTTGACCCAGGAAATGTTGCCTAAAGCAGTGTTTCTCGAACTTGAACATGCAAATGAATCTGAAGCATTACTCTGTGTTAAAATTTGAGATTCTTCATTTTCAACCAGCATTCATATGATGCTGCTGATCCAGGAGTCACATTTCAAGTAGGAAAGATTTAGAGGAGTCCAGAGCCTCAGATCTACTTCAGAGGCCACCATCCTAGAGCAGACCAAAAACTTCAAGGGAGTATAATCATGAATAGGGACAGAACTGGGGAGGAACATACAAAGTATAAAATTCAGACTCCTGAGAAAACAAACAAGATTTCTTTTATTGAAAAACTCTATTGCTCAGCCTCTAGCATGAGATCATCAGGTCATGTAACATGTCCTACTTATTCATGGTTTCCAGGGATTAGGACATGGACATCTGGGGGGGCCATTATTCTGCCTACTCCAATTTACCCTTTGGTTTTCAAGATTCAGAAGCAAAATGCATTCACCTTATCCCAGCATCCCCAAAGTCTCAACCTGTTACACAATCAATATAACTACATTATGTTGTGATAAATGCCTCCTTTATTTTAATTGACATTTAGTTTAAAGTAGCTACTTTCCTCTCTAAAGCAACCAAAAATCAGACTGTTGACTGATGGAAGAAGAGACAGAATGGAAGAGGAGAACAATTTTTTTAGATTTTGAATTTAGGCTTTTTAAAGGATCAGGGACTAAAACCATCTCTGGTTTTCTCCACAATATTGAGATATTTTGTTAAGAGTGTTTTCCTCTTAAATTCAAGAGTATGTGGCATCCTGGCAGGTCCTGAGCACCTTCACTCTTACAGAGGGATCAATATGAGTCCTTTTAAACCTGTAGGAGCCATACCAGTTAAAAAACCTGAAATTATCGAACCATCCCCTTCAATAAACACTTCAAAATTCAAAGAAGATAAACCACTGTTCCTCCAATGTTTAGCTGATTATAATTTCAGCTAATATTTTAACTTTAGATGAAATTTTGTTGTTAAATTGTGTGTGTGTTGCTTATATTTCCCTCTCCTTTCTTTTTTTAATCTCCTTTTTCCCTCCAATTTCACATTACAGGATCTCTACTTATCTTGTCTTTTAGTTCTAAATCTCCATGGCTCTGTTCTCATATTCATTTAATGGCTGTCATATAAACTTGTGTCAGTAAATAAGCCTACATGTATACTTGGATCTGAGCTAATGACATTTCCAGTCTAGTTATATTAAGAAAAACACTGGCAAAGGCAGGAATGAAGTTGAGTATAATTTTTTCTTTAGAACATATTGGCAGACCGTAAGTTTTTTTAACTTGCCTACAATTACAAATATGCTTGCTACACATGTGCCATACAAAACTTATCTAGGTTGTTCCAATTTTTAAAAAAAGATGTATAAAATCCCAAATGAGAAAGATTTATAGCAGCACTGCTAAGTGTCCAAACACATCCAGAAATTAGCATTATAAAATAGCTTACACTTCTAAAGCATTTTTGCAGCTTACAAAATGGTGAGCACAATTGCAATCTGGCATTAGTTCCCTCTGGACATGTCAGATGTGCAACTGTTAGCTTTTTCTTTAGTGGGACTCTTTTCTCCCTAGAGTTTCTCCTTGCTGGAGACTCCTGAAAAAAGCACCCCTGAATACTTTGGTGATTCTTCCCATCCAGTGGTTGCTTAAAATCAACTTAGTTACCAGGTTTGGGTGGTCAACCCCAGACCTTTTGTGTTAGGCTAGCTTTTTCCTCTCCAGGTAATCCCCTTGGAAAGGATTCCTTTTAAAATTATCCCAGGAAGTTCCCATTTGGAAGTGCTTTAAACCCATGGGAAAATTCACACACCCTTACACCATTATCAGTAGAAGCACAGTTCTCTTTTCTTTGCTCTGCTGCTTCAAGCCCAACATCCAGGAGGAATATATCCAGTCCTCCAAATAGTCCCCTTGAAACTCCTCTCACTTGCATTGGTTAAGAAAATGATACTTGTTCTGGACAGCGGAATATGAGTGAAAATCTTTGCCTTTTGCATTTCAAGACCTTAAACTATCTTCCACATTCCTTCATAGTCTCTCTTCCCTTTCACCCCTGAATACACAGGCCACATTTTATAGGAGACAGAACTACATGATGGAAGAATCCTGGTTTCCTAAGTCATCACTTGCAGAGGAATCACCCAGGATAACCAGTCCATTATGAACATGCACGTTAGACTCTATATGGGTGAAACGTACAATTTTAGTATTTGTTAATGAGCAGGTAATCTACCCATACTAATACAGACCTATACCCAGAAGTAGAAAGATGCTGTAAGAAAAACCTGAGACTAGTGGCTTTCGTTTATTAGGCACTCAGAAGGGAGGCAAGACTACTGATATAAGGGATATAAAAGTGATTGTTTAAGTTATGCAGTGACAAAAAAGTTGGTAAAAAATGTTGCTTAAGATACCTTAAAGGGCACACTATGTGCCTACTGAGCTTGCATCTCTAGGTCAAGTAGACGTACAAGAGAAAATAATAAGGGTTTACTGATTGGTATTGGTTGTTTATAGCAAGTATTTCATGAAAAGGGTAAGCCCTATAAAACAAATGGGTTCTTTGAAAGGAGAAAGGAAATACAGTCAAGAAATTTACATCTTTGCATCATTGAAAAATCTAATTTTAGGGCTCAAACAAGGAATGGAAGTTTTAAAAGCTTTGAGTGAATAGGTCTCAGATTTTTAGTAGAACAGAATGATTCAACCTACCTGTAAACCTCAGATTAAAAGTATGATCTTTCCAGGCATTATTTTATTTTATTTTTTAAGATCTTTATTGGAATATAACTGCTTTACAATGGTGCGTTAGTTT
Source organism: Lagenorhynchus albirostris (assembly GCF_949774975.1). Lineage (NCBI taxonomy): Eukaryota > Metazoa > Chordata > Mammalia > Artiodactyla > Delphinidae > Lagenorhynchus > Lagenorhynchus albirostris. The sequence continues at coordinate 85,653,172 of NC_083104.1, read as the reverse complement.
CTGCTTTATAACAAAGTGAATCAGCTATACATATACATATATCCCCATATCTCCTCCCTCTTGCGGCTCCCTCCTACCCTCCCTATCCCACCGCTCTAGGTGGTCACAAAGCACCGAGCTGATCTCCCTGTGCTATATAGCTGCTTCCCACTAGATATCGATTTTACATTTGGTATTGTATATATGTCAATGCCATTCTCGCACTTCATCCCAGCTTGCCCTTACCCCTCCCCATGTTCTCAAGTCCATTCTCTGCATCTGTGTCTTTATTCCTGTCCTGCCAGTAGGTTCTTCAGAACCATTTTTTTTTAATTCCATATATATATGTTAGCACACGGCATTTGTTTTTCTCTTTCTGACCTACTTCACTCTGTACGACAGACTCTAGGTCCATCCACCTCACTACAAATAACTAAATTTCATTCCTTTTTATGGCTGAGTAATATTCCATTGTATATATGTGCCACATCTTCTTTATCCATTCATCTGTTGATGAACACCTAGCTTGCTTCCATGTCCTGGCTATTGTAAACGGAGCTGCAATGAACATTGTGGTACATAACTCATTTTGAATTATGGTTTGCTCAGGGTATATGCCCAGTAGTGGGATTGCTGGGTCGTATGGTACTTCCTTTTTTAGTTTTTTAAGGAACGTCCATACTGTTCTCCATAGTGGCTGTATCAATTTACATTCCCACCAACAGTGCAAGAGGGTTCCCTTTTCTCCAGACCCTCTCCAGCATTTATTGTTTCTAGATTTTTTGATGATGGCCATTCTGACTGGTTGAGGTAATACCTCATTGTAGTTTAGATTTGCATTTCTCTAATGATTGGTGATGTTGAGCATACTTTCATGTGTTTGTTGGCAATTTGTATATCTTCTTTGGAGAAATGTCTACTTAGGTCTTCTGGCCATTTTTGGATTGGGTTGTTTTTTTGATATTGAGCTGCATGAGCTGCCTGTAAATTTTGGACATTAATCCTTTTTCAGTTGCTTCGTTTACAAATATTTTCTCCCATTCTGAGGGTTATCTTTTCGTCTTGTTTATGGTTTCGTTTGCTGTGCAAAAGCTTTTAAATTTCATTAGGTCCCATTTGTTTATTTTTGCTTTTATTTCCATTTCTCTAGGGGGTGGGTCAAAAAGGATCTTGCAGTGATTTATGTCATACAGTGTTCTGCTTATGTTTTCCTCTAAGAGTTTTAGAGTATCTGGCCTTACATTTAGGTCTTTAATCCATTTTGAGTTTATTTTTGTGTATGCTGTAAGGAGTGTTCTAATTTCATTCTTTCACATGTAGCAGTCCAGTTTTCCCAGCACCACTTATTAAAGAGGCTGTCTTTTCTCCATTGTATATTCTTGCTTCCTTTATCAAAAATATGGTGACCATATGTGCGTGGCTTTATCTCTGAGCTTTCTATCCTGTTCCATTGATCTATATTTCTGTTTTTGTGCCAGTATCATACTGTCTTGATTACTGTAGCTTTGTAGTATAGTCTGAGGTCAGGGAGCCTGATTCCTCCAGCTCCATTTTTCTTTCTCAAGATTGCTTTGGCTATTCGGGGTCTTTTGTGTTTCCATACAAATTGCGAAATTTTTTGTTCTAGTTCTTTGAAAAATGCCATTGGTAGTTTGATAGGGAGTGCATTGAATATGTAGATTGCTTTGGGTAGTATAGTCATTTTCACAATGTTGATTCTTCCAATCCAAGAACATGGTATATCTCTCCAGCTGTTTTTATCGTCTTTAACTTCTTTCATCAGTCTCTTGTAGTTTTCTGCATATAGGTCTTTTATCTCCTTAGGTAGGTTTATTCCTAGGTATTTTATTCTTTTTGTTGCAATGTTAAAAGGGAGTGTTTCCTTAATTTCTCTTTCAGATTTTTCATCATTAGTGTATAGGAATGCAAGAGATTTCTGTGCATTAATTTTGTATCCTGCTACTTTACCAAATTCATTGATTAGCTCTAGTAGTTTCCTGGTAGCATCTTTAGGATTCTCTATGTATAGTATCATGTCATCTGCAAACAGGGACAGTTTTACTTCTTCTTTTCCAATTTGTATTCCTTTTATTTCTTTTTCTTCTCTGATTGTCGTGGCTAGGACTTCCAAAACTATGTTGAATAACAGTGGTGAGAGTGGACATCCTTGTCCTGTTCCTGATCTTAGAGGAAATGCTTTCAGTTTTTCACCATTGAGAATGATGTTTGCTGTGAGTGTGTCGTATATGCCCTTTATTATGTTGAGGTAGGTTTCCTCTATGCCCACTTTCTGTACAATTTTTATCATAAATGGGTGTTCAATTTTGTCAAAAGCTTTTTCTGCATCTATCAAGATGATCGTATGTTTTTCATTCTTCAATTTGTTAATATGGTGTATCACATTGATTGATTCGCGTATATTGAAGAATCCTTGCATCCCTGGGTAAATCCCACTTGGTCATGGTGTATGATCCTTTTAATGTGTTGTTGGATTCTGTTTGCTAGTATTTTGTTGAGCATTTTTGCATCTATATTCATCAGTGATATTGCTCTGTAATTTTCTTTTTTTGTAGTATCTTTGTCTGGTTTTGGTATCAGGGTGATGATGGCCTCATAGAATGAGTTTGGGCGTGTTCCTTTCACCGCAATTTTTTGGAAGAGTTTGAGAAGGATGGGTATTAGCTCTTCTCTAAATGTTTGATAGAATTCACCTGTGAAGCCATCTGGTCCTGGGCTTTTGCTTGTAGGAAGATTTTTAATCACAGTCTCAATTTCAGTGCTTGTGATTGGCTCAGTCTCTGAAGGTTTTGCTTTTCTAAGAATTTCTCCATTTCTTCCAGGTTGTCCATTTTATTGGCACATAGTTGCTTGTAGTAATCACTCATGATCCTTTGTACTTCTGCAGTGTCAGTTGTTACTTCTCCTTTTTCATTTCTAATTCCATTGATTTGAGTCTTCTCCTTGTTTTTCTTGATGAGTCTGGCTAATGGTTTATCAATTTTGTTTATCTTCTCAAAGAACCAGCTTTTAGTTTTATTGATCTTTGCTACTGTTTCCTTCATTTCTTTTTCATTTCATTCTTTTTTTATAAATTTATTTATTTTATTTATTTTTGGCTGCCTTGGGTCTTTGTTAGTGCGCACGGCCTTTCTCTAGTTGCAGTGAGCAAGGGGTACTCTTTATTGTGATGCGTGGCCTTCTCATTGCGGTGGCTTCTCTTGCTGCAGAGCATGGGCTGTAGGCACACGGGCTTCAGTAGTTGTGGCTCACAGGCTCTAGAGCACAGGCTCAGTAGTTATGGTGCACAGGATTAGTTGCTCCACGGCATGTGGGATCATCCTGGACCAGTGCTCGAACCCATGTCCCCTGCATTGGCAGGCAGATTCTTAACCAGTGCGCCATCAGGGGAGCCCTTTTTCATTTATTTCTGATCTGATCTTTATGATTTCTTTCCTTCTGCTAACTTCGGGTTTTTTTTCGTTCTTTCTCTAATTGCTTTAGGTGTAAGGTTAGGCTGTTTGAGATGTTTCTTATTTCTTGAGGTAGGATTGTATTGCTATAAACATCCCTCTAAGAACTGCTTTTGCTGCATCCCAAAGGTTTTGGGTCATTGTGTTTTCACTGTCATTTGTTTCTAGGTATTTTTGATTTCTTCTTTCATTTCTTCAGTGATCTCTTGGTTATTAAGTAGTGTATTGTCTAGCCTCCATGTGTTTGTATTTTGTTTGTTTGTTTTTTGCAGTACGCGGGCCTCTCACTGTTGCGGCCTCTCCTGTTGCGGAGCACAGGCTCCGGACGCGCAGGCTCAGCGGCCATGGCTCACGGGCCCAGCCGCTCTGCGGCATGTGGGATCTTCCCAGACTGGGGCACAAACCCATGTCCCCTGCATCAGCAGGCGGACTCTCAACCACTGCGCCACCAGGGAAGCCCGTGTTTGTATTTTTTACAGATTTTTTCCTGTAGTTATCTAGTCTCATAGCATTGCGGTCAGAAAACATATTTGATACGATTTCAATTTTCTTAAATTTATCAAGGCTTGATTTTTGACCCAAGATATGATCTATCCTGGAGAATGTTCCATGAGCGCTTGAGAAGAAAGTGCATTCTGTTGTTTTTGGATAGAATGTCCTATAAATATCAATTAAGTCCATCTTGTTTAATGTGTCATTTAAAGTTTGTGTTTCTTTATTTTCATTTTGGATGATCTGTCCATTGGTGAAAGTGGGGTGTTAAAGTCCCCTACTATGATTGTGTTACTGTCGATTTCCCCTTTTATGGCTGTTAGCATTTGCCTTATGTATTGAGGTGGTCCTATGCTGGGTGCATAAATATTTACAATTGTTATATCTTCTTCTTGGATTGATCCCTTGATCATTATGCAGTGTCCTTCTTTGTCTCTTGTAATAGTCTTTATTTTAAAGTCTATTTTGTCTGATATGAGAATTGCTACTCCAGCTTTCTTTTGATTTCCATTTGCATGGAATATCTTTTTCCATCCCCTCACTTTCAGTCTGTATGTGTCCCTAGGTCTGAAGTGGGTCTCTTGTAGACAGCATATATATGGGTCTTGTTTTTGTATCCATTCAGCCAGTCTATGTCTTTTGGTGGGAGTATTTAATCCATTTACATTTAAGGTAATTATTGATATGTACGTTCCTATTACCATTTTCTTAATTGTTTTGGGTTTGTTATTGTAGGTCTTTTCCTTCTCTTGTGTTTCCCGCCTAGAGAAGTTCCTTTAGCATTTTTTGTAAAGTTGGTTTAGTGGTGCTGAATTCTCTTAGCTTTTGCTTGTCTGTAAAGGTTTTAATTTCTGCATCGAATCTGAATGAGATCCTTGCTGTGTAGAATAATCTTGGTTGTAGGTTTTTCCCTTTCATCACTTTAAATATGTCCTGCCACTCCCTTCTGGCTTGCAGAGTTTCTCCTTGGATTTATCCTGTATGGGAGTCTGTGCTTTCTGGACTTGATTAACTATTTCCTTTCCCATATTACGGAAGTTTTCAACTATAATCTCTTCAAATATTTTCTCAGTCTCTTTCTTTTTCTCTTCTTCATCTGGGACCCTTGTAATTCAAATGTTGGTGCGTTTAACATTGTCCCAGAGGTCCCTGAGACTGTCCTCAATTCTTTTCACCCTTTTTCTTTATTCTGCTCTGCAGTAGTTATTTCCACTATTTTATCTTCCAGGTCACTTATCCGTTCTTCTGCCTCAGTTATTCTTCTATTGATTTCCTCTAGAGAATTTTTAATTTCATTTACTGTGTTGTTCATCACTGTTTGCTCTTTAGTTCTTCTAGGTCCTTGTTAAACCTTTCTTGTATTTTCTCTGTTCTATTTCCAAGATTTTGGTTCATCTTTACTTTCTTTACTCTGAATTCTTTTTCAGGTAGACCACCTACTTCCTCTTCATTTTTTTGGTCTGGTGGGTTTTTACCTTGCTCCTTCATCTGCTATGTGTTTCTCTGTCTTTTCATTTTGCTTAACTTACTGCCACACGTCATTTTACATAGCCTCAAAGTAGCTGCCACTTAGTTGAGAAAGGGACATGAGGAAAAGACAAGGAAATCAAGTAGGTTTGCAAACTGTGTCTTTGAAAGAATTTTGGGTGTAGTTATCAGCACATATAACTGGCTACTTATAAAGAGATCAGAACCAATTATGTTTTTGAGGAAATTACATTGCCAAGGATATCACATGCTTAGATTTTTAAAAGCTTTTGTTTGTTTAAACTGCAGACAACTTCAGCCCTCCAAGGTTTCTCTACCAGCAAGCAGGCAGCAAGAGTGATGCAATCCCTAGATAGGTCATACACTCCAACCCCTAAGAAGAATGATAGATGGGTAAGAACAAAGCAAAGGGTAGAGTTAGGGGCTGCAAAGAACAATGAACAAAACAATTCCTCTTAGAGAGTGGTAGTGGAGTCTAATTAAAAGAATTTCCCACCCCCAAATGAGAGGACCTTCATAAGAGCTACCCAGTAGCATTTCAGTACTGCTAAGTTCACTGACAGTTATGTGTCTCATTCTTCACCTTCCAAATTAGTGTGTTTATTGGAGTTATTCTGTCCCTAATTCCATCCTTATATAGTGAAGACTGAGGATGATGTGACCTGTAATTTTAGTTCTGAGGTCACACCATAAGGACCCACATCCAGACCTAAAGGAGGAGGCTACATGTCACCCAAGAATCCTGGACTTCATTCCTGAAGCAGGAAGTGGATGAGATGATGGGATATGGGGTTGTCTTCCTTGAGAAGTGAGTGTGCTCCCTGGTGGAAGAAACAGCAAAGCCAAGAATTAGTGAACATATGAACATATTTTGACAAATTTGAGGCTGCATGATCACCAAAATATTCATTCTCCTTCCAAATAAATAGCCAACATGTCCCAGAATCCACTGTAGTTAGATGGGCTATGCATATTATTGGGTTCTGGCCGATAAAATGTGGGTGAAAGAGATGCAAGCCACTTCTAGGCTGGGCCCCTAAAAAGTCACTAATAATCCTCTTTCTCTTTCAGAAAGACCTTTGAGGTCATGTGCTAACTATGATGGAACTATGAGCATGGATTCATCCTGTACCCCTGGCTTGAGAGAGAGCATCTGATTAGACACATCTGCATTGAATTCTTGTGTGAGTGAAAAATAAACTTGCTTATATCAATCCACTGAGATGTGGGGTTTGTCAAAGCAGATTAATACAATGGCTTGAAATAAAAGAGAAAACCTATTTGCCCCAAACATGATGAAGAAGAAGAAGAAACACAGCAGTGCTTTTCAAAGAAATCCTCTCTTTCAACCCCGTTCTTCTGACTACAGCTTGGATTTTAAAAAAGAAGAGAAAATAGTTTCTTGCTATGGAGAGGAGAAGGGAAATGCAGCACTCAAGTAAGTATGTCCAATTTAATTCTCTTATCTTGACCTCTTAAGTCAATTTTATATAAAAGACCTTAAAGATTATATATGTTGGAAGTGGATGACTGGCTCATGTTTTCAGAGTCTGTTTTATAATTTCTTAGCATGTCTTGAATAGGCAGTCCTTACTTTAGGATGTGGAAGTATGTGGCATGTATTGTTATTATTTGTTAAACTCTTAGATGTGTGTGTATGTGTGTGTGTGTAAATTACTTAGGATTTTCTGTTTACAGGATCCAATCTAGAGTGTGTTATGCTCTAGCTAGAATTTCCAGTATAATTTTGCACAGGACTGGTGAAAGTGGACATCTTTGTCTTATACCCAATCTTCTAGGCATTCAGTCATTCACCACTGAGTATGATGTTAGCTGTCTGAGTTTTTTAGTGCAGTTTATAAGATTGAGAATATTCTCTTCTATAACTAGTTTTTCACGTATTGCTAGATTTGATTTACTAATATTTTGTTGAGAATTCTTGGGTCTGTGTTCACAAGGAACATTGGTCTGTTTGGTCTGTAGCTTTCTTTTACTGTACTATCTTTGTCTAGTTTGAGTAGTAGGATGACACTAGCCTCATAATAAAACAACTTGAGAACAGTGACCTCCTCTTCTACTTTTTCAAAGAGATAATGTAAAATTGGTGTTATTTCCTCTTGAAATGATAGAATTCACCAATAAAACCACCTGTTCATAAAGATTTTTCAGAAGTTTTAAAACTATGAACAATTACTGTAATAGTTATAAAACTATACAGTTTATCTACTTTATCTAGGAAGAGTTTTGGTAGTTTAGTATATTACATCAAAGTTTTTGAATTTACACGTGTAGCATTACTCATCATACTCCAATATTTCTCCCTTTAATATCTTTGGTGTCTATAATGATATCCTCTCATTCCCACTGTTGGTAATTTGTGACTTCTCTCAGTTTCTCTCAGCATTCCTAGAGGTTAATCAATTTTATTGATCTTTTCAAAGAACCAGTTTTTTCTTTCATTGAAATTCTCTCTTGTTTTTAGCTTTCAATTTCATTTATTTCTACTCCTACTTTTATTATTTCCTTCCTTCTGCTTGGGTTTATTTTGCATTTCTTTTTACTTTTTTTTGATGGAGGCATAAATTATTTATTTTAGGCTTTTCTTTTTTCTAATATAAATATTTATTACTACACATTTCCCTCTGCACACTCCTTTAGCTGCATCCCACATATTTTGGTAAGTTGTATTTTTATTTTTGATCAGTTCAAAATATTTTCTAATTCCCCTTAAGACTTCCTCCTTGACTTTAGGATTATTTTAAAGTTTGTTAATTTCCAAGTGTTTGGAGATTTTCCTGTTATTCTGTTATTAATTTCTAGTTTAATTCCTTTATTGTCTGAAAGCAAATTTTCATTTCAATTCTTTTAAATTTATGAGGGCTTCTTTTGTGACCCAGGATATTGGTGAATTCCACCTGCATTTGAAAGAACGTTGTTGTTGAGTGACATGTTCTGTATATTTCAATTAGATCAAACTGGTTGATGGTGTTGTTCAGTTCTCTCATATCATTCCTGATTTTATGTCTATTAGGTCTATCTGCTACTTAGAGAGTGGTAAAGTACCAAAACATGATTAAGGATTTGCCCATTTCTCCTTCCAGTGCTGTCAGTCTTTGCTTCATGTATTTTTACTCTATGTTGTTAGATGTATACACACTTAAGATTATGTCTTCTTGATGAACTGATCCCTTTATCATTATATAATGTCATACTTTAAGTCTAGTAATTTTCTTTTTTCTGAAATCTACTCTGTATAACAATAATATAATCATGTCAGCTTTCTTAAGATTAGGGTTTTCTTGACATATCCTTTTATTTTTAATTTTTGTGTCATTACATTATAAATGAGTTTCTTGTGCACAACATAAGCTTTGGTTATTTTTTTTCTTTAAGTCCATTCTGACAATTCCTAGTGTTCTTATACTATTTACATTTCATATAATTATTGATATGTTGGACTAGGGCTATCATTTTGTTGTTTGTTTTTTGCTTGTTTCCTCTGCTTTTCATTGTTTTTCTTACATCCTATTGGGTTACTGGAACATTTATTGTAATCCATTTTAATTTATCTATTGTAATTTTAACTATAACTCTGTGCATACTTTTGTTTAGTGGTCCCTCTAGGATTATTATTTTTTTTTAACAAAACTTAGAATCAGTAGTTTAACACTTCATATGAAATGTAGAGACATTACCATTATATATGTGTATCCTTTTATTCTCCATCTTCTGCTATAGTTATCTTATAGATTATATCTACATATATTCAAAAACCAATCAACCCATGCTTTCAATTTTGCTTTCAGTAATCATATGTATTTTAAAGAACTTAAAAGAAGAAGAATCTATTATATTACCCTAAATAATTGTCATTCCTATTGTTCTTTCTTCATTCCTGATGTTCCAAGTTTCTTTCTGGTATCACATCTCTTCCATCTGAATCTTACTTAGCAATTCTTTAAAGTAGGTCAGCAGGCAACAAACTCTATTAGTTTCTCTTCATCTGAGAATGTCTTTATTTCCTCTCACTCCCTAAAGGATATTTTCACTGAACATAAAATTCTACGTTAACTGTTCTTTTCTTTCAGCCTTTTAAAAAACTTCTGCAACACTTCCTCTGGCTTCCATGGTTTCCAATAAGAAGTCTATAATTATTTAAATTGCTGTTCATGCCTACAGATAATGTATCATTTTTTCCTCTGGCTGCTTTCAACATTTTTTATTATCTTTAGTTTTTAGAAGTTTGGTTATAATGTGGCTGGGTATGGATTTTTGTAGATTAACCTGATTGGGGTTCATTCAGTTTCTTGAACCTGTAGATGTATGCCTTTCTTCAAATTTGGAATTTTTTCAGCCTTTATTTCTTTAAATATATTTTTTCCAGCAATAAAATCTTTCTCCTTTCCTTCTGGGATTCCAATCTCATGAATGTTATACCTGTTGTTATTTTTCCACAGGACACTGTTGTTCAGATTAGATCATTGTATTGATCTATCTTCAAGGTCACTGACATTTTCTTTGTCATTTCCATTCTGCTATTGAGCATATCTAATGAGTTTTTATTTGTTATTGTATTTTTTTTCAGTTCTAAAATTTTCATTTAATTCTTCTTTGTATTTCTTTGCTAAGCCTTTCTATTCTTTTCAGGTGTTTCAAGAGTGTTTGTTGAAGCATTTATAAAATAGTTACTTTAAAGTCTTTATCAGATACCTTTAACATCTGTGTTATTTTAGTGTTGATTGTTTTAGACTTTCCTGGTTATATATAAACTGACTATTTTCAATTCATGTTTTTGAGATTCTTCAATTTTGTTGAGCACAACAGTAGTTAATTCTTTTGGTTTTTTTTTTTTTTCCTTTTCTTTGCTAAGCACCTTTCCTGGCCACCCTCCCAACCCAGGACATCTTATTGCATTACCTTATTTAATGTTCTTTATTACTTGTATCACTAACTGAAATCATCCACTTATTTTTAAATTTTCAAATAGAATTGATTATTTAGAATAGTTTTAGACTTACTGAAAAAAAAATGAGACGATAGTACGGAGAGTTCCCATATACCCATTTTATTGATCAGTGTCTTCCATTGTGTGACTATAACATAATTTGGTAACCCATTCTCCTGATGACCAATATTTGATACCCCATTCCTTTTTACTGCTGATTGTATTCCACTGTATAAGTGTACCACAGTTTGTTTTCCCATTTACATATTGAAGGATATCCTGGTTGCTCCAGTTTTTAACAATTATTAATAAAGTTAGTATAAACATTCATGTGAAGATTTTTGTGTGGCTATACATTGTCTTAACTGTTCTAGATCTTTTTCCTTTTCATATCCACTTTAGAATCAATTTGTTGATATCCTGCCAGGATTTCGTTTAGGATTATATTGAATCAATAAATCAAGTTGGGAATAACTGTCATCTTTACAGTATTGATTCATCCCATCAATGAAGACAATATATCTCTCCATTTATTTAGATCTTTTTGGTTTCTTTTGTTAGTGTCTTGTAGTTTTCTGCAAACAAATTTAGGTATTATGTTAGATTTATACCTAAATATTTCATGTTTTTAGGTGTTATTGTAAATAGTCGTTTTTATTCAAATATTTTAGTGCTAAAATATCGAAAAGCAATCAACACTTGTATATAGACCTTGTATTCTATGACCTTCCTATAATTATTAGTTCTAGAAGCTTTTAAAAAGATTCTTTGAGATTTTTCTACGTAGACAATCAGACGTCATGTGTACAAAAGATGGTTTATTTCCTTATCTTGTTTCTTCCCTTCCAATCTATATTTTACTTCTTTTTCCCCTTCTTCTACTCTTCCTCCTCCTCCTCCTCCTCCTCTTCTTCTTTTATTTTTTATTTTTTGTCTTGCTACTCCATCTATGACTTCCAGTACTATGTTGAATGGGAGTAGGGAGACAGAACATACTTGCTTTCTTCCCAATCTTAGGCAGAAAACATTGAATCTATAATCTGTATCAATTTGAGGAAGTGCCCTGCTATTCCTAGTTTGCTAAGATTTTTCTTATCATGAATGTGTTGCATTTTGTCAAATGTTCTGTGTTAACTGAAATGATCACGACTTTTCTTCTTTAGCCTGTTCATTTGGTGGATTACTGATTTTCAAACATTGATCCAGCCCAGCCATACATACTTGAAATAAATCCCATTTAGTAGCAGCATATAATTCTTTTAATACATTATTGGATATAATTTGCTAATATTTTGCTTAGGATTTTTATGTCCATGTTCATTAGATCTATTTGTTTTTAGTTTCTCATATTTTTATCTGGTTTTGGTATTAGAAGAATGCTGGTTTCATGGAAAGAACTGGGAGGTTTTCCTTCTGTTTCTATTTTTTGGAGGAGATTATGGAGAACTGGTATGATTTCTTCCTTAAATGTTTGGCAAAATTCATCAGTGATACCATCTGGGCCTTGAGATTTCCTTTTTGGAAATTTAGTAATTATTGATTAAATTTCTTTAGTTGATGTAGGGCTATTTAGGTTATCTCTTCCTCCTTTTGTAAGTATTGGCAATTTGACACTCTCAATGACACTCTCAAGGAATCTGTCCATTTAATCTAAGTTATCAAATTTCTGGGCATAAAGTTGTTCATATTATTTATTACCCTTTTAATGTCCATGGGATCAGTAGTGATGACTCTCTTTCATTTCTGATGTTTCTAATGTCTATTCTACTTTTTCTTGATTAGTCTGGCTAGAGGATTATCAATTTTATTGATCTTTTTAAAGAGTCAATTTTGGTTTTGTTGATTTTTTTCTATTATTTTTCTGTTTTCAATTTCATTTATTTCTGCTCTATTATTTATTTTTCTTCGGCTTGAGTTAGGCTTAACTTGCTTTTATCTCTCTAGTTTCCTAGTAGGTTATTGACTTTAGATCTTTCTGCTTTTCTAATATAAGCATTTAACACTATAAAATTCTAAGCACTGATTTCACTGCATCCCACAATTTTTGATAAGTTAGATTTTTATTTTCATTTAGTTCACAATATTTTTACATTTTTCTTGAGATTTCTTCTTTGACTCATGGCTTATTTAGCGTATGTTGTTTAGTTTCCAAACATGCCTGCCCCTAACATTCTTAAAAGATGTTATCCTTTATCAGAATATAATTCCTCCTTTAAATAAAAGATCAATCTTTCTTTAATGGCCCTGGATATTCCTTATATTGTTCTACCTGCCTCAGTGGCCTTGATACATTCTCTTTTTATCTAATATTTCTGAATGTCTGCAACTCAAAATTCTTTAATCCCCAGGAACCCTTAAGAGACCTTTAAATCAACCTTATTCACCTAATTTCTCAAGAGGTTCTCCATTTTTCAAGTTCATAAGTAACTGAATTCATATAGCTATTCACCAAACTAACTTTAAGAAGTAGATTACTAAGGTTTCAAAGACTAAATTCCATGCTCCTACCCACTCCAACTCCCAAGGCAGACTGTAAGACATGGCACTCTGGTCCAGCATATTTCCCCAAGGAACATAAGATATTTTACAGTACCAGAGTTTAGTTCAGAGTATGTTAGATGAGGACAGAGAATGTCAGATGAGGCAGTTCTAATTCTGTTGTTTGCAGAGGGCACCCAGTTATGGCAAAGCAGAGAAGTGAGCCTGGTAGGTTTGTTCTATGGCCAAGACTTCCAATAAACAGATCTAACAAACCTTGTAGCCTCTTTCACTCAGAAGACAAGGAATGATTCATGAGCCAATTTTAGGTTGTACATATTTCTTTTTGTCTTTCACATTCTTAAAAACAATGTACCCTTCTGCAGAGAACAGTACACACTGTCATTTAAGCCCTGTTCCTCTTTCAACACAGTGGAAGGCTAGTGGATATGGCTTTTCAGGACACTACGTACAAAACTATCAGCTTACAAATGACAAAGGAATAGAACAAAGATAAAGACTGAATAAAAGGAGAACCTTTTCAACCAAGAGATTCTGAGATAAAGATTACTATTCCAGAATTTTAATGAATTGGTTTCATCACTGACCCCTGGAAAATGTCAAATTCCACATTTATATGGAAATGTAGGACACACTGAGGCTTGTTAGCAGCAGTTTATCACACTGAGACTGCTATGTTATTGTGCTGTTCTCTCTCTCTTTCTCCCTCCCTCTCTATTTATCTATCTATCTGTCTGTCTATCTATCTATACACATACACACACATACAACCTTTTCCCCTCAGATCTCACTATTTCCTCTGAAGCCTGGCAGATGACAACGGAGTTGAAAAATGTGACCAAGCTGGGCTTTAGAAGAGGTCCTGTGCTAAATTAACACAAATATGAACCAGCCAAAGACCCACAGTGAGATATAAATTTGGACGCAAGACTTACCATTTACTTTTAAGTGCACCCAGAAAGAATAGTTCAATGAGTCCTTCAAGCAGTTATCAAACAGGACATTGAAATAAGTTAAGCTATCCACTGCCTGTTTTCAAATATCCATTGGAGCCTTATTGTATAAAAATACAAATATTAATAATAATACCAATGATATTAATAATACAAGCAGAAATTGTCCCAGTAGCCAGCTGCTAGGTGCCGGTCAGCTAGCAGTGGCTCACCACACTAATTTTCTCTCTGTTTAGACACCTATCTCTTTCTCTCTGTAAGTTTTCTTTTTATATCTTGCTTTTTTTCCCCATTCTTTGAAGGCTTCTTAATGAAGATTTTACAAGTGTAATAAGGATGTTATGAAGAGGCAGGAGGTTTAAAATGAAAGTTTTAAAGCCTGTTTCCATATGCCTGGGCATTTGCACTTAATCCAGACAGAAATCAGCAGTAGTAATAGCTACATGTAAAAGCAGGGGATCTTTCACTATCATTTTGCCTTTTAGGGGCTTTTAAGATTCCACGTTGCTAAGGCAATCTCCATCACAATGGCATCACAATGGAAGAAGAAGTTGTAACCAGAGCTTGGTCAGTCTAAACAGTGTATTGTAACCCCAGGTGACACTCTCTATCAGCTGAGGAGGGAAAGAAACCGAAGAGTAAGGTAACACACCCTTGGCATCTTGGGGACACTGTACAGGCCCTTGAGATAAAGTAACAAGTGAGATGAACGTGGGTGACTCAGAGACCTCCAAGTGAGATGTGGGCAAAGCTATAAAGCAGCCCACCCAGGTCCATTAACATTAAGATCATTAAGAAAACATTATGGTTGAAGAATAAAAATATACTATCCCCAGCCTAGCTTCACCAGCTGTCACGCTCCCAGGGACAGACATTGTGGCTTGTAAGTGGCCATTCAAATTATTTAAGGGAAGTGAGGTCTCCACTTGTTAACAGGAACATCACTTTAAGAGATATCTGGCAAGAAATAGACCCAGAATTTAAAATGACAGCGATGATAAAAAAAACCTACAGGCACAAAAAGGCAATATCCCCTAATCTTGTTCTTGAATGTTAATCTCAGAATAGCGGAATGGAAAGGCTTTTCAAATTTATTTATCACTTATTTTATGTTCCAATAAAGCTGAGGCATGGAGAACAGAAGTGATTTGCCCAAGGATATAAGGCCAAACCAAGCTTAGAATCTAAGTCTCCTAACTTGAAGGCCAAGTATTTTCATATTTGATGATGAACCATATTTAAAGAATCAGCATGCTGATTCTTCTGGGTTAGAAATAAAAGTATCTTCTGCACGCCTAGAGCCCGTGCTCCACAACAAGAGAAGCCACTGCAAAAAGAAGCCTGCGAACCGCAAAGAAGAGTAGCCCCCACTCACCGCAACTAGAGAAAGCCCAGCGCAGCAACAAAGACCCAACTCAACCAAAAAAAAAAAAAAAGTATCTTGACCTCATGCCCACCTACAGACAATCTGGGGATATCTCAGGGACAGGGAAGGACATTAGTTCTCCAACAGTATAAATTTTCTCCCTCATATATCTAAAATCTCCAGGACACTGGGATTCAAAGTTATTAAGGGTCATATGGTAACTTCTGGTGGTGGGAAAGGCCCACCATACAAATAATGGCAATACCAAATTTGTATTCCACCCTCCCACTATCCATTCCCAACTGTATAGAAGGTATAGAAAGACTTCTGATATAATGGTGTTTTTAATCACTTTCCAGATCGCATAGCTCCCTTTGGACTCCCAAACAACAAAACCTTCAAAACATATTTAAAATGCATCAAAGCAACTGTATTCACCACTGTAATTCACCTGAGATTTCCAAAAGAGTTGTCTATATGTACTAGAGCATCAAACTGCCTATTTTCTCAGGGACTGTACAGGTCCACATATGTCCAATGCCTTCCTCTGTGCTCATACACCAACCTTTCCCAGTCCTCTTATTACTGTAACAATCTAGAGTCTATAATACTCATAGAGCATAACAGCTCAAACGTGTCATATGTCTATGAGACATTACCGTGAGCCCAGGAGCCTAGTTATATGCCTCTCAATCTCATCTCCATGTTCTTTGTACAGATTTCAATAGTATATCCCACTACATAACTCCTGCAGTTAATTTCAGCATTTAGAAATAATTTTTTCTGTTAACATTGGTTCTTTCTTACCCTCTTATTAGTCCAGATCTCTTCTGCTTTGCACTGAGGCTTTGCCTTACTTACATGACCCTTCTCTTCCCCATAAACCAACCCCAAACAAAAGGGGTAATTGTTGGTCTCCTAATGAATCTCTGTATGCCCCAAAGTGGTTAAGTGACTCTGGTTTGGGAAAAACATAAAAATAAAACAAACAAACAAAAAAGACCTTGGGTTTCAGACTAAAAAAGGGAGGAAAAAGAGTTTAGAGAGAAGGAAAACATTTAGAGTGGGAATACTTTGACGATGAAAAGCTGTACTGTAAACGCTGCCAGTTGGTTTCTCTTTTTTGTAATGCAAGTGCCTGACTACAGAGGCATCCACTTAAAGCCTACTGTCTTGAATAAACATGTTGCCAGCCACAGAGCAGACAAAGGCCCAGCCAACCCCTTCCACTCCCACCCCTGGGCTCTTTTGTTTTAGAGATGTTGGTTGATTTCTAAAACTAACCATTTGGGCCACTTGTTTATTCTCTTCCCACTCTTATGTTTTAAATTCACCAATAAAGAGTGAGACCGTGAAACCTAGGACCCCACCCTCTACCCCAGTGAAAGCAAACCCCAGGCCCATGTGCACTCTCTCTTTCTATCCATGTAATTTCCAGGACCTGCAATACATATGTATTTTCAACGGTTTCCTGACAGTTATTGCTGAGGGTATCTTGCAATCATAATAAGAAACACAAGGGCCAGTGCAGTCACAACACTGGTTACCAATAGGCTGAGACCAGCATAAAACAAAAGCACAACCAAAGTAGCTCAAATCAAGAGAAACTGATAGCAGATTTCTCAGGAAGCCAAGAAATCATGAACAAAGAATTACTGGCCTTACAGACTTAAACACAAATATCCAGACTGAGAGATCTCCCAGGAATATACAAACTGAGTTATCTTTCAAATGTGAAAGGCCAACATTCATCTCTGCTCCTGTACCTCTTAGCTACCTACTCATGTAGGTTTCTCACCTGTTTAAATATAATTTATATCTTGATCCAGCCGTACTGGGTCAGAGAATGGGGAAGTTATGACCTACTAGAAAATGGGGCTTAGGAAGGTTATGTGCAAGACACATTACTGACCTCCAGCTACAAAAGGTAGAGCTTAAATCTCTAGAGAATGGAAGAGAAATTAGCTGTCAGATGGTGCCAAGTTGATCACATAAACAAAGGCAAAACAAATCTTCTGTTGTCATTGTAGATGTTGGCCAAGCTCAAAGCCAAGGCTGAAGATGCAATGAAGTGGGCAGCCCATTCCAGTGAAAAGCTTTATAATATAATATCCAAACAAAAGGACTGTCTCTATTAATGTCACTGGTTACTAAGGTAAGAGGCTATGAGTCGGGTTTTTAAAATCCTGCTGGAGCATGAAATGCTGACATATTTTTAAGGTTGACATCTTTACTGCTAAGAGTGCTGAACCCTGCCTGCCATTTACTGGCTATCTTGAGCCCTACTGAATTAATGGACATTATGCAACAAAGGAGCAGAAAGAGAACATAGAAATTTTCACTATTTCCCCTTGAAGTTTGGTGCAGGAAATCACCATATTACTAAAAGGGAGGGTGGTCATTAGAAACATGAGATAGGGGATATATAATACCACAAAATAGTTCAAGGCAAAGATAAAAATACCTGTATTTTTTTCTAATAATTTCTAGAATCATAATTTATATACAAAGAGACATAACATCCCCAAAAAGGTATTTTCAGATCTTAAAACCCAAGGGGAAAAAAATTTCTCTTTAAACTAAGCCAGCCCTGAAAATGGACACTCAGCCAAAGTCTAGGACCCTGGAATCATGACATTTCTAGAACAAATGCACTGGGGGCAGGGGTAGTAGATTTATTTTAAATACTGTTTTCTGTTTCAATATTTAAAAACTGAATAATTTTCACTGTTGTATGTTTTCCTCTAATTCTCGCCCATTGGCACACAAATATTTAATAGTTGTATAGGCCTATTTTTATTTATGCTTTTCCCCCATATTTATTATCAGACATTATTCCACACCCCTGCATTGCTTCCATGAGTATTGTTTTAATGGTACTACAAAATTTCATCATATTGCTATGTCATAATTTATACAACCAGTCTAGAAATGAGGTATCTTTTGAGTTTTGAATGGTTATTCAACTCTTGGAAAGAATAAAAATTGGGGTTTGTTTTAGAAATTTTTCAGCATGGACATAGGGTTGGTAGAGGGGAGGAGGTTTTCTTGGAGGTCAGGGCAAACTTCAGTGAACAATCTATTCTAACAGATTAATTAGAGAGGTCCCAAAACTGCAAAGAGTTTGTGTTCCATCTGTGTTTCTATATCTCAGCTTTTCTCAGGGATGCTGGTGTGTGTGGCTCAAATCATCTGTAAGTTTCATTGCGTGTAACCTATTACTAATATTAAAGTCTGAAATTTTGAGAAATCCCTTTTTTTAAAATTAAATAAGAATAGATTTAAGATTGTCCTATAACAATACCTTGAAAACTACATTCCAGTGAGCAGTTTGAATTGGAAAGAAAGGAGGGGTTACACTCAGAAAAGTACTGCACATCTCAATGTCATATCACACATAACACACAACAACAAAGATTTTTAGGGAGTGGACAGCACTACCCTAGATTTTTGCCCTGGTGTTGAACTGACTGATGTCTCCTGGGATTGCTGGTTTCCAAGTAAAAGCAGCAGTGTCTTTTCCTATGCAAAGCTCTAGAAATTTACTAGGAAATGGTCTGGCTGCCACGATAAACAGCAACGCTGTAAGCATAGAATGCCTCCAAGTATTCTCCAGATTCTTCATTATTTTCAGTCTAGGAAAAAGAAATTGGAAAGGAGGGTTGGAGATACCATTATAACAAAGGTTCTTTCTGACACTGGCCAGATACATCTCTCTAATGGCTGTTTGTAGGGGGGGAAAGGCATAAGCATAAGAAAACATTAAAATGTAGAAGTGGTTTCCAAACTTGGCAATGCCCTGGAATCATTTGGAGAGGCTTCCCCCCCACCCCCCCAGTGCCTGGATCCCCAAAACAGAGGTTCTTCACTGGTCAGACCTGGGCATCCAGATGTTTAGAAGCTCCACAGTGATGCTAATGTGAAGCCAAGTTTGAAAACCACTGAGATACTGGACCCAGGAAGTTAGTAGAAGCATTAATAGGACCAGCTTGCTGACCGCTAATGATTAAGATACTTTCTGCCCTTGAGAACTGTGATCAAACTAATGCTTCTAAATCTGAAGTACGTAACTAAAGCTCATAGAAGTACAAAGTTCAACAGCACCTTTTTTGGTGGAGTATCCAAAGGGAGGACTCTGTTTTAGAAAGATTCAGCCCTAAAATTGATGACTTGAGATACCAAAAGGTAATTTTTAATTTAAGTTTCTCCAAACTTTTTCCTTTGATTTTGTAGGGGAGGAAAAAATTATTTTTCCCTCCACCCTCCTAGGTTCTCCAGCTAGGACCCAATAAATTACACTGATGAAAGACAGCTTAACATGAGAAAAACTACAGAAGTTTTTCTGTAGTTTTAACATAGGCATCACACTCACACATGGGAGAACTCAATGCTGTGCTCAAAGGGGTGTTTAGAAGTAGGGCATCTTAACAAAGTAACAATAAATTTTTTAGAGAAGTGATGAGATAAAGGAAAAGAACTTTGAACTTCCAGGGGTGGCAAATTGTGGGAAGGCAAATGTATAGGGAAAGTAATGGTAGATAAGGGCTAACTAGCAAGGTTTGTTATGTAGATTCCTCTGGTGCTGTATGTGGGCTGATAAGCATCTAGACTTATCTCTGGTGATTAACTTCTGTCCTTTCTGGTAGAGAAGGGTGAGAGGGATACCTTTACAAATCCTGCTTTTAGGCATATAGGGAGGGGGCAGAGAGCTTTTCTTCTATCTACTTCTTCTCAAATATCTTTGGCTCAAATAATCCTATGCCAAGTGGCATATTTGGGGGTGGCATATTCTGTTGCTCTTAAATTTCTTATCTCTCATTGCTCCTAAATAGAACAAAATCTACAACTATGTTTTTATTTTTTGCTCTGAATTCCAATAGAGTATATAGCAATGAAATAAGGCCCTAGCTTTAAAGATCATAATGAAGTATCTGTTAAGAAATTAAAAAAAAAAAAAAAAAAAATCTTGAAAATAAGGCAAAGGGAGCATTTTATGTTCTTTTAATGTGATACAGGAGCATGAACTAACAGATCTACCCACTGATTCTTTAACTATATGAGGGGATATAGCAGTGTTTGACTTGCCATTTATTATTTATTAGAGCCAATATTCTATGAAGTTACATATTAAGTTATAGATTTTTGTCTGATGGAAATACAAATTATTTATTTCCAGTAGGAAAAAATAAACTCAAAGGTTATGGTTTTATCTTCCTGTAAGACATTAACCAGTTTAGGCCCCAACTTAGTAAGTTTATCTCAGTATAACTTCCCTGAGGGAATCACTAATACTTTTCTTCTATTTATCTTCTGAATCAGGCTTATCATCATACTGGTTTCCTTGAAAATGAATTAAATAAATCTTTGATATGTTTACTCTGTATCTGTATGAAAGTCAGGATTTAAATATTTTGAAAATTATACTTTGACAGTTACTGGCATTTTTCTTTAAGTTCTCATCTATCCCTACAACTTTTGCAATTCTGTGTAAATATCAGCCTTACATGAGCCATAGTTGCATAGGGAGTTAAAATAAAACAGACAACAGAAAGTTGAAAATGTAACAAAAAATAAATAAAATACTGTACTTCTAGCCACTCTAACATGTGTCCCACTCAGATGTACAGAAATGTTATTTTCTTACTGAACTCAACTTGCTCACAAACCTCCCTCCAGTCCCTCTCAGTAGCTGAAAACACTTCATCTTGCCACTTCAAGTTAACTAAGTATCTTTCAGCTGAAAACAATCTTTGGGGAAATTATTCGGTCTGTTTAGGATTTAAACTCAGTCAACTCAAACTTCAATCACCTTAACAAGGTCATTCTCAAGTCTCAACCAACTTCCCTTTCCCATTCTCTGAGTTGGTGTGAGATGAAGGAAAAACTTATACCAGGGATGCAAGGAAGGCATTTCTAGTCCAAATCTGTCCTCCGAGACCTTGATGGACTCAGTTCAGTTCACCACAGATATAAATAATCCCACCAAAGGGTTTGACCAAATCTCATTATGAGAGATTTGAGGCCTTGACCCCAACTCTTGTGGCTGATATCCTCAATTTTAAGACTTTCAACTAATAAGTTGAAAATCAAATGTAAAAATTGAAAGTGAAGGAGATAATGAGTTGTCATGATGTAGTGATGACATGGGATGTGGTGTTGCCATGATGTACTGGGGAGCTGTGTTTCCCAAAACGATATGTCCACACCCTAATGCCTTAAGCCTGTGTATATGACCTTATTTGGAAAAAGAGTTTTTGCAAGTTTCATTAAATTAAGGCTCTCGAGATGTGGTGATCATTCAGAATTTGGGGTGGACCCTAAATCCAATGGCAGATGTCCTTACAAGAGAAAAGCAGAAGGAGATTTGAGGCACAGAGACAAAGGGAGAGTCCTTATGAAGACAGAGGCAGAGATTGGAGTCAGGCTGCCACAAAGAAAACAACACTTGGAGTTACCAGAAGCCAGAAGGAATCTTCCCTAGATCCTTCTGCCCCCTCCCTATATCCTTCACACAAGGAGTATGGCCCTGCTGATACTTTGATTCAGATTTCTGATCTCCAGAACTGTGAGAGAATAAATTTCTGTTGTTTTAAGCCACCATATTTGTGGTACTTTGTTATGGCAGACCTAGGAAACTAATATACATGGGATGGCTTTATTTTGTTTCATTTTGATTAGAAGGGCGTGTTGGGAGTGCTATAAGCAGACAGGGAAAAGAATCCTGCAGAAGGCAGTAAATTCCAGAGCTGCTTGTATCACTTTGGACTTGATGCATAAAGAAAGGAGACATGTGCCTCCAGAAGACTGCCCTCTTAACCATATAAAGAGAACATCTGAAGGGCCATTCAAGCAACCGTGTGGCTCACAGGGTCTCGGTGCTCCGGCCAGGCGTCAGGCTTGAGCCTCTGAGGTGAGAGAGCCAAGTTCAGGACATTGCACCACCACAGGCTCCTGACCCCACATAATATTAATCTGCGAGAGCTCTCCCAGAGATATCCATCTCAACACTAAGACCCAGCTCCACTCAATGACCAGCAAGCTCCAGTGCTGGACACACCATGCCAAACAACTGGCAAGACAGGAACAGAGAGGCTGCTAAAAATCAGAGAGGCTGCTTAAAATCATAATAAGGTCACAGACACCCCAAAGCACACCACTGGACGTGGTCCTACCCACCAGAAAGCAAGATCCAATCTCATCCACCAGAACACAGGCATCAGTCTCCTACACCAGGAAGCTTACACAACCCACTGAATCTTACCCACTGGGGGCAGACACCAAAAACCACAGGAACTACAAACCTGCAGCCTGCGTAAAGGAGATCCCAAACACAGTAATTAAGCAAAATGAGAAGACAGAGAAATACGCAGCAGATGAAGGAGCAAGGTAAAAACCCACCAGACCAAAAAAATGAAGAGGAAATAGGCAGTCTACCTGAAAAACAATCCAGAGTAATGATAGTAAAGATGACCCAAAATCTTGGAAACAGAATGGAAAAAAATACAAAAAAACGTTTAACAAGGATCTTGAAGAACTAAAAAGCAAACAAACAATGATGAACAACACAATAAATGAAATTTAAAATTCTCTAGAAGGAATCAATAGCAGAAAAACTGAGGCAGAAGAACGGATAAGTGACCTGGAAGACAAAATAGGAGAAATAAATACCGCAGAGCAGAAGAATGAAAAAACAATGAAAAGAATTGAGGACAGTCTCAAGAGACCTCTGGGACGACATTAAACACACCAACATTCGAATTATAGGGGTCTCAGAAGAAGAGAAAAAGAAAGAGACTGAGAAAATATTTAAAGAGCTTATAGTTGAAAACTTCCCTAATATGGTAAAAGAAACAGTCAATCAAGTCCAGAGAGTCCCACACAGTATAAATCCAAGGAGAAACATGCCAAGACACATATTAATCAAACTATCAAAAATTAAATAGAGAGAAAAAGTAGTAAAAGCAGCAAGGGAAGATCAACAAATAACATACAAGGGAATCCCCATAAGGTTAACAGCTGATCTTTCAGCAGAAACTCTGCAAGCCAGAAGGGAGTGGCAAGACATATTTAAAGTGATGAAAGGGGAAAACCTACAACCAAGATTACTCTACCCAGCAAGGATCTCATTCAGATTCGACAGAGAAATCAAAACCTTTACAGACAAGCAAAAGCTAACAGAATTCAGCACCACCAGACCAGCTTTACAACAAATGCTAAAGGAACTTTTCTAGGCAGGAAACACAACAGAAGGAAAAGACCTACCATAACAAACCCAAAACACTTAAGAAAATGGTACTAGGAACATACATATCGATATCTACCTTAAAGGTAAATGGATTAAATGCTCCCACCAAAAGACATAGACTGGCTGAATGGATACAAAACAAGACCCATAGATATGCTGTCTACAAGAGACCCACTTCAGACCTAGGAACACATATAGACTGAAAGTGAGGGGATGGAAAAAGGTATTCCATGCAAATGGAAATCAAAAGAAAGCTGGAGTAGCAATTCCCATATCAGACAAAATAGACTTTAAATAAAGACTATGACAAGAGACAAAGAAGGACACTACATAATGATCAAGGGATCAATCCAAGAAGAAGATATAACGATTGTAAATATTTATGCACCCAACATAGGAGCACCTCAATACATAAGGCAAATGCTAACAGCCATAAAAGGGGAAATCGACAGTAACACAATAATAGTAGGGGACGTTAACACCCACTTTCACCGAAGGACAGATCAACCAAAATGAAAATGAGTAAGAAAACACAAGCTTTAAATGATACATTAAACAAGATGGACTTAATTGATATTTATAGGACATTCCATCCAAAAACAACAGAATACACCTTCTTCTCAAGTGCTCATGGAACATTCTCCAGGATAGATCATAACTTGGGTCACAAATCAAGCTGTGGTAAATTTAAGAAAATTGAAATTGGACCAAGTACCTTTTCTAAACACAACACTATGAGACTAGATATCAATTACAGGAAAAAAACTGTAAAAAATACAAACACATGGAGGCTAAACAATACACTATTAAAAAACCAAGACATCACTGAATAAATCAAAGAGGAAGTCAAAAAATACCTAGAAACAAATGACAATGGAAACACGATGACCCAAAACCTATGTGATGTAGCAAAGGCAGTTCTAAGAGGGAAGTTTATAGCAATACAATACTGCCTCAAGAAACAAGAAAAATCTCAAGTAAACAACCTAACCTTACATCTAAAGCAATCAGAGGAAGAAAAACAAACAAAAAAACAGAGTTAGAGAAGGAAAGAAATCATAAAGATCAGATGAGAAATAAATGAAAAAGAAATGAAGGAAACGATAGCAAAGATCAATAAAACTAAAAGCTGGTTCTTTGAGAAGATAAGCAAAATTGAAAAACCATAAGCCAGACTCATAAAGAAAAAAAGGGAGAAGACTCTAACCAACAGAATTAGAAATGAAAAAGAAGTAACAACTGACACTGCAGAAACACAAAGGATTACTACAAGGAACCATGTGCCAATAAAATGGACAACCTTGAAGAAATGGACAAATTCTTAGAAAAGAACAACTTTCCCAGACAGAACCAGGAAGAAATAGAAAATATAAACAGACCAATCACAAGCACTGAAATTGAAACTATGATTAAAAATCTTCCAACAAAAGCCCAGGAACTGATGGCTTCACAGGCGAACTCTATCAAACATTTAGAGAACGGACAACATCTATCTCTCTCAAACTCTTCCAAAACATAGCAGAAGGAGGAACACTCCCAAACTCATTCTACGAGGCCACCATCACCCTGATACCAAAATCAGACAAAGATGTCACAGAAAAGAAAAACTACAGGCCAATATCAGTGATGAACACAGATGCAAAAATCCTCAACAAAATATAAGCAAAGAGAATCCAACAGCACATTCAAAGGATCATACACCATGATTAAGTGGGGTTTATCCCAGGAATGCAAGGATTCTTCAGTATACACAAATCAATCAATGTGATACATCATATTAACAAATTGAAGAATAAAAACCATATGATCATCTCAATAGATGCAGAAAAAGCTTTTGACAAAATTCAACACCCGTTTATGATAAAAACTCTCCAGAAAGTAGGCATAGAAGGAAATTACCTCAACATGATAAAGGCTATATATGACAAACCCACAGCCAACATCCTTCTCAATGGTGAAAAACTGAAACCATTTTCACTAAGATCAGGAACAAGACAAGGTTGCCCACTCTCACCACTATTATTCAACATAGTTTTGGAAGTTTTAGCCACAGCAATCAGAGAAGAAAAAGAAATAAAAGGAATCCAAATAAGAAAAGATGAAGTAAAACTGTTTGTAGATGACATGATACTATACATAGAGAATCCTAAAGATGCTACCAGAAAACTACTAGAGCTAATCAATGAATTTGGTAAAGTAGCAGAATACAAACTTAAGGCACAGAAATCTCTTGCATTCCTATGCAATGATGAAAAACCTGAAAGAGAAATTAAGGAAACACTCCCATTTAACACTGCAACAAAAAGAATAAAATACCTAGGAATAAATCTATCTAAGGAGACAAAAGACCTGTATGCAGAAAACAATAAGACACTGATGAAAGAAATTAAAGATGATACAAACAGATGGAGAGATATACTATGCTGTTGGATTGGAAGAATCAACATTGTGAAAATGACTATACTACCCAAAGCAATCTACAGATTCAATGCAATCCCTATCAAACTACAAATGGCATTTTTCACAGAACTAGAACAAAAAATTTCACAATTTGTATGGAAACACAAAAGACATAGGCAAAGCAATCTTGAGAAAGAACAATGCAGCTGGACACATCAGGCTCCCAGATTTCAGACT
The DNA here is from genome assembly GCF_949774975.1 of Lagenorhynchus albirostris. Taxonomy (NCBI): domain Eukaryota; kingdom Metazoa; phylum Chordata; class Mammalia; order Artiodactyla; family Delphinidae; genus Lagenorhynchus; species Lagenorhynchus albirostris. The sequence continues at coordinate 85,627,098 of NC_083104.1, read as the reverse complement.
ATACTATGAAGCTACAGTAATCAAGAGAGTATGGTACTGGCACAAAAACAGAAATACAGATCAATGGAACAGGACAGAAAGCCCAGAGGTATAACCACGCACATATTGTCACCTTATCTTTGATAGAGGAGGCAAGAGTATACAGTGGAGAAAAAACAGCCTCTTCAATAAGTGGTGCTGGGAACACTGGACAGCTACATGTAAAAGAATGAAATTAGAACACTCCCTAACACTATACACAAAAATAAACTCAAAATGGATTAAAGACCTAAATGTAAGGCCAGACACTATCAAACTCTTAGAGGAAAACACAGGCAGAACACTCTATGATACAAATCACAGCAAGATCCTTTTTGACCTGCCTCCTAGAGAAATGAAAGTAAAAGCAAAAATAAACAAATGGGACCTAATGAAACTTAAAAGCGTTTGCACAGCAAACGAAACCATAAACAAGATGAAAAGACAGCCCTCAGAATGGGAGAAAATAGTTGCAAACGAAGCAACTGGCAAAGGATTAATCTTCAAAATATACAAGCAGCTCATGCAGCTCAATATCTAAAAACAAACAACCCAATCCAAAAATGGGCAGAAGACCTAAATAGACATTTCTCCAAAGAAGATATACAGACTGCCAACAAACACATGAAAGAATGCTCAACATCATTAATCATTAGAGAAATGCAACTCAAAACTACAATGAGATATCATCTCACACCAGTGAGAATGGCCATCATCAAAAAATCTAGAAACAATAAATGCTGGAGAGGGTGTGGAGAAAAGGGAACACTCTTCCACTGCTGGTGGGAATGTGAATTGGTTCAGGAGAACAGTATGGAGGTTCCTTAAAAAACTACAAATAGAACTACCATATGACGCAGCAATCCCACTACTGGGCATATACCCTGAGAAAACCAAAATTCAAAAAGAGTCATGTACCAAAATGTTCATTGCAGCTCTATTTACAATAGCCCGGAGATGGAAACAACCTAAGTGCCCATCATCGGATGAATGGATAAAGAAGATGTGGCACATATATACAATGGAATATTACTCAGCCATAAAAAGAAACGAAATTGAGCTATTTGTAATGAGGTAGATAGACCTAGAGTCTGTCATACAGAGTGAAGTAAGTCAGAAAGAAAAAGACAAATACCGTATGCTAACACATATATATGGAATTTAAGAAAAAAAATGTCATGAAGAACCTAGGGGTAAAGCAGGAATAAAGACGCAGACCTCCTAGAGAACGGACTTGAGGTTATGGGGAGGGGGAAGGGTGAGCTGTGACAGGGCGAGAGAGAGCCATGGGCATATACACACTAACAAACGTAGTAAGGTAGATAGCTAGTGGGAAGCAGCCACATGGCACAGGGATATTGGCTCGGTGCTTTGTGACAGCCTGGAGGGGTGGGATAGGGAGGGTGGGAGGGAGGGAGACGCAAGAGGGAAGACATATGGGAACATATGTTTATGTATGACTGATTCACTTTGTTATACATCAGACACTAACACACCATTGTAAAGCAATTATATTCCAATAAAGATGTTAAAAAATATATATCAGTAATCAAATGAAAGGACAACCACAGATTGGATTGAGAAAAATTCGCAAGTTATATATCTCATAAGGGATTTATGTCTAGAACATGAAAACAAACAAAACTCTTGTGTCTCAATAATAAGATAAACGCAGTTAATACACGAACACAATACTTGAATAGACTTTTCACTAGAGAAGATATATGAAGGGCTAATGGGTAAATGAAAAGATGCTCCACATCATTAGTCATTAGGGATATGCAAATTAAAACCACAAGAGATACCACTTCCTATGCAGTCGAACGGCTATAATAAAATGGAGAGAAATGCAAGTGTTGGGGAGAATGTGGAGAAACTGGAACTCACACATTGCTGGTAGAGATGTAAACTGGTGCAACTGCTTCAGAACACAGGTTTTCAGTTTCTTAAAAAACTACCATAGGGCTTCCCTGGTGGCACAGTGGTTGAGAGCCCGCCTGCCGATGCAGGGGACACGGGTTCGTGCCCCGGTCCGGGAAGATCCCACATGCCGCGGAACGGCTGGGCCCGTGAGCCATGGCCGCTGAGGCTGCGCATCCGGAGCCTGTGCTCCGCAACAGGAGAGGCCACAACAGTGAGAGGTCCGTGTACCGCAAAAAAACAAAAACAAAAAACAAACTACCATATATCCCAGCAATTCCATACCTATGTATTTACCCAAGAAAAATGAAAATATGAACCCAAAAGAACTTTTAAATGAATGTTCATAGCATTTTTATACCACAAAAGCCCCAACCTACATTCAAATATGCATCAATTTATGAGTACATACACAAAATGTCATCTATCTATATACTGGAATACTCTTCAGTTTTAAAAATAATTGAAGTACTTATATATGCTACAACATGGATGAACCTCAAAAATAGTATGCTAAGTGGAAGAAACAAAAGATTACATATAGTATAATTTTCCATATATGACACATCCAGAAGAGGCCAGTCTATGGAGATACAAAGCAGATCAATGGTTGCCTGGAGCTCAGGTTGGGAGCAGGAATTGACTATAAACAGGCAATGGGAGTGGGGAGGAGGGGGTCCATGGGGACTTATTGGGGTAGTAAAAAATGTTTTAAAACAAGATTGTGGTAATTTTTGAACATCTGTATAAATTTACTAAAAATCATCATCTTGTACTCTTACGATGGGTGAATTCTATGAACCTTATACTTCAATAAAGCTGTTAAATACAAATAACCAGCATAGAATGGAAAGTGGGAGGTATAGATGAATCAAGTTTGGCAACATATTGATAATTTTTGCCACTGGATGATGGGTAATGAGGGATCATTATACTTTTCCTTTCCACTCTTTGTGTACATTTGAAGTTTTCAAATAAAAAATGAAAAAGAAACGATTAAAAAGGGGGAAGAAAAGAGAATGCTTTGGGCATAGTTGTACGATGAGAATTTTTTTCATTCAGTCACATGAAACATAAGCAAGATTCTTTGGTGGGGAAAATTCATGATTTAAACCAAAATAAGATTTGTGCATGAAGACTGAAAAGCATATTTCAAAGAGCAAATTTTATTTGAAGCCAGTTACAGCAACAAAAAGTGAAACATAACTGTATGATGGCAGGGATATCGGATGGCAAGGAGCAATATTCAAAGGAAATCAACAGAGCGTGGATAATGGAAACAGAAAATTCTCCATCCTCTTATTCCAGCGGTCAGCAAAGCCTAGCACGTTTGCCCTCACGATATTTCTGGTCTTAAGGACTTTCTTCTTGTAGGCTGGTTTATGCAAAAGCAAGTGAAGGATGGCCCCTAGCCAGACCACAGGAGGGTGATGTAGACCCTGACAAGTGAGCAGAAAAGGTTTCTGAGGCCACGAAAAGAAGCTACTAGATAGTGATTTAACCAGTCACCTCTTTTCTCAGTGCAGAAAGACACTGGTTAGAGAAATATAATGAAGATTATCTACCAAAAGAGGAAACATAAAATGGATTCATTGAGTTAAATCTCTATTTCTTTTTTTCAATCACAATTAAAGAGATGGGTGGGAGGGGATGACAAGATCTATAAATGAAGGTCTAAGCATGTAGCTTTATTTTGCTTTTCATTAATGAAGGAGAGAGAAATGTGTCACATGGATGAAAATATAATTTCTTGAGGGGCAAAGTGAAATATTAAAAGATTTTCCCATTGCAAATAAGGCAATTAAAACTATTCAATTCGACAAAGCACCGGACCCAGTTGAATTCCACCATAATTCATAAGGAAAAAAACAGTAGCAAGGGAAACAGAGAAGCCTTTGGCAAAACTGTTTGATAGCTCAATAAGAAAAGAATAAAGGGAACAACTGCACCAAGTCCCTAATAAGCATTCTTAGATTTAAGCAAAAGAAAATCATTAAAAGAACTAGTTTTCCCAACTTCAATTATTAAGCACAAGAATAAAGATCCACTTAAATCTATGCATTTGTGATTTACCTAAGAGAACTGGTCTGAATTTAGGAATTTAAAATTTATTTTTATCCAGATTTCAAGAAAGCATGACAATTTTACTAGCATGTCACCTAGTAATAATAAAAGCTCACTAATAAAGCACTCCAAATCATCCTGGATATGAGAACTAATGATACCACATTTCAAAAGCTAATAAAAAATAGCCAGCATACATAAATAGTATTGCTTAAAAACATTTTTTATAGAAATATGTTTTTTTCCCACAGAAACATCTTATAACCATTAATACAACTAGTACATTTTTTACAAAGTATGATTAAAAAATTGTAATCCTACACCCTCACTCTACACATAGATCATTTCTCCTTCACCGTTGCCTGCTGTCCTTGACTGGTGCCCCCTGGAATGTGTGTCACTCCCTATGATTCTGTAGGGACAAAACCCAGCCTCGTCCCAGCTATGCCACTGAAATGACTGAATCCAGTCAGGCATGTAGAGCAGAAGGGTCCTTTTATCTAAGTTCTCCCCAATAGCCCTATCTTTGTTTCTCTTCATCTGTGTGGTTTTTGTCACCCAGACCTCAGGGGTCTCTCTGCTTCCGAACGCAAAAATGTTTAAGCACTTGAAAAGCATGAATGTGTGTAACTGCACCATTCTCGTGGGAATTTTTAGTATACCTTGAGCAAAAAGCATGGGCAGCCACATGAAGCCAGGCCTACCATGGTCAGACACTCTGTCTGGTTAAAAGGGAACATAGTACAGAAACCTAAAAGAAAAGCCTTAAAAAAAAAAAGACAGACAGACAGAGGGAGAGAGAGAAGGGAAGGAAGGAAGGAAGGAAGGTAGGAAGGAAGGGAGGAAGGGAGGGAGGGAGGGAAGGAGGGAAGAAAGAAGAAAAGAGAACATAAAAGAAAAGGTTAAGTTAAAGAAACATGGAGCCAGATCTACCAGAAGAAAACATTTAATGGTCCCTCCCTTCAAAGCAGAACTGTCTTAAAAATAGTGCCATCTGCAGTGATCCACCAGGTGATATGTCCAAGGGTGGATGACCCTTTAGAAGAGAAAAAACATGATTTGGTAGACACCTATAAAACCTCCTTCTGCTCTGAGAGTCAATGGTTCTTCGATTTTCTTATTCAAAGTCAAGGTCGTGTTCAGACACTGTCTATGAACAACTATTACTATGTTATCCACTTCAAGTACTTTTGCCAATAACCTCAGTGGATGGTTGAAGCTCCTCAAAGAAAATTTTAAACTTCTCTTCACCTTTTAGAAATTTTAAATAAAAGAGTAGAGGACTGAATTTTGCCTCTAGAAAGGACTGCATGTATAATACCGTAGCACTGACTTATTATCAAGCACCACAAGCATTCCTTGACAACATATTGCTACACTGTTATCTTATATAACAATTCACCCCTGAATTTTGTCATTAACAGTGAACTAAGTATTTTTCTTTCAATTTGACTCAAGCAAGAACAGAGGTGTATTAATCCTATTAGATTAAATTATGCCACAATAATCAACAACCCCAAAACCTCAGTAGCTTAAACATAACAAGGATTTATTTCTCATGCACAAGAGGTCTACTGTAGTGCTAGGGAGCTCTCCAGAGCAACAGTCTTTCATGCAGTAACTCAGAGATCTTGGATTAATGGTGGTGTCCCATTCTCTAGCTTTTCTGTATAGAATACATGGCTTCTTCTGTTGCTATGGCAGGAAACAAAAGAGAAATGGAGGATTGAGCAGCAGTTCTTCTATCTTTTGATCCAGGAGTGAAAGACATCACGCCCAGCTCTCACTCATTGGACAAATCTAGCCATGTAGCCCCAACTGCCTGCAAGATAGCTGGGAAATGTGGATGAATAGATGGAATGTTGGGTGATCACCTATCTCAGTTGCAATAAAATAAGGGAAGTGGACGATTAAGGAAATTAACCTGAGGTTCAAGAAACAAACAGCCATCTACCTGAGACAAGCTTACTGGGAGACTGAATTCATGGAGGTTGCCAAGAATTCATCAATAATAATAGCTAACATTTATTGAATACTTGAAATAAATACTTGAAAAGTACCATGTATTGTTCTGTTTTGCTTGTATTAACTCATTCATGCTTTACAACAGTTATATGACAAAAGAAATATTATTATCCACATATTACCAATAAGAAATGTGAAACAAAGAGGTAGAGTAATTTGACCAAGGTTTACACAGCTAACAAGAGGCAGAGTCAGAATTTGAATCCAAGCAATCTGGTCCCCGATCCCGTTCTCTCAATTGTCCATGATGAGGTAGAAAAGAAATGAACTTTAATTAAATTGAATTCTATTAGGATTTACTTCTAATTTCTTTTTTATGCATGGAGAAAATGAGATCTGGTAGAAAGAAGATAGATTTGGTGCCAGAAGATCTGAGCTCCAGTACCAACTTCACCAGACATAGATGGCATATTGAACAACATACTTAACTTTCCCAAGTCCACTCCTCCAAATGCAAAATGGGGCTTTTATGGAGACAGGCTTCTTGTCCAGAGAAGAAATATAATAAATGTGGAAAACATTTTATAAACTCAAAAGTTCTATCAAATGATGCCTCAGCTATAGAAGCACTATACAAGATAGATAGAACTTTACTGACACACTTCCTTTAACTTTATTGTTCAGTTATACTTTTTTACCGCACCTTTCTAGCAAATTCTAAACCTCGATCAATCCAGCTATTTATTCTTTCCACTTCTGTACCAAACTGCTGGGTGCTGCTAGAGAAAAAACATGTAGAGCCAAGCTCTTCATTGCTTCTACAAATTCAGTTTCCAACTCCAGCTGGTCATCAATGTTTCTTGGCAATCTTAGATTTCCTTGGTCAGCTCCCTCTTCTGCACAGAAGCCTATCTATACCTTCCATGTTTTTACCAAACCTCTTATCCCATAACTCCTGTCTTATACTCCCAGTAGATGACCTAACTTCCTAGTTCATAAAGAAAATAAAAAATAATCAGATATGAATTCCCTCAAATTCTGACACCAAGCCTTCCTATAAACTCATCCTTTCCTCCCCTCCTCCTGTGACAATGAAAGAAGTGTGCTGTCCCCCCCAAATTCTACCTGTACTAGGCCAACATCTCCATCTCTCCTCTACTTTCCATTCTTTCTTAGATTCTCATAGAGCTAAGCCCATCAATCTACTCTGTTATTTTTCTACACCATTGACCTCTCCATTTCTAAGTGGTTTCTTACCAAACCATAAAGTTGTGATCAGGTACTTCCCTCTACCTCATTCTCCCTCCAGTTACAACCCCAATCTTATCTCCTTTCTCAAAATTAAGCTTCTTGAAATAATTGTCTCCACTTCTCACTTGCCATTAGTTCCTCAATCTACTACAGTATGGCTTTTACCACATCATCCCACTAGATCACACAGCCACCAGATTCTCTCTCCCTCTGCCTCTCTCTCTCTCTCATACACACACACACACACACTTTCTTGTTGATAAATATAATAAGCGATTTGCGGTTCTTTTTTTATTTATCTGTGGCACTTGACAATTATGAACATTCCTTCCTTCCTTAAAAGCTTTCTTCCCATGATTTTCAGGACATTGCATTCTCGCCATCTCACCCCTTCTTTTTCGGCTTCTCCACTTGGTCAGCTTTGCCGAACTAATTTATTTTGCCCATTCCTTACACCTTCATGTCCCTCAGGATTCCATCTTTTCCTTTGACTTTTTCCACCCTAACAATTCTCAGTTGATATTTGCAGGCACACACATGGCTTCAGATACAAACTTTTGCCTGATGATTTCGAAATTAATCTTCTCTTGGGCTCCAACCTATATATCATACTGCCTACTGGATAGATTCTCTTGGATGTCCCACAGGAATTATATACCCAACATGTCCCAAACATTCATGGAGCCTTGACTACATGCCTTTTCTGTGCTATATATTTAGACTAAGGAGATAAAAGATAAGGAGGCTGCACCTCCAAGCAAAATTTCTGTATAGTGTGGCAAGGGCTGTGATGGATGGAGGTTCCAGGTGTGCTATCAGACTATGGATGTTACCCTCCAAAATAAGAATGGATAATATGTTGAATAGATATCTCACTTTGATTATGGGCATATCAAGTAGTACATCAAAACTGTTTTGTGTTCAGTCAATTGAAATTTGGAAGCACTGTTTCAGAGTCTTCTCCTTTAGAAGCAACCTTGTGATAATAGACAGCATCATACTTAACAGTGACATGAAAGATTCGATTAGGCACATTCTGGGAAGCACATGACACTAAACACATTTGGAGAAAAGGCAATAGCAAGTAAAGAATATTGGAGATTTCTATTTTTCGATTATGTCATTATTCTGATCTCCAAAAATCTATTCCTTCGGGAAATATACTTTGATCAAAACCAGAAATAATTTATCACCTAAGTTGCCATAATATCTTCTTACATAGGATTTATATAGTATAAGACCTCAGCTGAGCATAAGTTATATATCTGCTCCTGAATTTTATATATATTTACATTTTATGTATATTATTATATTATTCAGGAGCATGTATAATATTAAACATATTATCAATTTATAAGTAAATATTCTTCAATGAAAAATTATAGAAATTTTCAGTAGGAATGATTTAATTGTTAGAGAATTATAAGTAGGTTCAAACACAGTTTTTGCTTGAATGATGAACTATAATCTTAAAAATTACAGAAGTTATTGAGAAAGTTCAGATATTAACCTTTTTTTCCTTTGCCAGGATAGAATATTTACAGCTGAAGACTTATCTCCCTTTAGACTGCCACCTCTGCCAACAGTGGTTTAATCTGCCCTTTGATAACAGCATTAATATATTGACATTTTAAATCTAGGAGGAAAAGAACTACTGAGTTGATTTACAAAGATGGCACATCAGTAAGAAAAATGAATATCCCTGATCTTCCTCCCCTCCTAGTCTCTCCATCCTCCTCTTCACATGTTGCTTCAGATGCAGATAAGTATAATGGCCAGATATTCCCTGACCTGGGACTTTTTCTGCGACCCTGCCCCAAGCTAGATCAAACCAAATTTATAGGGGGACAAAGTGTTCTCTACCAGTGACCCTTACAGTCCACCTTGAAGCCTTCCCTTAAGGAGTATCCCTTGTCTTAGAGATTTTTCTTTCATTCTCTAACCAAACTTTCATTTTTCTGGCTTTAAAGCACTCTCCTCAACCACCACCATGGAAAAGTTTGACATACTGATATACAAAATGTAATAGTAACTGAGCCAATCCCCTTCAAGACAGCAGCAGTGGTAACTGTTAATTACCGAGGGCCTAATACGCACTAGGTACGCTGTGCTAGGTACTCTATCACAGAATCTCGTTTAATGCTTTAAAAGAGTATAAATAGGTACTGCAATGCAGGGACTATTCATTCTTTTCACAGTTGAAGAAGCTGAGCCTCACAGAGGTGAGGAGACCACTCAAGATCCAATGCTACTGCTGGGATTCCAACCCAGGTAAATCTGACCCCAAAATATAAGCTCTTTTTATTGTATTTTAACAGAAAACAATGGTTTTACTAAATATTCTTGGATTTCTAATCATTGAAATTAGAAGACCATAGCAGACCATTTAAAGAGAATTTTTCTTGCCCTTTTGGGCTTCTTTGTTTTGTTGTGTTTTGTTTGAGGTGTTTTTTGGGGGAGGGGAGGGGAGGGCCTTGAATATCAAGTACACTACCGGAGGTCGGGTACACTACCTGTGGTCAGAGGTCAGGTCTTCCTAAACCCAACAGACTAGATATCAGAACGAAATGTGAAGGCAACAATTTCTTCTTTTTCTCTGAGTTGTAAAAGATTTTTTTTTTCCAAAAATCACTTACAGAAGTTAAATGATGGCATTCATGAATAAGACATTTATATGTTACCAGTTAGCAAAAGCAGAACCACAAAACAGTGCACAGGCAACCTTGCTTCACTTCCCCAGGGACTATCTCACACTCATCTCTGCTCTCTACGTAGTCAATGCACCTGAGGTGTCAGACAGACCCCGGTGTGGGCTGTGACCTCTAATAACCAGATAGGGCTCTATCTTTCACTACAAGGGCTTTCATGTTGAGTATCATTTGTTTCAAGAAAGCATCTGAGAAGGAATGCTCAGATCCAAGCAGATATTTATTATGCAAACATTTTAATACATTTCCAATCTCAGTGAAAAATGTTATATCCTATCCTGAGATCACTATGAAGACACAACAACCAACAAAAAGAAGTGTTATAAGACTGTTTCCAGCAATATCTTCCTTGTTTTCAATTACAAGATGGGAAGAAAAAGAATACACATGAAAATGCATGTTTGGGAAATGGGAAATTAGAGATATATTTGAATACCTTCGTCTCAAGGACAATCTGACCTAGAATGAACAGTATGTAAACATCGGCCTCAGGAAGAACACCAATCAGGAAGAGGTATAATGGCTGGCGTTGCTGAGAAGTCACGATGTCCTGGCCACTGTGACAAATGCCTTACATAATTTACCTCTTTCTAACTTCACAACTACCCTATGAAACAGGTAGTAATAGTCTCATTTGACAGGTGAGGAAACCAAAGCTCAAAGAAGTCCAGTCTCTGGCCTAAGTACACATAAGTGACAGAACTCAGATCCAACTTTCTACAATAGTCAATGCACTCAACTTTGATCAGTCATTCATTTACCACTTCCAGGAATTTTCCTGTATCATCACCTGAACAGTATCAACTGTACAGTATATATAGAGAGCGATTTCAATATAATTTGATATAAAATATATATTACATGTATTATACATTGTACAATTAGCTATATACAATTAATTGTGTACATATGTTAAGTAACATAAGTACATTAATATATAAATATATGATATAAACAAAATAATTATTACATTTAGCTAACCATTATTGCCTCCAAAAAGCTCTCTTTTTCTTTGTCTTAAAGAGAAAACAAGTATTAGAGAAGTGTTGAAGACCAAATTGAAACAATCTTTTACACATTCAGAAGAATTGAAAGAGAACAGAAAAGAGAATCACTTTCTAACTATGTGAATTTTTGTTGTCTAATGTTGTATTCTTGCACCTGAAGTGGTCACTCCAAACACCACTGATAGGTGGGAAACATGGCATTATGATGAGCCCTTAAGAGCAGGTCAGACACACTGAGAATTAATGGCAGGGAAAGGAGAGGGAACAAACTCTTCCAGATCTAAAACAGAATGGTGTGATCCATAATGGAAGCATTCTACGTATTTAGCAGAGACAGAACAGCATGATTTGGGATAATCACGGTAGACTCCAAGAAAATAGGTGGGGTTTGAGCTGAAGGTTTTAGGACATAGAAGAAAAGAGGGAGAGTGCCTTCCACACAAGGCAAAGCATGAGTGAAATTAAAGAAAAGAGAATAGTCACAAGACTCTTAAGAGAAAACCTGCCTTACGAGATCAGAAGAGACTGGTGTGGCAGATTGGAGAGAAGAAATGGATAGGATCACTAATACACTATTAGATTATAGAGAATATTATGATCAAGATTTAAATGTGACATGGCAGCTTTTAGAAAGCCAATGAGATTTACTAGCACACTGGACTTTACAAAACTTCTTCCACTTAATCCTCACAATTGCCCTGTGGGGAAGGCATGAATATCAAGATTTTATATACAGGCATACCTTGTTTTATTGTGCTTTGCTTTATAGTGCTTCACAGACATTGTGTTTTTTACCAGTTGAAGGTTTGTGACAACCCTGCATTGAGCAAGTTTATCGATGCCATTTTTCCAACAGCATTTGTTCACTTCATGTCTCTGTGTCACATTTTGGTAATTCTTGCAATATTTCAAACTTTTTCTTATTATTATATTTATTATGGTGATCTGTGGTTAGTGATCTTTGATGTTACTACTACAATTTACTAAAGCCTCAGATGATGGTTAGCATGTTTCAGCAATAATAATTTTTTAATTAAGGTATGTATTCAATACATGGTTTTTTTTTTAAACAATGCTATTGCACACTTAATAGTCTATAGTATAGTGTAAACATAACTTTTACATGCACTGGGACACCAAAGAAATTCATGTGACTTTCTTTATTGCAATATTCACTTTATTGCAGTGGTCTAGAACTGAACCCATAATATCTCAAGGTGTGCCTGTACAAAAAATCAGTGTGGCAAATGGAACAGCAGGCCCCAAAGATGTCCACATCCTAATCCCTGGCATTTGTGATTATTTTACATTACATGGTAATGTACTTTGTAATTACATTTACCATGCAAATGTAATTAAGGTTATAGACCTCAAAATAGAGAGATTATCCTGGATTATCCAGGGGAGCCCAATCTAATCATCTGAGTCCTTAAAAGCAGGCAATTTTCTCTGACTAGAAAGAGAAAAGTCATAGCAGAAGAGGAAGTCAAAGAGATTACAAGCCTGAGAAAGATGTGATGCACCACTGCTGGCTTTGAGGTGTAGGGGCTGATAAGCAAGGACCACAGAGAGCCCTCTAGGAGTTTAAGGGCACACCCAGCTGACGGCCAACAAGGAAATAGGACCTCAGTCTTACAGCCACAAGGAACAAGATTCTGCCAACAGTCTGAATGAGCTTGGAACCTGATTCTTCCCAGAACCTGCCATAAGAGTCCAGCCGGCACTTTGATTTTAAACTTGTTAGACCTGGAGCAGAGAAACCAGATGAGCTGGAGGAACCAGTCCCTACCTACAAAACTGTGAGATAATAAATCTGTGTTGTTTTAAGCCACTAAATGTTTGCTGTTTGTTACAGCAGCGATAGGAACCTAATACATTTAGGTTACACAACTTGACCAAGGTCATAGCGCTGATGAAGGACCAAACTGTAACTCAAACTCGGGTACATCAAACTCCAAAATCCTTCTCTTTAACTGTTATGCTATCACATTTCTAGCTGAACAAAATCACAAAAGCAATATTTAAGACAACAGAAGCCAATCTGCCATTGTGTGTGGAGCTGTTTGGAAAAGGAGGAACCATGTGAGAAGGACTCAAACTGACATACTGCACTCCTCAGAGCAAGAGCCTTGACTCTTCTCTCTTTTGTGTCTTCCCTTAGTAGGGAAGACACAAAACACCAAAAAAGTGAGATTTTCTACCATTCGACTTCTTAGGGGAATTTTTTTTTTTTTTCCCCTGCGGTACGCGGGCCTCTCACTGTTGTGGCCTTTCCCGTTGCAGAGCACAGGCTCCGGACGTGCAGGCTCAGCGGCCATGGCTCACAGGCCCAGCCACTCCGCAGCATGTGGGATCTTCCCAGACCGGGGCACGAACCCGTGTCCCCTGCATCGGCAGGCGGACTCTCAACCACTGTGCCACCAGGGAAGCCCCTTAGGGGAATTTTGAAAATTATAAACTTAATTTTAGAGTGTTGGAGTTCACTTGAGCTTCTAGAAGGAATGATGATACTTGCTAATTTTCACTTCAAGAGCAGGCAGATGTGGAAAACTTGAAAGCTATTAACCTCAGAATAAAAATGAAATTTATCATGTAGAGTTAACAGTAATAGCAGTGGCTAAATCAAAACTCACAAATGACAGTAATATGACTTTAAAAAATTTTAAGCCCATGAATGCTTTATCATTGAGAAATTATTTCAAATATATCTAATACAATTTACAATCATTCTATGAGATAGAAAGTATTATCCCAGGTTTGCTACTGAGGGAAAAAAAAAGAGAGAGGGAGAGACTCAAAACTGTTAAGTGGCTTGTCCAAAGTCACTAGCACATAACCAACATAAGACTTTAATCAAGGTTCCTAACCTCTAGACCCCATACTATTTCTACGGTGTCAACCTATAGCACTGAGGAAAAGAAAATATGATTGTTAAGTGACTTCACAGAGTTGTCTTCAAAATCAACTGAAACTTTATAAGGCAACAGGTTGTGTAAAGATAAACCTGTCGTCAATATGCAACATGAACTTGGTCCCAGCTGGCCTCATTCATTGTGCACCAACAGGGTGAGACCCTATGGGGGCAGCCCTTCATTTTTCAGTGTGACCCAAAAATCCAGGATCACAAAATAATTTTAGTTTTAGTATCCAATTCTCATTTTAAAAATTCCTAAACATATGTGCATCTTAAGAGTGAAACATTATGTTAGTGAATAAGAATAGCAGGAAAAGAAGAAGGAGGAATTGGGGTGACTTTCTTTTTTAAAATCCTGGTTCTCCTCCAGCCTTGCATTCATCTGAACAGAGCCAGCACCTCCTCAGGGACCGTGGCTCTGAAGTGGATGGCAGACACACATGTCCAACTAAAATCATTGGGAGCAGCTGTTCCGCCAACTGTGTTTATCCTTTCCTGGGGCTCCTTGCTCAGAGTAAGAAATGGTGTGGACAGATGAAAAAATGCTGCCCTGGCACTACTGAAATGTGCTGAATTGCACTAGATAAAAAGTAGCTAAACTGTTGGAGTCAACTCACCAGAGAAAATACAACTCTCAGCCCTGGAAAATGGAAAGCAATGTGAAAGCCAGGCAAGAGAAACTCTCCTGGCCAAACAGTGACATTTGATACATAGGTTCTGTGGACGTTTGCTAAACAGAAATGGAATAATTTTCTATTCATACTGTTGCTATCTCAGCAACTGACATACAGGAAGAGAACTACAGAGATGGAGATTTCTAGAAAACAGAATTGGGTAGGATGCATTGTTAACGGGGCAGACTACAGAGCAGGGTCACAGCCCGGAGGAGGAAAGGGTAAGTCAGAAAGAATTATTCCCAGCTTGTCAGCCTATCCCGGGCCATCCAACCTTTCCTATTCTTTCCTGTGAATGGCTCCCTACATCAGCTGTGTTCAAATTTTTTTTTTGTGGTACACGGGTCTCTCACTGTTGTGGAGCACAGGCTCCCGTTGCGGAGCACAGGCTCCGGACGCGCAGGCTCAGCAGCCATGGCTAATGGGCCTAGCCGCTCCACAGCATGTGGGATCCTTCCGGACCGGGGCACGAACCCGTGTTCCCTGCATCAGCAGATGGACTCTCAACCACTGCGCCACCAGGGAAGCCCTGTGTTCAAACTTTTTGTCTCAGGCTACATTTAAACTCTCAAAAATTATTGAGGACCTGCAAAGAGCTTCAGTTTATGTGGGTTATATCAGTTTACATTTAACATTAGAAATTACAGCATTTTAATATATTTAGTTTTTAATTCATTTAAAAATAACAACACTAAACTCACATGTTAAAAAAGTATATTTAAGAAAAAATCATTATATTATTTTCCTAAACAAAAAATAGCAAGAAGAGTGGCAATAATTTACATTTTTGCAAATCTCTTTAATATTTAGCATAATAGAAGATAGCAGGATTCTAATATATGCTTCTATATTCAGTCTGTTACAGTATCATATGTCAAGTGGCCTCTGGAAATCTCCACTGTATACTCATGAGATAATGAGTCATAACTACAAATAATGTCTTAGCATTATTATAATAATAGTTTTGACCTCATGGACTCCTAAAAGAGCTGTTGGAACCCCCAGGTGTTCCATGCTTTGAGAACCACTGTCTTATACTTTATCTTTATTCCGATTCTGGAATCAGAAATTTCATAACTCATGAGTCCCTTCTGGACCTGAAAAGTCACTTGTGCAATGTTAGAGTTCCAGAAAACTACAGCTAGAAAGAGCCTGGTAATCTAGTCCAGCTTTTTCATTCATTAAATAAATTATTTTTCCACCACGTGCCATGCACTGTTCTAGCACTAGAAAAACAGCAATGAATAAAACAGTTAAGGAACTTTTGAGACGGAGGGAATCTGAAAATAAATAAACAAGAAGAAGAAGAAAAAAAGATAATCTCAGATAGTAACAAGTGCTTTAACTGTAACAAAAAGTCAAGGTAATCAAGTTTGGGGTTTGAGTTGTCCGGAGAGATTTTATGACTTGCTCAAGGTCATGCATAGTTAATTAGTAAGAATCAAGAACAGAACATAGTGCACAAAAATGTAAAGTTGATAATTATTTGGGATATTGGGCAGTGCAGATGGCTTTTCTAATCATTACAAAATTATCAATAGTAATTGTTATTGATGTTTAGCTCTAAATTGTGTCACTTGACTTTTCTCAAAGGACCTGGTCACCAGGTAGTTGACCCACACTTCATTTAAGTTGCACCAAATCTTTTGTAAAGATGAAAACCAGGATATCTTGAATATTATATTTGAATCATGTCAGAGAATAAAGGTCATATAACATAGACCGATATGCCCATAAAATCACCCCCAGAAAATAGAGTTTGCTATATACATAATTGGCCCAAAATGTATCTTGGGTATATCCCACAGTTACTTCCTTTTTGCATAATCCCATCTCCCCCAGCAACCCTAGGTCCCACCCTGACCACTCTTTTTGTATGTGCATTCCTTAATCTTTTATGATAGTACAACACTCATACAGAAAACTGCACAGTTAGCTCAATGAATTTTCCCAAACCAGACACTCCCCTACAATGAGCACTTAGATTGTGAAGCAGAATCCTATTATCCCAGAAGCTCCTTTTGTACTTTCTTCCAGAAAATACAACTCACCAATGGTAAACAGTATTCTGGCTTCTAACAACATAGATTGCTCTTTTGTACTTTGTATGAATGGAATCATATAGCATGAACTCTTTTGTGTCCGGCTTCTTGAGTTCAACATTTTGTTAGTGACATTCATTTATGTTGTTGCATGACTGCAGATCATTTATTTTCATTTTTATAAACACACATCTCATTGGGAGAATATGCTACAATTTATTCATCCAGATGGACACGTGGAGAGCTTCCAGCTTGGGGTTATTATGACTTGCCCTGCTGTGGACACTCTAATTCATGTCTTTTAGTAAACATATATATATATATTTAGTTTTATATGTATTTGTTAACTATGTTTACTAAAATATATTAATATATTCTAAAAATTTGGGTCATAACATATACTTATGTTCATCCTTAGTAAATACTGTCAAACAGTTTCCAAAATGGTTCTTTCAATTTATACTTTCACCAGCAGAATATGAGACTTCCTGAAAATCTCTTCTTTTTTCCATTAAAATTGGAGGAGCTTGTCTACTATTTTCTCAGGGCCATATTATCTACCACTGAATGTCACAAGCAACTCAATGGTTACTTTCTAGTGACTATGATACCCACCATTCCAAGAGTACTGATATCCTAATATGGAGTTACTGGATTCATCATGTCTTAACCAAAAAGATTCTAAAATAAACAAGATGTCAAATATTAATTAACAAGCCAGTAGTAAAAGAAGGGCTTAAAGTTCTAGTTCCCAAATCATACAGTCAGATCTCCTATTACTCTGCAACAAATGTAAGCGTGGTTCAGATACTCCGAATCGGGACAGAGCCACTGCACCACAGCTACTCAGTCTGGCCTGGAGCCTGGTGCTCAGGTAGTTCTCAGCCCAACAGCACTCACATCACCTGGGCACATGCTAACAATCAATACAGGATCTCAGCATGCCACCCCAGGCCCACTGAATCAGAATCTTCATTTAGCAAGATTCTCATTATAATTTGAGAAGCACTGCTGGAAAACTGTACTAAAAGGAGGAGCCTCAGATGCCAAATTTCACTGATTATGAGTTAGTAGAGCTTGTGCGGGCAGTTCACAGCCTAGGTATATATGCCTACAGAAGTCAGTCAGCCCGTTTCTCAGACCATCTTTTCACCTTGTACTTGGACTAAGGCCTTAGTGCCCAAAGAGACAAGCCATGTTTATTGGGAGAGCAGACATGCAAACATTCTTAATATAATGTTGTTGCAGTTGGTAACAAGATTTATAGCAAATATGACAGAATTACAAAAAAAAAGACAATATTAGTTCTGTTTGCAGCGACAGGAGAAGGCTTCAGAGAAACGCAGAAGTTTTGCCTGGTCTGGAATAAGTGAGAGTTACCTTGCCAGTTGGAGAAGTGGTGATCCAAATCAAGGAAAGAGAAAAGAGCCAGAAAGAGAGGAAAAAAATATTCAGAAAATTTTCCTTTGTAGCTTTTCTTGTCTTTACTTCCTGGGCCCTGTTCCCCAACTCTGTGGCTCTCGCTTTCAGTGTGGCATCAATGTGAATTCTCTTTCTCCTCCTCCATGTCACCTCTAGATATGCATCCCTACCTCTGCCCCTTCAGTCCAGTGATTGCTATTTCCTGAACCACAGCTGCACAGGCTGTGCACATGTCAAGCCAAGTCTTACTCTTGATGCTAAAAGAATACTGATTACAGAAATTACACTATTGAATACTCCTCAAGAAATACTCTCTTCCTTTGGTTTCTGTGATACTCTACAGTCATCTGATTCCTGTCCCACAATTTGCAAAAATGACTTTTCTGGCCCTTTAACCTTCTTCCACTGAATGACAGGCAGCATACTCGAGACTCCCAAAGCCTCAGTCTTCAGCACAATTAAAAAAAACAAAAAAACACTTTTTTTCTGAAATAATATCCAGTGGTATTGGCTAAATTGAATCCCAAAGCCCCAAATCTCCCTGTTTGTTCTTTTGTGCTCTCTCAATCATCTGTTCTGTATCATCAGATGCCTACAGGACTTTTATTTGCCTCAAACCCTTATTATAAATAATTCATCAGACACACAAACTCCTCCACTATCTAAAAAGTTCCCCCCAAACAATGCCCCTACCTTTCAAAATCTTGGAATTACCACCAACTCATTCTTCTACTTCAGTTCCATATCAACCATCCAGTTTCTTCTTTATCTCTGCTATGTCTTCATCTTCCTTTGTAACCTCACCAACTGGCAAACAAGGTCATGTACACTTCTAGGAGTACATGCTTAGCCATGGGGGGCCAGCAGCAGGCGCCTTGTAGCGGCAGGGGCCAGCTGATCACACAGGTGGTGGTGGGAGCCAGGAAAGGCAACAAGTGCCAGAACCAGCTGAATGCCCACTGGTAGCTATGGGGACCCTGGCTGTCAGTTTGCACCACCGTGGCTACTGGGTCTCCCTTCGGGAACATGGCAGTGGAGGCCCATGACAAGGCTCAGGTCAGGGGCATGCAGGTGCACAGGAGAGGCTAGCTACAGGTGAGCACAGTGGTGCAAGCCAGCGACAGAAGACATGGGCTCATCTGGGCCCACGAGCAGGGTGGAGGCCCTGACTGTGAACACGGTCTCCCACGACACAGTCTCCTCTAAGCCTGTGCGTGGCACTGGAGGCTGGTGTGTGGGGCTGGGCCGGGGCGTGCAGGTGGACAACCGGAGGGGTTCACCCCGAGCGCACACATGTTGATGAAGTCAGCTATGGAGGTCTAGGCTGGCTTCTTGCACTTGCACAGCCACAGAGACCTGAGCTGGCTGCTGGGGTGGTTCCTGGGCCGCAGCAGGAGTCACGTGGGAGGACGTGGGGAGGCACTCGGGCAACTGACATCAGCCAATGTGAATAGCTGCCGTGTGAAGGCTGGTGAAGTCTGCAGCAGGTCCCTGCTGGCTGTGCTGGCCCTTGGTTTCTCCAGTGTCAAAAGCTACTGGGCTCGTCTGCAGAGCAGGTCACTGGGAACTGAGGCCACTCTTGCTGTGTGGCTGTTACTGGTAGCTCCTGCTTTTCTTCCTTGTTCTTACCTATCTCTGCAAGTCTCCATGTGGCCAGTCTCTGGGTGGCGTGAAAATGAAGCAGATCCTTCCTGCAGTTTGCTGAAAGGTTGGGGAAGCTGCTGGCTTACCCTGCTTTCTCCCCTGGAGATGGGAACTCTTTCTAGCTAGAGTTCCTTTTCGGCACCGAGCAGTGCTGGTTTGGGGAATGGGATGATGCAGGCAAGATGAAGCTGTTCTTCCTTCCCTTTTAGTGTGGTTATTCTCAGTTTTTTTTGGTCCCAATGTGTTGCTGATGCTTCTTAAGTGGACTCCAAAGCTCTCCCAGAGCTGCTTTTATTCATGGCTAGATGTCTAATTGTTGATCATTGTGGCGTGACCAAGGCTAGGGTCTTCTACTCTGCCACTTAAATTACTCATCAAGACACTAATTTTGACATTTTTAAATTCTCCATCTGAGGTATAAAAATCTCCCTATGCATACTGTCTTCTGTCTTAGGGGAGTTTGAGACATTCAACCATTATTAGAAGTTTTTAGAAATTTCAGTAGCTAGCAACCCCAGTCATACGACCTTATTTAGTGTGTCTTCCCAGAGTCGCATATTTAAACCTTCTTAATTTTTCCTTTGCTTCTGAGCTCCATATTCTGGCACACCAGTACTGCATGCAGGTTGGCTCTGTCTAGTGACCCAGGCTGCGCAATCTGCCATAGCAGCCCGTTTTCAGTTGTGTCTCACAGCACCTTACTAAGACTAACTTGAACCGCTCTTTACTATGACTTAGTGTTAGCCTGTGAGGTCGCCTCCCTCCCTGCACTTATTATTTTCTGGAGAATTATCCTAAGTAAACTTCTGACTTTCTTTATTGTGTTCCCCTGGGGCTAACAGTCAGGACTAATACTTCTGGCTCATTCTGCTCAAGGTTTTCCCTAGCTTTGGAAAATCCCTACCCTGAATAGCATTTGCTTTTGCTACAGCTTCATCTGCAGTCTTTCAGTGTACAACGCTGGTCCCCTATTCTTTTCAGAAAGGCTAAACAGAATGTACAAACTACGCCTTAAACTGAATACTTTCCTTCCTAACACATCTAGGGCTAGCACCCTCTGTGGTGCCTTTCTTCCTTTTATTTGAATTGGATCTCTTCCCCAGCCATTGCTTTCCTAATACAGTCTCCTCAAATCTGTTCTGCGGGATCTCCCCATAGTGAAAAAAGTCAGTAATTTCTAAGAATGTCAAAGGAATCAGCTGTTCAAACGAATCCTGTCTACTGTCACACAACCTAGCCATGATGGTCGCCGAGGCCCCTGTGCTTACAGAAGGCTTCCACAACCACCACCACCCGAACTCTGCGTAGGCTCAGGTCCGTGAGAACTCAATCAAGGCCCATATAAAAACAGACACCCACCTGTGAACTCAGCAGTCCTAAGCTGCAGTCATCACCCAAGGAAAATACATCATGGCCTGAGACGTTCAATCTTCCAGTCAGGCTGTAACTATAAAAGGCCAAGGATGAGACCTTCAAAATGGCAGAGGAGTAAGATGTGGAGATCACCTTCTTCCCCACAAATACATCAGAAATAAATCTACATGTGGAACAACGACAGAACACCCACTGAACGCTGGCAGAAGACCTCAAACTTCCCAGAAGGCAATAAAAGAAAAAACAGAGACACAAGAATAGGGACAGGACCTGCACCAGTGGGAGGGAGCTGTGAAGGAGGAAAAGTTTCCACACACTAGGAAGCCCCTTTGCGGGCGGAGACGGGGTGTGACGGAGGGGAAGCTTCGGAGCCATGGAGAAGAGCACAGCAACAGGGGTGCGGAGGGCAAAGTGGGGAGATTCCCGCACAGAGGATGGGTGCCGACCAGCACTCACCAGTCCGAGAGCCTTGTCTGCTCACCCGCTGGGGCGGGCGGGGCTGGGAGCTGAGGCTCGGGCTTCAGTTGGAGCGCAGGGAGAGGACTGGGGTTGGCGGCGTGAACACAGCCTGAAGGGGGCTAGTGCGCCACAGCTAGCCGGGAGGGCGTCCGGGAAAAGTGTGCAGCTGCCGAAGAGGCAAGAGACCATTGTTGTGGGGTGTGCGAGGAGAGGGGATTCAGAGCATCGTCTAAACGAGCTCCAGAGATGGGCGAGAGCCACGGCTACCAGCAGGGACCCCAGAGACGGGCATGAGACGCTAAGGCTGCTGCTGCCGCCACCAAAAAGCCTGTGTGCGAGCACAGGTCACTATCCACACCTCCCCTCCCGGGAGCATGTACAACCAGCCACTGCCAGGGTCCCGTGACCCAGGGACAACTTCCCCGGGAGAACACATAGCGCCTCAGGATGGTGCAATGTCCTGTTGGCGTCTGCTGCCGCAGGCTCGCCCCACATTTCGTACTCTCCTCCCACCCCACCCCACCCCCGGCCTCAGTGAGCCAGAGCTCCCTAATCAGCTGCTCCTTTAACCCCATCGTGTCTGAGTCGGAACAGACACCCTCAGGCGACCTATATGCAGCGGCGGGGCCAAATCCAAAGCTGAACACGTAATATCAAACGGCGAAAACCTCCCAGAGATCTCCATCTCAACGCCAAGACCCAGTTCCACTCAACGACCAGCAAGCTACAGTGCTGGACACCCCATGCCAAACAACTAGCAAGACAGGAACACAACCCCATCCATTAGCAGAGAGGCTGCCTAAAATCATAGTAAGGCCACAGACACCTCAAAACACACCACCAGACGTGGACTTTCCCAACAAAAAGACAAGATCCAGCCTCATTCACCAGAACACAGGTTCTAGTCCCCTCCACCAGGAAGCCTACACAACCACTGAAAAAACCTTAGCTACTGGGGGCAGACACCAAAAACAACGGGAACTGCGAACATGTAGCCTGCGAAAAGGAGACCCCAAACACAGCAAGTTAAGCAAAATGAGAAGACAGAGAAACACACAGCAGATGGAAGAGCAAGGTAAAAACCCACCAGACCAAACAAATGAAGAGGAAATAGGCAGCCTACCAGAAAAAGAATTCAGAGTAATGATAGTAAAGATGATCCAAAACCTTCGAAATAGAACGGAGAAAATACAAGAAATGTTTAACAAGGAACTAGAAGAACTAAAGAGCAAACAAACAATGATGAACAACACAATAAATGAAATTAAAAATTCTCTACAAGGAATCAATAGCAGAATTACTGAGGCAGAAGAACAGATAAGTGACCTGGAATATAAAATAGTGTATTAACTACTGCAGAACAGAATAAAGAAAAAAGAAAGAAAACAATTGAGGACAGTCTTAGAGAACCCTGGGACAACATTAAACGCACCAACATTCGAATTCTAGGGGTCCCAGAAGAAGAATAGAAAAAGAAAGGAACTGAGAAAATATTTAAAGAGATTATAGTTGGAAAATTCCCTAATATGGGTAAGGAAATAATCAATCAAGTCCAGGAAGCACAGAGAGTCGCACACAGGATAAATCCAAGGAGAAACACGCCAAGACACATATTAATCAAACTATCAAAAATTAAATACAAAGAAAAAATTTTAAAAGCAGCAAGGGAAAAACAATAAATAACATACAAGGGAATCCCCATAAGGTTAACCGCTGATCTTTCAGCAGAAACTCTGCAAGTCAGAAAGGAGTGGCAGGACATATTTAAATGATGAAAGAGAAAAAACTACAACAAACATTACTCTACCCAGCAAAGATCTCATACAGATTCAACAGAGAAATTAAAACTTTTACAGACAGCAAAAGCTAAGAAAATTCAACACCACCAAACCAGCTTTACAACAAATGCTAAAGGAACTTCTCTAGGCAGGAAACACAAGAGAAGGAAAAGACCTACAACAAACACAAAAGAATTAAGAAAATGGTAATACGAACATACATATCAATAGCTCCCTTAAATATAAATGGATTAAATGTTCCCACCTAAAGACACATACTGGCTGAACGGATACAAAAACAAGACCCATATATAGGCTGTCTACAACAGACTCACAGCAGACCTAGGGACACATACAGACTGAAAGTGAGGGGATGGAAAAAGATATTCCATGCAAATGGAAATCATTTGCAATGGAAATCAGTAGCAATTGTCATATCAGACAAAATACACTTTAAAATAAAGACAATTACAAGAGACAAAGAATGACACTACATAATAATCAAGAAATCAATCCAAGAAGAAGATATAACAATTATAAATATTTATGCAACCAACATAGGAGCACCTCAATACATAAGGCAAATACTAACAGCGATAAAAGGGGAAATCGACAGTAACACAATAATAGTAGGGAACTTTAACACCCACTTTCACTAAAGGACAGTCAACCAAAATGAAAATAAATAAGGAAACACAAGCTTTAAATGACACATTAAACAAGATGGACTTAATAGACATTTATAGGACATTCCATCCAAAAACAACAGAATACAGTTTCTTCTCAAGTGCTCATGGAACATTCTCCAGGATAGATCATATCTTGGGTCACAAATCAAGCTGTGGTAAATTTAAGAAAATTGAAATCATGTCAATTATCTTTACCAACCACAATGCTATGAGACTAGATATGAATTACAAGAAAAGAAGTATAAAAAATACAAACACATGGAAGCTAAAGAATACACTACTAAATAACCAAGAGATCACTGAAGAAATCAAAGAGGAAATCAAAAAATACCTAGAAACAAATGACAATAAAAACACGATGACCCAAAACCTATGGGATGCAGCAAAAGCAGTTCTAAGAGGGAACTTCATAGCAATACAATCCTACCTCAAGAAACAAAAAACATCTCAAATAAACAAACTAACCTTACACCTAAAGCAATTAGAGGAAGAAGAACAAAAAAAACCCCAAAGTTAGCAGAAGGAAAGAAATCATAAAGATCAGATCAGAAATAAATCAAAAAGAAATGAAGGAAATGATAGGAAAAGTCAATAAAACTAAAAGCTGGTTCTTTGAGAAGATAAACAAAATTGATAAACCAGTAGCCAGACTCATCAAGAAAAAAAGGGAGAACACTCAAATAAATATAACTAGAAATGAAAATGTAGAGGTAACAACTGACACTGCAGCAATAAAAGGATCATGAGAGATTACTACAAGCAACTCTATGCCAATAAAATGGACAACCTTGAAGAAATGGACACATTCTTAGAAAAGCACAACCTTCTGAGACTGAACCAGGAAGAAATAGAAAATATAAACAGACCAATCACAAGCACTGAAACTGAGACTGTGATTAAAAATGTTCCCACAAACAAAAGCTCAGGACCAGATGGCTTCACAGGCGAATTCTATCAAACATTTAGAGAAGAGCTAACACCTATCCTTCTCAAACTCTTCCAAAATATAGCAGAGGGAGGAACACTACCAAATTCATTCTAGGAGGCCACCATCACCCTGATACCAAAACCAGACAAAGATGTCACAAAGAAAGAAAACTACAGGCCAATATCACTGATGAACATAGATGCAAAAACCCTCAACAAAATACTAGCAAACAGAATCCAAGAGCACATTAAAAGGATCATACACCATGATCAAGTGGGGTTTATCTCAGGAATGCAAAGATTCTTCAATATATGCAAATCAATCAATGTCATAAACCATGTTAACAAATTGAAGGAGAGAAACCATATGATCATCTCAATAGATGCAGAAAAAGCTTTTGACAAAATTCAACACCCATTTATGATAGAAACTCTCCAGAAAGTGGGAATAGAGGGAACTTACCTCAACATAATAAAGACCATATATGGCACACCCAAAGCCAACATCATTCTCAATGGTGAAAAACTGAAACCATTTCCACTAAGATCAGGAACAAGACAAGGTTGCCCACTCTCACCACTATTATTCAACATAGTTTTGGAAGTTTTAGCCACAGCAGTCAGAGAAGGAAAAGAAATAAAAGGAATACAAATTGGAAAAGAAGAAGTAAAGCTGTCACTGTTTGCAGATGACGCGATGCTATACACAGAGAATCCTAAAGAGGCTACCAGAAAACTAATAGAGCTAATCAATGCATTTGGTACATTAGCAGGATACACAATTAATGCACAGAAATCTCTTGCATTCCTATACACTAATGATGAAAAATCTGAAAGAGAAATTAAGGAAACACTTCCATTTACCACTGCAACAAAAAGAATAAAATACCTAGGATAAAGTTACCTAAGGAGACAAAAGACCTGTGTGCAGAAAACTATAAGACACTGATGAAAGAAATAAAAGATGATACAAACAGATGGAGAGATATACCATGTTCTTGGATTGGAAGAATCAACATTGGGAAAATGACTATACTACCCAAAGCAATCTACAGATTCAATGCAATCATTATCCAACTACCTATGGCATTTTTCACAGAACTAGAACAAAAAATTTCACAATTTGTATGGAAACACAAAAGACCCCGAATAGCCAAAGCAATCTTGAGAGAGAAAAACAGAGCTGGAGGAATCAGGCTCCCGAACTTCAGACTATGCTACAAAGCTACAGTAATCAAGACAGTATGGTACTGGCACAGAAACAGAAATATAGATCAGTGGAACAGGATAGAAAGCCCAGAGATAAACCCATGCACATATGGTCACATTATTTTTGATAAAGGAGGGAAGAATATATAATGGAGAAAAGACAGTCTCTTCAATAAGTGGTTCAGGGAAAACTGGACAGCTACATGTAAAAGAATGCAATTAGAAAACTCCCTAACGCCATACACAAAAATAAACTCAAAATGGATTAAAGACCTAAATGTAAGGCCAGACACTCTAAAACTCTTAGAGGAAAACATAGGAAGAACACTTTATGACATAAATCACAGCAAGATCCTTTCTGACCCACCTCCTAGAGAAATGGAAATAAAAGCAAAAATAAACAAATGGGACCTAATGAAACTTAAACGGTTTTGCACAGCAAAGGAAACCATAAACAAGACGAAAAGACAACCCTCAGAATGGGAGATAATATTTGCAAATGAAGCAACTGACAAAGGATTAATCTCCAAAATTTACAAGCAGCTCATGCAGCTCATTATCAAAAAAAACAAACAACCCTATACAAAAATGGGCAGAAGACTTAAATAGACATTTCTCCAAACAAGATATATAGATTGCTAACAAACATATGAAGGCATGCTCAACATCACTAATCACTAGAGAGATGCAAATCAAAATTACAATGAGGTATCACCTCACAGCAGTCAGCATGGCCATCATCAAAAAATCTACAAACAATAAATGCCGGAGAGGGTCTGGAGGAAAATGAACCCTCCTGCACTGTTGGTGGGAATGTAAACTGATACAGCCACTATGGATAACAATATGGAGGTTCCTTAAAAAACTAAAAATAGAACTACCATACGACCCAGCAATCCCACTACTGGGCATATACCCTGAGAAAACCGTAATTCAAAAAGAGTCATGTACTACAATGTTCATTGCAGCTCTATTTACAATAGCCAGGACATGGAAGCAACCTAAGTGCCCATCAACTGATGAATGGATAAAGAAGATGTGGCACATATATACAATGGAATATTACTCAGCCATAAAAAGAAACGAAATTGAGTTATTTGTTGTGAGGTGGATGGACCTAGAGTCTGGCACACAGACTGAAGTAAGTCAGAAGGAGAAAAACAAATACCGTATGCTAACACATATATATGGAATCTAACAACAACAAAACAAATGGTTATGGAGAACCTAGGGGCAGGACAGGAATAAAGATGCAGACATAGAAAATGGACTTGAGGACACGCGGAGGGGGAAGGGTAAGCTGTGACAAAGCAAGAGAGAGGCATGGACATGTATACACTACTAAACATAAAATAGATAGCTAGTGGGAAGCAGCCTCATAGCACAGGGAGATCAGCTTGGTGCTTTCTGACCACCTAGATGGGTGGGATAGGGAGGGTGTGAGGGAGACGCAAGAGGGAGGGGATATGGGGATATATGTATATGTATAGTTGATTCACTTTGTTATAAAGCAGAAACTAACAGAACATTGTAAAGCAATTATACTCCAATAAAGATGTTAAAAACTTTAAAAAAAACGGCCAAGGATGGATGCAAAACCAGCTATACTGCAAACCATCAAGATTTAACTTCACATAGTCTGGTCCCCACAAAAATCTCAATCTTTAAGTTGTACTGTACTCCCTAAATCCCAGTCTATCTCAATTCCTAAAGGTTCCCAAAAGGTACAAACAATTGAGCTACAAGAAGGCTTAGTAAATAACAGCCCGTATTGTGAGTAAAATGAGAAATCAGACAAAAGAGGAAGGCAGTTGCAATATGTGAGAGACCAGGGGACCTGTTTATCCCTGTCCTTCTCATTTCCCGAGGAAGTCTGAGTCTCGTATCAGCCTGCCCCAAGGGGACCCTGTCTGGGGAACAAACTCATTCGTACTTGCTTCACTCTAATCTGTGGTAGAGGGAGATACAGAGTGATGTTTGGGAAATTAAATCCACCAAATAGCAAAATGTGTGCCAATAACTGCTGCTCACTACTTACACAAATAGTTCCACCTTGGTAGGGAGGAATAAAGGGTGGAACAGGAAGCCAGAGTGCTATAGGAAACAGAGGTGTGTGAGGGAGGTGTTTATTGTATGGAATAATGAGATAATGATGAAGGTGCTGAAATATGGTCAAAATTCAAATTCTATTATCATTATCATGTTATTATTATTGACTAGGTCGAGAGATGCAAAGTCTAAGTAGAGAGAGAAAGGAGTTATCTGTAATCTTGAGTAAACTCATATTCACTTTCTCCTCTCCTCCAACAAAAGGGTAAGAACCTACACAAGAGTAACATTTCATAGCAGAACAGTAATAGTACTCACTTTGGCAAGTGAAATATGGATTATATCATTGCCTGTTTTTCCTTTGGAGGTTTTTATTGTGTTGCCAGAAATCCTAAGGCTCAGTGAATAAAGCCCTCTCTCTTTGATTGAGTTTTCCTATTAGAAGCCAATTCCCACAGTTATGCACATGGGAGCAATTTCTCTACTCAGTATTTTGATCTGAGTGTGAAAAAGCTAAAATGCACTGCTTTGCGGGCAGGACAGTAAACACAAGAATTTCAGAAAGGAGCTATAGATCAGGGTACATAATATGGATAGAAGACCAACAGCTGTTGGGAAGCTAATCTTTTCATACAGAATTTGGATTCACAACACAAGACATGTGAGAAAAAGAAAAGTAGTTTGGAGTGGGTAGGTTCTTCAATTTGCATTCAGAACTAAGGAATTTTCACTGAGACCAGATTCCACAAGAGAAGAAAGGAGGCTTCTGAAGGTCAAGATGTAGAAGAGACCAAAATGACTGAATCTGCTGTGTAAAATATTGACATTATTCATTTCAATCCCAATTTAGAATGATATCCTTTCACACCTTCACTAAAACTGTGGGTATTTAAAACAATTAAGTATTTTCTCCAAACTCATTACATCAATCAAACTAATGTAGTTCATTTCAGGACCTAAGGGAGATATTTAAACAATATCTATATCAAATTTAATATCTACATCAAATAACTTGTTTCTTAAGTAAAATGAAGTATTAAAACTCATGTGACACATCACAGCTTAATAAAGAAAAATACTAATTGGCCATTTGCTTCAACTGGTCATGACTTCCTGGGACTCCGACTGCCTCTGTAAATGGCATGATCACATTCAGTGATCTCTAAAGCCCAGGCCAGAGCCCTAATTCTTTGATGTTGAACATGTATACATGACCTTCCCTGGTCTCCAGCTGCTCCTTCGCAAAGGATACATTTCAAGTCTCTGAGAAGCAAAGCCCAGTGGACAGGACCCCTGAAACATCATCCTTTCAGGGCTCATCACTGAGACCAGGACAGTAAAAAGTACTCAATTTTGTAGGTGACCCATGGATACTTCTAATTCCCTTTCTACCACCTGCCCCTCCCAAGTCATCCCAACTCAGTTTAACTTCTAAGCCCTTTATATCATGGCCATAATATAGTAAACTTGAATTGTTCAGTTGAATTTCACATTCTACTGAAAGATGCATTCTAAAAAGGATACAGATGGGCAAATATGCACATACTCAAGTCTGTGATGGTGGAATCAAACAGTTTGAAGCCAACTTTCTGAGGCCTGTAAATATCTCCCAGAACTAAGTCTTCAGGGGTAAAGTAAGCTAGATCATGAATTAATGATCCAATGTTAAAGGAAGACACCTTTTCAGGAGTTACTTAAAATTAGATTGCAAGATATGTCCCCAAAGTGGTATCCCAGTTCCAACCATCCTAAATCGTTTTCTGTATATAGTCTTTATTTACTCTTTTCTTCTATGTAACTTTTTTCCCTTAATATTTAACATACATTTCTTGTCTCTTTGTAGAGAATTTTACCACAGTCAAGTATACTTTCTATGTCCTTATCTTTTAAATTTTATACTCACTGGAACTGTTCTGTGATTCATTCAATAAAAATTGTTATCTACTCCCATGGGTTCTAAAATTTAGCTCACTCACTTATTTAGCAAATAATTTTTAGTGTCTGTATGTGCTAGACACCACTTGTGCCACTTGGGGATAGGAGAGGATATATTCACAAGAAAGGAGCCACTTGAGTTTCTGTAGCTGCTTGTTTCTGAGATTTCCTTTAACATCAGTATTATGAAATAAAACAAGCCAACAGCAAAGTGCATGAAACATGAAAGTACCATTTCACAAGTAATTATAAAGCCAGCACCCAGTGTGACCGACAGCTTTTAAAATGGTTCCCAGTGATCCCCATCTCCTGGTACCCACACTCTTGAGTAATCCCCTTACCTTGGGTGTGAGGTGGATCTAGTGACTTGCTTCTAATAAATATATCATAGCAAAAGTAATAGGATATCAATTCTGAAGTTAGGTTATAAATAACTATAACTTCCATCCTGCTAATATTCTGTGTCTCTTTTTGCACGTTTGCTTTGATGGACAGGACCATCTGAGAGTGGCATAGATCAACAGCCACCAAGGAACTGAATTTTCTCAATTATCACTAAGTGAACTTGGAAGAAGATCTTACCCTAGTTGAACCTTGAGATAGATGGCTGCAGCCCCAGCCAACACTGTGATTTCAGCCTGTGGAAAACCTGAAGCCGAGGACCTAATTAAGTTGTGCCTGTATTTCTGACCCACACAAGCTGTTAGCTAATAAATTTGTGTTGTTTTAAATCACTAAGTTTTGAAATAATTTGTTATACAGCAATAGACAAGTAATACACCAGAAACTGCAAAAAGTCAAGAAATAGAACATTGGCAGCACCCCCAGAAGCCCCATCTTTGTCCCTTTCCAATTACAAATTCCTCCATCCCCATCAGAGATAATCACTATATTTAGAAGACAATCACTTCCTTGCTTTTCTTTATAGTCGTACTACCCATTCATGAATGCATCCTAAATGACATAGTGTGGCTGAGTTTGGGACCTTCATATGAATGAAATATTACTGTATTACTCTTTTAAGTCCTGTTCCTTTTGATCCACATTATATTTGCAAGATAAATCCAAGTTGTTGTGTGTACCAGAGATTTATTCATTTTCATTGCTCTATATTTCTGTGAGAATATAATATAACTTTTTACCCATTCTACTGTTGATGGACATTTGGATTGTTTTCAATTTGGGGCCACTACAACAATGATGCTATCAAGACTGATGTACATGTATATGTATTCTGAAACATATGTGCACACATCTAGTTATTTGTGAAATAGCCAAGTTATAGAATGTACTTATCTCCCCAGTATTACAAAATGCCCTAAGGCTTTGTTTGCCAAAGGGGTAGTACCAGTGCCATGGTGGATTTAGAGGGAGCAAGAAGAGAAAGAAGAGAAGAAGAATGACAGGAGCAATTCATTTACATTTTCTGGTAATGAAACTCCGCATGGTTAAAAAAATCCTGGTTTGGGGTTTAGAGTGTGTGTGAATTGCTGGGTTTTTTAACTGCCCACTATTATTAGCAATCCAAATGAGAGCAGTTCCTCCTACAACTGGTCCACTCCCATGTATCCAGGAATTCAAGTCTATTGGAGTCAAATGAATTTATTTATTAGTTATGGTCTCTTGGTATTCAAACTATTCAAGCCCAAGACACAAAAGCATACATTCTCTAATCTTTCAAAATGTCCACATACTCTAACTAAGCTTTTTGCAGGTACCATGTTTTAGGATCTGTCCCAAATCAGGGAAGACTGCCTTCTCTGTGTTTGTTCATACTTTAATTCCTCTAATTGTAATGAAGTAGAAATTTCAGGACACTGTGAAAGAATCCTACCAAAGGGTTTTAGATGTCCTCTTAGTCCCTATCAAATATGCCCAAATAATACGTTCCTTTCTGCTCATTGCCAATAGTTGGAAAAATGTAGTCCAAGCAATCCAGATCTCTAAATTGGTCCAAGAGAGGGAGATGATGCAAGAAATTTCAATATGAAGGAAGCATAGGCTGCTGCTCCAGGAAAAGTGAGGGTGTGCCCTTCACTCCATTGTATAACCTTTCACATCACAGAAATTAACAGTATTCATAGCCTCCTCTAGTGTTTGATCCTATTAGACTTCTTGCAGATGAATCTCAATAATGTTGAAACAAAAGGACCTTCTTTTCAGTTGGGGTAAATAGGGTAAGGGCTAAACCACTTTAACAAAAAGACCCCAAAATGTAGTGGCTTAAGAAATAGAATTTTTTTCCTTACTCATATAAAGATGAAGAGTCTTAGTTGGTAGGGTGGCTCCACTCCCGATGGTCATTCAAGGATATAGATTTCTTCCTTCTCATTTCTTCACTATTCCAGACTGTTGTCCATTTCTGCATGCTCAAAACTGGATTGTAGGCATGGCCATGCTCTAGCTCAGATGGACTGGAAAGGGAAAAAACATCAAAGGCAACAATTCCTTTCAAGCAAGTAAAGCTAAGTTGGAACGTATGTAGTAAGGTTTCCATGCTTTACGTGAAGGGGAGAAAACTGAACATTTAATGAAAAAATTATAAGAATTCTACAATCTCTTCCAGAAAATATAAGAGGAACAACTTTTCCCAACTGATTTTATGAGACTCGCATTACTCTAGTACCAAACGCAGACAAACACATTATAAGAAAACTCTAGAGCAATATCCCTTGTGAATCTAGAGACAATAATCCTCAAGAAAATATTAGCAAATCAAAATCCAGCATTATATAAAAACGGATCACATCACAACCAAGTGCAATTCATCTAAGGAAGAAAAGTCTGATTCAACATTCAAAAATCAGTCAGTGTAACTCACTATATTAGCAGACTGAGAAAAACTGTATTAACATCTCAACAGATGCATAAAAAGCATTTGATAAAATTCAACATCCCTTTATGATAAACACCATCACGAAACTAGAAATAAAAGAGAACTTAAAAAAGGATATACCAAAAAAAAAAGAAAAGAAAAAATACAGCTAACAGCATACTCAATGATTTCCACCAAAGATTTGGGAAAAGGCAAGGATGTCATCTCTCACCACTGCTATTCAACATCATACTGTAAGTCCTAGCCAATACAATAAAATAGTAAAAAGAAATAAAAGGCATACAGATTGGAAAGAAATAAAACCCTGTACTCACAAACATAATTGTGTATGTAAAAGATACAATATAGCTCCCTGATCAAATTAGTGAGTTTAGAAAGGTTGCAGGATACCAGGTCAATAAACAAAAGTTTACCATATCATATATATCAGTAATAAATAACTGGAATATGAATTTTAAAAAAAACACTTAAAATAGCACTCCAAAAATGAAGCTTAGGTATAAATCCAACAAAATATGCACAGGATCTATATGCTGAAAACTATCAAATGCTGATGAAACAAATGAAAGAAGATCTAAATAAAAGGAGGGATCATATTGATAGATTGGAAAATATTATTATTAAAATATTATTAAGATGTCAACGGCTACCACTCAGTGTATAG
This sequence comes from Lagenorhynchus albirostris, assembly GCF_949774975.1. NCBI lineage: Eukaryota > Metazoa > Chordata > Mammalia > Artiodactyla > Delphinidae > Lagenorhynchus > Lagenorhynchus albirostris. The sequence goes on along the minus strand of NC_083104.1, from coordinate 85,593,549 downwards.
ATCTAATGCAATCTCAACCTAAATCAGCAAATTTTGCAGATATTGGCAAATTGATTCCAAAGGAACTCAAATACCAAAAACAATTTCAAAAAGATGAACAAATTAGAATACTCATAATATCCTACCCCAAGACTTACTATAAAGCTACAGTAATCAAAACAGTTTAGTTTTTGGTGAAAGAAGAGAGAAATAAATCAATGGGATAGAGTCTAGACCAAGAAACTCAAAATGATGGTCAATCGATTTCTGACCCAGGTGCAAAGGCAATTAAATGGAGAGAGAATAGTGTTTTTAACAAATGCCATTAGAATAACTGGACATCCATTTTCAAAACAAGAATCCCAACCTATGCCTCACCTAGTTTACAAAACTTAATTTAAAAATAGATTATAGTTCTAAATGTAAAGTCTTGAAATCATAAATCTTTTAGAAGAAATTATGAGAGAAAATCTTTATAACCCTGGGTTAATAAAAGATCTCATATTTGACACTGAAAGCGTGATCTATGAAAGAAAAAATTGATAAACTGATTTCATCAAAACTCAAAATTTTTGTTCTGTGAAAGAATTTTTTGTAAAGTCACAGACTGGGAGGAAATATTTGCAAATTATATATCTGACAAAGGAATTGTACCAAGGGTTTAAGGGTCAGGGGAGAGTACAACTACAAAAGGGCAACATAAGAGCTTTTTTTAGGCTAATGGAACTATTAGTATGCTTTATCTTGGTTATGGTGATAGTTACACAACTGTGTGTATTTGTCAAAACTCACAGACTTACATCAAAGGGAATGAATTTCAGTGTATGTAAATTTAAAAGTAAAGAAGAAAAAGATGATGTGAGCCGACAATATTTTTAACTACTGGTTCAGCTATTTGGATACATACCAGCTGAACAACAGCTCTGATTAAGACCAATACTCATGAGGAAAAAATTTAACTAGTCAAATAAACCATGGTTTTAAGGCTATTGTCTAATTGGGGAAATGCTTGATTTCTTAGCTGTCTTATCTCTTTAGGGCTGTGGCACTTCCAGGAGAAATTCTGGAAATGAACTGAGTTAGTCTCCAGAGAAAACGTACTACCTTAAATATGTCATAGGGTGATAGCCCCCTAGGTAGAGACATTGGCATTGACAGAAAACCAAGGTTAAAATTTCTAAAAGGATCACAGAGCCTGTGTTGACTAAAAAATAAACATCTCTTGTCCCCAGATATCCAGAGACACATTGCATGGCTTTTCACTTCTCAGAGAGAGAAAAGGGGAGTTGCTGAGGAGAAATGGAACCTCATCTATCTTTTAATCTTCAGTCCCTGCGTTTCACACTTGCCCCTTGCAGGTCAGAACCTCTGGAGAAATTTGCTCTCAGTAGGCTGGCTGACCTTATAACCTTGAGTGTGGGTAAATTCTGCAAATGTAGAGGGTTAAATCTCAAGCAACACAGTGCAACGACGCAGCAGCTTTTAGAGCCTCAAAGTTCCCTGATCAGGAAACCTGCAATTAGGAAAACTACCACATACTACATTCTGCTCCCTCCCGCCTCACCCCACTGGCTTTCTTCTCTCTGCGCAGCATCCTTCTCCCCTCAACCCTCCCTGACAGCCCTCCACTTTAGAAATTAGTTCTTATATACATCAGTGTTCATTTAAATCAATCTATTACTATCCCAAAGGCCCATGCATGTTAAAACCTCATCTAATTAAGAAATGGCAGATATGTGAGACCTGTTATACATCTAAGCTGGTGAGAGAAGTTTAAGAAGTTTGGGAATGCACTGTGGGTGCCAGGGGTGCTTACAAACAACTCCACATGGACAATTTTCCTTAAAAATGAGGACAGCTTTGTTGGTTCACACCGTTAAATACTCCTTATTTAAGTAGCAGAAAGTTTCAAACATCAGAGAATTTCCCAGCCATGCAAAGGCTGTATGGGAAGCAATTCGCCAGATGTCTGTGAGAGTTAACTCACTTCAGGTCCCTATGCAATCAGGACCCTAGGTAACAGCTTCAGAGCCATTAAAATCTTAGTATTAGTTGTCTGGTGCAATAGCCTTCATCCAGAAACAGTTCCTGTATGACACCAGACAGGAAAACAATGAGCGCCCTGGCACATGGTGCTAATAAACTCAAATCTTATCTCCAACTGTAAAGCCTCTAAATGGGAGAAATGATTCCCCATCATTAGTGGGCCATTAGTATACGTTTACCGCAAATAATAGTCAGAACTTTTCATTAAAAAGAAACATGTCAGAAATCAGTCAGGGCCTTCCCTGGTGGCGCAGTGGTTGAGAGTCCGCCTGCCGATGCAGGGGACACGGGTTCGTGCCCCGGTCTGGGAAGATCCCACATGCCACGGAGCGGCTGGGTCCGTGAGCCATGGCCGCTGAGTCTGCGCGTCTAGAGCCTGTGCTCCGCAACGGGAGAGGCCACAACGGTGAGAGGCCCGCGTACCGAAAAAAAAAAAAAAAAAAAAAAGTTGTAAAGAAATCAGTCAGAAAAATGAGTCAAGGCTAAGGATGTTGTGATTTTTTAGAACTTTAAAGAACAGGGTTAGGCTTCTGCAGTGTCGCTGAGCCTATTCGGCCCCATCTTTTTCCAAGGAGTGAAATGAATAAATGAAAGCAAAACATTCACCGTCTGGGAAAAAAATTACTAGAAAGACATATGACAAGGATCAGTATTGGACGGGACAGCATATTTTAGTTATGTATACAAATGACTCGGTACTGCGGACAAGATCTGCAGATTACATTAAACAGGGAGGGAGGCACAGCACAGTAAATAATAAGGTACCCAAATGCCAAGCAGCGGCCAAGGATTTACATTATCATGTGTTATATATGTGGGCTTAGAAGATGGAAAACGCAGATAAGTATAAATAAATGTCAAATAATGTGCCCGGTGGCCAAGAAATACAGAAAGTGAATTTGAGATCAGGGGAACAGTGCTGTAGCATAATGATCAGGGAGTGAACCAAACACAGGCTTGCCACCCCCAAGAAAGCCAGAAATGTTTCTGCGCAAATTAGGATGGAAGGGAAAATCTGCTGCACCTTGTACACAAACATCCACCTAATACCTTCCAAGCACAAAGGCACTGGCTTCTCCATCTAATTCATCAGTCATGTGCAGGTACCATTTATTTGATACTAAAAAGGAGCATGCGGTTATGGGGCTGGTTTTAGTTCTATTTCTGTCACTGGCCAGTTGGGTCAACCTTGGTCAGTCTCTTCATACCTCTAGGCCTCAATTTTCTCATCTCTAAAATGATAAGATAAACTGACTGACTTCCCTCACATTTATTGGTGGACCTCTTAGCCAACCTTTCTGACAAATGGTCATGGAGAGCTTTGTCAGAGTTGAGACCCCTCTTTGTTGTGGTGGTCCCAGCATATGCCAGTGCCTGAGCATCTTGGGTACTTATCACACTAAGGATACATTTATTATCCATTGAATGCGTGCTTGAATGCTGTGACACATTCAGTTCATTCCTTGTTCAAATTCCTTTTGAAAAAGTCTTTACAGTTTCAAAGATATATTTTCAAATTGAAATCTGGCAGTCAAGGGAAGATCTTACTTATGATTTATTCAAGAGGGAAAACTGATTTTAGCTGTCAGGGTGTTTCTTGCCAAAATACCTCAAAGTTCAGGATCATTTAAAAGCCACTTGCTTAGGGCTTCCCTGGTGGCGCAGTGGTTGAGAGTCCACCTGCCAATGCAGGGGACACAGGTTCGTGCCCCAGTCCAGGAAGATCCCACATGCCACGGAGCGGCTGGGCCCGTGATCCATGGCCGCTGAGCCTGCACGTCCGGAGCCTGTGCTCCGCAACGGGAGAGGCCGTAGCAGTGAGAGGCCGGAGAGGCCGCAGCAGTGAGAAGCCCGCGTACCGCAAAAAAACAAAAAAACACGTCACTTGCTTAGAATCCCTGCTTGTAAGGCAATGTGCTTTGCTGTTGGTTTCTAAGGCATTCTCACATTCCTTATTTCAATCTTCACTACAGTCGTTTGAATTAAGAATTGTTAACAAACTACCCATTGTACAGATGAGAAATTCAAGGCTCAGAGAAGTGAAATGACTTATATAGAAGGTCACATGGCCATGTTCTTAATTATGCCTTAATTAACATTTCTTAAATATGCTTTTATATTCCATATAAAAACAGTAAGAATGAGGAGTCTCTATAACACAACTTACATAGACAATGGCCTGAATACTATACAGTCATTGCTTAGAGTAGTTGCTAAGGACCTATGATCTAGATTCAGATACCCTGCGTGTGGATCCTGGCTTCCCCACTTACTAGCTGGGTGGCTTTAGGCAAGTTACTTAAGTTTTTTAACACTTAGTTGCCAGGTCTGTAAAATGGCAATAATCATAATACCTACTTCATAACATTATTATGAATATGAAAGAGATCACACATTTAAAGTAACTGGCAGGTAGAAAGTACTCAGTGAATCCAAGCCATTGAGTATGAAGAAAAACATCTAAAAAATGGACTAAAACAGACCTGAAATATACATTTTAACATATGTACAATGAGGCTCAAAGAAGAAATATTTTTGAAAAATTTTAATAACATAATCCGAAGATGAGATACATAAATCTACATAATAAGATGAGACACATAAATCTACAATGAGTATTATTTTCTTAATAAACAACATAAATGATGAAAAGATTAGAAAGATAACTTCTAAGTATTTGCAATACTCATTCCCTTTCTGGAGAAATTACTGATGATATATTGATGAATACTGATTTCCTACTTCAAGGACCTTGCCAGAAAAGATGAGCCCTTCTGGCAATTCATCTCATTTATTTAACCACGGAAATACTGTAAATCACCTCAAGTTCGTTTGCCTCACACTTTAAGAACGAGCTGACCTAGCCTGGGCATCGTGAAGGGATGAGTGTGCTTAATTAGTGAACTCTGCAAACTGCTCAGCCATTACAAGAACACCATGCCACTCAAAAGGTTCTTTATTAGTTTATGTCCTATTAGCACTTCTATGATCACTGTATATGTGAAACAAGAAATCAAGACTTGAGAACTGAAACACAACTTTAAAAGCACCTTATAGGATTTCTTCAATGTATGACTGAGACAACAGAGGTCCCTAGAAGTTACGTGACTGGACATGGTCCAGCAGCTGGCTAAGGCACAGCCTGGTCAAGAGTCCAAATCTTGCAGTTTGCAAGCCCCTGAATTTCCCCAAGCATCCTGCTGTCAAGTGGAAGTACACTGATGTATTCAGCCAAAATCACCTTAACCATAAATTAATGGGGAAAAGGATACAGGTTTCAGCATAGGGACCCAAAACAAGGTATTTAAATCCAGAATAGTTTTGCAATAAATCATCAAAGTTGCTTTGCCTTTCTATTCAAATGAAAGCAATATTTAAAATAAAACAAAAAAAAAAAACCAAACAACCAAAGAAACCAAATCCCTTATAATGCAGTTTATGCATAGGTAACAATTACATTCTTATCTTTGAAGGTCACAAATATCCATAGTGCCATTCAGTCATCAAAAAATAGTGATGGAAAGAGGATAAATATTGTTTCACATAACAATTACATTTTTCTGAAGGCCAAAGTAATAAAACTTGCATAACCTCAGAGATTTTTTTTTAATTACAAATGTAAGAACTCCAAATCCCCTTTTCATGAACTTTTCAAATAATAAAAGATAGGCTCATAGGCAGACAGACACGCCAATGTGGGCAGAATAATTAAGATTCATGACTATAAAGAGCTAGGAAGGACTCGGTCTTCTAGCAGTGAGGACTAATAGAGTAACTGTGAAAAAACAGGGACAGTGCCCTGGAAGGGAGAGAGAAAGGACTGAGGTCTAATGGCTTCGGTCGCTGAAGAGCAAAACAATTCTGCCTATAGATTTGATGTGCAGAGCCCACTCCTCCACTACAGATTGCCATGCTGCTGACAGGAAAGGTGCACTCTGCATTTAAGGAATAACCCCAGTTCTGAAATTCGAGCAGCAATTAAGATTTAATAGCTTCTAGGAAGGTCACTTCGGCATCTTGCTTGTCTTCCCAAGAAGAACTTGCCTTCACAGCTCCCAAATTCTCTACCCAAGGCTGCTGTTCAATCTTAGAAACAGAGATCTGAGCATCTGAGAGTCACATCAAGTATATTAAAAGTGAGCGAGTCCCTTTTCCACCTTGATAGCAAGCCATGTAAGTACAGATGATGTGGTCACCCAATAATTCACCTCTTCATCAGAGAGAACGAAAATCTTAAAGAATGAAGGACATAGCTTAGAAGATTACAAGGAATAATAACTGCAAGCTATACAGGTTTTATAAACAGGCAGCATAAATACAAGTTGAAAGAAACAGACCCAAGAAAGTATTTTACACATTAAAAAAAAAATCCTTAATTGCCTTCCACGCAAGATTGTTAAAGGCAAAAACCAGGACCATTTACAAAGCAATTAGGTATTATCCTAGGGAAAACATAACATTAAAAAGAAGATTACACTCAACTATTCAAAGCCTTGTCTTGTGCCGTGTAAGGTCCTGTTCTGTAAATATGCAGTTGAGGAGTTGACCTACTAGGGATATCTGATGAGATTCCACAAACCAAGCCACTGATGGCAGAGGACAGCTTCATTACAGAATGGTAACAGCCAAACTCTGCTGCTTATTGCAGACCTGAAGTGCCCCCAAATATAACTGGGTAGTTTTCCCCATCTGAATTCCAACATTATTGCCCGTCACTGACAAGTGACAAACAGAGGACAAACTCAACGTTGTACAGAAATTCCAAGGACACATAAATAAGTTGAGGAGAGTTGATTCTAAAATATGAAGGATGAGGGAAGGTAAAGAAAAAAAGAGAGGTGAATGGCAGAGACATTGCCTGACTCGATATTAACCTTCCAATCATCTGTTTTCCTTATGGCACTCTTCGCTATCAGCTGAAGCCTCTCACTCCATAGTTTTTTCACATTTGAGCCATTAAATAAAATCCAGGGTCTAGTGGTCAGAATGTTTACTGATACGTCTCACTTGGGGCTTTACAATTGGAAACTCCGGTCATGAATGCCACCATTCTAACAAGGATGCTGTACTTGGTATTCTTATTCCCTGGAGTATGTATTGGCATTATTTGCTCTCTTATTTGCCCCCATTTCCAAGCTCCCAGGTTTCCCTGAATCACCGTTTTCTCCTCTCTGTTTTATGTTCTACTAATCTGCTAAGTCAACACATGCTACTGTTCTCTAAGAAGTAAAATATCTGTATTCCATGCACATTTGTTCTGAGCATGGAGCCAAAGCAAAATTCCATTGGCTGGTACATTTTTAAGATTATTACCAGTTCCAACTTTTGCGGGCATGTCAATTTGAATTACTACTGCTAGCACAAATGGAAACTAAAACGAATGCAGTTCCAGAATGTCATCTTTCATTTTAGATTGTGGTTGGACAGATCAAGTGTAAGGGGGAATCTAATAGATGTATCAGCACAGGTTTTCTTAGTAGTTTTAGCTATGCTATAATCATTCAATAACAAAGAGCATTTTTTTTAATACAGCAGGTTCTTATTAGTCAAGCATTTTATACACATCAGTGTATATATGTCAATCCCAATCTCCCAATTCATCACACACACCCCCACCCGCCACTGCTTTCCCTCTTTGGTGTCCATACGTTTGTTCTCTACATCTGTGTTTCAATTTCTGCCCTGCAAACCAGTTCATCTGTACCATTTTTCTAGGTTCCACATATGTGCGTTAATATGCGATATTTGTTTTTCTCTTTCAGACTTACTTCATTGGGTATGACACTCTCTAGATTCATCCACATCTCTAAAATGACCCAATTTCATTCCTTTTTATGGCTGAGTAATATTCCATTGTATATACATATGTACCACATCTTCTTTATACATTCATCTGTCGATGGGCATTTAGGTTGCTTCCATGACCTGGCTATTGTAAATAGTGCTGCAATGAACATTGGGGTGCATGTGTCTTTTTGAATTATGGTTTTCTCTTGGTATATGCCCAGGAGTGGGATTGCTGGGTCATATGGTAATTCTATTTTTAGTTTTTTAAGAAACCTCCATACAGTTCTCCATACTGGCTGTATCAATTTACATTCCCACCAACAGTACAAGAGGGTTCCCTTTTCTCCAGACCCTCTCCAGCATTTGTTGTTTGTAGATTTTCTGCTGATGCCCATTCTAACTGGTGTGAGGTGATACCTCATTGTAGTTTTCATTTGCATTTCTCTAATGATTAGGGATGTGGAGCAGCTTTTCAAGTGCATTTTAGCCATCTGTATGTCCTCCTTGGAGAAATGTCTATTTAGGTCTTCTGCCTATTTTTTGACTGGGTTGTTTTTTTTTTTGAATACTGAGCAGCATGAGCTGTTTATATATTTTGGAGATTAATGCTTTGTCCATTGATTCGTTTGCAAATATTTTCTCCCATTCTGAGGGTTGTCTTTGTGTCTTGTTTGTAGTTTCCTTTGCTGTGCAAAAGCGTTTAAGCTTCATTAGGTCCCATTTGTTTATTTTTGTGTTTATTTCCATTACCCTAGGAGGTGGGTCAAAAAAGATCTTGCTTTGATTTATGTCATAAAGTGTTCTGCCTCTGTTTCCTCTACGAGTTTTATAGTGTCAAGTCTTCAATTTAGGTCTGTAATCCATTTTGAGTTTATTTTTGTGTATGGTGTTAGGAAGTGTTCTAATTTCATTCTTTTACATGTAGCTATCCAGTTTTCCCAGCACCACTTATTGAAGAGACTGTCTTTTCTCCATTGTATATCCTTGCCTCCTTTGTCACTGATTAGTTGACCATAGGTGCATGGGTTTATCTCTGGGCTTTCTATCCTGTTCCATTGATTTATAATTCCGTTTTTGTGCCAGTACCATATTGTCTTGATTACTGTAGCTTTGTAGTATAGTCTGAAGTCAGGGAGTCTCATTCCTCCAGCTCCGTTATTTTCCATAAAGACTGCTTTGGCTATTCAGGGGCTTTGGCATCTCCATAAGAATTTTAAGATTTTTTTGTTCTAGTTCTGTAAAACATGCCATTGGTAATTTGATAGGGATTGCATTGACTCTGTAGATTGCTTTGGGTAGTATAGTCATTTTCACAATATTGATTCTTCCAATCCAAGAACATGGTATATGTCTCCATCTGTTGGTATCATCTTTATTTTCTTTCAACAGTGTCTTATAGTTTTCTGCATACAGGTCTTTTGTCTGCCTAGGTAGGTTTATTCCTAGGTATTTTATTCTTTTTGCTGCAGTGGTAAAGGGGAGTGTTTCCTTAATTCTCTTTCACATTTTTCATCATTAGTGTATAGGAATGCAAGAGATTTCTGTGCATTAATTTTGCATCCTGCAACTTTACCAAATTCATTGATTAGCTCTAGTAGTTTTCTGGGGGCATCTTTAGGATTCTCTATGTATAGTATCATGCCATCTGCAAACACGGACAGTTTTATTTCTTGTTTTCCAATTTGTATTCCTTTTATTTCTTTTTCTTCTCTGATTGCCGTGGCTAGGACTTCCAACACTATGTTGAATAATAGTGGTGAGAGTGGACATCCTTGTCTTGTTCATGATCTTAGAGGAAATGCTTTCAATTTTTCACCATTGAGAATGATGTTTGCTGGGGTTTGTCATATATGGCCTTTATTATGTTGAGGTACGTTTCCTCTATGCCCACTTTCTGGAGAGTATTTATCATAAACGAGTGTTGAATTTTGTCAAAAACTTTTTCTGCATCTATTGAGATGATCGTATGGTTTTTATTCTTCAATTTGTTAATATGGTATATCACACTGATTGATTTGTGTATATTAAAGAATCCTTGAATCCCTGGGATAAATCCCACTTGGTCATGGTGTATGATCCTTTTAATGTGTTGTTGGATTCTATTTGCTAGAATTTTGTTGAGGATTTTTGCATCTATATTCATCAGTGATATTGGTCTGTAATTTTCTTTTTTTGTAGTATCTTTATCTGGTATTCGTATCAGGGTGATGGTGGCCTCATAGAATGAATTTTGGAGTGTTTCTTCCTCTGCAATTTTTTGCAGGAGTTTGAGAAGGATGGGTGTTAGCTCTTCTTTAAATGTTTGATAAATTCACCTGTGAAGCCATCTGGTCCTGGGCTTTTGTTTGTTGGAAGATTTTTAACCACAGTTTCAATTTCATTACTTGTGATTGGTCTGTTCATATTTTCTATTTCTTCCTGGTTCAGTCTTGGAAGTTTATGCCTTTCTAAGAATGTATCCATTTCTTCCAGGTTGTCCATTTTATTGGCAGAGTCGCTTGTAGTAGTCTCTTAGGGCGCTTTGTATTTCTGTGGTGTCTGCTGTAACTTCTTTTTCACTTCTAATTTTATTGATTTGAGTCCTCTCCCTCTTTTTCTTGATGAGTCTGGCTAACGGTTTATCAATTTTGTTTATCTTCTCAAAGAACCATATTTTAGTTTTATTGATCTTTGCTATTGTTTTCTTAGTTTCTATTTATTTCTGCTCTGATCTTTATGATTTCTTTCCTTCTGCTAACTTTGGGTTTTGTGTGTTTTTCTTTCTCCAGTTCCTTTAGGTGCAAGGTTAGATTGTTTATTTGTGATTTTTCTTGTTTCTTGAGGTAGGCCTGTAGAGCTATAAACTTCCCTCTTAGAACTGCTTTTGCTGCAACCCATAGGTTTTGGATCGACGTGTTTTCATTATCATTCCTCTCTAGGTATTTTTTGATTTCCTCTTCGGTTTCTTCAGTGATCTCGTGGTTATTTAGTACCGTATTGTTTAGCCTCTATGTGTTTGTGTCTTTTACGTTTTCTTCCCTGTGACTGATTTCTAATCTCATAGCATTTGGATCAGAAAAGATGCTTGATATGATTTCAATTTTCTTAAATTTACTGAGGCTTGATTTGTGACCCAAGATGTGATCTGTCCTGGAGAATGTTCCATGCGCACTAGAGAAGAAAGTATAATCTGCTGTTTTTGGATGGAATGTCCTATAAATATCAATTAAATCTATCTGGTCTATTGTGTCATTTAAAGCCTGTGTTTCCTTATTAATCTTCTGTTTGGATGATCTGTCCATTGGTGTAAGTGAGGTGTTAAAGTCCCCCACTACTATTGTGTTACTGTCGATTTCCTCTTTTATAGCTGTTAGCAGTTGCTTTATGTATTGAGGTGCTCCCATGTTGGGTACATATATATTTATAATTGTTATATCTTCTTTTTGGATTGATCCCTTGATCACTATGTAGTGTCCTTCCTTGCCTCTTGTAACATTCTTTATTTTAAAGTCTATTTTATCTGATATGAGTATTGCTATGCCAGCTTTCTTTTGATTTCCATTTGCATGGAATATCTTTTTCCATCCCCTCACTTTCAGTCTGAATGCGTCCCTAGGTCTGAAGTGGGTCTCTTGTAGACAGAATATAGATGGGTCTTGTGTTTGTATCCATTCAGCAAGCCTGTGTCTTTTGGTGGGAGCATTTAATCCATTCACGTTTAAGGTAATTATCGATACGTATGTTCCTATGACCATTTTCTTAATTGTTTTGGGTTTGTTTTTGTAGGTCCTTTTTTCTCTTGTGTTTCCCACTTAGAGAAGTTCCTTTAGCATTTGTTGTAGAGCTGGTTTGGTGGCGCTGAATTCTGTTAGCTTTTGCTTGTCTGTAAAGCTTTTAATTTCTCCATCGAATCTGAATGAGATCCTTGCTGGGTAGAGTAATCTTGGTTGTAGGTTCTTCCCTTTCATCACTTTAAGTATATCATGCCAGTCCCTTCTGGCTTGTAGAGTTTCTGCTGAGAAATCAGCTGTTAACCTTATGGGAGCTCCCTTGTATATTATTTTTCATTTTTCCCTTGCTGCTTTCAGTAATTTTTCTTTTTCTTTAATTTTTGCCAATTTGATTACTATGTTTCTCGGCATGTTCCTCCTTGGGTTTATCCTGTATGGGACTCTATGCACTTCCTGGACTTGGGTGGCTATTTCCTTTTCCATGTTAGGGAAGTTTTCGACTATAATCTCTTCAAACATTTTCTCAGGTCTTTTCTCTCTCTCTTCTCCTGCTGGGACCCCTATAATGTGAATATTGTTGCATTTAATGTTGTCCTAGAGATCTCTTAGGCTGTCTTCATTTCTTTTCATACTTTTTTATTTATTCTGTTCTGAAGCAGTGAATTCCACCATTCTGTCTTCCAGGTCACTTATCCGTTCTTCTGCCTCAGTTCTTCTGCTATTGATTCCTTCTAGTGTATCTTTCACTTCAGTTATTGTGTTTTTCATCTCTGTTTGTTTGTTCTTTAATTCTTCTAGATCTTTGTTAAACATTTCTTGCATCTTCTCGATCTTTGCCTCCATTCTTTTTCCAAGGTCCTAGATCATCTTCACTATCATTATTCTTAAGTCTTTTTCTGGAAGGTTGCCTATCTCCACTTCATTTAGTTATTTTTCTGGGGTTTTATTTTGTTCCTTTATCTGGTACATAGCCTTCTGCCTTTTCATCTTGTCTATCTGTCTGTGAATGTGGTTTTTGTTCCACAGGTTGCAGGAATTTACTTCTTGCTTCTGCTATCTTCCCTCTAGTGGATGAGGCTATCTAAGAGGCTTGTGCAAGTTTCATGATGGGAGAGACCGGTGGTGGGTAGAGCTGGCTGTTGCTTTGGTGGGCAGAGCTCAGTAAAACTTTAATCCACTTGTTTGCTGATGGGTGGGGCTGGGTTCCCTCCATGTTGGTTGTTTGGCCTGAGGTGACCCAAAACTGGAGCCTACCTGGGCTCTTTGGTGGGGCTAATGGCGGACTCTGGGAGGGCTCACGTCAAGGAGTACTTCCCAGAACTTCTGCTGCCAGTTTCCTTGTCCTCATAGTGAGACAGAGCCATCCCCCGCCTCTGCAGGAGACCCTTCAACACTCGCAGGTAGGTCTGGTTCAGTCTCCTATGGGGTCAACGTTCCTTCCCCCGTGTCCCGATGTGCACACTACTTTGTGTGTGCCCTCCAAGAGTGGAGTCTCTGTTTCCCCCAGTCCTGTTGAAGTCCTGCAATCAAATCCCGCTAGCCTTCAAAGTCTGATTCTCTAGGAATTCCTCCCTCCGTTGCTGGACTCCCAGGTTGGGAAGCCTGACGTGGGGCTCAGAACCTTCACTCCAGTGGGAGGACTTCTGTGGTATAAGTGTTCTCCAGTTTGTGAGTCACCCACCCAGCAGTTATGGGATTTGATTTTATTGTGATTGTGCCCCTCCTACCATCTCATTGTGGCTTCTCCTTTGTCTTTAGATGTAGGGTATATTTTTTGGTGAGTTCCAGTGTCTTCCTGACTGTTCAGCAGTTGGTTGTAATTCTGGTGTTCTCGCAATAGGCAGTGAGAGCACGTCCTTCTACTCCACCATCTTGAACCAATCACCTCCAATAATGAAGAGCTTTATAGAGTAATGATGAAGATCAACTATCAGACAACATAGATTTCAATCCCAGCATCCTTTACCACCTATGTGAACTTCAGCACCTATTTAACTTCTTAAAGTCTGTTTTCCCATCTCTAAAATGACCATAATAATAGTATATCATGTAATGATTAAATGAGATAATCTCTTAAAAGGCAGGCACAATGCAGATACATTGTTAAGAACTCAGCAAATGTTAGCTGTGTTAGTAAAGTGTTAAAGAGAAAATAAGCAGAATTCAGCTTCATTTTTCTTAACATATATCCTAGAAAATTACTGAAAGCTCGATACATTTAAATATCTAGAGCAGATATTCTCCAAATTTAGCATGCATCATAATTTTCTGGAAGGCTTGTTAAAACTTGGATTGCTGGACCCTAGCTCCAGAGCACCTAATTTAGTAAATCTAGGGTGGAGCCTGAGACTTTGCATTTCTAACAAGTTCCCAGATGATGCTTAAGCTGCTGGTCTGGGGACTACATATTGAGAGCTACACCTATAGCAAAAGTAGCGAGAGCTGATTACCTATTAGGCACCCGCCATGAGTCAGCCATTGTGTACACCTACGATATTTAGTTCATTGAAAAGCACTGATCTTGCTCTCCAGATTCAAAAGCCATATTTCTAAGTCAGTCATAAATATTGTCATTCGGTTCTAAAAAGTTGGCTACTATGGACATAATCTCCTGGGCAAGAAAATGATTTGCAGTTACATACATATTTTTTTAATCAATCCTAGTCAATTCTGAGTCAGTCATTGTACTTAATAAACAGATTTTTTTATCTATTAGTATGCTTTGGGGGTTAAATAATACTCTACCCTACCCTCCAAGATTTATGTGCCAAACGATTTGTCATACCTAAATAAAAAAGGAACACAGGGGAGGGAGATAAGTAACAGGTCGGGAAATAAAGCTCATAATAAAAGTATTTTTTCAACATTCTCTATTTTGGTGTTAATCCAAACTTAGATATCAGTAACAGTCAGTAGTTATTAGGAAAATTTTCATAAGAATTTTATAATTACATTAACTACACTCTGATCACTATCAGCACTTTTAAAAAATACAATTTGTATAATAAAATAACACCATGAAATAACTGAAAGAATTTACGTTTAAAAATGTTCATGAGATATGTATAGCTGATTCACTTTGTGATACAGCAGAAACTAACACACCATTGTAAAGCAATTATGCTCCAACAAAGATCTTAAAAATTTTCAAAACTAAAAATTAAAAAATAAATAAATAAATAAAATTTTCATGAGTACTTGATAGAGTATGTTAAATAAAGAGAAAAATTGTCTAAAATAAAAATGCGATAGAGGGCTTTTTAAACTCTTGAAACTCCATGTTCAAGATGACAAATGAGGACATTTCTTACCACTTCTACCTTTCATTTAAAATATTATACAGAGTATAATTTCTAAAGTCAATCAAATCAATAAATGCCATGCAAAAGCCTGGTATAAACCAGGTGACCTCATTAAAGCCAGTTTCACAGTTTAATGAAATTCTATCATACTGAATGTTAAGAAGTAAAGTACAAATTCAAAATGGCAACAGGAGCATGCAATTCCACTTTACCTTGTTAGAATGCATTTCTTCACTATAGTTAATCTGACCTTCATAGCAATGACCAAGTGAAACAAGTTTTAAAATAAATGTGTAACAAGGCTTTACTTGGTGAATTTTAATACCTTCTGCTTTCAAATCACTAGGGACTAGCTTCTAGAGCAAACTTTCTTACAAAATGCTTAAGTCTCACTACTACTGAAATAAAAAAAAATCAGTTGCATGTCCCTACTTACTACTGGTACCTAAACCTATTGGATTTTCCCCCATTCTTCTTAAATCTTTAAATCACCAAGAACATGTTCAAAGAACTACAAACTCACAAATAAAATGCAATGCATGACTTAAAAGGAAAGCATCTGAATCAGCATTGTGAAAATGACTGTATTACCCAAAGTAATCTACAGATTCAATGAAATCCCTATTAAACTACAAATGGCATTTTTCACAGAACTAGAAAGAAATTTTCATAATTTGTATGGAAACACAAAAGGCCCCAAATAACCAAAGAAATCTTGAGAAAGAAAAACAGAGCTGGAGGAATCAGGCTCCCAGACTTCAGACTATACTACAAAGCTACAGTAATCAAGACAGTATGGTACTGGCACAAAAACAGAAATATAGATCAATGGAACAGGATAGAAAACCCAGAGATAAACCAATGCACATACGGTCACCTTATTTTTGATAAAGGAGGCAAGGATATACAATGGAGAAAAGACAACCTCTTCAGTAAGTGGTGCTGGCAACACTGGACAGCTACATGTAAAAGAACAAAATCAGAACACTCCCTAACACCATACACAAAAATAAACTCAAAATGGATTAAAGACCTAAATGTAAGGCCAGACACTATAGAACTCTTAGAGGAAAACATAGGAAGAACACTCTATGACATACAACACAGCAAGATCGTTTTTGACCCACCTCCTAGAGAAATGGAAATAAAAGCAAAAATAAACAAATGGGACCTAATGAAACTTCAAAGCTTTTGCACAGCAATGGAAAACATAAACAAGATGAAAAGACAACCCTCAGAAAGGGAGAAAATGTTTGCAAACGAAGCAACTGACAAAGGATTAATCTCCAAAATTTACAAGCAGCTCATGCAGCTCAATATCAAAAAAACAAACAACCCAATCCAAAAATGGGCAGACGACCTATATAGACATTTCTCCAAAGAAGATATAGAGATTGCCAACAAACGCATGAAAGAATGCTCAACATCACTAATCATTAGAGAAATCCAAATCAAAACTACAATGAGGTATCACCTCACACCAGTGAGAATGGCCATCATCAAAAATCTACAAACAATAAATGCTGGAGAGGGTCTGGAGGAAAAGGAACCCTCTTGCACTGTTGGTGGGAATGTAAACTGATACAGCCACTATGGAGAACAGTATGGAGTCCTTAAAAAACTAAAAAGAGAACTACCATATGACCCAGCAATCCCACTACTGGGCATATACCCTGAGAAAACCATAATTCAAAAAGAGTCATGTACCACAATGTGTATTGCAGCACTATTTACAGTAGCAAGGACATGGAAGCAGCCTCAGTGTCCATTGACATATGAATGTATAAAGATGTGGCACATATATACAATGGAATATTACTCAGCCATAAAAGAAATGAAATTGAGTTATTTGTAGTGAGGTGGATGGACTTAGAGTCTGTCATACAGAGTGAAGGAAGTCAGAAAGAGATAAACAAATACCATATGCTAACACATGTATATGGAATCTAAAAAAGAAAAGAAAAATGGTTCTGATGAACCTAGGGGCAGGACAGGAGTAAAGATGCAGACGTAGAGAGTGGACTTGAGGATACGGGAGGGGGAAAGGGTAAGCTGGGACAAAGTGAGAGAGTGGCATGGACTTATATATGCTACCAAATGTAAAATAGATAGCTAATGGGAAGCAGCTTCATAGCACAGGGAGATCAACTCTGTGCTTTGTGACCACTTAGAGGGGTGGGATAGGGAGGGTAGGAGGGTGACACAAGAGGGAGGGGATATGGGGATATACATATACATATAGCTGATCCACTTTGTTATACAGCAGAAACTAACAGAACATTGTAAAGCAATTATACTCCAATAAAGATATTAAAAAACAAATAGAATGAGGAATTGTCCCACGTTTAAGGAGAATGACAATTAAGTGCTTTATGGGATCCTGGATTAAATCCCAGTAATATATGTAGTCTGTCCTTCTCCTTTGTTGGCTGTCTTCTGCTGGTGCCCTGAATGCCAACACATTGGGCTTCTTTTAGGTCGCTGAATGAATCATGGTACTGCCTATCCCAGGGCTTGAGCACATGCTCCTCCCTCTCACTTGAAAAGTGCTCTCTGCCTTTACTGTGGTACACATTACTCATTCTTCAGGTGTCAGAATAAACATTGCTTTCTCAGGGAAGCCATCCCTAATTCTCTGTTATATGTCCTCAAAGCTCTGAGATTTTTGCTTTAAAGCATGTAGCACAGTTGACAACCATGTATTAGTAGAAATATTTGATCCATATCCCATATTCTCTACTTGTCAACAACATCACAAGTTCTTGATTGCTTACGTGTGCCATGTACTGTGTTGGGAATATAATAGGAAACAAGAAAGAGTCCATATCCTTATGGAACTGTATGCTAATTGAGAGGCACATTCATCAAACAAAGATCATAATTAAATATTATGAAAAATAGGCAAGATTTTGTAATGGACAAAAGCCTGTTTTATATAATGGAGTTAGGGAAGCTGATGCTTCAAGGATGAGATAGTGCCAAGAGAAAATGTATTCCAGGCACAGGGAAAGACCAGGGCAAACGGCCTTATGGATGGAAGAGCTTCCTCTGGTGGAAACTATGGAAGAAGGCAGCAAGGCTGGGACTTAGTGAGCAATGGGGAGAGAACTATGAGACAAGGGTGGAGTAGTAAATTAGGCAATAGATCCTGTCAGTCCCCACAGTCAAGGAAAGAATATTTTTTCACTCTAAATTAAAGAGTGAAATTTTAGTACAATCAGGTAAGTAGCACCGCAAAAAGATAGCAAGTAGTTCTACTGAAAGAGAAGAGTAGTATGGTACAAAAAGCATCCAAAGTAATATTTGAGCCAGGCCTTAATGGAATTGCCAAGAGAAAAATAAGATTATTAAGTCTACACATGTGGTCTTTGCAACTGGAGATTTCACAGAAAACTGTATTGAGAAGCTAAGGTTCTTTTACACACAAACAAATCCTCTCCACAGCCCAGTTAAACAACTCTAATGCTATCAAAGACTGCTATGATCAGAAATAAATATTTACTGTCAACCCAAGTCAAAGATGTGTTCAATTGTGTAGATCAGGAATTGCTAGCCAAGTGCTCAAGATACTGGACTGCCACCTGCCTGGCTAGATAGTCAGACCAAGGATGAAATCAAAAGGTGGGAATCCCTGGGGCAGGAGAGGGAGATGAGCTACACAAGTCACTGAATGCTTGCTTCTGGAGTCCTCAACCCCAAAACATCAGGAAGTTCATGCTTTCCCTCACCAGAAGAGTGGGGTGTCCCAACAGACATCACAAAAAACACACAACTGTCCTCAGGTGATGCAGCTATGTAAAAGACCACCCAACTAATGGGACCACAAAGAAAAAGCTGCCATTTTTGACCTGCCCCCTTCCCCACCCTAGACTGTACCAAAGAAATTTGCATTACCTTTTGAGTAGGTTAGTGCTAACAGGTGAGATTAACATTAGCACAGTCTGTCCAGAAGTAAATTAAGCCACTAAACTGAAAACTCTATGAGAACAGGGATCACATGGTTTGTTCATCAAGATTAGCATAGTGTTTGGCTCACAGTAGGTGCTCAATTAATAGCTGTTGAACGAAATACCGTGCACATGATAAAAATACCAAACAACACTAACCCAAATAAGCACAAACAATACATACCATAGTAGTTGAAGTAGAGAAATATTATTTCCCACTACGGTGTTTAGAAAGGCTAGCCAAGTAAAAGGGATCTGAGCTAGATATTGAAGGATCATGATGATGATGATGACACATATCAGGCATTATCCTAAGCACTTTCATACATTAACGCATTAATCCTTATAATAAGACTGTGAAGTAAGACCTATTATTAGCCTAATTTTTCAGATGATGAAACTAAGAAACATATTAGATGTGCATTTGATAAACAGAAAAGCAGATTAAAAACAAGAGGTTCAGTAACTCAATAAATTTGAAATTAAAATGCACATTACCCAACTCTTCATGGTGTACAGTCACCTCCCTTATGACAGCCAGAGACAGGGTAATGATGTCCTTCCAAAGAACATCAATAGAACTTATTTATTAAATGACCTGAACTCAAATAGTTTTACTTTTATCCCATCCCAGCCTTCAAAAATGTTTGGTTTTTGAAGGCAACTTGACAGCTCCCATAGTTTTCTGCTCACTCAAATAAATAATTTCTTTCTAAATCAAACAGAATCCAGTCAAGTCCAGTTCATAGCTCTTCTACTGGATGGGGTGGAGCAGTTGGGCAGTAGGTTTACTCTGATGATTCCATGGTGAACTGGGAATTGAGGAAGTACATCTGTGTTCATCAAGGAGAGGAAACTGAAGCTTCTGCATCTTCCTGGAAAAGAGGGCTGGCTGTCTCAACAACAAGAATCCCACAAATTATTAGTTATACCTATTCTGCGACTTTATCCCTGACACTGAGCCTGATATAATGCAAGTGTGTGGCAACCTTCCTTCTCCTTCCTCATGAAGTTATTAGGACTTTTATTTCATTTCAGTGAATTAAGAAGCTAATTCCATATCCAGGATTAGCTGTTTCTTAAAAAGCCATTAAAAAAAAAAAGTCACAGGGCTTCCCTGGTGGCGCAGTGGTTGAGAGTCTGCCTGCCGATGCAGGGGACGTGGGTTTGTGCCCCGGTCCGGGAGGATCCCACATGCCGCGGAGCAGCTGGGCCCGTGAGCCATGGCCGCTGGGCCTGCGCGTCCGGAGCCTGTGCTCCACAACGGGAGAGGCCACAACAGTGAGAGGCCCGCGTACCGCAAAAAAAAAAAAAAAAAAAAAAAGTCACAGAGGTCACTGATGCTGACACCAGCATCCGTTCATGACCAGCCATCCTAGGTAAGTGCATGAAGTCGGTGGTTTATGATATACCAACAGTTAAGCAATGTGAGGCACACTTTGATGACACTGAAGCTTAAGTTATTAGACCTTACTAACCACACAGGGACAGTCAGTGGACAACTACAAGTACTGGGTTGGCAACTATAATTATTGGGTTGGCCAAAAAATTTGTTTGGGTTTTTCCATAACAGCTTAGAGAAAAACCCGAACGAACTTTTTGGCCAAACCAATAATTATTGAGAAGTTTAAGAATTTGTTTCATTTTTAAATTATTACTTAGTATCCATGAAAAAAATGGTGGTCTGGATTCAGGATATCTGAGTTCTGATACTGGCCCTGCCACAAGTTACTTAACCCTCACCAAGCCTCAGTTTCCTCATTGGCATACTAAAGGAGCTGAACTGGTCCATCATTCGAACACAAAAGTGGCACTCTACCAAGGAAACAAGAATGAATACCAGTCCCTGACATCATGTAGTTCTCTGTGTAATGGGAGCAAAAGGTGACTAACTGAACAAAATTGATCACAGGCAAACTCATACTCAACTCTCTTTTCAAACCCATAAGAGATGTCTTTGGAGATACTATTCCTTGAATTGCTGGAATCATGTGCTACACCTGCTTTCTCCATTCATTCATCATCCAAAGTCCTCCTTCCCTTCAAAGACACAGAAAGAAGAGAATAAATATTGCTCAGAGATTGTCTGACGTGTTTCTTCCTTGATCACATATTCGGATTCCTTAAGAAGCTCTCTTTGGATTCCTAGTTCACTCAGTGACCGGGTGCTGAGCATCAGCAATGTGTAGAGCAACCCAGGAAGATAGAGATATGGAAGATAGAGTCCCCATCTTCAGAAACTCACAGGTTATTTAGAGACCAACACAAAACAGTATGCTGAGCGTAATAACAGAGGACCACAAAGTGCAATGGAAGCCTTTGCACAGGAATTGTACTTTCCCTGGAGTGGAGAAAGCAAGGAGTGAAGGAAGACTTCAGGGAGCAAGTAAAACTCTTACCACATTATCTTACTTATTTTATCCTCTTCTTAGAATTTATAGAAGCTAAACTAATCCTATTTCATTTATTATCTATCAATTTATTTATATGTTTATTTTCTTTCTTCCCTATAGTAATTTTCTATTATAAATTGCTTACCTTACAGTTCTAATAATAAAAAGTCGAAAATGGTTCAACCCGCTAAAATCAAGATATTGGAAGAACTGTGTTCCTTTTGGGAGACTCTGTAGGTCTGTTTCCTTGCCTTTTCCAGCTTCTGGGGGCCACCCACATTCCTTGCCTCATGGCCCCTTCCTCCATCTTAATACTATAAACAGCACATCTTTCTGTGCCTTCCTTCTGTAGTCATCTTCCTCTGACTGATTCTTCTCTTCTGCTTCCCTCCTCCACTTTTAAGGAACACATTGGGCCCACCTAGATAATACAGGCCAACTGACAATAGCAACACCAAAATTAAAAGTTATTTACTGAGTGCTTAATAATAATAATCCTCACTCTCTTTTCATCTGTGTGTGTGTGTGCACACGCGCACGCAATACAGCCATTACCCAATTTTAAAGATGTATGACACTGTAAAGAGCTTTCTCAATGGAAAGCCCAGGGGGTATAACTTTGAGCTGTCGGGATCCTATGGCACTAGATGGTTGATGTACCCATCTTTCCACTACCCTCTTAAATTTGGTGGCTATAGCTTTAAAGAATTAAAGCTAAAATAAAGATTTTTTTCTATATTGTGATATTCTAGCCTTGTATATCCTAGAACACTTAAATACTACAGCCAAAAAAAAAAAAAAAAAAGGGAAGGAGGAAGGCCAAGACATTTCCTTAGAAGAGCATGCCTGGATGTAGGATGCTATACTTTTTCTCTAGGGCTGCCATAAGAAATTGCCACAGACGGGGTGATTTTAAACAAGAAAAAATTTATTCTCACATTTCAGGAGACCAGAGGCCCCAAATCAAGAGACTGGTTCCTTCTGGAGGCTCTGAGGGAGAAAGTGCCCTATGCCTCTCTTGCTTAGCTTCTGACGGCTGCCAGGGATCCTTGGCATTCCTAGGCTTGAAGATGCATCATTCTTATCTGCCTGCATCTCCACATTGCCTTCTCTGTGTCTTCTTTCCTTCTTATAAAGACATCAGTTTTCTTATAAGGACTCTAAATTGAGGATGATTTCATCTTGAGATCCTTAACATCTGCCAAAGACTCTATTTCCAAATATGGTCACATTCTGAGTTTCCGTGTAGACATGAATTTTGGGAGGACACTATTCAACCCCCTCCAGATGCTAGTCTTGCTGCATGACTTACACAGCTTCTCTAGGCTGTAAATGGCAACAGAGCGGGGGCGTCTTTGGGCCTAGAATGGTAACAGAACACTTTCTACTATGAAGTAAACAGAGACTTTGCAGACACTTCTCTCTTTGTCTCCTGCATAATGACTTTTGACATGCTTCTTTGGAAAAAATATTCTGCACTAATATAGCTCTTCATATAGTTTATCCTTATCAATAAAAACTCAGGAAAATTAAACCATAAAGAAATTTCCAAAAAGCACTATCAGTTTGAATGAAATCCACAAAGGTTCCAAAGCAAGAATAAAGACTGGGGTTTGTGCCCTCTCCATTCATGAGGCTTTTCAGTCTTTTGAAAAAGTATGCCAGGCACCAGTGGACTGCTGGCCTAGATTTGGATGTGCATGATTGTAAATTACTGTTGGCTTATAGTAGTAGAAACCACAAATGCTTATTGTTGCTTTCATTCAAGTGGGATTTTTTTATGTGGCTCGGTTTTTTCTATAGTTGATGATGGGAGAAGCACCTTTTGTTTAGCTTAGCACAGTAAGGAGAGCCCCGGTCTCTCATCAGAATAGGGAGTGAATGGATGGAGCCCCAGGTGGCACAGACCTGAAGGTCCTTTCCTAATATAAAACTTAGGGCTTTACTGTTACAAAATATCAGAGAAGGCTAAGTGTTACCTTTAAAAAAAGAAAAACCAAAGTCAAATTCTGCAGTTCTTTCTTAGGCAACAATCCCCGATACTCCATTTCTCTCTTTGTTCCTTCCAGCGGGATGGAGGGCTTCATTTACAAAGCATTACAGGAGAATGAAATGGTATATGATACTAAAAGTCCCTGGATTACACTTAGAAGTTTGATGGGACTCTGTAAACCTTCTTCCTGTATAATTCTATGGCTTTCCACATAAGGAAGTTTGGGGAAGATTCCCATAAAATAGATATTAAGGAAGCAAATGCTACTTTTTTCTTTTGCTACCATATTTTTTGGTACCATTTCCTTAAGTTGGATTAATGGGTATATATTGAAGAGTCAAGACTTTGAAGTCTTGTTGGTTTACTACTTTCTATTCATTAACAACATCCTCAAAACTAATCTTTTATAATTTTTATTTCTGAAATGCAGAAGATGAGAGTTCTTACCTCCATATCAATGCACAATGCTTTGCACCTGCTAGGCAAACTATAAAAACTGGTTGGGATAAAATGAGACAGAGAAGGAATCACACTTCAGAAATTCACTGATCAGATATTGAAATACAACTGATGAAAAGAAGTTTTATTCAGGATTGGGAGAGTTCTAGCTCTTGATGCAGAAATAGTCCTTTCTCTCCTGAAACCCTGATTGCCACACAGGTGTATCCCTTGGAGTGAGAAAAGTAGAATTGTTCAGACTCTGGAATTTTATAAAATACAGCCCAGAAAAAAAAAAAAAAAAACACTGGTCTATTTCACTTCAAAGCTGCACACTTCCAAGCCACTTCATACGTGTTAAATTTCTTAGAGTTATGATATGTCATTCTTTGGCCTCACAGGAAATTTGAACAACCACATTGAGCAATCAATAATAATCCTTTTCCTTTTCACAACACCCAAGCAATATTTCCTAACTTTGTTTTGAATCACTCAAAGAAAGCTTTTTATAGTTCCTTTGATATGTACTTCCATAAAGAAACAATACTGTGTTTCTTTTTCAAAAATCTAATGCATTTTTGAAATATATTTCTAAAATTATGTTCTGGTAATCCTGGATCATAAGATAAAGCATGTTGAGGTATGTGCAAGCTTGGAAAGAGACAGCATTTGAAAGGTAACTGGAGCCATATTCCAGTTAGGATAACAGGAGACTGATTTGGGGAACCAGTCAAGGAGTGTTGAATGTGTAAATCTAACAACTGTTACCCAATTAGTAAAAGCTGCAGTCCTGGCTTTAAAAGACCTAGATGCTAACATACACGAAAACTGGGTGGGAAGTAAAGTAGTGGAAGGTGATTTTTTTTTTAATGTATTTTTTTAAAGGCTCAACCAGCTGTGTAATCATGCTGTGTGAATGTCTCCTCTTTGTAATTCTTTTTTGAAATTTTTTTCCTGAATATTAGCAAAGCTAATACAAGTATATGTGTACCCATCACTCAGAGTTAATCCAGATCTTTGTTTTTATAAAAGATCAAAAATACTGCCGTTATAATACTCTCCCCTGAACACCTCCTCAATCCTATACTTCTCCCTCTATCCCCAGCCTCAATCACTATCCTATATTTGTTGAGTATGCATTTTATATTTTTATGTATTTGTAATTAATATGCATTTGAAAATAATATATACATACATTATAGTGTTGCATCTTTAATTTACCTAAAGGTTATATTTTGTGCAACTTTATACAATTTGCTCTTGTTTTTACTCGACCTTAGGTGTTGTGAAATCCATCCATATACATTAATATATTTCATTCACTTTGCTGTATTATATCCTGAATAAACAATTGATTTTTCCATTTCCCTATGGATGAGCACTTGAAGATTTTTTTTCTTCTTACAAATAATGCTGTCATTTGCACAGTTTGTACCCTAGAATATTCTAGGACATATACCCAGAAATGGAATTGTCAGGTCATAGTGTATATGCATTTTCAACTATAATAGACATTGTCATGAGGCTTTACAAAGTACTCGTTCCAGTTTACACTATCACTAGCATTTTTTGAGACTTCCTGTTTCCTACACATTCCCCAACACTTGATTTTTGTACTTCTATAATGTGTTGCTCTGACTGGGTTTAAAATAAAATCTCATTGGTTCTTTTCTTTCATAGATTATTAGTGAAGTCAACAAGCTTCTCATTTGTTTGTTGTCTCTTTCAATTTCCTCTTCTACGGTTACCTGTTCATATATTTTGTCCACTTTTCTATTGAGTTATTTAAATTTTTCTTTCAAATTTGTAGCACATAATTATATTTTTGTGGCTCATGATTACTGATCTGTTGTGTATGTTGCAGATAGCTTCTGTTGCTCATCTTTTAACAATGTGGTATATTTTTTGAGCTGAAGCTTTTAATCTTTATAAAATGTATCAAAGTTTATCTTTCTTTGTAGCTTCTTGAGGTATCTGGTTTAAGAAATCCTTTGCTATCTTGTGACCGTAAATATATTTGTGATATTTTATTCTAACATTTTGAATGTTTAGACTTTAACATATATTAAAGTTTTTAATGTGTATTTAGGACTTCCATAAATTTTGTAAAGTATCAACTTATACAAATTAAATTTTACAAATATTTAAATAACATTAAATATTATATATTAATGTATTTTACATTAAAATATCAAGATAGTGTTACTGTTTGGGGTTTTAATGTATTTATTTAATGTATAGTTAGAACAAATAAATTTCATAAATTTTTTTCTTTCTTTATAACTTCTTAAGGTATCTGGTTAAAGAAATCCTTTCCTATCTTGTAGTCATAATATTTTACTGTATTTTATTCTAATATTTTGAAAATGTTATTTTATTTTTTATTATGGAAAGTCAAGCACCTCAAAACCACTGGTTGAAATGACTATGGTCCTATGCAGGCTTGGGTCTATTTGAGGGCTCTCTATCTGTTCTATTTATTCTGAGACTAAAATGTTAATGTAGATTAACACTTTGCTCTAGCACAATATTATGGCAGAAATATTTACAGTGCTCCTGGAATGCCTCTAAAGTTTTTCCATTAAATACTTTGCCATAGTTTTCTGAATATCCCCTTGTAAGTCTAATATGCAAAATTTTTTAACATAAATACATGCTAAATTTCATTGATCACTGCTTATTCTATAACCACAGAAAATTACTGTATTTTTTTCTTTAATCTGTAAATCAGGTGGATTAAATTAGTAAATTTTTGTGAAGGTGAACTAGACTTCCATTTTTAGTATAAATCCTATTTTACTTTTTGTTCATTTCTTTTAAACTTCTATATTTTGTAGCTAATATTTTATTTAAGATTTCTGCATATACGTTTGTAAGTAATATTGCGGTATAACTTTCATGTATTGTCCTTAATCACTTTTGTTATCAAATTTATACTAACCTAATAAAATAAATTAGGTATATCTTCACCCTCTTCCCTTTTTCAAAACAGGAAATATCTATTTCTTAAAACTCAAGCAAAATTCACCTATAAAACTTCCTGGACCAGAACTCTTTTTTTTATGGGGGAGATTTTTGACTAGCAAACTAATTTCTTTGCTGTGGATTTTTTCATTCATATTTTTCTATCTCTTCTTGAGCTTGTTTTGGTGAGTATATATTTCATTTAAAAATGCCCATTTATCCAAGCTTCCAAATGTGTTTATATGTTATGTATTCACAGTGCTCGCTTACGATCTGTAGACTCTCTTTTCTAACCTAATTGGTCTCTTTTCACCTAAGAGAGACAGACGCAGGCTAGATTTCTTACGTGGTCAGCATTTGCATTCAATCATTAATTCATCAAATATGGATTAACACTGAAGGGCCCAGAGAAAACAACTAATCAACCCCCTAAGCCTAGGAACCAAAATCAGAGTTAAAGTAGAGCTTAAGTTTTTTAATGAAAAGCATTTACCTTTTGTAGTTGTTGATCTGTAGTTATATCATAATCTATGTATTATCTATTTGCATAATACTTACATTAATGTAAGTTTTATAAGCAAACATATTTCAATAAAGTATTCTTATTTATAGGAAAAACAATCATTGGGTAAAAATATGTGATACTTTCTTTTCTCTCATAATAACAACATCAATCATGAATAAATAACCAAGGCACCACCTCCATCTGGAGGAAATTTAGGATAATTCCAGAATGTAGGAAGCAATAGCCTTTGAAAAAACAATACATAAAATGTAAGCCTGTAGCACAGTGCATGAAAAGTCACCAATAATTTTTTTTCAAATGTTAAGAAAACAAGCTATTTTTTCTACAAAATTAAACAGAACACCCAAATGGATTTATTCAGCTGACTTTTGTTTTACGGCAACATTTTCTGAAGAGATGACTCATAAACAATGACTCTTGAAGAAATTTTGTTAGGAGAACAAAGGACAGATTTCTTAGGTCAAAAAGACTGCACATAATGCCCTCTTTTGGAGACTTAAACTGCAAATAAACAAATACATTTTGAGTAATTTCACAGTAAGAAATCTGTTCAACTTTAACCCAATTTTTCAATGGTATTTGACGACAGACCCCCTTTTCCCATGCAGCATCTAGTTGGGGTCATGGAATATGCTTTGGGAAACACTACTGAGGTGCCATTTAGTAAGAGTGGAACTTTAGAAGGGAAAATAGAAAACACACATACAAATCAATGTGATAACTCACAGATAGGTTTGCCCTTCATATATAAAATACAACCAAAGTCCAAAGCACCAGTCCTTAATAGTAGCCAAATTAGTAGGACTCACTTTCAGAGAACATGGAGTTAAAAGTCTTAACCATGTGCATTTCCAAAATGCTGCTTCTCACAAACACTGGGCTAATGCCCTATCCATAGATAAGAAGAATCATACAAGTTTTTTTCTCTCTCTTTACACACACACACACACACACACACACACACACACACACTGGGTTGGGGAACAAGGAGTGTAACATTATTCCTCTTTTAGAATACAAAAAAGCAATAGTATTGAGTCATCCCAACACTGGCCACCTTTAGATACCCATTAATACAACCAAATTCCTGTATTAGGCTCTGTCGACGTGACTCACCTCTTTTTTATTGAATTTAGAGTACTAGCTAAATAGACGGTTATTTATTTAAGTACTGCTGGAGATATGAGGAAAAAAAGAAAACAAACAAAAAACACCCTTGCCAGGATCTAAGGAATGCTGACCTGTCTGAATGCCTCTCTCCTTTCTCTTGATCATCTATCTTTACACTCTGGAGGACTAAAAGTAACTGAATAAACATTATCTTGTCCTTGGCCTTCACCAAGCAAAATTGTTTGTATCTGAGACCATTTCCCTTTAGAGTCTGAGATCATTATTTTAAAGTAAATCGTCAAATGCTCCATAGTTGATCTCAGTTCAGTTCTGCCATTTGCTGCTCTACGAACCAAGTCCAGGGCATGACGTTAAGCCTGTGACTACATAATACAAGACAAATGTTTTAAGACAGAATAAAACATCACGTACAGTTCCTGGCAGTGAATCTTAACAACTGATATATCCCTGTCAAAGCAAACACTTCAAGATACTGTTTCATAAAATGACAATCATGCCTACCTCACATACGGTTGTAAGAATCTAATGAGATAATGGACGTGAAAAAACACAATACTCAAACACGTACAGCAGATTTTCAATAAACCTTAGTTGAATCAGAATTTATTGAAATGTATTATTATCCCTGATGGACGAGGGTGAAATTTAAACCAAATTAAGTGGTATCCATTGCAGGAAATGCTTTGGCCAACTGCCTGCTTGTTCTGTCCACCATGCATTACCTGATGTATAGCCAAGAATTTTTATCTCTCCCCATTCTTATACACTATCCTACAACCTGGATCGGTCTTACATATACTGAGAAAAGGAAGCTACCTGTGTAATGTTGCCTGATGCATGTAAAATGAATTCCCTAATTCTGAAACCTCTCCTTTATAATGGTGATGCAAAATTAAAATGTTAGCATCCACATCGTAGGTTGACAGAACATTATAATATATAAAGCAGGTTCCACTTCTTACCTTACTTGATCTCTTCAATCATGTTAGTTAGGTAGGTCAAGTTTTTTTGTACCCATTGTTCAGCTGAGTGAAATGACATCTGAGGTTGTATCCAGGCTGAACGGCTCCTTTAACCACCAAACCAACCTCCAAAATATCAGAATGGCAGCACAAAAAAGGTTGGTCCAGTAAACTCTCCATTCAGTCTTTGGTTCTGAACTGTTCTCCCCTGTTTCTCTCACCTGACTCCAACCTCTTTCTGGCACTTCGACTGCCAATGGACTCCTCACTTTTTCATTTTATTGCCTTCAGAATCTCCATTTTAATGTGCAGCACTATTTCTGGATCTCCACTCAAGTTATGCAGACTTATTTACTCTTCTCATTTCCTCCAGAATGCTCTGCATTTGGCCTCCCTGCCCTGAATCTCATCTTCCTCAGGAGACAGAGCTTCCACTAGACTTTTCAGGAGTTGAAGAGGGAACAAGTACATGGCATATTGAGTGTCTTGCCCAAAGTTACATGTCATTTGCAGCAAAGCTGGGATTTAGAACCAAAATCAACATAGTTCTGTGCTAACCAATTCTAAGACAAAGCAGACTCTCCTGTCCCTGTGTGAAACCATTCTGGGACCAAACATTCTTTCCAATTTCCTAAAGGTCCTAATTTCTTAAATAATTTCCTATTTCCAATTTCCTAAACAATAACTGGTCCAGGGAAAAATAACAGTATTTGTTCTAGGAAATACTCATTCCTGAGTGGTAAGACTGTCAACCAACTAACTTGTCAAAACTAGCATCCCACATATTAATGCTGACTTCAAGATCATTACCTCACTGTGCCCACCAATCCAAAGTCTTAGGTCATAAATTCTGTCCAATCCCAACTGGTAAAAGTACCCAGCCCATGCCCCCAAATCCCTATAAATATCCTTCCCTGATTTGCTCCTAGTGAGACATAACTAAGAAACAATCTTGCGTAGCATCCCACTTTAGACTTGAAATAAGTCTAATAAACTTAGCTTTGCTTGGTAAAAAACTTTTTCTGATGGCTTTTCCACAACCAACAGACACAAAGTGACCCCAAATTCGGTGTTTGTTTTTTTGTTTACTCTACCACCCTGATTCTTCATCATATGGTTTTTTGTATTCAAGAATAAAAGTTTCCCTTTAAAATGTGAACTTCATTCGTTGCCATTGACATCTAGCCTAAGTCTATTTATACATATACTTCTCTGAATGGCACAGATTTTATTAATAATAGCACTAACAATAGTACAAACCACCTTTTATGCACCTTCCAAGCTCCAGACACTTCACACACATTATCTCATTTATTCCTAACGCCATGTCAGCAAGGTAAGTTATTTTCCCCACTTTGCATGAGCAAATTGAGGTTCAAAGAGGTGAAGTAACTATCATAAGCTCACACAGATAAAAAGTACTGGAGTTGGGATTTAAATCCATGCAACTTGCCTTAAGAGCCCAGATTTTTAAATGTTATGTACTGTTTAGAACTTTTAAGTAGCTCTGATTTTGAAAACCCCTACTTTTCTACTGTGTAAAAATATCCTAAAGGAGCAAAAATATAGGCAAAGGCATAGGACTTCTAGAGGGAAGACTTGGGTAAGATCTGCTGTCTGGGGGTTAAGTGGGGGCCGGCTAGTAAGGGAACAACAAAGGCAGAATGCTATGCTGGCCAGCCAAAGGGTAATATAAATTTGGTAAGGGTGCTATTGTAAATTGGTACATGCTTTAGAGAGTGCTTTGGCAATGTCTAACAAAATTATACACATCAACACACAAATATTCTTATATACATATAAAACATAGCTGAAAAAATACAAGAAAGAGAACATGGGAGACTGGGGAAAGGGGTTAGGAGGGAAATGTTTCTACTGAATAACTTTTACAATTTTTGAATATTAAACCATGTAAATGTTTCCTTATTCAAAATGTAAATGTAATTTTAAAATAAATAAACAAAAGAGACACTGCACTGACTGTTTAAAAAGGCCTCTACACTAGCCAGTTTAGACTCAAAAGTAATTGCTGGTATTATACCCACTTCCCAACTCCTCAGTCCTATTCCTTCCCAACTGCTCACCAAGCATTGCCTGGTGCATATTAAATGGGCTAAATTTCTTTTAAATATAAAAATAATATAATTTCATTAATCTGTAAATGTCAGCAAACCCCATTGGATTTGTATGTTATACCTACACAGCCTATTCAATTTTTATTTTGGTTTCAGTTTTTAAGAAATACTTTAATCCATTGCCTTCCCAGATGCCCTCAACATTTCTAAAGAACAGGAACTGGTGGAAGAATGTGTTCTTCTGTCAGTGGTAGCATTCCCTCACTTGAGAGGTAAATTTTTAATGTATCTGAAATTCAAATTGTTGTTTTTGAAGTGAAGGGAAATAATTTGCAAAGCCTGCAGAGGCCCTAAATTTGTGAGTGTGAATAAATGTAAGAGGATGACTCAACTTCAGTGAAAGGTGGGACAGAATCTCCTCCATCAGCTCTGAACTGTATGTGTGGGAGGCAGCCACCTGTGTAGCAGCCACATACGACAACTTAACTTCTCCGTTAATGTGGGAGATGCCTCATAGAAGTTAGATGAGTGAGAGGACATTTTTATATTTCCTCCCATATGTGGGCACATGCCCTCTAAACAGCTGAACCAGAACTTAATTGTAGAAGGAGACAGGAAGGTTCCTGTGAGCAACTCCTGAATGCCCACCATGGTTCTGCTATTCAGAATCCACATGCACACCATGTGCCACAGATGAGAGAGTGCATGGTGGGGCTCTGATACTGAGGGACCTCTAACTTACAGGACCTGAGATTCTCTGTGAGAGAGCACACAACACTAGTTCAAAGTCTGCAGCCCTAGAAAAATAGAACATCATCAACAGCCCTGCATGACCCACTTGATGGCATTATTACCATCATCTTCATTGTCGTTATTTTCTAACAGATGTTGTGTGCTTCTTTGTGCCATCCACACCAGTGAGCATTTTGCACACATTTTTTCTAACCATCACAATGACCTTAGAAGACAAATGTAATCTCTACTTTTTAAATGAAGAGAAATTAAAGCTCAGAAAGATTAAGCGACCTATTAAGATTACCTGGTAGAGCCAGAAGGGAACTCAGGTCATTCTGACTCCTTGTCCTACAAGATCTCCTTGTAAGTACTTGGAATGGAATTATTTACCAAAAAAGTCAACAAATCAAAGTAGCATCAGACATAACTGAGGTCTATAAATGGTGTTGGTGGGTCATACAATCACTCACTTCCCACATGTAACATCATTCTACCTCACTGAGTCATCTGGCAAAGAGCAACGGTTCTCTGTGTCTCACCCATCACCCCCACCTCCTTGTGTCTTGAAACGTTCACTACTCTCCAATTTAAAGGAAGGATGAGAAGCTATCTTCTAGCCAGTTGCCTTTCTGTTTCAGCCACAGTATCTCAGCTCCTCTGAAGCCCAACCTTCTTTGAAGGAATTCAGGTATGTCTCCAGGGCATGGACTCTTCCTGGAGGATGACTATTTTAGAACAGCAGGAGGGGAAAAGAGTCTAATCTCAAGCAGACCTGCTCTGCACAGCACTTCAAGTTTGTAGGTCTCCGGTATCTGACTTCCTCTCTTTTCATACGCACCTTCTCAACATCAATCAGGCTTTCTAAAAGGAAGATTGTAAGTTTTTTAGATTTCTCTCACAACTCATTAGGAATTCCCTCTTTTCACCAATATGTCTTATACTGGTTTAGCAAGAACTGGTAGGAAGAATGTGAATGTATCAATGAGGGACCTAGCCGCCTCCTTCACATTCAGGGATGAACAATAGGGCAGCCACCAGAGTTGTGGCGTAGAGCAGTTCAGCTCCCTCAAGATCCAGAAGGAGACAGGGCTCGTGCCTAAAAGGAAGATTCACCCTTATACACAAACACACACACACACACACACACACACACACACACACACACACATCAAATCTTATTATTATTTTTTAATTTTCTCGGTGGCTGTGTCTCCCCCTCGAGGCGCCGGCGCGGCGGTGCTCCGCCCAGTTCTCCACAGCGCGCGCGCGTGCCCCCGTGCTTGTTGGCACTTAATGCACGCAACATGATTTTCGTGCAAACAATTATTAATTTCTTAAACTACATTATAAATTCCTTGGGAACAGGAGCTAAATTTTGTCCCACGACACACAAGGCCGTGCTTTGCCCAGAACAGACACAGGTGAAGAAGTTTAAGCATAAAGCAGTAATTTTTTAACCGACATTTTAAAACATAAACTTTGTCATGAATATTGTATCCCTTTAGGGTGGTAAACTTGAGTGTTACACACGTAATTAAAGATATTTCTATTATTTAATACATGCATAATAATCCTCTCATTTCATTACCCTCATATTATTTTAAACTTATTTGTTTTGAATTTGTCAACGATCTTTACAATAGATAGAATAATCGATAGACTCTTGATAAAACCATTTGAGCGTAAGTGTGGGTCATGAACTTGCTCTTGGGGAGTATCTAAGATAGAATTTACAGATTTGAAAAATAGCAATGCAAATAATTACTTAGAGTATAAAGCTCTCTTCAATACATATATTTTGGTGTGTTTAAAAATTAATCTTAACTTCTTTCAATCCAAGCTCCTTATTTATTGTTCAACTAAAGAATTAGTGATTTTTCAAAAGCAGAAGTTAACAAAATCCTGACTTCAAATTACTATGAAGAGATAAGTCTGTGGTGTCAGGTTAAACAGTGGAAACTATTAGAAATAGGAGCACATCTTTCCTTCGATCTCAAACTATTAACTACAGCTTACAGGCAAAGAAAAAAATATTTCCAACTTTTTCTAGAATTATTTGTGAGGTTTTATCTCATGCTATACTTTTAGTGATTTTACTAGATCTTCTCAAAAAAATAAGCGAATTATTGTCAAAGCTTGTCAAAAAGCCAAAGTTTGATTATCAGATAACTAGTCTTTTTCTTTTTCCTTTTTTTTTTTTTTTTTTTGCAGTACGCGGGCCTCTCACTGCTGTGGCCTCTCCCGTTGCGGAGCACAGGCTCGGGACGCGCAGGCTCAGCGGCCATGGCTCACGGGCCTAGCCGCTCCGCGGCATGTGGGATTTTCCTGGACCGGGGCACGAACCCGTGTCCCCTGCATTGGCAGGCGGACTCTCAACCACTGCACCACCAGGGAAGCCCGGATAACTAGTCTTTTGATTATCAGATAACTAAATGTTTTAGTCTTTTGATTATTGGATAACTAAATGTTTATGGTAGAAGGTGTGGAAAACACTGGAAAGCCCAAAGAAAAAGAATAAGAAGTACCCATGACTCTTACTGCAGTCATTATTTTGATAAGTGTTTTCTTCTTACTTTTCTATTCATTTGCATTTTTTTCAAAATTGTAATCATTACATAGATGTTTTGTGTCTTAATTATTTTGCTTAGTAATATGCTATGACTACTGACCACTAGAAATTTTAATTTAGCTTTTTCCAAATCGAAAGGCAAAAGAAAAAAGTGGTCAGCTTGGCATAGAGTATCATTTTTTTTCTATACTGAGGAATAACCAACATGCTTCATTAACCATTATGTCCTTCTTGGCAAGACTCTTTGTGGGGACAGCTTATTTGGCAAGACTCACTGCAGATTAAAGATAACTAACTCCAAATGGATCCTTTGTTTTACTCCATAAAGACAAAAGCTTTCTACTTTTAATAGCATGTGGATTTAATTTCTTCCATGCTGTCTTTCTCTGGAATACCATCCAGTAAAATGGGCAAAATGATCACCAGCTCACATTTGGCCTTTGTTCAGGTAAACCCTATTTTGTTGCTGAAAGGTAAGTTTCCCTGTTAATTCTGTTTTATGTCATTGGAATGAAAAAATAGCAAACAAATATTAAAGCATTATTGGAAAAAAATAATTTTATGGAATTAGCCAACATTTGAAGAATTTTCAAGAGAGGAAAAAAATCAGGAATAAAGTTTAAACTCACTGAACAGAGAAAGAAAATTAATTGACACACTGAATGAAGTGCACTGATTGTCAAATAACTGTTTACGTTAGAAGGTGTGTATGATACCTGAAAGCCCAAAGAGAAGGAGTAAAAAAATCAACCATGACTTTGTAGCCATTGTTTTGGTAAATACCCTTGCAATCACACATGTAAGAATCCATCTTTCATTACTAGTTTAGTGCAGTGTTTCTCACACTGCCTATCATGACCTTTCAGTAAATAGCAAAATAGATTTAGTGTATCACAACTGGTGTTTTAAAATCTGAAATAGAATTGAATGGAAAATATTAGAAGGCATTACATAATGTAAGAGTAAATATAATTTCTAAAACATTTGTTTCAGGCACGTGTGCTGGTGGGTAAGTAGGTCCTGAGTAGATCTGTGGGTCATGATTTTAAATGTTCAAAAGTCCCTGCGCAGAGCAGAGCTTTCCAAGTACTGTTTTACTGATGAGCTGAGAATGCATTAGAATTAAATGAGACATACTGCTTTCATCAGCTCTCAGGGCAGCCTGCCAGGGCCTGGGTTGGTGGAAGCCCCCAGACCAACTCCCCTGTAGCTGTGGGAAGCCTTGTCTGGGATTCTCAGACGACATCCCGAATGCAAAAGGACTGATGGTCAGACGACAGTCCTTGCAGGCAACATACAACGAGAGCCATCCCAGACATGCTACTCACCCCACAGCGTTCTGGCTCTGGACAAGATAACCATATGGATATGCAGCTCTGTAGCCAGCTGAGATCGCACCGCTACCATTGTGGACAGGGAACACTGAAGGAGTTAAACCTTCAGTTAACATAAAACCTGATATGAAGTGGTAATATTCAGAGAAGCAAGCTCAAATTTATCATTAAAATTTTTGAGCAGAAATTATTTGGAAATTTTACACAATTTCAATAATTAGCATTTTTAGTTTTGTTTTATACCATAATAATATACAATATAAATGAAATGTAATATGCTTTTTAAGGAAAACCCCATCAAGCATCAAATCCCTTCCAGTTTATCTGAATATGCAGTACTAATGATATATATATATCCATTCCCACATGCTCTGCAAAGTAGGCTACCCACCATTTTACTTAATAACTGGGAATGGTTTCCCCCTAATTTTATTTTACATCCTTGTTCTTTGTCATCAAGCAAGTTCAGATCATAAGCTCCAAGAGAAGGGACTGTTTCATCTAGTTTACCAGGCAGCCCAACAGCTAATAGATGCACAATAAACATGTATGAATAATCTAATTAAAGGGAAGATATATTTCATCCACTTTAGTAAAAAGAATAACTCCCTAACTGGCATCCAAGCTAGAAATTAATTCTCACCCAGCAAAAACATTTGGCAGAAACATGAAAAATTTGACAATTCCTGTGTAACACCAAGAAACATCAATCCGCCACAGCCATAGAGGTGTTACTGATTAATCCATTCACACTTTACTTTGTAGGAACTACAACAATAATCATTATTTTCATAGACTCAACCAGAACTTATGGTAGCAGATGACAGAAAGTGAAAAGATAGGTTCTGTCCTTTGTTCCACCTTGACTGCAAACTCTGGACTCCCAATTTGCCTTTTCTCTTCCACCCACTATAGTTCTGGGTAAACAACTATGCAGCAGGTAAGGAAAAAATCCAGTATAATTTGAAGACATTGGGCCTCAGTGTCTCTTGACTAAGAGAACCACACTATAAGTTTCCGGAGGACAATGACCATGGTTTTTTAAATTTCTCCCCCCATCCCATTAGCATCTAATACAACATAGATAAAGAAAGGACACTCAGAAATGTATCACAGAGTCAGACTATACAACTAAAAAAAGCACAGGAACCAAATTTCAGTTCAATCACTAGCGAATTCCAGAAGACTGTCCTAGCAGTTATGATAAGACGGGGCTGCCTTCTCGGGAGGCCTACAGACTGGAGATGCTTCAAAGCAAAGTCCCAAAACTTTGTCTTATACGATATAATACTCTTTAAAGGAGATAAAAGTCACCCCTCTCTTCCTGCTCTTTATGCCTTTTTACAGTATTTTGGAAACAGCATAGGAAGTGACTCGCAATTGAAAAGCCATTTGTAGCATCACTGAGCCACTAATGGCAGTCCACTCCCAGCAGGCTTATTTGTAAAAATATGACTTTAAAGTTTAACCTAGCAAGCTGCATGCTCCTAATAACATCCAGCAGTCCACAGCTGATTTTGAATATACCCCGGGTTCCAAGTGGATCATGGAACTAAATCATCTCTTATTTCAGCCTGCTCATTTTGAACCAACTCATTTTACAGTATGGTTAGCATAGCCTTTCCAGTTAAGGATGATTGCTCAAAGCACTTAGGGCAATGTTGCCTTAGCACAGCATCTGGAGTGAGGCAGTTGACACAAATTGCATCATATGCTGCTTGAGATTTAATGTTGTCACTGCCAGGAGAATATTTTTGCAAAGGTTACTGATGTGTAGCAAAATAAAACATGCACCAAAACCAAACCCTCAATCAGCATTCCTCTTTAGTCCAAGATTCCAATTATATCTCTTTTCTTAAATGTAGGCTATTAACAAAGAAGACAATAAACAAAATCTTCATTTCTTAATATCAAAAGCCTTTGATATAATAACAATATGAAAAAAGAAATACTGTCCACTGTGCAAATCCTTTGGTTCCAAAATAAATACAACTGACACTTCTAAGATTTCATACCAAAAATGCATTTGTTCATTGTGTACTCTTTATACTAAACCTAACTGTTAATTGTAGAGTTCAAAAAACAATGGCAATGATTAATTTATTCTTTCTATATTCTGTATTAAAGGAAAAGAAGACTAATATAAGAAGGAAAGTTACTATAAATATATGGAGGATATACCAGGTATCCTATAAAATGACTCTTGAGTAACAGAACACTCCACTTTCATTTCCTAGAAGCATATTGTGCTGAAGGTCATAAACTTTAAAACTGCCCAATTAGATTTTATATCAAGCAATATAATTTAGCCTTCTGTGGATCCATGAACTCTGGCTCACCATGCATTAAACAGTCCCGCAAATCACTACATACAAGATGACTTGCATAGTTTGCACATATTCCCATTAATTACTTCTTTAATGCTAATGTAATTAAGGACTGGTCCTAATATGTTGGGTCCTTATTTTAATTACAGTTCTACATCCTGTAATAAGCTCAAAGAAAGCCCCATTTGAGCTTACCTGGCTTTAAGATCAGAAATTTCCTTTCTATTTCTGTGATTTCCATTTAATTGGCCTGCTCTTCACAGCTCTAATTTTAGATTTAGCTGTGATTAGGTGTGGCTAAAGAGCCTTTATTCTCTTCTAGAAAGTTCTACCTATTCATTATTTGTCTCAGGTATGTGCCTGGGAAGAACACAGATAAAAGTGGATGCAACTACAAATAAACAGATTGCATTTGTTCTCATACACTATCAGCATTAGTATGTTGGTTATTTGTTATCTACAGTCATTTAATCGCACTGTTGAAAAGTGACATAACAGTCTTCCAAAATTGGTAAGTGTACCAATACACCCAAACAATTTAGGTCTTTCTTCAAGGTCTGAGGTCATCAAAATTATCAAGTCCTTTGTGCACCACAGCCATCCTCCAGGTGAGGGAAGAAGTCAAGGAATCCACAAAAAGAGATCTGCCACTAGAAGAGGAAATTATTCTTAGCTCCAAACTATGCTTTTGGCATATCTGTCTTTCTTTCTTTGAAAAGAGAGCCCCCCAAAACTTTCAAATGAATAGGTTTTAAATGGTTCCAGGAGTCTGCTCTGTTAAGGTAACCTATCCAAATTTGGAAAACTATTCAATTTTACCTAAACCAGTGATGCTTCTAAAGTAACCAAAGCATATAAACACTCCTCTGGGAAGTTAAGTGTTTCTAACTCAAATTTTAACCTTAAAAAGAATATATAGACATGCAAGAGGAAAAAATGACAATGGGGGAATAAATCCACAAAAAAATTTTTAATTATTATTTTCATATTGAATATCTAAGGGTAACTCTGGAATCAGTTACGATTTCTTTTTAATCTTGCTTTCAAAATTTTCAAGATAAATAATGTTTTCAAGCATTTTTAAAAAGAGCTAAAAAATCTTAGAGAAGGCTAGTATAGACAGGATTATTTATATGAGATTGTATGGAACTAAAAATTTAATGTGAATATTTAAGATGATCCAGTGAAAATTAAGTAAAAGGTATAAATACGTGCTACAAAATAGGTGAACCTTGAAAACATTATACCATGTGAAAAAAGTCACAAAAGATCACATTCTATATGATTCCATTTATTACAGATGTCCAGAATAGGCAAATCCATAGAGACAGAAAGCAGATGAGTGTTGCCAGGGGCTGGGGTGGTGGTAGAATGGGGCAAATGGAGAGTAACTGCTAATGGACACAGGGTTACTTTTCAGGGTGAAGAAAACATTCTAAAATCTATGGTGGTGATGGTTCCACAACTCTGCAAATATACTAAAAGCAACTGAATTGTACACTTAAAGTGGGTGAACTGTATAGTATTTAAAATATATATCAATAAAGCTGTTATATTAAAAAAGAAACCTCGCAAAATTCAGTGTTAATCTCTGCTATGAATAGGGAAACAATCACCTTGTATCAGGATCCTTGACAGTAATGGTCAATGAATTCCCTTTTTAAACCTCTTTAGATTAGTCACACAGACTTGAGTTACTAACATTTAGAATTTATTTTTTAAAGAGGAGGTGACCATCTTATGCACTGTCCCAGGAAAGGTGAAGTTGAATAGTGGAAATAATTACCTAAATCCTAAACAATTACCTTTGCATCCTGCTGTTGCAAAGGCAAGACAGCTGCTTAGCATCTACATTAAACAGATTATCCCCTTGATCAGATTGTCCATTTCGGATTGATCATAACGATTCAACTACTGCTCACCTCTCTGGCTAGCTCTCTGTGATCCTAAACATCAATTTGTTTCTAGGTCCTCAGACACATGGCAATAAACTAACAACACATTCTGGCATGTGTTGTGTGGATACTCTCCCTGCCCATCTCATTGCATTTATAAAAACAGAGATTTACAATTCAACACACAACTGAAATAAAACTAAAGAACTCAAAAGGACGGATCTTTCACTCATATCAGAGAATTGTGTCTAGAAAATACAAAACAAAGTTAAATGAAACACCTATGAACAGATAGGGAGCTGGTTTTACCAGCTGGTCCCCAATCCAACGTAGGCCACAGGTGACAGGGAACAACTAACAGAAGTCAGTTTTATTCCTCTTGATAAATTCTTCAGGCATCATCTGTTTCATTTATGAGTCAGGGGAGCCAAGTCACAGAGGGCCTGAGCGAAGAATTTACTGTTCTGTGAAACTAGAAATTAAGGCTCCTGCCTCAACTTCTTTTAATAAGAAAACAATTCTAAAAAGCACTCAGATCAAGCCTACTTGTTTACTATACTTTAATTTTGGGGGTGAATTTATATAAATCCAGTAGTGCATTTAAAAATAGATGGAGAAATAGATAAGTAACTAAGACTTGAAAAAAAACATATTAAAGGTGAAATGCAAGATCAGTTGAAAGTCAACCATCCAAAGCCAGGGCTGCTCATGTCACTGACTCTTGGGGAGGAGAGATGTGTGTCAAAGACACTATATGTCAAATGTACTGGGACCCATCAATCCTTTCTTAACAATAAGGGAATATTCACCGTTGACTTAGACTAAGTCACTCGTCTGGTGATCCTGGCAGCAAATGTCAGAAAATGTTGACCTCCACTTTATCTGTCACTGACACTTGACCACAGTGTTTTTCTTTCTTCACCAAAGAGAAAGTCAACTCTGTAGAGGAGGTGGGGCTGTCAGGGGAATGATGGGAAAAGATACACATTTTCATGGTGATGGATTGCCCCCACTGAGTCCATACTCTCACTGTTCAGAACATTTGGGACAGGTTATTATTATCCTAGCATGATTCAGAGAGGACTCACTCCTTCCCCTAACTTGGAAACAATTCGAAAGCCTATGACATCCCATCCAGGGGAGACGTATCTGGCTGTGCCCAACCAGGGGTCTCTCTGATATTTGGATGAGCATTTCTTCATTTCTGCAGCCTGAAAGATGCAACCAGAGAGCTACTTATAGAGGAAGGGGAGTTTTGATTGTCACTGAGTTGGGTTAAATTTTGCAGGCGTCCCTATGATACTGAGTAGGAAGAGAATAAAATAGACATTCCTCTCCACTGCAAAGCAGTCTTTGGGAATTTAGGAAGGTGGGGAAAATATGCACAGGATCTATGATGTTCCACGGAGAAGGGACAGGTATAAGAGTAATGCCTACATATCCTAAGCTTCATTTCCCCCAGTAAAAATCAGGGCCAAACATAGAGATAGCAATTGCCACTGGAGCTCGGAAAGAGCACCCCCTATGTGGGGCATGAGCAAGAAGGGTTTCACATAGTCTTGAAGGCTGTAAATGATTCCATTAGATAAACAAGGGTACTGCAGTTTGGAGGCACAAGCTGAGCAAAAGGTACATTTGGAGAAGAGTGAGCCAATCAGTCTGGCCCCATCAGAGAGTCTGTGTTCTCAGACTGTACTTTGTCCCTTTGGTTGGAAGGAAGAGACGTAGGCAGAGGAAAAGTGAGGGAACACATAAGACATTGGTGTTCTGGCATTAACAATAAAGTGTGCTCACTCAGAGACAGCTAGCAGTAATGAGCTACAGTCCCTGGAGTGCACTTAAGCTATGAGCATCCTTTCTATGAGAGATCCCTTCATGTTATATATCACCAAGAGTCCCACCTATGACCACAAGTTCTGCTTGCCATGTCTCTAGGCATTCTGAAAAGGACAAAAAAAAGATCTAGCTGAAAGAAGTTACAATTATTCTTGACATTTTAGAATGCAACTCTGCTGAGTTCGGAATGTTCCGTCATAGGCTTTAAAATGTGAACTAGTATGTAGGAGAAAGTCTGGCCTGAGGTCTTCGTTTGAAACAAGAGCTCACCTGTATCCATCTTTGCCCCAAATTCAAACAGATTTTAGCAACTAATTGAAAGGTCTTCATCTTACCCCAGCGAAAAACATCAGTAACTCCTTTTACCTTTATACTGGTTAATTTATGGTTAAGAAGTGAAATGGGGAAATATGGATTTTTTTATTTTGTTTTGTTAAAAGGCTGTAATGAAACGTGTCACTCAGGCTAGCTCTGGATGCAAGCTTAATAATGATCCATGTTCTTCTTTATAGTTGCCGTCATTCTCCAATTTTTCTTTAAAGGGCATATATTACTTTTCAAAACAAGTGGTCAAGAAAAGAGAAAGAAAGAAAAATATTACCATTAGTCTTTACCTTGAAAAAGGAATGAGATTAAAACAGAAAGGCAAAATACCAGTGTTAACAGTGATTGGCTTCAACAAGAAAGTAAGTGATGACTTTTTCTTTTTTCTTTCAACTCTTCTGGTATTTTTCAAATTTTCTACGAAGAATAAGTATTTTTAATTAAAAAAGTACTTTGAGGAACCAAGAAAATCTGGAAAGAAAATGTTGCCTTATTCAATTTTAGTTACCTGGAAATCAAGGGAAAGACTGTAATTATTTAACTGGAAGAAAGCTGGGTAGACAGATCCCACAAAGCTTATTGGAGACAAATGGCAACAACTAAGAAGCATCTACATGTGGCCAGCCTTCATTGTTAGGCAGATCTCAGCATCACCAAACAGTGTGGATTTGAAGGCATCCAAAAGACTGGTCTCCAAATTATCTGTTCTTTCCTAAAAGAGCACCCACACCAGCCTGCTACTGTCTCTCGAGTTCTTACCATTAGAGTCATTTCTTCAGCTTCTTGCACTGTGTTCTCTGGAATTGCCATTTTAATCAAAATGACCTTGGGACTGGGACTAGCAGCCACTGGTAAATCAGAAAGGTTGAAGTTGCCATGCAAAGACCCCAGACCTAGACCCCCACTACCATGCCAGGACTTTCTCTAAGTCGTAGTGAAATCTTGCGCGCAATCTTTGACTACATTTGGAACCAATTCCCACTTCTGTAAAATGAAAGGGTGAGCTTAGAATTCCTTATGAGATGTCATAGATCTAAATTCTGTCAGCATAATTTCTCAGTTCAGATGGCTGTCACCTTGAAAAAACAAAGAACAGTACTGAGGGAATAGATAAGAAGATGGACACGTGTTCAAGAGGGGGAATAGAGGGAACAGGAAAGATTCAGGAGCCTGGGATATTTCTGAGGATCCTGGTCAGAACAAGAAAACTAGACCTGGGACTTCTCTGGTGGTCCAGTGGCTAAGATCCACACTCCCAATGCAGGGGGCCCAGGTCCGATCCCTGGTCAGGGAACTAGATCCCACATGCCACAACTAAGAGTTTGCATGCCACAACTAAAGATCCCTCATGCAGCATCAAAGTCCTGCGTGCCGCAACTAAGACCTGGCACAGCCAAATAAATAAATAAATATTTTTTTAAAAGAAAGAAAACTAGACCCTACCACATGCCCCCAAAGGAGATCATCTCTCCAAAGAAAAACTCTACCCACTTAAATTTTTTTTCTGATTCAATCTTGATACTAAGTCACAAGCCTCAGTTTAATATCTAATCTCAAGAGACCACTGTATGATATGAGGGGGTTTTTTTAAGTGACTTATTTTCTCGAGAACCTACTGAGAGTGATCATCCTATTAATATTCCTATAAAATGCAGATATTAAAAATATGTGGCCATTCTCCTGCATGTTTACATGAGTGAACTCCCAGCTCCCCTTCAGTTGATTGACAGAACAGGGCAATGTCGGGTTCTTTCTAATCACAAATTCATCACAAATGAGAGTGAGTAGAAAACATACACATAAATAACAGGCTTTTCTGTGAGGAGAAAGGAAGGATTTATGTATTCTCCTCTGTAGGAAACAAAGAGATTTATTAGTGAGGAAGGAGAAAGGCAGAGCCAGTTTAAAGAGGAATGAACCAAGGACAGGAGGAAAAGAAACAAGTGTTTCCCTACCAGATGACCTTATTATTTCAGAAAGTAATATGCTCATGTTTTGAATGTATTTTATGCTGCTACACAGTTATCTTTCTAGAGAACTAATTCTGATAACCTGAAATGATCAACATGGCATAAAATAAATCCTGCAGCT
The DNA here is from genome assembly GCF_949774975.1 of Lagenorhynchus albirostris. Lineage (NCBI taxonomy): Eukaryota > Metazoa > Chordata > Mammalia > Artiodactyla > Delphinidae > Lagenorhynchus > Lagenorhynchus albirostris. The sequence continues at coordinate 85,549,185 of NC_083104.1, read as the reverse complement.
TTTAACTAGCTTTGGACCACTCTCTCGGACTTACATCCAGCCTCTTACTGTGTGAATGGCAGCACGTTTTGCCCAAACGTTTAAAGTTTGATAGTACCAAGTCCTCCTTTTCATTATCAAGTTTCCGGCCCTGATTTGTCACAGTCCCGCTGGTTAGGCTTCTCCCCAGCTAGATGAAGTGAATTGTAAAAATTACTCAGTGGAAACTGAAAGCCTAAAATGAATTGAGATGATTCATTCTGGAGCCCCTTGCTATTTTCGGACTTTTGGACAGAAATGCTGGCATTCAGAAGTAATAAGCCAGCCTGACTTGACACCTTGATTTGTTAACTCAGAAAAATCCACAGTCAGTCCCACTCTGGATTCATGTGGAATTCAATGATGCAAAGGTGATCAAGAGGGAAAAAAGTTACCACATCACTTTTAAAGTTTTACAAGCCAATTTATCATCTGTGCTTTGACACAGCTAGCCCAGCAATATTCTTAAAGGATTCCCAAAGCAGATTACTAAGAATAATAGAATCAGTAACTCATATAGCCAGAATTTCTTTTAATTTATTACACATTTTAAAAATAGGCAAGCCAACCATTCCTCTGAAAGTGAAGTCTGAATGATAGATCAGTGAGCACCTGACCAAACAACAGAGCTATAAGGTCAATATCATAGTCAATCCTGAAAGGGAAAAAACTGATCAACCACTTACAGGATATAGTTTGAGTAGTTCTTCCAGCAGTACTGGTGACTTCAGACTGTTTTGTCCATACTGTCAACAGTGTCTTCCCTTGACCAACCTGAATATTTATAAGATGGTAAAACAAGACCCAGTATAAGGTGTTGGCCACCATGAATTGATTGACAGAAGCACTAATCCAGACCACAGGTGTGATTATAAGCCCTCAACAATTCCTCAGTGTGCCACCAAACCTGTAAGCCCAAACCTCCAAGTTCGCAGCACCATTTAAATGCCCTCTGAAGATAGCAGTGCTGGAAATTTTATTTGTTTAAATAAAACATTATTTATTTAACAGCAGAGTAGGATTTATTGGTGGACATGAGTAAGGAGGGGACATCACCAAAGCTCTCATGAGTGCAGGGCCCAACATCTGTCCAGGGGGTCACAATTAGGAATGTATTTGACCCCATAGCCATCTGGGATGAGCCGCCTTTCTGCCACCATGTTTTCAAATTCATCCACATTACATTCAGTAAATTCCCATTTCTTAGAGATGTGGATCTTCCTGTGGCCAGGGAACTTGAACTTAGCCCTTGTGTAGGGCCTCAATCACCATGCTCCTTGTTCTGTAGCTTGGTGTGGATGGACACTACACCTTGGCCAATGTGGACTCTGGCCACTGTGCCCTAGGGCTTTCCAAACGCACCGTGCATACCTGTCTGGAGCCTACACTGGGGACAGCGTGAGGCCATACATGAATATCCACTGGAAAGGGCTGTCTCCAAGGTCCCTAAGGGCAACCCATAAAGGCAACAGGCTGCATACACTACTGAGGAGGTTGCTGTTTGTAGCCATTACACACCAGACCCCCAACAGGGTAGAATTTTTTTTTTTTTCTTTTTTCAAGTGATCTCTGTTTTTTGAAGTGTACCCAAAACATACCAAGAGCCAAAACTTGGGTTGGTTTTCCCAGCACTCATAACAGTATAGATAGCTAACACCTATAGAGTGTCTACATGTGCCAGGTACTCTTCTCAGTGGTTTGTGTATGTTTAACTCATGCCAACTACATCTGTCTCATTTCAACCACATTCTGGCACTGGGTTGACTGTTAAGACAAGTAGGTAAAAGAGTCCCTCCTCTCTGGTCTTGGCCTTTAAAGGGCTTTACTCTGTCCCTCTTTCAGCAGTGCCCCTCCCCCTTTAGGCCACAGAGTCCAAAGGGCCAAGAGAATATGCCCACCTGGAGCCCACACTCCCCCTCTAGACAGCACTCCTGATGTTGAGACTTTAGACTCTCAGCCTAGACAGCATGGAGCCTCCTTCCCAGAACTGAGCTTCCTCTTGCCTGGGAACGGGTCGTCACTGAATGGATGTGTTGAAATGGATGTGAAGAAATTAATGATTTAATTGATCAATTAACACAGAAACCTTAACGCATGGGTTTTTGGAGATCTCTTCTGATTGCCAAGAGAATTTTTTTAACCTCCTGATTTCATATTCGTTTCCTGGAAAGGTGAAGCTGTCAGTTAAATTCCAGTTAGGTAAGGTGTCTGATAAATTACACTACAGAAAATTGCAGTCAATGGACACAGGTTTGTGACAGTGGCATTTTCTTTGAGAAAACAAAAAGGATTTTAAATTCTTAAACACTTGGTTTCTTTCAGGAAAAAAGATCCTCTTCCAATAACGTTTAATTTTGCTTTTCAAAAAATATACCCAGCATTTTCAAGTGGCAGACAGAATAATTAACCAAATCTCCAAATACCTTTCTGTTCTCTGGCCTCCTGTGGTAGATGTAGTATTTCATCTCTTAGTTATTTCAGTCAGGGTCCTTCCTGATTGTTTTATGGAACAGTGATTACATCATGTTTATAGACTATGCCAGCCCAGCACAGTGCAAACTTTTTCTATCACATCCTGCATATACGAAGAACCAATGGGTATGCTTGTTGGATACAAAACCAGCTAATGGGCTGCAACTGTGAAGCAGGAAGCTTTTCCAAGAAAACATATAAATAACATCATTAGTAGAGGAGACTGTATCTCGTACAGCAGGCTGGGTGTCTGCTTTTCAATCCATAGACTTTAAATAGACCCAACGACTCCCTTAGTCTTCAACTAAGAAAAGCTCAGGGTGCAGAGGCCATCATCCCTTGTTTGTTCTATCACTATGAGAGGCAGCAGCAATCCAGTGGGGGAAAATGCCAGCAGACTATCATGTAACTAGCTGTACTCAAATATTAAAAATGGGACTTTTTTTTTTGCTTTCTTGAATTTGCTTCACACCTTGGAAGCTACCAGCTAGTTTATATAAGCACCAGCCTAGGCCAGATTCAAGCACAACCCCCATCTCAAGTTGCTGGGATGACTACCCAAGCACATTTGAGAGGAGAGTTTCTCAACTGGGCAATTTTGCACCCTAGAGGATATATGGCAATGTCTGGAGACATTTTTGCTTGTTACAACTCAGGGAAGGAGGGGAAGGTGATACTGGTATCTCGTAAATAGTCTACAATGTACAGGACAGCTCCTCACAGCAAAGAATTATTCATCCCCAAATGTCAATAGTGCCAAAGCTACACACCCTGTTCTAGTGGGACAAGGGCATGAAAAAAATGGTATCTAATGCTTCAAACTCTGAAATTTAAGTGGCTTCCTCTCTCAGGTGTTATTACCTACACACACCAAGAAACACTTAGCTTGCTTATCAGCCAGGCTGGGACCACACACATTGAACTTGTGGGTGGTACAGAGTCAAATATAATTCTGTGCTGCTGTATGACACCTTTCCCTATGGAGATCAAAATGCTTTTCAGAAAGAGTTATTCTACCGGGAGAGGGAACTGGGTGTCAGAGGGAATCCTCATTTCACAGATGAGAAAACAGGAGGTTAGGAGAGGTCGTCATTTGCTCAAAGTTATTCAATGAATCAGGTTCAGAGCTCAGGAAACTAAGAGAGACTTGACATTGGAGAGAATTCTGAAAGAATGTAAAAGGACAGAAAAGTACTTTCCGCTGGAGACTGTCTTGGTGGAACAAATTTTTTTCCACACCCTGAGCCCCTGGTGTCAAGAAAGGCAGGGTCTCCTGTGATGGGCAGCTAGTGGTTCTCCCCCGAATCAGCAGCCCCAGAAGAATCCCACAACCCCTCCCTGCCAGCCAAAGAGCCCTCACCTGACAAACCCAATTCCCAGGGCTATTCTCCAGATGTTTATACTGTCAAATGATTTAACAGACTGCAGAAATGAGTTGGTCTGTTCGTTAAAATAGTCATCATAATGAAAAAGATGGTCGGCTTCTGCCCTTATCCTCTGTCAGTCTGTCACGTCTATGGACCTCTTTCCTATCAATCACCGTAGTATACATTATGTAAATTCCAAAGATGAAATGTCAGCCTATGTATCTAATTGTTCTTGTGTGCCATATGGGAAAATGACTGGTGGGCCCTGCTGTTCCCCTTTACAACCAACATTAATTGGCATCTTTGTTATCTAGCCATGGAGATCCTGATTGGAACGATTTTAAGGCTCTAGTAACCCTTTCAACAGGAAACGGTGATTCAGGCTGATTCTAACTGAATGAAAAAAAAACACAGAGAAATCTCAGAAACTTTATGACCCTAGTAACATTTGATCAAGAACTTTCACGAACACAGAGTCCTGTATTATATTTGTTGACCAGGTTAGAGAGGAATCCAAAAGGCTTGGAAATGAACATTTCTGTATTACCCTGCCCCCCCCCCAAAAACAGAGGAGCCCTATAGAAAGAGATGAAGCATATTCCCAGATAACTGTAGAAAATGAAGTGCAGGGGTCATTTTCTCCCACTAATTACTGGGCTACTTTGCGGAACATACATTTTGTCTATCTTCAGGGACAAGATCATGAAATATCAGTGTAAGAATGGATTTTAGAAGTCATCAAATTGAGCATTCTACTGAGGCATGATTCCCACTTAAGATGTCTCCAACAGTAAGCATTGTCTCTGCTTTGATATTTTCTATGAACAGGCATCCACTGCCTTACAAGGTTCCATTTAGATGAGACTAACTTAAAAGCATAAAAGATGCAAACACTGAAGTATCCCAGTGCACCCACCATAGTATAGACAATAGTATCAAAATTTCCCAATTCCTAAATACAAACTCTCTGTCCAACTTCTTAAAGTGAAAATGATACTGAAGCTACCTTCAAGTCCCTATAGAAGTAATCAATCTTCTTGTCTCATTTTCAAATATACACAATATATAAATTAACTTACTTTCATCCCAGAGGACAAGGAATTTTTAACATATTCTGTACTGGGAGAAAAGATCTCCCCTACCTCAAATTATGTCCCATCCTATCCTACATACAAAAAGCTGTGAGTGAAACGGTAAGTGCAAAGCCAACTACCAACATAAAACTCAGTCCCAAAAATTTCAAAGTTCTAGTTGATTCCATGTTCAAAATGGCCCATGTAGTTATTGGAGGAAAATGGCTACATAAAGTCACCACAACTAATGAAGTGAGATAAACAGCAAATGAGACTACCTGTGATATCTGAAATAAAAGTTTATTTTCTCATGCAAGATAAACTGGAATCATTGTATGTACAGCTGGAGGATCTCGTGCTCCGTTTAAACATGACTTCAGATATGAAAAGAGTTGTCTCTCTCTATCCTATATTGACTCTAAAGATGGATAACAAGAAGCTACCATATTGCCCCTAGGTTTTCCCTCCTTGTTTATTTAAAAAAGTGCAAGTAATCCATTAAGGTTAAAGAGATAACATTAAGGAATGCAGCTGCAATGGTTGTACAGTAGATGTCTCTGGTTTGTGCTTACTCTAGGGCCCCGTTTAAAAAGAGCTTTTCAATTTTAATTACAATAAAATGGGCCCTGGAAGAAAAAGCATCTCCTCCAGCAAGGATTGTATTCAGCTTGTTCTCTGTAATTTTGCCCATCACACTGCTGGCTGTTGCTTTTTCCGCAGCTCTTTAATGGTGTCTAAATTGACCAGCTCTGTTGCCAAGGAAACGGACAGGACAATGCTAATAGAAGCTACTTAGGACACAGTGTGAAAAGCTTAGAAATAAAATTGTTTGACATGAAAGGCACTGTGTCAGCAGCCAGGCAACTCTGTTAAAGGCTGCATAAGCAGAAGATGGTTATATGTCTCCCCCTACTCTTTCCCCTCAAAATCTCTCCTAGAAAATGGATTCTGCCCTGGGAGCTTGGACAGCTTTTTCTATCAGAATCACTGTCTTTCTAACTCAAAGCAGAGAAAAATCTTCATGTTGTGGTTTCGAAGCACCCAGAATAGATTTCAATTTGTACCCATGGAAATGAGCTGCTTTTTTTTTCTTCTTTCTAGCAACCAAGTCCTCTCCCCTCATGAATAAACTGCAAATATTCTTCTGAATTTTCTAAGATTGTTAATTAAAATCCACTTGATTTAAGCTGCTTCTCCCATTTTGCACTCACAAACCATAAATTATGGAAGAGGTCAAAGAATGAATGGCAATTTGACATGAAGAAGTTGATTTATTGCTTCAGAAGGAGTTTTTTACCAGATGTGGCAGGAGTCATAAATTAAATGCTAAATGTTATGTATTATTATGCTTTCAGGAATATAAATGTGTCTAAAATGCTATGCAGGTGGAATGATAAAAATATGAATCTACTCTCCTGGCAATTTTAAAAGGCTGTTTAAAGCTGTCAAAAGGAAAATAAGCTGAAAAACTATCTAGATGAGGCCCTCAAATGCCTTTTACAGCACCCCCCTGGTTTAAAAAAGTAACTCTTTCCTGTGATATACTGGACATTGGCTTGTGGTAGCTTGGGTGGGGAAAAGAGATAAAGAATTCTTTCATCTGGAAAAAAGAGAGAGAGAGAAAGAAAGAAAGAAAGAAGGAAAGAAAAATGATCCAGAGAGCTCTGTGCTGCATGACATTATGACATGAATCCAAATCATTATTTCTCATCCACTCCTCTATGGATGACCATAATTTAATTTATCAAACCTCATTTCAAAGCCAATCTGGACACAGATAGAAAATTTGCCTAACTTCACTAGCAGCTGTAGTGGTTATAGTCGTCAAGCTTAAAATATAAAAACAGGAGAAGATTCAGGTATACGAAAGCTTGGAGCAGAAAGAACAGCAGGAGAAAATTTCACTAGAGAGCAGAAGGCTTAAAGGTAAAAGGACTCAACTTTGGGTGGCAGTCCTTTCTGACTTGGAGCTGAGCAGTAGAACTAAAGGCAATGGCTCATTATCAGCTAATGCCTGGGCTTACAGTCCTTTTGAACACAAATGTGAAAAAGGTGGTTGGTCTGACTCCTGCTTCCCTCCTTGCACTCCATCCCCATCTCCCAATTCCCCACCCATCCAAGGGCAAGACAAGCATAGTCTCCATTCATTCAGGACTTCAGCTGAGACATTCCATTCAGGCATGCTTTTCCCAAATCTGAAAATCACCTCCCTGTCTAATACGCATTCCAGCCTCACGGAGAATATACAGGCAATTGCATCCTTGACTTGCCAGTGTTATCCACCATGGCTCATCACTAGATACACTTGCCGTCTGTATCCTGCAGGGCACTGGTGTGAGAGACAGGAGCCAGCTGCATCATGCATGGAACAAAGCCACACAGACAGGCAGTGCATTCACTGAACAATGCTCTGAAGAAAAGAAAGGGTCTCACAAGCATTTGGTGTTCTGAGGAAGGCTGCCAGATTTTTAACAAATAAAAGCACAGAATGCATAGTTAAATATGAATTTCAGACAAACAATGAATAAGTTTTTAGTATAAGTGTGTCCCTTGCAATACTTGGGACATACTCATACTAAAAGAAGTATTCACTGTTTATCTAAATATAAATATTTTTAAAATCCTGTATTTTATCTGGCAACTCTAGTTCTAAGGCAATACCAACTAACTTAAGTTGATCGCTAAATTATGTCAGCCATAGTTGACAGCATCTTGATAAAGAAGGTCTCCATTCCATGGCCATCAATGCAGCCATCACACTCTGTTCCAAAGAGAATAGTAATTATAGTTGTTCCCACCACCAAATCAACAGAATCATGGCTCAGAAATAGTGTGGAAAAAACTGAGTCAGAAAATTAAGATAATGCTCAAAGAGTGCAGGAATAAAAAAAGATATACCACAAGATTTCCAGATGACGAGCACATTCTTCTGCTCCTGAACAACATGGCAGTAAATAACCAGGCATGAAAGGCAAATACCAGGTGGGACCAGGAAATACAATGGCAGCCCCTCTCAGCCTGTGTCCCGGTACCTTTTCTCACCATCTTAAATAAAGGTCATTATGACAGACCTTGCTCAGCTGAGACCTTCTTGTCAATTCCAATTATATTCTATATAAATAATGCCATTTCACCAAAACCTAACAATAGCCATGTGTTCAAAAAGAAACTTTTTGAAAGCTGAGGAATGCCTGCCAAGACAACTTCACAAAATCTCATCGTTTTAGTGTCCCAATGAGAAAAAGATAAACTTCATTCTCAAAAGCTCTTCTCTGTTTCTCAAGACATAGAATTTCCAGATGACCCAGCCATTTTGTTCCCAGGTTTATACTCAAAAAATTTGAAAGCAGGAACTCAGATAGATATTTGTACCCCAATTTTTATAGCAGCATTATTAACAACAGTCAAGAGGTGGAAACGACCCAGGTGTTCATCAACAGATGAATGGATAAACAAAATGTGGTATATCTATACAATGGAATAGTATTCACCCATTAAAAAGGAATAAAATTCTGATACATGGTACAACACAGATAAACCTTAAAAACGTTATGCTAAGTGAAAGAAGCCAGACATGAAAGGACAAATATTGTATGACTCCACTTATATACGGTATCTAGAACAGACAAATTCATAGAGACAGAAAGAAGTTAACAGGGATTGGGGGAAGGACAATATGGGAGGGTTATTGCCGAATGGGTACAGAGTGTCTTTGGCGGATGATGAAAAGGTTCTGGAAATAGATAGAGGTGATGGCAAAACATTGTTGCTTTAAAAAAAGTGCCTCTGCTTTTGGCCTCCTCAGCATCTTCAAACCCCTCCTCCTTTCTATACCCCTACCTTACACTCAAGGGCTCTGGCCACATCTGACCATTGCCACAGCAACTGTGGCCTCCCTGTCAGTAAATACAGAACAAGATTGAGTATTTAATTGAACTAAAACAGTTACATCACAGGGCTCCCTTTCCCAGAACCAACAGAAAAATACAAAAGATAGGTCCCCAGGTCCCTGTTAAGGGAACTTGAGAATATAGTGGGAGCAAAGTGTCCATGAGCTCTCCTATCTATGCCTACTTGTACCCTTGACTGTGACAGCACCTCATGCTCTCAACTGGCTGGGACTCTGTCCCATGTATCTCTTCCCTTGGCTGACTACATTCTGTATCCTTTCACTGTAATAAACTGTAACTGTGAGTACAATAGCTTTCAGTGAGTTCTGTGAGTCCTTCTAGCAGAGTATCAAACCTGAGGCTGGCCTTGTGAACACTCAAATTTGAAGCTGCTATCAAAAGTGAGGTAGGTCTGGGAATTCCCTGGTGGTCCAGTGGTTAGGGCTCTGTGCTTCCAGTGCAGGGGGCATGGGTTTGATCCCTGGTCAGGGAACTAAGATCCCACATGCCGCACAGTGTGGCCAAAAAAGAAAAATAGATAAAATTTTTTAAAAAATGTGAGGTACGTCTTGTGTTAAGTACCTAACCTTACACAGGAAAAATACATTTTTTCAAAAACCCTCTTATTAATCCCTCAGAGAGGTAAAGAAGATATTGTACCCATGAAAGAGTAAAACGATCCATAAAAGGGGTATTCAAAGAACATATGATTTTTGAAATTAAAATTAATGACATAAAAATAGAAAATCCCAATAAAAGAAAATTCCAGTAGAAGAGATTGCTTTGAGGAAAATTCCCAGAAAGTAAAGCAAAAAGACAAAGACTGAAAAAGATAGGAGAGGAAAAATAAGAAAAGTAAAGGATTAAACATCTAAATAATAAAATTACTAGAAGGAGAGACAGAGAAGATGGAGGGGAAATCATCACCAAAGTGAAAGGGAAGGCATACATTTTCAGACTGAAAGAACTAACTAAGGAAACAAGCAGTTGAGGAATATGGATGAAAATAGTTACATCATATGAAATTTCAGAACACTGGGAACAAGAAAAAATGATTCTACAAACTTTCAGAGTGAAAAGAAGTAGTTTTCATTAAAATTATGTATAAATCAGCAGTTTTAAGAAGGCTTTAAGTTTCTTTGGGAAAGGGTCTTCTACTAGTCAATAAGGCCATTTAAAGCATCATACACATAATGACTGCAATTGCTAACCAATTAGCTATAAAAATTTCATTATTTCATAATGATACTCAAATAAAAGGAGAGAGATAACATTTGATAACAGAAGAGGTTTCCAAAGCACCACTCATAACTGTGAAAACTACAGATGGTTCTCAACTAAAGATGGTTCGATTTACAATTTCTTGACTTTACACTGGTGTGAAAGCAGTAAGCATTCAGTAGAAACCGTACTTCAAATTTTTTATTTTGACCTTGTCCTAGGCTGGCAATATGTGGTACAATACTCTCTCACGAGGCTGGTCAGCAGGAGTCAGCCCAAAGTCAACCACGTGATCATGAGGGTATATAACCAATACACTTACAACCATTCTGTTTTTCACTTTCAGTACAGTATTCAATAATTTACATGAGAAATACAATATTTTATTATAAAAATAGGCCTTGCCCAACTGTAGATTAATGTAAGTCTTTTGAGCATCTTTCAGGTAGGCTGTGCTATGCTATGATCTTTAGTACCTTAGTTGTAGTAAGTACATTTAGACATATGACGTTTTCCAAGTACAATGGGTTTATCAGGACATAACCCCATTGTAAATTGAGAAAAATCTGTAGTAATTAAGTGGAAACGATTATCTTATTCTTCTGGTATGAACTGTATAGCCCTCCTGAATGAGGAAGAGTTCACCAATCAGATTTTCAACTAATATAGGAGTAGGAACAATAGAATTAGAAAAATCACCACCTTACAACTTCTATAATGAGAATACTGATTTAGACAATCATCAATAATGGATATTAAAACCTCTAGGTGAAAAATTATGAAGAACTTTACAAAGAAGAGAGGGTACTTTCACTACTTCAGTCACTGCTCCGCCTTAGAATAACTAAAAGTGGCAAACTCTTATCACTTTTGGAACACTGTTGGAAAAATAATTGATCCAGAATCTAATCAAGGATTTAAACCTAACTTCTGGTCTATAAGAAATATAAGAAATAGAGAAACCTACTACAAGAAGGCAATCAACCAAATCCAGAACATGGGACATTCTTGTTATTTTAATAAAAGTCAATGGTATGGGAGGGTGGGAGGAAAAGGGAGGGATATGGTAGAAGAGGAGACTTTGGGGATCAACAGAGACTTCAAAAATATAACCACCAAATACAATGAGAAATATTTTGGATCTTGATTCAAACAAAGCATCTATAAAAGGTATTTATAGACAACAAGAAAACATTGATTATAGATTGTTTTAGTGTGATATAAAGGAATTACTGGTAATTTTGTTAAGTGTGATAATGACATTGTAAGGAAATGCCCTTTATCTTATTTTGAAGATTCATTTTGAATCAGTTAGAGGTGAAATGAGACAATGTCTGGGACTTGTTTTAAAATACTCCAGCAAAACAAACAAAAAAGTAGGTGGAGAGATGAATGGAACAAGTAGGCAACATGTTGACAACTGCTGAAGCTGTTAGTTTTTTGATGAGTACATGGAATTTCCCTGAACTCTGCTTTTTCATATGTTCAGAAATTTTCATAATAAATTTTTGTCTAAAGTTGTGAAGGAAATTATATCCAACTGAGAATTCTAACCTGGCCAATATTTTTATTAAGTGCAACAATAAAATAAAGACATTTTCAGTCATGCAAGATATAAAATAAAGCATCTTTCATACAGTTTTCTACTTTTTTCAGGAAGCTACTGGAGGCTATACCCAGTTAAAATGAGGGAATAAATCAATAAAGAGGAAGATCTTAGATCCAGGGAACAGGGAATTCAATACATGAGAAAGTCAAAGGTGAAAATGAGGGAGGTAAAGTAAAATTTCTGGATGACACTAGAAATAGTAATTAATCCAGATGAGTAGGTACCCGAGGGCTCTAGGAGATGTTTGTTCCAGAAGCAAACTGAAAAATACCAGATGTGAAAAAACATATACAGCATAGATTTACATACTGGTGTGGCAGAGTTTGGGATGGAATTAGTGCGGAGTCCAAAGAAAATCGGCAAATATATTTTTAAAAGATAATCTAAAACTATTTTTTAAATGTTATGCAGGATAGCAAAAATAATCAAAGTATGTTACATGTCTCAGGCATGAATAGTTTTAATATAGTCATGATAATGTAAATATAGAATGTTGATCTATCCAAAATTATGATTAAACTATATTGGGGGGATGGAAAATAGGAAGGATACATGTACAGAATGGGACTGGAATTTAGAAAACTAAATTCTCATCTTCCAGAGTGCAAAGTCAATAGATCATTTTCAAAGCTAAAAGTCAAGAAGTAGTAATAATATCATGTTAAATAGAATTATGATAGTAAATGCAAAAAGTGATGTCCTCTAGGAAGGTGAGAAACAGAAGGTGTGCCATGGATATGCTGGTTTTACTAACAGGCAATGTAGAAATAGTTGACTCTTTTAACTGTACATATGTATGCAGCTTTGATTTAAAAAACTTAAAGAACTTATTTTAAAAGAGTAATATAAACCTATTATTAGAGATACGGTGATAAGTACCAAAATAATCAACTAAGAGTTGAAAGTGATTATCTCAGGGGAATAAGAAATGTGCAAGTGTAGCTTTGATTTTAAAAATTAAAATTTAATAATAAAAATACTAATGAGTCCTTCTGGAGACACCTTGGTCTGATGAAGTAAAAATGGATCTGATCAGGAGGGAAAGGGTTTTATCCTCTTTCAATGTAACAGCACAAGCTAATTATTCCTACAACCAAAGTAATGTTTTCCCCTTCAGGGAGAGCCTTTTTATTTCAATTACACATATATTCACTAACAGGCCCATAAATATTTCTAATTAGCCTGTTTGCTTCCATTTTATGAGACTGCGTTCAAATTAGCACCCACATTCTATAGAAATAGAAGGAGAGTCTTGGAAGATTGTAATTTCCCTCTCAAGGAAGGAAGAAGGAAAAACAGATTTCATGTCCAAAAAGAACTACTTATTAGATTCAAGCCATTTATAATGCATGTTACATGGAGCAACATATTTGTCAAATGTGGATAGAAAGCTAAAAGTGAGTAGCAGTTTCAACCAATTATTTTCAGGTATTCAAGCAAACGTGATAGAAAGGTATAGGAAAAGCATTAGGAGAGAAATAACATGGTGTTCACAGCCCTCCTTCCTCAGGCTGTGATCTCATCTGGCCTTTCCTATTGAAGAAACATCACAGGGAGCTCTGCCATGACCCAAGAATGGTCCCAGAAATCAAGGATTCAAAAGTGCATTAGAGTCTCGAAAGTCAGATGAAGTTAGCATTAACCATATTAGACCACACAGGAAATATGCTTCATCTAGAGATGCCTATAACCTAAAAACTGTTCAATAAGTTACTATCATCATCATCATCATCATCATCATGTTCATCAACACCAATATCTTCATTACAATTTTGGAACACTGCTGAGTGGATATGGCTTAAAAACTGTTAAAAAAAACACACAAAAAAACCAGAATTTTGACACTACAGGAGGTGAATGGAGGTAAATAATCTGAGGCATGTGTCAAAGTAAAGATGAATAGAAGCTTTGACATGGCATGTGATTGTTCAAAAAAATAATAACTGTATTTTTTACTAAATGCTAACTATGGATCAGGCACTGTGCTTGACAGTTTACACACATTATCTTTAACAATTACAATTCTGAAGAGGTGGTGTTATTAGCCCCAAAGAAGCTCTGAGACTCAAAGAGAAGTAATGAATTCTTCAAGGCCCCATAAATGATAATCGTGGAAGCTGGGTTAAGTCCTTTCCATCTGGGTACAAAGCCCTACCACCTTGCAATTCTTCTTCATTTCCACTTGGATAACACTTGACAATTTTCCCCGTGAACTTTTACAAACATTATTGTATTATACTCACATAGCCCTTATTATATAGGAAGGACCTATTACTCTCAACTTTCAAGGAAAGAAATCTTAACTTGGAGAAAATGGACAATTAGCCCAAGTCCACATGGCTAATAAGGAGCAAAGGCAGGATTCCACTCCAGATGGTGGTGTTCTCAACCCATCACACCATCTACAAAAGATTAGGACTGTTGCCTATCCCTATGTGGAAGTTCTAAAATGAACCCATTTTTAGCTTTAAAATAAGACGGCCATATATAACTTATCCCAATAGGGAAACTTGTGAGGATGAAAGGGATGCTATTAGTTATAATGTTGAGCAACAGATATAAAGCAGCCTATCCCAGGTAAGCCAGGGACCTATGTTCACTCTCTCTAGAGAAAGTGCCCTAATTATTCCCATGGAATCATTCTTCCTTGACAGAGTGGGGAAAATAATTGCTATATGCCTCAATTTAATCATCAGGTGAGGAAGACCTTTTGGAAGAAGCAATGCATGTCTCATGCTCTATTTGCCTTCAAAGTTTAATGGTTCACCATTTTCTAGAATAAGAGTCAGCAAATAATAGCCCATTGTCCAAATTCTGCTCACTTGCCACCTGTTTTTGTAAATAAAGTTTTATTGGAACACAGCCATGCCCACATTTACGTATTGTCTGTGGCTGCTTTTGTGCTACCGCAGCAAAGCTGAGAAGTTGCAACAAAGACCAAGTGGCCAACAAAGCCAAAAACATTTACCATCCGGCTCTTTACAAAAAGCATTTGTCTATCCCTGTTGTAGAAGATAAAATCCAAACTCTGCAGTAGGCATATGAGACCCTCCATGATCTGCTCCTGCTTCTGTTTCAGCCTCATCCCTCCTCCACTTTGAACACTATTCTCATTCTCAGCACCTGCCTGCTTGTTTAAAGGCTCTTTTCACACTCTTCTCCCTGTGTTTGGAGTGCCCCAGTTCTCACCTATTGCTTCTGATGAACACTTACAGGTTGTGGTGAGGATTAAGTATTGTGAGGATTAAGGGCTTAGAAGAACATCTAACACACAAGGAAGCACTCAGTTAATGTACTTTATTACTGTTATTATTATTGTCTTATTTTTTGCAACATAATTTTAAAAAGTCACCTGAATTCTCCCATTTTTCATTTTGCCATCCATAAAAAAATAAATAAATCTATTACTGTGTCCTACAGAAAGACTGGCACTCAAAAGTGTTAGCAAACTGTAAAGTGCAGAACATACAGGTTTTAATATTAAAAGATTTAGCTGTTCAGGATTTTCCCTCATTGTTTGTTCACACAACCCAAACACTGACTACCCATACAAAAAAAAGGAAGATAAATCAAAAAGCTAAAACCAGAGTCTGAAGAGCTATTTAGGATTATTTTTGACACTGGTATTAACAGTCTCAAACAAAACATCAGTAAGCCCAGTAGTAGCTCAAAAGATGGTACCTGGAAAGAGCAGAGTAACCTCCTTTACAAACTATTGCAGCATCTTCATTATTTATAGAATCTCTGGATTTATGAATGGTTTTTTTACCATCTTGTTTTACACTAATTCCAACTTTTCTCTCTATATTTGTGCAACTGGATACACTATTAGTCATCGAGTTTACTGATAGCAGGGGGGAAAGAACCACATGTTAGAAACACACACCATGCACAACAAATGGATCTTTAATTTTAGGCTGCCATTCCTTTCATTGAGCTCTTCTCAGGGTTTCCTGCAGTGTGAATAATAAGAGTGTCTGGCCTGCTTTTTTCTTACAGATGCATGAACGGGCACTGGAAGCTTTCATCAGAAGTAAAAGGTTTTCTCAAAACAGCTCACTGAGAAAAGGGCTATAGAAGTCTGCACAGGAAGCCATATCACACAAATGTTTATGCCAAACTGGTCTTAGGCACCACGCACTTAATACTTAATTTTGTAGTTGATAACACTGAAACCTAAATATGTATAGCAATGTGTTCAAAACCAGAATCTAATTTTATGCTAAGCTCAACTGTCTAACTGCAAATCCACGTAGTGACCATGAGAGTAACATTGTTATGGGCAGCAGTAGTGCCAATTATTTTCTTTTTTTTTTTTTGCGGTACGCGGGCCTCTCACTGTTGTGGCCTCTCCCGTTGCGGAGCACAGGCTCCAGACGCACAGGCTCAGCGGCCATGGCTCACAGGCCCAGCCGCTCCACGGCATGTGGGATGTTCCCGGACCGGGGCACGAACCTGCGTCCCCTGCATCGGCAGGCGGACTCTCAACCACTGCGCCACCAGGGAAGCCCTATTTTTTTTTTTACAGATAACAATACAGAGATTCAGAGAAATTAGGTAATTTACTTAAATACAAAGTTGGCCAGTTTTTAAACCCAGGTCTTTTGAAAAAGAGATATGTTCTGGGATATTAGCAGGGGCCCACTCAGATATAAGACCGCCTTGCAAATCCAAAGCAGCCAACTCTTACCTTGCTTAACTTCAAAAATGTAACATAAACTTGTCATTTATCACTTTAAAGTTTTTTTTTACAACAACATGATTGATTTTTGACCAAATTAACATAAAGCCAATTAACGTTAAAACCAAAAGAGGTTACATTCCACATCTAAAGGTCACACAGTCAAATCAGATATTTCCAACTCAAAGCCCAGTATTCCAGTCAGAACACACACACCTATGTTACAGAGATTTCCTATTGTTTTTTTTGTTGTTGTTGTTGTTTGTGGTACGAGGGCCTCTCACTGTTGTGGCCTCTCCTGTTGCGGAGTACAGGCTCCGGATGCGCAGGCTCAGCGGCCATGGCTCACGGGCCCAGCCGCTCCTCGGCATGTGGGATCTTCCTGGACCGGGGCACAAACCTGTGTCCCCTGCATCGGCAGGCGGACTCCCAACCACTGCGCCACCAGGGGAGCCCTCCTATTGTTTTTGACATTCAAAGACAGACTTAGGTAAATGTCTCGTTTGTTTAACGTCCTGGGTTCATCTTTTGTTTTGTTTTCCAGCTAGGTATTTTATAAATAAATCTCTCTCAAGATTTAGAGTCACTGAAATTATATATATCTTACCAGTGAAAGTAGGGTCATCTTGCTGATTCGTAGTTATGAAGTTATGATCCTCCCCTCCTTTTTTTTATAATGTGACTTCTGATCTTTCAGAAAAGCCACAGCTTGAATCACATTTATAAAAAGTATCACTAAATTATACCATTTGGGCAAGAAAATCAGTTTAGTAACTTATGATCTCAGTCTCTCCAACTTTTCAGTGCCCATTAATTCTATAATATCATAATTTTTCCCTGCATTGGGAGAGATAAGGAAAGGAAAAGGAGAGAAAGAGAACACAAACCATACCATGATTTTCTGAGTAAACGGAACAAAATAATGTCACGAAAACTGGGTTACATCCCATTAAAGAGACTATCCAGAGCAATAAAACAGTCTATGAAGAAGCTAAAAAGCTCCTCCATGGTGGTCAAAGGGGAAAGTAGGTTTGAACCTGATGGGATTTTATCTCTGAAGTGAATGAACAGTTGCAAGCAGCCAAAGTGTTGGAACACTGTTAAGTGCCAAATCTGCAGTGCAGGCAACATAAGAGCAGCCTTCAATTTCTGAGTGGCAAACATTATCCTTATAGCCCAGATATACATCTCTTGCCTCTTTCTCTCTCCCTCCCTCCCTCTCTCTCTCTCTCACTCTCTCTCTCTCTCTCACACACACACACACACACACACACACACACACAAACACACACACACAAATGGAATGCTGCATCACCATCAACCAGAGTTATTTGGTGACTATTTTGTTGATTGCTTCATAATATTTTAAATTATGTAAAATTCATTTGGAATATCGTTTTTGTCATCCTTTATGAATAACTGAAAAGGGAATTTGGAAGGAAACAACACAACCCCTATATCTTTTTTGTGCCCTAGGTGTCCCTCATCCCCCCCAATCAATCTGCTTTAGTCAAGAACTGAAGTGACAATTTGTACTATCTGATCTTAAGTAGTAAAGAACACAATGAATTTTTACTGAACATCACCAGGCTACATCCTACTTCTCTACCTTAGGAAGGGGTACCAGGAGTGGGGCTGGGAAAGGGATAGACAGAGGAGTTACGGGCCTCTCCCAATCAACAACTAAATGCAGTACATATATTGGGGTTTTTTTCTCAGCGTGTAGCCCGGCAATGGTGCTTTTACAGCAGCACTAAGAAAGTTGCTGGCCACGGACTACCACCACTACCAATCCCCTCCACAATTTACTCACATGTGCTCTGATGTTCAGGCCACAGTTCTGAATTCTATGTCTATCAGCTATGGGTAACATCCCTTCACAGAGCTACTCTGCTTCCAGACACACACAGTTAACTAGACAAAATTCCGTATGGTCCAATATTTAAAAATCACATATCATCCTACTTTGGAGAGATTGAACTTTGCATTTTCAGGAATAGTCTTAACATCTAATAAAATTGAAACAAGGGGTATTTGTATGGACTAAGTTTGGAAAAATATGTCAAACACCAAGTTAATTATTGCCTTCTTCTTAGTAGGGCCTGACTTGTTCTGTTTCAAATATAAACCCCAAGTTTCATGTTTATGGGTAGCTAGTAAGCATCAAAACTATTTCTTGGGCTTCCCTGGTGGCGCAGTGGTTGAGAGTCCGCCTGCCGATGCAGGGGACACGGGTTTGTGCCCCGGTCCAGGAAGATCCCACGTGCCGCAGAGTGGCTGGGCCCGTGAGCCATGGCCACTGGGCCTGTGGGTCCGGAGCCTGTGCTCCGCAATGGGAGAGGCCACAACAGTGAGAGGCCGGCGTATAGCAAAAAAAAAAAAAAAAGACTATTTCTTAACCCTCTTTGAATAAGGTCGTCATTTAACTCTGGGTATCCTGACAAACTTTCCCTTATTTCTAACCTTTTTCCCAGAGTATACTCTAGAAAGAATTGAGCACAGGACTTTTATCTTTTTAAATTGTTTTTGAGGTTATTTCAGAGCTTGAACAAGGCGCATTATTTTAACCATGCCCAATATGGACAAATGCTAAGAAAAACACACAAATGTCTGCCCTTGATCCTTTTGGCCTCCCTCTTCAGTGCCCTTGTGGAATGAAATGTCCCATCCTTGAGGTAGAGGATCTGAAGGTAGCCTTTGGCACCTATGCCATGCCCCATTTTGTTATTATCTATCTACTAATTATCTCTAAATTTTATTGGTTGATAAGGCTTCACAGCTCTCAGGAGTGTTTACATTTTAGTTGGAGGTAGAGGAATGTTGCCTCACTGAAGTAAACCACCTATGGTATGTTCTTAAGTATGAACACTGGAAAGATCTTAAGCAAATATCTCCATGTGATTGGAGATTGAACCATGGATTGAACAATCAACTTATCTTGCTCTACCAAGAGAAGGTCTTCCCTCTTTTCTTTCTTTCTCTTTTTTGTCTCTTTTTTTCAACACATGTTTAGCATTCTTTTAGTGTCTACATCATGCTAGGCATTGAAACAAAGTTGAAGAGGTCAACACTGGAGAACGTGCAGAACCATTCACTGGAGGATTGTTGTTGAAATGAGGAAGCTCCTCTACTCAGGTGTCTGGTCATTCCAATATCCTTAAACCAATATTTAAAATAAATTCTTGAACTTTATCAACCAGCTTTTGAAAACAATGAACTAACAGCCACTGACTATAAAAATTGTTTACTTAGTTCTTAAAATAAACTTATTTGATACAGTTTTGGTTTTCCCCCGAAAACCAGTTTGCATTACAGGTGACAAATGTATCTTCCTAACGATCGATCAGTTAGTTTTACCAGCAGGTGTTTAATTTTCTTCATTTTTCTTAGTAAAAAAGGCAATCTGGATCATACTGTTCTTTGTGAATGAGTGGCGTGGCAGGCAAGCAAAGCCTTTCAAATTTGACTCCAGCCACTGTCTCAGCCCCATCTTGCATCACTTCTTTCCCCCAGACCCACACCTTGCCACCACACTCTCAACCACATGTGTTAAAGCCACTTAAGATTACCTGTGCAAACAGCTCAGGCGTTTAATACCTTCATGATTTTGATCAAGTGATACTTCTGCTTTAAAGGACTTTTCCTCTCCCTCTCCTGTTTACTTTGAAAAAATCCAGCTTATTTTTTAAGTTTGATGTCAAATGTCACCTTCTCTATGAGACTTTCACTGATCCCCACACATCCTAGCAGAGTCTGTCACACAGTCAGGGTGAGGTCCATGTTCTATACTGCATGGGGCCCAGCATCAGCCTAAACTAGCATCCACAGGTATCTGAGTATTTTTGAACTTGTGGGTGAGACTGCATGTGGCTTTTGAATTGGAGGGGTTTCTTTAATTGTTGTTGTCTGCTTTGTTGTGCTGTGCTTGTATGTTTTGGTGCAGTGTTTTGTCTGAAGCTTACAAAGGAAGCAAATTTGTATATATCCCTGAAAGGAGATGATGGGGAAAGCAAATACAACTTGGCATCTGAGTAATTTCTCCAGTTTCATAAACAGAGCTCAAAAAAATTATCTCAGAGCCTATCAAAGGAGAAACTGCAGGGAAAATCCAAAGGGACAACATCAATGAGGGACACAGTGGTTAAGAGTGCTGGTTCTGGAAGTCAAGGTAATCACAGCTACCTAAATATGAATCCTACCACACATCCTCTAAGAAAACTACACATATCAACAAACACAAATAAATCCTTACAATTATCACACTTTCAGCATATATAAAAGATAAAAATCACTATAAATTTAAATTGTCTGTATTTAGAAAAATAAATACCAATTTCCAGCAAAGTTTTCTCTAAAACTCCCACCTATTCAGAAAACTGGGAGTTCGGGGGCAGCAGAAGGAGAGAGAGAATAATATTGAGAAAAAGTATGCAGAGCATAGAAGAGGCGATTAATTAAGCTAAAATCATCCTAAGTGATAAAATACTGATAAAGACTACTGGAAGATCACAGTCCTAACTACAGGGAAAGGACTTAAAATTGGATACAGTGCTTAAGGAGATAATCTTGAAAAGAAACATTCTAGAAGAAAACAATAAAAGGGAAGGAAAGACATGCCCATCGGAGACTGACAGGGGAAAAAAAAAAAAAAGAAGACAGTTACTTTAGGATCCTTCCAGACAATATTTTAAAAGAAGAAATCTTACACACAACTCTTCACCCTACAGCCCCTCCCAGCCATGCCCCCAAGCCACCTATTAAAGAAACTGCAATCTTCTACTCTGACAGAAGATGGCAAACTTGGACAAGAAATCTGGGAAAAAAGCTAAATATAATTTGTCAAGTCAAGCAAACAAATATATAGATATGTGCAGTTTTCTTCTATACAAAGCTACTATAAAAAGAAAACAGCAATTTAAATTTAAAATTTCAGCTAATAAAATTCTCCCAAATAAATGATCATGAATTTGAAGAAAAGTGTAACATAACAAGCAAAACTGAATTATTTATCCTCAAACTATTGGATATATAAAAAGACACATAAAATTAAAAACCCAAAATCTAAGAACGAAAATGGAGACTAAAACAAGAAGAAATGAAACAAGAGTTAGCTGATTTCAGGAAAGCAATAGAAGGTAATACCATATCATAAAGTAAGTTCAATTATATGGTGCCTATGTCATACTCAAAACGGATTTGAATGAAAATTTAATGAGAAGCATTAAAGAAAACTAAGAAAACAACAAAGAGAATTTGAAAGTTTTAAAAAAAGAAGTAAAAGGAGTCAGGCAGAAATTGGCTAAAGTTTAAAAATTGGCAATGAAAAGTCAACATAGGTATAAGTGGAGATCCTAAAGAAGGAAAACCATACAGTAAAACAGAACTATTATTTTTTTACTATAATTCAAGAAAACCTTCCAAAAATAAAAGAAGACCTGAATCTACATATTATAAGAGCTAACTAAGTTCTGAGAAATTTGACCTAGAAAGATTAATTCTAAAATTTATCCTAGTAAAACTATTCAAATTTAGAAATTAAAAAATCCTCAGGGCCTCCAGAAAAAAATAATTTACAAGGGCAAGAGAATTTGACTAGCTTCATATTTCCCAAAATCAATATGCAAAGCAAGGACAGAATAAAGTAACCTTTATAAGAAGATCAAGAAAAGAAAGTTTGAACCAATAATTTTGTATTCAACCATGCTATCTTTTAAGTATCAAGACTACAGAATTAGAATTTACATTTGAAAGAACTCAGAAAATGCAATACCCATGAGCCCTTCTTACAGATGAGTTTCATCCAACCAAAAAATGCCTGAAGAAACCTAGTCCAAAGTCTCCAAATTTTTAAAGAATGAGAATAATGAATATTCTATATATCAGACTCTGATTACATTTAAAGCAATGATCAGAGGGAAATTCATAGCCTAAAACACTTCTACAAATAAAACAATGTATATAAATTAATTACATTGGTAAAAAGACCATATAGATTTAATAGTAGATCTAATAATAAAGATAGAAACAAGAGTGATAGAGTAATATAAGTAATATATGTTCTGACAAAATAGAATTTTACAATTATTATTTTTATAAAGGGTTAAATGAAGCAGGGAAAAAGGGATTTTTTTTAATATTTAAAAGAAGTACAAGTACAAAGATAACTAGAAATACAAAGTTTTCTAGATTTCAAATGAAACTAGAGTTAAATGTCTGTTAAGTACATCTGGAAAATGTGTAGTTTAAGTCCAATGTTTTCTTATTGATTTTCTATCTGGATGATCTATCCATGGTTTAGAGTGGAGTTTTGAAATCACCTACTATTATGTTGCTGTCCATTTCTCCCTTCAGGTCTGTTAACATTTGCTTTATATATTTAGATATGCCTATAGATGCGCCTATGCTGGGTGCACAAATTTTAACAAAGGTTGTCTTCTCCTGATGAATTGATCTCTTTATCATTATATAATGACCTTCTTCACTGCTTTGTACTGTCTTTGATAAAAGTCTGCTTTGTCTGACATAACTGGCTACACCTGCTTTCTTTTGCCTTCCATTTGCCTGGTATATCTTTTTCCATCCCTGTACTTTCAGTCTATCCATTTCCTTAAAGCTGAAGCTAAAGTGAGTCTCTTGTATGCAGCATGCAGTTGGGTCTTGTTTTTTGTTTTGTTTTGTTTTTTATCCATTCAGCCACTTTGATCACAGAATTTTGTACATTTACATTCAAAGTAATTATCGATAGATATGGATATACTATTCCCATTTTATTAACTGTTTTCTGGCAGATATGTAATTTATTTTTTCCTTTCTTCTTCTCTTGTTCTCTAACTTTGTGATTTGATGATTTTCTGTAATGGCATGTGTAGATTTCTTTCTCTTTTGTGTATCTACTATAGGTTTTTGCTTTGTAGTTACCATGCAGCTTATGTAAATCAACTTATATTTATAATAGTCTATTTTAAGCTAATAACTTTAACTTTGAATGTATACAAAAGCTTTTCATTTATATACTCCCATCCCTGCATATTATGTTTTTGATGTCACAATTTATATCTTTTACTCACTGTATCCATTAACAAATTATTGTGGTTATTTAAAATACATATATGTATATATGTCTTAGAAATAGCTTAAAATAGTCTGGTGAGATTGGTTAATATTCTAACTTTTACAGAATGATTATGAATTATGTTTTCATAACTTGGGAGAACTTTCAATGCTCACTAGTGATAGAGAAATCCACCTTATAAATGAACTACTGAAGCAGTTACAAACAGAATACTAAAACAGAATATCACCCCAAAAGGTCTGGAAGGAAGGAATAAACTAATAGTATTTTAAATCAAAACAATCCAAATTTTCAGATAAATTTAAGCTACTTAGCCTAAATTCTACCCATAGTCCTAATGATATACAATTTACATAAAATAAATTCTCACAAATTCTCATTTGAGTTCTTATAAATTTGTTGCAAGAAAACCTATGAATGTTGAATATATTTACCCACTGACAGACTATACATTGTCACATTATGATTATATCACATACTGTTGAAATTAATGTCATATACACAGACATATGCTTGCAAAGTACAAGTTACATTTCAAAAAAAAAGACCCCATTAGACATACACATACATGATATACTTCCAGGAGATTGAATGTATTGGAAAGACACCAATAAAGGGCAGACTTAGCATCACTTAGGAAAGGACCATACAGAATATTTATAAACACAAATGTGGCTCTTGAATTCCAAGGTATACACCATGGGTAAATGTGCTAAGGATCCTGCAACTGGAAATACAAGTATACTTAAGATCTAACACTTCAGCTTACTAAAAAGCCAATAGAAGTGAAAGGCTTCTGGAGGTAGACATCTAACCCAAGAATCTGGAGATCATAAAGATATCAGCTGTACATTACTTCTTTCTAAGACTTTTGCAGCAAGATCCATAATAAGTCAATGGACTTATATCCAGTCTTACGTTTTGTCTCTTTTTCTGACACTGATGGCCATGTTCTCTCCGTTGGGTTTGTTTGAGTTACTGGATTATTAAAATGGCTAATCCTTTTTGCCCTTCTCTAGATAGACTTCCTTTCTGTCTTTTAAAACTCCTTAATTTGCCATTATCAAACAACTGAATGGATGACAATCTTTCCAACTGTTGAGTTTGCCATTTGACCCTAAGTCCCACTATTAGGATGAACCTTAATACATCAACATGCCTTAACTGGACCTAAGTCTCAATAATTAGCTGCTTCTATTCATTTGTCATAGAATCTCAAAGAAACTCAAAGAATGTCAGGGGTAGAAAGGGACACAGAACTAATAATACAAACTATGATCCAATTATTTTCTCATAAAATCTATATATTCAGAAACCATTACATTATGTTTATGTTTAATTATACCAAGGGTGAAACCAATTAAAATGTAATAGTGATTCCTAACAACCTCTCAGTCTGCTCAATGTGCACCCTTATGATTATTCTTCTTGTGCGATCACAGAGCCTTCCCATTCTTACCCGAAGTGTGTCCTAGACTTTGACACATTTATCCAGCCTTTTCAAGTATTCAAAATGAATTATTAAAAGTCTGATATAGTTACTCACCACAGGGATCCAAGACACCAAATTTCATCAGTTCCTGTAAAGATTCCAACTCTACATTAAGATATATGATCTGCAATTAATCTCTCACTATGCCCCAAGTAACAAACAAAACAGTTCAAATTTTAGAGACCAAAAAAAAAAATCAACATAAATACCTGAGCTAGAATATTCCTAGACAATAAAATTGCCTTTAATTATGTAGTCATTAAGCAAAATGGAGTTTGGAAGGTAACTCATACCTGGGGAAGCACTTCAAGAAAAATGGGATAATCAGTTAGTCAGCTGAGCTCTTTGGGTGACCAAACTAAATTATGAGGTCTAATCTCTTGGTTAGGTATATGGGAACTAAAGACCTGAATGTAGAGTGGATTTCAAATGTTACTTGTGATCCTTGTAATTGTGGTCGTCTTCCTGTCTTATATCTGGGTGCTTATATATTACTACACTGCCATTATCCTAAGCCAGGAGTAAAATTTCTGAGTCATAGGGCATATTTATGTTCAACGTGTATGATACCAAAGATTCATCCAAAGTAACTTCACAATTTTATTTCACCTACAGTGATGAGGCTTCCAATTACTCTACATTCGTATCAATATTTAGAAGTGACACTCCTAAATTATAACCATTATAGTGGATAAACAATGGTATTCTGCCAGCTTTAATTTACATTTAATTCACGTTCTCATTTGCGGTTGAGCACAAAGGTTTGTTTGGCTTTTGGACAGCCTCTTTGTAAAGTGTTGGTTCAAGTCTCTAAACATTTTTTTCTTCAATTACCTTGCCTTATGGATTTGTAGGAGTTTTCTATGTATTCTGATATAAACCTTTTGCACCTGTTCGTATCATAAATCTCTTCTCCCAGTCTGTGACTTGCCTTTTCACTCCCTTAATGGTGTCTTTTGGTGAAAAGAAGTTCTTAATTTTAATGTATCTTTCTCTTTAGTGATTTTGTTTCCTGTTTAAGAAAACTTTGTCTATCCCAAAGTAATAAAAATAATCTCTTATTCTTTTTCTAAATTCTTTATTATTTTATATTTCACATTTACATATGCCTTCCACATGGTATTAGATTTTGCCATGATGTCATTAAGGATAAAGTTTCATTTCTTTTCCATGTGAATTTCAAATTGGCCTGGCACTATCCAATGGAAAGATCATCCTCTACCCATTCCTCTGAAGTGCCACTTTTATAGTAAATCAAGTGTCCATTACATATAGATCTCTCTTTATACCAATATACAATAATAATTACTCTAGCTTTGTAATAAGTTTTGCTGTCTGTTAGAGGTGTCCTTCCAAAATTGTCATGGCTATCCATGGCCTTTCTATTTCCATAAATATTTCAGAACTAGCTTGTAAATTTCCACAAAGAAACACCTACTAGGGTTTAGATGGAACATACCTTCCAATTCACTAATCTTATCTTCTGCTGTTTCCAGTCTGTTGTTACACCCATCAGACGAATTCTTAACTACAAATATTTTATTTTTCAGTTCTGGAATATTTAATTGATTCTCTTAATGGATTCCAATTCTCTATTGAAATTCTCCATATTTTTATCTATTTTGTTCATCTTTTCCTCCATATTCTTAAACATATTACTCAGTTATTTTAACCATATCTGATACCTCCAATAACTTTACCACCCATATGTCTTTTCTGTTATCTGTTTTCCACCCCTTCCTTCCCACCTCCCCTGCCACCGGCTGTTACTTTAACATGCCTCATAAATTTGTATTGGCTGCTTGACCTTGTGGATAAAATACTGTGCAGGATCTGGATGATGTTATATAATCTTCCAAAAAGGGTTAAAATTTTGCATTTATATGTTGGGTTTTTGTTCATTCACTTGTTTGCTGTTGTTTGTTCTAGTTGGTTCTGTTTCATTTTGTTTTACAGGAAGGTAGCACAGGAGCAGATCGTTTGATTCTGCCAAGCCTTTGTTTTAGGTTATATTACCACTGGGCTACTTTAGTTTCCCCTTACTACTGGAGTGCAACACTCACTCCTAAAACATTCACTTTGCTTTTGGAGTGTGGCTATTACTTCTAGAGCCTCCGTAGTCCCAATATTAAGCCCAGAAGATTTACCAAGATGTTTATCTTGAGGGACACAAACTTGAATCTATTTTTTTCTCAGTACCTAATTATTGCTCAAATCTCTACTCAGATCTTCTGACTCCTAGCTGCTATTTTCTGCTGGGTCTCTTTGAGACTCACATCTTACAAGTGCACCTTAAAAGTTGGTTGACTACTTAAAGGGAAGTTGTAAACAGATTTGGGGTCTCCTTTTCTATATTTCCCTCATCGCTGAGATTTTTCCTCTCTCTAAGGTATTGACCAGTTGCTTCGTGGCCCTGAACTCTTACCTCTGTGCCAGCAGAGCAAACTGCCACATTCTGATTCATTACCAAATAGAGGATTTGTAGATGTGATAAGTTACCATCCCCCAATCTTATAGCCTTAATGAACCAATCTATTCATAAGTAACACAACATCCCATGTATTTTTGTTCCTGAGTCACTTTACTAACTGGAACACTGACCTAGAATCAGGCAATGCTAAAACTAGAAAGGATTACATAGATTTTTTTCATCCAACACCTTCATTTCAAATATGAGAAAAATAAGCTACACCCAGAGATTAAATAATAGGTCCAAAATCTCTAATATTCTATTAAACAAATAAACTCCTACTTCCAAAGCTTTATATAGATTCTCTCATTGTGCTACATCTTATCATTTTCTTCTCTCCCTCGCATTCTTTCTTTTTTTAAATTTTTTTAAAATTTATTTATTTATTTATTTTTGGCTGAATTGGATCTTTGTTGCTGCACACGGGCGTTCTCTAGTTGTGGCGAGCAGGGCCTACTCTTCACTGCAGTGGCTTCTCGTTGGGGAGCACGGGCTCTCGGCGCATAGGCTCACTAGTTGTGGCTTGCGGGCTCTAGACTGCAGGCTCACTAGTTGTGGCGCATGGGATTAGTTGCTCCAGGCATGTGGGATCTTCCTGGACCAGGGCTCGAACCCATGTCCCCTGCACTGGCAGGTGGATTCTTAACCCCTGCGCCACCAGGGAAGTCTCTCTCCCTCTCGTTATAATAAGGCTTTTTAAATTGATCATGAATTTTTCTAGTTACTACCACAAAGTGACAATTCTACATCCTCACTGTTCAATATGGTTATTCTTGAAAAACTTATCTCCCTAAGTATGTTGGTTGCTTAAGCAAATTTTGATAATGTTATGCTCACTGCTCTCCCTATCCTTGAAGTGACAGTAATAAGGATTTCTTCTTCAGCTGCATCCAAGAAAATGTTTGCCTCATTAGCTCAGGAAACACTGTCACAAGCTAATTCATTCAGTAGCAGAGGTAAGAACAGATAGCATATGGTTTCACTCTGCAAATGTGCTCTCAATACATTAAAAAACAAAACAAAACAAAACAAAGCAACACATTTATCTATGTCTTTGCCACTGTGGAAATAATGTCCAACAAACAAAATCTATACACGGTAACTGTCACACAAAAGTAGCTTTCATTTCTTTCCAAAATAGACAACTTGGCCTACAAATTAATTCATCTTCTCATGAAAACTCAGCTACTGTTGGAATTAGAACCAGAGTCTTATGGAAGAATTGATACAGACATAGTCAGCTGGATAAAGTTTCTGTTTCTTCTGAGCATACAGGGGCAATACTTTTTTTCCCTGATATCCACAAGTAATATATCTAATAATAAAACTACCAACAGAAGTCACAGTAAAAACTGCTTTTTCCCTCCTGGCCAAAGAATTAGGCAAAATTTACCAGCCTCCCCACTTATAATTAGATGTCATTGTTTTCTAGTCGATGGAATGTGGTCAATTTCAGATCTGGCCCATGAAGACCTCCCAGCTGTGATCCTACTCTCTTTCTCCATCTGTCAGGTACATGCAGAGAAAGATGGGCCCTTTAAGGTGGTAGATCCTTATGATGGAAGATGCCTGAAACCCAGAGTAACTTGTAGAGAAGAGTTTCCCAAACGCTGTTACTGTCGATCTACACTGGACTATGCTATTTTTAGAATTTAAGGTACTATTTTACTTCTTTGCAATATAGAAAGTTTCCTTCCTAATCCCTACAACTTCTATTTCTTTTTCATGATTTATTTCACTAGCTATGTTCTGAGGTAAAATGTTGAATAGAGGTGGTGATATCTGGTATCTTCTTATGCTTCATATTCAAAGAAATGTTTTCAACAGCTTGCCATTATGATGTTTGCTGTAGGGCTTGTTAGGCACGCTTCATCAGATTAAAGCTTTCCCTTTATTGATACATTGCCAAGACATTTATCACAAACAGGATTTAATTATACACTTTTCTGCATCTATTTAATAAACTGCACGTTTTTTCTTTTATTTTATTAATACGGTGAGTTACACTGAGTTAATAATATTAAATGAACCTTGGATTCCGGGAATAAAACAAGCTTAGCTTAATGTACTATCATCTTTTATTTTATATAATATATTATCATTTTTATATCATATTTGGTGTTCTCTGTGTTATTCAGGATATTTCCATCCATATTTGTGAAGTTTGCTAGTAGTATTCCTTTCTTATAATACCCTTACTCGGTTTTATTGATAAAGTGATGCTGGATTCATTCATTCTCATGAGTTGGAGACTGCTTCTCTTTTTCTTTATTTCTGCTGGATTTTCTGTTAATATTTGACAGAATTCATGTTTAAAGCAATGAGTACCTAAAATATTCCTTGTAGAAACATTTTTAATTGTACATTCAATATCTTGAATAGTTAGAAGACTTCAAATTTTCCACAGCTTCTTTATATTTTATAAAGTTGAAATTCCCTAGGTATTTGCCCATGTGATTTAAATTTTTTAATTTACTGGCACAAATAATGTGTTATTGATCATACCTTCACATCATCATTACATCAAGATTTGTACTAATGTCCCCTTTGTTATTTCTACTGTGTCCTTTCTCTCCTCTTTTTTTTAAACTCAGTCTCACTAGAAGTTTATCAATTTTATTAGTCCCATCAAACAACCAGTTTTGGCCTTGTTGATCATCTCTAGTGTGTATTACACATTTTAAATTTCTACTGTTACAATTTTATTTCCTTCCATCAACTTTTGTTGAGTTTATTTTCCTATATTTTCTAACTTTTTTTAACATCTTTATTGGATTATAATTGTCTTACAATGGTGTGTTAGTATCTGCTGTATAACAAAGTGAATCAGCTTTACGTATACATATATCCCCATATGCCCTCCCTCTTGCATCTCCCTTCCACCCTCCCTATCCCAACCCTCTAGGTAGACAGAAAGCACCGAGCTGATCTCCCTGTGCTATGCAGCTTCTTCCCACTAGCAATCGATTTTACATTTGGTAGTGTATATATGTCCATACCACTCTCTCACTTCGTCCCAACTTCCCCTTCCCCATCCCCGCGTCCTCAACTCCATTCTCTACATCTGTGTCTTTATTTCTGTGCTGCTCCTAGATTCTTCAGAACCATATTTTCCTCCTATATTCCATATATATGTGTTAGCATATGGTATTTGTTTTTCTCTTTCTGACTTACTTCACTGTGTGTGACAGACTCTATGTCCATCCACCTCACTACAAATAATTCAATTTCGTTTCTTTTTATGGCTGAGCAATATTCCCCTGAATATATGTGTCACATCTTCTTTATCCATTCATCTGTCAATGCACATTTAGGATGCTTCCATGTCCTGGCTATTGTAAATAGTGCTGCAATGCACATTGTAGTACATGACTCTTTTCGAATTCTGGTTTCCTCAGGGTATATGCCCAGTAGTGGGATATCTGACTCATACAGTAGTTCTATTTTTAGTTTTTTAAGGAACCTCCATAGGGTTCTCCATAGTGGCTGTATCAATTTATACTCCCACCAACAGTGCAAGAGGGTTCCCTTTTCTCCACAACCTCTCCAGCATTTATTGTTTGTAAATTTTTGAATGATGGCCATGCTGACCAGTGTGAGGTGATACCTCGTTGAAGTTTTGACTTGCATTTCTCTAATGATTAGTGATGTTGAGCATCCTTTCATGTGTTTATTGGTAATCTGTATACCTTCTTTGGAGAAATGTCTATTTAGGTCTTCTGCTCATTTTTGGATTGGGTTATTTGATTTTTGATATTGAGTTGCATGAGCTGCTTGTATATTTTGGAAAATAATCCTTTGTCAGTTGCTTCGTTTGCAAATCTTCTCTCCCATTCTGAGGGTTGTCTTTTCATCTTGTTTAAGGTTTCCTTTGCTGTGCAAAAGCTTCTAAGTTTCATTAGGTCCCATTTGTTTAGTTTTTATTTCGATTTCTCTGAGAGGTGGGTCAAAAAGGCTCTTGCTGTAATTTATGTCATAGACTGTTCTCCCTATGTTTTCCTCTAAGAGTTTTATAGTGTCTGGCCTTACATTTAGGTCTTTAATCCACTTTGAGTTTATTTTTGTGTGTGGTGTTAGGGAGTGTTCTATTTTCATTCTTTTACATGTAGCTGTCCAGTTTTCCCAGCACCACTTATTGAAGAGGCTGTCTTTTCTCCATTTTATATCCTTGCCTCCTTTGTCATAGATTAGTTGACCATAGGTGCATGCGTTTATCTCTGGGCTTTCTATCCTGTTCCATTGATCAATGTTTCTGTTTTTGTGCCAGTACCATACTGTCTTGATTACTGTAGCTTTGTAGTATAGTCTGAAGTCTGGAAGCCTGATTCCTCCAGCTCCATTGTGCTTTCTCAAGATTGCTTTGGCTATTTGGGGTCTTCTGTGTTTCTATACAAATTGTGAAATTCTTTTATCCTAGTTCTGTGAAAAATGCCATTGGTGGTTTGATAGGGATTGCACTGAATCTGTATACTTCTTTGGGTAGTATAGTCATTTTCACAGTGTTGATTCTTCCAATCCAAGAAGACAGTATATCTCTCCATCTGTTTGTATCATCTTTAATTTCTTTCATCAGTGTCTTATAGTTTTCTGCATATAGGTCCTTTTGTCTCCTTAGATAGGTTTATTCCTAGGTTTTTTATTCTTTTTATTGCAATGGTAAATGGGAGTGTTTCCTTAATTTCTCTTTCAGATTTTTCATCACTAGTGTGTAGGAATGCAAAAAATTTCTGTGTATTAATTTTGTATCCTGCTACTTTACCAAATTCATTGATTAGCTCTAGCAGTTTTCTGGTATCATCTTTAGGATTCTCTATGTATCATGCCATCTATGTATCATGTCATCAGCAAACAGTGACAGTTTTACTTCTTCTTTTCCAATTTGTATTCCTTTTATTTCTTTTTCTTCTCTAACTGCTGTGCCTAAAACTTCCAAAACTATGTTGAATAAGAGTGGTGACAGTGGACAACGCTGTTTTGTTCCTGATCTTAGAGATAACAGTTTCAGTTTTTCACCATTCAGGAACGATGTTGGCAGTGGGTTTGTCACATATGGCCTTTATTATATTGAGGTAAGTTCCCTCTACGCCTACTTTCTGGAGGGTTTTTATACTAAATGGGTGTTGAATTTTGTCAAAAGCTTTTTCTGCATCTATTGAGATGATCATATGGTTTTTCTCCTTCAGTTGGTTAATATGGTTTATAACATTGATTGATTTGTGTATATTGAAGTATCCTTGCATTTCTGGGATAAACCCCACTTGATCATGGTGTATGATCCTTTTAATGTGCTGTTGCATTCTCTTTGCTAGTATTTTCTTGAGGATTTTTGCATGTATGTTCATCAGTGATACTGGCCTGTAGTTTTCTTTCTTTGTGACATCTTTCTCTGGTTTTGGTATCAGGGTGTTGGTGGTCTCATAGAATGAGTTTGGGAATGTTCCTCCCTCTGCTGTATTTTGGAAGAGTTTGAGAAGGATAGGTGTTAGCTCTTCTCTAAATGTTTGATAGAATTTGCCTGTGAAGCCATCTGGTCCTGGGCTTTTGTTTATGGGAAGATTTTTAATCACAGTTTCAAGTTCAGTGCTTGTGACTGGTCAGTTTATATTTTCTATTTCTCCCTGGTTCAGTCTCGGAAGGTTTCACTTTTCTAAGAATTTGTACATTTCTTCCAGGTTGTCCATTTTATTGGCATATGGTTGCTAGTAGTAATCTCTCATGATCCTTTGTATTTCTGCAGTGTCAGTTGTTACTTCTTTTTCATTTCTAATTCTGTTGATTGGAGTCTTCTCCCTTTTTTTCTTGATGAGTCTGGTTAATGGTTTTCAATTTTGTTTATCTATTCAAAGAACCAGCCTTTAGTTTTATTGATCTTTGCTATTGTTTCCTTCATTTCTTTTTCATTTATTTCTGATCTGATCTTTATAATTGCTTTCCTTCTGCTAACTCTGGGGGTTTTTTGTTCTTCTTCCTCTAATTGCTTTAGGGGTAAGGTCAGGTTGTTTATTTGAGATGTTTCTTGTTTCTTGAGGTAGGATTGTATCGCTATGAACTTCCCTCTTAGAACTGCTTTTGCTGCATCCCATAGGTTTTGGGTCATCGTGTTTTCATTGTCATTTGTTTCTAGGTATTTTGTGATTTCCTCTTTGACTTCTTCACTGAACCCTTGGTTATTTAGTAACATATTGCTTATTTCTTTACTTAGTTATTTAGTTACGTATTGGTTATTTAGTAACGTATTGTTTAGCCGCCATGTGTTTGTATTTTTTTACAGAATTTTTCCTGTAATTGATATCTAGTCCCATAGCATTGAGGTCAGAAATGATACTTGATATGACTCCAATTTTCTTAATTTTACTAAGGCTTGATTGGTGACCCAAGATATGATCTATCCTGCAGAATGTTCCATGAGCACTTGAGAAGAAAGTGTATTCTGTTGTTTTGGGATGGAATGTCCGATAAATATTAATTAAGTCCATCTTGTTTAATGCATTATTTATAGCTTGTGTCTCCTTATTTATTTTAATTTTGGATGATCGGTCCATTGGTGAAAGTGGGGTGTTAAAGCCCCCGACTATTACTGTGTTACTGTTGATCTCCCCTTTTATGGTTGTTAGTATGTGCCTTATGTGTTGAGGTGCTCCTATGTTGGGTGCATAAATATTTACAATTGTTATATCTTCTTCTTGGATCGATCCCTTGATCATTATGTAGTGTCCTTCTTTCTCTCTTCTAATAGTCTTTATTTTAAAGTCTATTTTGTCTGATATGAGAATTGCTACTCCAGTGTTCTTTTGATTACCATTTGCATGGAATATCTTTTCCATCCTCTCACTTTCAGTCTGCATGTGTCCCTAGGTCTCAAGTGGGTCTCTTTTAGACAGCATATATATGGGTCTTATTTTTGTAACCATTCAGCCAATCTATATCTTTTGGTTGGAGCATTTAATCCATTTACATTTAAGGTAGTTATCGATATGTATGCTCCTATTACCATTTTCTTAATTGTTTTGAGTTTGTTATTGTAGGTATTTTCCTTCTCTTGTGTTTCCTGCCTAGAGAAGTTCTTTTAGCATTTGTTGCAAAGCTGGTTTGGTGGTGCTGACTTCTCTTAGCTTTTGCTTGTCTGTAAAGGTTTTAATTTCTCCATCGAATCTGAATGAGATCCTTGTTGGGCAGAGTAATCTTGGTTGTAGGTTTTCTGCTTTCATCACTTTAAATATGTCCTGCCACTCCCTTCTGGCTTGCAGAGTTTCTGCTGAAAGATCAGCTGTTAACCTTATGGGGATTCCCTTGTATGTTATTTGTTGTTTTTCCCTTGCAGCTTTTAGTATTTTTCTTTGTATTTAATTTTTGATAGCTTGATTAATATGTGTCTTGGCCTGTTTCTCCTTGGATTTATCCTGTATGGGACTCTCTGTGCTTCCTGGACTTGATTAACTATTTCCTTTCCCATATTAGGGAAGTTTTCAACTATAATGTCTTCAAATATTTTCTCAGTCCCTTTCTTTTTCTCTTCTTCTTCTGGGACCCCTATAATTCGAATGTTGGTGCATTTAATTTTGTCCCAGAGGTCTCTGAGACTGTCCTCAATTCTTTTCATTCTTTTTCTTTATTCTGCTCTGCGGTAGTTATTTCCACTATTTTGTCTTCCAGGTCACTTATCCGTTCTTCTGCCTCAGTTATTCTGCTATTGACTCCTTCTAGAGAATTTTTAATTTCATTTATTGTGTTGTTCATCAGTGTTTGTTTAGTTCTTCTAGGTCCTTGTTAAATGTTTCTTGTATTTTCTCCATTCTATTTCCAAGATTTTGGATCATCTTATCATTACTCTGAATTCTTTTTCAGGCAGACTGCCTATTTCCTCTTCATTTGTTTGGTCTGGTGGGTTTCTACTTTGCTCCTTCAGCTGCTGTGTATTTCTCTGTCTTCTCATTGTGCTTAAGTTACTGTGTCTGGGGTCTCCTTTTCGCAGACTGCTGGTTCATAGTTCTCATTGTTTTTGGTGTCTGCCCCCAGTACGTAAGGTTGGTTCATTGGTTTGTGTAGGCTTCCTGGTGGAGGGGACTGGTGCCTGTGTTCTGATGGATGAGGCTGGATCTTGTCCTTCTGGTGGGCAGGACCACGTCCGGTGGTGCGTCTTGGGGTGTCTTTGAACTTATTATGATTTTAGGCAGCCCCTCTGCTATTGGGTGTGGTTGTATTCCTGTCTTGCTAGTTGTTTGGCATGGGGTGTCCAGCACTGGAGCTTGCTGGTCGTTTAGTGGAGCTGGGTCTTAGCATTGAGATGGAGATCCCTGGGAGAGCTCTCACTGAGTGATATTACTTGGGGCCGGGAGGTCTCTGGTGGTCCAATGTCCTAAACTCGGGTCTCCCACGTCAGAGACTCAGGCCTGACACCCGGCCGGAGCACCAAGACCCTGTCAGCCACATGGCTTACATGTAAATGGGTTAAAGTCTCCAATCCAAAGGCACAAGGTGGCCAGCCTTCTGCAGTCTGCTCAGTCCTCCAGCCGCGTCTTGTCCTCCAGGCCTGGTTGATATGGAGAGCCTGCCTTGGATCCAGGTTCAGTTACATTCCCTAGCATGTAGAAGAAGCAGCTGTCACCCCCCATCCTCCCCTATTCCCGCTGCAACTCGTCACAATCCTGTTTTCTAGCTTTTTGAAAGAGATGCTTAGCTCTCTAATTCTAAGCCCTTTATTTTATTAAAAAGTGTATTTATGCTTCATATATATATCTAAGAACTTATTTAATTAGATCTCACACATTTGATATGTTAAGTTTTTAATAGTTGACTCTTCTAATGCAGATATCTGCAACACCTCTGGGTCTGTTTCTATAGTCTATTGTGTCTGAAGGATTACATTGTCTTATCTCCTTGTATAGCTCTTTATTTTTTATTGAGTGCTTGTCATTGTGGTTTTAAATTTACCTGTAGAAATAACTCTGCTTTTGATAATTAGAAGGATACAAAGTTCCTCCCTAAGAAGTTTTTTATTTCCTCTTACCAGATTCCTATGGGTGTTAGCAGGCTGGGATCGCCTTTATCACAATTTTAAAGACTGTGATTTTTCCTGGACCACCTATGTGACTCGAAGTTGGGTTGCAGCACATGCAAAAGCTGTTTGACCTCTGATTTTCTTTCAATCCAAGGGGCAGATCCATCAGGCTCCCACTCCAAACCATAGGGAGTTTGCCAGAATGCTCTTTGTAAGCTCTTAACTAAAAGTTACATTCTGTTAGCCCCATGAAGCTATAAAAAAGTGTTTCTCAGACTTTCACTTAAATCTTCTGGATTAGCAAATATCCCAAGACTAAAAAGAGCCCAAAATACTAGATTCACTTCTCTGCATTTCTGTCTTCCAAGATCTTGCCTTGATATCTCTTTGGTAATCTTCCAGTGCCTTTTTAGAAGATTTTTTTTTTTTACATATTACCCAACTTTTCTGATTGTTGTCATGACAGCATTGTTTTGATTTACCTACTCTGCTCTAGCAAACATTATTTACCTTCACTGATTTACAAGAAAGTTAAAATTAAGAAGTTATTTACATGTACATATATTTTAGGTTGTTAAG
Organism: Lagenorhynchus albirostris; assembly: GCF_949774975.1. Classification (NCBI taxonomy): domain Eukaryota; kingdom Metazoa; phylum Chordata; class Mammalia; order Artiodactyla; family Delphinidae; genus Lagenorhynchus; species Lagenorhynchus albirostris. The sequence continues at coordinate 85,512,243 of NC_083104.1, read as the reverse complement.
CAAGTTCTATTTTTTTCCCATTTTAGCAATATATAAGTTGAATACTATGATCATTTGAATGAGATCTTCAAAATCAACATAAAGAAAGATTAGGCCTTGAGATTTCCCTGACCATCCAGTGGTTAAGACTCCACACTTCCACCACAGGAGGCATGGGTTTGATCCCCGGTCAGGGAACTAAGATCCCACATGCCACGCTGCACAGCCAAAAAAAAACAAGAAAAAAGAAAGGTTAGGCCTTTGGGGTTTCCCTTGTTCCTTAGGCTAGATCATAAAATTTGCCTAAGTAAGAAAAATCACACTCGGTGATTCTGCATTCCAATGTTGCATTTAAGTTAGGAGCATTTTATATGCTTGCTCTCTGTAGCATTTAAGCTGCATTATGGAGAACTTAAGATCTTGTATATCTTATTCTGTTTGAGTAATTAGAACACATGCTCTCTTACAGGCAACAAATAAGTTGATCTGACTACTCCTAGGAGTAGAGACAAAGGGTTGCTTAGCAGGTGGTTTTAATCTACCCTCATAGTATCTATCAACTCTTGACTTGTTACCCTCAATCAAGAAGATCTTAGTACAAAAATGATGTGCTTCTTATGCAAATGGAACTTCAAAACAATCCCCTAGCCCTCAATTTCAACCATATTATTGTTCCAAACTCCTCCTAAAAATGAAATTCTAGAGCCATGACTATTACCAGTTCTATGGGGGAACATTTTTGTTGCCCAGATACAGTATATGCATGTCATGAAATTTATATCTAACTCAAGCAGAGCTTTTGCATTAAAAAATAAAACAAAACAGAACTTTTACAGGCCTTCTGGAATACCCAAACCTGGTTTGGATATAGTAAAGGGAATAGGGTAAGACTATAGTACTCTGACATCCTATCACCAACTTCTAGACCACATGTTAAGAGATATTTTCGAATAAATTTCTTTAAAAAATGGGACCAGAATGATAAATGAATGTCACCTACAACCCTCAAGATAAAAATTCAGATAATGCCATCTTTGTCCAACTTGTTTGTGTCTTAGAAGAAATAAGAAACAAACATTTAATGCCAATAGCTGGAGGTGTCGGCACAGCCATTTCACACTAGGAACTCTGGTCTGAATTGCCAAGTGCAAGGTCTCTGCACACCGTACCCTAAGAGCAAGTGAAGCTGGACTGAGCACACACCAAAAAAGGCAAGAGCAGGTCTCTGCAGTTTGCATCTTGTGTGGATAAACCAAGTAGTCACCAACATGATATGGATTTAGAAATGAATAAAGAAAAGAGAATAGAAAAAAGAAAAGAATTATTTACAGTCTTTTGTTTAAAAGTGTGTGTGTGGGAGTCAAGATGGCAGAGTAGGAGGACGTGGAGTTCGCAGCTCCTCACAGGCCGGGGCTCAGGCTTGAGTCCCTGTGGTGGGAACGCTGAGTCCAAGCCACTGGACTAACAGAGAACTTCAGCTCCCAAGGAATATTATTAATTGGTGTGAGCTCTCTGGGAGGTCTTAATCAGCTGGCACCAAGACCCGGCTCCACCCAGCCGCCTGCAAGCTCCAGTGCTAGACGCCTCAGGCCAAACAACTAGTAGCTGATATTAGCACTGTACTAAACATCTTATATATGCTATTTCTAGTCTGGAAACAACCTTGCAAAGTAGCTATAATTATCCTCAGATAAGGAAACAAGTTCAAAAGTGCAAAGCAATGTCAAGACAGAATTCAAGCCAGTTCTCCAAGTTACTTCTCTGTGATGGAACTGCCTTCCTAAAGTCTCTGAGGTCAGAAAGTGCCCCTTCCAGGACACAACCTCCTATTTCTTCTCAACTCTATATTCCATTCATTAAAAAATACTTATTGATCATCTACTATGGGTCTGGCATATTCTAAATGCTAGAAAAGCGGCAGAAAATGACATAGACAAGGTTCTTGTGCTCATAAAGTTTACATTATAGTGTAGAAGAGAAACAATAAACAAGTTAGCAAATACAATTATTTGATAGAGATAAATGTTATGAGGAAAATAAAATGGGAAGTGAGAGCTAGTTGAGATAAAGTAGTTAGGGAAGACATTTCTACAGGACAACTTTTAATCTGGCTCTAAAATGATGAAATAGGACCCAGCCAAGAAAAGACAAGGGAAAAGACTTCCCAGCAGGGGGAACAGGTACAAAGACTCTAAGGTAACACATCTTCTACCTCTGATGTCCACTTCCTTCCCATTTTATCCCTCTTTTAAAAACCTCAGGTGAAAGTAAGTAAAACGACCTGAAAATATCACCCCTGTCAGCAACCCTGACAAATAAAATTAAAAGATGAAATATAAAGGGGGAAGAAACCTTCAAGATGGCGGAGGAGTAAGAGATGGAGATCACCTTCCTCACCACAAATACATCAGAAATACATCTACAGGTGGAACAACTACTACAGAACACCTACTGAACGCTGGAAGAAGACATCAGACTTCCCAAAAGATATATTTTGTTTTCGTCGTTCTCTTTTTGTAAGTGTGTATATGTATGCTTCTTTGTCTCATTTTGTTTGTATAGCTTTGCTTCTACCATTTGTCCTAGGATTCTCTCTGTCTGATTTTTCTTTTTTTTAGTACAGTTTTTAGCACTTGTTGTCATTCGTGGACTTGTTTGGGGGTTTGGTTGCCCTCTTCTTTCATTCTTTATTTCTTTTTTTTCTTTTTTTATTAATTTTTAATTTTTTTCTGTTTAATAATTTTTTTATTTTAATAACTTTTTAAAATTTCTTTTACTTTATTTTTTTCTTTCTTTCTTTTTTTCCTCCTTTTCTTCTGAGCCGTGTGCCTGACAGAGTCTTCGTGCTCTGGCCAGGTGTCAAGCCTGTGCAGCTGAGATGGGAGAGCCGAGTACAGGACATTGGTCCACCTGACACCTCCCGGCTCCACATAATATCAAATGGTGAAAATTCTCCCAGATATCTCCATCTCAACACTAAGAACCAGTTCCACTAATGACCAGCAAGCTACAGTGCTGGACACACTATGCCAAACAACTAGCAAGACAGGAACATCACCCCACCCATTAGCAGAGAGGCTGCTAAATCATAATAAGGTCACAGACACCACAAAACACACCACCGGACACAGTCCTGCCCAAGAAAGACAAGATCCAGCCTCATCCACCAGAACACAGGCACTAGTCCCCTCCACCAGGAAGCCTACACAGCCCACTGAACCAACCTTAGCCACTGGGGACAGACACCAAAAACAACGGGAACTACAAACCTGCAGGCTGCAAAAAGGAGATCTCAAACACAGTAAGTTAAGCAAAATGAGAAGACAGAGAAACACACAGCAGATGAAGGAGCAAGGTAAAAACCCACCAGACAAAACAAATGAAGAGGAAATAGGCAGTCTGCCTGAAAAAGAATTCAGAGTAATGATAGCAAAGATGATCCAAAATCTTGGAAATAGAATGGAGAAAATACAAGAAACATTTAACAAGGACCTAGAAGAACTAAAGAGCAAAGAAACAATGATGAACAACACAATAAATGAAATTAAAAATTCTCTAGAAGGAGTGAATAGCAGAATAACTGAGGCAGAAGAACGGATAAGTGACCTGGAAGATAAAATAGCAGAAATAACTACCTCAGAGAAGAATAAAGAAAAAAGAATGAAAAGAACTGAGGACAGTCTCAGAGACATCTGGGACAACATTAAACGCACCAACATTCGAATTATAGGGGTTCCAGAAGAAGAAAAAAAGAAAGGGACTGAGAAAATATTTGAAGAGATTATAGTTGAAAACTTCCCTAATATGGGAAAGGAAAACTCAGTCAGGTCCAGGAAGTGCAGAGAGTCCCATACAGGATAAATCCAAGGAGAAACACACCAAGACACATATTAATCAAACCATCCAAAAATTAAATATAAAGAAAATATGTTGAAAGCAGCAGGGGAAAAGCAACAAATAACACACAAGGGAATCCCCATAAGGTTAACAGCTGATCTTCAGCAGAAACTCTGCAAGCCAGAAGGGAGTGGCAGGACATATTTAAAGTGATGAAAGCGGAAAACCTACAACCAAGATTACTCTACCCAGCAAGGATCTCATTCAGATTCGACGGAGAAATTAAAACCTTAAAGAGAAGCAAAAGCTAAGAGGATTCAGCACCACCAAACTAGCTTTACAACAAATGCTAAAGGAACTTCTCTAGGTAGGAAAGACAAGAGAAGGAAAAGACCTACAATAACAAACCGAAACAATTAAGAAAATGGTAATAGGAACATACATATCGATAACTACCTTAAAAGTAAATGGATTAAATGCTCCAACCAAAAGACATAGACTGGTTGAATGGATAAAAAAAAAAAAGACCATATATATGCTGTCTCCAAGAGACCCACTTCAGACTGAGGGACACATAAAGACTGAAAGTGAGGGGATGGAAAAAGATATTCCATGCAAATGGAAATCAAAAGAACACTGGAGTAGCAATTCTCATATCAGACAAAATAGACTTTAACATAAAGACTGTTAACAAGAGACAAAGAAGGACACTACATAATGATCAAGGGATCAACCCAAGAAGAAGATTTAACAATTGTAAATATTTATGCACCAAACATAGGAGCACCTCAATACATAAAGCAAATGCTAACACCCATAAAGGGGGAAATCGACAGTAACACAACCATACTAGGGGACTTTAACACCCCACTTTCACCAATGGACAGATCATCCCAACTGAAAATAAACAAGGAGACACAAGCTTTAAATGACACATTAAACAAGATGGACTTCATTGATATTTATCAGACATTTCATCCAAAAACAACAGATTACACTTTCGTCTCAAGTGCTCATGGAACATTTTCCAGGACAGATCATATCTTGGGTCACAAATCAAGCCTTGGTAAATTTAAGAAAATTGAAATCGTATCAAGTATCTTTCCTGACCACAATGCTAGGAGACTAGATATGAATTACATGAAAAAACATGTAAAAAATAAAAACACGTGGAGGCTAAACAATACGCTACTAAATAACCAAAGATCAATGAAGAAGTCAAAGAGGAAATCAAAAATACCTAGAAACAAATGACAATGAGAACACGATGACCCAAAATCTATGGGATGCAGCAAAAGCAGTTCTAAGAGGGAAGCTTATAGCAATACAATCCTACCTCAAGAAACAAGAAACATCTCAAATAAACAACATAACCTTACACCTAGCAATTAGAGGAAGAAGAACAAAAAAACCCAAAGTTAGCAGAAGGAAAGCAATTATAAAGATCAGGTCAGAAATAAATGAAGAAGAAATGAAGGAAACGATAGCAAAGATCAATAAAATTACAAGCTGGTTCTTTGAGAGGATAAACAAAATTGATAAACCATTAGCCAGACTCATTGAGAAAAAAAGGGAGAAGACTCCAATCAATAGAATTAGAAATGAAAAAGGAGAAATAAAAACTGACACTGCAGAAATACAAAGGATTATGAGAGATTACTACAAGCAACTATATGCCAATAAAATGGACAACCTGGAAGAAATGGACAAATTCTCAGAAAAGCACAACCTTCCGAGACTGAACCAGGGAGAAATAGAAAATGTAAACAGACCAATCACAAGCACTGAAATTGAGACTGTATTAAAAATTTTCCAACAAACAAAAGCCCAGGACCAGATGGCTTCACAGGCGAATTCTATCAAACATTTAGAGAAGAGCTAACATCTATCCTTCTCAAACTCTTCCAAAATATAGCAGAGGGAGGAACACACCCAAACTCATTCTACGAGGCCATCATCACCCTGATACCAAAACCAGACAAAGACGTCACAAAGAAAGAAAACTACAGGCCCATATCACTGATGAACATACATGCAAAAATCCTCAACAAAATACTAGCAAACAGAATCCAACAGCACATTAAAAGGATCATACACCATGATCAAGAAATACAAGGATACTTCAATATACGCAAATCAATCAATGTGATAAACCATATTAACCAACTGAAGGAGAAAAACCATATGATCATCTCAATAGATGCAGAAAAAGCTTTTGACAAAATTCAACACCCATTTAGTATAAAAACCCTCCAGAAAGTAGGCGCAGAGGGAACTTACCTCAACATAATAAAGGCCATATGTGACAAACCCACAGCCAACATCGTTCTCAATGGTGAAAAACTGAAACCATTTCCTCTAAGATCAGGAACAAGACAAGGTTGTCCACTCTCACCACTATTATTCAACAAGTTTCGGAAGTTTTAGCCATGGCAATCGGAGAAGAAAAAGAAATTAAAGGAATCCAAATCGGAAAAGAAGAAGTAAAGTTGTCACTGTTTGCAGATGACATGATACTATACATGTCTAAAGATGCTACCAGAAAACTAAAGATCCTACCAGAAAACTACTAGAACTAATTAATAAATTTGGTAAACTAGCAGGATACAAAATTAATGCACAGAAATCTCTTGCATTCCTATACACTAATGATGAAAAATCTGAAAGAGAAATTAAGGAAACACTCCCATTTATCACTGCAACAAAAAGAATAAAATAGCTATGACTAAACCTACCTAAGGAGACAAAAGACCTGTGTGCAGAAAAGTATAAGACACTGATGAAAGAAATTAAAGATGATACAAACAGATGGAGAGATATACCATATTCTTGGATTGGAAGAATCAACATTGTGAAAATGACTATACTACCCAAAGCAATCTACAGATTCAATGCAATGCCTATCAAACTACCAATGGTATTTTTCCCAGAACTAGAACAAAAAATTTCACAATTTGTATGGAAACACAAAAGACCCCGAATAGCCAAAGCAATCTTGAGAAAGAAAAACGGAGTTGGAGGAATCAGGCTCCCAGACTTCAGGCTATACTACAAAGCTACAGTAATCAAGACAGTATGGTACTGGCACAAAAACAGAAACATTGATCAATGGAACAGGATAGAAAGCCCAGAGATAAACGCATGCACCTATGGTCAACTAATCTATGACAAAGGAGGCAAGGATATAAAATGGAGAAAAGACAGCCTCTTCAATAAGTGGTGCTGGGAAAACTGGACAGCTACATGTAAAAGAATGAAAATAGAACACTCCCTAACACCACACACAAAAATAAACTCAAAGTGGATTAAAGACCTAAATGTAAGGCCAGACACTATAAAACTCTTAGAGGAAAACATAGGCAGAACACTCTATGACATAAATTACAGCAAGATCCTTTTTGACCCACCTCCTAGAGAAATGGAAATAAACACAAAAATAAACAAATGGGACCTAATGAAACTTAAAAGCTTTTGCACAGCAATGGAAACCATAAACAAGACGAAAAGACAACCCCCAGAATGAGAGAAAATATTTGCAAGTGAAGCAACTGACAAAGGATTAATCTCCAAAATTTATAAGCAGCTCATGCAGCTCAATATCAAAAAAAAAAACAACCCAATCCAAAAATGGGCAGACGACCTAAATAGACATTTCTCCAAAGAAGATACACAGATTGCCAATAAACACATGAAAGGATGCTCAACATCACTAATCATTAGAGTAATGCAAATCAAAACTACAATGAGGTATCACCTCACACCGGTCAGAATGGTCATCATCAAAAAGTCTGAAAACAATAAATGCTGGAAAGGGTGTGGAGAAAAGAGAACCCTCTTGCACTGTTGGTGGGAATGTAAATTGATATAGCCACTATGGAGAACAGTATGGAGGTTCCTTAAAAAACTACAAATAGAACTACCATATGACCCAGCAATCCCACTACTGGGCATATACCCTGAGGAAACCAGAATTCAAAAAGAGTCATGTACTACAATGTGCATTGCAGCACTATTTACAATAGGCAGGACATGGAAGCATCCTAAGTGTTCATCGACAGATGAATGGATAAAGAAGATATAGCACATATATACAATGGAATATTACTCAGCCATAAAAAGAAATGAAATTGAGTTATTTGGAGTGAGGTGGCTGGACCTAGAGTCTGTCATACAGAGTGAAGTCAGTCAGAAAGAGAAAAACAAATACCATATGCTAATATATATACATGGAATCTAAAACATAAATGGTTCTGAAGACCCTAGGGGCAAGATAGGAGTAAAGATGCAGAGGTAGAAAATGGACTTGAGGACATGGGGAGGGGGAAGGGTAAGCTGGGAAGAAGTGAGAGAGTGGCATGTTCTTATATATACTATCAAATGTAAAACAGCTACCTAGTGGGAAGCAGCCTCATAGCACAGGGAGATCAGCTCGGTGCTTTGTGACCTCCTAGAGGGGTGGGATAGGGAGGATGGGAAGGAAACGCAAGAGGGAGGAGATATGGGGATATATGTAGATGTATAGCTGATTCACTTTGTTATAAGGCAGAAACTAACACACCATTGTAAAGCAATTATACTCCAATAAAAATGTTAAAATATATATATTTATAATATCTAAAATATATATAAATATATTTTAGATATATATATATTTATTTATTTATATTTATATAAAGGGGGAAACTCCAAGAGTGAAATTCCTCCAGAGGAAGGATTCAAGAATTAGTGAGCATCTCTCTGCCGCTAAGGAAAAAAATTCTGTCATAGGCTATTCCTCACTCAACTCTACCCATGCTTCCTCAAGATTCTCAGTGAAAGACTTATACTTTGGTGCCAATTTTTCATATCTGAAATAGGAACTGAAGAACTTCATAAGGCACAATATCTTTCCAGCACAGGAAGTTACCAATGCACCAATCTGCCACATTCCAATGCTTTGTGAGTTGGATTTTGGAACTGAGACTACATTTCCCTGTAGTAACAATGATATTAATTGCAAATTAGACCCCTAAGCAAGTCTACAAAAGCCTGCCCAATTTAAAATGCTGCTGATACTCTGTAAACTAGCAATGGAAAACAGAATCCTGTCACACAACTAGGGAATAAATGTTTTTAAATGTTGAGTAAGAAGTAATTTATCTTGAATGGCATTGCATAAAGAAAGCAAGGTTTAAGAAGGATCATTAATAAGGAAGATTTTGAAGAGGCTTTCTGGTAACTTTAAAAATTCTGATGGATGATAGAATAGGTTAATTAGCTATTGTCTAATTTTAGTTCATAAATTTTGGTTCTTCTTATTCTTAGTATAGCTACAATACTGTTGTTGGTGGGGATTTTTTGTTTTTGTTTTGTTTTGTTTTGTTTTTACTGAGGCATAACCACCCATAGAGATGGTTGACTCGGGGCTCTTTTCAAGGTTGTGATGGTGTTGAGAACTAATACATGGTATAGAGAGAGTGGGGAGAGGGTGGTGTGTGAAAAAGAAAGAGGTCTAAATCAGAAGTTCTCAAAGTTTAGCATGCATCAGAATTCCTTGGTGGACTTGCCAAAACACAGATTTCTGTGCCTCATGCCAGATCGTGTGATCAATAGGTCTGGGACTGGGCAGAGAATTTTCATTTCTAACAAGTTCCCAGGTAATGTTGATGCTGCCAATCCAGGAACAACACTTTGAAAACAAAAAAGTCAAAACACAGAAGGTTCAAACCAGAAACAACACTAAAATCTTGCAGCAGGCACTGCTGTTGGCTGGGCTGGTTGTACATTATCATGATGCCTAAGGATGTCGTGTCACTGACCGACTGCTAATGATACGAGTGAATGGGTTGGGAAGGACCACTATGTCAAGCCTTTTCCAGTGTTTTGAGATGTCTGAAAGCAGGTAAAAGGATTAATAATTCTTCCCAGATTTTTATTATTCTTCTTACACTATAAGGAACAATTTCTGGGACTATCTGAGATAATTTTAGGAGCTGATTTAACCCTTTTAGACCACAGACACACTCTTGAAAGGTGTCATTTTACAGCTTACTCAGCAAGTATGGATTAAGTGACTACTACTTGTAAGACCCTGTGATAAATAGGAGGTGTGGGGTGGGGGGTAGAAAATGATTTCCTCTAAAGGCAGAGCAGTCACGTATATGAATAACTGAAGTCAAAGTATCCTAAACACATCCTAAGACTGATACAGGTAAAATGCAACAAGAGTTTAAAGGTGGGAAGGATGCGCTCAACCTGGAGAAACAAGTCAAGAAAAAAGCAACATTTGGGCATAAACCTGACTAAGAGATAAGGAATTGGGAGTAAAAAGGGGAAATGACAGAAGAAAAATATGTGCCCAGGAAGAGATAACCATGTGAAAAAAGTTATACCGATGAGGGTAGGACATATATAGAAGAACAACAAGAAGTTCCAGTTGGCCGGAGTTCAGGAAGACTAGAAAGGTAAGCTAGTGTTAGATCATGAGGCCCTTAAATAGCAGCAAACGAGTTTGGAATTGACTAGGTATCAGGAGAGCTCTGAAAGTTTTTGAGTATAGAAGTGATCATTTGGAATCATATTTTAGGATAATTTATTGGGCAGCATAAATTAGTTTGGAGGTGGTAAGAAACCAGGGTGGGGCAATAAGGAGAGAGCAGGGGAAAGCTGTAATGGATAATGTAGGGTAGAATCATCACTACCCAGATTTGAGGTCAAGAATGAGAGACAGAGAGATGAGAAAAAAAGGACCCTAATGTTTTGAAACTTAGTGACTAGTCAAATGGTAGCATATTCAACAGGAATGTGGAAAGTTCTGAGAAATATTCCAATGCTAAGAGAATAGCTGTACTTTATGGGTATCACAGATTCTCACACCATTAAGTGAGATGAAAATTTTGTTATAAAATCCTAACCTTGCCTGGTTCCATTATTCAGCCCCACTTGCCTTGGACTACAGCCCTGTAGTCAATGGCTATCAATTTTTTTACCTCAATTCACATGTGAGAGTGTAAATACATAACCAAAGCAAAATGTCAAGAAGTACTTGTACTTAACCTTCGCACATATAATGCACTCTGATATTTTCTATCCTGTTCCATTTCACTTTTTAAAAATAGTCCTTGTAATCACCAAATTGATTCCATGGCTCATTAATGGGTTGCATCCCAAAATCTAAAAAAACACTGTCATAAGCTGTAAGATTCAGCAATTATGTAGATGGTATTAAAAGGGAAGAGCAACTTCTACCATATATAAGGGGAAAACATATGTAGATGGAATGCATTCTTCTTACTCTCCAGAATATTTTACATTACTTGCCCACAAGTGTAAGATACCTATAACTATCAAGGTTTAAAATAAGGGACAACTATCCCCCATACAGAGGACTATATTCTGTGTCTAATTTAACAAGATGCTCAAAGTATTAGACACTGCTCGTTTGTGTACCTTATGAAAACTTAGTACTGTATATGAAAACACATATTTATAACCTAAAAAAATTGAGATGGGGGAAGCTGAGCATTATATTTCAAAGGCAACCTTCACCCTATGAAGGAATTATTTCAATAAGTTTAAACAGAAATAATTTTCCTAATGTACTTAAGTCGCTAATAAAATTAACTAACCACTTGACAGAACCAGCTAAAGGGAAACTAGGTTAAATACCACTGTCAATTTCCTTTTAATCAAAGAAGAAAATAGAGCATTGAAACAGGAAATATGTTCTAAGGAAAGATGTCTCCATTTATAAAACTGTTCTTTATACCCAACTTTTTAAGGCAGGGATGTTGCAGCCAGCGGTGATAGAGTATGCCTTGCTCCTCAGCTAGGCCTGGCCAGAGGGTAAGAATTGTCCATGGATAAGCTGGGGGTATAGTTTGTTCACTCACTAGCTTTTATCAGCCATAATACTGGGTTGGCCAAAAAGTTCGGGTTTTTCCATAAGATGTTACGAAAAACCCGAATGAACTTTTTGGCCAACCCAATACATCACTTTAGTGAAACAGATTCCACATATGCACTTCTCTGAAGGAAGACTGGGAAAAAACAGACAAGCGGATTGTGTTGTCACAACCAGTTCTTACTCTATAAGGAACAGAATAAAAACTAACCCAAAGTGGGCCTTACCAATCATAGTACACACGTTAGTCTCTAAAAACACAAAGAGTTTAGTATGTTACACGCATTTTACAGGTAAACTGGAATTCCAAGAAGTTAAATACCTTGGCCAAAGCCAAATAGCTGGAAAGTGCAGAGCTGAGGTTCGAAGGTAAATTCCTTACTTTCTTACAGTCCCCAGTACGAAATAAAAGGAAGTTGCACAAGAGCAAGTCAATTGATTTCTAGTGTAGTCCTTTACGGAGCTTTATTCAAAAAGATAATTGGCTTCAGAGTGGATGTTTGAATATACAGTATATGCAGTGGGATCTGCAATCAAGACCTTCAACAATAAATCTTCCCAGATGCTTGGCTGGTGAGATTGTTTTCCCTGTTTCTTCCACCCACTAATCTGTCTACTTCCCTCCACCTTTGAGTTTTCATTTCTTTCATCAGTAGCCATGGTAACACCCAAAGATAAAACACAGGCAGGAGAGTCTCACAAGCATCTTGAAAGGCGGAAGCTTGCCAGCATTTTTCATCAGGGTAATACTGTGTACCACACAAACAAAGCAGCACCCTTCTCATTCTTCCCCATTCATTTCCCACCCACTTAGTGGCAGCCAAGGCCATTTGTGAAGCTTAGGAGATGACTGTCTGGTACATTTGTATTCATAAACTTGCAGATCAGTCTTTCAATGTTTAAAAAAATGCTTGAGCTGGAAATGGTTGGATTTGCCTCACCCTTCCCTATTAACCCTTTCCTAAGAACTAGGAATTAGCCAGAAATGAGCTTTTCTGTGAGATGATCTGTTCATTATTTACCTTAATCAGAGGTGATTTTAAATAGCACTCCTTCTGGCCTCCCATATAGACTGGGTATTCAATGACATTTTACCTCAAAGAGGCTCTTCTGAATTTTCTGCTAGATTATGAATAGTGAAAGATAGGAGAATGGAATCTGAAAACAGGCTTGGTTCAATGTGTTTTACTTAAAAACAGCCTTGATTAGACTCATGAATATCTGGTTCACCCAGCCAGAATACCTAATTTTTTATTGCATTGCCATAAATCGGAGGAGATTACAAAATTATGATCATCTGTCTGGAACACACTAATACATGGAGAGTTTGTAGGTATGAATGCAGTGTGGATGGGCACACTGTATGTATGTTTGAAGATAGGTGTGAAAACAATAGTCTTTTTTTTTTAAGCTTTATTGTATCTCCAATTGCCTGATTTGGCACTGATGATTATTATTTAGAGTTCTTCATTATTTTTTATGGGCTTTCTCTACAAAATACTGATGACTTTCTAATGGACAAAATCCTTAAGCAAACAGCTTATCTCTTTAGTATGCAAGACACACTGACCTCATGTTTCCTTGACCACCTCAATTCTAGCAATAGATGTTTTGTAAGAGCCTATTAAGCCCCCCAAGCTTTATATACATACAATAGCTCATTCATTCTCCCCACAACCTTTTGTGGTATGGATTTTCCGTCCCTGGGTCACACAGCGAAGTAGTAGCAAAGTGGGAGTGAGATGAAGACCCTGTGACCGCTCACACTCTCTTCTTCCAGTTTCAAATCAATTACCCAGAGCTGCAGCACTTCACTGGCATTTGAAGATATTCCCCTGACTGTGAGCCCTCCTTCTAACCACCGTATTTCTTATCTTTACATGTCTTCCACTGAGTTCTTTGGCCCATTATCCCTTCTTCGTCATAATCTATCAACATCATTAGCACAAAATCCGTCCTAGCTCAACCAGTTCAGCCTTTTGTTCAGCTGCACACTTGATTCCTACAAATCTGTTTCCAATTCTTCAACTGTACGCACCTTGGCACTTATCCACCCTGAGTAAATCCTACACCTGGAGGTCACTGGCCAGCAATGGATAAAGGCAAGAAAAAAAAGTGGATTGTTTTCACATAAAGCAATGCTAATCAACCCCAGTTTAGTTCTAATCATTCCTTGGTAAGCCTTTACTACATCTCAATTTGATCCCCAGTCACATTCCTCAAACTCTATTCCAAAACTTTTGCCCTCAAACTGCTAGCCACAGTCCCTCATATCTTTATCTTAACAATAAGTTCACATTCCATTTTACCAACGTGACTGAAGCCCTTTAACACAAAATGCACAGCTTTCTCCTCTTCATCTCAATCTTTTTTTTTTCTCTTTCTTCCACCTTAGAGGGAGAAAAATGATTCATCTCAGAATCTCAACCATCATGTATCGCCTTTCAACAAACTAAATGACACAAGAAGAAAATAATCAGTCAAATGCAGAATATGAGACATTCTACAATATAAATGGCTCCACATTTTTAAACCGCATGGGAGAAAAGGATTATGGGGGAAAGAATGTTAGAAATTGAAAGAGGCTTAAAAGAAATAATTACCAATGCAATGGAGAGACCTTACATTGATGCCGATGCAAACAAGGTGTATATAAAAAGACACTTGGAGACAACTGACGACAATTAAATAGGGGCTGGGTATTAGATGACAGTGAGAAATTGATGTTAATTTTTAGGTCTGATAATAGCGTTATGGGTGTGAAAACAAAGGTCCTTATTAGTTTAGAGACACATACAAAATTATTATGAGTGAAATGATACATGTTACTTGCAATGTGTTTCAAAAGACTTTGGCGACTTTTTTTCCAGTGTGGGGGGAATAGATGAAACAAATTTTTGTAAATGTTGACAGTTGTCAAAGCTGGATGATGGGTACCTGGGGAATTATAGATTGACTCTACTCTTGTGTATGTTTGAGAATATATATATTGAAAATTTTGAACAGAAAACAAAGTGTAGGGGAGCAAAATCTGCCACCCCAAAATGTGTCTCTTTGGCATAAGTATTATTTTAGGCTGATTAGTTTTAGGAAACAAACTACACAGAAAGCCTTTCTTTTCACACTCCCCTTAGCTGCCTGAAGAATTTAGATAAAGGGCCTGTTCCCTAAATACAGCTACCACCAGAGGTATCTGCAAAGAATATGGGCTCCGTGGGGAGGAGGAAACTCAGCAGGGCCTAAAGAGCAGAGTCCACTCTGTGTCCCATTGTCTTTGCATGGCCCAGAAAACATTTTTTTACCAAACATTTGCTTTTCCATCTCCATGTGAATTGCCTTCCTCCCCTTTAAAGTCCCAAACCACTACCCACAACATCCTCTTTTGTCTTTAGCTGAAGAGGGTATTTAAGGTGAGGGCTTTGGCCATTTTGGTGAATTACTAAGTTTTCCTGGGTGTCTCCCATGTACCCACGTCATTAAACTTTTGTTTGCCTTTCTCCTGCTAACCTGTCTCATGTCAATTTAATTCTTAGAATAGTCAGAAGAACCTAGAAAGGCAGAGGAAAATGTATTCCTCTCAGACAAAAGCAACTAAAAATCTTTTTTAAATCATTATTTAAAACTCATTCTTTTTTTCTAACCTCTTAAATCTCCCTCTGTTTGGTTGTTCACCCACCCTCCGCCTTCAAACAAGCTGGCCTCTTCTGTCCTAACCTTCTCTGAATAGTACTGTTTCCGGAAGCTATAACTATCTCCCTATCTTTCTTGAAACCCTGAAATTTTAAGAAAGGAGTCCAGATCACTTCTGCCTTTCCCAAAATTGCATTCACTCCTTATCCCCCCCCATTTCCTCTCACCCCTGGCAATCTGATTTCTGCTCTCTCACCACTTTGCAATTCTAAAAATCTAAGGTGCTACAGGACTAACCTTTACACAAACAGAAGTCTGCCTCTCTGTCTCTTTCTGCAGCCACCGTCTCTTCTCTTCTAGACCATTCTAAATGCTTTATTTACATTTATTAACTCACATAATCATAATCATCCTAACAATCCTATGAGGTAGGTACTATTATTATCCCCATTTTAGAAAAGGGAAAAATTGAGGCTGAGGAAGGTTTAATAACGTGTCCATGGCCACACAGCTGGTAACTGGTGGGGCTGACAGCCTGGGCATTCTGGCCTTTTGCCCATGTGCTTGACTGTCATGCCAAATGCCTTTTATTGGAGGTTAGCATAGGACTCCTTCTTCTCCACAAGCCTGTGTGTGTGATTTACAATGAATGCCACAAGGAGATAAGTACATTCAGGACTGTAAAAAATTAATAAACAGAAACCTCAATTAAGTAGAGTCTGGAGACCAGAAGGGTGCGCTTTCATGCCCTGTGATGACAGCAGAACCCAACAGGAAGAAGAAAGGCTCCTCTTCTTTCCTGGCAAGGACTCAGCCAACGAAAAACCATGGACTCTGTTTTTTAAAACCCTCCCAACTTCCTTTGTCTCCCTATAAAAGTGTTCTCCGTCCCTTGCCATGCAGGGACTTGCACATATCTCGCCATAGTTGCAGACTCCAAACTGTAATTCTCTACTGATCCCAAATAAACTCACATTTGCTAGAGAAATATCTGGCAGTCTATTTATTTCAGGTCAACATTTTGGTGGCCCTTACAGGAACCAGAGAAGATCCCCGAAGGCTCCAGGGCTGGTGAGCAAACAAATGCTTTACCCACAAATTGAGTTCCTTGAGCTCACTGCTTTTCTCGCCAGCCTTGGAGTTTGAAGGTACCTCTTTCTCCTGAATCCAAGATCACACTCTCTTTGCATTTGAAGCTCTCCAGGTTTTATTCCGGATCTGCTTAAAGGCTTTGTCCTTCTGAGTAAGGCCTTGTTCTGTATGTGAATACTCAATTGACACTTTGGTCTGATTTTGAGATTAGACTGTTTTAATCAAAGCTGGCTGAAAATGTCTTCAGCCCATTTTTTCAGAAACAGAGGTTGCATCTCTGAAGCTGCCAGTTTTTCAGCCTTCAGCCTATTCCTCTGGAAGGGATATTCTTGGGAAACTGGCTAAAAAAGGCTTTGGTGTGGCTCCTCCAGGACCAAGCTGTCCCCTTAGAACCAGCTGGGATTAGCCTACAAGCAGTTTGAATTGAGTTGCTTGAGCTGTTTGAGTTGTTTGAAAATTGTTCTTTTACTCCAGAGAAAAACCTCTGAGAAATGGGACCCTGGTTATCTAAATCTTCACACACACACACATACAGCTGCTCTGGACAATTTTATGTTTAAAAACCACAGTCCTTCCTCAGGCACATTTCTAACTAAATGAACAGACCTGACCAAAGGCAATTTAGAATATCAATGGCCATTACAGGGAAGTTTTGAAATCCCAAACTTACTTTCCTTAAAACTGAATTAGACTACAACAGCTCAAAATTTTCCAAAATTGAGTGGAATGCTTATTACTTCAATTGGTATTTTGAGGTCTCCCTCCCAACATTATCAGCGGTATAAAATTGTGTCCCTGCCAAAGAAGATTTTAAGATTAACTGAGGCAAACAAACAATTGAGGAAAGATAAAATGGCTCCCAGAGCCTCAGGCTCTTCTTCTCTGGCTACTTTGACTCAGACTCTGTCTCTTTGCGCCATCTTATCTCTCTCCTTTGGCTCCTGTAGACCAAACTCCACCTCCAGTGTCCTCTTCCTCCTTCCCTTCTGTGTTGCCTATACCTCCTCTGTACCCTCAATTCCCCCACACAAACTTCCCCTTTTCACTGAAACTCTCCCCACTCTCTTTTCCTCTGAACTTGTCAGAACCTGTCCCTATAAAATGAAGCCTGAGGATCCAGAAGCTAAACCCTTAATTTCTTATATTCCTTGGACTAAAGCTGAACTGCAAGCCGTAGTCAAGGATTTTCCCCTAAGTAATTGAAGATTCTCACAGATTTGCTGAGAAATTCAACATAGCCATTCACACTTATCAAACTCGTTCCTCTGACATATACCAGCTAGTTTATATGCTTCTCAGTGAAGTCCAGGCCAGCACTGGGTGAAAACCACTACCTGGGAGAATCCTGAAAGATCTCTAGAATTACAGCTGAGAGACCAGCCCACTAACTTATTGTGTGATCAGGCTCAGGCAATTGCTAGGCAACTTCATGGAGCAATTCCCAGGGCTTTTTCAAAGTCTGTTGACTGGAACAAAATTCAGCCTTGCCCACAATATTCTAATGAACCTGTTCATGAATATTACAATTGACTTCAGATTTTTTTTTTTTCCCCAATGAAAAACAAATTTATTGACTGGACACAGATTAAGAAGTGCAAAACCATGGTGTGTTGATAGAAAAGACACAGAAGGACTCAACTAGATACTCAGTTAATATATGGTCAAAACAAGGTACTGGCTAGAAAAAAACAGGATTATGAGTGCTCCGGATATTCCCTTTTAAAGCCGGTGATTTGGAACCTCCCTTCAGTACTTTTAATAGCTCTTTGTAGATCGAGTTAAGGCAATGATTGGAAGAGGGATTCCTCTGTCATCTGGCAGATGACCAGTCAGGCCTCTTGGTTAAGACTTATGGATCCGCCAGGCACTGATTCATTGTTCTGTTACATTCTGCTGTATCTTTGGAAATTAACCCTACAGAGAATGAAAAGAGAAATTCACGTCTTCAGCATGTGCACTGAAAAGTTCTCTTCAGTTGTTGCGTTGCCTCTGCAGGATGCAGGGGTGGGGATGATGAATAGGCATCTCTTGCCTTCATATGGCTTAAATCTTCAGTCACAGAAGTGGTTCACTAGCAATTTCCCGTATGTACTGGAAGGTCTGTTTGGTCCTCAGTGTTCTGGACTGTGCACTCAGAACCACAGAAGCACGTGTGCCCATGCAGAGCTGGCTAATCGAGATGCTGGGTGGATGTCCATCAAGCTGGAGACCTTTTAGTAGAACAAAGATTCAAAAATGCCGAGGTCTATTACAGCAATTTTAAGGGCGCAAACGGTAACTCTGATATTTTTCTGAAATGCTTTGTTTGGAGTCTCAGATTCATTGTTCAGCTTTCTCTGAGCATTGCTCTGGATGATCTCTTTTCTCCAGATGTGTCCACATCTGGTTTCCAATGAGACACCGCAATCCTTGCTGTGCTTCTTCTAATCCCTTGGGCCTGGGTCCCTTTTTTAAGGAAGATTCTCCTATTACAGTGATGCAGTTTTTCACGTGACACTTTGAAGTGGAGTTGTTCCTCTGTATTGGGAATTTCCTAGAGTCCTCCAGGCTGCAGGCTTCCTCTCTCATCACACCAGCTTTCCACGCATGTCTGTGCCATGCGGTCAGCCATGCTCTTCTTTGGATGGTCTTGGGCTCTCGTATTTCACCTCTACTTTCCTGCTTACCCACGGTGCGGCAGGTCTTTTCTGTTTTGGACTCAGCCAGGGAGGGATGGATGGTTCTCAGTGCACAAATGAAAGACACACACTTTGTCCTTAGGGCCTAGGGCCCCTGTCTTCTGTCCCCATAAGTTCTAGAATCACCGGCTCATTACGAAAGATAAAACTCAGGAACAGCCAGGTGGCAGAGATCCAGAGGGCAAGGTATGGGGAGAGGGCTCGGAGCTCCCATGCCCTTTCCAGGCTGCCGTTCTTCCCACTCAGATTATTTTTAAAGAAAATCTTGGCCTTCCTTCAGACGTTGATTCTGCCAGGTAGTTTTTAACTCTACATTTATTAATGGACTGAACTGGGATCTTTCCTTTCTAGTAAAAAGGACCAGGATGGAATTGGAAAATGTCCATTCCAGATTTAGTTAATCTGGCAAACCAGCTCTCTCACAATCTAGATAAGTCACCTAAGAGTAAGACTGCGAAGATTCTTAATCTTCACCTCCAGAAAATAAAGGCTCCTAAATGAAACCAAAATCCTCCTAGTTTCTGCTATTTTTGCAAAGATCCAGGACACTGGAAAAGAGATTGTTACAAATGTAAATACTTTTAGACCCTTCAGTCCTCTAACCTGCCTTCCAACTGCTCCCAGCTCTCAGTGACAGGGCTCCAAGGAACTGCAGGAGGTTTTCCCAATCCTCCCTCTTACTCAGCTTGGAGAAACATTTCTCCAGGTTGGGGATGAATCTCTTCCAGTCCTAAGTGGCGCTGGAGCCTCTCTCAGTGCTCAACCTCACTGCTGTAAAACAGCCCCTGCCTCAGAGCACTAAAACAGTTCAAATAATGGGGATTTCCAACGAACCTCAAGAGGTTCCTATCTCTGAACCTGTTCCCTTTTGATTAGGCCCTTTGAGCGATACACACCATTTTCTCCTTAGTCCCTCAGCTCCTACTCATTTATTAAGCCGAGACTTCCTAGAGAAGTATCATGCCAGAATTTCTTTCTCCCCAAAAAAGGAAATAATTGTAGAATTTGACAGTAGTCATAAAAGTACCCAAGAAGATGAATTAAATGACCTTCTGACATCTTTTATTTGTTCCATTTCTGATGGTACTAGAGCTGATTTTGGAAACACTGATCATTTGTCCTTATTGAATCAGCTACCACCTTTCTTATGGGTAAAATCTCCAACTTATACTGGCAAAATTCACAGCACACCTCTCATCAAGATTCAAACAGATCCTTCAAATCCTCTTCCCAGCGTTAACCAATACCCTATAAGTAAAGAAGCCCTTCAACGCATAAAACCCGTAACAGAGATTACAAGGCTCAAGGCCTCATTATCTCTCTGTACTAGCCCCTGTAAGACTCCAATTTTACCCATAAGAAAATCTAAGGGCCAAGGTTGGAGATTTGTCCTGGACCTCCCAGCAATAAATGACACTGTAATCCCTCAACACCCTGCTTTTCATAACCTTCATACCTTACCAACATCCATTCCCACAGAAGTGAATTATTTACTGTAACTGATTTATGCAGTGCATTCTTTAGTATTCCAGCTAATGAAGCTAGCCAATACCTTTTTTGCCTTCACTCAGGAAGAAAAACAATTCACCTGGACAATAATGCCTCAGGGTTTTACTGAGAGTCCTTATTTTCCACAAATACTGACGGCCGATCTGGATAACGTAAAGTCCCCTAGAGGTTCTATTTTGCTGCAATACGTGGATGATTTGCTTCTTTGCTCTCCTTCTCAAGGCTCCTCACAGGAAAGCAGCATCCACTTGCTAAAGCTTTTAGTCTTAAAGTAATGTAAGGTTGCCAAAGAAAACTTGCAGTTTGTCCAAACCCAGGTTCAATACTTAGGGCATCTGATATCAGAATAAGGGCTACACCTACATCCAGATAGACTTCACGGTGTCCTAAGTTTCCCCAAACCCAAGACTAAGTACCAATTGCAAGGTTTTCTCAGACTAGTTGGTTATTACCAAAACTGGATTCTAAATTTATCTCTTATGGCCAAACCTCTATATGTTTTACTAAACAATAACAATCCTGACCCAATTTTATAGGAAGAACCTAAAGACATAGCCTTCAAGGCCTGAAAAGAGAGTTCGATAAATCCACCTGCCCTTCAGCATCTCAGCAGATTCCCTTTTTGCTTTTTGTATATGAAAAGGAAGGGAATGTCCTTGAGGTACTCAGCCAAAAACAAGGGCACCCCATCTACTCATGGGGTATTAGAACCAGCAACTGGCCCAGTGGCACTGGGATACCCCCTTTGCCTTACAGCCATTATGGCCACTGCCTTTTGGGTTAATACTATTGAGAAAATCATTGTGGGGACCCCTATAGCCATTTTTATACCTCATGAAGTTGAGGTTCTCCTGAATTCTCCTGACACTCAACATTTCTTAGCCAGATGCCTCACCTCCTAGAAAGTCCTTTTGTTAACTGCTCCTCACATAACTCTTTTACACTGTAGTAACCTTAACCCTGCTGCTCCTCTCCCCTCCATCACGGACAAAGTCCTTCACGACTGCTTAACACTGATGACTGATGGACTACCTCCTAACTCCTCTTGATGATCTGCAAGAAGCTCCCTTGGGTAATGTTGACTTCTCAAGGTTCACTGATGGGTCTTATTTAAAAGGTAGCAGTGGCAAATATTGTGCTGGGTATGCTATTGCAACTCTGTTTGATGTTGTTGAAGCAGCATCTTTACCTATGGCTACTTCAGCCTAATAGGCTGAATTATACACCCTTACGTGGTCTTGTACTTTAGCCAAGGACAAAACTGACAATATCTATACTAATAGTAGATATGCTTTTGAAGTAATTCATGATTTTGGAATATTGTGAAAGCAATTTGGATTCCTTAATTCCAGTGGAAAAAAAATGTTAAATGGCCCCTATATTCAGAAATTATTGGATGCAATACTTTTGCCTGCTGCTTTACCTGTTATTAAGAGTCTGGGGCATTCTAAAACTTGACTCTCTGCAAACTAAAGGAAACCACCTTGCTGATATTTCCTCAAGGAATGATGGCCTTAAAGGGACCAACAGCAGCCAAACATCTGTCACGGTCCAAAGGGATTTTTTCCCAAGTAATAACTTAGAAAAACTGGCTAGGGAAGCCCAACAATTGGCCTCAGAAAAGGAAAAACAAGATTGAAAATTCAACAATTTTTGGTTCAATAAAAATAGTTTGCTTTGGACCAAATAACAACCCAGTCCTACAGAAGACTAAAATTCCCACTCATCACCACTGTACATGCATTAAACCACTGGTCACTGACAAAATTACAACATTCATAAATCAGTACTGGTGCAGAAACATTAACAAGGCCATAAAAAGTGCCTACCTCACTTGTCCCACTTGTCCAAACTACAATCCAAGAAAGCCTGTTTGTTCTCTCAGACATTTTAAACTACCTAATGGACCATTTGAGGTCTGACACATGGATTTCATACAGTTTCCTCCATCTCATGGATATAAATATGTTTTAGCCATGGTCTGCATGTTTTCATAGTGAGCTGAAGCCTTCCCTTGAAGACAGGCTGCTGCCTGTTTTGTGGCTAAAGTCCTTTTGGAAAAGATTATGCCTACCTGGGGAACTCCTCATTTACTGGACAAGTACTTCAGAAAGTCTGTGCTGTTTGGCTGGTTTCACAACACTTTCACTGTGCTTATCACCCTCATCCTCTGATTTAATTGAACACATGACAGCATTATTAAGACTCAACTGGAAAAATTTGTAGAGGTCCTCCAAATACCTTGGCCAAAGCATTGTGATTGGTCCTTCCAAATCTCAGATCCACCCCTTGTGAAACTCATAAACTCTCACCCTTTGAGATAGTCACAGGATGCTCAATGCACTTGGCTCCTGCTTCTTTTGACCAACTACCGATAAAAAGGAATATTGCCAATATTGTTTTTATTAAAATAAAAACTGCCTTTAATAAAAGTAACCATGTTTTGGTAGAGCAATATTTTTACAGTGCATTCTCATGAAACAAAGACCTTAAACATCACATCTTGCAACCTAGAGATTTTGTCTACTGGAAAAGATATCTCCAAAAGAACTCTCATTAATGTCACCAGAAAGCCCCGTATCAGGTACTTCTAACCAAGCTTTATGCCACCAAACTCCAAGGGATAGACTCTTGGATGCATATAACACACCTAAAGAAAGCATCAAACACTGACTGGACCCTCACATCATCTGATGACCTAAAAGTAAAGATTTCTCAGAATTGAAGCAAACAGCATCTGATGAGACAGCTTTCCCAAGATACCTGGACCAGGCCTGTTGGAAGTTTGTTGCCAACCCTTGGTGATGATGTAACACTTCAGATGATTGCCAATGTCTATGATCTTAATAACATATGGACTTTAGATAAAAAGTGCCTGAGAGTTCTTCCTCCTATTCCTGTGTTACTCACATGTGATCTCAATAGGTTTGTAATCTGTACTTTACCTATGACATGAAACACTACACCTAGGAAAGATCCTTCTCAACATTGAGGGACAAAAAGCTGCTGAAAATAGAAAATCTGACTCTTGATCAGTGATGGCTTTTAGAGAAAGATCTTGATCGCGAGGGGGAAATGTAAAAAATAAATAAACTGAAACCTCAATTAAAGAGAGTCTGGTAACCAGAAAAGGGAACTCTAACACGCTGTGATGACAGCAGAGCCCAATAGGAAGAAAAAAGGCTTCTTTCCTGGCAAGGACTCAGCCAATGAAAGGCCATGGACTCTTTGGCTACTACAGTCCTCCCAACTTCCTTTTCCCCTTTATAAAAGTTTCCTTTTCCCTTGCTATGTGGAAACTTGTACATGGACCACCATGATGGAAAACCCCAAACTGCAATTCTCTGCTAATTCCAAATAAGCCCATCTGTGCTGTAGAAATTATCTTTATTTCACGTCAACAATGCTTGGAGGTTCTTTCACAGTGTTCTGAAAAATCACACCTAGGATTTTAACCTGAAATCAGACACCTCATACATCAATCTATCTGCTCTACTGAGTTTTGACTTCTTGAAGGCATCAGTTATGACCTACTTGTCTTTGTTTCTCAATTCAAAGGAGATGTTCAACCACACAAAGATTCTGTCCATTGAATGAATAACTGTTTCACCTGCACATATTTACTTGGCTCCAATTGGGAAACTGGGTATGGAATATGCTTGCTCTGGTTGTCTTATCTATCAAATCTTAAAAGGTCCAAATTTAATAAACTTCAACAATGTCATACCAAGATCGACCTGATTCAAATCTGTCCAAAGATCAATTACAGTACCTCTTAATAATATGAAAAAAATTGTCTCATTTATTACATCCAGAAATTAACACAGAACTGCTACTTGCATTGTCAAGTTCATCTCACGCTGATTGATTCTGTTGCTCACGACAAAGGTTTCAAAAGTACTGAGCTGACCAAAAAGTTTGTTCGGGTTTTTCCGTAACATCTTGTGGAAAAACCCGAACAAACTTTTTGGTCAACTCAATATTACAAATCTGATTCATGATCAGAATCACAACATTTACAGTGATTATTATTTTAACTTCCCTTCATTCATTATTAATGCCAGTTCACCTCAGGAATATCTGATTCTGTTTAGCCTCGTTGTTTTCCGTTGTTTGGATATTACATATTACAAATTGTTGGAACTTGCATACCATGCCTTGAAGGTTTCTTTCTTCCCAGGCAATCTGATGGGAAAGCATAGTATCAACACACCTAGAGGAAGGGTTGTGTCTTACGCCTCTTTCTCTTTCAGTATATACTACAGATTCTGTCATACACTAAGGACTCAGTACACATTTGTCAAATTGAATTGACTTACATTCTATCTTGAGTGACTGATATTTGAATAACTGTCAGTATTACTTGGTCTTATTTGGAGGGAGAAGGGCTTATTTTAGGGAGCACAATCTTGTAGGGGCAGAAGATTTTTTTCCCGCTTTCCCTTCTAGTTTATTTTGCTGACCTAATAATTAAATTGACATAAAAGAGATTAACAGAAGAAAAACACTTTAATTATGTGGGTACACGATCCCCATAAAGACATGAGGCTCAAAGGCATTCAGGCAATTGAGGCTTATATGCCATCCTGAGTGAAGAAGAAGAGGGTAAGGGTCTGGGGCTTCAAAGGGGAAGAAGACAATTCACAGGAAGATGAGAAGAGCAAATACTTGGTAAACAAATGTTTGCCTTGCCATGCAGATAAGTCTTCCTGATATAAAAAGTTATTTCTGGTAATAGCTCTCTTCTTGGTACAGGCTCCCTATCTAAAAAACAAAAAAATTTTTAGGCAGTTAAGGGGAAGGTAAAAAGTTCTTCCTGTGTCTGCTGGGCCTTTATTGCCTTCAACTCAAAATAATCCACATGCCAAAGTGGCATATTTTGGGGTGGCATATTCTGTTCCCCCTCAATCTCTGGGTTATGACTTCCTGGCTTTTCTATTACATTTCTTCACATACATAAATTACATTAATAGAGTCTTAGCAAACCATAAGAACATTTCAGATTTTATCATCTAGTGCCACCAGTCCTACTTTTGACAAAAGTAGATATTAACTTTTGATCGCACATATTTGCAGAATATTAAGCTTTAATAAAGTTGAAGATAATATTATTAAGTTTTATTAATCATTTGCAAACTGGTGTCCTAGGTATTCTGAAGAGATTGTTACTACTGCTTCCTTTGTTTATTAGCTTTAAACCATAGAGTTTCTTTACTTACATCTGTTCTCTTTTTCATTTTAACATTCTGCCAGGTATTAAGTATCTTTTGTAAAGACTGGAAAAGGAGGGTGTTTTTTTGTGTAGAATGATGGTGCATGCTTGAAAAATATGTTATAGGTACAAAAACATGGCACAAGTAATAAAAAATACTATACGAAAGTCCTCAGCCAAGCCATAAGGATAGAAAGACAATTAATGCCAAGTGAACTAAGAAAAAGAGCCAATGCACAGCTTATTGCCTGTCTTACACAAGAAAAAACAAAAAATCCTGTTTCCAGCACTTTGTGAACCTGCTAAAGACTAAATGGAATCAGATATATAGGCATTCCTCTGATAGTTAAAAGAGGTTAGTATCCAAGTACTTCATAAAGATGTTAATTAAATCCAGTTTCAGTCTGTGCTAAGGCACTGTTCTCTTAAAGTTGTAAATAAATTAGAACTGTTCTAAACAGATTAAGTACACTGCACTCCAAAGAAAACCAGGAGTTTCAGCATGTAGATAAATGCATTGTGAATTAGCTCTTTTAGGAAAAAGAAAAAGGAAATAAAGAAAAACAAAAGTGAGATATTATTAACATCACTGAAATTCACAGATCACAATGCTACCATTGGTGGGCCTCTCATACATAAATACATATTAAGCCCCTACTATTTGTGCATCATACAAACATACAGTGCCCAAAGGCCTTCATAATCCAGTTGATTAAAAAACACATAAACACAGAAAAAAGCATTGTCTTGATTGTCCACATAGAAAATCACAAGGGATATACCCCCAAAAAAGCTCTAGAACTAATACATGGGGTTAGCAAGGTCACAGGATACAAGATCAACACACAAAAATCAATTACATTTCTATTCACTTATAACGACCATGCAGAAAACAAAATTTAAAAACACAATGTCAGGGGCTTCCCTGGTGGCTCAGTGGTTAAGAGTCCACCTGCCGATGCAGGGGACGCGGGTTCGTGCCCCGGTCCAGGAAGATCCCACATGCTGCGGAGCGGCTGGTCCTGTGAGCCATGGCCGCTGAGCCTGCGCGTCCAGAGCCTGTGCTCTGCAACGGGAGAGGCCACAACAGTGAGAGGCCTGCGTACAGCAAAAAAAAAAAAACAAAAAAAAAACACAATGTCATTTAAAATCTCTTCAAAGAAGATGAAATGCTTAGGTATAAACCTAACAAAACAAATACAGGATCTATATGGAGAAAATTACAAAATGCTGATGAAAGAAATCAAAGAAGGCCTACATAAAAGGAGAGAAATATTGTTCATAGATTGGAAGATTCAACATAGTAATGATGTCAACCCTTCCTAAATTGATCTATAGATTTAATGCAATTTCCATCTAAATCTCAGAAACATACTTTGTAGACATAGACAAGTATTCTAAAATTTATATGAAAAGACAGGCTGGAATAGCTGAAATAATCTTGAAAAAGAGGAATAAAATAGGACGAATCATTTTATCCAATGTTAAGGCTTAGTATATAGCTACAGTAATCAAGGGAGTGTGGTACTGACACAGAGATAATCACATAGATCAATGGAATAGAATAGAGAACTCAGAAATAGATCCACACAATTATGCTCAACTCATTTTTGACAAAGGTGCAAAAGCAGTTCAATGGAAAAAGTATAGTCTTTTCAACAAATGGTGTTGGAGTAATTGGATATCCATAGGCAAAAAATGAATATCAACCTAAACCTCAAACCTTATGCTAATATTAACTCAAAATCATCACAGACTTAAATGTGAAACAATAACTATAAAATGTATTAGAAAATACATATGAGCAAATCTTTAGGACCTAGGGTTAAGCAAAGAGTTTTTACACTTGACACAACCAACGATATTCATAAAAGAAAAAATGAATTAACTAGACTTCATCAAAATTTAAAAATATTTGTTCTGTGAAAGACCCTGTTAAAAGGATGAAAAGATGAGAAAATATTTGCAAACTGCATATCAGACAAAGGACTAGTACTTAAAATATATAAAGGATTCTCAAAACTTAACCACAACAAAACAAACAAGCAATCCGGTTAGAAAAAGACAAAAGAGATAAAGAAATATTTTACTGAAGAGAGGATACAGATGGCTAGTAAGCACATGAAAAACATGTTCACTATCGCCAGCCATTAAAGAAATACAAATTAAGACCATGATGGGATATCACTACATACCCACCAGAACAGCTAAAATAGAAACTCATGATAACACCAAGTGCTGGCAAGGATGCAAAGAAAATCAATCTTTCATACATTGGTGACGGGATTATAAAATTGTACAGCCATTCTGGAATACAGCTGGGTAATTTCTTATAAACACTAAACATGCATGTAAACAACAGTGTCCTACTATATAGCACAGGGAACTATAATCAATATCTTGTAATAACCTATAATGGAAAAGAATCTAAAAAAGAATGTATATATACTGTGTTTAAATATACAGTATATACACAAATGAATATATATATCCAGATTTATGTATCTGAATCACTTTGCTGTACACCAGAAACTAACAGAACATTGTAAATCAACTATATTTCAATTTGAAAACAAAAACAAACACACACAAAAAAACTAAACATGCAGTGACCATATGACCCAGCAGCTGCATTCTTAGGCATCTATCCCAGAGAAATAAAAACTTCTGTTTACACAGAAACTTATGTAATAGCTTAATTTATTATAGTCAAAAACTGGAGAAAACCCAAATGTCTTTCAAGAGGAGAATGATTAAACAAATTGTGAAAAAATACAAAAGGTAAATATGTCAGGTGACGGATGTGTTAACTCGATTGTGGGAATTTTCATAATGTATATGTATATCAAATCATTATACTGTATACTTTAAATATATTACAATTTTATTTATCAATTGTATCTCAATAAAGCTGAAAAAAAACCTATGGTACATCTGTACCATGGAATACTACTCAGCAGTAAGTAGGAACAAACTATTTATGCTCATAAAATCTTGAATGAATCTCAAGGGAAATTCATTGAGAGTGGAAAAAAAAGCCAAACTCAAAAGGTTACATACAGTATTCCATTTATATGTCATTCTTGAAATGAAAAAATTAGAGATGGAGAACAGATTAGTGGCTGTCAGGAGTTAGAGACAGGTAGAGGGGGAGATGAGGATGGCTGTAAGAGAGCAAGAAGAGAGATTCCTGAGGTGATGGAATTGTTCTGTAGCTTGACCATGGTGGTGATCATATGAATCTACAAATGTGGAAAAATGAATAGAATTAAATACACATACACACAGGAAGACAGGTAAAACTGGTGAAATCTAAGATGGATGGATTATATCTGTCAATTTCCTGGTTGTGCTATTATACCATAGTAATGCAAGATGTTATCACTGGAGGAAACTAGGTGAAGGTTACAAGGGATCTCTCTGTATTATTTCTTACAACTGAACATAAATCTAACAATTTTTTTCAAAATAAAAAAATTATTTTTAAAAAAGGCATTGTCGCTTAATAATCTAGAAAATACGTACCATAGGAATTCATAGCAGTAGAGAAAAGTATGGTCTGGAGCTACAAGTCAAAGACAGGACTTTCCTAAGTGAGTTCATGAAGTATGGTAGGATCTGCTTAGGCATAAAGGAGAGAAGTGACAGCTTCATTCATAGAGTAAAAATAAGGAAGCAAAACTTCCCAGTTTCTGCTAGGAAGATGCGGTAAGCCAAATTTCAATAACATGGCAGGCAAGCAATGGAGTTCCTTTGCCCATTTTTTAATCAGGTTGTTTGTTTGTTTGTTTATATTGAGTTGTATGAGTCCTTTATATACTTTGTATATTAACGCCTTATCAGACATATAATTTGCAAATATCTTCTCCCATTCAGTGGGTTGCTTTTCATTTTGTTGATAATTTCCTTCACTGTACAGATGGTTTTATATTAATTGGACCAGAGGAAGCAAAATCAGCTCAGATGTCATTCCTTCTTCTCTTTTGAAAAAATGCATCTTTCATTTTAGAAGGGTAGAACAAACATGTTACAAAGAAACAGGGCCTAATATTCATCCATTCCTTCACTGATTCATCAAATAAAATACTAGGCTCATGCAATATGCTTGGTATTTTGCAAGAGGTACAAAAGTGACATAAACATGGTACAGAAATAAAAATGTGACAAGGGTCTAAAAGTGAGCAAAACCAGGTGGCATCTGTTTCCTCAAAAGTTTACCAATTTAGTGTAGGAGATGTGTTAATTCAATTGTCACCCAAACAAATGTAAAATTATATTTCCAAAGTGTGATGAAGAAGAAGCTTACAGGGCCATGACAGCATATATTAGGAAGATTTGATTTAGAGGAACAAAGGATTGTGTGAGGAAGTGGTTGGGGAAGGTCTCCTTAGGAACAGATGACTGAGCTGGGATCTGAAGATGCATGGGTGTTAAATTAGGAAAACAGCATGGCAGAGAAGAGCCTGCCTGGCAGATGAATTATGAATGCAGGAGCCTCTTAATAGGGAAGCAAGGCGTGCCTGCTCAAGTGCTGTAAAGAAGAAGGCAGAGTGCAGTCTAGCTGCAGAGGTAGGCAAGGCCCCCCAGACTTCACTTTCTAAGCCATGGTCGAGATTTTATCCCAGAACAAAGGGCATTTGTTGATGGGACGGTATAAGACGACTTATCTCTCAAAAACACCACCATGTTTATCAGGATTAGACTCGTGGTGCCCAATTAGGAAATACTGCATTAGGCCAGGGGAGAAACGATGTATTTTGAACTGGTGTGGGAGAAATGGAATTAACAAGAAGGGGAAAATGCGAAAAGTATTTTTAGAAGGTATACTCCAGTCTTCCCTGGTGGCGCAGTGGTTGAGAGTCCGCCTGCCGATGCAGGGGACACGGCTTCGTGGCCCAGTCCTGGAAGATCCCACATGCCGCGGAGCAGCTGGGCCCGTGAGCTATGGCCGCTGAGCCTGCGCGTCGGGAGCCTGTGCTCCGTAACGGGAGAGGCCACAACAGTGAGAGGCCCGCGTACCGCAAAAAAAAAAAAAAAAAAAAAAAAAAAAGAAGGTATAATGCATTGAATTTTTTGATGGATTAGATATGGAGTAAGAAGGTATCCATATGACTATTTTCTAGTGTCCCAGTTTGCAGAACTGACCAGATGGTGGTGCCCTTCAACAAGCTAAGAAACAGTGAAGACCCCAGCTGGGGCTGGAAATCGTAAGTTCAAGATAGTTTGAATTATGTTTGAGACATCCAAGTGGAGATACCAAATTGACAGTTGGATATGTAATTCTGGCACCCAGAGGCAAGGTTTCAATCAGAGAAGAGATTCTAAGAAAGCCTTTTGCTGATTCAAAGATGTTAAAGTCTCCCACATAGATATAGTTGTAGATCTAGAGATACAGAGAGATAGAGACATATATTCAGGTATTAAGAGAAATTATAGAAATAACCTTGTATTTATGGTTCCAAATACTTTAAGAATTATGCGTTAAAGTATCAAATACCAAAAGAATGCAAATGGACAAATATTTTGAAGGGAGAAAGGCTGATTCCACAAACATAAACTGGTGAGTTCAAAGTTAAGCACCAAAGGACCCTAGAACAGATGAATAAGAGGATTATTTGTGAGCTCTTCAGAAAGAAAACCATAATCACTAGGTGCCAGAAGAGGCCAAAGATTAGGCAAACTCATTCTAATCCTTTTGTTTAAAGAATTATCATTAAAATGTGTCAGACTTAGGATCTGGATTTCAGCAAGGCATTTGACAAACACTCTTAAAATACTCTTATAAACAAAGAACAAGCTAGATGATGACATTGATAGGTGCTAGAGAGTTGGCTCCAAAGGTAGATTTGTGGTCCATCAAGAAGAGGGCAATGGTGATCTGCAGTGCTTTTACTACAGTGCTGTCCTTTTACTAACATTATTACATTTAAACATTTGGCTGTGAGAATGATATTGATCAAATAGGCAGATGATAAGGTTAAAATTTAAAATAAACAAACCCTGAATCCTAATGTTTCCAGAGAAGTCAGTAGTTTATCAACTGGTGCTGATTTTGCACCCGCTCCCAAAGATATCTGGTAATGTCTGGAGACATTTTTTGTTTTCATTACTAGGGGGAAGGGAGGAAAGGGGTGAAGTGGTGTTACTGACATCTAGTGGGTAGAGGCCAGAGATGCTGATAAACGTCTACAGGATGTAGAGGACAGCCCCACCTCTGCCCCCATCAACCAGGAAAGAATTACCCATTCCAAATATCAATAGTACCAATGTTGATAAAACCTGATATAAATGAACAGATTAGAACAAGAATTCAAATGTAGCAAAATAAATAAGATCATTATAACATACTATATTTACTGCCTCCCTATATCAACTGTATAAATCATGGGCAAGGTATTAGAGTCCCTTCCTTCCACTACAGTAGGCGCTGGAACGAGTCTTCTTGCTCCAGCTATTCATTCAAAAAATATAAAACCATTTCTGGAGACTGATTTACTTTCTCAGGGCTTCTTTTTCTTTCTTTGTAGAAAAAGAGGTTGAACATGATGGTATTTATTGTAGGCTAGAAAATGCCCCCCGCCCCCGCAAAGATATCCACATCCTAATCTCTGAAACCATATTTGGATAAAGGAGGTTATGTGTGAGATATGTGCATAAAGTAACAGGTTAGGTAACAGGTCCCAGGGGTCCATTCAAATATGATTCTATAATTCTACTGCCATTAGGAGGAGTGGAGTAAGTCAAGTTTCTATCCTACATTTGAAGATTTGTTCATTTAATGCTTAGCTTCTTTTCCAGACCAAAAATTGTGACTTCTTTTGCCCTTACTGATGGTATTATCATCCAACATTAAAGCACTCTTGACCTTCTCTGAATACTCCAAATTCTTTTGGACTTCACAGTTGTAGAATCTCTTATAGAAACCAGCCCTGAATCCAGGTGTGACCAATAATTATAAGCAGAACTAGATAACAGCTGCCTATATTCTGTTTTCCTGTTAAAGTACCTTCCAACATAAACTCACATTTGCTTTTCTAAAATGGTGAACGGTTCAACCTCTCCGTCTTTTCTGAGTATTTCTGAACTTCGTTTTGTAAAGATCTTGCTGATCCTCCCCATACGAATAAGATAAACTTGGCAGGAACTGAACTTAGCTCTATTTGTTTCTAACCTCTAATTAAATGCTAATCCTATCCTTCAGAGGGCTGGTGTCCTCAGCCAACTTATAGTGTACTTTCTCTTCCCTTTCTCATGTTCTCCAACCAACTAGATAAATAAGAAAGGACCCAAGAGAGAACTCTGAACCCTCCTCTTTGGCTGTGCCTATAAAAGAGAAAAGCAATGTGGAAATCAAAGAGCCAGTTATTTAAGAAATATAATATCAAACTACTGGTTTTTTTTCTAACATTTTAACTGCTTCTAGACCAGCAGAGCAGTTATTATCTCCTCCCAAGCTGAAAGTGCTTCATCAATTACCATTTTCTGGGCATGACCTATTACGCCCATGACTCCAGCCTGTGATATAATGACCTAAGAGAAATCAAAACTTTGTCAGTGGTTTCTAAGTATTCCACAGAAGCCCACAATTCTAATACGGGTTCCCCTCTTTAGAAAGAGATCCTTGAAAGGTACCATTAATATGCATTATCATTTACAATACCCTCACTGTGATATTATAATTTATAATAAGAAATACATATTTGGCCTTCTTCCCCACTCCTGGCACAGAGCTCTAAAACTTTTGGAATTTTCTAAGTGATGAGAGCAATAATGATGTTCTTCAGTTATGTTAATGAGATGAATTTGGAAAGCCCCTAGGTAACCTAAGGATGGGGGCTGGTTGTCAGAAGGACCAACCCGTGTGGTCAGAACTTTCAGTCCCACCCTCTCACACCAACCTCCAGGGAAGGGAGAGGGGCTGGAAGTTGAATCAATCCCCAGTGGTCAATGGTCATCAATCATGACTCTATAAGGAAGCCTCCATAAAAACCAAGAAAGGACAGGGTTCAGAGAACTTCTGGGTTGGTGAATACATAGAGATTTGGGGAGAGGGGTGTACTCAGAGAGGTCATGGAAGTTCTGAGCCCTTTCCCCATACCTGCCTTATGCATCTCTTCTATCTGGCTGTTCCTGAGCTATAACCTTTTAAAATAAACTTAATATGGTAAGTAAAATGTTTCTCCAAGTTCTGTGAGCCACGCTAGCAAATTAATGGAACCCAAGAAGCAAGCTATTGGAATCTCCAATCTATAGACAGTGGGTCAGAAGCACAGGTGATAACCTGGATTTTCAACTGGTCTCTGAAGTGGGGTGGGAATGGGGGAGTCTTATAGGACTGACCTTTTAAACTGTGGGTTCTGAAGGTACCTCCAGGTAGATAGTGTCAGAATTCAGTTGAATTGTAGGACACCCAGCTGGTGTCAGAGAACTGCTTGGTTTGGGGGAAAAAAAACAACATACTGTAGATGGGTGCAGAATTGTACCCACCAAAAACATGTAACAGTAGGTACTAAAGGGCATACTACAAAAAATTATATTCACAGCTACTTAGACTTACTTCCACTGAACATAAAAACCTTGTCTAACCTATTTTTGTATGCCATTTTGATTTCAATTGTCCTGTAACAAAATTCATGAAAACCAGTTTTAATCAATATGCCAATTTTATTTCTGAAATATGCAAACAAATCAGTAAAGTTTTATTTGAATCCACTGACAATATACAAGTGAATTCTAAAGTCAGGATCTTCAACTTAAATCTAAGCTTGCATCAAAAAATTGGAAAATGGAATGTTATATCCTAAGGTTGTTTCTGTTTTGTTTTATAGAGACAGAGCAATTCACACATCAACCAACACAAATTCACTGAAATCCCAAAAGGTACATGATCATCACTAATAAAAATGACTGGGTTTGAGATGCATTTTATTCATATAAAAATGCCAGGTAAATGCTGAATAATTATAAGTCATTATTTCAAATCTGATTTGTGAGGCAAAGCATTTGTTTGGCAAAGACTTGTTCCTCTAATCCTAATTACTCAGCAACCATGAAAATGACTACAAATGACTGACACCTTATTTACGAGAACTTTCATATTTTCAGGCTATAATATTTATGCTTATATTGACAGTTCTTATTTAGTCCACCTCATGGGGAGTCACAAAAGTTTAGACATGTACATTGAATAGCAAAAATATTTTCTAGGAACTAAAACGTTGGCTTCCACAAGCAAGATAAATAGCATGCCTTCAAAAACATGATCAACTGGTATATTAAAATGAGTTTACTAAGCCAATTAGGTATAAACTATTTATTAGCACAGAATGTATTAAACTCCATTCTCCCTAAAAGCTAAATGACTACATCTTTCCTTCATCCTATATTCTATCAAGTATTATGGTAGGTTTCAAACTGTGTTCAAAAGGGCCTGAGGCATCCTGCTCTAGGCCAGAATCCTACATGTGATCTTTCGGGCCCAACCATAGGCTTTGCCTGGCAGGCCTCATGTTGACAAAGCTGCCATTCCCACCTTAGACTTGGTGCAGAGCCAGTGCCCTGCAGTCTCTACTGTGAGTTGCCTTCCACCCACCCCACCCACGCACTGGCCATGCTCATATTTGCATTCCTAGCCTAGGCATCTCCTTTCAGAAGCCTCTTTGTGTATGTTGCGGGCGGGGGGGCAGTGCCTCCATTCTCCTAGGCCCCAGGTCCATAAAATGGCAAGAGCCTTTGATTTGGGGCTCCCTTAGCAATGAGACCACCCTCTCTCCTATCTGCACCAATCCATCTGATCTTTGTCCAGTGCTAGACCATGGGGAAAAATGGGACATTGGGGAAACAAGCACCCTTTCTTTTTGGCTTCTTGCTTACACCATCACGGTAGTGAATAAAGGCTTAATTGTTACATTCCATTTGACTTGTCCTGACTGAACACTACTATACCTGGAAGCTCCTTAATAAAAGAGTTCCATGGAGGGACCTTGAGGACGTCATGAGGGAGGTGAAGTCAGGTAACAACAGTCCTCCCAGCAACCCCCCTTCCCAAAACACACCTACTGGTTTCCACCAGAATAGCTCTGTCTACCTGTTTTATATGTTGAGGTTATGAGCAAGATTTCAACTGAGAAAAGAATTGTTCAAGGCTTACCATAAGCGCTTGGTACATCAATAAATATTGATAAAAAAGAGATCAATAAATATTAGCTGTCATGATTACTGCGAATTTAGAAAACAGTATACTAGTAGTTCTAGTTTCTAGATTCTAAATAGTCCTACCATTTTGGAAAGGAAAGAGCCCAGCGTAAGTATCAAGGTCAGCATTCATTGTGGACATTCACCCTCAGACTAGGGAGGGCTCCACCATCACAGTAAAGAGGGATCTTGAGACCACAATGAAGTCGTAAAGAATATGACAGATGTTAGAGCCTATCATTACCGGAATCTGCCACTCAGAGAGAAGAAAGAGATAGAAACATGCTGTAATTGGGCTCACAGATGAACGGAGATGAGGATTCTCACCATCATCCTGGTTGTCATCATACCCTAACAGCTACTGTTCAGTGAATATTTATAAACACACACCAGACAGGAAACTTACATGTTGTCAAGACTAATCAGTTAACAAAACCCTGAAGTATAATCTCCAATTTACAGATTAAGAAACTGAAAATTGAAGGGACTGAATAACACTTCGAAGGTCACACAGCAGATGAGGAACTCCAGCTATATTTTAACCAGCTTTATTACAAACCTCACGCTTTTATCCCCTACCGATAATGCCCCCTCCACCAACGTTCCAACTTGCATACAGTGAAATAATATGTCCTATAACTTATCACTGTATTGGGTGCCTTAATAACAAACAACTAATTCTTCTAAACTACCAACAAAGAAACACTCCTAGGTCATCAAAACAAACTACCCATCACTTGCTCAGACATATGCAGTTAAAGAAAAGCAAACAAACAAATTAAAAACAAAAATCTAAGAGCCTCACAAAATTTTCAACCAGTCATTGACCCAATCCATACTTGATCTCTTAACCTTTCCATGTAACCGTCTTCTCTCCTAGCGTGAATGAATATGAATCTCATCAGCAAACTGCAGAGATATCTGATTGGTCTTTTTCCCTAGCTCCTGAGATCACTTTCAGTTGCTCCACCCACACTCTGTCTCTTGTTCTATAATCCAAACTAGGTCTTCTGATTGTGACAATAAAATAGAAAGATGTTAAACTGGCCTGTGTGGGATGTGAACACTTTACACCACGGGTTTTATTTACCTATATTTTAATTAATTAATTCACCGTTCACAACCCCCCACTCACTCTTAGCCTACTATAAAGTGCATATGTTCAAAGAGAGAATGTACATTTCAAAATGTACACCACCTTAAAATTAGCCCACTGCCCAGCTATTTCTCACTTGAATTAATTTGCATCCATGAATAATTAAGCCAACAGGGTGTATTTCTGTGTCCTCATGAATGCCCTGTCTCTCACTAGTCAGTATGACTTTATTGTTAACCACTTCCCAGAAAGGAAATTTCTCCCACAACTTCTCTATGACTTTCATGGTCCTTTAAAAGAGCCCTAACTAGCTGCTAATTGATTCACCCAAAATTCAATGAGGTGTCACTATAAGTGATATAAATGGAAAGTTTGCAATCTACTAGGCCAGGTGTCACATGGTCTCCACACTCAACCAAAATATAGATTATAGATGCTCAGTGCTAGTCAGGGCACAGCTGACTCACTTGGTGAAGGATGCAGATGACTCACTGTGAAATCCAAAGATACCACCGATGAAAATGACTCTGTCTAGTGATGTCTTTCCAATCTGCCAACTTAGTTATAAGATTGGGAGGCTGTATTGCCCATTTCCTGTGTGGTTCTTTTTTCTGCCTGAAAACGATAAAAATATCCAAGTCACTTCTAGCCAGGCTGACCTGTGTCTTTTTTTTTTTTTTTTTAAAAGACTACTGTCTGGGGCTTCCCTGGTGGCGCAGTGGTTGAGAGTCCGCCTGCCGATGCAGGGGACACAGGTTCGTGCCCCGGTCCGGGAAGATCCCACATGCCGCGGAGCGGCTGGGCCCGTGAGCCACGGCCGCTGAGCCTGCGCGTCCGGGAGCCTGTGCTCCACAACGGGAGAGGCCACAACAGTGAGAGGCCTGCGTACCGCAAAAAAAAAAAGACTATTGTCTGTGTTGGCCAATTATGTTCCATTTTTATATATTTACATTTATTTATTTATTTTTGGCTGCGCTGGGTCTTTGTTGCTGTACGCGGGCTTTCCCTAGTTGCTGAGAACGGGGTCTACTCTGCCGCGATGCCCATGCTTCTCATTGAGGTGGCTTCTCTTGTTGCGGAGCACGGGTTCTAGGCACGCAGGCTTCAGCAGATGTGGCACACAGGCTCAGTAATTGTGGCACTCAGGCTCTAGAGCACAGGCTAAGTAGTTGTGGCACATGGGCTTAGTTGCTCCGCGCCATGTGGGATCTTCCCGGACCAGGGCTCGAGCCCGTGTCCCCTGCGTTGGCAGGCGGATTCTCACCCACTGCGCCACCAGGTATGTCCTGACCTGTGTCTTTTTTGATGTTACTCCAAGACCATAAAGGGCAATGATTATAAGGAAGTGGTACTAGAACCACTAACACACTTGAAGCACAGTGACACTGTGCTCATTACCACCACCTGGCTGAGATGTGATACTGACAGAAACTGCAACTGTTTCTAAGCTGTGTGTACTCATACAGAGAGGAGCTGAGGTCAGTGAGGCAAGGAATGGACTCTGGACAAGGAACATTTGTATTTTAAAAGGAATCGACTAAGATGCCACTGATTCCAGGTTTCAAAATGTTGGTACCTCTGTAAACCCTTCCACAAAATAATAATAGCAATGATTATTATTTGTGGAGCCCTTACTATGGGTTAGGCATTATACTAAATGTTTTAATCACATCATCTCATTTAATCCTTGCAACCCCAGGAAGCAGGTAAGAATGATCCTCTATTCTTACCTGTGAGGCAGTTGAGCAAAGTGGTGATGGAATCTAGAGCCAATTGCTTAGGTTCATATCTGGCTCTGCCACCCATTAGCTGTATCATCTTGTTCCTACCCCATGGAGTGGTTTGGATGATTCAAGGAATTGACTTATGGAAAATAATGTGCAGGCTAGCTATGATTATTTCCATAACGCCAATGGTTAGAAGCCACAGAGCTGGGAAGGGCACGTGAGGTGTGATACAATAGCTCCCTGGAGATCCAGCTCAAAGCAGCACTGCTAGCGAGGATGGTTGACACTTAGGGGCAGCCCTCATCAGGGATGATGTTAACAAACATCTTCATCCTTCCATCTGCTGCTTGTTTATCCATCTACATACCAGGAAAAGGCAAGAAGGTGCTATTCCTCTGTTATCACTAAAATCAGATCCCTGTTTCTAGGAAAAGAATGCACCCACAGTTCTAGTCCTTAAGTACAAATTCTGACCCAGTGGCAGTTGTCTATTCAGGATGAATCTCCCTCAGACTAAAGTAAGTATAGTTCTTAAGTGGGGTTCCCTAGAAGCAGAGCCTGAGACAGGGATTTAGTGAACATGATTTATTGACGGGGTGCTCCTCAGGAAAAATCTGAAAGGGAAAGAGAGAATCAGGATAGGGAAAGGAAAAGAATTAAGCAAGGATGTGGTCTCAGGTAAACTGTAGCCTTAGCCTGATCCATGGAGGACTCTATAACAAAAATCACACCAGAAAGCTATTCCCACCTTGAGGCAAGGAATCTGGTACCTTTTTTGGGGTTTTTTGTTGTTTTTTTGGTATCCTCCTATTAGTGAGTCATTGGCCATGAGATGCTTCCAGGGTGAAGCAGCTGCAATCAGCCAAGGGCAACTCCAGGACAGGCAGAGGATGCAGGTGGTGAGCCCAGAGTAGCCAATCCCCACATGACCTGGAGGATCTGGGCAGAGCACCAACAGCATCTACTGTTGTCCTATCAGGCAGTAGGACTATAAAAACAAAGTTACTGCCCCTCACACCCTTTATACAGGCACATGACTCCATAAAGAGCTTAATCCAATAGATTAAATGACAAATTTGCCTTCTTACTTAAAAAAAAAATCAAAATAAAGTCTCTGAATCCTAAAGATCTACCCAAGCCAGGCAGATTCTCCAAGACTCTTTGTTTTAGGAGGGGATGAAATAGGCTGGGGCTCCAACGAGAAGTTCCAGTTAACGGACCTCTTGCCCAGCCCCTGAATAAATCTGTTCCTCTGACTTAGTTTTGCCAAAATGGACCCAGGCAAATGGAAATCATTTCTGACGCTTACTGGCAGGCTACCATATTTCCTACCTCAGAGAAAGTCAGGGCAGGGGAGGGTGTTCCCAACCTCCTTTCTCTAAGGAAATTACAAGAGTGAGACAGTTCAGTTACAGGAGTGTAATTAATGCCATTAAACCACTGTTGGGGAATGATTATGCCTTAAATTTAAGGGTCACCTCCCTGTAGGGATTCACAAAGGAAAAATCCTCACCCTTACATTGTCTTACTCATCCTGACAGCACCTCCTGTGAGACAGGCAGACAATCTGCTTTGCTCTATGAGGCCTCTCTGGGCAAAAACACACATTTAATTTAGCATCCTCTGGTACTTCCCCTGAAGGTCTTGTCTTCCATATCCCTTCCTGGGAT
Organism: Lagenorhynchus albirostris; assembly: GCF_949774975.1. Lineage (NCBI taxonomy): Eukaryota > Metazoa > Chordata > Mammalia > Artiodactyla > Delphinidae > Lagenorhynchus > Lagenorhynchus albirostris. The sequence continues at coordinate 85,471,737 of NC_083104.1, read as the reverse complement.
GTACGCAGGTCCAGTGCCCTGGACAATAGCACAGGGCACCACACTTAGAACTGCCCCATGTTTGGTTTAATGTTCTGATGTCATTCTCCTAGAACTCTTAATAATTTCTGAAGAAAGGGCCACATATTTTCATTTTACACTGGGTCCCACAAATCACGTAGCCATCCCTGGATGTATGTTTTGAGCCAAACCTGGGATATGAGGAAATACTGCAGCACCCTGTAACCTCTACAGGGATTGTGTACCCCATGGGTGTGCTAGTCATTAGTTACTGTCGACCAAATATTTTGGGTTCTCCTTCCAGACACAGGTAGGATTGAATCAAAACCTGTTGTTGATGAAATGTGAGGAGGAAATGATGATGTCACATCTGGGCAAAAGGTGCAGAGGCCAGTGCTCCATTCACCACATTGCCTTTCTCCTGCCTGGGTCATCAAGATGGAGCTTCCCTCAACCAGTCCCCAATAAAGACAGAGCCCCCAGAAAACCTGCAGTAAACACGTTCTGTGAACAGAATAAACCTTTGTGGTTTTAAGCCACTGAGATTGTGGCATTATTTTCTCCCATAACTTAGCCTATCCTGATGGATGCAGAGGGTCATAAACAGATTCTCAAAGCATCCTTTGCAATACTTAGAGACAGCCTGGGAGAAGAAGCAGCGTGAATGGTGACAATGTCTGATAATGGGGAAGAAGACTCCCACACAAAGATATGAAGGGTTAGCGGAAACCCACAGAGTATTGTTTAGTACTGATTTAGTCCAACTATTCACCCCTGAACCTCAGAAAATATATACCATTAGCAGGGCTCACTTGTAATGGTCTCAACAGCAAATACATTTGAATCAGAGGAAAAAAAGTTTGATTAAATTTGTATGTCCTTCCATCCCCACCATTTTGCTCCTCAAATACTCAGCAAATGCAAATTGCTTCTTTCTTAGGATGAGGAAAATAAGGAAAGAAAAAATGACCCTAAAAGACCCCAAAAGTTTCCTGGGGTTGACTAGTGAGGCTCAGCAAATAAACAGTATTTTAATAAAATGTTTGATGAGCTTGGGAGATGCAGCAGCTTAAAATAAAATCACCCTATTTTATATTTGTCTCTCTCACAAGGAAGGAACCAAGGTCAATGTGAATTTACAGTAGCCCCTGGAACAGCTCTGTAAAGAAGGGTCTTGTCCTGCCTGCAAGTTAGAACATCTGCAGTGTTCTTTTATTCATGACCAAATGTTTCCAGAGTGATTAAACTGGCATTGTAAATGTGCAGTCTATATGAACTGAGCGGCAAGGATTAAGTGAGATTCAGATTAAAATGCTAAGGGAGTTTGTACCAAGATCAAGCCAGATATATAGTTAACACTAAGAAAATACGTGCTGAAGAAGAAGTGTAAAAACAACCACCTAGAGAGAACTTCAGAATAACAAACTGCACCAGAGAAAGCATCTTGAATGGCAAGTCAGTCAGTGGCGGCTGAAATTACCTTTTTGAAAGTACAATTGCTCAGCAGTATTTAGGAAAAAAAAAATGCAGCCAAATAAACAACAGGTATATTCACAGTAGATTTGGTTCAAAAAGAAGGTACAATAATAAAGTCCATTTTATTGATACAATAAATGTTGATAAATTTCAGAACAAAATATAAGTTGGAAACCAAAAATTAAGAACTGCTAGATTTATTACTTCAAAAGAATAAAAATGCTTTGAGTCTTACAGAGCTTTTCTCTCCCAGAATCCACAACTGAAAGCCAAAATGAATGGAAATTTATTATTTACCAAATATTATTGTAATAGATAGAATAAAAAAAAAAACACCATTAGAAAAAATCTGTAACCACTATATGAACAATGTCTTAAATTTTTGTTGTGTAACGAAAACAGAAATAAAATCACAAATCCCTTTCCAGTGACATTTAAAGTGACCTGAGACACTGATTAATTAACACACAGTCAGCCCTCCATATCTGCAGGTTCTGCATCCTTGGATTCAACCAACTATAGATCAAAAATATTTTTTTAAAAATTCCAAAAGTTCCAAAAAGCAAAACTGGATATTGCTGTGCACCCGCAACTATTTAAATAGCATTTACATTGTATCTACATCTATTTATATAGCATTTACATTGTATTAGGTGTTATGAGTAAAGAGATGATTTAAAGTATACAGAAGGATATATGTAGGTTACATGCAAATACTCTGCCATTTTATATAAGGGACTTGAGCATGTGTATTTTTTGGTATCCACAGGGGTCCTGGAACCACTCCCCCTCAGATACCCAGCGACAACTGTAAGTATGATGTTTGAAGTGATCCCCCTCCAACCTCCCTGTCCATGGATTTCTAACCTTCTCTAAATCAGCTCACATTCCATGGAATTTCTACCCCATTGATCTGCAAGCCTTTGCTACAACCTGCATTTTTGGATCTTCGAAGAGAACAAGAAGGGCAGCAATAGACTGGCATCTGTATAAATTCCAGGTGGCAGACATAGGGGAGCAAAATTTGGCATGCCAAAATGTGTCCCTTTGGCATATAGATTATTTTGAGCTAAAAACAACCAAGGCCCAAAAGACTCAGGAAGAAACCTTGACCCCTAACTGCCTAAAAGAATTTAGATAGAGGGCCTGTTCCTGGAAGACAGCTATGACCAGAGCTTTCTGCAAAGCATATGGGCCAAGTGTGGTGGGGGAAGCTGGCCATAGCCCAGAGGACAGAGTCCTCTCTGTGTCCTATTGTCTGTGGTGGCCCAGGAAACATTTATTTACCAAACATTTGCTCTTCCATCTCCATGTGAATTGCCTTCCTCCTCCCCTGTGAAGTCCCAAACCACTACCCACAACGTTCTCTCTTGTTTTCAGCTGAAGATAGTATTTAAGGTGAGGGTTACTGCCATTTTGGTGAGTTACTCACTTTTTGTGGGGGAGGGCAGGGGGGTATCTCTCCCATGTATACATGTTAATAAATTTTGTTTAATTTTCTCCTGTTAATCTGTCTCATGGCAATTTAATTCTTAGACCAGCCATAAGAACCTAGAAGGGTAGAGGAAAATTTCTTCTTCCCCAACATGGCCTTCTGCCTGAGAAATTTCCCAAGTTGGCTTCATGGAAACACTCCTTCCCAGACATACACCCCCTTGATCCTGAAGCACTGAATGGGAACAGTGGAATGGTGATTCCCTGTCCATCCTCAGTGCCAAATGAGAATGAGGAAGAGGCCAGGATAACGTAAGTTAGAGGCCAAAGCACAGCACACTGGTTAAGAACAGGGCCTCTGAGTCCATCCAGCCTACATGCAAACAACACATCTATTATTGTTCTAGTTTCCACCCCTGTAGCATAGGGATGGTAATAGTACAAAACAGACCATAAACCAAATAATCTTTATACAGAACTTACAGGTTATCATGCACACACAAGTCAGCAATATATGGTTGTCATTATGATTATAGTGAATTCTCTCTCTTCTGGGAAAAATTTAGAGACACTCTGAGCCTCTTGGCTCCTTCCATCCTCTTAGAAGAATCACATATCTCTACTTGTGTGTTATGGATGCTGATTCTACCAAATAGGTGAACAGATGTGGCTGTCCCAAAATTGGACAGAAAGATAAAATACAGACTGACTATTGAAGAAAGGTCAGGAGGAGGCAGCTGCACAGGAAGAGTAAGTCGGAAACAACATTCAAGGTCCAACCCCTGACGAGGTGTTAAATGATGGGTGCGAGCAGTCCCTGCTGTAATCCAGTTAACATTTAGCACCTAATTATCACTTCTCAGTGGAGTCCAGACTAGATTATTGTGAACTGCAACCTCCAAGCTACACAGGAAATGTTTGATGCTACTAAGCAACAGATTCAATCATTTAACAGGCACTGGCTATCCAGTGCAAGAGATGCAGAGTATTACTCTAGTTAATCAGTGAAACGTCATCCCTTTTCTGGATCAGCCTGCAGTTCAGCAGATTCTAGCCAAACAAGATGTGGATAATTTAATCCAAGATTTCCTTCTAAAATGCCTTTTATAACCAGCAATCATGAATATAGCAGAAAATACTGTCTGAGATCCCAAACCTAGATTTTCCTTCACATACGGTACAAAGCAATGTTAGTGATTCACCACCTTTGCTTTTGGGGGGTGGGATAATAAATTTCCTAATCCTTTCAGTATTCAAAAAAGCCATTTTCTCAGTATGTAAGTGGGATAACTTCTAGGGATAGAATGATGACTAAAACACAGGTCCTACACTTGAGAAGCTCTGATACAGAAGTCTAATATGGAACACTGAGAGAGGAGGCAAAGGTTTTCAAAACAGTAATAAGTATAACAAAATCATTAAAAAAAAAAAAGATGGTGGAAACCTACAAGACAGAGCACTTAAATCTGCCTAGGAAAGGCTTGGAGGGCTTTCCACATAAGCAATGATATTTATGTTACATCCTGTATTAACAATACAGGCATTGTTCTTACTGACAATTCCTTGGCCAGCGTATTTGAGTATCTGCGTTCCTCTGCTGGAACTGCCAAATTAGACCTCAAAGTCCATATACCCAAGCTGCTAGATACTATCACTTTTCCATGGCACTCCACCAACCTGTGATCAAACAGTATATATGCACCCTCCAAGAAACACACTGATTTTTATTCTATAAAACTGAATTGAATATTTTTGCTATTGAATTACACTAACCCTCAGGAAAGTTGAAGAAGGACTCACACACAACATATAACACACATACACACAAACACAAATTTATTTTGTAGGTATTTTAGAGAAAGACAGGACTTCAATGTTTTTAAAATAAAGGCAAAAGATTTAACTCTACATTATAAAATTTTTCAGGTCATATTAGGGTACCTTAAGAGAGAGGAGAAATTAGGGTAGTATATAAGGAGAAAGGGGAAAAGAGGGGAATATAAAAACACCCTATTTCCTCATTCCTAAGACATTCCTTCACAGACCACTCTCTGAAATCAGAATGCATCATACAATTGATAAAGTTTTATGATCATGAGGTAAATGTAATGCCAAAGTATTGTGAAAATCTTCCCGTGACAATTTCTGAAAAGATCAAAAAAGCAACAGCATCAGAGCACACTAGAATTGGTGAAATGTAATAAAAAATGAGGGAGACACTTGGGGCAGTTCCATAGGCTTCAGACAAACACTTTTGTAGAAGATTAATTGCTCTTTTCACACTGTAGAGTTCTCTGGAATTTGAGGGACAGCAAACTATGCCCTGGTCATCCTGCTCAACAAAGAAACTGTCTTTTGTACCCTAGAAAACACGTTCTATTTGTCAACCATTGCAATGTCAACCAAAAGCAACCATTGTGTTGTTTTTTTTTTTTCAATAAGCACCTTTTTGGGGGAAATTTTACAGTTTTTCAGAGTATGAAGAAATGACTTAGAATATTAAAATTGAAAAATGAAGGGTATTTAAATGTTAAATTCTTGGTTTTACAGACTTAGAAAATTGAAAGACAAAAAAAATTAAGTGATCTGTGCAAGACTGTATTTAAAGTATATTGAGAACTCAATATTCTAGATAGCATGTAGCTTTTTCTATTATGCCATGCTGCCTGTTCTTAGGTTTTAGTGAGTCCTTCGGAAAGACAAATGTAAATTTACTTCCTATGCCCAAAAGCTGTTACATCATCTCATCCTAATCTTTAGGAGTTATGGCTGCTTCAATTGGTAATACCTGAAAGTTACACTGAACCTTTCAAATCAAATCCAGACTTCTGATCTAACTGGATCTTAGTTTGTACAATATATTCTGTTTCATTGCAAAAAAAGTGCCGATTATTAGAACATTCGCCTCAGGGACACTGCATACGATGCTTGTTTAGTATATAACAAACTCAAATAAAAATGAAATAGAACTCCTTCTGATATAACTGTACGAGAAGTAATATTCATAGATCTTCAAATACTCTTACCAAGTATTAAGAAGTTCTTTTCTAATTACTGTGGCCAACAAGAAGCACTCCAGTGCTCAGCCGTAGAAATATCACTCTATCTTCTACTGCAGGGTCTCCTACCTAGGGTTCACTTCACCTCTTTCAGGCTCTCTCATCTCTTTCTTCCATTCTTGTTTCTGGTGTTATTTCTTGGGCTTAATTTATTAAGCTTTCAAGAAGAATACCAATCAAACACATACTTTCCCAGTCCCATTCCCACTTTAAGCTTTTCAATTCCCTTCACTATAAAAGGTTCTGAGAGTCTCTCTGGAAAATATTCCCAACTTATTCCTTGTTTTAGACTTAAGCACTGATGACCTATATTAATGCACATGTAAAATGGCAAGGGAAATTTATGAATTGTGTATTATCAGCCATTACTACTGGAGCTTTAATTTGTTTATCAGGTTGAGCTGCCAGTAACCTAACAGGGCACCAAGGGAGGGACATAGGAGGGATAAAGTTTGATTAAAAAATGTCTACATCATGGGTGCTCTCAGAGAAGGCAAGCATAGCTAAGCAAGCTCAGGGAGCAGTGTCAGGAAAACACTAGAGGCAAAAAGCAAAACAGTCATAACAGGGCTCCAGGAAGAAGTTTTCCTTAGTGACCTGGGGTGAGATCTGACCTCTGAAATACTGTCTTCATCCTTCTCTCTCTCTCTCTCCCCCTGTCCCCGCCCCGACCCCACCCCACCCTCTCTGTCTCTCCCTCCGACACACACACGCACACACACAAAACAAATGCTCACACAACATTCCTGTAATTTTAGCCCCATATTCAGAGGAGAGATAATATTCTACTTCATGACCATGATTGCTATTGCTATGTGGTTAATGAGTTAATGTATGCAAAGCATTTAGAATTGTTCCACATATATGGTAAGTACTAGGTAAACGTTAGCATTTATTATCACTATGTCCATCTATTTATATATTTTTCCAAAAAAATTACTGACAATTTCCTAAATGCCTAGCACTAAAGTAGGTGCTATAGAAGTAAGGGAAACTAAATATGATTCCTGATTTTGAAGATCTTGCTGTGATGAAAATACATGAAAACAGGAGTGGTGCTCAAATCCTTCTGACAACCTTATGAGTCAAGTGTTATTATTCCCATCATACTCATGAAGAATTTGCAATTCATAGAAGTATCTTATGAATCCACATTCATGAAATCAGAAGGTAAAACCAGGTCTATCGGAGAGACCTTCATGATGGCAGAGGACTAAGACGTGGAGATCACCTTCCTCCCCACAAATACATCAGAAATACATCTACATGTGGAACAACTCCTACAGAACACCTACTGAACGCTGGCAGAAGACCTCAGACCTCCCCCAAAATATTTTTTTTCTTTTTTTTTCTGTGAGTGTGTATGTGTATGCTTCTTTGTGTGATTTTGTCTGTATAGCTTTGCTTTTACCATTTGTCCTAGGGTTCTCTCTGTCCAATTTCTTTTTTTTTAGTATAGTTTTTAGCGCTGGTTATCATTGGTGGATTTATTTTTTAGCTTGGTTGCTCTCTTCTTTCTTTCTTCTTTTTTTTCTTTTTTAATTACTTTTTTATTTTTAATAATTTTTTTATTTTAATAACTTTTTAATTTTTTTCTTTCATTCTGCTTTTCTCCCTTTTCTTCTTATTTTTTCACACTTTACAAAGAGCATCCTTTATTGTGCATAAAAGTCACTGAGAAAAATAAGGATCAGAGTCACTGGGATTTTCAAAGAGATGAAATGCACATAAACATAAAAAGGAAGAAAAGCCATCAAATATGGTCTAATATTTCTGTTCTTTAGTAACTATTCTGTTTCTGTCCAAATCAGGAAAAATACTCTAAAAACACTTAAGTAGTAGATATTTTCGTTCCTATATATATTATGTTCTCGAGGCATTTTGTCTTTTTTTTTTTTTTTACTTTATTTATTTATGGCTGTATTGGGTCTTCATTTCTGTGCAAGGGCTTTCTCTAGTTGTGGCAGGCGGGGGCCACTCTTCATCGCGCTGCTTGGGCCTCTCACTATCACGGCCTCTCTTGTTGCGGAGCACAGGCTCCAGACGCGCAGACTCAGTAATTGTGGCTCACGGACCCAGTTGCTCCGCGGCATGTGGGATCTTCCCAGACCAGGGCTCGAACCCGTGTCCCCTGCATTGGCAGGCAGATTCTCAACCACTGAGCCACCAGGGAAGCCCATTTTGTCTTCTTTGATTCAAATTACATATCATGATATGGTCAAAAACAGACATATTTCTATTTTGAATTTTGAAAGTTAGAAAGGTCAAATAATTTTCAAAAAGAAACAGGTCAATACCAGAGTCAGGACTCATAATTAACATTACTAATTCTCTATCTCAAAATTTGACCATGAATGTTATCCATTATAAAATTTGAAAAAATACAATTGCCTTAGGTTGTCCTATTTCAAAGTTAGATCACAAAAGTGACTTGTAAAAATTGAGCATTGAGGATGAAATCTAAGATCACTTTATTTCTTCACATTTCTGCTCTTATAAGATTCATCTAAAGTGAGTATTTCTACAAGTCTCCATTCTGACCAGGGCATGTATTCTGGATAATGTCTCCATACATATATCCACTGTATGGTTCTATAACTTACTACTGATTTAGCATTTATTTAAATGTAAGCAATAAAGTACTTTAAATTGTTATAGACAAAAGAAAATCAATACATAATCACCAAAGAAGAATATCTGTTCTACTCCCTGAAACAATATATTATCTATAAAATGTATTTATGTTAGAAATCGAAAACTTGACATGCTCTGTCTCTTCAAAGCTTCCTGTAAAATAAATGTATTAAATTTTTACTTATATTTCCAAACACATGTGCATGCTCACATACAGATGCACATACAAACATTCAATAAGTAAAGGGGAAAATCACCTAAATAATCACATAAGAACGATCTTTTTTTAAATAAATTTATTTATTTTTGGCTGTGTTAGGTCTTCGTTTCTGCGCGAGGGCTTTCTCTAGTTGTGGCAATCGGGGGCCACTCTTCATCACTTTTTAAAGCCCTCAGAATGTGTACTATCACTATACAGGTTTGTGATTTGTTAAAAATAGATCTAAACTCACCAAGTAAGCAAGATAACTTCATGATCAGTCTCCAGAATAGTTCTTAGAATTTAAAAATTGCCTATAAATAAAATGACTTACACATCTCTTTGATACTCACATCACTCTGTTGTTGGTCAAATCAGTCATACAATCCACTGGGTCATTCCATCATTGGAAGACTTGAATAATATATATATATATATATATTTATATATTTTATACAGCAGGTTCTTATTAGTCATCAATTTTATACACATCAGTGTATACATGTCAATCCCAATCGCCAAATTCATCACACCACCACCACCACCACCCTGCCGCTTTCCCCGCTTGGTATCCATACCTTTGTTCTCTACATCTGTGTCTCAATTTCTGCCCTGCAAACCAGTTCATCTGTACCATTTTTCTAGGTTCCACATATATATGTTAATAAACGATGTCTGTTTTTCTCTATCTGACTTACTTCACTCTGTAGGACACTCTCTAGATCCATCCACATCTCAACAAATGACCCAATTTCGTTCCTTTTTATGCCTGAGTAATATTCCATTGTATATATGTACCACATCTTCTTTAACCATTCATCTGTCGATGGGCATTTAGGTTGCTTCCATGACCTGGCTATTGTAAATAGTGCTGCAATGAACATTGCGGTGCATGTGTCTTTCTGAATTATGGTTTTCTCTGGGTATATACAGAGGAGTGGGATTGCTGGATCCTAAGTAATTCTATATTTAGTTTTTTAAGGAACCTCCATACTATTCTCCATTGTAGCTGTATCAATTTACATTCCCACCAACACTACAAGAGGGTACCCTTTTCTCCACACCCTCCCCAGCATTTGTTGTTTGTAGATTTTCTGATTATGCCCATTCTAACTGGTGTCAGGGGATACCTCGTTGTAGTTTCCATTTCCATTTCTCTAATAATTAGTGATGTTGAGCAGCTTTTCATCTGTTTCCTGGTCATCTGTATGTCTTCTTTGAAGAAATGTCTATTTAGGTCTTCTGCCCATTTTTGGATTTGGTTGTTTGTTTTTTTGATATTGAGCTGCGTGAGCTGTTTATATATTTTGGAGATTAATCCTTTGTCCATTGATTCATTTGCAAATATTTTCTCCCATTCTGAGGGTCATCCTTCCGTCTTGTTTATGGTTTCCTTTGCTGTGCAAAAGCTTTTAAGTTTCATTAGGTCCCATTTGTTTATTTTTGTGTTTATTTCCATTACTCTAGGAGGTGGATCAAAAAAGATCTTGCTTTATTTATGTCAAAGAGTGTTCTTCCTATGTTTTCCTCTAAGAGTTTTATAGTGTCCGGTCTTATATTTAGGCCTTTAATCCATTTTGAGTTTATTTTTGTGTATGGTGTTAGGGAGTGTTCTAATTTCATTCTTTTACATGAAGCTGTCCAATTTTCCCAGCACCACTTATTGAAGAGACTGTTTTTTTCTCCATTGTATATCCTTGCCTCCTTTGTCACAGATTAGTTGACCATAGATGCGTGGGTTTATCTCTGGGCTTTCTATCTTCTTCCATTGACCTATGTTTCTGTTTTTGTGCCAGTATCATACTGTCTTGATTCCTGTAGCTTTATAGTATAGTCTGAGGTCAGGGAGTCTGATTCCTCCAGCTCCGTTTTTTTCCCTCAAGAACGCTTTGGCTATTCACAGTCTTGTGTCTCCACACAGATTTTAAGATTTTTTGTTATAGTTCTGTATAAAAGGCCATTGGTAATTTGATAGGGATTGCATTGAATATGTAGATTGCTTTGGGTAGTATAGTCATTTTCACAATATTGATTCTTCCAATCCAAGAACATGGTATATGTCTCCATCTGTGGGTATCATCTTTAATTTCTTTCATCAGTGTCTTATAGTTTTCTGCATACAGGTCTTTGGTCTCCCTAGGTAGGTTTATTCCTAGGTATTTTATTCTTTTTGCTGCAATGGTAAATGGGAGTGTGTTTCCTTAATTTCTCTTTCAGATTTTTCATCATAAGTGTATAGGAATGCAAGAGATTTCTGTGCATTAATTTTTTATCCTGCTACTTTACCAATTCATTGGTTAGCTCTAGTAGTTTTCTGGTACCATCTTTAGGATTCTCTATGTATAGTATCATGTCATCTGCAAACAGTGACAGTTTTACTTCTTCTTTTCCAATTTGTATTCCTTTTATTTCTTTTTCTTCTCTGATTGCTGTGGCTAGGACTTCCAAAACTATGTTGAATAACAGTGGTGAGAGTGGACATCCTTGTCTTGTTCCTGATCTTAGAGGAAATGCTTTCAATTTTTCACCATTGAGAATGATGTTTGCTGTGGGTTTGTCGTATATGCCCTTTATTATTTTGAGGTAGGTTCCCTCTATGCCCACTTTCTAGAGAGTTTTTATCATAAATCGGTGTTGAATTTTGTCAAAAGCTTTTTCTGCATCTATTGAGATGATCATATGGCTTTTATTCTTCAATTTGTTAATATGGTGTATCACATTGATTGATTCGCGTATATTGAAGAATCCTTGCATCCCTGGGATACATCCCACTTGGTAATGGTGTATGATCCTTTTAATGTGTTGTTGGATTCTGTTTGCTAGAACTTTGTTGAGGATTTTTGCATCTATATACAACAGTGATATTGGTCTGTAATTTTCCTTTTTTGTAGTATCTTTGTGTGGTTTCAGTATCAGGGTGATGGTGGCCTCATAGAATGAGTTTGGGAGTGTTCCTTCCGCCGCAATTTTTTGGAAGAGCTTGAGAAGGATGGGTATTAGCTCTTCTCTAAATGTTTGATACAATTCACCTGTGCAGCCATCTGGTCCTGGACTTTTGTTTGTTAGAAGATTTTTAATCACAGTTTCATTTTCATTGCTTGTGTTTGGTCTATTCATATTTTCTATTTCAACCTGGTTCAGTCTTGGAAGGTTATACCTTGCTAAGAATTTGCCCATTTCTTCCAGGTTGTCCATTTTCTTGACATACAGTTGCTTGTAGTAGTCTCTTCGGATGCTTTGTATTTCTACCGTGTCTGTGGTAACTTCTCCTTTTTCATTTCTAATTTTATTGATTTGAGTCCTCTCCCTAGTTTTCTTGATGAGTCTGGCTAATGGTTTATCAATTTTCTTTATCTTCTCAAAGAACCAGCTTTTAGTTTCATTGATCTTTGCTATTGTTTTCTTTGTTTCTATTTCATTTTTTTCTGCTCTGATCTTTATGACTTCTTTCCTTCTGCCAACTTTGGGTTTTTTGTGTTCTTCTTTCTCTAGTTCCTTTAGGTGTAAGCTTATATTGTTTGAGACTTTTCTTGTTTCTTGAGGTAGGCTTGTAGAGCTATAAACTTCCCTCTTAGAACTGCTTTTGCTGCATCCCGTAGGTTTTGGATGATCGTGTTTTCATTGTCATTTGTCTCTAGGTATTTTTTGATTTCCTCATTGATTTCTTCAGAGATCTCTTGGTTATTTAGTACTGTATTGTTTAGCCTCCGTGTGTTTGTGATTTTTTACATTTTTTTCCCTGCAATTGATTTCTAATCTCATAGCGTTGTGGTCAGCAAAGATGCTTGATATGATTTCAATTTTCTTAAATTTACTGCGGCTTGATTTGTGACCCAAAATGTGATCTATCCTGGAGAATGCTCTGTGCGCACTTGAGAAGAAAGTGTAATCTGCTGCTTTTGGATGGAATGTCCTATAAATGTCAATTAAATCTATCTGGTCTATTGTGTCATTTAAAGCTTGTGTTTCTTTATAATTTTCTGTTTGGATGATCTGTCCATTGGTATAAGTGAGGTGTTAAAAGTCTCCCACTATTATTGTGTTACTGTCGATTTCCTCTTTTATAGCTGTTAGCAGTTGCCTTATGTATTGAGATGCTCCTATGCTGGGTGCATATATATTTATAATTGTTATATCTTCTTCTTAGATTGATCCCCTGATCATTATGTAGTGTCCTTCCTTGTCTCTTGTAATAGTCTTTATTTTAAAGTCTATTTTATGTGATATGAGTATTGCTACTCCAGCTTTCCTTTTATTTCCATTTTCATGGAATATCTTTTTCCATCCCCTCACTTTCAGTCTGAATGTGTCCCTAGGTCTCAAGTGGGTCTCTTGTACACAGCATATATATGGGCCTTGTTTTTGTATCTATTCAGCAAGACTGTGTCTTTTGGTTGGAGCATTTAATCCATTCACGTTTAAGGTAATTATCAATATGTATGATCCTATAACCATTTTCTATTATAATTGTTTTGGGTTTGTTTTTGTAGGTCCTTTTCTCCTGCTGTGTTTCCCACTTAGAGAAGTTCCTTTAGCATTTGCTGTAGAGCTGGTTTGGTGGTGCTGAATTCTCATAGCTTTTGCTTGTCAGTAAAGCTTCTGATTTCTCCAGCGAATCTGAATAAGATCCTTGCTGGATAGAGTAATCTTGGTTGTAGGTTCTTCCCTTTCATCACTTCAAGTATATCACGCCATTCCCTTCTGGCTTGTAGAGTTTCTGCTAAGAAATCAGCTGTTAACCTTATGGGACTTCTCTTGCATGATATTTGTCATTTTTCCCTTGCCGCTTTTAGTAACTTTTGTTTGTCTTTAATTTTTGCCAATTTGATTACTATGTGTCTCGGAGTGTTTCTCCTTGGGTTTATCCTGTATGGGACTCTCTGCGCTTCCTGGACTTGTGTGGCTAATTCCTTTCCCATGTTAGGGAAGTTTTCAACTATAATCTCTTCAAATATTTTCTTGAGTCCTTTCTCTCTCTTCTTCTTCTTCTGGGACCCCTATAATGTGAATGTTGTTGTGTTTAATGTTGTCCCAGAGGTCTCTTAGGCTGTCTTCATTTCTTTTCATTCTTTTTTCTTTATTCTGTTGCGCAGGAGTGAATTCCACCATTCTGTCTTCCAGGTCACTTATCCGTTCTTCTGCCTCAGTTATTCCGCTATTGATTCCTTCTAGGGTAGTTTTCATTTCAGTTACTGTATTGTTCATCTCTGTTTGTTTGTTCTTTAATTCTTCTAGGTCTTTGTTAAACATTTCTTGCATCTTCTCGATCTTTGCCTCCATTCTTTTTCCGAGGTCCTGGATCATCTTCACTATCATTATTCTGAATTATTTTTCTGGAAGGTTGCCTATCTCCACTTCATTTAGTTGTTTTTCTGAGGTTTTATCTTGTTCCTTCATCTGGTACATAGCCATCTGCCTTTTCATCGTGTCTATCTTTCTGTGAATGTGGTTTTTGTTCCACAGGCTGCAGGATTGTAGCTCTTCTTGCTTCTGCTATCTGCCCTCTGTCTCCCTTTTCTTTTGAGCCGTATGGCTGACACGGTGGTCTTGGTGCTCCAGCAGGGTGTCATGCCTGTGCCTCTGAGATGGGAGAGCTTAGTTCAGGACATTAGTACACCAGTCATCTCCCGGCTCCACGTAATATCAAAGGGCAAAAGCTGTCCCAGAGATCTCCATCACAACACTAAGACCAAGCTCCACTCAACGACCAGCAAGCTACAGTGCTGGACACCCTACGCCAAACAACTAGCAAGACAGGAACATCACCCCACCCATTAGCAGAGAGGCTGCCTAAAATCATAGTAAGATCACAGACACCACAAAAGACACCATTGGACGTGGTCCTGCCCACCAGAAAGACAAGATTCAGCCTCATCCACCAGAACACAGGTACGAGTCCACTCCACCAGGAAGTCTACACAACCCACTGAACCAACCTTACCCACTGAGGGCACACACCAAAAACAATGAGAACTACGAACCTGTAGCCTGCAAAAAGGAGACCCCAAACACAGTAAGTTAAGCAAAATGAGAGGACATAAAAACACACAGCAGATGAGGAAGCAAGGTAAAAACCAACCAGACCAAACAAATGAAGAGGAAATAGGCAGTCTACCTGGAAAAGAATTCAGAGTAATGATAGTAAAGGTGATCCAAAATCTAGGAAATAGAATGGAGAAAATACAAGAAACGTTTAACAAGGATCTAGAAGGACTAAAGATAAACGAACAATAATGAACAACACAATATATGAAATTAAAAATTCTCTAGAAGGAATCAATAGCAGAATAACTGAGGCAGAAGAATGGATAAGTGAACTGTAAGATAAAATAGTGGAAATAACTGCCACAGAAGAATAAACAAAAAAGAATGAAAAGAATTGAGGACAGTCTCACAGACCTCTGGGACAAAATTAAATGAACCAACATTCGAATTATAGGGGTCCCAGAAGAAGAAGAGAAAAAGAAAGGGACTGAGAAAATATTTGAAGAGATTATAGTTGAAAACTTCCCTAATATGGGAAAGGAAATAGTCAATCAAGTGCAGGAAGCGCAGACAGCCCCATACAGGATAAATCCAAGGAGAAACACGCCAAGACACATATTAATCAAACTATCAAAAATTAAATACAAAGAAACAATATTAAAAGCAGCAAGGGAAAAAGAACAAATAACATACAAAGGAATCCCCATAAGGTTAACAGCTGATCTTTCAGCAGAAACACTACAAGTCAGAAGGGAGTGGCAGGACATATTTAAAGTGATGAAAGGGAAAAACCTACAACCAAGATAACTCTACCCAGCAAGGACCTCATTCAGATTCGATGGAGAAATTAAACCTTTACAGTCAAGCAAAGGCTAAGAGAATTCTGCACCACCAAACCAGCTTTGCGACAAATGCTAAAGGAACTTCGCTAGGCAGGAAACACAAGAGAAGGAAAAGACCTACAATAATAAACCCAAAACAATTAAGAAAATGGTCATAGGAACATACATATCAATAACTACCTTAAATGTAAATGGATTAAATGCTCCAACCAAAAGACATAGACTGGCTGAATGGATAAAAAAAACAAGACCCATATATATGCGGTCTAAAAGAGACCCATTTGAGACCTAGGGACACATTCAGACTGAAAGTGAGGGGATGGAAAAAGATATTCCATGAAAATGGAAATCAAAAGAAAGCTGGAGTAGCAATTCTCATATCACACAAAATAGACTTTAACACAAAGACTATGAAAAGAGACAAAGAAGGACACTACATAATGATCAAGGGATCGATCCAGGAAGAAGATATAACAATTGTAAATAGTTATGCATCCAACATAGGACCACCTCGATACATAAGGCAAATGCTAACAGCCATAAAAGGGGAAATCGACAGTAACAAAATCATAGTAGGGGACTTTAGCACCCCACTTTCACCAATGGACAGATCATCCAAAATGAAAATAAATAAGGAAACACAAGCTTTAAATGATACATTAAACAAGATGGACTTAACTGATATTTATAGGACATTCCATCCAAAAACAACAGAATATACTTTCTTCTCAAGTGCTCATGGAACATTCTCCAGGATAGATCATATCTTGGTTCACAAATCAAGCCTTGTTAAATTTAAGAAAATTGAAATCATATCAAGTATCTTTTCTGACCACAACGCTATGAGACTAGATATCAATTACAGGAAAAAATATGAAAAAAAATACAAACACATGGAGGCTAAACAATATGCTACTAAATAACCAAGAGATCAATGAAAAAATAAAAGAGGAAATCAAAAAATACCTAGAACCAACAAATGATAATGAAAACACAATGACCCAAAACCTATTCGATGCAGGAAAAGCAGTTCTAAGAGGGAAGTTTATAGGCATACAATCCTACCTTAAGAAACAAGTCACATGTCAAATAAACAACCTAACCTTACACCTAAAGCAATTGGAGAAAGAAGAACAAAAAAACCCCAAAGTTAGAAGGAAACCAATTATAAAGATCAGATCAGAAATAAATGAAGAAGAGATGAAGGAAACAATAGCAAAGATCAATAACACTAAAAGCTGGTTCTTTGAGAAGGTAAACAAAATTGATAAACCATTAGCCAAACTCATCAAGAAATAAAGGGAGAAGGCTCAAATCAACAGAATTGGAAATGAAAATGGAGAAGTTACAACTGACACTACAGAAATACAAAGGATCATGAAAGATTACTACAAGCAATTATATGCCAATAAAACGGACAACCTGGAAGAAATGGACACATTCTTAGAAAAGCACAACCTTCTGAGACTGAACCAGGGAGAAATAGAATATATAAACAGACCAATCACAAGCACTGAAATTGAGACTGTGATTAAAAATCTTTCAACAAACAAAAGTCACAAGCACTGAAATTGAGACTGTGATTAAAAATCTTTCAACAAACAAAAGTCCAGGACCAGATGGCTTCACAGGCAAATTCTATCAAACGTTTAGAGAAGAGCTAACACCTATCCTTCTCAAACTCTTCCAAAATATAGCAGAGGGAGGAACACTCCCAAACTCATTCTACGAGGCCACCATCACCCTGACACCAAAACCAGACAACCATGTCACAAGTAAAGAAAACTGCAGGCCAATATCTCTGATGAACATAGATGCAAAAATCCTCAAGAAAATACTAGCAAACAGATTCCAACAGCACATTAAAAGGATCATACACCATGATCAGGTGGGATTTATCCCAGGAAGCAAGAATTCTTCAATATACGCAAATCAATCAGTGTGATAAACCATATTAACAAATTGAAGGAGAAAAACCACATGATCATCTCAATAGATGCAGAACAAGCTTTCGACACCCATGTTGATAAAAACCCTCCAGAAAGCAGGCACAGAGGGAACTTACCTCAACATAATAAAGGCAATATGTGACAAACCCACAGCCAACATTGTTCTCATTGTGAAAAACTGAAATCATTTCCTCTAAGTTCAAGAACAAGACAAGGTTGTCCACTCTCACCACTCTTATTCAACATAGTTTTGGAAGTTTTACTCAAAGCATCAGAGAAGAAAAAGAAATAAAAGGAATCCAAATTGGTAACGAAGAAGTAAAGCTGTCACTATTTGCAGATGACATGATACTTTACATAGAGAATCCTAAAGATGGTACCAGAAAACTACTAGAGCTAATTAACAAATTTGGTAAAGTAGCAGGATACAAAATTAATGCACAGAAATCTCTTGCATTCCTACATCATTCCTAATGATAAAAAATCTGAAAGAGAAATTAAGGGAACACTCTCATTTACCATTGCAACAAAAAGAATAAAATACCTAGGAATAAACCTACCTAAGGAGACAAAAGACCTGTATGCAGAAAACAATAAGACACTGATGAAAGAAATTAAAGATGATACAAACAGGTGGAGAGATACAGCTTGTTCATGGATTGGAAGAATCAACATTGTGAAAATGACTAGACTCCCTGAAGCAATCTACAGATTCAGTGCAATCCATATCAATCTACCAATGGCATTTTTCACAGAACTAGAACAAAAAGTTTCACAATTTGTATGGAAACACAAAAGACCCCAAAGAGCCAAAGCAATCTTGAGAAAGAAAAACAGAGCTGGAGGAATTAGGCTCCCTGACTTCAGACTATACTACAGAGCTACAGTAATCAAGACAGTATGGTATTGGCACAAAAACAGAAATATAGATCAATGGAATAGGATAGAGACCCCAGAGATAAACACACACACATATGGTCACCTTAGTTTTCATAAAGGAGGCAAGAATATACAATGGAGAAAAGACAGCCTCTTCAACAAGTGGTGCTGGGAAAACTGGACTGCTACATCTAGAAGAATAAAATTAGAACACTCCCTAGATCCATACACAAAAGTAAACTCAAAATGGATTAAAGACCTAAATGTAAGGGCAGATACTGTAAAACTCGTAGAGGAAAACAAAGGCAGAACACTCTATGACATAAATCACAGCAAGATCCTTTTTGACCCACCTCCTACAGAAACGGAAATAAAAACGAAAATAAACAAATGGGACCTAATGAAACTTAAAAGCTTTTGCACAGCAAAGGAAACCATAAACAAGACCAAAAGACAACCCTCAGAATGGGAGAAAATATTTGCAAATGAAGAAACTGACAAAGGATTAATCTCCAAAATTTACAAGCAGCTCATGCAGCTCAATAACAAAAAAACAAACAACCCAATCCAAAAATGGGCAGAAGACCTAAATAGACATTTCTCCGAAGAAGATATACAGATTGCCAACAAACACATGAAAGAATGCTCAACCTCATTAATCATTAGAGATGCAAATCAAAACTACAGTGAGGTATCACCTCACACCGGTCATAATGGCCATCATCAAAATATCTACAAACAATAAATGCTGGAGAGGGTGTGGAGAAAACGGAACACTCTTGCACTGTTGGTGGGAATGTAAATTGATACAGCCACTATGGAGAACAGTATGGAGGTTCCTTAGAAAACTACAGAGAGAACTACCATACGACCCAGCAATCCCACTACTAGGCATATACCCTGAGAAGACCATAATTCAAAAGGAGTCATGTACCACAATGTTCATTGCAGCACTATTTACAATAGCCAGGACATGGAAGCAACCTCATGGAAGCAACCTAAGTGTCCATCAACAGATGAATGGATAAAGAAGATGTGGCACATATATACAATGGAATATTAGCCATAAAAAGAAACGAAATTGAGTTATCTGTAGTGAGGTGGATGGATCTAGAGACTGTCATACAGAGTGAAGTCAGAAAGAGAAAAACAAATACCGTATGCTAATACATATATATGGAATCTATAAAAAAAAATGGTTCTGAAGAACCTCGGGGCAGGACAGGAATAAAGACGCAGACGTAGAGAATGGACTTGAGGACATGGGGAGGGGGAAGTGTAATCTAGGACAAAGTGAGAGAGTGGCATGGTCTTATATATACTACCAAATGTAAAATAGATAGCTAGTGGGAAGCAGCCGCATAGCACAGGGAGATCAGCTTGGTGCTTTGTGACCACCTAGAGGGGTGAGATAGGGAGGGTGGGAGGGAGAAGCAAGAGGGAGGGGATATGGGGATATACGTATAGCTGATTCACTTTATTATAAATCAGAAACTAACACACCATTGTAAAGCAATTATACTCCAATAAAGGTGTTTTTAATAATAGATAAAATAAAATAAATTAATTTAAAAAAACAGGTCTGGGCTTCCCTGGTGGCGCAGTGGTTGAGAATCTGCCTGCCGAGGCAGGGGATGCGGGTTCAAGCCCTGGTCTGGGAAGATCCCACATGCCGTGGAGCAACTGGGCCCATGAGCCACAACTACTGAGCCTGCGTGTCTGGAGCTCGTGCTCCACAACAAAAGAGGCCGCGATAGTGAGGCCCACGCACCGCGATGAAGAGTGGCCCCTGCTCGCCACAGCTGGAGAAAGCCCTTGCACAAAAACGAAGACCCTTACACAGCCAAAAATAAATAAATAAAATTTAAAAAAAAAAAAAACAGGTCTGTCCAAACCAAATCAGAGCTATAGCTCACAGTGTAGGATGCATGGTTGCCATAGCTACAGTAGACTTGTGGTTCAATAGCTTGGGCAAGGTAAAAAAAGAGCAAGGTAGAACTAAATGTACCTGGGGAAACCAGTGTAAGTTTCAGAGAGGAGGTAACACTTGAGCAGAGAGGATTTCAAAAAGAAGACAGGGTAGGGAGGAAAAGAGGCATTTCAACCTAAGGAGCAATCTCCTACTGGGGTTTGAGTGATGAGGATCAAATGAGCTCTGATAGCTATTTAAATCCAATACTTTCCACTTCCTTGTTTGGGACAGTTGATCTGTTCACTTGATCTGTTCACTCCAGTAGTATTTATCGAGCAACTACTCTGGATAAGGCACCACATTAGGCACTGTCATGGATACAAAGAATATTCCAAAGCACACTCTGCCTCCAAGGATCTTCCTCGAGGAAGGAGCTGACTAGGTTAGCTCACTCTTTTTTTCTTGGCTGCGCTGCACAGCATATGGGCATCTTGGTTCCCCAACCAGGGATCAAACCCATGCCCCCTGCATTGGAAGCGCTGAGTCTTAACCACTGGACCACCAAGGAAGTCCTGGTTAGCTCACTCTTTATCCCTTTTCTTCTGGTCTCACAATGCATGTGTAGTTGTCCTCCCACCCTGGCATAGAAAGCAGGTATAAAATGTTTCTGATTAGAGCATAATTCCTGTTACTCTAAGATTGACTATTTCAAATAACAGAATACAGGTTATGAAGATTAATTTTATTTTCAGGAGAAGCAAAACTGTGTCAGTGTCCAAACTAATAAATTTGAAAAATAATTAGGGCTCTAGTTTAACCTAGACTATGAATGTGAAATGTGATCCAAAAGTGAGTTGACAGAGAGAGTATGACGTTTCCATGGAGCGCACTTATGATGAGGAAATTCCAGGCTGGAAATATGAAGAGGTGAGCTCATGGTGCAGGCTAGGGAGCAGCGTCAGAAATTGAACCCAGGTATAGACCAGATGTTAATGAGCCTTCTTTGAGCCTGGTAAACACGATGAGAGGTTATGTAGATGGAAGGAAAGTGATTAGAAAATCTACTGCAGTTTTAATAAATTTGAAAACTTATTACATTTTCTATGATTGTATGACAAAGCACGATTACACCACTTGTGCACACTCTATTTGCCCCAGGAAAAGCTCACTGGGTGAACAAGATGTGCCCCCTTTTCCTGTGGGTTCCATAGTCAAACTTGATAGGAAAACATGTAAATAGGCACTACTGTTACTACTAATGGTAATAATAGTAGCTAACATGTAAGGACTGTCTTTTATGTACCCAGTGCTTTATCTTTATTTTCTCTAATCCTTACACATACTCTGAGGCAGGTATTATTAACTTCATTTTACAGGTAAGTTAACCAAGACTCAGAGAAGTTTAGAAACTTTCCCAAAATGACACAGCTAGTAAGTAGAAAACCCAGACTAACTTGAAACCCAGATTAACTCGAAAGCCCACCGTTAAATGCCTCCTCCAAAAGGCTCATATTGCTCAGAGTAAGAGAAGAGATTGCCATCTCGGACATGGTAACTGGTGGCTGAACAAGATAACAATGCAAGAGACCTGGATTCAGATCTTGGGTGTGCCACTTGCTGACTCTGTGAGCCTTGAGCAAGTCACTAAACACATGGACCTTATGTGCAGAATGGAAGTGGTTCTTGAGAGAATTAGTATATCTCATTTCACGTTAAAAAAGTGCCAGAACAATACATAGCACATAACAGATTCTCATTTAAAGCAAGTTGAACTGAGTAACCAAGTATATTTCACTTTAGGAAACCAAAACTAATACGCCAAAATTAGTTAACCAAACTCATATTTCCATTTCCAAAGAAAAGGATTCCTCTAGGATACCATTTACAGAAGGATATTCTTAATGTGTGTAAAATATAATTTAGTTTATAGGGCTTCCCTGGTGGCGCAGTGGTTGAGAGTCCGCCTGCCGATGCAGGGGACACGGGTTCGTGCCCCGGTCCGGGAGGATCCCACATGCCGCGGAGCGGCTGGGCCCGTGAGCCATGGCCGCTGAGCCTGCGCGTCCGGAGCCTGTGCTCCGCAACAGGAGAGGCCACAACAGTGAGAGGCCTGTGTACCGCAAGAAAAAAAAAAATGTGTTCATGGTATCTTTAATTTAGAGCCTATTTAAAGTATGGATTCTTCAGGAAGGAAGGAACGGAGGGAGGGAGGAAGAAAGGAAGAGGGAAAGAAAGATAGAGAGAGAGAGAGAGAGAGAGAGAAAGAAAGAGAAAGAAAGAAAGAAAGAAAGAAAAGAAAGAAAGAAAGAAAGAAAGAAAGAAAGAAAGAAAGAAAGAAAGAAAGAAAGAAAGAAAGAAAGAAAAGAAAAGAAAAGAAAAGAAAGAAAGAAAGAAAGAAAGGAAGGAAGAAAGAAAGAAAGAAAGAAAGAAAGAAAGAAAGAAAGAAAGAAAGAAAGGGGAATGAAGGAAGGAAGGAAGCTTTCCCTTCACCCACACATGGACCACATTAGGCAAGCAGCACACACATTTATCCAGGAGATTGACGTTACAGCCACAAGGGATTCGTTCACAAGGGGAAACTACAACCCTCGAAGAGGCAAAAATTATGAGTACATCAGGCTTAGCAGTAAAGCCTCGTGCATTTGCAGGTCTATCTGTCCTACCATCTCCCACCCCAACCTCCCCGCACCTTTTTATGTATTTCATGGTCTTTTGTAGAACTAATCAACTGCTGGATGAGGTGTGAATTTGGGCTCCTTTGCTTGTATCTGGCAAGACTGCTTCCCCTACCCTGACAAATTAATTACCTGTGAATACGTCCTAGCAGCCCCATTCTCTCTTAGATGAAAGAACAGTGGGTACCCTGTCCGTGCTCACCATTTCAAAACAAGAGCATAATAAATGAAGTGATCAAAACACAAGGCTCTGACCTGGAGCCAAGAACAGAGAGCCTGCTGAGGGTTCTTTTCGACATTGTTTTCCTCAGCATCAAGTACCACAGAGCACAAGTCCGAGGAATGC
The DNA here is from genome assembly GCF_949774975.1 of Lagenorhynchus albirostris. NCBI lineage: Eukaryota > Metazoa > Chordata > Mammalia > Artiodactyla > Delphinidae > Lagenorhynchus > Lagenorhynchus albirostris. Next base: position 85,448,347 of record NC_083104.1, on the reverse strand, counting down.
CAGCAGAATAGATTTAATATTGCCACGTGGGAGGAAGGAAAAGCCACAGGGGCAAAGGAGCTGTTAGAAGGAGAGAGGCCCCTAGTAACTGGGAGGCTCAGCCTGGAAAGTTCTCCCGGAGAGCGAGAGCTTTTAAAAGATGGAGGAGAAAGAGAAGGTGAAGCAGGAGAAGCTGCCTACCCTAATGGGAGACAGAACAAGGGGAGGCCCCACCTGCACAGGGTGTCAGAGCTGGTTCTGCGAACACCAGCTCCCTGTGTTCTATTAGCACTTAGGGCTACATTTTCATTATATTTGCAGGAGCTTGCTTCCAAGTTACCTTGCAATTTCTCCTTAATTGTTCCACCTAGATCTGAGCCTCCAGCTGGTTTTAAATGTCTCAAGGGCAGGAACCAAGGTGGCCATTTCATTTATAACTTTCTACAGGGCTGGGCAGCAAAAGAACATTTGTATAATGCTTTCTAGCTTACAGATGGCTTCTTGTACATCAGCACATTTGTTCTTCATCATAACCCTGAGAGGTGGGAACTCTTATTATCCTTATTTTATGTGGTCAGTGCACACATGAATGCTGCTTTATCTGTGGATGATTAGTCCATTTTGTTAAGAGGCTAATATATATATATATATATATATATATACTTTATATACTGGGTACCTATAACATACATAGAGAGAAGAGGAAAACATGCACAATTTTGTGAAAGACAAACTATATACAAGTTAAAGGCCTGGAGAATTTTAAATATAGGCTTTAGTTTTGAATACCTCCCAGGAGTATAAAAGGATGTGACAAAAAAATGAGATTACATAAGATAGGCCTTGGTCTTCAAGTACATCCAGCTGAGAGGCTTGCAGAATTCCCTGGAAGAGAAGTTCTTTATCTGTCAGCACAACGGGTTCTCCAAACCTTGTGGACACCAAGCACCATCTACAGCTGAATAAGTAATATGTCTTATACATACATACCCATTTTATAAGTGATGCAATCATACTCAAGAATTATTTCACTCACAGTAGCCTTTTATCATATATGTATTCTCAAACAACAATTCCTAGAAGAATAACTGCTTTCACATGAGAGCCATCATATGGGGTCTTCACACAGTAGATGGTCTTACTGCCCAAGAGCCGGTGTAGTATCTTGGAATGGACCCTGGGTTCCTGAGCCCCAGATGACCCTCGGGACAAGTGTGAACAGCTCAGATGCCATACTGGAGAACATACCATAAGCATCAGCTACTGCTGAATGATGCTTGACCTCCTTAATCAAAGATCTCTTCAGATCTCATCTGTGCTTTGTTCTAAAGAGACTTCAATCAGGGAAAAGGGCTCATCTAAGGAGAGAAACAGTAAAGAGAGACGATGGCTCATCACCATCACGATCATCTTCACTTGTCCCAGCTGATCCTATTTGGAAATCCAGGAAATGCTCTGACAGAAATCAGAAATCCATCTTTGTCTTCCTCGTCAACAGTGTCATTATCATCATCACTTCCCCCAGAATAAAGCTATGCATTCAATATGATTTCAATAAAAGCCCGGTAAATTTCTTCACAAAACATTCAAACTGATTCTCTAATTCATTTGGAAGAGCAAATGGGCAAGAAGAGCCAAGATAATTTTATAAAAGGGCAGAATTGGAACCAGCCCTCCCACATGTCAAGACATTAAACACTATAGCAATTATATAGTATCAGTGTCTGAACAAATGGATTATTTGAAGAGAATCAAAAATAAAACAGAGCTCTGTATATGTAGGAATTTATTTGATAAAGATGACACTGTAAATCTATGAAGAAAAAGATTATTCAGTAAGTGATGTTGGGAATAATGGACTTTTTTTGAAGCAAAAAACATTTTTTCATATGGAGATTCTATATGAATTAAAGAATTAAATATAAAAAATATAGCTATAAAAGTGCTTAAAAAAATTAGGGAATATCTCTGTGACTCTGAGGATAGGGAAAGTTCTCCTTAAACAAGATGCAAAAAAAGTGTAAAAACAAACACAAAATCACAAAGAGAATGATAAATATAGGCACATCAAAATTTAAACTATTTATCAAATGACATCATAGACTAATTGAAACATATGGAAAAATCGGAAGAAAATATTTGCAACATAGAGTACAAAGGATCAGTATCCCCTATTAATAGTAGAAAAATGGGCAACATATATTACCAGGCAGTTCACAGAAAAGGAAATATAAATGTCCAATAAAGATGTGAAAGGCTACTCAATCCCACTGGTCATTAGCACATTAAAACCACAAATGATGTATCTTTTCTTTTTTTATCCACAAGATTAGCAAAACTGTTAAAAGTGTTGACAAGTCTGACAAGAGGATAGGGAAAAGAACTACTCTTGTGTGTTGTGGTTTGAAATCTAAACTGGTAGAGTCATTTTGCTGGTCATTGTGCAGAAGTAGTTGAAGCTAAAACTGTGTGCACCTTATGATCCTACATATCTAATTCCTGATGGCTTCCCCTAGAGAAATACTTGCACAAGAGAGCTGGAAAGGTATTTATTGCAACAGTGCTTTTGTAAGTGAAACACTAGAATTTACCTAGATATCCATCAATAGGGAAATGGCTTTAAAACACATCATGCACACTTAATAAGGGACTCTGCAGTAGTTAAAAATAATAAAGTTATTTTACATCTATTAACTTGGATAATTTTGAAAACATAGTGAGTAGGAAAAAAAGCTGTGGAATAATACTATTGATATGTACTATCTCTGGGGCAAAAAAAGAAATTTTATATATTTCAATACACAGCAAAAGACCAGGAAAGATACACCAAAAAATGGCAAGAGTAATTACCTCTCAATAGAGGGGTAGAAGGATAAGAAGGAAAATTTTTTTCAAGCCAGCACTGGCAGACTCCATCACACAGAAGACTCTGACTGGATTCTTTTCCTAGGTAAGGTAAGCCCAAAGGCATAAAGACAAACAGCAACTGAATTATCTATCTGTTCACTGAAGCTGGCAGTTGACTCAAGCAACTAAAGCAGTGAAAGGAGGAGTTTGAGGAGGAGAGGAAGCCAATGAGAAACTTGTGATGATCTCCTCTGAGGACTTTTAAATCAGGCAGGTTATGTTCATTTGATTTAAGTGATTTGCAATGTTGTAATATAAATTCCCTCTGTAACTCTGAAGCTCTTGGTACGAGCAGGCTCCCTCTCAACCCTGTGGAGACAGTATTCTTGGGAGCAAAAGCACACCAGAGGATTTCTAGCATGGAATAATATTCATTAATTCAACAGGGTGCTGAGGCTGAGACAATCCCAATAAACTGGATGAATTCAGTAGAAGCAAGAAAATAGAGTTAATGAAGGAAAACAATCCATCTCATCCTATTCAATCAAAAGCCTCCCAAAGAGACTGGGAGCATCCCACTGCCAGAAGAATAAAGGTTCAAGTGAATTCCATTTGACTTTCAAAAGCCAGTGTGACCCCAGTGAACATCTGTATTACAGAGTCAAATTAAATTGCTTTCTTTCACGTTTTGCCTTTATGTGTCATGTCTTAGACACCAAAAAATAAAATAAAATGAAATAAAAATAGGGCAGACTGGAAGAGTCAGTCCCAGTGTCAGTTGATGTGAGCCTAGTAGAAAATAAAGTTGGTCATGAGCAAAGTATGTGGCCAAGAAATCTTAAGTAGAACGACAGATCTGAACCAAAGTCCAGAAGGCAAGCATGGGTGAGGGAGGAATAGGAGGGAAGGGTTTTCCAAACGGGCAAGCAACGTTCTGTGTCTAGAAAGTCAATACAGTTGAGTAGGACAAACACTGAGTGAGCCAAAGATAAATGAGCAGCACCTCCAGGACCAGGGACTCAGCAGAAGCAGAAGGGAGAGGTTGGCATCCCAACAGATGGCTCAGAAGCTAAAGGGGCAGCTTTCCCCAGGTGGCTGGATGCTGATCATCAAAACAGCAGCAGAGGGCTTCCCTGGTGGCGCAGTGGTTGAGAGTCCGCCTGCCGATGCAGAGGACACGGGTTCGTGCCCTGGTCTGGGAAGATCCCACATGCCGCGGAGCAGCTGGGCCCGTGAGCCATGGCCGCTGCGCGTCCGGGGCCTGTGCTCCTCAATGGGAGAGGCCACAACAGTGAGAGGCCCACGTACCGCAAAAAAAAAAAAAAAACCAGCAGCAGATGCTCTGTGCCCAGGCGTGGGGTCCCCTCCTCCACGTGGGTGAGCCAGGTTGTGGCTGAGGTCTGTTAGAAAGAGGTGGGATCACAGCCTGAGGCTACCTACAGCTGACAGTCTCCTCTGGTGGTTTTAATGATCTCTCAGCTCTGCTCGCAGGGCACGTGGTAACACTGTAGGCCACAACTTCTTTGATTCAACTACAGGCGGATGACCAGTCGTCATCTTTTGCCGTTTTTTTTTCCTCTCTGTGCGAAGCCAATTCTTAAGGAGAGGCTCCTGCCAGTTGAAGTTTAGTTCATCCCTTGTAATGAGCCTGCTGACTCTAACTGGGCAACTATCATTCACCTTTGGAAACCATAAAGGAAAACACAATATAACAGCTTTGGTGAGAGGAGGGGAATATTTTAATGGAAAACTTGACCATCAACAAAATAAAAACCAGAAAGCATTAGTGAACACCAAATACCCCAGGAGCCCCATAGCAGCTGTAACGTAGACCAGGACTGTCACGTCTGGCTACGTGGAGTCCTTTTTGTCCCCCTTTGTACAGAGAACAATGAACTAAAGGAGCAACAGACCTATGAGAGGACTGATTATTTTGAAACGCTTGCACATTTTTTTCCCATAGGAATAAATTCTTTTGGTCTTTAGCCCCATGCAGCTCAGAAGAGAAGGAGTTTGGCAATTAGCATGCCACTTGCACACTCAGAAAATCTCACACAGTCAGATACACCCTGGAATTCATCTTGGTGATTTTATTAAGTCTCACTCAGCTCTAAATTACTGATTCTGAGCTCAGAAATGGCACCACAGGGGGCTGAAAGAGGTCATTTGGATTCCCAGCGTTTCCACGTCCTCCTGAGTCTTCTGGCCAACACACCATTGCTGAGGAAATTAGGCAAGAATCTAAGGATCTAACCATTTCTCAAAGCCCTCACTTCTCCCCAGCCCCCTGACACCCCCCAGCTCTGACCCCTGTCCTTTCCTGGAGGTCTTCCCACATCCAATCTCACCCCTTCCCAACTTCCACATAGCAACACAGAGTGATCATTCTAAAGAACAAATCTGATTATATGATTGCTCTGTTTAAAAGCAGGTTAAGGTCTGCTTAACATGATCTGGCCTCTGCTTTCATCTGTAGCTTTATCCTTCACCACTGTCCTCACCACATGTCCCCATGCTCCAGAGACATTAAATTTCAGGTCCTGGAGCACCCTTCCTCTCTTCAGTCTCTGGACCTTCCTACTTGCTGTGCCCTTGGGCTGAAACAATGACCCTCTTGCATCTTTGCCTAATTAAGTCTGATTCACTCCTTCCAGGTTGGATGCAGTTTACTCTGGGAAGCGTGTCCTGATCCCAAGGCCTGAGTGAGGGACTCAGCAGTGCTGGCCAGCATCTGCCGCAGCCCTTATCACACACTCCTTTGTAATACACTCTGATTGCTTGTCTGGTCGTCACGGCCACACTGTCAGCCAGAATTCAGCAAAGCCACAGGATACGTACATTACTTCACAGAGTACATGTACAATCAATATCTACTGACTATATAAATGAAAACAAGAAGCATTGAGTAAGTATAATACACTGCATCCGCATTATCTCAAGTAAGTTAAAGAAAGATAGTAACACTTGCATAAAACCTTAACTTTTTTTCTGATTTTGTGTGTGTGTGCAAATCTCTGAGCCCATCACAAGTGTTAGATTAGGGGGCGGACAGGCAAGTGTTAGTTTGCAACCTCAGGAATTACCCCAGGTGAAGTCTGGCCCCCATGCAGAGGGGCAAAGAGAGACAGAAGAGACAGGCCATCCAGACTGGTAGGTGGTGGATTTAAAAGCAAGGGGACTCACCTGTGAGGCTTATCTAGGTGGCTGCAAGACCAGGAGATCTCTGCAACCCCCTCCCCACCAGAATCTTAAAAGCTTACATAGAACCCTTAACTGGGTTCAGTCACATATTCAGTCCAGATGTTGATTCAGTCAACCACACTCTCTAGGCTGTGTCCTTGAAAACAGCTCCCACTGTGGGAACAGTAGGCAGACCGTATATTCCAAGGATGGAGGAGGGGGTGTGATTGCCTGGCTCCAGCTCAAGGGTCAACTGGCAGGCACATCCTCTCGATGGCCTCCTCCAACAGCAAGCCATGAAAGTTGGGAGATCTGCACCTTGCCTAAAGTCCTCGTGCCAGGTCTTCCTAAAACCTGCGCTAGATGCCCTCCACTGCACAGGCAACCCATTACTGCATATGGGAGGAAAAAATCTGACTTCTGGCAAAGACAAGAGCCTCAATGGGTTCCTGTATGCAACATTTAGAGAGCAAAAGAAGTCACCATGCAATATATGATTATCTTCAGAGAATTTTTAGGTTGTCAACTTCAAATTCTTGGAAGAAAAATAATCACATTGCAGACAATTTCATTTGTTCATTTCATTTTTTTTTTTTTTTGCTATACGCGGGCCTTTCACTGTTGTGGCCTCTCCCATTGCAGAGCACAGGCTCCGGACACGCAGGCTCAGCGGCCATGGCTCACAGGCCCAGCCACTCCACGGCATGTGGGATCCTCCCGGACCAGGACACGAACCCGTGTCCCCTGCATTGGCAGGCGGACTCTCAACCACTGCGCCACCAGGGAAGCACTGTCCATTTCATTTTTTAATGGGAATATATTAAGGTGAGAGGAGAAAATCTAAGAATCAAAGAAAGAACCATTTTCATGACACTATCTAGCATCAATCAAAGGGCAAATGCAGGGAGGAGGCCAGCTGAGGTAGGAGAGGGAAGCTGGCCAATAAGAGAGCCCAGCTCGTCTGTTTCTCTGCTCTCTTGAACTTGTTATTGCTGAACAGACCTTGATTCGAAAAAGTGCCACCCACATCCAGCAGCTGCTAAGAAGCCCTGACTAATTACCTAACTGTCAGAGAGACAGAATGAGAGAGAGAGAGAAGGAGAGAGAGAACCACAGTCAGTCGTTCCTAACTGCCTCCAAGGGAACAGCACAGTTGTAAGGGTTTGAAAGCATTTGGTGGTAACAGCCCTTCCTCATCTGTCCTCCTTACAAAACAGTCTACAAAAGTTTCTTAGCAGCAAGAAATCAACAGCAAGACATTAAGCACCCATTATGTTCCTGGCCTTGTGTTTGGTGTAGTCCAGTATTTAAGGAAAGTATAATAGGCAGAGCCTCTGCCCTCAAAGAATCTGAAATCTCACTGGAGAGCAAACGCACATGGAAAAGAGGAAGGTACACCACGGACAGAGAGCTTTGTTGAAAACAAAAACATTGAAGTCCAACTTGCCAAACCACAATGAAATACCATTTCACAACCACTAGAAGGACTAAAATCAAAAAGGCTCAGAACACCCAGTTGGTACTCTCTTACACTGCTGGTGGGACTGTAAAATGGTGCAACCACTTTGGAAATCTGTTTGGTGGTTTCTGATAAAACTAAACATATACTTAACCCAAAGATCCCACTGTGGTACACAAAAGACATGAAAATATATGTCCACCAAAAGGCTTGTATGAGAATGTTTATAGCGTTCTTACTCATAAGTAGTCAAAGCTGGAAACAACCTCAAATGCCCACTAACAGGAGAATGGATAAATCGTGGTATATCTTTACAATGGAATGCAACCCAGTGATTAAACATAGTTATCTACTGATATATGAATGAATCTCAAAATATTATGTTGAATGAAAGAAACCAAACACAAATGAGTGTATACTGTATGATTCCATTTATATGAAACCCAAATACAGGAAAAATGAATACATTGTGAGAGAAATCAGAAAGCTGTGGAGAGTACAAGTTACCAAAAAGATGCAGAGAACTTTCTGAGGGAGATGGAAATTTTACATATCTTATTTTGCGTGGTAACTATATAAGTGTATGTAACTGTCAATATTCATCAAATTTGTCTTAAATCCATGTTTTATTTTATGTTAATTATTTATCAATTAAAAAAAAGAAAAAAGTCTAATTTGCCAATTTGGCAAAAGGAGCCCTATTCAGAGTTGCCAGATCTTCCTGGTCTGTATACTTTACTACCAAGTCCTTCCTTCTTAAACCTTTTATATGCCCCAAACCTCCCAGAAAAGGGACTTGTCAACATCTCCAGGTTTTGAGAATAGATACGGTCTTTGGGGAAGACAGATATTATTATTCCATTTTACAATAGGAAACAGAAGCTCAGAGAAGTTAAGCAACTCTCCCAGTGTCACCCAGCTGGTAAATGACAGAACCAATATTCAATGTCAGACTACCTGTCTTTAAAGTTGATGTCCTTTTCAATACCCCTATGACATCATTCTATAGGGTAGATACTTCCCAAAAATTCAGTACCAAGATTCTGCATCTGGTGTTCCAAAAGAAGGAGGAAATTTTATGACCCATGGAGTTTCTCAGGGAAGGGGAGATTAATACCCATTAACAAGGAATAAGAGGAGATTTACTCAAGAACAAGGAAAAGCAAACCCTTGCAATGTGTCTAACAAACAAATCTTAACCTCCAAAAGACATAAAGACCTCCTACAACTCAGTGAAGAAAAGCCATTGAAGAATGGCTGAAAGATCTGAAATAGCAATTTACAGAAGAAATAAAAAAGCAAGGGGCTTCCCTGGTGGCGCAGTGGTTGAGAATCCGCCTGCCGATGCAGGGGACGTGGGTTCGTGCCCCAGTCTGGGAAGATCCCACATGCCGTGGAGCAGCTGGGCCCATGAGCCATGGCCGCTGAGCCTGCACATTCGGAGCCTGTGCTCCGCAACAGGAGAGGCCACAACAGTGAGAGGCCCTTGTACCACAAAAAAAAAAAAAAAAAAAAAGCCAAAAAACATGCTCAATCTTTTTAACAATTAAAGAACCACAAGGTAAATAATGAAATATGAATTTTGTCCATAAGTCTGTCAAATGTTTTTAATCATTGATAACATCCTATGTTGGCAAGAATTTGGAGTATTCATATATGTAGTGTAAGAGAGTTAAATTGGTACAGCCTTCTGGGAAGACAACTTGGCAGTATCTATCAAAATATAAAACATAAATTCTCCCCAACTCACAATCCCACTTTCACTGTACAGAAATACAAATCCACAAAGGCATATGTCCAAGGATTTTCATTAAAGCATTGTTTGCAATGAGAATAATTAGAAGCAATATAAATGCCCATGAAGAAGGAACTGATTAAATATATGACACTAAACCATAGTAAAATACTATGCAACTGTTAAAAAGAATCAAGTGGTCTTAAAGTAGCAAAGAAAGGGTTATACTTGTAAAGTTGTCTATGATAAATAACTAAGTGGAGGGGCTTCCCTGGTGGCGCAGTGGTTGAGAGTCCACCTGCCGATGCAGAGGACACAGGTTCGTGCCCCAGTCCGGGAAGATCCCACATGCCGCGGAGCGGCTGGGCCCGTGAGCCATGGCCGCCGAGCCTGCGTGTCCGGAGCCTGTGCTCCGCAACGGGAGAGGCCACAACAGTGAGAGGCCCGCATACCGCAAAATAAATAAATAAATAAATAAATAAGTGGAAAAAGCAAGCTGCACAGAATATAAGTAAAATGTTGCCATTTTTATTTTAGAGCAAAGTAGGCAGGAGCTAAACTATGCCCTGAGCAATGATTCCTCATTCACTAGACTTTCAGGTATTGAATACGATTATGTATTTGAGCATAGTAGGAACTCAAATACGATTTGAAATTTAATTTCAAGAATGGTAATTTAAGTAACCAGCAAAGAGGACAGATGCTGATTCTTGGCAGGAATCCTAGGAGTTGAGGCAAGGTCCCATCTTGATAATCCACTAAAATATAAATGACAGCAGTGTTTTTTGTTTCTTCAGTACATCAGAGTTAATGAAGTGCTTTCACATGTATTCTCTCATTTAATTTAATACTCTCATCAATTTCTTGAGGTTGGCATTGTCATCCTCATGCTGTGGCAAGGAAATCTTCCAGTAGGTTAAATGAATAACACATGTCAACTCTAGAAAGCCACAGATCAAATCTGATCAATTCCCCCACAGGATCCCAGGCTCCTATCACAGTACATCACAAAAAGGGTGAGGGGGCACTCAAAAGTTTATTTGATGAATGTGTGAATGAGTGAGTGAAAGTGAGCAAATTTGCCCCCAAGGTCTTCGGTTTGTTGATTGAACCTCTTTCTGTTACCGACTCGGGGCCTTGGACTCTTGAACCAATAGAAATTGAGCAGAGGCCAGAAGAGGAATTTAGGCAAGGCTTTACTGGGACTCACGCTGCAGCATAAGGGAGCGAAAACAAGTAACAGGTGCCCTTGCTCACTCCCCGAAGAGTGCGACCTAGTCCCTTTAATGGGATGAGGGTGGGGGCAGATCGATGGGTTAGGCAGGTGGGATGGGATGGCTTAGGTGCTCTGCTGACCCCTTTGGTGGTGCTGTGTGTGGGGATCACGTGCAGTACCCTGCTTTTGCTCCCAGCACCTCAGAAGTGGCTGTTGGGTTTTGGCCTTTTTGTATCTTATTGTTCATAATTTGCATGCAATTATTTTTAGTCCCTTGTAGTTTCTTTTTATTCTGTTGCTCGAGGAACGCTTATCTAGGTGTAAGTGCTCCAGTAAAGGGTCCCAGGTCCCGGACTATCTCATTTCCACTCGATGCCACCACGGCCAGGAGGTACGCAGGCAGGAAGTGATCAATATGAGACAAGAAGGTCTCAAGAACAGAAACCAAAATGTCCAGCAGCCTAATTCCCATCTCCTATAGTAGTGAGAGCCTCTAGGGCAGAAGGAATGGCTCCTAGTTCTGAGCGTCTGCGGCACAGGCTTAGCAATGCCAACAGATGCCAGCAGGGCAGTCTCTGGGGCTCTCCCATTACTGTGAGTTCTAGCTCCCACAAACTCCCTGATCTCTCTTGCATCAAAACATGGTGGAGTGTGGCAGAGACGTGACTTCATATCTCTGCTCTGCCCCTCACTACCTTCATGGACTGAGGCAAATCATGTAACTTCTCTGAGCCTGTTTGTTCATCTGCAAAAGAGAGATGCTAATAGTTGCTACCCAGCAGGTATATGAAGGATTAATGGGATCATGAACAGCATCTGATACCTGGCAAACACTCAATAGTTTGCTATTAGTTTCTAATTATGACATGGTAGGAAAAACATCAAAGGTATGGCCACAGAAAATCTGCAGAGAACACAGGAAGCCAAGACGTATGTGTACAAATGTGTGTGTGTGCATGTGTATACATTCGTGTGTGTATGTGTGTGTTTAAGGAGTGGGGAGTCTGGGTCCTGAGCAGAGAAAGGGCTATTTTGAATAAGCTCTCTGAAGAGTGAGGTTCTCAAACTGTGTTAATGCCCTTTTGGAAAACCATTAAGACAGTTCTCAGGCCCAGACTAAAGGTTGGAGTCACCCCAGGCATCTCTCCCCTGCCTGAGTGGCCTCTCTAACATCCTTTCACACACATGGGTACAATCGGGGCTCCTGTAGAAAGAAGGCATTCTAATTGGAAGCTTGCTGTTCCATCATTCAGCCCCCCAAGTAGTAATGTTTTGTTACCTGATTATTGTAAAGAATGAAAGTGATGCCACAATTTGCTAAGCTTTTGTGATCCAATCGCATTTGTTAATCAAGAGTCTCTATTCCAACATGGTACCAAAGTGTTAGTCCTTCAAATTGGAGATGCCTCCATTAGCAATTTTTTTCAGTCTATAAACACTGGGGAAATGAAAAGAAATAGCTTTTCTGTTATCACTCTCATCTCCCACCAGAGATTCTTCACACTCCCGTTATTAACAGAGCAGTGCCAATCACAGGGACTCAGCTGTGTTTTTCCCACTGGCAATGTTGCCACGATACTCTGAGCAGGCTGCACCAGAGGGGCAGAGCCTGGGCTGGGCTGTCTCTCTCACTAAAACCCTCTAATACAAGATCTTAAGAAATATCATGGAGTAGCACAGGCAGCAAAGAGGAAGGGAAGACTTTTCAGAACAATCATGTGGCTCCCCACACCACACCAGCCCCTGCTCAAAAACTGAGCATTTTCCCAGCAAAACTGCCTCTGCTTTCTGTTTCTTTCCAAAAAATAAAAAAAGAGCAGCTGTGGTATACTCCTCACCAGCCTGCCAGAATTCTAATGAGCTCACATGGGGATAGCCTGCAAGGATTGGTGGAGGCCGCCCACGGCACTTAGATACATAGTAATGCAGAAAGCCATAGGGTTGCAGGGGGCAGTGAGGAGGGAGGGAGAGCTGGCTGAGTATTGCTAAGGTAAAAAGAAACCGGGTGGCCCCTTCCAGTAGTCTCTACATGAGCTGTCTGCTAGAGTCTCCAAGTAATATTCCTAAAAAAGCCAACACAGAAGTTTCTGTTTTGGGACACCAACACGTGTAGATCATTGTCCTAATGCTGAGTATATAAAAATGAGCATAGCACAGGTCTGGCCCTTGAGGAACTCGCAAGCTAATATTAAAAGGTCCTTGGAATTCCCTGGCAGTCCAGTGGTTAGGACGCCACACTTCCACCACAAGGGGCACGGGTTTGATCCCTGCTGGTGGTCAGGGAACTAAGATCCCGCATGCCGTGCGGCACAGCCAAAAAAAAAAAAGAAAAAGAAGGTCCACCTGCTTACCTGTTGCTCAGATTTTAAAAAACAATGACAGAATATGATACTGTTACAGCTTGAACTGTGTTTCAGAAAAAGATATGTTCTAAGCCCCCAATACCTGTGAATGTGACCTTGTGTGGAAATAAGGTCACTGCAGATGTAATCAAGTTGAGATCAGATCAATTAAGGTGGGCTCCAGTCATTATAAGTGTCTTTATAAGAAGAAGAAAATACCAGTGAAGACACAGACACACACAGGGACAATGTTATATGATGAGAGAGGCAGAGATTAGAGTGATATAGCTGCAAGCCAAGGATTGCCAGCCATCACCAGAAACTAGGAAGAGCCAAGGAAGGATTCCATCCAGAGTCACAGAGGGAGCACGGCCCTGCTGACACCTTGATTTTGGATTTACAGTCTACAAAACTGTCGAAGACTAAATTTCTATTGCTTTATGCTGCCCAGTTTATGGTACTTTGTTACAGCAGCCCTAGGAAACTAATAAACTCACCATATACTGTTAAATGGAAAAAAAAATAGAAAACACAAAACTTCTATTCTCTCACTAGTGAGTTAGTATTTTTCACTATATGTTTACTGGCCCTCTTAGTTTCTTATATGACTTATCTGTTCACACACTTCCAGGAAAGGTAATTCTTTTTTTTTAGTTTTATTTATTTATTTATGGCTGTGTTGGGTCTTCGTTTCTGTGTGAGGGCTTTCTCTAGTTGCAGCAAGTGGGGGCCACTCTTCATCACGGTGTGCGGGCCTCTCACTATCGCGGCCTCTCTTGTTGCGGAGCACAGGCTCCAGACGCGCAGGCTCAGTAATTGTGGCTCACGGGCCTAGTTGCTCCACGGCATGTGGGATCTTCCCAGACCAGGGCTCGAACCCGTGTCCCCTGCATTGGCAGGCAGATTCTCAACCACTGTGCCACCAGGGAAGCCCCAGGAAAGGTAATTCTTGAGGTTGAGAATTAGTCAGCTCTGGGTGCTCCAGGACTGACCGCTTGGCCAATCCCCTTGAGTCTCCTTTGCTCTACTCAGAGCAGGAACTCAATGCTGTGAGGGTTAAAAATCTCCCCTCCATTGCCCCTTAGTTCCCTTCCAACAGTTGGTCTGGCCACTGACCTGAGCTTCTTCTTTGGCACAGAACAGATTTAATGCAAAATCATTTAGCTTCAATTACTCCCAGTGTTTCAAACACATTTCCTGTTTCAGGACTACAGAATTAGTACAATAGCTTAGGAACATTAAACGTTGCATAAATTGCCTGATCGGACTCTTACTGTTGTCAAGCTTTTGGCTGACCTTCCTTGGAATTTAAGATGGGTCCAACTGGGCAAGATGCATATTCCCTCCTGTCCCTTTCCTTCCTCACCCAAGCCCTCCACTCTCAAAACCCAACACTGTGAGGTGGGAATTCACAGGCATGAGAATCTGCAGACTTGCCCTCCTCCCTCCATGCCTCTCCCCATCTACAGCAAGCCTCAGACTCTCTCCCTCTCCAGAGGAGGCTGGCCACAGGGCAAGGCTGTTGATAGGGGGACAGGGCATGACCATTTTACAGGACACACTTTATGGCGTCAGTTGCTTACTAAGTAGCTTCAAACTATTCACCTTGCTAATATGTAGAGATTTCTAAATATAATCTGCAGTCATTACTGTATAATTTTTCACAAGTAACCTATTATCTTTATTATTATTTTTTTTTTTTTTGCGGTACGCGGGCCTCTCACTGTTGTGGCCTCTCCCATTGCAGAGCACAGGCTCCGGACACACAGGCTCAGCGGCCATGGCTCACGGACCCAGCCACTCCGCGGTATGTGGGATCTTCCCGGACCGGGGCACGAACCCGTGTTCCCTGCATCGGCAGGTGGACTCTCAACCACTGTGCCACCAGGGAAGCCCCCTATTACCTTTTTTAATCCCAAAATAATGAGTCTCAAATTGGGACTACTCAAAGTAGCTATCGAGTATAAACCCTGATTCTCTTATAGCCTTTATGTGTTGTTTTATGTACAAGCATGGTTTTATGTACATGTATGGGTTTCCATACCAGACTATGAGCTCTTAAGTTCAGGGTCATGATTGTTTTAATTGTGTATCTTCCTAGCTTGTACCTTGCATGGTACATGCTCAATACAGTCAATGTTTTCTTTTGTTTTTGTTTTTGAAAGATTGTCAAAAGCTTAATCTGAACATCTTCAGCCCCAAATTGGCACAGGATGGAGGGACATGTAAGAGAGAGGTACAGAAATAATCAGGATACCCTTATGGAATAGTAGTTGGAGCAGTTTAGACAAGGTCTCTCGTATGAGGTGACCTTTTAATTGAGCCTTGAAAGGTGACCATAATTTCATCAAATGGGAAGGGGAAATGATTCAGGAACCAGCACAAGATGGTGCACAAGCAAGTCTTTGGAAAACTGTAATTAGCCTGGTATGGCTGGAGCATAAGATGGAGAGAGGACCCAATGGAAACTTGCAAAAAGTTGCAAAGCGTTTTTCCAAATTAGCCCTTGACCAATAATGAGCACAAACATTGTACTGTGGTTTCTTCCTTACTTTCAATCCAACCACTCTTTCTCTCATTCAGCAAGCACATTGAGTACCTATAGAATTTGGGGCACTCTGTTAAGATTCAGTATCTGCGTTAACCCCACCCCTACAGTAGATTATCCATGCTTCAGAAATGTTATATGGATGTTTAATGTAGTTTGCCTTAGCTCTGATCATATAGGATAAGCTAGAGATTGCATCTTTAATTCCTTAATATCTTTCCACACAATCTACATAAATGATTTATAGACACTGTTGTTTAATAAATGCTTTCAAATTGAGTTAAGCTAACTTTAAGAGGAAGGATAGTAGAAGGAAGAGGGTTAATAGGCAGAAAGAATAAATGTGAAAAGAAAAACATAGAAAGGAAAATATTAGTGCAAGGAAGGAAAATTAGAACTGAGAATAAAGGAGAATTAATTAAAAGATGTTAAAGAGCATAGAATCTTAGGTCTAGAAGGGATGAATCTGAGGTTTAGATGGATTTCTAGAAGCCACCACTTAAGGATACCTAAATTTTGTAGAAGGATAAACAGGCCTCTAACGTTCAGTCTAATGTCAAGGTTCTAGGCAGCATACAGCAATATTACTTTGACTCATATTTGACTAGGCAACTGTAAGACTATTTAAATACCCCTCCCAAAGATGTGGCCCTTATGCCCACATTCTGAGCCATCTGGCAAAAGGTGGAATGGTAGTTATAGCAGCTGAAATAACTCCTCGGTATTGAGAAAATTAGGTTGATAGAATTTCAAAGCATTTTTTAAAAACCACAATACTCTTTCTTCGTTATTTCAAAACTAGAGTGTTCAAGTTCTGAGCCTGTGAAATCAGAGGACCCTGTCTGGATTGCATTATGTATCCACATGCATTATTTCTGACAGGCCAAGTTAACAACACTGTTTCTAACTTGTGCAAATCACACTGCTCTTCAAATTTGCTGCTTCCTGATAGAAGAAACATTCCTCCAAAGTCCTATCTGTCCATTAATGGTCTTGGTGGGCATACAGGCATCATAATAGTGACACATACCTCTCCTGTACTGTTATTATTACATCAGGTTCAAGGGGACCTTGGACAAAAGATGACTAATGACACCCCCTCCTCCTTCAGTGTGGCATAAATGAATCAGACACCACACCAGGAAGCAGTGGAAATAGAAGAAGACTATGAATCAGGAGGCATGGGTCTTAGTTAAAGTTTTGTCTCTAGCTAGTGATGAACTCTTACAAAAGTCCCTCGTGGCATCATTGATGACCTCCTCTTTAAAATGTGTCCCCATTAAACTTTAATATTACTGACTCTTGACTAGTCCCCCCAATCTAATTGAATTGCTATTTATTGTGAAATAGGTTTTATATTTTCATTGTCTGAATATTTTGGAGAACGAAGTACTCTACCCAGGTACTTGGATACCTGCTGAGAAAAACCCAGCTTATGCTTCTTTGTCTCCATGACAGCAATTTAAAACAGAGAAAGCCTTCAGCACTGATTCCTCTGGAACTTAGAGAAGCTACTTCATATGAGGTCTGCCACTTAGTTAGATGGAATTTTTTAAGCATGTGCATGCAACCAGCAAAGCTGGAGCCAAGGTAAGCTAGGAGAAAGAAGCTATTGCACACACTTAGTCATTTTACATTATAAAATCATGCTTCCATTTCTTCAAGAATTCAAGGCATTCATTAGACTACCAGGTTATACTATTAGACAGAACCCAGAATGGAAGAAATCCGTAGTCTTACTCCACAAGAGGCAGGGACATCATCAAATTCTTTGATGTACTCTATTCATCTTACAAAATAGTATAAATACACTAATATTGTTACTGATGGTATTTATATTTGCCATGACAACAAAGAGGGAAGTCATCCAGCTTTAACCTAGAGAACATAAAACTTCAGAAGGCAGCTATCATCATGATTGCCAAGCATTTATTGAGCATGTACTAGGAACAGGAATTATAAAAATTTGAGAAGCTTCAAATCAAATTGGAAGAGGTAGGACATACGTAGAAAAAGAAAAAAAAAAAGAACCCAGAAGTAAAAACACTTAAATTTCTAGAGCTATGAGGGTCCACAGTGGGCATCTCACCAGTCTCATCTCTGAATTTTCTCCCTATAGTCACGAGTTTAAAAATCTCACTTATGTTTCAAGATCCAGGTCATTCGCAGACGTAGAGAATGGACTTGAGGACACAGCGATGGGGAAGGGTAAGCTGGGATGAAGTGAGAGAGTGGCATGGACATATATACACTATCAAATGTAAAACAGATAGCTAGGGCTTCCCTGGTGGCGCAGTGGTTGAGAGTTCGCCTGCCAATGCAGGCAACACGGGTTCGTGCCCCGGTCCGGGAAGATCCCACATGCTGCAGAGCGGCTAGGCCCGTGAGCCATGGCTGCTGAGCCTGTGCATCCAGAGCCTGTGCTCCACAACGGGAGAGGCCACAACAGTGAGAGGCCCACGTACCGCAAAAGAAATAAAAAATAAAAAAACCCAAAAAAACAGATAGCTAGTGGGAAGCAGCTGCATAGCACAGGGAGATCAGCTCTGTGCTTTATGACCACCTAGAGGGGTGGGAGGGAGAGGCAAGAGGGAGGAGATATGGGGATATATGTGTATGTATAGTTGATTCACTTTGTTATAAAGCAGAAACTATCACACCATCGTAAAGCAATTATATTCCATGTTAAAAAAAAAAAAGATCCAGGTCATTGACCATTGACCATACTTTTCCCAAAGGCTTCCCAGATCTATCCCATTTGTCCACATATCAGAAGTAATTTCTCAGCTCTTTTAACTCCAACAGCAGCTTATCTATTTCTCTCCTAGGGTGCCTTCTACCTTGCATCATAATTATTTATGTACATGTCTTATTTCCAGGGCCTGATTAGATTAGAAACCTCTGGGAGACAGAATCTTACATATCTGTGAACCTCAACATAACCTAGTAGAGAACATTGGCCATATAGGTAATACATGTTTGAGGAGTGAATCATTCATTGTAACCTGCTCATTTGACAGTTTAAAGAAGTAAGAACTAGAGAAACTATTAAATATCTTGTCCAGGGTCACACTATCAGGGCTGATGTTCAACTGGGAAGCTCCAGTACGACCTTACAGGATGCCAGAATATTGAAACACATCTGTGTCAGTTCATAAGTAACTACTGATCCCAAGTGGCCTCCTGCTGTTCCAGAATATCCCTTGGAATCTCTTGGGTCCCTCATCCAGCATCTACAGAAGTGATAACCAGCAGAGCAGGGGACTTCCAAGACACTGCTAGTTCTGCTGCTGACATCCATCTGGATTGTTCCATGCTCCTGCTGAACCAGTTATTAATGTTTTGAATATCACCATGAGCATAAAATAGTGACTTACAGAGCTCTGACAAGAAACAAATGTCTTACTGCTCTCCCCAATACACTGATGCTAATTTAGCATATGATAAACTGAGTTCTACAGAACAGAATTCACAGCAATGAGTTCTTAGTGACTGGACTTTTTAAAAGGAGTTGAACCAGACCTCAATGTTGAAAAAATAAGAAGAAGCTGAATAAGCAGAGTTTTGGGAGGTCACTCTGAGCATGAAAATGAAATCACAGAATGGCTTAGGAGCAGATCTTTCGTATGTTCTGTGTTGGCTACATAATTTGCAGAACCTGGTATAAAATAAAAGTGAAGAGCCTCTGGTCCAAAAAGCAGGAAAAAGTCTTCTTCCTTTCTTGTGGGATCTCTCTCCCAACCTGTCGTGTGTTCTTTATTTGCTATTTAATGTTGTGCTCCCTTGAGCACAAGATAATCACAGAGCAAGTACATACCCTTGTAGGAGTCCAGGGCCCCAGTTATATACATATGACCTCAATTCTCCCAGTGTCCCCACCAAGCCCAGGCCAGAGAGAGCTGAATGAGTGGCTGGCAATCTGTCCTGAGAAGGTGGGTGGGGAAGCAGCAGTAGGTGGGACCACATGTAAACCAAGGCTCCAAACCCCCAGCACATGCTCCATTTTCCCATGAGACTTCACTTACAAAACACAAATCAAAATATAAAATTATTAAGAAGTTCAAGATGGCAACCACAGAGCAGCTTTCAAGCGCAGAGCCCCGTGTAACTGCACTGGCTGCATATGCCCATGAAAGTGGAGCTGGATGTGTCCAGAAGGCAGTGGACAACAGAGTCGGGTGGGAGTGTGGGGCCCGTGTAGGGGAGGAGTAGGACGAGGTGGGGCAGGAGAGGTGTAATCTGTAGGGAAAGCCCACAAGCCATGCATCGCAACACACATCTTAATTTCTATGTCCCACAAATCAGTTACTTTGGGGACCCAAATAAAATTAAGCAATAACAAAGTTTCTAGCTACCCCTTTAAGATCCTCCCCTTGACTTGCTTCTCCAAAACACTAAAAACGGTAGTCTAGAAGGAGAGGAGAGGAGAGGGAGGAAGGGGCAGAAAGCACACTTGAAGAAATAATAGCTGAGAACCTCCCAAATCTGGGGACAGATATGGATATCCAAATTCATGAAGCTCAAAGCTCACCAAACAAAATCAACTTACAGAGATCCTCTCCAAGACACATTATAATAGAACTATCAAAAATCAAAGACAAAGAGAGAATCTTAAAAGCAGCAAGAGAAAGCTTACAGGGAAACCCCCATAAGGCTATCAGAAATTTTTCAGCAGAAATCTTACAGGACAAGAGAGATGGGATAATATAGTCAAAGTGTTGAAAGAAACTGCCAACCAAGAATACCTTACCTGGCAAAGCTGTCCTTCAGAAACATTACAGCGATTAAAGAGATTAAAAACATTCCCAGACAAACAAAACTTGGGAAAATTTGTCACCCGCAGACCTACTTTACAAGAAATGCTGAAGGAGCTCTTTGAGCTGAAATGGAAGGACGCTAATTGATAACATGAAAATATAAAACACACTGGTAAAGGTAAGTATATAGTCAGAAAACTATAATAATGTAGTATGGTGGAGTGTTAACCACTTAACTCTAGTACAAAGGTTAACAGACAGAAGTGTTACAAATAAGTATAGCTATACTAAGTTGTTAATGAATACACAATACAAAAAAGAGGTAAATTGTGACATGAAATAGGAGGGGAAATAGGACATACAAGGAGAGGAGGCAAAGGATAGATTTCGTGTGTAATCAGAATTAAGTTATCAGCATGTAATAGACTATTATATCTATAAAATGTTTTATGTAAACCTCATGACAACCACAAAGCAAAAACGTATAATAGATTCACAAAAATAAAGAGAAGGGAATCAAAGCATACCACTCTGGAAAATTATCAATTCACAAAGGAATGCAGCATGAAAGCAAGAAGTGAATGAGGGAATACAAAACAGCCAGAAAATAATAAGATGGCATTAGTTAGTCCTTACTTTCCAATAATTACTCTAAATGTAAACAGATCGAACTGTCTCTCCAAAGACAGCAAGTGGCTAGATGCATTCAAAAATAAGATCCAACTCTATGATGCCTGCAAGAGACTCACTTCAGCTTTAAGGACACACATAGGCTCAAAGTGAAGGGATGGTAAAAGATATTCCATACAAGTGGAAACCAAAAGAAAGCAGGAGTAGCTATACTTTTATTAGACTAAATAGCTGTTAAGTCAAGAACTGTAACAAGAGACAAAGAAGGTCATTATACATTGACAAGGGGTCAATTCATAAAAAAGATACAACAATCTTAAGTATACATGCACCCAACATCAGAGCACCTAAATATTTTAAGCAAATGGTAACAGATCTGAAAGGAGTATAAACAACAATACAATAATAGTAGGGGATTCAATACCCCACTTTCATCAATGGATAGATCATCCAGAGCAAAAGCAATAAGGAAACAATAGACTTAAACTATACTTTAGACCAGATAAACCTAACAGACATGTACAGAACATTCTACCCAACAACAACAGACTACACATTCTTTTCAAGCACACATGGAACATTCTCCAGGATAAATCATATGTTAGACCACAAAAAAAGTCTTGGAAATTTAGGAAGACTGAAATCATACCAAGTATCTTTTCTGACTGAAATAGTATAAAACTAGAAATCAATAATTTAATATTATTATTAAATTATTATTAATAATAAATATGAAACTAGAAATCAAGAGAGAAGCTTGAAAATGCACAAATATATGGAAATTAAGTATCACACTTCTGAAAATACAAGTCAAAGAAGAAAACAAAAAGGAAAATCAAAAAATACCTTGAAACAAACAAAACTGGAAACAACATAAAACTGTGGAATGCAGCAAAAGCAGTTCTAAAAAAGAAGGTTATAGGGCTTCCCTGGTGGCGCAGTGGTTGAAAGTCCGCCTGCCGATGCAGGGGACGCGGGTTCGTGCCCCAGTCTGGGAAGATTCCACATGCAGCGGAGCGGCTGGGTCCGTGAGCCATGGCCGCTGAGCCTGTGCATCCGGAGCCTGTGCTCCGCAACGGGAGAGGCCACAACAGTGAGAGGCCCGCGAACCGCAAAAAAAAAAAAAGAAGGTTATAGTGATAAATTCTTACATTAAGAAAAAAGAAAGATCTCATATAAACAACTTAATTATCTCAAAGAATAGAGAAAGAATGACAAAATAAGACCGAAGTTAGCAGAAGGAAGGAAATAAAGATCATAGAATAAATAAAATAGAAACAACCAAAAAAAAACAGAAAAGATCAACAAAACTAAGAGCTGGTTTTTGAAAAGATAAACAAAATTGACAAAACTTTACCTAGAATAATCAAGAAAAAAAAAGAGAAAACTCAAATAAATAAGATCAAAAGTTAAAGAGGAGACATTACAACTAATACAGCAGAAATACAAAGGATCTTAAGAGACTACTGTGAACAATTATAAGCCAACAAATTGGACAACCCAGAATAAATGGATAAATTCCTAGAAACATAAAACTTGCCAAGACTGGGGCTTCCCTGGTGGTGCAGTGGTTAAGAATCTGCCTGCCAATGCAGGGGACACGGGTTCGAGCCCTGGTCTGGGAAGATCCCACATGCCACGGAGCAACTGGGCCCGTGAGCCACAATTACTGAGCCTGCGCGTCTGGAGCCTGTGCTCCGCAACAAGAGAGGCCACGATAGTGAGAGGCCCGCGCACCGCGATGAAGGGTGGCCCCCGCTTGCCACAACTGGAGAAAGCCCTCACACAGAAACGAAGACCCAACACAGCCATAAATAAATTAATTAATTAAAAAAAAAAACTTACCAAGACTGAATCACGAAGAAATAGAAAACCTGAACAGACCAATATGAGTAAGATTGAATTAGTGTTCAAAAACTTCCCAACAAAGAAAAGTCCATGACCAGATGGTTCCATTGGTGAATTCTACCAAACTTTTAAAGAATTAACACCAGTCCTTCTCAAACAGTTCAAAAAATTGAAGAGAACACTCCCAAACTCATTCTATGAGGCCAGCATTACCCTGATTCCAAAGCACAAGAAAAATATTACAGACCAGTATCTCTGATGCATAGAGATGCAAAAATTCTCAATAAAATATTACCAAACTAAATTCAACAGCACATTAAAAGGATCACACAAATTGATCAAGTGGGATTGTTAGCACTGGGACTCAAGAATGGTTCAACAAATGCAAATCAGTAAATGTGATGTACAACATCAACAGAATAAAAGACAAAAATCATATGATCATCTCAATAGATGCAGAAAAAGCTTTTGACAAAATTCAACATCATTTCATGATAAAAATTTCAACAGGGCTTCCCTGGTGGCGCAGTGGTTGAGAGTCCGCCTGCCGATGCAGGGGACGCGGGTTCGTGCCCCGGTCCGGGAAGATCCCACATGCCGCGGAGCGGCTGGGCCCGTGAGCCATGGCCGCTGAGCCTGCGCGTCCGGAGCCTGTTCTCCGCAACGGGAGAGGCCGCAACAGTGAGAGGCCCGCGTACAGCAAAAAAAAAAAAAAAAATTTCAACAAATTAGGTACTGAAGGAATGTACCTCAGCATGATAAAGGCCATACATGACAAGCCCAAAGCTAACATCATACTTAATGGTGAAAGGTTGAAAGCTTTTCCTCTAAGATCAGGAATAAGACAAGGGTGCCCACTCACCACTTCTAATCTACGTAGTACTGGAAGTCTTAGCCAAAATAATCAGGGAAGGGAGGGAGGGAGGGAGGGAGGGAGAAAGGGTATCCAAATTGGAAAGGAAGAAGTAAAGTTGTCTTTGTTTCTGAATGATATGATCTTACATAAAGTCCTAAATACTCCATCAAAAAAAAAAAAAACTAATCAGTAAATTCAGTACAGTTTTAGGAGACAAAATTAACACACAAAAGTTAGTTGTGTTTGTATATAGGTATACCTCTCATTTTGTTGTACTCTGGTTTACTGCGTTTCACAGACATTACATTTTTTACAAACTGAAGGTCTGTGTCCACCCTGCATCAAGCAAGTCTATCAGCACCATTTTCCAACAACATTTGCTCACTTGGTGTCTCTGTGTCACACTTTGGTAATTCTTGCAATATTTCAAACTTTTTCATTATTATTATATGTGTTATGGTGATCTGTTATCAGTGATCTTTGATGTTACCATTACAAAAAGCTTATAACTTGCTGAAGGCTCAAATGATGGCTAGAATTTTTCAGCAATAAAGCATTTTTAAATTAAGGTATGTACATTTTTTAGATATAATGATATTGCACACTTAATACATTACAGTGTAAGGTACTTAATAAATTACAGTAACTTTTATATGCACTGAGAAACCAAAGAATTCATATGATTCCCACTATTGCAATATTCGCTTTGTTGTGGCAGGCTGGAACCAAATCCACAGTATCTCCAGTGTGGCTGTGTGCTAACAGTGTAATATCTGAAGGAGAAAAAAGTACTCCCTCCAGTCGCCTGCTCCACCCGAGCAAGGCTAAGTGCCGCTGCCGCTCCTGCCCACTGCACCCTCTGTCCACACTAATCTGCAAAGCAAAGATTTCCTGCAAAGAGGGAAGCTGGGCCTCAGAACTGACCAAACAGAATTTCTCAGCCCAGGATTTCAGAAAATGTGAAACTGGATCTTGATCATTGGGAACCTGCCACCATCATGAAGCAGAAAAAAGCAGACAGACATCTGTTCTGTCCAGGAACACAGAGAGCATACTAATCACAAGCTACTGCCTGGTACAGAACACTGTGGCCTTGGCATGGCAAGCTCACAGCCAGGCAGGCAGAGGCTGACCAGGCTGCAGTAATCCCAGGAGCAATCGAGGCCACCACCAAAGTGTCCAGTGGCTGAAGGCTCTGCCTCTCAACAGTGGTAAATGAGTAACATGGAGTCCCTTCTCCATCCTCCTCTTAGGGACCCTAAATTCCAGGAACAAGTCTGAGAACTGAGCCTGCAAGCTGAATCTTGTGCTTTTTTATTCCCTAAGCCTGTCATAATACTCTCTTCTCTCTTCCTTTTATCCAAAACTTATCCACCTGTCTCTCCAGATCCCATCATTCATTTACTAATTTATTCATTTACCATAAATGAGCGCTTAATTTTTACAAAGTGATGTACTACACAGTGAATTGTAGGTAAATCCTACACAGTGAATTGTAGGTAAATCCTTCCTTCACGATGTTTACAAGCCTAACAAGGGAGAGTAAACAGATATATAAATAACGCCAATACAAGGCAAAAATAAAAGTGGCAGTACAAGATAGATATAGTCATATATATATATATGTACATATATATTCAAAATAAAGAACAATGAATCATATTCAAGCATATCAAAGAAGGCTTTATGGAAAAGACACTCGCCACGCTAGGACCAAACAACCAGCACTTGGAGACACAGATATGAGGGAAGAAGCATAGAGAACCACTGAAGTAAATAAAGGCAAGGAAGAAAGTACAAGCTGTGTTTGAAAAACACCGAATATGTTCAGTGCGATGAGAAATGAACTTGGAAGGGGAACAGCATCCCTCTGGAAAACAACTCAGGAATTGGCAATCTCTCCTGACCTCTCTTCTCTGTGACTTTCCAAAATGCTTCTGTTTGTATCTCACCCTTTGTGCTCTAAATGGCAGACACTAAATAAATGTGTGTTGAATAATGAATTAATAAGGCATTTGCTGGTAAATATTTCTATGTAATATAACTCAGGGAAAATGTGCAGTGTGTTTGAAGTGAAAACTTAACTGCTTCAAAGTGATCTCTGTTCCCTAATGTTTGCAAAACTCATAAAAACTACGGTTTGTAAAATGCAAGATAATGGTGATAACTCACATTTTAAGGACATCTTTGGGTGTGTAACTGATATCTTACTTTATCTCACTAATTCATGTTACTTCAGATAGAAAGAAAACCAAAGGCAGATGCACTAGTGAATCTGGAAGACCCGTATTGCCCCCAGGTTCCTGGATAGGTATGTCCATCCCTGTGTTACTTCATCAGAAACTTACAGAAAGGCCAGAGATGCCACAGGTTGGAAACAGATCTGGTAAAAGGAGATGAAGCAAGTGGATAGTGCCTAAGAAACTCAGAAGGCTTGAGACTCCAAGCTGAAAATATTCATAGGCTCCCAAAAGGTTTAACTAAATCATCAACATCATCATCATCACATCATCATCATCACCATGGCTATCATTTATTGAGTAATTTCTAAGAACCAAGCATTGTGATAAATGCTTTATAAATATAATTTTATTTAATTCTCATAACTACCATATGAAGTAGCTATTACTATAACCATTTTTTAGATGGAGAAAATGGGGCCTACTGTGGTGAAGCAACTTAACCAGGTTAAACAGCAGGAGGTTGTAGAAGCCAGGATTAAACCCACATCTGTCTGATTCCAAGCCCTATTTAGACTAACTCTCCGGATTAATGGATGATAGATTCTTCGTGCATTGTCAAAAGAGACCATCACACTTAGTAGAAACCAAAAAGAAGTCAGCCACGCCCTTCCCAAAGACTAACCTCTGATAGATGTACAACTCTGAGCCCCTGAATTTTTCCACATGTGCTGATTCTTTTGGACTTTCAAGGATAGGAAAACACAGTAGCCATGTCACAACCTAAGAATAAATAAACCTTCACCGGATCCACACACTGAATATGGAAAAAAAGCAAGCTAACAAGCCACAAGTCAAAACTCCTGAAAGATGCACTTTCATGAAGACTGGGAAGGGAGAAAGAAATAAGTGGCACCTACAGGCTTAAGTGGTGTTGAAACTGGGACATGAGTTGCAAACCAGAGGAACATGGAAAACACAGCCATCTTTTGGTTCTCCTCAAAGCATTTGCTCGACATTTGCTTTGATATATTCACTGTTTAATAAAAACAGAGTTGTTTCTTAGTTTTTTTAAGCAAAATATCACTTATACCCTAAATCCTCTCCAGGAGATAACTTTGTAGATTCCAGTGCCCCTCCACCATTTAGCAGCTGTGTGACCCGTGACGAGCGATTGTGAGCCTGTATCACCATGGGGGCAGGTCACTTCTCTCTATGCCTCAGCCCCCTCATTTGTAAAATTGGAATAATAAAGAATAACCCCCACACATAGGGCTGATGTGAGGATTTAATGATTTAATATGCATATAATGAATATATATATGTACAATACTGAAAGCAACGCCTGGGACATAGTAAACACCACGTAAATATTGGATGTTATTATGTGTAGAATGGTTGTGCAAATATTAATTATTTTAGTAATCATTTTCAGCATTATGCCACTTACCAGGGGTCTGCAGAAAGTTTCCTGAAGCAGGGGTCGTTGTATTTATATGCTAACCTGCCCACACCTACACACATTTTTCTGAGGTGTTCACAGGTAATTTTCTAGTATGTTCTTGCCTTCGTGCATTTGTGTGTTTTTCTTGAATATCATCATTTAATTCATTTTCTCCATCATTCTTCCACATCACCCATGTAAGTCTAAATGACCTTGGGATCGGGGGTGAGGGGAGACACTGAAAGTGCCCAACGCTGACAAAAGTGAAAAGGTTCTTTCAGTCGGGCACCGCTCTGCCAGCCGAAGTTCCTCACCTCGGGTCTCGTCAAGGACAAAAAACAGGGTCCGGATAAGCCTTTACAAATGGGGGGCCGGGGTGGGGGGTGTGGAAGAAACAGCAGGTCCGTCTGCCTTCTCCATCCATCTAAAAAATACGTGTATGGAGGCCGCTACGGCCAGATACTGTGCTGGGCAGAAGAAAACTGGACATGGCAGAAGGCAGAGAAGATGCCCGTCCCCGTGGAGCTTCCGAAGAGCGAAGTAACCAGCCTCCCAGAAGGCCGGCCACCCTCCTGTGCGGACCACCAGACTCGGGGCGCCGGAAGCGGGACTGGCCAATCCGGGCCCCGCCCACTCGCCTCACGTCCGCACAGCGCCGACCCGGCCCCTTCGGCGGCGGCGGCTGCGCGGGCCTCAGATGCGCGGGCACGCGGGACGCCCAGCTGTCAATCACGCGCAGGTTGAGCTCAGCTAGGCTGGAGCAGCAGCGGCAGCGGCGGCGGCGGCGGCGGCGGCGGCGGCGGCGGCGGCGGCGGCGGCGGCGGCGGTGGCGGCGATGGGACCCCAGCGAGAGATCTGCGGCTAGCTGGCTGCATTTGCTCCACGGGTCAGGGGATCGCAGGCGGCAGGTAAAGCCTTGCGGAGCCCAGGGGTGAGGTTTTCTAGGCTCGATGTGTCCTTCTCCCGCTCCTTTTTCTTTCCTTCCTCTCTCCACGCGCACAAATATTCATATTTTCTCTGTCTCTCTCTCTCTCTCTCTCTGTCTCTCTCTCTCTCAGTCTCTCACACACACACACACACACACACACACACACACACACACACACACACACACACACACACACACCACCCCTAACTCGTTCACGATTATATGGACACAAATCTCTACAAAACCCATGCGTATTAAAATCCACGAACACGTACAAATTAGGAGTAGCTAACTCCATGCTTTGGCGGTTTGTGGTTTGTGTTATGTAAGAATTTGGGAGGTATACAGGGAAAACTCAGGAGTTTCTTTCCTGTGAGACAAGAAAAGTTGTAATATTAGATAAGAGTAAAAATGTATGTATTTGGAGTTTGCAAAACTGATTTGATTTCTTTTCCAGGCTGAATTTACCCCCTCCTTGCCTTCCCCACTCCTCTGCCGTATCTAAAGACGTCTGAGTTTTTGATATGATCTCAGCACCTACTTCTTCGTGTTGTTAGAAAGGGGGCTTGGGTGGGGGTCCTACCAAAGCTGATGACCTCAAAGAAAACAGAGCTGGAGTTGAACAGCTTATGTATACTTAATTGGTTCCTGGCTCTGTAGCAGAAATGTTTTCAGCACCTTGAAGAGCTCCTTTGGCTCCAGACCAAGCCAGCCTTTAGTGAAGGGCATGTGTGGAGTCAATTCCCTCAAAGAAAAGGGGGAAGGCGACAGATAAAAAGAAGGGACATTTAATGAGAGAGACAGGCACAGATGAGAGACAGACAGACAGACTTGTTTTCTTTTACTTATCCAGACCCAGAATCCTAATATAATTTGCTTCTTTGTCCAAATCTGCTCACGTACCACCCACAAAATAAAATTTCAGGACAAATAAATGAGTCTTGAAGAAGGCTGGCTTGGCCATGGTACATACAGACTGAACCTGGAAAATACTGAAAACAGTTTTTCAGGGCTCAACTAGGCGTACACTCCTCAAGTCTTTGAGATTCTCCTGCATATGGATGGGGAACTGTTCATCAGAAAGAATTCTTAATGCCTCTTGAAAAATACAGCCCGAGTTATTTTATTTCACATGACTACAGTAATGTAGGAAACCAATAGCTCTATAGCTGGCAATGGCTTTTTAATTAAATCTTGCATGGGCACCTGCTTTTCTTAGGCAGATGGAAAGTAACATGATCGTGATAGGAAGAAAATGGATATAGGAGTAAAAATCAACCTAATGAGTAAATCATCCAAAGAGCCTTAGTAAGTCTAAAATGCATGTAAATGGATCATAAAATACAATAGCTATAAGATTAATTTATTTTACACTATAATGGGATAGGCACCAAAGAGATCAAGTCTGGAGTATCTGGGAAGCAAGTCATCTTTTTCTTTACAATTTGTAAAACACAAATTGGTCAGTCTAGTTGGTATTATTGACTACATGGAATAGAATTATATCAAAATGAGAATATATTTGTATAATGTGTTATAGTTTACATAGCCCTTTTCATTTATATTGTTTCATTGACTCTATAAACTCTCATGAGAGCCCATTAAAAAGTTATAAAATATGTTATACTTTTGTAAAAAAGAAAAAACTATCTTTGCTCTTGAACAGGAAGTCCTTTGTCAATGTTTTTGTCAATATTAAATGATTCTTTACAAGTTATAAAAATGACTTATGAAGTTTAGACTTTTATCTGGATCACATTCTGC
This sequence comes from Lagenorhynchus albirostris, assembly GCF_949774975.1. NCBI lineage: Eukaryota > Metazoa > Chordata > Mammalia > Artiodactyla > Delphinidae > Lagenorhynchus > Lagenorhynchus albirostris. Next base: position 85,418,634 of record NC_083104.1, on the reverse strand, counting down.
AGAGATTTTTGTTCTTAAATAGGTTTGAAGAATGAGCCATTAAAAGGAAAGGTCAAAGAGTAAACAACAAGAAGAGGAAGAGGAGGATTTCAAAGGTAAGACTCAAACCTTGTCACATGTAAATTCATAAGCACCTTCTGGCCTGCACATCGATAAAGAAGAGGTTTAAAGAGAATATGGGTTCTGTTTCTCTTCTCATTGCGGTTTTGGACTTTATTTTACCTTACTTAAAAGTACATCTCAAAGGGGCAAAGTAATAAGATAACTGCGTATCATTACCCCCTTTTTTAAAAATTATAAAAGTGGCTGCATAGCCACTGACTTAGAGGAAATAAAAATTCACAGTGCAGAGCCACAATCTCTACCACTATTCCAGGACAATAAAATATCTCTGAAATGGTTCATTGGTAAAAATACATTTTCAGGTTTTAAGGTTATGCTTATATAATTCTAGAATGCCTGATTTAAATATGAAAAAGCTGTTAGCAGGCTTTCATGCCTTCCTGTATCCACTCTTGAGTCTAACTGATTCTTTTAAGCGAATTGACCTTTTGGTGTAGTGTTGGATAAATGGTCTAAATCAGCTATGCGCCTATACCTTGCAGCACTGGCCCTGTGGAAAAGTGTCTCTAATGGGAACTTCACTCTCATTATCTCAGAATGATTTTATGGGAGAGAAAAGCGCAGTATGAAAACTTGAGTGATCTTTCAGAGAGAATAAATAGAACAGGGCCTGTGCCTGGCTTCACAACTGACTCACACATAGAGCCATGGGAAAACACTCACCCTTTTTGTGCCTCAGTTTTCTGCCTCTCTTCTCTCAAGGAGACCATGTAGACAAATACCATAAAATCTCTGGTATTCTTAAGGTTTCATGAGGCATAAAGCCTTATTTCTATTTCCATGGCTATGAACATTTTTCAAGTAAAATAAAGAGTAACTGCTTCTATTAGACTGAAATTCAAATTTCCAACAAACTGATACTTTAGTGTAGTAGTACACATATAGATCATGGTAACACACACATGAGTTTGTTTGCTGAATAGAGTAATCATTCGAGGGATTCTCAGCATTTATACTTCTTCCTGCTGCAAATACCTCGTTTTGGTGCCCATTTTGTTGCACTTACTGCTTCAGAAGTGTTTCTTCTTCTAACCCGAGTCAACTGAGAGCAAAATGTGTGTCCCACTCATCTTTGTAAGCACCGTCTCACGTAATCTGGCATATAACTAGTGGTTTAAAAACACCGAAGGAAGGGAGGAATGAAAAATCAAGGACCACTCAGGCCATCATCCACACCAACCCATCTGGAACTCTGTGCCAAGAAATTTCAAAGTGGTAAACAGGACAGAAAATGTCCTTGCCCTGGTGAAGTTTACAGTTTATCATGTACAAGTTCTATCAGACCATCAAATAAACCACATAACAGAGGATCAGGTAATAACAAGTTCTATGAAGGGGAACAAATCTAGACAAGGGGATAGAGAGTAATAGAGGGCTGATATTGATTATGCTCATTGTAGAAAGCCTCTCAGAAGAGTTTGGGGGTTTGAATATCCATTTAATGTATAACTGTGCATGCGGTTGAGATAGATACCATAAACAAATAATAAAAAGAAGAAAACCATGGATGGATCCTCACTTATCAGCACCCATAAGGTCGTTCAGGAAAAATGAAAACAATTCCCCCTTCATAGATGACCAAGTAACCAGACACTTATGCTGCTTGTGCTCCATCACGATGGCCATGCTGGCAGTGAAGATGCAACAGGCTCCACCAGAGTGTTTATAAAATGAAAACTCACAAGGACTCATTTAAATACAATACTGGAGAATATTTTCACTCACCTCCCCCTATGCATGTACTTCCTAGGATGTTAAGTCTTTCTCTCAAGAAAGGAGCCCCTTCAGGATCCATCACTAACAGCAGCCATAGATTTAACATTACTGTTTTTGCTGCCACTACTACACCTATTGAAACACAAACACGGCAATTCTCATGAAACCTTACTCATTAAATAAATGCTGAGGCAAGCTGAAACGCCTTTGCACATAACTTCCCTTTCTTCTCAACCCTGGTGTATCATATACTCATTGCCCAGCTTTTAAAGTGACTTTATGAAATGACCTCATGTATATCAACCAGGTAGATTCCAAATAACTGTAACATTTTCTATATTGGGACAAAAAGTTACCTATGAGGAATGTAACTCTCTTGAGTTTTTGCAAGTGCAAAATTTCTACTCTAAAATGTTATATTTTAAAATACATGTTCTACCAAGTGATCCGTCTCCTCTAACAGTGAATTCCAACAAATTATATGTTTGGAAAGAGGTATGAAACCTCTAAGACCCCCCAGGGACTACTATTTTAGGCAACATACACTATACTAAAATAACTTATTGAACAAATAAACAATACACAACCATTCAGTCTACTGAATACCAAGTAACTAACCTAACTAGTAGCTTATATACTCTTTTAAACTAAAGCTTCATGCACACTATAATAAAGCAATCTGACAATCAATCATTGAGAGCATGGGAGGAGATGGGAAATCCCTAAACCCAGTTGTTTATCAAACAAAAATAATCGACTCATTCTGTAAATTCATGGCCAAAAACTCTTGAAAAATCTATGTCTAGAAGGAATTAGAGGTTATCTGGTCCAGCCATCTTATTTTAAGGACGATGCAACCATAGCCCAGAGAGGTTACTGAGCTTACCTGAGATGTCAAAACCAGTAAGCTGCAGATCAAGAACTAGCATTAGAGCCCATTCTCTGCTCGGTGTGGTTATCACAGCGCAGGCCGTGTTCTTGTACTTTGTACGCCTGGAGGGGAGAATAAGATTTGTTGGGATTTCTCTTCTGGAATGTATCTAACATCACTAAAAATCTATTCTGACTTAGAGTAGAGCCATCTATCACTCAGGCTCAAAAGCATTTGTTTTATGACATTTTCTATCTCTTTTATGATTTTACCTATATTGTGTTTAACCAAGTTGGACTACTGAGTCTCATCCTATAAAGCAGAAACATTTAACCTAGTGTGCTGGAAACAAGCAGTGCAGGGAATGACTACAATATGTCACAAGGTCCTGCTCTGCACCAAAGCTAAATCCTGAGAAAGAATGATTTTAGCATCTAAGGAAGATAACTCTTACTGTTGCTATGAGGGATTGTTTTTATTCCTATCATATCTATTTTTGTCCTTTTTTCATGTTAAAGTCTCCAATGCTTTATTGAAAACCTGAACATATATATTTGTATGAGTTGGTTCTGATTATGCAAATATATGATTCAATCTATACTCCTGTTTACTGTATTGTCATCTTTCATCTGCTCCCTGACTCATGATATAAACTGTAGCAGATGATTTTTCTTTGCCTCAGTTTCTTCAGTGACAAAGCAGACTTAGTAATACTAATCCCATTTCCCCTTGACTGAAAGTTTATTAGAATGTCTTAAAAGAAAGTGCCTTTAAAATTATTCTACTTGGATATCACTAGTAATGGCCCCTTATTAATCATCTTCTTTGTGTAAGCATTAAATAAAAGGTACTGAAGAGATCATCCTAGCATTTAAAATATGAAAACTAGGTTAACAAAAGAATTTGGTCCATCAGACATTGCAGCTCTAATCAGGCAAAGTCCCTTCTGAAATCTTGATTTTTTTATGAAATAATATCCTTCTGAAATGTTAAAAAGCAAAAAAACAAAAATAAATTTCCTTTCCTGATCTCTCCTCCTGGGTGATTTCTTTAGATGGTAGCTGGACCTGAGACAGGAAGAAGTCACTAGGAGGTAGGCACTAAATGTAACATTGACCAACACTTTAAAAGATGAGGTTATCAGTCACCATCAGTTACACCTGTTTGCATCATTTTTCTAAGGTCAGGGCCACATTTTCCTGAATTTGACCACATGTTCTAACCAAAACCCACTTGTGGCTGAGGGCACACATTTACAAGATATTCTTAAGGGTTCACTTTGTGGCCATGGGACAGTGAGTCCCTGGGTTCAACTTTGACTTTAGCCCCATGATTCTATACAACCAAATTAAGTGGCCACACAGGAACACCTGCTAGAATTTTAGATTAAGTTTTTCTTGTAGGTAAACATTACTACTTGGTTTCTTGGCAAGTAATTGAAAACATTTAATATGTCTTCTTATTGCCTGGATTATAGCACAGGTCCTGAGAACCTGGGTCAGTGAGAAAATTATCCTCCTTCTATATCGTTCCTTGCTTTGTCATGTTGAGACAGGGAAAACTGTCTAGAGTTTAAAACTATGTCCACACAGGGAAAACCATCTAGAGGATAACTGAACAATCTAAAAAAGTATTTCATATTTCTAGCTACCTATTTATCTGCTTATATGGAGATCAAAAAACCAAAGAACAAACAGAATAACTGAGAATTCTCTTACTCACCAAAATTTCTGTCCTTCAGTAATTCCTTTTTTTTACCATGAATTATTAACCACATGCCTCTAAGGTCAAATTAGATCAGATCAAGTTGAAATTTCCATCTGAAGAAGGCAGAGTCCCAAACAACCCACCCAGAGCTTAGTGTCATTAAACAATTCTCTGAATTTTTTATTTATAGTAGACACTTAATGGGAAATAGTAAAAGGCAGGTCTACCTTCTGCATTATGCTCTAGCATCCCACGTGGACAGATGTATCCACAAATAATGCCTGAAATATCTGGAGTTAGAGTCAGTGAGGTATCAATTATTGGCCAAGCCATTTGTGATAAAGCATGAAGCAACTTTTTAATAAAGCTTCTGTACAACTTGACAATTGTTAGAGCAAGATACATGAGATCCGAAGGCAAAATTTCAAATAGCTACGTAACACCATGTAGTTTCCACAAGGGAACATGGTTAAGCATTGAAGAGGACAGTCCAGGACAAATTCCATCTGTACCAAGTGAGAGTGCCTTCCTAATCCTTTAACATGGAAGTGTAAAGACTACTAGATTCTAAGAGATTAAAGATTTCTTGTCAAGACACTGAAAATCTCAGCTTCTTTGTTGCCATTTCTCATGTGCTTCCTGCTTAAATTTTTGCATCATCTAAGTGAGCTGTGCTGTTATGTCTTGTTTCATTTATGGAGAACCAGTTCTAGACATTGAGTGTTTGGGATAATTTTGCATTCAGTAGAGAAGAGCGGCTTGGGTTAAAAAGGCAGGTCTTTAAACATGTCTTTTCTTGCCAGAAAAGAGCATTGTTCAAACAGGCTGACATTATTCAGCCTGGTTCTTACCTTTAATTTGCCTTTTGATCCTGAGGCCAGAGCTCATGTGGTTGATGCCTGTGGGTGCTGTCATTCCAGCTGGGAAGGATGAGTTCTTGCAGCAACGTTTGTGGGTCCAAGCAGGCACAGGCTGCTACCGAGGGCGGGTACCAGCGCTATGGAGTCCGGTCCTACCTGCACCAGTTTTATGAGGACTGTACCACCTCGATCTGGGAGTATGAGGATGATTTCCAGATCCAGAGATCACCTAACAGGTGGAGCTCAGTATTCTGGAAGGTAAGTAAAGAGCATGTGTTTAACTCAGGAAGTGGAGAAGTCATTTGATATGGGAAATAACTCAGCTATAGAGAACTGAGAAGTCTGGGACTCTGTGTGTGGATCCCTCTCAGTGTCACTAAGTTCAGTTTTCTTCCTTAGGAAAGGAGACTATAACCCTTGGGCTGAAGAAAGCCTCTACACACAGCACAATTGTTGATTTGCAGGTTAAACATAAATAGATATAATTGCCATCATTAATTATTATTTTTGCTATTGTTATTAACATGCCACTAAATTCACCAACTATGACAGCCATCCAAAGGCAAAACATGCTTTCAGCCTCCCTTAAGGTTTGGTAAGTATCATTTGACAAATTACAATAATTATTAGAAGAAACAGTTGGATATTAGAGAGAGTTAATACTGAGACATAATACAGTGGTCAGTCTGCCAGCTCTGCCTCTCCTGGATATGTGGTCATGAGGCTTTATGAGCTTCAGCTTCCTCAAGTGGAAGGAGCCTCACTAGACAATAAGTTCAGTCATTCAGCATATAATTAGTGAGCACCTACTCTGTGCCAAGAAGTTGCAAAGTACCAGAAATTAAAGTGGTAAATGGGAGAAGAAAAAGTCCCTTGCCCTCAAGGAACTTACAATCTATCGTGGGAAACAGACCATAAACAAATAAACCACACAACAGAATGGTAGTGGCAAGTGCTATGAAGAGAAATAAATCAGAATAAGAGGATAGGGAAGGATGGAGAACTGGTATTTAGTTGTGCTGATCACAGAAAGCCTGTCAGAGGAGATGACCTTTGAGCAAATACCAGGGAGTAAACCATAAAATTACCTGGCTGAAGGTCACTGTAGGCTGGGAAAATAGCAAGTCCAAAAGCTCTGAAATGGGAACACTGGTGTGTTTGAAAAATAGCAAGAGATCCAATCTGGTTGGAGAGGAATGAGAGAGGGGAAAGAACAGATGATGGATTCAGAAAAATAACAGGACACAGATGATGTGTGTGGAGCCTTGTAGGTGACAGTGAGGACTTTGGCTTTTACCTTGAGATCCATGGGAAGCCACCTGAACATTTCAAGTAGATGAGTGACATGACCCGACCAGTATTTTAACAAGATCATTCTGGCTACAGTACAGAAAATAAATTATAGGAAGGCAAGGATAGAAGCAGCTAGATTATTTAAGAGGCTGTTAAAGTATCCAGGCAAGAATAATAGTGGCTTAGATTACGGTGGTGTTAATGGAGATGGCGAGAAGTAGTCAGATTTAGCATAAAGTTTGAAGGGCAAGCTGTCAGTACATGTTGGCATATTAGAAACGAAAGAAAGAAGAGTCAAGCATGACTTAGACTCGCAGCCTGAGCTCTTTAGTGGATGATGTTATAATTCACTGGGATGGAGAACACCAGGAGAGCAGTGGGATGGGTGGGGAGTCAAGAGTTTGATTTTGGCATTGCTACATTGGAGGTGCCTATTAAACATGCAAGTGGAGATCTCTAGTAGCAATTTAAATATACTTCAGCTCATGAATTGGGAGTCGCTGATACATACAGTGTATATAAGGTACCAGACTAGACAAGATCACCTAGGAAGAGAGTATAGACATAAGAGAGAAGAAGGCATCGAATGTTCCAACATTTAGAAATCAAAAAAAGGACAAGGATGTAGGAAGGGCTATTGAGAAGGCACAGCTTTAGATGATGCCTCGGATTCCCTCCAGGTCTAATATTCTGTGTTTTGGAGGTTTCTGATCATCCCCAACTTTCTCCCGAAAGATCCCAGAAACTTTGACATTGATACCGACATAAAGTTACAATGTACTGGCAATAGAGTTTAACAAGAGGCAGTGTAACATAGTGATGATTATGAGCACGGACTCTGGCCTCAGATTACATGGGTTCAAATCTCAGCTCTGTAACTTTGGGTAATTTAATTGACCTTAAATGAGCCTCTAATGGTGATACTTATAGTACCTACCACATAAGTTGTGAGAATTAAATAAGATAATAGATGCAAAGAGCTTAGAACAATGTCTGGTAGGCACTCAATAAGCACTTAATATATTAGCTCCTAGTACCAAATGTCATATGGAACACTGAGTTCTGAAATAGAAATAAAACTGGAAATCTAGTTAATAAATAAAATATTGGTAATGTGATTATTACTATGGATTACCCAAGACCTGTGTTGATTCAAAATCTTACTAGTGTCAGGCACTCTGTATTAGAATTGGTCAAGCCAGCCTTCTTATTCTGTACAAGTGTCACCTCTGATGACTCCGTACTGGCCTGGACCAATGAAATACATAGCCAAGCTTGGCACATCTTGTATTTACCCAGGCAAGTGGGTGGTTGCTTCTCTATATGTCAAAAAAACAAATATTTGCCTCACAGGTCTATTGTGCCAAGAGCCTAAAATGCCACTGACATACAGAATACTGCAAATGCTAGTGGTTCCAAAGCACTAGTAGTGATACGAGTTGTGAAGCTATAACTCCATCAAATAATACATGGGTATGGATTTACAATAAAGAACTCTCAGTAAATTACCAAGCCTAGAATTCAGATTTCAGTATTTTCTCTCTTCTGTTTAACGCAAACAAGATCCAAAAGTATTTGTTGCCTGTTGTGCTTGACCTACTTCAGAGAATAAAACCAGGCAAAAGTCCATGGCCTCACAGAGATTATATTCCAGCAAAATCCAAATCTTAGACTTACATCCTAACCATAAAACACTAGACTGGGCACTCAGAAGCCTACAGTCAACTTGAAAAACCAAAGAATTCACTGTCTTAGAGACCTCACCCCTACCAAGGGAATAAACCAACCATTCTTGGGTTTCCTCCTAGGGAATATAAGGGAACTCATGCCAGCGAGCGTATGAAGTGCTTTGAATCAACACAGAGAGAAGCACTGATTATGCACGTGTTTCTATTATGATACTTTTCTTATGTTTTTTCTTTCATTTCAACCTGCATCTTGTAAGTGGTTCAAGATGTGGGCTCCCCCTTCCCTCTCTTCCACTATAGCATTGCTGAGGCCACGTGGGTCTCTCACTGTGGGCCACGCTCACAGAGCCTCAGGAGGACTCTGCTGGTGAGCCAGCTCCTTAGCGGTGGGCAGCAAGGAGGGGCTTAATGAGAACAGGGATTGGAATCAAATGGGCCTGAGCCAGAAACTTTGCTCTACCACATGGACCGATGTAACCTCGCTCTCACAATGCTGTTCTTTCTACACATGTTTATATGTCCACTGTGCACAAACCTCTGTGGTGGGCTCCGGGATTCAGTTGTGAACACAACACTGTTCTTCACCTGACGGAGTTCACAGTCAAATAAGGAAGGTAGATGTGTACAGAGATTGTTACAATCCACCATGCCAGTTGTTGCAGTACTTACTGGACAGATCTGATGCAGCCTGGGGAGGAAGTGACTCCACAGAAGAGTTCACAGGCACAGAAAAGCACTATAGAAAGAAGAGCATCGCAGAAGCTGCGTCATGAGAGAAGATGGCATGCTCAGGAGATGCCAACAGTTCACTGTGGCTGGGGTAAGAGTTAGGCGTGGAGGACAAAGGCCAAGAGATGAACACGGTAATGTATACAAGAGCCAGATCACAGAGACTCAGCAAGGCTGTGAAGTTTCTCCAGAACCTTCCTGCTTGACTGAGTACAGTGAGTAGGTAAGATAATAAAGCTAGGCTTTCTTGGGAAGGTTGTCTCACAATCAGGTGTAAACAGCCCACACACACACACACACACACACACACACACACACACACACACACACACACACACACACACACACACACACACACACACACACACACACACACACACACACACACACACACACACACAGTATTATACACATTCTCTGTGCCTCACAGCTTCTGGATTACTGCATGGTGGCCTCCGCCACTGCTAATTTACCTGCAACTGCTGCCATCTGCAAAAATCTATGTGACACAGTCCCACCTACCCCCTGCCACCCACTGCCTCTGCCCAAGGGCCTAACAGGCTGTGGTGGAGTTTTTCTTTCTCACCCTTGCACTTGACCTTGACTAAGACTGCTGCTACTTGATGGTGCAGCAGACAGCTGAAGTACTGCAGGTATGAACTAATGGGAGCAGTCTTCTTACCCCAGTCGTTCTTTCCTCACCCCAGGGTTATCCTCCTCCTTACCTTTCCCTCAACCAATATCAGAAATCTCCCAAAGGGTGTTAAATAGCAACGGGCAGGTACAAGGCAAGACCGCTTCCTCCACAGACTTACTAAAAGTGAAAATGATGCTGGTACCTCTCTTTTCTCTCAAGACCCTCCTCCTACCTGTCCCAATCTCTCCAGTTTCCCCCTTAAGCTAAGTCAGAGTTTAAACTTACATCTTGGATTTCTCTTCAGAGTCTTGCTAGATATTAAGGAGATGGTTTTATTCTAGAAATGAATAAGGAAGTCCCTTAAGAGGAGAAACCATGTGGTATTATTAAAAAAAAAAAATTTCTCAGATGACACTTGAAAAATGGACAAAGGATGAGACTAGCCATGGAGACCATCAGAATGCTGTTGCAATGATCTGGCCAAGAGTTAATAATGCTCTGTTACCATTAGAGTAGCTGTAGTGATGGAGAGACAAGATTCAAGAGAATTCTGAGATAGAATCAATAAGATTTAATTATCCATTGACTACGAATGTGAGGAAGGACTCAGTGAATGGGCAGGTGGCAGGAATGCAGAAAAACTGGGAAGGAAAGAAGAAAGGAACACCATTTTGAATATTTGGGTTTTGCAGAGCCTTTGGGACACTTTTGTGTAGATCCTCCCATTGGCTGTCATAAATGTGGGGCTACAGCCCAGGAGAGAAATCTAGGCTGGAGCTGGACATTTGGAAGTCACTGGTATATAGATGCGAGTTGAAACTGCGGCCACAAATTAAACCATAGAGAGAACATATTGAGTAAGAGATGTGAGTCAGGGCTGGAACCCTGGGGGACACCAATAATTTAAGAGTGTCTGGCAAAGCAGGTTAAGAGTGAGTTGGTAAAGACAGAAGTGGAAGAGAGTTGTGTCAGCGATAATCATTGGTGAGGGTTTTAAGAAAGCCTAAGTACTTAAAATCAATGACTGCAGAATATGCAAATGAAGAAAAGAAAAATTGGATTTGACAATTAGGAAGTCATCAGTGACCTCAGAGAGAGGGGCTTCAGTGAAATGGTGGAGGACTAGGCTTGGCTACCAAGGGTAGGAATGAGTTCAAGCAGTAGCTAGTGGAGGACACAGGGCTCTAGAATAGGTTTTGAAGATGGAAGTGATTGAATGTGCTGACAGGCTGGAGGGACAGAGCCTCTGTAAGGCAGCGGAGCCAATGCAGGATCCTGCTACCCAGGTGAAGGAGGGCTGTGGAGACTGTACCAGGTGACGCATATGTGGAAGGACCTGATCCCAGCCCGGCACTGGTCACTGCTTTGCAAAGCTCAGTGTCCCTACAAGCAGGTCAGGCAAGAGGGTCAGGACAGATGAGTTAGAATCTGCCATCACTCTGGCAGGTGACAGCACTCCGAGCTCAGGTCCTGCTAAGGAGCGGTGGGTAGCAGCCCTCAGGGCTGATGCAGAAGAAGAAAAGCCAGTCTTCACTCTTGCTGCACTTCCTCTGAATTTTACCTCTAACCCAGAAGGCTTCTTTCCCATTTAGCTCCATCCAGCAATCTCTCCCCACATGCCGCTCTTCCCTGCCATGCTGGTTCTTGCCTCCACCAGTCATTACCGCCTCCTCTCTGCCAGAACAGCTGTGTTGCTCCTGCTGCCAGCTCCGCTTATTGGAGTGAACTGCATTTTCAGATCTCATCAGCTCACAGACAGACCACGAAGGGGATGCTGGTCAAAAAACAGCAGCTTCTGGCTTGTGGGCCCCAGAAGCAGAATTTCTGGAATCCAAGCTCTCCCCTCTGTCCAATCCTCCTTTCCAACAGCAGGGACTGGGTTTTCACCCATCCTTTGCACAGTCAAGAGAGTCATCAGAAGTCACAGCACAAAAACTGCTCTTGCTGCTCTCTTTAAAGTTTGCTTTTCATCACCTGGAGAGGCCCTTCTCTCTCCCTATTGGTGCTGATCTAACATCCCACACCACCAGGCTACTCTGGGAAGTCCCTCACCCAGCAGCATTGCAACTCTTTGCATGGCTCCAAACAGAGCTGGTTTGCTCTCTTAGAACCTTTTAAAAAAACCTCTGTGTTGCATTTCTTAAACTCTATTTAATAGAACCCCTTTTCTCTTAGACCTGGGACCACTTCAACTTAGAGCTGTGTCCAAAGTTTATGATACCATATGGCATCACTCCCAAAATTTTTATTCCATTCAGTACTCCAAGATGGTACCAGGATTAAGCTGATATATCCCAGCATCCCTCCTCACCACTACTACACTCAGGGAAGTATTCCCAGCATTTTCCCTTCATGCCTACCATCCCACGCTCTCCCTGACATGTTTTAACAGGTTTGGAGTCCCTCTCTGGGCACATCTTTTGGAGATCCTCATTAGACTTGCATTGATGGCACCCTCAGAATCCTGGGCATTACATACTATTCATTACGTCATGCTCCCCTCCACAGATGGCGGGCCTCTCTCTGATCCTCTGATTTAACAGGGAATAGGGAGAAGGCTTGGGGAGGCCAGCCACTTTCCAGTTCTTGAAATGAGCAGGAGTTCTGCCATCTGCAAGGCAGGGTTTGCCTTTTAGCTTCTGAGTGATATTCCAAGAGTGGATTTTAATCTATAAAGCACTGCTCAACTGAGGAACAGACTGCTCTGAGAATCAATCACCTGGCTCCGGATTCAGCAGTCTGGTGGTTTAAGTGAGTCAGTCAGGAATATATATTGGACACAGGCTGGACTGACTGCTGCGGAGAGAAAGACAGAAATAGAAGATGGAGCACCCTGGCCTCCCTTGCTCTTAAGAACCTTAGAACCGAAGATGGATACATTTTTGCTGCCCTCAATTTTTGAGAATCTGTACCAGTTCTTGAGGAGGGAGGTAATTTAGTGACATATGAAGCATGTCACCATGGATATTTAAGTTAATTTAGTTTGTGCATTCAGAATATTCCAACGTGAGTCATCTTTTAAATATTGTAACGGTTAGTCTTTGAAGGTGAATTTGACACCATTCTTCAAAAAATGTAGAAAGCCATCCAAAGTGTGATTTTACGACCCAATTTTTTCTGCAGTACTTATATCTTATGTACAATAGTTTTTCTTTTTTTCCAGAAGACATTATACTGACTCTTTTTGTTGGTTTTTCAGTTTCTTTACACTATTACATAATGGAAATTTGTTCGTATATGGTGACTAAAACTTTATTGTAATTTTTTTTAAATTATAGAGGTAATGTACAAAATAGTAATCGGTGAAGTATCATGGGAGAATGAAGTCTTAGAAGTCATGCAGACCTGGGTTAGAGACCACGTGCTTAAAGAGTGGACTTTGAACTATGTTTCTTCAATCCAATAAACCTCAGTTTCTTATAGGTGAAATGGGGATAAAAATATCTACATCTCATAAGATGCTGGTGAGGATTAAGTGGAAAGCACAGTGCCTAGGTCATAATCGATGCTCAATAATATGAGCTCTCTCCCCCCCTTTGTTAGAGTGATGGATTTGCAAATGTTTTCTATTATCCAAACTCTCTACTAAAGAAGTATCTAATAAAGTGTATTACCCTGAAACATAGTAAATAAATAGATAAATATACTTTAGATGTTCAAGATTAAATGGTGTTATACATTTGGTTATTTTTCCAACCTTGTTATTTTAACTAAAAGCAATTAGGAACAGGAGGAAATGAAAAATGTGTTTAAAAAATAAGCTGTATTAGCTGTTCTTTATTCCAAGTACTGAGTGACTGTTGCAATGCTCTTGCCAATGCAGCATAATTTTACAAGAGGCACATTTCCAAATAATAATAATAATATCTACTTATTAAAATGTATGACTTAGGCAGGCACAGGGCTGAGTGCTCTCGTTTTGTCCTCACAGCTTTATGAGGTAGGTACTGTTATCATTTATCATTTTATAAATGGGAAAATTAACGAGAGTATTTAAGTAACTTTCCTTCTATGATTCAAGTACTAGTTGGCAGTGCTAGAATCCAAGGCTGAGTCTGTTAATTCCAAACCTCCGAGCTTAAACTGCCAAATGGTATATTACTTTCCATTTTCAGTGGGTTACATTTTATTAGAACTTGAGCTAATGCAGTTTCATCTCCATCTGCTGCTCTTAACATTTCTCAACATCTGCACAAGTAAAGCCCAAACAGCTACATGTTAGAAGAGAAAGAGCACTGGCCTGGAGGTCAGATCTGTGGCTTCTAGCCCATCCTCTGCTACTTGCCAGTTGTTTATCTTTGGGGCAGTGACCTACCCTCCACGAGGCTACATTTCCTTGCCTATAAACTGGTAATGATGGTTCCTTCTTCACTTGCTTGGGGAAGGGGTGAGTAGTTACACAGACTGTCGATGGCCACCTGCCGAAATCACCTCTATGTTGAACAAGTTGAGTATATTACTCATCACAGTGAGACAGAATGACACCATAGGGGCTCCTGGGCATTTCAGTAAGAGAGTGTAAGAAAGGATGTATTATAGGATGTGGGCTTTAGTTGGGTGACTTGGGATTGCAGGGGTTTGGGAAGTCTACAGGAGCCAGAGTTCACTCTGGATTATCAGGAATGATCCTATGATTGGGTATCTTAATAAATCCTATCTATACAGAGGGCGGACTAGAGTGAGACTAAGACTGTAACTGTAAAGAAGCAGCAGTCATTTATATTGGGTGGGGTGGGAGGTGTGCAGAATCTTGTGGTTTGCACAATGACCTTGTTTTTGTCTGCGCTTAGACAAAATTATGAAGTGGCCTTGGTTTGTCACACTTCATCATGGGTGCAGAATGAGCCTGTCTGATGTTGAGGTTCTGCAAGATTGACTGTGCCCACAAAACAACATGGTATCAGTGGGGGCCCCAGGCCAGCTTCTAAGAACATCAAAGCCTAGTGGATAGAGTAAGGCCAGCTCCTGGGTATCCGGGCTGCTTTTCTCTTGCTCAAGACCAAACAAGACAAAGTAAACCAAAGGGGGCGCTGTTGATTGCAAAGCATTGGACAAACAGGAAGCTCAAAGGAAAAATCAAGGCAGTGCTGCAGTTCCTGGTTGGCATCAAAATCAGAAAAGTCCTCCTTCACCTTCTTTTTTAACTACAAAAATTATGCAGGCTTCTCATACAAATTAGAAGTGACTGGGGAAAGTCTCTTCTCTCAGAAAACAAGGCCAGTCCTGCCCTGGAGACCTGAAGTACCAGGTTTACTCTGTCTTATTTCACTGTGTCTTTCGCTAGGTTGGACTCATCTTGGGCACAGTCTTCGTGATTCTCGGATTGACTGTCCTGGCAGTGGGCTTTCTTGTGCCCCCCAAAATCGAAGCCTTTGGTGAGGCCAATTTCGTGATGGTGGACACACACGCTGTCCAGTTTAATGGAGCCCTTGACATGTGCAAGCTGGCGGGCGCCGTGCTCTTCTGCATCGGGGGCACGTCCATGGCAGGGTGCCTGCTGATGTCAGTGTTCGCAAAAAGCTACTCCAAAGAAGAGAAATTCCTTCAGCAAAAGTTTAAAGAGCGAATCGCAGACATCAAGGCCCACACCCAGCCCATTACAAGAGCTCCAGGCCCGGGAGAAACAAAGATACCAGTCACTTTGTCCAGGGTTCAAAATGTCCAGCCCATAGCGGCAACCTGAAACATTTTCCAGCCCGGTCCTCCCCTCTGTAATTTATGCCCAGTGTTACAAGGGAGCAGACCAGTTTGGGAAATGATATAGATTTGGTGTTGACCTGCCCCAAGGCTGTGCTGGGCTGTGGGCAGTGTGGTGTGTGAGCTCACACTCATTCCGTTCAGTGGCCCTGGGAACCGTTGATGCCATGGGTCAGCCTGGGCACATGCACCCGGCTGCTTAAAAGGTGTTGCTGGGTGCCCACCAGGAACTCTCTGGAACTCCCCTCTCATATAGTGTGACTCTGTGTCATTTTCTGTGTTCTTGGAAAGCGCTGAACAGTTTAGACCAGCCTACCAATGGCTGACGTGGTCCGTTTTACTTTCTAGTATTGGTTTTTCTAATCTTTCCTGTGTGGTGCTGCCTTCCATTCCTTGTCTCACTACATGTAAGATATTGTCCTGTGTTCACAGAAAAATCAAGTTCCCTGATTTTGACCCAAACTTTGGTCTTTTAACTCTAACTTAACATGAGGTTCTTGAAATCAGACACAAACGTATCAGAATTCTCCATAAGTCTTTTGCTGTTTTCTGTAGTGTTTTCCCACTTAAAGAGCTCAAATTGCCAACTTTAGAATCTTGGGAAATAAATTAATATTAGGAGAATCTATTTATGCAGTGTACAAAAGCACTGAATTAGAAGCCAAGAAATTTGAGTTCCTATTACTAACTAGCTGTGTGATCTTGGGGAAAGCATTTAACCTCCCAGGCCTCAGTTTCCCCACCTGTAGAACAGGCATCCTGGTCTGTGATGTCTGAGATTCCGTTTTTGCCGTGCATCATTGTGTGTCCACGACCAAGGATGTTTACAGTGTTCTTGTAGCTCTCACCACAGTGGGATTCTTCCAGACCTGGACTCCCAGAAAGTCACCAAATCAGCAGCCTCGATGCCACCTACTTCTAAATATCCAACTCCAGCAGTTTATACAATGCAGTCATATTTTTATAAAAACAAAAGTAAGCCATCCTCCAATAAGAAACCCCTGAGTAGATATTAACCTTAAAGAGGGTTTTCTTTCTCAGAGAAGACATTTTCTTCTCCAGTAAAATGTTCATCTCATCCCTTTACACTTTTATTTAATCTGTGGACTTAAACTAGCCTGAGGGAAATGGAACACATGACCTTGGTATCCTCTCAGAATCTGTGACACCTTCAAAGTCTGCCTTTTTTTTTTTTTTCCTTTCCTTCACTGGATAAATAAAATATGTGAACAAGCAGAACTCGAATTGCATTGTCATTCCTTTGGTGTGGCTGTTTTCTCTCCAACATGTAATTTTCCATTCTGAGGCTAAGTGAGCTCTGCTGGTCCCCTGGCAAAATGGAAGAATAAATGAAGCAATTAGTGCTTTTGTGCACATGGTTTGTTTTGCATCGTCCAGCATAAAACACGGGGCAAATTAGCATCCTTAACATGGATCATTAGCTAGGTTCAGGAGAAACTGTTCTAGTTTCCTCAGGTTCTTACCTTCCTGTGGCAATGCCGTTTTACTTTTGTTCTTTGAAGCCTTATTCAAGTCCCCAGGCACCTGTTCAAGGCAACATCGTGAGGCTTTCCATGTTGGCTTGTGTTGTATACCAAGAAATCTTTGAGAATGAGATGACTTTCAAAAGCCTCCAGAATGAAAAATAATGACTGTAGGGCTTGGGAATTTTTAGGTGCAGGCATGCGAGCAGCCATAAAAAAATCAGCTCTGTGCCTCATACAAAGGCCTCAAAGGAACAGAGATGGAGGAAGTAAGAGCTGAGTCTGAAAGAGGGATTCGGCATGCCCTGTCTTTGCTGTCCTGCCTAAGCTTTGTGGAAACAGGTACTTGTAAGGACCCTCCCAGTCCGTGGAGCAAGGATTGAGGGATATTGAAGGAAAGCAGAGGAAGGAGGCTGAATGGTATTAGGAAATACAGCTTGATCTTTGCAAAGAGTACAGGCCTGTGCAATCAGAGGGTGAGGAGCAGCCAACTAAAGACTTCACAAAGCCATTTTCAGGCCTGTTTGGGCAGATGTCAGGGGTATGGCAAACTGCAACAGTCCTAGAGCCTTGGTCTCAGCCTGCTTGCTGGCACTGAACCAATCCATCCCTTCAGTACTGAAACTTCTAAAGCAAAGTAAAACCACAACCCTACAGTTGGGGAAAGAGGTGGACAGAAGATGCTGGGACTGCAACAGAATAAACTCAGAAATGAGTTCTGGCCTAGAGATCACATAAGCTGAGGCACGTGGAGTCAGTAAAACCTCGAATGATGTAGGACCAACCCAGGCAGAAAACCCCACGCCCACCCCACATCAGCTCTGATCTAGCGACCTCCATTCGCTCAGGCACTGCCAGTGACTGAAGCCCTCCTTCCTCACAGGACAAGCCACTACATCTTCTGATGGCTCTAGATGGTTAGAAAGCTTATCTTCACATCTTCCCAAAATCTGCTTTCTAACCCTTCCATGTCTTGGGCCAAATTCTCTAATTCAAGGTTACCTACAAGCCTAATCCCTCTTACAAAGGACCACCTAACCTCCAGTCCATCACCACCACCCCAGGCTACGAACGTTTCCATTCAATTACTTTCAATCCTGTCACCTCTTTGATTATCTTCTTCAGGGAGACATTTCTATAAAATCTCAATGTTCCCCATTTGTCCATGTGAAACTGAGCAGGACCCTGTGGGGCTCCTGGACACAAGAGCCTTCCTGTGTCCCCTTCCCTGAGTTCCAAAGGGCAGTTTCTCTGTAATCAGAGAAAGGAGGAAATACAGAGATAAGGGAGGAACAGTCAAAAAACAATAGCGTAGCCTTGGGGGCAGGGTCCTGGTTCCCCCTCAAGGGATACACATCACAACATCTTAGAGCTGTTTTGCAGATACTGAAGCCCCCACCAGGTGGGAGAAGTTAACAGTATGCCACCTACTAGCAGGTAGACCCCAGACCAGTTGGAACCAGAAGGTTGATGATGCTGACTCCCACTTACCTCACCACCAACCAGTCAGAAGAATATCCATGAGCTGATCACACCCTCTTTGAACCCTTGCCATAAAACTTCTCGCTACCCCTTCCAAGTTGGGACACACAGTTTTGACAGCATTAGCCCACTGTGACCCCCTTTGCCTGGCAAAGCAATAAAGCTATTCATTTCCACCTCACCCAAAACTGAGATTTAATTCAATGTCGGGGTACAGAGGCCGGATTCAGCTTCACATGCCACCTATTAAATGGAGCACCTAGAAGTTTTCAATTTGACGTAGGTTGTAGATTCCCTGACTTCATTAATTGCCTTGCTTACTATGTACACAGTACCTCAAGCCAGAAAACTGATTGTGCAAGCAGCAACTCCGTGTGCTTCCAAGGCCTCCTGTCATCTGGTCCAGCTCCTCTCTAGTTTTATTCTGACACATTCCCCGGAACCCTGCATCCTACTTGTACTCAACCACTCTCCTCTCTAAATGTGCCTGCACTTTCATGCCACCGCGCCTTCACTCAGCATGCTTATTTTACCAGCAATAACCATCTGCCCATTCTCTGCCTGTTGAACTCTTCATTCAAGGCCACATCAAGATACGATAGCAATAAAGGGAAGAACTAGTATGTACTGAATGGGAAGCACCACTGAAGCATTTTGTGTATAGTAACTCATTTAACCCTCATGTTAGGGGAAACACTGACTGAAACAGCCCGCCCTGGCCAGGCAAAGACAGTAACAATTTGCATGAGTTATTTTATGACAGGAGATCCTGGTAAAGAACACGGAACTAACAAGCCACCATCAAGCAGAATAATACAGGAAAGGTCAAAAGGAGAGAGGAGACACCACTCCACATTTCCTACCAACCTCCCAGAATCCTCCTTGTTGGAATCCATCTTGGCTGAACGGTTCTGCTCACCACCCGAAAGGACCCTGAGTCAGAACGACTGGCCAGAGACAACCCGGAAACTAATCCCATCACCATAAAACTTGAGACTGCGAGCCACGTGGCAGAGCAGTCCTCCTGGGTTCCCTTACCCTCCTGCTCTCCACCCGGGTGCCCCTTCCCAATACAGTATCTTGCTTTTCAGCACGTGTGTCTCCTCAGACAATTCATTTCCAAGTGTTAGACAAGAGCCCACTCTTGGGCCCTAGAAGGGGTCCCCCTTCCTGCAACACTCACAAAAACCCTATGAGGTTGGGAGTATTATCATATGCCCATGATACAAGGGAGAAAACAGGCAAAGAGAGGATAACTTGTCCAAGGAGAACTAGTAAGTGACAGAAGCAGGATTCAAATCTAGGCAGCCTGGCTCCAGGGGCTGCAGGCTACACTTTCATCCAATATTCTCTTCTGCCTCTAGAAAGTCACCTTCTGTCTGCAGCGTTCTCGCTCTCTCTCTCTCTCTCTCTCTCTCTCTCTCTGGCTCTCATTCTCTCTCTCTCTCTTACTCTCCCCATGGTTCAGACTTAATGTCTCTTCCTCAAGTGCCAGCATGTTGTACAAACATATTCTATTGCACTTATTATAGTGATTTGTTTCCATATCTGTTTCTTCCATTAGAAGCTAGACTATTAGCTGTTTGGGTACAGGGAGTATATCTTAATGAGTGGTGAACCCTCAGAAATGAATATATAAAAAGCTATGTGCTATTATACGGTCATTTAAAACAATTATTGCATTTTTACTTAGAGCCAGGCATTGTGCTGGCACTACAGAAAACAAAGAGATGATTAACAGGAGCACTAAAGTTTTTTCATATCTAACGTGTGTGTGTGTGTGTGTGTGTGTAAAAAAATGGATTTTGGGAGAGGACTAAAGACTGAGAGTATAGATTTGAGTACCCCTGAGCAAAGCTCTCCTTAATCTAACATTTGGGGTGGGGGGAGCCTGGTCTAATGGCTAGCTGGCCATTACTATATGTAAAAGCAAACTTCTCCAGCCAACCAGCCCTGCTCTGGGGAGCAGAGCTACCAGCTGTACTTCCCAGTCCTGGAAGGAACTGATGGAAGAGATAGACCTGCCTAGTCATGAGCAAAGGAAGTTGTCTCCAGCAGTCCTAAATAAACAACCAGATCTTCATCCTTAAATATGAAAGTAAAATCAGAATCATCAGACATCTGAGGGAAAACCAGCACCTTGAAAGAGTATATACGTATAACAGACTTCATAGGAAACATAAGTATTTCAGAAATCACAGGAGAATTCTAAAAAAAAATCCAATTAGTCTTCAGGAAGAAATTGCATCTGTAAGATAAAAATAGAATACTATGAAAGGGAACATCATATAGTTTTAAAATAACAAATGAATAAAAGAATAAGTTGAAGAAGTTTTTCAGAACGTAAAATCTCCCTCACCCATTAAAAAAAATTTTTTTAAATGAGACAAAAGGTGAAAGACATAGAAACTTAATCAAAGAGAAAAATACAGGAAAAAAGATTAGAAGTTTTAAATGAATTAACAGAAGAAAATTTCTCAAGGCTATAGAATACAAAAATCTTCAGACTGGAAGTACCTGCTGAAGATTCAGCAGTGTGAACGGTTAAAAAAGGTCCCATGTTTTTGTGAAATTTTAGAAAAGATAAAAGATAAAAAGAAAAGATAAAAAGGATCCAAGAAGCTTCCAGAGAAAACAACCAACATCTATAAAAAAATAAAAATCAGACTGGGAAAAGAGAAGGGCTGTGATTTCATGCACCAGATGGTAAGGTAACTTTTAGTCTATGGAAAATACATTTACTCTCATCAACAAGGGGGAAAATAAGCAATAGAAACTCCAAAAGGAAAATTTAGAAATTTACAAAGCCAAAATAATGCAAACTGTTTACTTGTTTTCAACTTTCATTATCAAATTAAAGTCTAAATTATGATTATGAAACTGACTGCATATGTGATAAATCTGATGATGTTAGAGTAAAGGTAAAGCTAGCAAAAATCTGTAAGCAGAAGGGAAAAGATAATAGGAGATAATGGTAGGAATACTAATGTCCTCACCTAATCTAGTGAGAAGTCAAGAGTAACTGTTGAATGTTTATGGAAAGAAATAATGGCCTAAGTTTATAATTTGCAATTATAAAGATAACCCAACTAAAGAACTAAAAATGAAACATAAACACTGGAAAGGAGAGAGAAAATAACATGAGATGTAGAGAGAGTAAATTAATCCCTCATCTTTCATTACAGGAAATCAATCATTACTGTGTCAGTTAATAAATCAAGATATTATAAATAAGTACATTATTTAGGGTCATGGAAGAAGTCACTGGAAGAATTTCAAACAGGAAACATTAAAAGAGGCTGCCCTGAGAAAGGCTGGGGGAGGCCAGGGGTAAGGTCAGACTGTATTTATTCACATAATGAAGACAAGACAGATGCAGTTCCTGCCCCTGTGGTCTTTATATAGACTGTAAGCAAATCACTGTTGTATTAGAAGCTACAAAAAGGAGTATCAAGGGATCTTGCTTAAACAAAGGGATTTTTCCTAGATTAAGGTTCTGGGAAGGACTCTCTGAAGTGATCATGTTAATCTGTGTCTTGAAATATGAGTAGAAGTTAACCAGAGTGATCCTGGCCTAAGGAGAAATTTGTTCTTCTGGTGTTGGGGGGCGAGGGCAGTGGACTATGGGAAGAGAGATGAGCTTTCAAGGCAGAGGCAATGGCACCTACAAACTCACGGGGCCAAGAGTGAGCACGGCACAGTGAAGGAACTGTATTTAGTACCTTCTAGATGAAGCGACCACACACCCTGGGAAGAGCGTCTGGGATGCCAAGGCATCTGGGATGAGCGTCTGGGATGCCAAGGCCACCCAGCCGCACAACCCCAACCTCCAACATGAACAACACCCCCTAGAGTTGTGCAACAGGCTGTATGGACGATGAAGGTGAGCAATAGTGCAGGGTAAGGTTTTCTAAAGAAGACAAAGATTAGGCCAGAGGAGACAAGAGAAGTTTGAGGATAGCAGAGGACCGCTGAGAGCAGCCACTGTGGGGACAGCAGCTGGGAGTCGATCAGAATACCCTGAATACAGAGCTGATGGAGGAGAGGAGATGCCTGGTGCCCCAGTGCTTGAGTGCTCTGGCTTCTTCTCCAGGTCCCTGTCTGCAGCACATCCCCAACCTCAGAGTCTAGTCCAGAGGACTCACTCCCTTGTCACTTCCTTTGCCTTCTGAGAAATGAAAAATGCCAGCAAGAAACTCTGAGCTTCTCACTCCAATATCCTACCCCTGCATAAATTTACTATCTGCTCTAGGGGGTAAAAACAGAAGAAAGAATCTATCATCTTTGTTTTGCTAGACAGCCTCTTCCAGAGTACTGCATGATGCCATGGAACTCAGAAATGAAACAATGCCCAGAAAATAATGAAAACAGCTTATGCTTATCGAGAGCTTTCTCTGCTGCATGCGATGTGACAAAATTCTTATGCATTTTTGCATTTTATTTAATCTATTCTTGAAAGAATCCTAAGGCTGACGACTACTAATTCTTCCATTTTACAGATGAGAAAGTCCAGGCTGAGAAAGATGAAGCATTGATAATTCACCCAAGAACATGCAGCCAGAAAGTGATCAAACCAGCATTTACTCTCAGGTAGCACCTCAATGATCTCCCTCCCTATGAACAGATTCTTCTGGAAAGGATGAGAAAGTAGGTACATCTCGTCTCTGTTCAAAATGTCCCAGATTAAACATGTCCTTTATCACAGAGCTCTGCACTTCTATGGAGCATTAAAAAATGGGCAGGAAATATTATATACGTATGTTACCACTACATGGGAATTCAGTCTAAACCAGTGCAAGGCAAGACTCCCTCTGAACTCAAGTGCAAAGTTTACCAAAAAATCAGTCCAGATTGCTATTTGTTTCCCCAGAAATTTGATAAAGGGAAAATCTGCTAATCTGTGAGCTCCTTGAGGTCAACACCTTGTCTTACTTGTATTTCTCCCCAACACCTAGCACAGTATCTGGTTCCCAGTAGAAACTCAATAAATGTTTGCTGAAGCTATGTGTTTTAGTTCAAAAAAAACTGCAAAAATTGTTTTCTCCAGCCCAACCTCCTGGTGACCTCCACCACTCCAGATGGCATTGGTAAGAATCACGTTTCCCCTGCAGCACCCAAGTGCTTCGCATTGTTTGATCTGTCCTAAAATGCGTTTGCTGGAACTCCCAGAAGTATCAGTGCCTCAAAACTCACAGGAAGCTTGTGCATTTTTAACTATGTGAGCACAGCCCAACCCCTAGTTGCGAGAGGCAGCAGAGCCTACAGGTTCTGAAGGTTCTGGACACAGGCTCTGGAGACAGACCTTGTCAAATCTTGGTCCTGTCACTTTGTAGACTACAGAACTCTGGCAAATCACTACAAATCTCTGTGCCTCAGTTTCCTCCACTATCAAGAATGATAACAGCGGGCTTCCCTGGTGGCACAGTGGTTGAGAGTCTGCCTGCCGATGCAGGGGACACGGGTTCGTGCCCCGGTCCGGGAGGATCCCACATGCCGCGGAGCGGCTGGGCCCGTGAGCCATGGCCGCTGAGCCTGCGCGTCCGGAGCCTGTGCTCCGCAACGGGAGAGGCCGCAACAGTGAGAGGCCCGCGTACCGCAAAAAAAAAAAAAAGAATGATAACAGCATGCATCCACAAGGGTTGTTGTTGAGGAGTAAATGAGTGAATGCAGATAAAGCAATTCGGAGCAGTGACTTACACAGAGCTGGCACTTAATAAAAGCTAGTTGTTATTTACAGGGTGTGGCTCATTTAAAAGGCACCACTTAAGGCTACAACAGAAGGCAGGTGTCTCCTGCACACACTTGCAGACACCCCTACAATCACCCCTACTGTCGGTCTAAAGTGATTTGGAACACGCCAGACAGGGCACTGACCTTTTCAACATCAAGTTTAATTAAGGTTGGTGAGGAGCTAACATGAAATGTTTCATGTCTTTCCATGTAGCTCAGTAAGAAAGATTTATTAACTCATTAACATGTCTTGTTAGTTATTTTCAGCTGCTCAAAATGACTGCTCTTTCCAGCCAGCGACTTCTCCCAGGAAAGACCAAAAATAGATTCTGACCATGTTGACTTCCTAGGCTGGCATTTGCGTCACTAGACCATGTTTCTCCAACATGAGTATCAAAAGCTTAAACAAGTGTGGTGCTTGATTAAAACTCACCTGCCTCTGGTAACATGCAGAAGGCTGTAGATGTGTCATGGTGAGGCCACGTCAGGCTAGAACTTTCTCCTGCTTCTCCTTGCTATGGAGTGTTGCACTGGCCAGAGGAACCTGGTTCCAGAGAGCCGGGTCTCTGTGATGTGCTGACCTTGCTTCCTGAAGACCAACTATCTGAGCCCATCAAACTCAAGCTAATTCACCCCACTCTCCATTTAGCTCATCAGACTGTGTCCATTTCTACAACAATAAAACCACCCCAGCTGTTGCCCCAGCTGCCTCACCCTACCTCTTCTGTCAAGTTGCAGATGTCTTCTGTTTTTTTTTTGAAGAGAGCAGAAATTCTCTTCAATACACAACTCCTGAAATTTCTTTCTCACCTCCATCTCACAAAATGTGCTTAACTCAAGTGTACAATAATAAATCCCCGCTTACATTGTTCGTGGATATATGCTTCCTCTCTGCTCTTTCTAGTGTTTTCTGGCTAGATTAGAAGCAGTAAAACATAGTAGTTAATAATGTGAGCTGAGAAGGGAGGAATCCAGACACTTCTTTTTACTAGCTGTGTAACTTTGAGCAAATTATTTAATTCATGTCTCACACACTTTGTCAAAAGCATGAAAGTCATAATAGTACCTTCCTCATACGGCTGTTGTATTAAATCTTTTAAAAACCAAATAAGATGCTCAGAAGAGTGTTTATCGACAGTTATGTATCAAATTAATACTATCATTTTTGTTGTTGCAGTTTTGTTGCTGTTATTATTGTTACAACCTGCTAGTGGGCAGGGGTCAGATCACCCAGTCATAGTGCCAAGCAGAGATAGATATTTAATAAACTTCTTTTGATAATGGCTATTGATGAAGATAAGAATGAGGGGAGAAAATGCCAAATAAGGTCTGGGTTTTTAATAAAGTAGGCAAAAATGATTTCCCTAGCAACCAAATTTCTGAATGCATTTCCACCATCTTCTCAAGCTTCCTATTTATTATGACAATTTCCTGCTTTCAAATATTGAACACTAAACAGGAAATTAGTTTGAGGATGATGGTCTCCAGCCAAGGAGAGTAATGCAATTTCCGTGGCAAAAGTAACCAGACACTCTTCCTAGGACACTTTCTTCAGAAAATGGATATAATGAACATGGACCTTGAAATAATCTCAGTGGACTTAAAAGTTTCACTCCTAGAAATGAAGGGCAAAGTTCCACTTCATCTGAATAGCCCAAATTGTCATCACAATTATGGTTAATTTTCTAACTGGAGACTGCCTTTCATAAACGCAAAGAAGAATCTGATGCTGCAAGTTGGAAAGTGGGTGGCCCCCTGGCGACACCCTCACGGTGTCAGGGTCACTTATGTGTACATGAGCAGAGAGGCCAGGATGAAGAGCCTGGAGGCACGGTGCTAAAAGTGCAGGTGTTACCACCGTAGGGGCCTTGGACACTTTAATCAATAGAAATAGGTAAGAAGCCAGACGAATTCAGGAAAGGCTTTATTGGGACTCGTGCTGCAGCATGAGGGAGTGGAAACAAGTAACAGGTGCGCTTGCTCACTCCCCAAGGAGGGCGAGCTGGTCCCTCAAATGGGGTGAGGGTGGGGGCAGATAGGTGGGTGGCGTTGCAGGGGTGGCATAGGCAGTCTGCCCACCCCCTTGGTGGTACTGTGTGCAGGGAGCATGCACAGGACCGTTTTGCGCTCCCCACACCTCAAAAGTGGCAGGTGGTTTTGGGCCTTTTTCTATCTTATTGTTCATAATCTGCCCCAACGGTGCATGTGCATGCCTGCATTATTTTTGTCCCTTATAGTTACTTTGTATTCCACTGCTCAATAAACATTTCATTTAAATATTAACCTTGTGAATAATCCTTACACCATTAAAACAAAACTCCTTGAGCAACATCATAATTTATATCTATATCTGTATCTGTATTTGCATATAGTAAACACAATGAAAAGGATAAATAAAAATAAACATTTAATTAATGATGAAGATGGTAATTTTTAAAACTTTACACTAACATGATGTCCAAACCAGTATCTGGTTACCTACTAGTATTTCATAGAAAGTCTACCACTTTGGTCATTTCACATTCACATAATAGAAACTTTCCAATATGCATCCAGATTATCTGTGGCTTTTCACTTGGGCTGCGTGGGTTGGGATTAACAGTAATTAAGGCTCTAAGGTAAATACAAAGAGGAAATCCCTGAATTTTACATGTAAACAGCTTGTGTGATCAATGTAAAACTTACCAAAACTAATGCCAAGATGATAAAACATCAAGCAGTATGGGTTTGATCCACCCCACTCTCATCCATACACATACTCACACACCAGCATCACCATCAACACCATCTCCTCCTTAAGATTAATCAGCAACTTTAGTAACAGACAAAAGTTGTGAACCTAGCCGGTCCAAGCTAATATAGGTACAGCAAGACCGAAAGTATGAGCTTTGGAGAGTATTTTTGTCAATAATGGAAAAGCACCAATAAAGAATCAATTCTGGCTCAAAGGTGGATAGTAAAGAGGCGGTAAGAAGCCAGGGAAAGTTGGCAGGAGTCTCAAAAGAAGATGCCAAAAACCAAGTCAGAAAGCTAATAATCCTAATATCTAACAGCTGCGGATGCTTACTCTGTGCTGACTACTGTACATGCGTTCTCTCTTTATGGCCTCCCAGGTCAACAAGGTAGCTACTATTATTTTCTCTTTTGCATAAATAAGCAAACTGAGGCTCAGAGAGGTTGAAAAAGTTGCCTAAGTCACACAGTAAGTGTTGAAAGACAAAACTCAAACCAGGTCTGCCTGGTGCTGAAGCCTGGGTATTTAAGCACGAGGGACAGTGGAAGTGACCCAAGAGGAAGGGAGTAGAGAAGGCAGCAGGAGGCGGACAAGCCCTGGTCATCCAGCACCTCCACGGATGAGGGATTATGGCTCAGGACAGCATGTAAAAAGCCAAGCTCATACTTGTCTGCTCATGGCATCTGTGTCTCATACGAAGTAAAGAATCCAGAGATAGTCCTACACCAAGTCTTGGGGTCCCAGTTCTTCCCCACTGAGGACCTGACATTGCCACAGGGGACTTGCCTAGGCTGAGAATTCAGCCTTCTTTGAGTTCTTCGACCTAGGTTTGGCCTTCAGCTCTATCTGCCTTTGAATGTAAGAAAAAATAATTCTTTTAAATGCTGCCAATGAGGCCCTCTGTATTTCACACTCAGCTTTAAATTCTTGATTAATAGATCCGAACCTGTCATTTTCTTTCTTCAATGTTTAAAGGATACTTAGCAAAAGCAACCTAATTCCATAGCCCTCCTTAGGGTAACTATTTCCCCACATACCTCTCAAATCCCAGAGACACTGCATTTATTGCATCCCCTTCCATTTATATACTGTCCCAATTTACCACAAGTGACATAATATGCCAGAGAGACCATCAAAACTCCACCTACCCCAGTGATGGGGTATTGCTATCTGGCTGATGAGTTATCCACCTCCAGAATTCCATCCTAAAAATCTATTTCCAAAGCCTGTGCTATTATAGGACCCCCGTCTTGGGTTATGTCCCCTAGATGCAGGACCTGAGATGGGGGTTTTTATATGATTTATTGATGGAGGGTTCTTAGAATAAGAGGAATGCGGAAAACAGGGGAGGGCAGTGGCGAAAGGAGAGCAAGGATATACCTCAGCTAAAAAGTGGGCTGATCCCACAGGGAGTCCTGGAGCACAAACTGCACCACGGAGTTAGCCCTACCTTGAAAAAGAAGGTGGACATTTTTTCCTCCCATGTCAGTCAGTCATTCACTGTAAGCTACCAGTGTGAGAATGTAACCTCCTGGGAAATGCAGCTTCTGTTTGGCTGAGGGGAATTCTCTGAAGGAAGTCAGCACTCATAGCATTTGGTGGAAGGGTGCCCTGGCCAAGTAAAATGGGATCTGGATGGGGCACCAACAGCATCACCCATTTACCCAAGAGTCAATGAAGAAACAGAGAAAATTACAAGCCAAATGACAAAAAGAAACAATATGTCTTAAAACTTGTGGTTATAGCTAATGTGATACATACTGGTAAATTTATAGCCTCAAACGCTTATGTTAGAAATGAATAAAGCCAAAATATATTAGCAAGGCATTCAACTTAAGGAGTTACAGAAAACACACAGAAAGGAGAAGGAAAGAAATATTAGTGGTAATAAGAGAGAGCAATAATGAAATAGAAAAATTATGCAGAGGATCAAAGAAATTGAGTATTTTTAAAACATTAATAAAAACAAATATCTGGCAATATTGAACAAAAAAGAAAAACACATATAAACCATGTTAGAAATGAAAAAAGAGAGACTATGACTAGATTTAGACAAGAGTTTTTTAAAGTTCTAAAAGAATACTATAATTTTGGCAAATAAATTTGAAAACATGAAAGAAATGAACAACTTTCTAAATAATATCAGTTGCCAATTTGATTCGATAAACAGAAAACCTGAATAGACATATAACCTTAAAAGAAATCGAATCTTTTAAAACACCACTTCAAACATACAAACACAACACCAGGCTGAGGCCATTTTAAAAGATTCTTCCTTCTAAGGAAGGGCACTCAGTAGCAGAAGATAAAAACTTAATGTTATCTTGAGTATAAAATAAACAGAACTTGTTTTAAAAAAAACACTTCTGAACTAATATCTTCTCATGTATATTCACTGACAAAAAAAAAAAATATCCCATTACGTAATTTAGGACTCAGCAAAGAGAAGGAATTTATATTAGTCGGCTCAGCCGCCATAACAAAATACCACAGACTGAGTGGCTTAAACAACAGGCAATTATTTTTCTCACAGTTCTGGAGCTAGACGTCCATAATCAAGGTGCTGGCAGATTTCGTTTCTGGTGAGGCCTCTCTTCTTGGCTTACAGATGCCTACCTTCTTGCTGTGTCCTCTCAAGAGCCTTTCCTTTGCGCCTGTCCAGAGAGAGCGAGCTCCTCCGGTGTCTCTTCCTCTTCTTATAAGGACATCCTTATAAGCATATTCTTATAGAATAGAACCCCACCCTCATGACGACATTTAACCTGAATTTCCTCCACAAAGGCCCTGTCTCCAAATACAGTCACACTGTGCGTTGGGAGCTTCAACCTACAAATTTGGAGGAATGTGATTCAGTCCATAATAGGCTTGTCCTCCAAACTTGGGCCAAGAATTTCCCTAAAACACATGAGAATTTGGTATAGTTCCCAACACAAATTAATGCGGGAAAACCGCATGTTCAATAAACGCCGCTAGTGTAATGGCGGGTGGGGCGGGCGGGCGTAGCGCTCGACCTTCCGCCGGAGACCTGGATACCGCGAGACTGTCTGCGCGAGACCGGGAGCAAGGCGGGTCGAGGTCCCGCTCCAACAGTGGTCAGCGGGGAAGGGTTCCTCCCGGTGACAGGCGCGGTGCGGCCGTCTCCGCAGAGCCCTCCAGGCCCTCTGGCCTCGGGCCGGCGGGTGAGCTGGGCGGCCCAGGGACAGACTGGGAGCTGTGTTCCTGCAGAGCTCCAGAGCCCTCGCCACGGCCACCCTCTGGCCAGGGCCCAGGCCTTGAGGCGGCGGCTAACCTATCCCCCATCCCCGCCTCCATGACCTGACGGTGGCCGCGGTCTCCACGGGTCGAAGTTCGCAGGACCCGGCGGCCTCAGGAACAAATACAGTGAAACCAAGGGGAGTATCTCATTGAATTTTAAACTCTGTGGGTATTTTTTGCAATTTAAAATCATTTTTGTTATTACTAAACCCATAATAAACGAAAAGAGAACGGCGGGACATCCTTGCATCATTGTCTCTTTAATGGAAGATTGAGTTTGTGAGGGCATTTGAGAGACCTGTACGATGATTTAGTAGATTAAGGTCACATTCCGGGGAGAAAAAAACACTTAGAAACCTGCAGAAAAGCTGTATGTTTAGTCTCATAAATATAACCAATGCATGCTAGCCATTTTACAGCACCTTGTAGAAATTACAGTCCTTGTTGGTTACGGGAAGTTTCTAATGTCAGTTAGCCATGTGGTCTAAAGAGATTTGACTTTGGCAATCTAGATGCCTCCTCAGTTGCCCAGGTTTGCCTATGGAATAACAAAGATACAGGGGTCAGCTATACAAGAGATGCATTAATGAGTTCTCAGTGATGGTACCTGAATCACACCCATTTTGTTATTACATATTAAGAAGGCAAAATGCTTTTGCTTAACTGTTTTTGCTTCTCAAACATGAAAGGAAAACACAAAACTATTTTAATTCAATAGAATGAAGGCAGTGAATATCTTACAAACTGAAGCAGAATTTTAACCAATCTCTTTGTAAAACTGTGAATTTATTCCTATAGCTATATCTACACTAAATGTGCATAATTTGTTTTTACCTTTATCATAACAAAAATTCTGAACCTGTGTTTCTCTAATACCATTTCATAAAAGAAAAAACTGAGTTTTTTTAAAATATCCCTCAAATTTTTATCAACTAAACAACATGTATATGAAGCTGTAAAAAAATTTTCTTTACATAATGAAGTTTAATATCTATGCCAAATAGAAACAAATATCTTTTAATGTGCTGAATTTCCACATGGTTTAAATCAAAAGTATCTATTACGCTTGTGAAAAAATGTCATAAAAACAATTAATACATGAAATATTTGCAACACAACATCATAAACAACAAACTATCCAAACCCATTTTAATTATATAAAACACAGATCTATTTGCTAAAAAAAATACAGCAAACTTACAGAGTGAGCACTGATACAGAAGTAAAAACCTAAAAGCTCGTAATTTGATCAAAACAAATAATTGTCCTTAAAAGAAGAGTTCTAAACATATACAAAAATGATGAGCTCAACTTAATCTTTACCTACAACTTCAATAATCACCCATTATCATTGTACATATTAAGGATTTAAGACACAAGAAAAACACTGAAGCAAAAAAAACAGAATAGGTTTTCTTCAATCTTCTTCTAAAATTGACTACTGTCATTCCTTCTTCCCATATGCCATTACATTTGTGACAGTAACTCAACCCCTCAATTAAACTATGTGGTTTAAGTGGATTAAGCAACAGAGAACACATTTGGTTCCATTCATAGATTAAAGCTAAGTCGTTGTTGGCTTAAGTCAGCGGAGCTCCATTAGTTACCTCCTGATTTTATAAATGCTTTATTGTTATCCAGACATTTTTTAATTCCCCATCTCCTACAGTATGCTATGCCTCTTCAAAAATAATATTTTTCTTCCTCATCAACATGTAGGGGCACATATTCATTCTCCAAGTCACTTAGACTTCATGGTAGGAAATATACAAATTTCATGTGGTAAGAACAAAAATCAGACCCATCTAAATACCAGGATAGTTTCTGAAAAGCAAAAATCGTACACTATTTACAAAAATGATATTTAATAATGAAGAACTGTATGTGCTCATCACCTTAGAAAAACAGACTAACCTTGAAAAAAAAATCCTTCCATTCCAGGTTATTACACTCATACAAGGAAGCTAAAAAGCTTCTGCACTGAACTTGAACATTAGATAAACTAATAGACTAATAAGTCATACTTTTATTCTGTTTGTGGTGAACTTGGCTACTTGGTACCGAAAAGAGTCCTCTCTACATGTTCATGGAATTCACACACACATTCACAAGCAGTAAGGACCTTTTGACAGAGCCTGTGTTTGGTTGGTACAAAATATTCTGAGCCAAAGTATATGGTACTTAAGACTGATTACAAAGGACTAAAGAACTGTATTCTGTAGTTACTTTAGAAAAAAAGATTTTATATATTAATATATATCTCACCCCTCCCTAGAATAAATTTTCCATTAAAATGCTGGTAGCTTTTTTATTTTGAGAAGAATGTTAAACCTCTTAAAGTCTTCAGGAACCATGTTTTAAAGTACCATTGATATACATCATTTCTTAGCATTTCCTTACCAACAGTTTTTGTCCATTGCTTCTCTCAAAAGAGCCCTAGTCCATTAATAACATTTTAAAGTGTGTGAGTGCATCTGTGTGAGTGTTTGTTATGTGTCTGTGTATATCTACATAGTCTATTTCTGTTCAGATTGGCAACAGTTCAGATGTGATGCTTTCTGCTTAGCAATTAATCTACTTTATAAACTTTTGCCTTGGCTCCTTGTTGAGCAAAAAATGAAAGGATAGAGCTAATTCTTTAGGAGAGTCAGTTAACAAGATAAAGAAGCCTTCCTGTTGTTCTGTGGCCACAATTTTAACTAGGTGAATTAGCTTTATCCTTTGCGTAGAAGGTAAGTTATTTAGTGAAATTTTCGAGGATGTTGGTTTTTGAGCTATAACTGAAAGAGTTAACATGAATAAGCTCACATTAATATGGCTTCACGATCGTGAGCCTACAGAGAGCTCTGACTGACTCTGAGCCACATATATATAGGATGGGTCTGTGCTTACAGACGACAGCAGGAATCAACACTCTCATCATAAAATGGGAGGCACGAGAGGGTATCATACTCTTCCTATGAGTCTGGCTTTCTAATATTCCCCCCCAAAATGTCTTAATAAACAAAAAGTCATCCTATGTCCATAGAGAAATATAATGAGGAAAAAGTTATCTTATGGCCAGAGTATCTTGTTTTATAATTAGAAATCCATGGATGCTCAAATGCAATTTTAACAGAAGCTAAACCAGGTAATACGTCTTTTGCATGAAAATGACTTTAGTTAAAAATCTTCTTTATTTGCGCTGCAAAACTCCTAATGTTCCATTTCAACTAACAAACCAGTTGCTGACAAATGTGTTAAAACCCAATTAAATTTAAGAAAAGCATTTCATTAAAACTATGAAAATCTATCACAAAGAACAGATGAAAGCATTCTGTGATTGGTTACCACATAAAAGCTCCATGAGTTTTTCTTATTAACACCCTCTATAAAACAATACCTGAAGCCTAACCAAGATCTCTTCTGCTCACTCACATAAATGTTCTCCAAATCTGTCAGTGAGTCTCACTTAATTTGTGGAGCTACTCTGCCACGGAGGCCACCATTCCCACAAGGAAAATGTCCACATTTGGAAGGTGAATTAACTTTCATCATGTGTGTTAAAGTCATCTCCAAAATGACATTTACAATTTTAATCATCTGTCAGTGATTTCTTCCTTGGTTGGATGACATAGTTCTTTTTTTTTTAGTAACATATGCTTGCAAAGTGTTTTAAAGTTATTAGTGACTGTTCATCCCTCAAGTTAAGTCACAATTATATCCTACAGACAGGTGGTGAAATATGCACATAAAAGGTAAGTATTATGTCCCAATTTTTTAATTTTTTGCTACAGGTATTGTGGCCTATCACCTTCTTGAAGTATACTTAAAATACCAAACTTTGTTTTTCATTTAAAGTAACATTGTGCTTCACTAAGATGACTATTAAAAAGTTCCTGAAAACCTAAATATTAAATATGATGAAGCAAAGAACAGGGGAAAAAAAGAGACAGAATATCTTTATTGAAGAAGGAAAAGAGAGAGAGAGAGAGATAAAATCCTCATTAAAGAAAGAAAAAAGAATCACCTTGATAATCAGTTATAATTTCTTATATGTAATCCCACATTTTTATAAACTATTTGAAATCATTAACCCCAGGCCCGGTAATAGTGTGGGAATTTAAAAGACCAGGTAGTCTATTTCCCTAGCAACAAGAATTATTAAGATTGTTGCTTATAGTCTGCAATGCTTTACATTGTCCCATTTGAAAAAATAAGCCTATTAGTAGAAAGCACCATCTCGTGCTTATATTAGAAATACAGGACCCCATTTATAATCATCCTCCCAGATTACTATACCCTTATATCAGTATCTCTTTCCAATACTGTTACATTATATTCTCTGCATATACTTCCTATTTGTGGAAAACATTAAAATAGCTTCTAGGAAAAATACACCAGTTTTCTATAGTATTATTAAGTGCTTTATGTAACTACTTTGATTCCAAGTGATTGGTTACGAAACCTGGAGGGGAAAAAAATCTTTTAAACTTATCATTAATAATGAATTCTATGAAAGCACAAGAAGTTAAAATTTCAAATTTATAACTTATACATAATTAACAAAAATATTCTTTAATATGAGAAAAACATATTTCTATATTTAAGGAAGAACTGCATCATCTCTTAAGAATTCAAAAAACTAATACGATTATTTTTTTCTCCATATATACCTAACAAGGCAATTTGAGTTAATTAACCCCTAAAACTGTAATCAGGAACTGGTTTCATTATGACAATTTTTAAACTTTTTTCAACAATTTCTATCCTATAGCTTCTAATTATATAGAAAGGAATCTGCTTGAAAGTCTAAATATAACTGACCATGAAAATAAATATTTGCTGATACCCCTAGAGGAAAAAATATGACAAGGCGGTCCTAATAGAAATAAGGCAAAAGGCAAGAGAAATTGAGGAGTAACAAACTCTTCATATAGCCTACTTTTTTTCTACTATGCTGTCTTGTTCTTTCTGTTAAAAAACTGTTTGGAGAAAATTCAATCTTTGGAATAGCCAATATTGAGTTTTCTAATATTGAACAATAATGCAGAGAAGAGAGGAGTATTATTGGTAATGGTAGACTGGATCAACGAAAATCCATAGGATACCAGAATTTGCAAAACACCCAGCCAGGCTCAGTGATATAATTGGGTGTTCCTTTATAATTCCTTCCTGAGTATGTGTCATTAAAGCCATAAGGATTAAAACCTGCAGCAGTTAAGGGAGGGGCATGACAATATTTGTCAGGAATACACTGAATGAATACTTCCTCCTTCCAAAATGAATACCTTGCATTTTCCTTTTTGTTCTCTTAAGGTGGATTTTGGCTAAGGAGGAAGAAAGAAAGGAGTGTCAACAAGACACAGAAACATTTCAATCTATTGCCATCTTCAAATTATCTCTGAAACTAAATTGCAATTTGTTTATTCAAGAGTTTATTGCTTTAAAAAAAATAGTACATGCTTTCCTATTATCATTTTTTTTTAATTCTGTGCCTTCTTAGATAAGTGCTTTAGCATAAGCTGCCATCTAATAATCTCACTTACCAAGAACAGGAATGATCTTGTTCTTTTTCATCTTTACAAAGACAAGTGGCCAATTGTCTTCCAGTGCAAATTCCCCTCTATTACTCTTGTTTAATTTTTCTAAATGACTTTTTAAAACACATCTCATAAAAAGTCACTCTGCTTTAGTAGCTATTCAAAGTTATCTAGTGTTTCCCATTAGTTTGGCCTCTAACTTTAAATTTCAGTAGGTAGTATTCAACCATATTGTCACATTATGTTTAGCAATAACTATATGCTTATTATTCGAGTATTATAACCCTTAATTTTTCTTATACTCAATATACTCTCTTTTTAAAAATCATCCATGCTATAACAGATTATCCTTGTTTTGTTCATTGTTATCATTTTCTTGTGAGCTGGTGATTTTTACTTCTGGCTTTGGTGGTCTTTGAGGGTCCAAGTCAGCCTGGAGGAAAACAGATGAAAACAAAGATATTTAGCTCTTTAGTTACAGAGGCAATAAAATTTACAAAGGAAAAATGACTCACTATTGCCTTTAATCTTATAAATATTCAACTAAAAATAGTTCCTTGGGTTCCCTATGTTGTTTAGTCTATCATCACCCAGTGGACATGACAATCTCAAACTTTACTTGTTCAGAAACCCTTTCTGGGACCATAACCTACCATGTGCTTAAAGGGCACAGACTCACCTCTTAAGCTTCAGGTGTTATTTTTCTCAATTTTTTTCTTTATTTCCTTTTGAGCTTTTCTTTTCAACAACATACCTATACTTTTCATTTTAGCATTTTCAGAGAAAAGGGAAGAGTAAAATGCAGTTCTCCTCTCATGTCACATTAATAATCCAGCCCCATACCAGATGTCTTTTATTAGTTTTCTACTAGAATTCACAAATTCTTTGTGACTATGGTACCAAGCACCATCGAGTAGATAAGAGGACAGAAAATGAAAACATAAAGGCAGCTTTTGGAACAGCAACCCTGCCCCCTTGGATTTCTCATACATTAATGATATCTCATTACAGTTTGTCTTTTATCCACTGGACTGAAAACTAAGGGGGTAAGATTAGAATTAGCTGGTTTTCAAACTCTGTTCCATGGAATCCTGGAAGTGCCATAGCTTTCAAGTCCTAAGTGCTTGAATAATTCCCTAAATGTGAGCACAGATGCACACACACACACACAAACTTCATACATGCACACAAGTGAGCAAAAGCAATAGAAATACCTCTTCACATCCACTGCCAGCTCCTTGAGACTTTATTTCCTCGTCCACTGCTTCTTGAAGCTCATTATTAACCTGGTCCAGTTCCTCGCCATTTTCTTCATTGGTGCCTCTGCTCACACGAGCAGGACCTGCCTGCTCCTCCCTGTGATCCAGGATCTCCTCTGCTTGCTCTGGAGCTTCAGTGGCCTCCCCGCCTCCTTCCTCTTCAACTCCACCATTCATTCCTGAAAAGTCTTCCTTCTGTCCCACTTCCTTATTTTCTTTCTCTCTATCTTCCTCATCTACTATTTCTGCTGGCCTCTGATGGATCAAAAGGAATAATGGATAAAAATAGAAAGTATAACAGAGATTTTCCATGGCACATTATAATAATGTAATAATTATAATATTACTGTCAAGTGAAACTTCCTTACATTTGCATATATACAGTATATCTTGTGTTAACCTTTACAAATATACCACTCTTCACAAATATTGTCTCATTTAATTCTCACAATCATCCTGTGAGGTTGGTATTATTCCCATTTTACAGGTGAGAAAACTAAGGTCTGGGGAGACCAAGTATCTAGCCCAAGATTCCACTGTTTGTAAGTGGAACAGCCAGAATGAAAATGAACCATGTGACTCCAAAATCAATGTTCTTAATCCCCATGGCAAAGAGAAAACTAAACTGCAGGATACTTGGCCAATGTCTAGTGGCCCAGAGGAGGAGGTAAAAAAAAATTCTTTGTGGAGAGATTATCATCCCCACCACTAGTGTCTGGTATGTATTTAAATCTCTAAGTATGAAAAAGGGCAATGGCGATGGCCAGGATGTGAAGCCTGGTTTTCTAAAAATAAACATGGACAGCTTTCCATACAATGCCTAAGAGAGTTGACTGTATATCTCTAAATAACAAAAAGTGATTGTCGAGGGGCTTCTCTGGTGGCGCAGTGGTTGAGAGTCCGCTTACCGATGCAGGGGACACGGGTTCGTGCCCCGGTCCGGGAAGATCCCACATGCCACGGAGCGGCTGGGCCCTTAGCCATGGCTGCTCAGCCTGCGCGTCCGGAGCCTGTGCTCCGCAACGGGAGAGGCCACAACAGTGAGAGGCCCGCGTACCGCAAAAAAAAAAAAAAGTGATTGTCTTGCAGATCCAAGGCCAAGAAACTATATATTCTTTCTATAAAAAATAAGAAACGCTCAAGTATTTTATAAACTAGGTATTTTTACTGTTATTTAGATACATGTAAGTCTGTTTTAAAAGAGAACAGGAGGCCAAGTTCCAGAGCCAAGACTTTGGAGAGAGAAAGACCCAGGTTCAAGTCCTGGCCAGGCACTTACTGGCTGTTACCTAACTTCTTTGAACTTCATATTCCCCACTTGTAAAATGAGAATATAATAAAACTTCCACGGAGATTAAATAAGTTACATACAGTGCCTAGCAAAGCACCTGGCACATCATGATCCTAAAAAAAAAAAAAAATTAAAATATCTTCCCATTTGTTATAATCTTTCCTGGACCTACATGAGTTTTTTAAAGGATAGGGTTGAAAGAGAATTTGTTTTATGTTAGGACCCCACTCCTGCCGCTTTCTAGTCATCTGACACTGGACAGGTCAGTTAATCCCCTGGTATCTGTAAAACAAAGGTTTGAGGTGCAATTAACTCTGACCTCCCTTCCAACTCTGGAAGTTCATTCTCCTCTAACTACCCAAATTCTTATTATGGGACTATTAATGGTCTTCTTATAAAAGTTATCATAATGCTCTCAGTTTAGGAAGTAAAGAAGGAAGGAAATGGAGCAGAGTAGACTAAAAAAACTCAGGATAAAATTCAACACAACATTATTTGGAAGAGGAAAGGGGCAGAACCATGAATTCTTATACTCTGTCCAACATAAAGTCTCAGATTTGATTACATGATATCAAAGATGCCCTTTAAAAAAATGAAGGTTAAAAAAATGAATTCTTAAAATATTCCAATAACCATCGTGTTTGTCATCAAAGACGATGTCATCAAAGACTAAATTAAATAATAGTACAGTGCTTCTGCATCTTTCAAATTTCCATTCAGTTGCTTAATGTCAAACTGCGTAGAGCCCTAGTGATCCCTAAGCATGCTGCCCAGGGGGAGGCCCTTACGAAGGCCAAATGCTGGACAGAAACTAAAGGTGGGAGGGGATGGATCTGCCAGATGATGTGGAAAGAAAAGGCAAGAGATTTATAAAATGAAACCCACAGCGCTTGGTAAGGATTTCTGGTTTTTATGCATGAGACCTAAATGAATGACGGTGAGAAAATTTTTCAATTTCCAAAGGAGAAAACACTGTGTTCCCATCTCC
Organism: Lagenorhynchus albirostris; assembly: GCF_949774975.1. NCBI lineage: Eukaryota > Metazoa > Chordata > Mammalia > Artiodactyla > Delphinidae > Lagenorhynchus > Lagenorhynchus albirostris. The sequence goes on along the minus strand of NC_083104.1, from coordinate 85,379,568 downwards.
ACACACTTGTCCCACCCTCTCTCAATGCAGAGAACAAAGACGGCAGAGCATTGACGCAGACGCACTAGAAGTGATGACAGGAGAGTGTGGCAAGGGACAGGGTGGGCACTGTCATTGTGAAAACAGAGCAGAGGAAATGTCTGGGGCCAAAGATGACATTTATGTCACTGAGGAGAAAGGGCTTCTGAGGGACCCAGGGAAGGAACCGGCAGCACCAGGAGGTCCAGAGGCTTCCTCAATAAGACACTGGGACACAGAGGGGACTCTGGGTGGGAGAGAGTTAGAATAAAGAGCCATATGTAAAATAGATAGCTAGTGGGAAGGAGCCACATAGCACAGGGAGATCAGCTCGGTGCTTTGTGTCCACCTAGAGGGGTGGGATAGGGAGGGTGGGAGGGAGACGCAAGAGGGAGGGGATATGGGGATATATGTATATGTATAGCTGATTCACTTTGTTATAAAGCAGAAAATAACACACCATTGTAAAGCAATTATAGTCCAATAAAGATGTTAAAAAAAAATTTACAGAGAAAAAAAAAAGAGCCAACTCAGAGAAACACGGCGGGTGGCTCCCCACTAACCTATCAGAAGAGGCCATGAAAAGGCTCAGGGGTCTTGGACCAAGAGACAGCAAGTTCCCTTGCTGGTGACTCTGAGGGATTTTTTAGGCTATACTCACAGGGGGAGTCTGAGAGACACTGGAGGGCTCTCAGGCACCATGACTCGAGCTAATGGGCCTGGAGCAGCTGTTTGTGCTGGGCTAGATGCCAGGCATTCAGAGACAAATACGACTGTGACATCAAAGAGCTCAGAGCGGTACAGCAGCACATCACAGTGATCGTGGGGCAGGAGGAAGGAGCAGTAACTCAGGGTGGGGTGTGGCAGCCTGGGGCCACATCCCACACAGTCTGGGCACTGAGGTTTCTACAGCACTGTGTGAATGGTGTCCATAGGTGGAGAGCAAAGGACAGGCAGCAAATACACCAAGCACCCGTCACCTGTATGTGCCGAATGTCACTCTCAGCATTCATACATTCATCGTTTCCTAAAACCCTCACAAGAACCCTACGAAACAGGCTTCTGATGCCCATTATATGAATGAGGAAAGTGAGAAATCCCTCAACGCTGCCTGCATCACACCGCAGGTGAACCAACAGGGTTAAGATGGAACCCAAGGTGGTCTTGTCCCAAAGTCCTATATTCTTTCTCAAAGTAATAACACAAGCAGTTGCTAATGTACCTAGCACTGCTCCAAGCACACCCAAGTATACTTTCAATGGCCAGAAAATATGACGTCTGCAGTAGGCAACGTGACTTTTATTGTTTAAAGAATTACTGACCTGAAAACAAAACATTTCTGGATTTCTATTAAAGACTGGTAGATCTAGGGAAGGAACATTATAAACATTGTTAGTCAGAGTACTTGAAGCAGGACATAACGAAAATCCAGAAATACTACAGCGCTAACGGCCAATGAGAGCAAGAAGATTTCTGTGCAAGTTACCTCTGAAAATTGGATAATCGTGTATCGCACTTCTAGAAATTGTAATCCTTACCGTGCCTAAAGTTGCCTTATTCAAAGCAACTTTGGGTTTTGGGTTTTGTTTTTTTTTTTGCGGTACGCGGGCCTCTCACTGTTGTGGCCTCTCCTGTTGCGGAGCACAGGCTCCGGACGCGCAGGCTCCGCGGCCATGGCTCACGGGCCCAGCCGCTCCGCGGCATGCGGGATCTTCCCGGACCGGGGCACGAACCCGTGTCCCCTGCATCGGCAGGCGGACTCTCAACCACTGCGCCACCAGGGAAGCCCTGGGTTTTGGTTTTAAAGAGAAGTTATACAGCATTTTTAATACAAACTCTTTAATAATGATACCAGAAAACTCAAATTTTATTTTAACCATTCAGGAATCTAGATATGTCCCTTGCCTCTGAGAATCTATTACAAGAGCTTGCTAAAGTCTGCTAAGGTGACTACGGCTGTCTAAATGGGAAAAAGTCTGTTTTCCTTTACTGATATCTGGATTTATACCTAAAAGTTACAGAATGATAGTGTTGGTTTCTAGTTTTTAGCTTTAAGTCTATCACCCTACCCCTTTCTTTGCTCCCAATCCCCAAACGCATATACATTTTTTCCCCCTTTAATGAAAAGAGCTGGGCTGGGATATACCCTAATCTCTTTTTAAGGATGGAGACACCTAGCCCGAAATTCAGCTCTGTTCTCTTCACTGTTATTACCACCACTACTAACAAGCAGTATTATGCTTTCATCCCATTATTTCTATTAGACTTTCCCAGCACAGCTATTTTAGTAGTCATCAAACGAAGCCATATCTGGTTGGCTCAACTTTAAGAAATGCTGGATTATGGGGCTGAAATACCAATTTGATCAATTTAAATAAGATGGTAACATTAGTTAAAAGGCTTATAATCCTTTAAAATATCCTGAGTGTAGTACGAAATTTATTATTACTACAACACAATTCAGGACAAAAAAAAGAAAGAAAGAAAAAAATGCTTCTATGACAGATCTGTAATGAATAAATGAAAAGCAATGCGCTTTTTGGTGTAATCTCCTTTGAAGCAAGCATTAAATTATTAAAGATGTTTCTAGTGTATACATCAATCAAATCATCCCCAGAAGGAACACTGAGTTTTACACCTATACACATGCACACAGATAAAATCTATACCGTGGTTAGGGCCTACAAAGAAGTAAAAAAAAAAAAAAAACAGCACTCCTTCTATAAGAGAGTGGGTGTCCATTATTAGATAGCCACACTATATTTGAATAATGTGTTCCCACTCCACCCCACCAAAAAACAAAACAAAACAAAACTTTGCAACTATTTAATTTCTTCAAAATTCCCAAGTAGTTCTCAGCCTCTGCCCGTTTAGCTGGCCCTGCCTGATTGCCCAGCTAAGCAGGGACAGTCACAGCCAGCCAGACGCCAGTGTTAGCGCAGTGAGCCGGGGTGACGTGTACACAGAACCCACCTTCCACCCGCACCTCAAAGAACCTTACAAGATTCTGATGATGTTTGCAATGTTGACAGAGAAAAGTGGACACAGGAGGCAAAAGGGCGAGGGTGGAGGGTGTGGGGAGAAAGGGACAGGGACATGGATGGAAAAGGTAAGAGTTAGACATCGCAAGTTCAACTTGAGAGAGTGAGGAAGGAGGAAGAGAAGCAGGAAGGGAAGAACCCTCTTTCCCAGGTCCAATCACACTGTCCCTTTTACACTGAAGGGAAGCAGAGCTCCCACATGTGACGCTGCCTCTCCTTCCTGCAGAAGCCAGTTCTCATGTGATTCCAAGAGACTGTGTTCATAACTGAAGAAGCTCGCCAGGCAGGGGTGGGGGTTCCTGGACAAAATTTCTGCCTGCTGATGTTTTCTACAATGGTGATGTCAGCTGCGTGAAATGAAGCAGCCGTGGTCTGTTGGGAAGGCAGGGGTCACTCTGCAGCTTCAGGCTAGTGAACCCACCTCACCCTTTGGAAACTGAGGATAATAATGACCTCACAGAAGTGCAGTAAGGACCAAATGAGATCATGCACATGGAAGACCACTATAAACTGAAAAAGCTACAAATATATATATATACATATATGTGTGTGTGTATATGTATGTTTATTATCGTTACCACTCCATTTTTCTTGCCCTTGGATGGAAAGAGTTGAGAGGCTGTTGTCTGATGAAATAGTATAATACAGGATTTGCACTACAGTCATGAAATCGTATTCTGGTGGGCCACTTAGAGCAGTGTCCCTTCTAAGTCTCATTCACATGAAAACAAACAAACAAAATGTATCAAGACACTTAGCAGTTATCTTGCCCTTCTTAGTTAATACAGTTAATATGCAGGCTGGTGTTCAACTTCTGGTCCAATGAGACGGTTAGGTGTGATTTTCATAAACTAATCACCCTTGCTTTTAGTTACTTAGTTTATTCTTTGCTTCTGCGTTCCCTGGTATGCACTTCTCACAACAAATTTACCATCCAATAGCTTTTATTTTTTCTGAACTCTATTCGCTCTTAAAAGTAATACAAATGTACCAGCAGTAAATACCAAAAAAGGGTGACCTCGTAAATGAGTACATGCATTTAGGGAACGCACGACTTTGTCTTCAGTTGTCATGACAGGTTGGCAGTAGCCGGTTATTCATCCTGTTTCTCCTACCTTTACCCGGAAGGCTCTTCCTTCCCTTCGTTAGACCCACCTTCTCTCGAAGCCTTCCTGCTCCCCTCAGGCAGTTGTCACTCCTGATTTGCGCCCTCAGAACACCTGTCAAACTCTGATCACAGTGTGCCATTATCCCCTACTTATGTTTGATATGAAAATAGTGAACGTGGGGCACTTCCCTGGCAGTCCGGTGGTTAAGGCTTCGCCTTCCAATGCAGGGGGTGCGGGTTTGATCCCTGGTCAGGGAGCTAGTATCCCACGTGCCTCTCGGCCAAAAACCCAAAACATAAAACAGAAGCAACGTTGGAACAAATTCAATAAAGACTTTAAAAATGGCTCATGTCAAAAAAATCTTTGAAAAACAAAAAAGGAAAACTGTGAACGTGAATTGCTATCGAGTACGTAGATGCCTCAGACGATGTTTGGAATGATTGTGGAATAATGGGGAAATAACCTTGGCTCTAGGGAGGCCTTCTGGAAGTTTCTAGAAGCAAGGGCTCTTTCTTCTTCATCTTTGTGTCCATCACCACATTTCCCACAGGATTGTAATTCACTGTCTTGAATTAAACCCAAATGTGCCTCCCACAGATAAAAGCCACCAGAGTATGTGCCTTCAGGAAAGGACAGATGATGGTGACAAGGCTCACGTCTGTCGGGCGCTCTCCAGGGACCTGGTCCTATGTTCCATGCACCTCACCTGCCTAATCGTATTTAAACTAACCTCACCACCATTTGAGGAAAATACTATTCTCATCCCAACTTGCAGATAAACAAACTGAAGCATAAAGAGTTAGGTAAACTTGTCCAAAAGCCCACCAATAGTGGCAGAGGGATAAGAATGCTTTTTTGACCACAGGACTGTACTATTTCCCCAAGATAATGTACAGAGCAACATCCCAAACTCAACACGATGTTAAATAGTTACTCCCAGCCTCGTGTCTTCTAAGCCAATGCCTCTCCATCACCGGGCATCCTGTTAAATGCAGATTCTGAGTCAGCAGTTCTGAGCCTCTGCATCTCCAGCAGCTCAGGTGCTACTGATGCTGCTGGTCCCCAGGTGACACTTGGTGAGGCTCTAAACCACACGTAACACAGGTATGGTCATAAATACACCACCACCCCTAAAAGACATCTTTGGTTAAAATTTCTAATTGTAATTATGCCTCGTTAGATGAAGGTCATATTTTAACTTAAAAAGTATGAATTTTATTGAAAACTGGGAGAAAATAGTACTGACTGTTGACAGAATGATATTTAGCCATAAAGACAGTTCTACAAGATTTATTCTAATTACATCACCCTGCCACTCTTTCTTAGGAGTCACTTTATAAAAAAGAAACACATCATTGCCAAGGCGATAAACCAGGAAGATATTTTTACCTGTGCTTAAAGGTCTTCTCCCCTGGTGTTTATGTTGAATTTAGTCAATTTGTGACTAAAATTTTAAGAGAACCAGTTTTCAGGTAGACACTGTTTCTCCATCCTGAACTTTCAGGACTAGCTCATTCCTATGAGTAATTGTGCAATACTATATTCTGTATAAAGCACAATTCTTATGTTTCGCTGGAGTCAAGAAAGGGTATTCATTATACTCTCTCCTATATACTCACTAAACTGATGTATATAATGATTGCACAAATCATTTAGATGGTTCCAGTCTCAAAGCCACACTGACATCAAGAACGTCCGGAGTGCGGCTAGATTAACAGACATATTACACATATATGTACAATTACAGATAATACGTACCCTTAAACATAGAAGTGTTTATAAGAAAGGTGAGACTTTTACCTTTCAAAAAGCACTTTATTTATCATAAGCAATTGCTCTTGATACTGTTACTAGAAAAGTGACACCAGATTTTCTCCCTAACATGACACCAGCATTGATATTCCAAGCGCCTTTTTGCCTGCATTTGCCTACGTGCATATCTTACTATTTATTTTGTAAGGGACATCCTGGGAAAATGGTTGATTTGTATGGCAAGACAGAAAAGGTCTGGTAGTTATTATTGCTGTCTGCATCCTAGCAGGGACGGCTCAGGGGAAACCATAAGTATTCAGGTTTTCTAGAGAATATGCATGCAGTTACAAAGGTTAACTCAGGATTCCTGAGTGGTAAGAGGAAAGAAGATGGAATATGGAAATCATATGGAAATGAGCCACAAAATATCAGAAGCATCAATTACTTGGAAGGTATTTTCACAGACAGATGAGGCTGCTCAAGTGACTTACACTTTAAACTCGCATCACACCTTTGACAGTAACAGCGGCACCAAAATTTAGAAATGGGAAAAGGCATCTAAACAGACAGTACAACTGATGTCCCACCTACTTTAGAAGTAAATGTTGGGACTTCCCTGGTGGTGCAGTGGTTAAGAATCCACCTGCCAATGCAGGGGACGTGGGTTCTGAGCCCTGGCCAGGGAAGATTCCACATGCCGCAGAGCAAATATGCCCTCGCGCCACAACCACTGAAGCCCACGCACCTAGAGCCCGTGCTCCACAACAAGAGAAGCCACCGCAATGAGTAGCCCCTGTTCACAGCAACTAGAGAAAGCCCATGTGCAGCAACAAAGACCCAATGCAGCCAAAAATAAATAAAATATTAAAAAAAAATTTAAGAGAAAATAAATGTTGCTTTTTCTTATATTTATATCAGAATTCCCTGAGGAGTATATTTGAATGTTTAAGACCCTCGCTATCTGAGATAACAGCACACGCTACAACTTTCTAGGCAAGAGAGCCTACCTAACCACCCAACTGTCCTCCTCATTCTTACCTGTCAGGTCTCCCTCCCTGAAATACCCTAGACCTAGAAACTGGAGCTCAGAACGCCCCCATACACACACACACACACATGAAAATACTACCTTAAATGTCCATTTCTCCATGAAGCATTTGCTATCTTTGAAATTTGGGAGTAGGATTTGTTATAGGCTTTGGATAGAAGGTGTTTCTGTGGATTTGATGGCAGAATTCAGGCAGAGATGTTGAAAGTAAGGAAGTTACTACACTTGTTTTTATTTCTGTTCCCATAGAGACTAAAATCATCTCCTACCCAAGCTGAATGAGGTGTTTGGAAATAATCAGTTTCAATTTTTCATGACAGCAAAGTACTGCTTCCCGTTTTCAGCTTTCAGAGGCTTACATTCACAGAAGGGAAAAAATGGTTTAATGTGGTTTGAAGTACAATGGCCTACAAAAAAGAGTGGTTCTATTTACAGACATGACCCTCTAAGGACACAGGGAGAGGGAAGCTTTGGCCAGCCACCTGCTGAGAGCTGGCTCACCCAGGCCCGCTGAACTCCACAAGTTCCCACAACACTCATAGAATAAGATATAATACCTTGAAAACTTATATTTATATAGCTATTTAGTCATCTTAGAAAAAAACCTGCCCCATTAAGTCTTCTCACTTTAGAAGTAAATGTTGATTTTCTTTCGCTTACATCAGAAATCGCTGAAGGCTATGTTTTAATGTTTAACACCATTCCATCAATTAAACACAAATCAACAAAGGGGATGTCACAGAAGGCCTTGTTGATGATGCACAGGGAAGTTAAGAAGCCAGAGCATCCTCATCTTAGCTCTTCCCACTGTGTGTGATGCTTATAGCACCAACCACGAACATGATTCACTAAGAGGAGGTGACCTGAACGTAGAGAATGGTGAAAATACTGTTTGCACGCAATTCCTTTCATTTCAGGGAAGGCAGTGGAGGCCGAGTAGCCCTCCGCACAGATGGAATCTGTTTGTGAGATAATTAGAAGCCCCTAATCTCCCCATTTCCCTTCCTTGAAGTGTTGAGACAGAGCACCAGACTGGAAGCCAGGAACCCTGGGCGCCTGTGTAGACTCCCCAACCCTCAGCAGGCTGTGTGTTTGTGGGAAAATGGCTTTCCTCACTATAGTATGGGGATTTGTTTCTTCAATGGCAAAGCAAGGAGTTTATTCCAGCCTCCTTTCTGGTTCTGAACATTTCCTAATTCTTATTTTAATAAATACATTTCACTGAAATAGATTCAGGGGTCTGGTCAAAAGAAGCAGCCTCCTTTATCTTTCTGTGTATTTTACACATGAACATGAACAAGTAACACAAACAAGCTCTCCATTGAGCTTACCCTTCATAAGAGAAGCTGTCGGTGACTGCTGGTTCTCCAGAAGGGACAAAATATGTCAATGGGCATATCTGGACTTCAAACCTCCTGCTTCTGGTTATAGCCTCTAGGCTGCAGATTCTTTAAAATGGCATTGTGTTCTATATGTGTAGATCAATCATCACAAACTTAAATGCCCCCAGTGGCTGGGCAAATAACATAAATATGTAATTCAGGACAGGTGTGAGGTAATAGGGAGTGCTGAGGTCTGCAGTAAACTGAAGAGTACACGCCCACTAAAGAGATTCCATATTGTAAGCCCTGGGCCAGCCAAAAAAATTCTCTCATAGGAGATTTGGTCACAGGCTGCCAGTTTATCATCCCTACTGCAGATTCTATGAAGACAGTTTATTTTCACAGTGATGAATTAGTGTGAAAGATTTCTGGTTAAACACAGCAGACTGAACAAATGTGTGTGTGGGGGGTTTGTAGCTTCCTTCCAATTTCCCTCTAAATTTTAGGTAAGCCACAGAATTTGGGAAACTGTAAAGGCACTGGACATGGGGCCGATTAACAGCAGAACCAAGTAAGCTAAAATTTGAGTCTGTAGGGAGGGGAAGCCAAGAAGCAAACTTTGCACATTGAAAAACCTATAGAAGGCTTGGGGATTGGAGGCACCATCTGTCTCTGGAAGAATGGGCATAGGTATCGATATAACTAAAAACAGGTGGATTGGCTTAGAGTCTTTAAATGAAGGAGGCAGACTCCCAAGATCCCCTTGCTGACCTTGGAGAAATAAATGAGGTTTATTCTTTAAAGATATTGAACTATAAGGAAGCTGCACTCAAGCACAGTGAGAACAAGGGCACCGTACTGAAACCCAGAAGGATACATCTCTCTACTTCAAGTCTTTTACTTAAGGTCCCCAAGCCACATTCCCACAGTCAGATCCCAAAGTGCTCACAGCCGGGCTTACACCATTAAGGCAAGAGGTTGAAAGACTCCACTCAAAAGAAATAGACCAACGCAAAGGAACTACACAGATACTGAAAATTGGAGGTACGCCAATGAAATGGCAAAACGAATCACTCTACAGTGAAACATCCCCAGCCTGATGAGCTCTGCCTGTACACAGAGAGTTTCCTTAACGCTTCCTTCTAAAATCTAACCAGACATACACCTTAAATGTATACAATGTTACATGTCAAATATATTGCAATTAAAAAAAATCTCACCAGACAACCAAGGAGAGCCTCTAACATGGAGACAGAGATCATGGAGATAGAAAGAAAAAAGAAACAGAAGAAACAAACATAGTTCTGGAAAAGAAAGTTTAAAATAATAGGTTAATCCTTGGAGAAATAAGGGAAGAGACCACATACATAAAATAAGAATAGGATGCTATAAAAAGGAACATTCAGAGAATATGAAAGAGCTCTTAAAAATTAAAACCACGATGGCTAGAAAAAAATCAATAGATGGAAAATAAACCCTGAAGCTTGTTGATTTTTTTTTTAAAGTTGAGAAAATAGAAAAAAATCCATAGAGGTGGAAAGTAGGAGAGATAAGTAGAGGATCAATCTAGGAGGTCCTATATCTGAATACTTGCAGTTCCAGAGGAAAGTAAAGAAATAGAAAAAAATTATCTAAGACATAATTCAACAATTTTTTCCAGAACTGAAAAACAAACATTTTCAGAATAAAAAAGCCCATTGAGGGACTTCCCTGGTAGTCCAGTGGTGAAGAATCTGCCTTACAATGCAGGGGACGTGGGTTCGATTCCTCGTCAGGGAACTAAGATCCCACATGCTGCAGGGCAACTAAGCCCACGAGCCACAACTACTGAGCTCACGCCTCAACTTAGAGAGGCCATGTGCCACAAACTACAGAGCCCGTGTGTCCTGGAGCCTGCGCACCACAACTAGAGAAGAGAAAACCCGCATACCACAACTAGAGAGAAGCCCACGCGCTGCAACAAAAGATCCCACATGCCTCAACGAAGATCCCACGGCTGCAACTAAGACCTGACACAGTCAAAAATAAATGAAATAAATAAATAATAGATAAATAAATCTTAAAAAAAACACAAAAAGCCCATTGAGTACCCAGTCGAATAAGTAAAATGACCTGCACCAAGGCACATAACTGGAAATTTTCAGAACACCAGGAACAAAGGAAAAAGCCTAACAGCTTCCAGAGAGAGAAAAAGGATTATTTACAAAGGATCAGGAAACAGAATGACATCAAACTTCCCAACTGCAAATCTGGATGGGAAGGCCAACTGAGCAACACATTCAGAATTCTGAGAGAAATTATATCTAACCTAGAATTTTATATCTAGTCATGCTTACAGTCAAGTTTGCTAGAGAAAAAAAAAAAGACATTTTCAGACATGCAGAGTCTCAAAAAATAAAAGTTCCTCCCATGAAGCTTTTCCGAGGCAGCTGCTAGAGGTGAGCTCCACAAAAACAACGAAGGTATAACCAAGAAAGAGGAAGATGTAGAACCCAGGAAATAGGGAATCCATCCACGGGAGAAGCAAAAAAATTCCCAAAATAATGGTGAAGAAAAATACCAGGATGACTCTGAAAAGCAGATCCAAAGAACAACTAACCAGCCTGAGGCAGATGATCGAAAGGCTTGAGAAAAAGATCCAATTGAGATTTATTATCACTGTGTACATCTGAGTACATCAAGAGGAGATCAACAGTTCTGGCAGAGTTTGGAGATGGCTTGGTAATGACTACAGAGAATAGAAAACTAAGCAAATGAAAAAAACATAGGCAATTACTAAAATAGGGAGGAGGAAAAAATATTACACAAGAATATTTCTCTATTCCATGAGAAACAGCTAATAGCTCAAATCGGTTAGGTCTATAGAGCAGGAAGAATCCAGGCGGGGAAAGCTGGGGCAAGTGGTTGCAATTTTTGTCATAATTTTTCTTGGATTGGTTGACTTTTAAAAAGAGTACATGTGTAACTTTGTTATTAAGGATTTATTACGTTTTAAATCAATCAACAAATAAGAAAATAATATATACCACAACCTCCAATTTAAAAAAAAAAAGAAAGCTTTCACTGCTCCTGTGTTCATGACGCTGGTTTAAATGCTATTTAATGAAACTACTTAGCATAAAAACATCTTGCAATTCTCATTTTATTACTACTCAAAATCAACTACAAGTGGATGGAAAAAGCTATAAAACAATCCAAAACCACGCTGAAGTTACAATCCACATCTTCTGCTCTCTTCTCTCAAATGGAACAAAATCCAAAATATAATTGCTTCTTTGCCTATTTTATAGGTATGTATTTGCCTGTGTCTTTGAGATGGTGGCTTCTCCTGCCTGATCTTTACTTACTAGAGGCAGTTTACTTAACTATAATGGAACGGTCTCATTTCTTGCCTCCTTAGCTTGGAAAAGCATCAGTTTATAAATGGAACACAATGACACATAAGTCATTGGTGCCAGGTATAGCCACAGATATTGGTTAATCAGGCACTTGCTTCACTGCTTACGGGAAACCAGATTGATTTAGAATGTGCATGCAAAACAATTAATTTTTAAAAGAGTACTTTATTCTTATGAGACCTAAACTCTCCCCTGAGAAAAGGTATTTGTTCTGGCCTCCCCAAACCTATAAAAGAATGTGACATTCTTCAGTTTCCCATGGGTTTGGACATAGTATTAGATCCAGGATCATTCATTTGTCTCTAAAAAATTAAGAGTCTAGACCTTGGGACAGAGCTCACACATGTTTTTAGCTGAAATTAGTCCACAGTGCCCCATTACACACACTTAAACACATAAACACAATGCCAGATGGGATCAGTAGAGGCTATGAAAGACTATGGAAGATCTGAAATTTTTCCATACTTAACAAGCTAACACATCAGCCTGCCATCTCTTCATGGGTGCTGGCAGAAGACAAGAGACTACTGGGTCAGAGACAAAGGACTTTATTGCTCACAGCAATAGCAGTAGCCAGAGGATCAGCATTTGCACCCACTCCCTGAGGCCCCATTTCCACAGGGCAATGCGAAGGGGGTGATACACATGGTGGCTTACATTACAGGGGAAGGACCCCATGCTTAGAGAACCCAAATCTTTTTTCTCCAAATATTTTCATTGTGATAAAATAAACACAGCAAAAAATTTGACCATTTTAACTAGTTTTAAGTATAAAATTCAATGGCACATCTTTTATAATGGATAGTAAACGTGCCTGACCTTTGCACTCTAGGGAGACATTATCTTTATTATACTGGACCATCAACAAACCTAGCCTTTGCTCCACACCAGGATTTCTCAGTCTCAGCACTATTGACATTTTGCACTGGATAATTTTTTGCTGTGAGGACAGTCGTGTGCTTTACAAGATATTTAGCAGATTCCCTGGCCACTACCCACTAGATGTCAGTAGCACTCCCTCACTTACAATGATCAAAAATGTCTCCAGAAATTGCCAAATATCCCCTTGGAGGCAAATCACCTCCAGCTGAGAATGACTGCTCCAGAGGAAGTCACGATCTCTGTCTTTTGAGGCTGTTCACTACACAAACATCCTGGAAAAAACAGTCCAGAACAAAGGCAATCTGTGCCTCTACTCACAAAACATGCAAAACACAAGAGATCCACGGAGAACTGCCTCTCAACAGAGGCCTTAATATTTACTTCTGAAACTTGATCTGCTTTTCAGGCATAGATAAAGTACTTGGCCAATTTGCACATGATATTACACGCACACACACCCTTCTTCGTGGTACTTTGAAAGGAAATGTATGTATCATTTACAGCTGAGCCAAGTAGTATATAACAGTTCTTTTCTTATGCAGGAATTTTTCCCCTCCTTGGGTTAATGATTGGCTTTTGTGGGGGAGGAGTGCATTTAATACTCTTCCCCAGATCACTCCTGTGCTTTGAAGTTAGACACACCTGCATTCAAATCCCAATTCCTCTACTTAACAGTACAAACCTGGACATGTAATTCCACCCATAGGAGCTTACTTTATTTCCATACATAAAGTGAAGGTGATAAGACCTATCTTACAGGGTTGTCATAACAATTATATGAGAAAGTGCCTAGTACAGTGCCTGGCACTCAGTAGGTACTGAATAAAGAGTAGCTATTGCTACTATTACAGGTCCTCAGAGTGGTTCTTACTATAATGGAGCTTTACACTAATTTCTCCACACTCTCACTTGGTTTTTCACAATATTTATAACATAGCTGCTTAGGATATGGAGCAAAGACCACCAGGCCACAGAGAGAATGACTCTAAGACCTGACTTCATAAGCATCTCATGCCAACCCCATGAGCTAAACAATCCTAACTCTATTACTAATAGGGTCAAAGAAGAAAGCAATTCTGACCTTTTGTTACCTGGTTTTCTTTTCTTCAAACTGACCTCAATTTGTTGATATTGCCCAGCTTTCACCAATCTGTTTTTTTTTTTTTTTTTTCGGTACGTGGGCCTCTCACTGTTGTGGCCTCTCCCGTTGCAGAGCACAGGCTCTGGACGTGCAGGCTCAGCGGCCATGGCTCACGGGCCCAGCCACTCCGCGGCATGCGGGATCTTCCCGGACCAGGGCACGAACCCGTGTCCCCTGCAACGGCAGGCGGACCCTCAACTACTGCGCCACCAGGGAAGCCCTACCAATCTGTTTAATCTGTCTCTCCTGCATACTTGTATTTTAATAAGTTAGCACTCTTGTGTCAAATAAGAAATCAAGCTCTGCAGACACTTTGGATGGCTGTTCAAGTTATCATCAGGGATCAACTCGTCTCGTGCCCTCCCCTTCCTGGTGATCATGAAACTCACAAGAAATACCGATCACAGATTTCAAAACTAAGTGATTAACAAAGAGATCTCCTTTTTGGTAATAATGCTATGACTTTCTCTTGATATTTGGTATTTTTGACTTTGGAATATAAATTAGTCTTGGTTTCTGCTGCTATTAGGTGTTGTACATACGTGATGATTTCTCTTCTTTGTCTTAAAATATAATATTTAATTATAGCTTCGCTGAAGACTTAAAATTCCAATTTCCCTCAGGGGAAAAAAAATACCTATAACTGGAGCTTATGAAAAATTGTTAGTTGCAGCTAATCCTGGATAATAACTTGGATTTTTGAAATCTGTGTGATTTTTAACACATTAAGCTTTTCATCAGGAAGGTGATGCTTTTACAGAGAATGCCTGTGGAATAATCAGGCAGCAATTTCACTGCTGCAATGTTAAGACAAATACAGCTGAGAACATCAACTATGGAATTTGCTGGATTGTGAGGTTTGCTCTTTGAAAAGGAAATATCACATAATAGTCAGGAAAAAAGTGGCAATTCCTGGTGACTTTGTATTCCCTTGAGCCTGGGATTATGAATTCCCCCTCCTCACCTAAATTCCAATCCTCCACTTAGGATTGTAAGAAACTTGATTGAATTCTATTAAAAAGCCTAAACAACTTTTATTTCTTGTATCATTTAGCCAGAATGAACACTACTTAGTTCCTTCTATAAGCACATGTGTGTACACACACACACTCCTAAAAGTACAGTGTCCCATTGGCCTAAAAAGAAAATCAATACACACTTAGCAAATATTTGAGCTGCATTTATATAAGCAATTCCTTTACAAAAAACAAATTCCAACCATCGCCATTTCAAGGACCCTAAAGGAGAGAAAATAACGGCACTTTTAAACTGCTTTTCTAAATGGAGGACTTTTTTCTAGATTAAAAACGCCCAAGCCAATACTCTTTTTTGTATCAAACTTTCGCCCTCTGTTTCTCATACCTAACTCCAACCCACCTCGTTCTTCAATGCTGTTTATTAAAGATATACCATTGTCTGTAACAATAAAGACTCTGTCCAAATGGCTCCTCTTTGTGGGAATATGAGGAAGGACTGAAGGTGTTTTGTTTTATTTTTAAGGTCGTTCAGCCACATAGCTAGCACCTGAGAGCGTTTAACTCGCATCTGCATAAGAACAGCACAGGGCAGGTAACACAAAACTTGAAAGAAAAGTAGTATTTGGTTTACACATATTTTTAAGGCATGGAGACTACCTGGTCAAGTGGAATCTCAACTTGAGTATCTTCATCTTCTTGGACTTCTGCAGCCCCCCGCGTTTCTGATCTTTCCTCTCCAGCTTTGAAAACGCCTTCATCTATTATTTGAGAGAAATACACAGTGAGAATCAAAATCCAATTGTGACATCGTGTGGCTGAATGTTGAAATTACAGTCAAATCCCTAATGAAGATTATTTTTTGTAGGTATTCTGATTCCCCTTGTATTGACAAGATTTTTGTAGCCCCCATTTCTTCTATATTTTCATTGGGAAAAGGTTCAGTGACCAAAACAAGGCTGACCCAGAAGAGCAGGGCTATTTTCCAGCCTCTCCTCACCCCCTGGCTACTGATTTAATAACACAGCGCTTGGGAAAACTGGACAGCTACATGTAAAAGAATGAAATCAGAACACTCCCTAACACCATACACAAAAATAAACTCAAAATGGATTAAAGACCTAAATGTAAGGCCAGACACCATCAAACTCTTAGAGGAAAAGATAGGCAGAACACTCTGTGAAATAAATCACAGCAGGATCCTTTTTGACCCACCTCCTAGAGAAATGGAAATAAAAACAAAAATAAACAAATGGGACCTAATGAAACTTAAAAGTTTTTGCACAGCAATGGTAACCATAAACAAGACGAAAAGACAACCCTCAGAATGGGAGAAAATATTTGCAAATGAAGCAACTGACAAAGGATTAATCTCCAAAACATACAAGCAACTCATGCAGCTCAATATCAAGGAAAAAAACAACCCAATCCAAAAATGGGCAGAAGATCTAAATAGACATTTCTCCAAAGAAGATATACAGATTGCCAACAAACACATGAAAGAATGCTCAACATCATTAATCATTAGAGAAATGCAAATCAAAACTACAATGAGATATCATCTCACACCAGTCAGAATGGCCATCATCAAAAAGTCTACAAACAATAAATGCTTGAGAGGGTGTGGAGAAAAAGGAACCCTCTTGCACTGTTGGTGGGAATGTAAGTTGATACAGCCACTATGGAGAACAGTATGGAGGTTCCTTAAAAACTAAAAATAGAACTACCATATGACCCAGCAATCCCACTACTGGGCAGATACGCTGAGAAAACCATAATTCAAAAAGAGTCATGTACCAAAATGTTCATTGCAGCTCTATTTACAATAGCCAGGACATGGAAGCAACCTAAGTGTCCATCGACAGATGCATGGATAAAGAAGATGTGGCACATATATACAACGGAATTACTCAGCCATAAAAAGGAACGAAACTGAGTTATTTGTAGTGAGGTGGATGGACCTAGAGACTGTCATACATAGTGAAGTAAGTCAGAAAGAGAAAAACAAATACCGTATGCTAACACATATATATGGAATCTAAAAGAAAATGGTCAGAAGAACCTAGGGGCAAGATGGGAATAAAGATGCAGACCTACTAGAGAATGGACTTGAGGATATGGGGAGGGGGAAGGGTAAGCTGGGACAAAGTGAGAGAGTGGCATGGACATATATACACTACCAAACGTAAAATAGATAGCTAGTGGGAAGCAGCCGCATAGCACAGGGAGATCAGCTCGGTGCTTTGTGACCACCTAGAGGGGTGGGATAGGGATGGTGGGAGGGAGGGAGATGCAAGAGGGAAGAGATATGGGGACATATGTATATGTATAAGTGATTCACTTCGCTATAAAGCAGAAACTGACACACCATTGTAAAGCAATTATACTCTAATAAAGATGTTAAAAATTTTTTTAAATTAAAAATAAATAAATAAAAGAGAATTGGATTAAAAAAATAAGCCAGTGTTGGGAAAAAATAAAAATAAAAAATAACACAGCCTTGTACAAGTACTTAGATGGGAAGGATTTCCTACCTACTACCTCTGCTCTCTCCTCCTAGCCCTGAAACAGTGATGATGCTTGATGCTTGAAAATACTCCTTTTAGAAGTTTGCCTTTCCCAAAAGAATGTTATACACCGAAATAATGTATTGGAATAATTCTCTCTATTCAGAGTAATATAAAAAAATATTTTTTACTGTACCAGGATCATAGAGCTGACTCCACATCTCACACAAATCAATCTTTTACTCTGAAGGTGTCCACAGTATTTTCACAGCCTATGTCTTAAAACCCTTAACGATAAAATGTAACCCAAATTTCTAAGACTTTAGGTTAAGCTCCTTCGACTTGTTCTCCCACAGGAAGCAATAAGAGCTGTTTTCCATATTTGAAGTAGTTTTAACGTCTTCCCTCCGTCTTCTCTTCTCCAGGCCAAGTAATCAAAGAATCACAGGACCATTTGTCATTCTGTCCATCTATTTGCCTCAGGACAGGTCTAATGCTTCAGTCATTCGCATGGATGTTTTCTCTGCCCAATCATTTAAAATCCCTGGGGATGGAGATTTCACCTCCTTGTCTGATCATCTATTCCAGTATTTGATTACCCTTACAGTCTAGAAAATGTTTTTATCTTTTGTCTTAAAACCCCTTCTATTTCTCAAATGGAAGCTTGTTTCCCAGAGCACAAATAGTTAACACATTTCACATGATAATACTTCATATTGTTAAAGTTATGAAGTCACTCTTAATTAAGCATAAAATATGTCTTTACCTTCACTGAGGATCAATTATATGTAAGGCACAATATGAGTCGATGTGACCTCCTAGGATATAAATGAGATGTAGACTTTTTCCAGTTGCTTACAGACCAATGAGTAGACAGAAATACATACACACCACTAATAAGGTGCCCTGAGGTAAGAGGCATAAGGGCTATGGCAGGCCCTAGTGGAAGCTTAGAAGGTACAGCCAAGTGAAAAAGGAAGGAAGGAAGAGAGAGAGGAAATATAACCAAACTCAAGCCCTTTTTGTTTCTCCTAGAGAAACAATTTTCCCTTTTAATTACTTTTTAATTACTTCTCTACTATCCTTTTCAAAAACCAGGAACAACAGAGCTATCCCCAAAGCTGATTAGACATGTTAGATTAATTTACATGGATTAATTCCATTTTTTATTGAAGTATAATTTACAATGTTGTGTTAGTTTCAAGCGTACAGCAAAGTGGTTCAGTTATACATATGTACTATTTTTCATATTCTTTTCTATTATAGGCTATTACAAGATATTGAATATAGTTCCCTATGCTATACAGTAGGTCCTTATTATTTAACTATTTTATATATAGTAGTGTGTATATGTTAATCCCAAACTCCTAATTTATCTCCCCGCCCCCTCCTGCCACTACCCCCTTTGGTAACCATAAGTTTGTTTTCTATGTCTGTGAGTCTTTCTGTTTCGTAAATAACGAATTTACGAAACAGAAAGATGTGTTTCTAAAGATGTGTCATACTTTAGATGTGTTTCTAAAGATGTGTCATACTTTAGATTCCACATATAAATGATATCATATGATATTTGTCTTTCTCTAACTTACTTCACTTAATATGATAATCTCTAGGTCCATCCATGTTGCTGCAACTGGCATTATTCTTTTTTATGGCTAACATTCCATCGTGTATATATACCACATCTTCTTTATCCATTCATCTGTCATTTTGAGGATTACCTGCAGCAATAATGTAATCCCAGACTGGTTTTTACTCTCAGCCAACAACCTTGTCACCTAATAATCCTTTCCTTCCACCAGCTCATGTGTGCATAAGCAATCCAAGGTAATTTTTCATTCACTAGAGTTTTCTCAGTTAAATCATCCTGTGTATATATTAATTGAATATATATATATAATATATATATATTATATATTATATATATATTATATATAATATTAATATATAATATATTAATATATTAATATATATTAATATATATAATATATTAATATATTAATATATTAATATATTATATATATTAATATATATATTTTATATATATATATATATATATATATACAGGAATCACTAAACAATCATCACCAAAATGATGATTTCTGCATAGGCAGCAGCTATTTTGGGTTATCTCTGCAACCCATCTCCCCAAGGACACAGCTCACCTAGCAGGTCTAATGATTCTGTCCTAACTCCATAGCATCTTATAACTCAGAGCATGGAGGCAAACGAAACTGCAGTTCAGCAATATCAGAAAAAAGAATATAGAGAACAAAACAATATGTGATGATGTTCTCATGTATTTGGCCTGGAGTAAATGCAAAGTTATGGTCACAAGCTCAACAAAGCAATCCTTGAGCTAAGAAAAGTACAGGGAAGGACACTTCAAAGGGCAAGGAAAATAGCTTACAATTATTCTGTCCTAAAAGAAGTGAAAGGGAGTAATCCAAGTCTATAAAATTGGAGTCAACAGGATAGGGCAAGCTGATGTTTGTCTCTCCATCAAATTCTGGAACACAGAACTCAAGGAAATAATAAACATTACATTGATGGTAGAAAACATTAATTAAATGATAGAAAAATAAATTCCACTTTATTCACATGTGGAGTCCATAATTCTGAGAATGTACAGAGGCAGAATAAACTAATTTCAAATAGGGTTGCACATTTTATCAAATGTTCTCTCCAAAATGGTTTAAAAAGGAAAGTTAAGGTGTGTCTGACATTCATTTCCACCTTCTGAAATACCTTAGAAGACAACAATCATACTCATCCACAAAGTGTCCCTGGAGTCAACCGTCTGAGATAGATGCTGGTCTCAGTAGACTATGACCTATGTCCATGACTTTTTTGGACAACGTTTTTTCATCCAAGTATGGCACCTGCTTTCAAGGGAACCACAAAGAGAAACCTACAGATACCAGAGAAATATATTGTTAATGCTCACATTCAATGAAATGTTTAACTGTATCCAAGCAGAGCTCTGAATGGCTTGCAGATGTGTTTTAGGATAAACATTTCACAAGAAAAGAAGAATGAGATCAATAATAACAAATAAAATGGAAAGGGCACTGAGATGGAAAATGGCAACCATAATGATATAAACAGCAAGGAGACAAATCAACAAAGCTCAACATTGAGTATGGTGACAAAAAGAGAAAATACGAAGATAAAAGTGTTTGGTTGAGCCATGGTGTAGGATTTGTTCACCACTAAATGGAGATGTGTAAGCCACCTCCTTCAGCAGCACAGAGCAAGAAAGTAAGGCTGGAAAGGAATTCACAGAAATAAACAGTGATGGAAAAAAGAAAAGCAAGAAAGTTACTTTGTGATACGAAAAAGGACTTGAATTTTTATTAAAAATGTTACATAAAATTTAAAATAGGGGAATATGAATTTCCAGGGGAAATATTTTTAAATAGCATTTTCTGATTATAGATTATTTAAGACACATGCATGCATTTTAGAAAACTTGGAAGATGAAGAAAATAAACGTCCTAATCTCCTGATCCAGAGTTTCTCTCTCGCTCTCTCACACACTCATAAAACTGAGATACTAATGTATATATAATTTCAAGAGATTTTTAAACTTTGAAATCATATCATGAGCATTTCCCACATCATTAAATGTTATCTGAACACATAATAAATTGGTGGTACCATGCTGTAATTAATGGACAGTGAACCTGGATTCTTGCATCATCCCATACTTAGAAAAGCACTAAAACCATTAACTAAGATGTCTGTTCCTCACAATTAGCTAGCAATAACCTTCTGTCAAGATGAGCGCTTGAATTGGGTGATTGGGATTGACATGTATACACTGATGTGTATAAAATTGATGACTAAAAAGAGCCTACTGTATAAAAAAGTAAATTAAATTAAATTAAAAAAAAAAGCTGAGCGCTTGATTGCATATATCCCTTTGTCAAAATCATATATATGTACTGGCCTCCCCCCTTTACCTCTTCAAACAGTTCTCAGAGCTCTCAGAGACTGTCTTCCAGGTTATAATCCACAGATTGGCTCAAATAAAATTCTCCATTTCTTGCTTAGATTGACTATTGACTTATTATTTCCACTGAAAATACTATCTTTTTTCCTATATGAACATACTACGATAAACTTTAATTTCTAAATTAGGCACAGTAAGAGAATATCCGAATTGCCAGCATCACTACTCTTGCACTTTGGGGCCATTATTAAGTAAAATAAGGGTTACTCCGAACACAAGCACTGCAATACCTCTACAGTCGATCTAATAACCAAGAGAGTCTTTAGACTGAAGTATCTAAAGAGCGGGCCACACCAGACAAAGGGATGCTTCACCTCTCAGATGGGAAGAGGTGGGAGAGCACAAGATTTCACGGCGCTTCTCAGAACAGCCTGAAATTTAAAACATGTCAACATAATAAAGGCCATGTATGACAAACCCACAGCCAACATCGTTCCCAATGGTGAAAAACTGAAACCACTTCCTCTAACATCAGGAACAAGAAAAGGGTGCCCACTCTCACCACTATTATTCAATATAGTTTTGGAAGTTTTAGCCACGGTAATCAGAGAAGAAAAAGAAATAAAAGGAATCCAAATCGGAAGTGAAGAAGTAAAGCTGTCACTGTTTGCAGATGACATGATACTTTACATAGAGAATCCTAAAGATGGTACCAGAAAACTACTAGAACTAATCAATAAATTTGGTAAAGTAGCAGGATACAAAATTAATGCACAGAAATCTCTTGCATTCCTACATGCTAATGATGAAAAATCTGAAAGAGAAATTAAGGAAACACTCTCATTTACCATTGCAACAAAAAGAATAAAATACCTAGGAATAAACCTATCTAAGGAGACAAAAGACCTGTATACAGAAAACTATAAGACACTGATGAAAGAAATTAAAGATGATACAAACAGATGGAGAGATATAGCATGTTCTTGGATTGGAAGAATCACCAATGTGAAAGTAATTATACTACCCAAAGCAATCTACAGATTCAGTGCAATCCGTAACAAACTACCAATGGCATTTTTCACAGAACTAGAACAAAAAATTTCACAATTTGTATGGAAACACGAAAGACCCCGAATAGCCTAAGCAATCTTGAGAAAGAAATACGGAACTGGAGGATCCAAGCTCCCTGACTTCAAGCTATACTACAAAGCTACAGTAATCAAGACAGTATGGTACTGGCACAAAAACAGAAATATAGATCAATGGAACAGGATAGAAAGCCCAGAGACACACACATATGGTCACCTTATTTTTGATAAAGGAGGCAAGAATATACCATGGAGAAAAGACAGCCTCTTCAATAAGTGGTGCTGGGAAAACTGGACAGCTACATGTAAAAGAATGAAAATAGAACACTCCCTAACACCATACACAAAAATAAACTCAAAATGGACTAAAGACCTAAATGTAAGCCCAGACACTATAAAACTCTTAGAGGAAAAGAGAGGCAGAACACTCTATGACATAAATCACAGCAACATCCTTTTTGACCCACCTCCTAGAGAAATGGAAATAAACACAAAAATAAACAAATGGGACCTAATGAAACTTAAAAGCTTTTGCACAGCAAAGGAAACCATAAACAAGACGAAAAGACAACTCTCAGAATGGGAGAAAATATTTGCAAACAAAGCAACTGACAAAGGAATAATCTCCAAAACATACAGCAGCTCATGCAGCTCAATATGAAAAAAACAAACAACCCAATCCAAAAATGGGCAAAAGACCTAAATAGACAGTTCTCCAAAGAAGATATACAAATTGCCAATAAACACATGAAAGGATGCTCAACATCACTAATCATTAGAGAAATGCAAATCAAAACTACAGTGAGGTATCACCTCACACCGGTCAGAATGGCCATCATCATAAAGTCTATAAACAATAAATGCTGGAGAGGGTGTGGAGAAAAGGGAACCCTCTTGCACCCCCTAACACACCATTGTGTAGCAATTATACTCCAATAAAGATGTAAAACACAAAACTAAAAATGTATAAATTGAAGAAGTAAAATAAAACTTATGAACTGTTGTTTCTGGAATTTTCCATTTACCATTTTCAAACCACAGTTGACTGCAGAAAGCAAAACCACAGGTAAGGGGGAACTACTGTACTTCATCCAGGGCCAAGATCAGTGAGCCAATGTGAATGTTCAAAAATACGATGAACATTCATGATGAGTGTTCAAAGTTATGTGAACGCTCAAGATGAAAGTTCAAAAGCAGGCCTGAAAACCAGGAAATTAACACCAAAGGATTGCCAGCAAGGCCAAAATACAATGGTAAAGAATTTGAACGATACAATATGTTCCCCTTCTGTCAGTGCCACAGTAAAAAGCAACTAAAAAGGGGAGGGGGCGGATAAATTGGTAGATTGGGATTGACATATACACACTGCTAAATATAAAACAGGTAACTAATAAGAACCTGCTGTATAGCACAGGGAACTCTTCAGTACTCTGTAATGCGCTATATGGGAAAAGAATCTAAAAAAGAGTGGGTATATGTATATGTATAACTGATTCACTTTGCTGTACACCTGAAACTAACACAACAATGTAAATCAACTATACTCCACTAAAAATTAATTTACAAAAAGAAAATCACACACAAAGAAGCAACTAAAGACACACTCCATGGAAGAAGGTAAAGATGCAACATTAAAAACTTAAAACACCTTCTTGCGAGGATAGATTACACAAGAAATTTAAGTTTTTACAAAACTATTCAGTTTTTCATCGAGGGCAATATTATGCAAGCACTTCAAAACCTCACATTTTCCCTTTCTTACGACCGCTCGTTCAAAGTGGCACAGTAAATTTAGATCGTAACAGCCATCGTTATGCGCAATCGTTGTATAGTTACTGCTATAAATAGCTCAGACGTCCTAACCACAACCCACTAAGGGTAGTTGCCAGCTAGGGTAGGGGGTTTAGCCTCTAATGGGACACGTGATTAGTTTTAGCGTCCCTCAGGATTTTCATAAAAACAGAGGTTTAGTCTTACTCGATCCCAATGTCAACAGGTAAGTGTTCCTTTTTGCCATATACCGTCCCTCCGTGAAATTCTGGTGTGCCATATACCGTCTGGCACACATTCAAGATTTCTTCTAATCCCCTTATAATAAGCTTTCGCATAATTTTCAACTGCTCATGAAATTATTTCTTGTTTGAGTCTTAGCAATTTTGCTTCCTCTGAATTTAATTGTGCACTGTAAATGTAATAATGGAATGCCTGTACATCATAGAAAAATAAACTTTTCTTCTATAGGTAGGAAAAAGTAGGTTTTTGGAAAAAAAAGTGATAATGCAATGATTTCTCATCTCAAAATGCCCCACCCTAGCTGAACACCTCATGGTAAGCTGTCTAAAATCACTGCCTCCATCCCTTACCCACGTACTTAGCCCCACACCTAGTCCAACCTCTGTAGCAGCATCTCATAAAGACTGCTCTTGTCAAAATCAGTGACCATAATGGTCACCTTTATGTTCTCATCTTACTTGATCTCTTAGCAGCTTTTAATATAAGCGATCTTTCTCTTTCTCTTTCTGTCTACCTATCTATGTGTCTGTCGGTCTATTTCTCCATTTCACTCTGGTTTCAGCAGAATCAACAGATACTTCTCTTCAGTCTTCTTGGTCAACCTATCCTTCTCTGTTCAACTTCTAAGTGTTGCAGTACCCCCAGAGCTATATCGTGAGTCTACTTCTCTATTTACACACGCTCCTTAGATAATCTCATCCTGATGATGGCTTGAATACCATTAATATGTCAACGACTCTCTAATCTATTCAATATACCAGCCTCTTCATAGGTCCCCAAGCTCATATAACCTATTGCCTAACTTGACAACTTGCCTTGGATGTCTAATGGGCATCTCAAACTTAACATGGTCATAAGAGAACTCCAGGTCCCCACTGTAAACTATTCATCCTCTATATTCCTCATCCCATGACATGGTACCTCCACCCAACCCCCAAATCTGGAAATTATCCTTATTTCCATCTTGTTCTCACTCCCTATATCCATTCCATTCTTGGCCTGTCAATTCAATCTCCTTTTAAATATATCCCGAATATGTGAATATTATTTCCAGCTCCACTATTAGCTTGGTTTAATCACCACTATCTGTTGGATGGGCTATTACAACAGCTTACAAATTAGTGCTCCTCTTCTTCTACTCTTGCTTTCCTCTGAATCATTCACCACACAAAAGCCAAGTAATATTAATAGGTTATAAAAATTACCTGGAAACTCTGACACTTTCCAACATACATAGAATCCAAGTTCCTTACCATGGCTTACAGAAATGTGTTCTGGTCCTGAACTCCCTCTTAGACCACATTTCATACCAATTTCCCTTTGCCATTAAACTCCAGGTACATTTTGTTTCTCCAGCAGAAAACCCATTGCTACCTTATGGCTTTGCCCTTTTTACACCTTCTACCTGGAATGTTCTTTCCTCCCTTTTCCCAAGGTAAGCTGCTCTTTCTCATTCAGATCTCAGGAAACCCTCCTCCAGTTCAAGGAGTCACCCAGTCATTCACATTGCTCTGTTTTAATTCTCTCTCACTAGCACTTATTACTACCTGATATTTTTCTTGTTTATTTGGTGTTTTAGTGTTTGTCAGTCTCCACCAAAGTGCAGGCTCCAAGAGAGCGGGTACCACACCCATATTGTTCACTGCTCTGTAGCTAGCATGTAATAGAGCTCAGCACACAGGTGTTCAAAAGGTGTTTGTTGAAAGAATAAACAGCAGGCACTCAAAAATATTTGCTGCATTGAGATAGAATGTAAGGAGAGTACAATTTAAAAGCCTCTAGCCCAGTCCACTAATTCTCTGTGTTGCCCCAATCTGGCCACACTTGGCTGTACAGCTTTTTTTTTTTTTCCGGTACGTGGTCCTCTCACTGCCGCGGCCCCTCCCGCTGCGGAGCACAGGCTCCGGATGCGCAGGCTCAGCGGCCATGGCTCACGGGCCCAGCCGCTCCGCGACACGTGGGATCTTCCCGGACCGGGGAACGAACCCATGTCCCCCGCATCAGCAGGCGGACTCCCAACCACTGCGCCACCAGGGAAGCCCGGCAGTACAGCATTTTGAGGAGGAGGATAAAGAGGGGTGAAGAGAAAGAAGACTGGAGTACACCTACACAGGGATCAATAAATTAGGCTATGTGTGGTGAGATAATACCCGCCCCCCCACCATGTCTCCATCCTAATCCTCAGAAACTGAATATATTACATCGCATGGCAGAGGTGAATTAAGGTAGCAGATGGAATTGCTAATCAGCTGACCTTCAGATGGGGATATTATCCTGGATTATGCAGGTGGACCCAATGCAGCCACAAAGGTCCCTGTAAGTGAAAGAGAGGGGCAGGGGAACCAGTGTCAGGGTGATGTGATGTGAGAAGGAGTTGACTGACCATTGCTGGCTTTGAAGATGGAAGGGGGCCATAAACGAGGGAATTGCAGACAACCTCTAAAAACTGGAAAAAGATAAGAATTGAAACTTTCCTCTTAGAGATTCTAGAAGGAATAAAGCCTCACCAATACTGTGATTACAGCCCAGTGAGGACCCTTTTGGAATTCTGACCTCCAGAATACTAAGATAATAAGCATGTGCTGTTTTAAGGCACCATGTTCGTGGTAATTTGTTACAGCAGCAATAGGCAACTAATACACCATGTGTCCAAAAACTATGGTCTAGAAAGAATACTGGGGTAGTAGCCCCTGCAAATCCCCTTTCTGACTCCTTCAGGTACTTGCTGGGTGAGGGCAGGCAGCTGAGACACCCCCTGTTCCTCCTGCTGTGAAGGCAGTGGTCCAAAAACCTCCTGCAAGTCCTCTGCCTCCTGTTTTCCGTCTCTAAATGTTATTACCTCTCTCTCTCTCTCTCCCTCCCCTACAATGTACAAAAAAACACCACTCCAGATACCCACATCTGCCAGAAAGAAGAAAAGGGATTCGATTTTTTTAAGTCCTCCCCTACCCGAAAACCTTCGTAATAAAAGCCATTTGCTAACAAACTAAAGAGCGAGGATAAATTTGATACACAATACTGCTCTCATTCAATTACTACACTGAGGATCAAATTCGATGCTTGGATGCACACTACACTGCAATTCAGCTCTAATCTTTTTTCTTTGAATCATGAATAGACATTTTAGTGTATATTACACAGCAAAGCAATAACAAACACTCTAGTAAAAATAAAAATGCTCCTCAATTATTTTTCACTTATCCCTTATGAATTTTATTGCCTAAAAAATGAAAGCAGAGCTGCTGAGGTAGGGCAGTCATGTCATTAGTGTGTAGCTCGTAATAAATAAGAATCTGTTTCCCGTACAGAAATGGCAAACTAGTGCTTGTGCATTTTTAGCCTTTCTGCAACTAGAACGGCTGAAATGAAAGCATTTCCTAGTTTCAGTACATCAATGTGTTAGTTTAGTAACATTAAAATATTTTAAATATGTTAAAATTTTAATGTTAAGTAAGAAAAGTTACCAAATAATTAATGAATGATACATTCAGGTAATTGCTAATAATCAGTATTTAAGCCCAACGATCTTGTTTAAAGGATACTTTCACACCACAATTATTAAAAGTTCTTTTAAAATAATACTATAAAACGTATTTGAATGTGTTCAGTGTTTGAAACTGATTGGAACTTACCAGGATAAATAAAAAGAAAAATAACAGAGTTAACGCCCAGTTTTAAATACTTTATGGAAATATTAGATATCTATTAAGTGGAAGCTCTTTTTGTAAGCAGGAAAGTTTAGCGTGACTATAAACATTTTACTATGATTTACTACTGAGACTTTCTCATAAAAATGTTAAATTAAAAACAAAATATTAATTTTAAAAAGCAGCTCATTAAATCCAGTAGATTACTGAGAAAAAAATGTGAGCAACAAGGAGCTCACGGCTTTCAGTATATAAGATAATATTCTAAGAAGAAAAAAGTATATAGATCTGTTTAAGAGGAAGATTATGCTGTCTTTGTGTCACATCAGTTACCAGAGGCGTAATTCGAAGTAAAATTGGTAAGAAAGTGACATACAAATTATTTTCATTAGCTAATGCTAATGTGAACTATATTCATATGTGAAATATATTGAATTTCCAATAAAACCCTTCTTAGATACAGATTGTTGTCATCACAACATCTTAATGAAATTGAAAGAAAGCACTTCCAGAAAGGTAACTCTATGTGAAGTTTAGCAAGTAGGGAGGTGGAGAGGAAGAGGGATTCCCATGTGATAACACTTCCTGATGAAAGGATGCTGGCCAGCCCTCCTCTGATCCTTATAACAACTTGCACAGTATCTTCCTCACACCACTCACCTGAACTAAAGAATATTATCATTAGGCAGAATGAAAAACTAATCAAATAACAGCTAATATTCTGAGTGTATCTAACTTAGTACAGCCATATTACCCGAAAGTTTTTTAATCACTAATTGTCTCCATATGTTTCATTCTGACCCATAAACTCAAATGGAAACTCTTTACAGGAACAAGAATATCACAAGTGATATTTTTCTTTGGCAATTTAGAATATTACATGAAAATAACTTTATCCATCCACTTAGATAGGCTGAGTTTACTTAACTGCAGCTTGAAGTGTATCTGGCTTCTTTCTATTTCCTGACTCCCACTCCAGGTATTAAATATCATCTGTTATGCAACTGATGTTTAAATGTGACTATTAACTCTTTGCATAGACTTGATCTTAACCACCATGGTTAGTTCACCTTGACTTTAAATGGGTATAACACAATTTTCTATGTGTGGACAGAAAGTAAAAGTAGGATTATTATCATTGATTTCCCCAGATCAAAGGTAATTTTGTTCTTATCCCTTCATTTCTAGTTTATTCTTTTCAGATACAGATGTTTTAGATTTTCATCAAAATCAGCAATATTCAAAGTACAAAGACTAAAACACATATATATAATATGTAGAATTCATGACAAATTATTTTATAATCTATATAAATTTTGATATACTTTATAAAGTCCATAACAGATACATGGATCTGAGAAAAATAAAATACTTCTGAGTTGGTTTACCTAAGCCAACAAGTATATGTAGCTATATTTTTTTTTCATTTCTAATTTTGTAACCTTATAAAAATTACACTGCAAATTAGTTTTAGTTTATCAGAATAATTGAATTGTTCCTCAGTGGACCCCAGTGACTTGACGTTACTTAATAAGTGGCCGAAAAATCATGATTCCTATTCTTAATTCTGGCTGGTCCAACTACCTCCAAATGACCTTGCATATTTCAGTCTGTAAAAGAGTTAGCCATACTCAAATTACTTCTCTACCCTAGAAAATGTATCAAGGTAACAAATGGCGTACTTGCATATAACAGAAATACACAGTACTCTTAAATTCCTCAATTTTTTGTCCATTCATTCATTCATTCATTCATTTACTGTGCCAATATTTACCAAACCTTCTCATGCCCAGGCATGTGCTGGATACCAGCCACGGAAGAGATGAACAAGGCACTGGTCTCAAGATGCTTACTGTCTACTAGAAATTTAAATGGAATTTAAATTTAAATTTAATGGAATTTAATTTAAATTTAAATTAAATTTAATTTAAATTAAATTAAATTTAATAGAATTTAAAATTAAAATTTAATTTAATTTAATTAATTTAATTAATTAAATTAAAATTTAATTAAATTAATTAAAAATTTAATTTAATTTAAATTTAAATTTAATTTAATTTTAATTTAATTTAAATTAAATTAAATTTAATTTAATTTAATGGAATTTAAATTTAAATAGAAATTTAAAAATCAGTAGAACAGAATGATAAATGTAACTAGTGCTACACTGGCTATCAAGAGTTCAGAGAGGTAGGCAAGGGTGACAGGTGGGCGTGGTGGTCAGTCAAAGAAGGCTTCTGAGAGACAGAAGCTACAGATCAAAAGACAAGTAGAATTAGTTATTGAGGAGCAGAAGAAGGGCATTCTAGACAGCAAGATCAGTATATGCAAAGACTCAGAGGCACTGGAATGCATGGTCTGTTCCAGGGACTACAGTCAGATGAGCATGGCTGCAGCAAGGAGGCAGGGATGATTCAGACAACCTTGACTGACAAAACCAAAAATCCGAACTTGAGCCTGAAGATGATGAAGAGCAACTGAAGGACTTGATGCAGGGAGCATCGGGCTGGGGGAGTGCCCTGGAAAGAGGGCTGCCTAGGAGGAAGGGAGTGCGGATTCATGGCAGGGTGGGTGTGGAGGGGAAGATAAGGAAGGAAGGTATTACTCAAGGGTCTCTAGGACGATATTGCTGATGTGGAGATAACGGGTCAGAGCGAGAAGATGAGCCAGGATTGTAGAAAGGAAAGCCTGTAATATGGGTCAGACTGAAGTGACAGAAGGCTGGTATCCTGGAGAGTTCAAAGAAATGGAATGGGAAATAAAGTATGGAATGATGGGTCATGAGGTTCTGAAGCACAGAACCCACAGCCCCCATTGGGGTAGTGGGACAGGCACTGTTCTGTGGGGCTGTGGAGACACACTAGACATTGCAGGTCCTGAATGAAGGCATTGGCAGCAGGATGGACAGAAGGGGACATGAGAGACACGTAAAGGTACTGACAGGACTCCGTGACTGCCTGGATGTGTGAGGTGAGAGAGACGGAAGGGTCAAAGGGGGAATCTAAGGTTTATGGCTTGGGTGTCTCAGTGGTTAGGAGAGCTATTTATCAAGACAAGGGACAGAAAAGGAAGGGGGTGGGCGTGGTTAAGAAGGGAGAGTATGAGTTCTGATTTTCGTATGCTGCTTTGAGTCCCCCGTTAGGCATCTTGAAAGACATGTCAATTAAGTGGTTGGAAATATAAATCTGTTAACTAGGATGAAGTTCTAGGTTAAGGATACTGATTTGGAAACTGTCAGAGTACAGTTGGTAAATAAAGCCAAGGGTCTGGGAGAGAACTTGGAATGAAAATAGAAGACGGCTGGGGGCAGAATTCTAGAAAAAAAAATTGAAGGGATGGGAAGAAGAGGAACTCACAAAGATTGAAAAGAAATAAGGAAAGAACAAGAAAAAATAAGAGTGAGATGTTACGGAAGCCATGGAAAAGCAAAAGTCAAGTGCAAAGGAATAATCAGTATTAAAAAGTGTCCTCTAGCACCCTGATGATCTGGTCAACTAGGTGAGAGTTATTTTAGCAGAGCATAAAATATCAGATTATATTGGGGTGCAGTATAAAAGGGTGGTGCCTATCACAGAACACAGGCAATATGGACCACTCTTTCAAGATGATTGGCTGTGAAGTGGAGAAGAGAGACCATAGTCCTGTAAAACCCAACTCAGAGGCCTGATGCCATGGAGGTAGTAAGGGCTGACCAGGGTTAAATCCCACCTCTTCTGACTCCTGCCTTCCAAAGAATTTGTCACAGATGTCAGCACCATAAAGCTGCTGCTAAATTTATGTCCCTAACGCACAAGCATGTCTAATGAAACCCAAGCACTCTTGCAGACTCAAACAATCCCCATTCACGCATGGCCAAGTTAAACCAAAACGGATTATCTTCATCTTGATAATATAAATGCAGCTGGAATTGTATTTCATGAAAATATTATCCTTACTACACAGACATTTATTGGAGTTTGAGCCTTAGCCAAAAATCCTAAATGGATTACAACGTGGTAGTGTGGCTGCAGGGTGTGGGGGGTATGGGGAGAGAAGCCTATGGGCAGCACCCATCCCGGGAAACAAGGCACCTTCAACTTGCACACCTGAGTTAAAGCATTCTATTAGCATGGTCATTCACAATCATTTCAGACAAAGAAATGAAAGACGCCTTGGCTTCAGAAGACTACTAAGAATTCATGCAAGGAACCTAAAAACCCAAGGCTAAAAGAGAAACCAGGATTGTAAATTTTCAAAATCTATCTGCAGTTGATCAACTTGAGATGGAAGGCTGAGATACTTCTCTAAAAATTGTTTCCAAATTATATACACAGCATATACTTAAGGGATTAAATACCTAGCTCAAATATGAAAATAAAAATGAACTTAACGTGCATTTTTAAAAAGTTGGTTATTAATCCCAATTATTACTAAATTACTCTTTCATCATCTAAGGCTCCAATATTCTTTCAACTTACTAGAATAATATGCTTTAAAATAATATGTTTGGGCTTCCCTGGTGGCGCAGTGGTTGAGAGTCCGCCTGTCGATGCAGGGGACGCGGGTTTGTGCCCGGGTCCGGGAAGATCCCACATGCCGCAGAGCGGCTGGGCCCGTGAGCCATGGCCGCTGAGCCTGAGCGTCTGGAGCCTGTGCTCCGCAACGGGAGAGGCCACAACAGTGAGAGGCCCACGTACCGCAAAAAAAAAAAAAAAAAAAGCCTGAAATAAATAAATTTAAATGAGTCTATTGAACTCCATGTTAAGATGATTATCCAATCATAAATATGACCATATATTTATGTCCATGTATCAGCAATTGATAGACAATCAGATATAAAGTGACTGTCACTTTATACAGATAGAAACTTAGTACCAAATTTGAGAGAATCAAGTAAACATAAAATGTCCAGGCATGAATGGGAAGAGATCTCAACAGCTTCAGATGATAATGGGAAATATGCAAATTAGCTACAAAATAGTATTATTTATTATGAAACTATCAAGGAGTCAAAACTGATCAAAGCAAATCAGTCAGCATTTTGCTCACTTTGATTTAATGTTGTTCCAACAACAGGTATTGACGGGATATCCACCAGATTCTGCACTCTTTTCGTTTAATGTTATCACTTAGGGATTTAGTTTGGGTCTATAACAAAAATTGATGTTTGCTGTATGTTTGCAAAGATAGAAAACGTTCTCCTCTAGCATTTTAACCTATGATTGAAGTTCATCATCTAACAATTTCATTACAAAAGGAATAATTCGGGTTCCTTAAGCTAAGGAATGGTATCTTTCAGATATCCTTGCTTCTTTTTTAACTGATAATTGACAAATACCAGTAATCTATCTGTTTTAATCTTGGAAAGGAGGAACAGAAATAAAGCAATATTTCATTGAATTTTTCATTAAACTGTAACTTTTAAGTATTTTCATTGCATTAAGGGTGGTAGGCATTAACTTTCATTTGAATATTATAATATTTCCCATACTTGCAGTCAAGATAAAACACAAGTATTGGTAAACCTATTTACAAATATCTATTTTAGAATAAGTGGAGATGCTTACTGTTCAGTAAAGAAACACTTTTTTCTTCAGCATTTACCTAGAGCAAGATGTAAATTAATAATAATGGTAACAATATTCACGATGATGATCATCTAATACTTATTGGATGCTTATTATACGACATACATCATTCTAAGCATATTACGTGTATTAACTCATTTAATACCATAACAGCTTTATGAAGTAATTAATAATATTTCCTGCATTTTATATATGAAAAACGGAGGTCCCCTAAAGGTCGTAAGCAGCGAGTGGTGAAGCAGGATTCAGATCTAGCAATCTGACACTACTGTCTACGTTTTTAATGGTGGGTTTCCTAATCTGCCAGTTATGACCCATTAGTGGATTGTGACATCAATTTAATGGGTTGCAACTATGTTTTTTTTTTAATAAGACAGAAGAAAACAAAATATTGATTGTTACGCCAGGGTCAGCTTCATGGGCATGTGACCTATACAGTCTCATAGGGCCCCATTCTATGAAAAGCCCCCAACTTGGCTTAATGATCTGCTGCCACCATCTTGAAGTTCTTAATAATTTTATCTTTGAACTTGTGTTTCATAAGTGAAGTCCAATGAGACAATGGAGCACATTCATGAGGGGAGGATATATGCATAATATGTGTGCCAATTGTTCCTTACCTTAGGGTTTGTGATGGCTGGTGAGTACAGAACTCAGGTGGACTCATCAATGGGTGGACCCATCAATCGCATGGGCGACTGTCAAGACTCAAATGAGTACAGGATAAGCATGTTACGTCTGCATCTGAGAAAGGTGTGGTAGGGCCACACTTTCCAATAAAACCAGAACTTGCTTCCAAGGAAGAAAGAAGCCAATGGCATTGTAAGAAATAAGAAAGACCAAGGATAACCCTAGCCTACTCTTTTGTTGATAGAATGTGCATATTAAAAGTGAAATAAATAGTTGAGCTAGTTTTATATACAGTATTTCCACTATTCTGATAAGAACAAAATGCATATGCAAATATGAGCTAAGAAATACAAATTGTGCAATTTTGGTGATTCCATATATGAGTTAAGTGGTCTTATACTATAGCATTATGGCATTGCATGTTATAAAGACAAATGGTATGATTCATCTTAGTAATTTTTTTTTTTTGGTTGAAAGGAAAGTTTGCTTTCTTTTTTTTAAAATAGATCTTTATTAGAGTATAATTGCTTCACAATACTGTGTTAGTTTCTGTTATACACCAAAGAGAATCAGCCATAGGCATACATATGTCCCCTATCCCCTCCCTCTTGAGCCTCCCTCCCACCCCTCTAGGTGGTCACAAAGCACCAAGCTGATCTCCCTGTGCTATGCTGCTGCTTCCCACTAGCTATCTATTTTACATTTGGTAGTGTATATATGTCGATGTTACTCTCACTTCGCCCCAGCTCCCTCCTCCCATCCCGTTTCCTCAAGTCCATTCTCTATGTCTACATCTTTATTCCTGCCCTGCAACTAGGTTCATCAGTACCTTTTTTTTTTTTTAGATTCCATATATATACGTTAGCATATGGTACTTGTTTTTCTCTTTCTGACTTATTTCACTCTGTATGACAGTCTCTAGGTCCATCCACCTCACTACAAATAACTCAGTTTCGTTCCTTTTTACGGCTGAGTAATATTCCATTGTGTATATGTGCCACATCTTTATTCATTCATTTGTCGATGGACACTTAGGTTGCTTCCATGTCCTGGCTATTGTAAATAGGGCTGCAATGAGCATTGTGGTACATGTCTCTTTTTGAATTATGGTTTTCTCAGGGTATATGCCTAGTAGTGGGATTGCTGGTTCATATGGTAGTTCTATTTTTAGTTTTTTAAGGAACTTCCATACTGTTTTCCATAGTGGTTGCATCAATTTACATTCTCGCCAACAGTGCAGGAGGGTTCCCTTTTCACCACACCCTTTCCAGCATTTAATGTTTTTAGATTTTTTGATAATGGCCATTCTGACCGGCGTGAGGTGATACCTCATTGTAGTTTTGATTTGCATTTCTCTAATAATTAGTGATGTTGAGCATCTTTTCATGTGCCTCTTGGTCATCTGTATGTCTGCCTTGGTGAAATGTCTATTTAGGTCTTCCACCCATTTTTTAATTGGATTATTTGCTTTTTTTGATATTGAGCTCCATGAGGTATTTGTGTATTTTGGAGATTAATCCTTTGTCTTTTGTTTCATTTGCAAATATTTTCTCCCATTCTGAGGGTTGTCTTTTCATCTTGTTTATGGTTTCCTTTGCTGTGTAAAAGCTTTTAAGTTTCATTAGGTCCCCTTTTTTGTTGTTGTTTTTATTTCCCTTTCTCTAGTAGGTGGGTCAAAGAAGATCTTGCTGTGGTTTATGTTTATGTCAGAGAGTGCTTTTCCTAAGTTTTCCTCTAAGAGTTTTATAGTGTCTGGCCTTAAATTTAGGTCTTTAATCCATTTTGAGTTTACTTTTGTGTATGGTGTTAGGGAGTGTTCTAATTTCATTCTTTTACATGTAACTGTCCAGTTTTCCAGCACCACTTATTGAAGAGGCTGTCTTTTCTCCATTGTATGTTCTTGCCTCCTTTGTCATCAGTTAGGTGACCATATGTGCATGGGTTTATCTCTGGGCATTCTATGCTGTACCATTGATCTGTATTTCTGTTTTTGCAGCAGTACCATACTGTCTTGATTATTGTAGCTTTGTGGTATAGTATGAAGTCAGGGAGCCTGATTCCTCCAACACCATTTTTCTTTCTCAAGATTGCTTTGGCTATTCAGGGTCTTTTGTGTTTCCATACGAACTGTAAAATTTTTGTTCTAATTCTGTGAAGAATGCCATTGGTATTTGATAGGCATTGCATTGAATCTTCAGATTGCTTTGGGTAGTACAGTCATTTTCACAATATTGATTCTTCCAATCCAAGAACATGGTATATTTCTCCACCTGTTTATGTCACCTTTGCTTTCTTTCATCAGTATTTTATAGTTTTCTGAGTCTTTTGCCTCCTTAAGCAGGTTTATTCCTAGGTATTCTTTTTATTGCAATGGTAAATGGGATTGTTGCCTTAATTTCTCTTCCTGATTTTTCGTTGCTGGTGTATAGGAATGCCAGAGATTTCTGTGCATTAATTTTGTATCCTGCAACTTTACCAAACTCATTGATTAGTTATAGTAGTTCTCTGGTGGTACCTTTAGGATTTTCTATGTATAGTAGCATGTCATCTGCAAACAGTGACAGTTTTACTTCTTCTTTTCCAATTTGTATTCCTTTTATGTCTTTTTCTTCTCTGATTGCCATGGCTAGGACTTCCAAAACTATGTTGAATAAGAGTGGTGAGAGTGGACATCCTTGTCTTGTTCCTGATCTCAGTGGAAATGCTTTCAGTTTTTCACCACTGAGTACGAAGCTTGCTGTGGGCTTGTCATACATGGCTTTTATTATGTTGAGGTAGGTTCCCTCTACGCCCATTTTCTGGAGAGTTTTTTATCATAAATCGGTGTTAAATTTTGTCAAAAGCTTTTTCTGCCTCTATTGAGATGATCATATGGTTTTTATTCCTTAATTTGTTAATGTGCTGTATCACATTAATTGATTTGCATATATTGAAGAATCCCTGCATCCCTGGGATAAACCCCACTTGATCATGGTGTATGATCCTTTTAATGTGTTGTTGGATTCTGTTTGCTAGTATTTTGTTCAGGATTTTTGCATCTATGTTCATCAGTGATATTGGTCTATAATTTTCTTTCTTTTGTGGTATCTTTTTTCAGTTTTGGTATCAGGGTGATGGTGGCTCTGGAGAATGAATTTGGGAGTGTTTCTCCCTCTGCAATTTTTTGGAAGAGTTTGAGAAGAATCGGTGTTAGCTCTTCTCTAAATGTTTGGTAGAATTCACCTGTGAAACCATCTAGCCCTGGACTTGCGTTTGTTGGAAGATTTTTAATTACGGTTTCAATTTCATTACTTGTGATAGGTCTGTTTATATTTTCTAATTCTCCTGGTTCAGTCTCGGAAAACTGTACCTTTCCAAGAATTTGTCCATTTCTTCATGGTTGTCCATTTTATTGGCATATAGTTGTTTGTAGTAGTCTCTTATAATCATTTGCATTTCTTCAGTGTCAGTTGTGACTTCTCCTTTTTCATTTCTAAATCTTAATAATTTAAACTTCCAATTTAAATTTTCTTTACTCAGAATGACAATAAAAGCAAAATAAAAGGCACCATGACAAGCTGAGAAAGAGACCACAGAAGAAAGGAAAAAGTATATATTTAAGTACCTTTAATAGCACTTTTTACCTGCATTTTGAACAAAAGGTCCCACATCTCCATTTTGCACAAGACACTGCAAATTACATAGTCGGCCCTGTGCAGTACACATAACCAGGGTAACTACTGTTTCACAAAACTTTTATTTCATGAAACAAATATACATAAGCATATGCAGGTGTCCTGTATCATGATGTAAATATTTTTGTATGATGAGTCACAGAGAGCTTAAAAATCACTGCACTACATTGGAGAAAATAAAAGGCATAAAAACCCTCTCTTCTTGCCGCCTGGAAGACAATCCACTTAACGAGGGTAATGCAATTACTTGAACTCCAGCTCCCTGTTATGTTCCATTTCAAGTCTAAAGTCCTCTGTTCAATTCCTAAAGACCATCATACTATGGACTGACTTTCCAACATGCCCCACAGCTCTGCAACTAGACCCCTCACCCCCAGCGGAACGTGATGGCTCTCGCTTCCCTGTCCTCCTCACCTCCTGGCCTCTCCTGAATCAATCTCCTCCCGGCCACAGCGCTTGTCCATCCTTCCCTTCAGGACACAACTCAAGGGCCCCTTCCTCCAATGTCTTTCAAGTCTCTGAATTTTTTTTTTTTTTTTTTTGCAGTATGCGGGCCTCTCACTGCTGTGGCCTCTCCCATTGCGGAGCGCAGACTCCGGACGTGCAGGCTCAGCGGCCATGGCTCACGGGCCCAGCCGCTCTGCGGCATGTGGGATCCTCCCGGACAGGGGCACAAACCCGTGTCCCCTGCATTGGCAGGCGGACTCTCAACCACTGCGCCACCAGGGAAGCCCTGAAATTTTTATACTTACTCTCTGTACCGTAATGGTACCACATTATAGGCAATTTAGATATTGCCAGAGAAAGGATATTGAGATTGTCTCATACTCATTTCTCCCAAAGCCCCTGACATGCATCCTGGCTGGGCTACACGTAGCACTCAATATGGAGCCAGGAGAGGGAGAAGGGACCTAGTTTTTTCGAACACCTACTATGTATGCTAAGCACATTCCTCACGAGTACCCTGTGAAGTAGGTGTTTTTATCCTACTTCATAAAGGATCTGAGGATTAAAGAACTTGTCTAAGGCTTCACAGAGCCAGGACCAAGGCCTCAGCTTCTCCCAAGCTTCGGCCTTTTAAATGATACCTTGGAAGCAGCATCACCAACATTAAGGTAATGAACCACATGCTAATTAGACCAAACCTGAGCCAGTGCTGTAAGAGTCATGGGGAGAGCTATTTTACTTTTGAACACTGAGGCTGCCTTCTAAGTTATGGATGAGAAGAAGCAAATTCAAAAACTGAAAATGGAAATAGCAGGTCTGAGTGGAGGGACACGTGAGGAAGGGTGAGCAGTTTTGAGATTTTTCTGGGAAAACAAATGAGAAAAGGGGAGACAATACCCTTTAAAATAAGTAAAAACTGTAGGACAGTGTGAGAAATTAAACTCTGTAGGAATAATGGAGAACTGTCAATTTTTAAAAATGGATGGCTCGGGCACAGAGCTCAAGGCATGAGCTTGAGTCTGCCATGTGTTTTGGACAGAGCGGGAGGAAGAAAAAAGTTTCCTGTGTGTTTTGCTTAATGAATGGAAAGTGGAGGACTCTCTCTGTGAGCTTTTCTTTAAAAATTTTAACCTCCGATTGAATCTTCTAACCATCTTTTAGGACAACGCTTCTTCCAGATGAAGTAAAAACAATATTTTTTCCTAACTTAGGGTTTAGCTGTTAGAATCCTTCCATAAAAGGCATAATTGCCAAAATAACCACAGGTTTAATACCTGATTATATCAGAAATCCCTGTGGAAATAAAAATGTTAATGTGGAATATGAGTGGAACAGGCATTAATATGCGGTCTGAGGACATCCATAACAATTTTATTCTTAGCTCAAAAGTGAAAAGCAAGAGATTTAATTTCAGGGTTAAAGAAATTCTGTAAAGCCATCTGTTTTCTTTAGATGTTCCTAAAGCTTACGTATATTTTATTTCATTGAAAGAAGAGCTAAAAATAAGAAGAGAATAACGCATTGAGCTACAGGTATAACAATAGTACATCCATAAGGCAGTGGGACAAACTAGAATGCAAAATAAAAATAATCAAAAAATTGAATAACTGTTTAAACAGTGAAGTCACTAAGTTTCATCATAATCAAATTTATTTTTATTTCCAATCACATTTGCTTATTTGAACATATTTTCTTTTGCGGGGGGCAAAAGCTGAACCTTCATGAAAAAAAGGACTGACTAAAATGTATATGTTCATATGGGGATGTGTGGATAAAAAAAATTGTTATGTTCCTTTTCAAAAAGTCCGTGGCCAAATGAATTGAGCAGAGATTAATGAATTCCACCCCTGGGTATAAATGTAATCTGGCAATCCTCTATCAGAAAACTTTTGGAAAAAGCTTTTAAGCAAAGAGGGAGCTCATAATATCATTGCAACTGTGCCTAAGTGAACTGACTTCTTTATGAGTACTATTCTAAGAATATTCACACAGTCCAATTTTACATTTAAATGTGTTACATGTTGTTCTTAAATATATTTTAAACTGCACATTTTTAAACCAGATGATAAAACCATATGCAATGGTCTTGAGTGGTCACAAAGGAAGCAGAGACAAGGTTGGTATTTCTGTACATACCAACCTTGTGTGAGTTGGGCTAACTCTACCCCAACACTGACAGTTCTTCACTGGTCCCGTTAACTCAGCAACGGCAAAACTACCTTTTATGTATCAAGCATCCCCTCTCACTTTCTCAATTCATCTGTTTTACAAAATTCATGCCATTTGCAACAATTTTACCTTAACTTTGGAAAGGACTTTGAATTGTTAGAGATGGTACACATTGGCAAATTAACAACTAAAGAAATAAATGCATAAAGACAGACATTTTTACATTAAATAAACAATCCCTGTAAATGTGTTGCACACCTGACATACTTCCTTGAATTGATTAGCTTGCAAAAAGAAGCTGTAAGTTGCATTGCGTAGGGATCATGACAACCAGGCTTATTATAAATTATCCTGTGTCTGGGGATTTCCAGCCAATAGTTGCCTATGTAGCCACCAAACTGGCACTTACAAAGAAAAGGAAAACTGACAGAGAGAAAATGGTTAAGAGTACTATTCATTTGAAAGAGGTTAAAAGTAGAGACTGTTCTTAAATGTCACTGTACTGAGCTTTCCCACCAGTGGGAAAGAAAGGTAAAAAGTTGCTTTTCCTAATGCATTAATGACCTTGACCTCACCCTTGACCTCCCTTTTAACACAGAGGATTGAGACAATCTGGATCATCTGCAGATGCCCACCAGGCACCCAGATTCCCACCAACCCTCTCAGGAAAGAGAAAAAGAAAGAGCTCGGGAAGGTCTCTCCCTGACAGGCAGAGGCAGCAGGGAACTGGCATCACCAGAGTCCACTGGGAATGGGCTCCTGGTCCAGCTTTACAGTTTATTGGCCCTTCCATTTGTCTGTCCCATTCATTTGTTCATCGTCTGAGCGCCAACTCTGTACCAACCACACCAGCTGCTCTTTAGGTGCTGAGGATACAAAGAATAAGACAGCCCTTGCCCTTGAGGGAAACGGCAATGACTGCAAATCAGCACAGCAGCTGTCCTAGAGGTCTGATGGGCAACAGCTCGGGGTACAGTGGTGCACAGAGGAGACAGTCGTCGAATATCCAGGGAGAAGAATACCCAAGGAAATCATGCCTAAGCTGGTGTGAAAGAATGAATAGCATGAGCAAGGCCATGCAAGTTACAGAGCCCACTTGGCCAGTACATATGAGGAGCTGCCTAGAGGCACTGGAAGTGAGGGGTCAGGGTGGTGAGAGGTAAGATCTGCAGGGTGGGCTGAGGCCAGCTGGTGGAAAGAGCTTTGTAAGCCAAGTAAGGGGGTTTGGTCCTGCAGAGGGGAGCCTCTGCAGCG
This sequence comes from Lagenorhynchus albirostris, assembly GCF_949774975.1. Classification (NCBI taxonomy): domain Eukaryota; kingdom Metazoa; phylum Chordata; class Mammalia; order Artiodactyla; family Delphinidae; genus Lagenorhynchus; species Lagenorhynchus albirostris. Next base: position 85,337,932 of record NC_083104.1, on the reverse strand, counting down.
GAAGAACATGCTGAGATTTGAGTTTCACAAAGACCACTCGGGAAGTGGTTAGATTTGAGCTGTCGTAGCGGCAAGTGGGAGGCAGGAGAGCCCCGGGGGTGGACCAGTGTGTTAGCCTGGGATGTCGGGACAAACCCTGAGACCTTAATATTTAAGGGGAGGCAGAATAAATAAGAGAGGTCAATGAAGAAGGCTGAAGGATACAAAGAGGTGGGGGGACAACCCAAGAGTGCTGTCAAAGTTACCAGCATAGAGATTGTTTTCTAGAGACTGATCAGGAGAGTTAAATAACAGTAGCATTTAACTATGCTTGCTTTATACCAGGCACTTTGCATATATCAACTCAATCAATACTCATAGGGTTGTGATAATAATAATCGTATTACTATCTCATTTTATAATTGAGGAAATCGAGGCAGAGATCACTTAATGAACTTGTCCAAGATGACACAATGCTAAGTGACAGGGTCACCCACATGGGGCAAAGAGGCCAAGTAAAAGGAAGCTGTAAAAAGGTCATTGGATTTAACCTTCCAGAGGTCAAGGACAACCTTGGCCAGTGTGCTTTCATTAGAAGGTTGAGAACTGAAAAATGATTCCAATAGGCTGAAGCATGAATTGTAGGTGAACAGTCAGAGATATCAAGGGTGAAGGATTCTTTTACATAAGCCAATGAGATCTGAGTCTTGACTAATACGATCTGCTCAGTTCTTATTAGCCAGAGCATTCAGTGAGTGTGTGTGTGTGTGTGTGTGTGTGTAAGCACATGTACACATGTGTACACACACGCGTGTTGTATATTGATGCTTGAAAATGAGGAGGTGATAGAAACCAGAAGGTGAAAGAGCTTATGAGACCCTCTCAGGAGTGTGGTCCCGAGGATGACAGAGTGCTGCTGACAATGACCTGATGCGCATCCTTCCCGAAGACTTCCACCTCCATGAAGCTCGCCCTGGCCTCTCAGCCCGGTTTTGGCTGTCCCTCTTCTGTGATCCCCCAGTACCCTGGCCCTGCCCCTGTCATGGGCGGCACCCACCTCCACTCCTGGACTGTGAAGACGAACTCATCTGACTGTGAATGCCTCGAGGGAGGGGCCCATGTCTTGTTCATCGTTGTATCCTTAGCCTCTAACAGAGTTATGACATCGATCAATAAAAAAAGAAATGTGTGGATAAGTGTTTCTGCCAGATTATGTGCTCTGAAATATTCTTCTTGGAGCCACGTAGATGATGGCATAGAGAACATGGGAGTGAAGACATTTCTTTTAAACACCTTATCTGCTCTTAGGTCTCCTCCAGTTTGGCGGGGTGAGGGAGGGGGGATTTTTATAAATGGTTGCTGTGTCCATGCTCCAACAAAAATTTGGAAACGCAGAGCTGCTGTGGGACTCTGTGTGCTTTCCAAAAATTTTGAAACGGAACTAAATGTTTGCATCATTTCCGTTAGATACACAAAGAAAATTAGGTTGACAGTAAGTAACTGTTGAGTATCTGCTACATGTTGGACAACTTATTAGGTGTAATCAATCTAGAGTAGGGAGTAGACAAGTAAATGAGCAAGTTTGTCCCTGACGGGGACAAGCATGAAGCTTAACCGGATAAACATACACACACACACACAAATGGGTGTGCATATATACATTATAATATATACACATATATACATATGTATATAGACATATTCATAGGAAGATGGATGGAAAGTTCACAAAGGAACATGAAAAAATGAAGTAGGAACCTGACTATGAAATCAGTCAGCCACAATGAATATTCTAGCCTGCTTCCCTTCACAACCAGTCCCCAACCCCAGTCATTCAGTCATTGCTTACTTCTTTATGTAAATGATATAGAACTTCTAATGTTAGCAAGCCCTTGATTTACTTATATTTGACACATTACATAAAGAGAGCCTTAAACAGGAAGTTTTGCCTATACCATTACACACATACACATGCTAATATGCATGTTCTGAGACTACAGCTCTTTGGTGGGTCTGAAACTCCTTTTTCTTTTTTGACTAATTTCACCTAAATAAATATTCCCCCTAAATCCTGGCAACTGGTCTCCTGCTTTAAGATCATGTGCTCCCATTCATACCAGAGCAGTAAAACAGTACATCACTCTAAAGCATAGTGCAGCAAATCTTCATACACGCCCACACATCACTGTGAAACATCATATCCAATATTTCAGCCACATGCCTACGTGCTACAGTTCCACTTTCACTTGCTTACAGCTTTAATCACAAATTAGCCAACAAGTATTTATTCTTTGTCACCTGTGTGTTCATAACTGTATAAGGATAAAAAAAGTTTAACACATAATATTTGCCCAGTAGTGGATCTGTATGCTAATTGGAAGTGAACATCCATTGATTGACAAACTTTCGTTGATACCTGCCCCCCACCCCCTATGATCCAGGTATTATGCCAGCATTCAGGATACAAGGATGAACAAAGGCACAGTCCCTGCCCTAGAATAGATCATGTTCACGATAAATAACATTTTAGATAATAGGTACCCTAATGAAGGTCTGTGCGAAGGGCAAGTGGTACCCTTAAAAAAAAGAGTGCTTATTTTTGACTGAGGGCTCAGTGACAGTTTGACAGAGACAAAGAAGTCTGAGCAGACTCTCGCAACACTTTCAGGAGCCCAGTGGCTGGACCATCCCTGTCTGAGCACGAGCCATGAAGACTAGAGCAGACTCGACAGGACTTACAAGCATGTGAAAGAGACAGGCTGGGCTCTGGTGAGCAAGAAACCACCAGAGTTTCTAAGATAGAGTCCTGATCCTGTCTGCATTTCAGATGATAACTTGTGACTGTCAAGAATAGATGAGAAATGAACAAGATTGGAGTCTGAGAACCCCTCAGGTTCTGCTCAGGTCGGACTGCTCATAGGTAGAGAGGGTGTGACCCAGGGAACGGCAGTGGGGTCTAAAGGCAGAAACTCCTTCCAGAGATGTTAGAAATAGACCAAACAGCAGCCTGTGGGATGCGGCAAGAGAGGAACACAGCTGACAGATGACTCTGAGGTTTCTCACTTAGGCATCTGAGGAGAATACGTGAGGAAGACATAACTGGAGGGGATCCGCGAAGAACGGGTTTAACTGAGAATCTAATTTAAGCTCGAAAATTCTGTACTATCAGTGAAGGCATGCAGGAGGTAGCTGGGATGCAGGACTCGTGTTCCAGGGAGATGTGGATACAGAAGAGAGAGCCTGTGACCTAACTCTGAGGGACACTACACTTGAAGACAGATAGGGAGACAAAGGGGTTACCTTTCTTCTCGGACTGAGAAGGAGCAGAAAGGGAAAGGGAAAAGCAACAGACAGGATTTTCACAAAACCAAGGGAAGAGGAGTGGAGAAGATAGCAGGGTGCCCACAAAACTTCACCTTGATCTACTGATTTAATTAAGCGATAAATAACACGGATACCTTTTTGCGAACAAACCTCTATCTAAGATGCCAGTTTTGTGACTCAGTAAGGTCACAAACGTGAAAGGTTAAGATCAGTGTGAGCGAGGATGATAAAGTCTTCCCTGGGGGAGGCTGTACCACTTCCCCTGGACTTTCAGAGAACGTAGGCTATGCAAAAGAGATACGGTGGGGCAGGACACACCAGTCAAGAATTAAAAATAAGAACAGAGCATTGGAGGCGCAGGGATCATCAAGGGACCTAATTAAAGAGACCAGTCCTCCTGGATTCATGGTGAGGGGTGGTGGGAGATGAGCGGTACCAGTCGAGCAGGCTATCGTGGAGAGCCTTGCGGGGCAAGCAAAGACGCTGGACCATCCTAGGTTAAGCCATAGATCTGTCTTCAGTCTTGTCTGCCAGGAACTCCCTGCTCTGTACTAGTAACTGACCACAACAGCCCCGAATGATTCTTGGCAACTCTTCCCATGCTAGCTTCTGCCCTGATAACTGGCTGGGCAAGAAAACAGAATGACAGAAACGGCCTGCTGGTTTTGCTCACAGGCTGCAAATGACCCCTCCTGCCCATTTTTCAGCTGACCCTTCCTGCCCAGTGTTCACAGCTGACTGTCCCTTGATTCATCTGATAAACAGAAGGGGGCATTTCAAAGATGTCCAGTGGCTCACCCCTCGGAAATTCTCATTAACCTGACTATCAGGGTGGGAAAGAGAGATAAAAGACCTGCACTTTCTCATTGCTTAAAAACTGCTCAAAGGTGGTGATTTTCACACCTGCTGATTTGGTCTTTAAAGAGCCTTGTGAGATGAGAAAGATCACTGTTCATTTTTTCTTCCAGCCTCTTCCTTCTCTTCTGTGGTTCGTGCAAAAACACCCTGATTTTAATTCCTAGGTGGAATGTTGGCAAGCTTCGATAATCTTCTTTCACAATTTCTACTAAACACACATAGCAGCAGATTATATGTGAATTATCAGTATCTTAAATAACTGAACCCGATGAACAGAAAGGGGTTTCACTCTTAAGTAATTAGGTGAAAATCAGGTCTGGCTTCTCTTTGGAATCTGGAAGCCTCTTTCTCCTGGAGACAGGAGCAAAAGGTTACAGTAAATTTGAAGAAATGTCTACACCCAGCTTGGAGAAATTTACACATTGGCTTTTTAAATGAAGGTACTTTTTTTTTTATAGCATTAATTGGAGATTTTAAGCAGCGGGTGGTGTTATTTCATTTTATTTTGTAAGGAAAAGTCTAACAGTGAATTATTTTGAGGTTTTTCTCAAGCTCTCTGAAATGAAGCTTTTACTGCCTGCTGCGTAATGGCCTTCTTTTGCCATGTAAACATGAGATCAATATAGTTTTAAACAGAAAGGTTTTTCTAATGCATTTTTGGTATTTTTCAAGCTGTGATACAGCTGATAGGAGTTCTTATAAAATGTGAATTACAGGAAATTCATATTTATAAGCTTCTGCAAGTAATTTTAGAGCGCTGACTTTTTTTTTTTTTTTTTTTTTTTTTTCCCCTGTATGTGGGCCTCTCACTATTGTGGCCTCTCCCGCTACGGAGCACAGGCTCCGGACGCGCAGGCCCAGCGGCCATGGCCCACAAGCCCAGCCGCTCCGCGGCACGCGGGATCCTCCCGGACCGGGGCACGAACCCGCGCCCCCTGCACCGGCAGGCGGACCCTCAACCACTGCGCCACCAGGGAAGCCCCTAGAGCGCTGACTTTTAAACACCTGCTAATGAAGAATTCCAAGAGTAGCACTGTGCACTAACTTTTAATATTTCCCCATATACATCTCTTTCCCTAACCCAGGCCATGGTGGAGGAATCATGGCTTGAGACCTTGCCAGTGTGGGTCTCTTTTTGTGAGCTTCTGGCCACTGTCCTGAAGTGAGGGTGTGACTCCAGTCTCCTGAGGGAGGTTCATAGTGGCCACTGCCAGGTTTGGCCATCACAGTCTCCTAAAGTGCTTTGTGATTCTGTCTTTTAATTTTCCCCGGAAGAATACTGAAAATACCACAGCACTGGGAAGGAGGCATGTGGCAAAAACACAAAGACAGGTTTCCCCTTACTCTTTCTGTATTGGTTTGCAATTGCAGCTGTAACAAATTAGCACAAACTTGATGGCTTAAAACTACACAAGTTTGTTATCCTACAGTTCTGGAGGTCAGGGTCTGAAATGTGTCTCCCCAGGCTAAAAAATCAAGGTGTTAGCAGGGCTGCGTTCCTTTCTGCAGGCTCTAGGGGAGAATCCATCTTTTCGCCATTTCCAGCTTCCTGGAGCCACCTGCATGCATTCCTTGGCTCGTGGCCTCCTTCCACCTTCAAAGCCAGCAATGGCCCATCATTGAGTCTTTCTTACGACGTCAGCTCTCTGGTTCTGACTCTTCTGCCTCCCTCTTCCACATTTAAAGGACCCTTTGGAGTCCACTGGACCCACCGAGGTAAGTGAGGACCATCTCCCTGTTTTAAGGTCAGCTCATTAGCAACCTTTACTCCCCTGTTGCCCTGTAACATAACATATTCACAGATGCCGGGGATTTGGACATGGATTTTGGAGGGCCATTATTCTGCTTATCACATTCTCACTAAATCTTTCAGGAAAGGAGCACAAAAGGTTTTCAAGACACTTTTAAAGAAAGTCAGCTGGTCAAATAGAAAGGTTGGTTTAGTCTGTGGGAGCAGTCTCTTCAGAACACATTCTAATATGATTAAAAAAAAAAAAAAAAACCCGAACACTTATGACCATCTCTTCATACAACTTGTTAAATGAAGGTAAATTGTTAATGTGTCTCAGTTCCACTATTTTACACTCATGCCCTTCAGAACCAAACTACAGAGGGATGAGTCCCTCTGTCCACATTTAGACCTGACTACTCTCAGGATGGGAGGAGAAGTCAGAGGGTCGCAAGCCCAGCGAATGGCCAGCTCCCTCTCCTGCCATTTTCCCTTTGAGATGCCTGGGGTCGGGCTGCTGGCGTCTCTGCCCCCCTACCTCCACCCATACCCCCCACCCTGCTTGGATAACGAGCCCTCTCCTACCTGGGCCAGGACAGGGTTAGCACTTGCTTCCAACCCCTAAGTCCCCAAAACAAACAGCCCTCGTGAGATTTTCCTGAGGGATTTTACAGGTTGCTGTTGTTGTTGCTGTCGTGTTTTGGGTTTTTTAATCTTTCGTCTCTTTGAGGAAGAGGTGTAGCGGAGTGCAGGTCTGCCTGCACCTGCCCCTGCCTCATCACATGTCTTTGAAAGATACCGGAAAGACACGTGTGGAACCAGAGGTGGCAATTCACCAAATTACAGCAGCAACATAAAATCTTTGGAGAAAGTGTGTGATGATTTGATCAGAGGCGTGAAGGGAAAGAATCTCAAATTGAAAGGACCAGTTCGGATGCCTACCAAGACTCTGAGAATCGCTACCCAAAAAAAAATCCTTGTAGTGAAGGTTCTAAGCCTTGGGGTCATTTTCAGAGGAGGACCCACCAGTGACTCACTGACACACATGGTCCTCCCGAGATTGTTAAGGTGACTTTTTTCAGCATTGAGCCCCGGTGGAGGCTGAAGTCACTGCTGCAGATGCTTAAATCAAACTTTTGAAAGTTGATTATAAGTTGTTAAAAAAAAAAAACTTTTGTAATTCAACAATATTCATTGAGCACCTACTACGTGCCAGGCCTTGTTCTAAGAACTAGGAATTCACATAAGCAGAAATCTCATGGCCTTGTGGAGGCTGGGAGTAGAAGGGACAGTGGAGATTCAATAGACACAATAATCATAAATATTACATCATATAAGTGCTACGGAGTGCTAGAGAGAGGGAGCAATGTTCGAGCCGTAAGGGCAGGCCTCATTTTAAAAATAGCATGTAAACAAAGACTTAAAAAGCATGAGGAATGGATATCTGAGGGGGAATGCTCCAGGGAGAGGAAATGGCTGGGTCAAAGGTCCTGAGGAGGGAAAGAACACAGAAGTTACCAAGTATTAGGAGGGTATAGATTTTTCACAACAAAAGCTAAAGTTCATTTGAATGCAAAAAGACTAGATCCGATTTTTCAAAAATTCTCCTCTACAACTGTCTTCAATTTTTTTATCTGAAGACTGTCTATTCTTTTGACCACCAAATAATTTGCCATTTTCCATTCAATAATGGCAGGGCCCAACCAAGGACCTAAGAGAAACTGGAAGAAGTCATCACTGAGGGGCAAAAATGATACAGAAAAGGGGGGGTTTGTGGAAGACACACTTGCCTGACCTGTGACTTGTTCTCCAGATGCAGAAATGGAGCCGTGAGGAAGTGTGCGCTCAGGGCACCTCCACCCCCATGACCTCGATAGCATCCCTGCTCTCTGACCTGCCTTACTTCTCTGTTTCCTGGTTCGTCGTCTCTCTCCCTCATGAGAAGGTGAGAATATTCGCGCCCGAGAGCAGGGATGGTGCCTGACACCACTGATCACCAAGGGGACTCTGGGCCAGTCTAGCCCTCAGTAGCAGGATACTTGGGCTGTCCATTCTGAGACCAGGCCAGGAGCCCTGGTTATAGAAGCAGGCCCATGTGAAAGGAAAAGATACCAGGCCGGAAGCTGAATCTTTCTCTGGAAAAATACTGCAATTACTACATGCAAGAAAAGTTTAGTTTGAAAAGAACAAGCTCCTGTTTCCTGGTAGCTCAGGAAACAGCTCAGGTCCAGCCATCTCAGATCTGGGTCGTGTTGAGGCAGAGAAACGACCCTTCTCCCCACCCCCACCACTCCCACCAAGTGTCAGTACTTGGGGAAACCTTTATCTGAGAAGAGAGACATTCTCCTCACTCAGATGGAAAGCGTTTGAGGTGGGGAAGCAAGGAATGGCAGGAGGTATTAAAAAAATCAGAACTGTAATTATTTACGTGATGAAAAGGTTGTGCTGTACAGAGACACCATGTGATGGAAATATTCCCATCACATTAATAATAATAATAAAAAGACCTTCACCTCCCATGACAAGAAGCTGCAAATCTAAATAATTTTATCTTCTCCTCTGAATATTTCCCAGGGTACAACAGTAGCTCTCAGGCAGAAAGAAATTATTCACTGAGAACATGAAAATACTCCCTTTCAGAAATGACTTCAAGATAATATTTGCTATGTGACTTTGGTAATTTTATACACATACGTATAAGTTTCTTTTACTAAAATGCTCAATTTTGTTGATGGAGCAGTTTAAACTTTATACAGCAATTTCATCCACTGTAACAGATATAAAAAGATCTATGTCTCTGCCATGTCTAAAACATCAGGATTATCCATAAAGTCAAGCAGTGCATTTAAAAATTTGTTCATAGGGCTTCCCTGGTGGCGCAGTGGTTGGGAGTCCGCCTGCCGATGCGGGGGACGTGGGTTCGTGCCCCAGTCCGGGGGGATCCCACATGCCGCGGAGTGGCTGGGCCCGTGAGCCATGGCCACTGGGCCTGTGCGTCCGGAGCCTGTGCTCCGCAACGGGAGAGGCTGCAATAGTGAGAGGCCCGCGTACCACAAAAAAAAAAAAAAAAATTTGTTCATATAAAATGCCATAAAATCAAAGCACCACATCTCAATTAACCAGGCACGGAAATATTTTAACTATTGTCATATAGCATAATAAATATTAACTCATTAAGTTTTCAAATACCTAAGCAATGCAAGTTTATACATGCCCTGCAAACAGAAGGATGTTTTCCCGTTTAAATGAACACACCATTGCCGTTGTATTTCAGAACTTTGTCTTCTGTGCAAGTTCACAAAGTTAACTCTATCAGCATCTTCAGGTACTAAACACACTCACAAATACTAAAGTGTAAGCCAGAAGACCATCAAAATTAATTAGATCATTATATTTTAGAGCCCCCAAAGGACTCAAGAAAGCAAATGGTTCAACCCTTTCATTTTCCAATTGAGGACAGAATTGTTGGATAATTTGCCCAAGGCATGACTAGACCTATATTTCTCACTTAACACAGGCAATGCTCTTTAATTTACACGAGGCTATATCTGGTTGCTAGACAAAATATTATTGCAGGGTAGAGGGGTGTTAAACATGGGAAATCAATTCATGGTGTTGCTTTAGCAACCATGGAATTCTCTCTATAGCTTAACACAGTGCCTTTTGGAGAGTCAGTAAATAGTTGCTAAATGTGAATGAATGGATGGAGTTCTTGGAAAAAGTATATTTGCTTCAAAGTATACTTCCTTCTGGCCACAGGAAAACCTGGCAAACTTTCCTTTCTGCATTTGCCTAGGAGCAGCCTGGGAAACAGCTTTCCCGAGTCTGAAGACATTAGAGCATGACTATACCAGGTAGCACTTGATGGTTTTCCCTATGTTTAATTCATTTTTTTTTCCTGTTTCTAATGTGTTTTCAAGTGGATGTAAGCTCAGTAGGCACGAGGTTCTTATCTGATTACAGTGGTATCAGACTTCATAAGAAAGTTCTGATAAAACAGCCCCTATTCCAAACATTACACAATTTTTCAATTTAGGTGTACTAATGTGCTTATTTCTAGAATAACCCTAGTAGCCTCACAATTCACTCAACATAAAATCACAGGAGGTCCTGTTTCCCGGACCTTCACCTGATTCCCTTCCTAAATAATTTATATTTTTTGTAAATTAAGCCTCTGCCCATTCAAATGTGGTGCAGCTGGTTGTTTGCTTTTTCTTTGTTTAAATCGCCACTGTTTCCAAAAATGCCAAACACTTATCATCGGTGCCATTCTTTTTGATACTGGACTACTTGCTGAATTCACTGTTACCTATTTCATGTGTATGTCTCCTTCTGCCAATGAAATTATAAACTGCTTAGTGTCAAGAGGCACATTTACAATATCACAGGGAATAGTCAATAAATTCGTGTTATTTCACCTCCAGGTTAATTGTTTGAAGCTACTGGAAAGAAAGAACCATGTAAAAAGTGATCTCCAATCAGGCAGTTTAACTAGAAATCTACTCCTTCCAGAACTGTTTGTGTGCATTTAGGAAAGGAGGCAATAATGGAAAGAAGTCCAAAATAAGTTCACTTAGCATGTCATTAATGAGGAAATTTCCTTATTTCTTTTATACAGGGCTGCTAGTTTGATAGATGAAGAAAGCATCAAACATAGAATATTTGTATTTCAACATAACAGTTAATGGATTCACTAATCCACATATCTTTGTGTATATGATGGTAAAATTTGGGTTGGAAAATAACATGAGTATGTGTATATAAGTGGGTTGATTCATCCATTATTTTACTTAACAAATATTTACTAAGTATCTACTAAAGACCAGATTAAATGCAAATTACAGTCACCCTTCCTTCAGTATCCACAGGGGAATACCTCCAAGACCCCTGTAAATACCAAAATCTGCGGATGCTCACGTCCCTCATATAAAATGACATAGTATTTGCATATAACCTACCCTAGATTACTTACAGTACCTAATACAATGTAAATGCTATGTAAATAGTTGCCAGTGTGCACAAATTCAAATTTTGCTTTATGGAACTTTCTGGAAAATTTTTTTCACATATTTTCGATCTGCAGTTTGTTGAATACGCGGATGCAGAACTCACGAAGGAGCACGCCTAAGCTGAATCTTAAAAACAAGTAAGTTTTGACAAAAAAAAGTTTGGGTGACAGTATGAATGCGGAGAATTTCAGACAAAGAAGCCAGTAAAAACCAAGAGGGAGCATAGGGCATGGAGGAAATCCCAAGCCATTTAATGTTGTAAGAGCATCAAGCCCAGTTTAGCAGGTATAGGAATACGATGTGAAACAGTCATGAACTTGGAAGACCTTCAGCTTTGTCTGTGGGTGACGGGGAGCAACTGGAGGGTTTTAAGCACGTGAACCACACACAGTCAAATTTTGGTCCAGACAGGTGACACTGGAAATGAGGACAGAACAAAACTCAGGGGGAAAGACCAGAAAAAAAGGACACCTGTTAGGAAGTTACTGTTGCCTGTTGAGAGCAAAGGCGAGCCTAAACAAGGGCTGTGGTAGAGAGATGAACATTGGGAAACTGTCCTAATATTTAGCAAGTAAAGTCAGCAGGATGTGGTGAACAGTTGGGAATATGAGGTAAGGGGAAGAAAGAAGTCAAGATTGTACATCAATTTTCGGCACAGATAAATAGTGCTGTCATTGATCGAGACAGAAAGTGTTGCGGTGGGAGATGGTTAGTGTAATTTTAGGAATGTTGGGTACAAAGCCTTTGAACCACAAAAAATGCTCATCCGCCTCCAGGTGTCAGTTTGAAGAAGAGTCTCTCTCATGGACCCTATTTGCTTCAAAAAACTTATAAAAATAGTTGGATACCATGTAGAGAGCACACTGCCAAATATCCAGATTATGGTAAGGTGGAAAAGATAACAAGTTACAAAATCAAGACCCAAAATTAGGTGAACAGGCTGAAATACAGACCAACAAGATTAAATTTAACAGGAAAACATGAAAAATCCTGCATTATAGGATGGGAGGATGTAACTTGACAGCTCTCCGTGTGAGTGTAAATGGAAATTTTAGTAGCACTTAAACTTAATATAACCTATATTGAGTCTGAAAACTTGGACTCCATTCATAGAAATATGTAATACATTTTAATCATACATTTTTCAGATTGGGGTGGGTCACAAAATCCTGAGTTCCATAAAAATGTTTCAGCGGCCACCACAGTACATGAGGAGGAAAATCACGAGCAGGTGGGCCTCCCAAACTATCCAGAAAACTCCCTGCAACCAGAAAAGATCTCCGTTTATGTATGACACAAAGGGGACTTTTTGTAAAATTTCCTCTAACGAAAGGGCTCCACTTCCCAAACCACTGACTGTGATCCTAGGGTGTAATCGGCCCATAGTAAATTCTGCACAAGTCAAACCACATCTTGGTGTTCAGTTCCAGGCATCTCATATTAAGGTGGCCACTGAAACACTCCAAAGTTTGCAGGTAGAATGTAACCGGGATAGGAAGATGAAGCAATCCTTCTCACTGAGGAGTGGCTGAAAGAATTCCGGACGTTTTACCCGGAGAAAGACTGAAATGAACATCAGCACCTGTCTCCAAATTTCTAAAGGGCTACCAACTGGAAGAGTCATATTCTCCACGCCGTCCTTCTGATGGCTTCGCCGGGAGCAGAGTGGAGATTACAAGCAAGTAGATTATGGGCCAACACAGAAAAGTATTTACATTTAGAGTAAGAGAAACGGTTGCCCTGTGAGGACAAGAGCTCCCTGAATATATGCAGGCAATTCTATCGGCTGGAGGAACCATTATTAGCTTTAACAGCTATTGTCTTGCAATTCTAGAATAAAAGACATGTGTAATCCAACTGTATTTTCATTCGATGCCTCAACTCTGCAGTAGACTGCTATTCTTCCCATTTTCATTCATTCTGCCAGTACCAAGCATTCACTGGAAACATGAATATTTTCAAACATGAATTAGATGTGATCCCGGCCCACAAGTAGCTCACAGTCCAGTGCAAGAGGCGGATTTGTCAAGAAGTTATTGCAGGTGCATGTGGTAAGTACAGCTGCGGTAAGGAAAAGCTACGAAACCTACCGGGAGAAGGAGTAACATGAATGGCATCCCCTTCACGTCAAACGAAAGGACAGGATACTAACCTCCTGCTAGACTCAAGTCCCTTTTAGAAACACATTTCTCCCCAGCACCACTATCTTATTTTCAATAACAGGTGGACCACCTCATGCAAAGTCTTTTCTCACTTTGTTCGGTAAGTCTGCTTCACCCAAGTATTGTAAGCACTAATTGGGATGACTGCCTGGTTCACAGGCAACCCTTTTTCCTTCTTGTAACAGCACTACTCCTTCAAACACTGAGGTGGTCATGTGACCCAGCTCATCATAAATCATTATTCCCCAGCCCTGATAGGCCCCAGGGGTGGACACATGCTTGTAAGCTGGGCCAATCAGAATCCTTCCCTGTGATTTTTTTTTCCCCAAACTGCAGTTGAAAGTTCTCTTTACTCTCATGTTCCTGGGCTAAAAGGATATAATCCAGGAGCTGTCTATAGCCACATTCCCCTCACAGGAGGAAAGTCTGTGTGCAATAAGGGAGAATGAAGCCAAGGGGCTAGAAGAATCAGAGCTGAAAGATACAGAAAGAATATTGTGGATTTTTGTGTCCCTGGTTCCAGGTTCTGAGGTCCCTGGCTTTGCCCTGGACTTTAAAACTCTTTTTTCAATTCTGCAAATTACCCATTTCAGTATTCAAAGTCACTTTCAACAAAAAAATACATGTAATGAGATTATTCTATAAAACAAAACTTAGGATATAACACACCAACCCAAATGGGTGTGAGATGCATAAAAACAGAAACAATATGTATTTCCATTTTTCAACTAAGAACATTTCTGAGCACTAACAATGTGGCAGGTGATGTGTAGGTGCTGGAGACAGAAAACAGATATGCAAACCAGTCGGTACAGGTATGGACAATGTAAGTGCCTATAGATTTGGGTGTAGCTGTAATGTAATAGTTAAAATATGCATAAAGGGGCTTCCCTGGTGGCGCAGTGGTTGAGAGTCCACCTGCTGATGCAGGGGACACGGTCCGGGAAGATCCCACATGCCACGGAGCGGCTGGGCCCGTGAGCCATGGCCGCTGAGCCTGCACGTCAGGAGCCTGTGCTCCGCAACGGGAGAGGCCACAACAGTGAGAGGCCCACGTACCGCAAAAAAAAAAAAAAATATATATATATATATATATATATATATATGCATAAATATCATACATGGCATAATTTTCAGGTTAAAAAGTCAAAATATTTGAGAACCAATGAACAGCGGCACTGACCAGTTAGAAATCATAAACAACTAGTGTGGCTACTGGCCATAGTAACAAGTACAAGCTGAAAATCAGCTCTTATTATCGTCAGATTACTTCTTTTAATTCACCCTAAAAATTAATTATCCTCCATAACTCCTCAGTGGCTTTAAGGGGATACATCAGAAAGTAGGAAGAGCTTAGAGGTAGTAACTGAACATTGAGCTCATGCCAGTTTTTCTGATTACAGGCATCACGCAATTTATCTCCCGCTAATTGAACTGTAAAGTTTTTTTCCATGGGGGTTTTGGGCTACATTTGAAATGGGTGGACTTTTATAAACTCCTTTGGTCAACAAGATAAGAAAAGGCCTTTCAGTTGTATTGCTTTCCAAGCTCTTTCCATGAGCTAATTTACACTGTGGGCCTCAATGGTGGAAAATCATTAATGTTATTATTTTGATTACTAGGTATTTTGGAATAAATGACTTAAAGACTAGAGGACTAGTCAGTTTCAACATCAAAGTAATCCAAAGAGGCTAATCAGCACTCTGCCATCACATATGGGCTGGATTGATAGAACATGTTTAATAGCATCATGCTGGGGGCAGAAACAAGAGATAGCCTACACAGGGAAGTACCTGATAAAGATGGGAAGACAAAGAACCAATCCCTTAGCAGCTGAGAGTTCAGGATATTCATAAAGCTTCCACTACCCAAAAGCAGCAGGGGCAACTTCATTTCCATTAAGAGAATGGGAAGGAAATTGAATATCATAACAAGATAATGGGCTCCTGCTTGTGCACCACTACTTGTATAAAGTCAGAATGTCTGCTGACAAAGTGCTTGTTACTGGTATCGAGACAACCAGGAACAATGAACGTCATTTGTACATGCTTCCTCAGGGGAAATTCTTTTTCCCTAGTTGTGGGATGCAAGTACTTTTCAATCTCAGTAACAGAATACAGGCTGAAGTTTCACCATCTGTTTAGAAGACCTGTGACCTTCAGCCAGCTGGGGTTGGAAAGGAAGCAGTTTGATGATCCATGATAGCTATGCATAGGGAACATAAACATTAAAAGGGGGAAAAAAATCGCTCTTGTATTTTACTTTGTAGTTCTCCTACAGGAGGCCTTTCCAAGACTATGACCAAAAAGGATAGAAAGAACTATGAGTCTTAAGCTTGTACAATGCTAGCGTTTTCTACATGGAGCTTCCAGGATGGCAGGACATTTTACTTAAAATATATTTCATGTCATTTTACACTAAAGCTTGACTATATCTCAAATCACGTCTCACAGGTCACAATCAAAGGTACAATCACCAGCTTTCTTCATATTTTGATGGGAAGGTTTCAATGAAGAAGTGAAAATTGAAAGATCTGCAGAAAAAGTATGCAGTGAATCATATTTTTAAAATACCATATGTCCTCTGGAATTTTAAAATAATTTCTAAAATATTCCCTGACTACAAAAACTCTACGGCAAAAACAAAAAAACCCACTACTTTTCCATATTCATGAAAAGCTCACTAGGGAGAATATTTAAATATCTTTTGGCAGTGTTTTTAAAGACTTACAAAGCACTCAGAGAATAATCTCAAGAGAGCATATTTAAATAGTCCGCCCTCCCCAAAGTTCTTCCAACCTGTGATTATTTACTGTATGTCTTTCTGTATTTTAATTTCTATAGTTTTCTATAGCCCGAAACCCTGGGCTTATGAATTCCTCTTCTAGAAAAAAGAATTAGTGCGGGAAACTCCACACCTGTAGGGTAACCAAGTCTTATCCCACTTGTGATAGAAACCAAAGCTAGGCCTGGTGGGAGGCTACCCACCTCTGCAGACTCAGACAGACTACATTTAATCCAGGCTCTTCCACCTGCTAGCTGTGTTATTCTGGGCAAGTTACCAAACCTACCTGTACCTCACTTTCCTTATTTGTAAGATGAGGCTAATAAGAGTCTTACCTCATGGGGCTGTTAGGACTAAATAAGTTAATGTATTTAAAGTGCTCAGAACAATACCTGGCACTTTACAAGTATTGAATATTATTAGTACTACTATTATTTTTATTATTATCATTATCGTTGTTAAGAGAATGACAAATTCCACTTGCCTACTGCTACAGCTTGTGTGGGGCTGAGGACTAGTTTGGAAAGAAGGCGCAGGCATGGCCTGCGGCCAGAAGCTGGACCAAGTTGTCACTGGATCCATAATTGATTCTGCCATGAGTTGGAGCTCTTACGGGGCAGGAACCCTAGACCCCTGAAAGCAGATGGAGGCATCCCAAAAAACTGAGGAATAGGAGTGGGAGTAGAGTGGGAGTGAAGAGAGGTCCGGAGGGAGACAGAGCAGAGAAACAGACAAAGGTCTAGAGATAAAACTCAATATGTCCTCACCACCTGTTTCACAATTTGAGTTAATATTTACTTCCAGGCTTCCCTGGTGGTGCAGTGGTTGAGAGTCCACCTGCCGATGCAGGGGACATGGGTTCGTGCCCCGGTCCGGGAAGATCCCACATGCCACGGAGCAGCTGGGCCCGTGAGCCATGGCCGCTGAGCCTGTGCGTCCGGAGCCTGTGCTCCGCAACGGGAGAGGCCACAACAGTGAGAGGCCTGCATACAGCAAAATATATATATATATATATATATATATTTACTTCCTATCTCAATGCCTGTTCTTCATTTCAGAACTCACACCTATAAAAATCACTAATAAGGCTTACAACGCAGCTTCCTGCTGAGAACTCATCTTCTCATCAACATATATAAGTATCATTCAAAAGACCTCTGAACAGACAACCGAAGTTTCTGCTTTAGAAGCAAATAGTTGCCATAAACAGAGCATTTTCAACCTAGAAAGTAAAATCCAGAAGACTTCAAAAGGGATCATGTTGCTGCTAACAATGAAAATTTAATTCTGTTCCTAAAATCTCTAAAGGAAAATCCAGAAATGGTGACCGTCTGTGTTTGCTTCTAACAGTCCAGATAAAAATACAAGTGGGTGCAAAAAGATTTGGAACCAAGAAGCCTAATCAAAAGATTTTCCTTAGGGCTTCCCTGGTGGCGCAGTGGTTGAGAATCTGCCTGCTAATGCAGGGCACACGGGTTCGAGCCCTGGTCTGGGAAGATCTCACATGCCGCGGGGCAACTAGGCCCGTGAGCCACAACTACTGAGCCTGCGCGTCTGGAGCCTGTGCTCCACAACAAGAGAGGCCGCGATAATGAGAGGCCCGCGTACCGCAAAAAAAAAAAAAAAAAAAAAAAGTATGTGAGATGGGCTTAAGAGTAAATCAAGGGTGGTGGGGTAAAGACAGAAAACTTACCCACTGTAAAGTTACATGAGATGAGTTGTAATCACCCTGACCTTTCATCACATGGATGCCTCTGACACCTTAGACTCTCCTTCGCTTGATCTGGCCAAGTAAATGTCACCAAGTTCAATGAGAGCAACAAATTCTTTATCTTAAGGGCAGAATCACCCTTAAGCAGAGTATGAAGCTGGTCTCCCCACCTGCCCGTCTCCCGTTCTGGGTCCTTGCCTACACTTCCTGTCTAGTCTCTACCTGGAGACCGATGCTCCGTGTCCTCCTCTGGCTCCTGTCAGTGCCCTCAGGGGGCTCAAAGCCCAACCTTTCTTGGCAATGCTCTGTGTCCCAAATCATTCTTTCCTCCACCTGCAAACCCCAGCAAAACCCCTCAAGGCAAACTCATGTACCAGAAACTGAAAGCAACATGATGGACTGAGGTGACCCAGGTTCTCTCCTGCTACAAATACATAAAATGACAGATAAAATGTGAACACAAAAGTTTCATTCATTGCTGAGCTCTAAAGAAAGGGCAGTCCCCAGCTACTGTACATAAAGAAGGGTGCCTCAGGGGTTCAAGGGGAGATGGACAGGGATTTAGGCTCTAGGGTCTGGGAGCTAGGATTTTTTTTTTAACATCTTTATTGGAGTATAATTGCTTTACAATGGTGTGTTAGTTTCTGCTTTATAACAATGTGAATTAGCTATACATATATATATATATATCCCCTCCCTCTTGTGTCTCCCTCCCACCCTCCCTATCCCATCCCTCTAGGTGGTCCCAAAGCACCAAGCTGATCTCCCTGTGCTATGCAGCTGCTCCCCACTAGCTATCGGTTTTATATTTGGTAGTGTCCACACAGTGGAGGGCTGGAACCAAGACCACAGCATAAACCTGGAACCATTTCAGGGCTTCCAGATCTCTGACAAGTGGACTTTAACACCAGGAACAAGACTAGGAAGCAGCAAGGAAGCTTGGCATCTCCCTGGGGTCCTTGAGAAATCACAATTCCTACCACATACTATGCAAAAGGCTGTAAGATCTAAAGTTGTACTATCCAAGTACTGAAGAAACCTCCAGCCAAGAAACTAATCATAAAACTGGTCCCAAATCAGGAAAATTCCCATGGTCTTAGCAGAAGAAAATGCACTCTGAAGGGATGCTGCCTCAATCCTAGGCACACAGGACTGTCTTAGCAAAACGAACGAGCTTCCTGTGGAAGATTAGCTCACTGTCAAAATTTGCAGATGAAGTGCAGAAACTAACCACCATGAGGGAGAGTCAGTCAACACAACAAAGAGAATCAGCACTCCCAAGGGCAGGAGATGATAGAACACTTTTTAAAGTGATCACTGAAAAGTGCATTCAAATGATTAGAGAAATAAAAGAGAATAGAAAGGAACAGTACAAATAAAAACTAGCAGGTTTGGAAAAGGGTCAAATAAAACTTCTAGAAATGAAAAACATTGTCATTAAAGTTAAAAACTCAGTGGACAAGATTAAATACCAAATAGATTAAACAGATTATCCTAGTTGAAGAGAGTATTCTGTGATCCGGCAGATAGAGCTAAGGAAATCACCACAATGCAAGACAAAGTAAAAATCATGAGAGATCAAATCCATCTGGCCAAATTCTAACAAAGCAAGTTGAATATTTTTCCATAAAATGGTTACAAATCATGAAAGTATGTAATGTTTACTCTCAAAGGATTATTTATATTTCTTTTAAAAATTTTATTGTTCCAAGTGACTAGATTTTTAGCAGTAACAATTTAGAGAATATTAATTCCCTAACCGATTTAATTACATGCCATCTTCCAGGTATTTACTTGATGAACCTTAGTGTAAGATCTGTCTTAGTTAATGATGAAAAGTCTCAAGTTGGTAAATGGAAGAAAGCCAGCTTTTGTTTTTTTGGTTGCTTTGTTTGCTTTTAAGTAACTCCTGTCTTTCCTATATGCATATATATGCTTCCTGTTGCTTTGCTTCATAGAGCACATATAATGAAGAGAAATTGCTGTGAAATGAGTCCCACTTTCTCAGTAATTTTCATTATAAAATCAGAAGTGTATATCTGTAGGAAAAGGTAACCCCAAAAGAGATTAAAACATCCTGTGAAACAGTTTATTGAGGATCAGGTTGGTCTTAATATACATAAAGGGAGTCAACTACAGTCATGTTTTGAAGAATCCCAAGAAAAATATTTTCCAGCCAGTGCCTACTACCTGGGATTCCACTAAAATAATCTCAGCAAATGCCAAACGACAAGACATTATTATTTTTAACTTGGTGCAACTGAGCTTCTTGTCGTCTTTTCAACAGGTGATTTTACTGGGAAGGGGGAGAAACAAGAGATGGTTGGAGGGCTCTAGTCACCTAAAGATGAGGTACTCTAAACTGAAGATGCATGTGCTAAAGAAGGGAAACAGATACTGAAAGAGAGGAAGGAGAACTCCAAACTTTCCAAATAAAGCTCCATTCAGTCTCTCTAAATACACGCTGTGCTCTCTTTAATTCAAGTAAGGACTGGTTATGGGTCATTATCACACACAAAAGGAAAGTGGTTTAAAGGAGTGCTGTTTGGAACGTAGGTACAGCAATGGGCTCTGAAGCCAGAGTGACCTGTTTTGAAACTCAGCTAAGTCCCTTAATAGCTGTGTGATCTTCAGTCTGTTCTTCAACCTTTCTTCAGCTCAGTTTCTGCACTGGCAAGTTGGAAATGAAATGCCTTCACAGTTGTTGTGGGTATTCAATGAAAATGTGTTGAAAAGCACTTAGTAGAACACCAGCACTAAGTAGCTGCTCAAAAAATTTAGCCATCCTCGTTACTGCAAGACATGGCATGATGTAGTTCCAGGGAGCCGGGCTTTGGATACAAACCTGGACCCCTTCACTTACCAGATCCAGGACTTCACACACGAGTTACATGGTTTGAACCTCTTCAAGTCTCGGGTTCCTTATCCATAAAACTGAGATAGTAGCTGCCTTGTGGCACTGTTATGAAAATTAAATTATACCGCATGCATAGAGAATTTAGTATGGTGCCTGGCACATAGAAGTCCTTAATCAGTGGTAGGCACAATTTGCTAAAACCAGTTTAAGTGGCAGGGGATGTGTGATTAAGCAAAGGTCACTATATGACCTTTGGAATATTAAGACACTAAGAGGCAAATTTTAATCCATAATTCCCTTGAGGGCAGAAACATCTGTCTACTATATGCCTGGTCCTCTATATATTGAGGGCTAGCCCATACAAAAAGATGTGCTGGGGCTTCCCTGGTGGCGCAGTGGTTGAGAGTCCACCTGCCGATGCAGGGGACATGGGTTCGTGCCCCAGTCCGGGAAGATCCCACATGCCGCCGAGCGGCTGGGCCCGTGAGCCATGGCCGCTGAGCCTGCGTGTCCGGAGCCTGTGCTCCACAACGGGAGAGGCCACAACAGTGAGAGGCCCGTGTACCACAAAAAAAAAAGATGTGCTGATCCACCTCACATAAAAAACACAACAAATTAAAATGACTATAAACATTTTCAAAATATGAACCTCTGCATAGGTGTTAAATTAAAATGGGAGCTCAATAGGGAATAGCTAGTAAGATGTTCGAAAATATAATGCATCTGTCTTCACGTTATGCCAATTAACCTAATGCCCTTACTCCTTTAAAACTGTAACTGCCAATGACCAATGTGCCATCCAGTGAAAAGCTTTAGTTTCTTTTTTGCGTTTAATCATTTTAGGCATTTGTTTTCAGAAATTAAATAGAAAGATGTAAAATGAGGTGACCGTAATCTCGAAGGTTCCTTCTACTTTGATTTCTGTTATTCTCATTCAATATATTAAAACTCAATCCTACAATAGACCATTCATTCTGAAATGACTCACTTAAGAATACTGGGTGATTCCCTGAACAAAGGAATTAGCAGAGTGAAAGGCTCTGCTTTATGATTCTATTTAAAAGAAGGTTAATGTGAGCTGATTGCTTTCAATGCCTCCGTAATTAAAAATATACTACAATCATAGCTTCTTGGAGATGGGTTAGAAACCTATTTAACTACTATAAATTACTAAAATTCTACTTAGGGATCTTATGGTTTGAGTTCCGTGGAGGAAGACAATTCTCTATTCACTACGGTACCTTTTTAAAAATTTATTCCATTAAGAAGTTCAATACAGCTTCTCTTGTAAAATTTTCAAATAGTAAAGCCCTAACTTTGCTCACAGCTGTGCTCCTATAATATACAGTAATAGAGCCTTTCCTGAATGAATAAGTTCAGAAGTTTCAAGATAAGGAGTGGATGTGTGAGTTACAAAATGCCTGTACTTTAAGTATCTATCTCCATGACCCTGTGCGTATTTTATCCAAACCTAAATAAACCCAACCAAAAGTGTTCAATTAAAAAACAAAAATATTAAGGGATGGAGAGTGAGGACAGACTTCATTGAAAGGACTGCCAGTTATTTGGAGAACCACATTCCTCAGGAATATTGTACACTTAGCCCAGTGCTTGGAGATAGACTCAGACTTGCTGAGTGAGTGATTCTGCTCCCTCCCTGATCCCGTTTCCCCTCAATATTACATTTAAGCTGCAATATTATTTGAATTGTAATTTTAAGAGTTAAAGCTCTTTTTTTTCTGTTTCTGAATGAGATCACTAATAATAGTCTAACAGGATGAAATATGTTACATAGGGAGGAAAAATTACTTTTACTCTGCCCTCTGCCAACGAAAACATTGTCACTTGCCATCTGGTTCCAGAGGAATGACGTCACTAGCCACTGCCGTCACTGACCTTCAACACACCCTGAAAGGAGTTCAGGGTGGAGATGAGGAATGAGGCAGGCACTCTGTGCTCTGGGAAAAACTGGCAGAAGAGGCCTTCAGATAGTTAGATATTTTCAGGAGAAGACTTCATGAGCTCAATTTCTTGCATCTCCTTATATCTAGAAAAGCACTAAAATCATTAACAGAGACATCTGCTCCTTGCGACTAGGAGCAAGCCTCTGCCAAAATGTGTGCTTGCCCACACGTACCCCCTTCACTAAAATCGATGTAATACTGACCTTCCCCCCTACCTCTTCAGAACAGTTCCTCAGAGCTATCTGTGAGGCCATATCCCAGGCTACAGTCCTCATTTTGCCCCCAATAAAACTTAATTCACAACTCTCACACTGTGCTTTTTTTATTTCAGTCAACACCTCTCATGTTTAGTGACTGGGGTTTGTGAATCAAACTGACAAAAAATTAACAGGGGAAAAGGTTTATTCACATGCACATGGAGGCTTCACAGAAAAGAAGTGAAAACCCAAAAAAGGTGGCTAGGACTGGGGGCTTATATACCATTTTAACAAAGGGTGATACACTGTAGAAAAGTGAGTAGACTAAGGGGCTTCTAGGGGTGGTAAATTGCTGGATGGTAAATATGTGGGCGAAACTAATGGAAGATAAGGGTTATTTTGGTGAGGTTTGTTTATACAGTCTTAAGTCACTGCCATCTCCAGTGGTAAGAGCCTTCCCCGGTGATTAAGAGTTGTTCTCTTCCTGGTATGGGAGGGGGACACAACTTTACAAATGAAATTTTATGCTCTGCTTTTAGGCAGAAAGGGAGAGGAAGGAGAGTTCCTCTGATGTCTGCTGTTTCCCAGTGGTCTTCAGCTCAAAATAAGTCTTATGCCAAAATGGCATGTATTGGGGCAGCACACTCACTTTAAAAACAACCGTGTAGCAATAAGTGAAGATAGTAGTGGCTTCATTCATTAGCCACTGGTCTGTGCTTTAAGGCAAGTGTCATTTGAGAGGCTTAATTAGCAGGCTCAAGTCCTTTGTGATTCGCTAGGTTTTGACCCCAGTTCCTGGCAGCCTTCCTCTCCCATCCTCTTGACTTCATCTGATAATCTCTCACCTGAGGGAGTAAGGGGTGGGGGGGTGCGATGAGTGGTGAAAGATACCCACTGGCAAAAAGAACCTCCAGGCAAGTTGGAATCCACTGAGTTAGAGGTGAGTGTAAACAGGTAACCAAGAGGAAAGAGGCCAATATCAGATTGTCAAGTGCAGGTTACAGGGCCAAAGGAAAAGAGAACAAGGCCAAAGGTCAACAGAGAGTGGACTGAGTCACAGGCCCTTGTCTGCTGCCAGTATTGATGGCTGACTAAGGTATAAGTGGCCCCACTGTGCTTAAAAGACAAGGACCAAATGAACCCCACAGAGCTAACAGGTTTGCAAATACTATACACTCCCTCCTTATGGCAATAAAAAATGTGTTCTGAATATTCATATATTCTATGCATTAAATTTTTAAAGGCATGTTGTGCCTTCTAGTGCTACAAGGCAAAAGTTATTGGTGGTACAATTATAACACACACAATATGCACACACAGATACATATAAAATATGTGAACAATTCTTTAAAAAGACTGCTTTAGAGGGCTTCCCTGGTGGCGCAGTGGTTGAGAGTCCGCCTGCCGATGCAGGGGACACGCCGGCCGGGAAGATTCCACATGCTGTGGAGCGGCTGGGCCCGTGAGCCATGGCCGCTGGGCCTGCGCGTCCGGAGCCTGTGCTCCGCAACTGGAGAGACCACAAGAGTGACAGGCCCGCGTACCGCAAAAAAAAAAACTTCTTTAGAATGGAAATAATACAAATTATTCTGCAAAATGTCATTCTCCAACTTACATTCCAATCCTTACACCTATCCTATTAATTCAGCACTAAAAAAAAAAAAAAGAAAATATAAATCATACCCCTAAAGCCCTACTATACCAGACATCAAATTACATGGCATGATGATGCATAATTATGGCACTTTCAAACAGCATTTGAGAGTGTGTCACAAGTGATGAAAAATGTAATTTATTTCTACTGACAGATATTAATTGCTCTGTGTTAGAAAATGTTTGAACCATTACTGATAAGCAAAAATGGTAACATAAATGCCTCAAAAACAACGGCAAGGGAAGAGGTATAGTTCTAATCATAAAAACTCCCATAGCATAAGGAAAGGCAATTTCTCAAAGAGGACATCTATTATTAAAATTTGTAAGTCGTTGCCATGACACAGTAGGAAGAGGCTCAAATGTGAAGTCACTTCCAGCAGGTCTAAAGTGTTATTAATCTCTTATATAGCACTGGCTAATTGGGGTTTAGGATTTTGCCGTTTCCTCAGCAAATTGTCTTTGTTAAGGTGAAACTGGATGGTTGCAGGGGAGCTTTCAGAACGAACAGGAGCGTATGTACAGAACAGATTATTCCTTTAAAATTGAAACCGAAATGGTCACAAATGAATTTCACTTGCGGTTTAGCAGGGCCGTGCTTTTCCCCTGTTACTACTAGGGCTACTATTACTGTTCGTTGATTTCAGTCTGTTACTTTAGAGATTATGAAATTGGGGCAGCAATGTTAGGTGATGCTGGCTTCCATAGCTTGTGTGGCAAACAGAAGTCATCAGAAATCTCATGAAACTCTGCTATCTTCAAGAGAATTCTAGGTGAGCTCCTTCGGTCTGCCAACTCCATTGCCGCCCAAAACCTATGTCAACAACCACACCCTTTTCATTATTAGAGTCTGTCTAATCTAATCCACACCTGTATAGCATTGCTTCCAACTCTCTGGTGTTGGGCACCATTCTGACACCTTGTGTCTAAATTCTGCCCCACATCCTTACATCTCTATTTCTGTCAATAGCACTGCTAGTCTCTTAAAATGCTAGGCGGGATTTGTTGAATTATCATTGAATCCACCTTAACCCATCCTCTAAGACTCCTGATTAATCTGTTACCACCTTGCTATGCACATTATCATCTCTAATCACATAATTTTTTCCAGGGCCTTTCCAGACTCCTTCCAGTCCCATCCTGTACACAGACATCAGATCATTCTCCCTAAAACACTACTTTCACCACATCAGAACACTGTGTGCATACTCATTCTCTCCAATGCTTTGCCTCTGTAGCTGCAGAATAATTTCTAAATGCATTAGCTTGACATGTAAGGCCCTTTATGATCTGACCTCAGCCTACCTCTATGGACCAGGCTACCATCACTTTGCTAACTAATATTGTTCCCTCTAGCTAGTGTGATCTGTGAAATATAAACACAGAGTAGTTAAGTTTTCTTGCCTCCGGATTTTCACTCTGGCAAATTCCCTGTGAACTCACATCCTTGTTTCCCATTTTTTTAAATTTCAGATCAAATTCCAGGTTCTCTGCAAAACCATCCCAGCCCATAATGACTGTCTTCTTCTCCCTACTGCACTCATGCAGTTTGTATTACATCCTTCCTTGTACTGTCCAATCTCTGTAAGTGGGGCGTCCTGATTCCAACCAGATCACAAGCCCCCAAGGGCATAGACTATGTCAAATATTTCCAGAATCCCATAACCTATGCTCAATGAATGCCTGCTGATAGAGCTGTCTGATCAACTTCTTTAACAAGTAGAATCCAAAGGAAAGGGAGAATGCCATGCTGGCCTACAGAGCAAAGCCACAGAACCAAAGGGATAAGGGACAATGACTGGAACCAGAATTTTAAGTAGAGGATAAGACAGAGCTGAATGAAACCATGTGGAAACATATACAAATTCAAACACAGCTAGACCAAAAGAGGAAGTCATGGTAAAAGCAAACAAGAGAGCAAGAGGATTTAATGGGCAAGAAAGTGGTAGAGTGGTGACCATTTTGCAGTGTATACAAGTACTGAATCATTATATTGTACACCTGAAACCGATACAATATTAGCTGTCAATTATATCTCAAAAAAAAAAATTTAATGAGCAAGAAAATAGAAAGCAGATCGTAAGGGTAGGATGAACCTGGAGCCATTCCAAAGCCAAAGTACAAAATTAAGAAATGTCACCTACCTGACAAATACAGGACATGGCTCTCAGCAGTGACAGCACAGAAACATTTCTCAAGGACCTCGGGAATTGTTACCAAGTTTGGCCCTATGCTGAGTCACTAAGCAAGTGTCAACAATCTAAAGAGATTGAAATTATTTAAGTATGTTCTTTGACCACAGTGGAATTAAGCTAGAAATCAAAAAAGATACTAGAAAATCCAAAAATTTACTGTTTTGCAATTAAGTAATACCATTTGAAATAACCCTGGGTCAAAGACAAAATGACCATGGAAATTTTTTAATATTTTCTATAAATAATGAAAATAAGACAAAGTAACACATGTTGGATACAGCAAAAGCTCTGCTTAGAGGGAAATTTATGATTTCACATGTATAGATTAGAAAAAGGACTGAAAATCAATGTTCTAAATAGCCATCTCAAGAACTTAGTAAAAGAATAAGTTAAACTCAAAGAAAGGTGAAGAAAGGAAATAACAAATATGAGGGCAGAAATTAAATGAAAAATAAACAACATATACCAGAGAAAAATCAACAGAGTCAAAATTAGTTATTTTAAAAGAACAGTAAACTTGAAGGACCATTAGCAAGACTGATTATGAACAAAGTTTACCAATATGGGGGAGTGATAAACAGTACATTAGTATAGATCCTACAGACGTTTTTTAAAGACGATATAAGAAATAACTTTATACCAATAAATTTCAAAATTTAAGTGAAATTAACTTTTAAAACGTAACTTACCAAAACTAACACCAGAAAAGATTAAGAAGCATAAATATCCCTAAAGCTATTAAAGAATTTTAAAATTCACATAAAGAAAATTCCAGGTCTAAGTAATTACAGCAATGAGATACAAAAAGGACAAAACATCGTAGACAATTTGTTTACTCCAAAAATACAGTTAGTTTGATATCCAAAAATCAATATAATTCACCACATTAGAAGAATAAAGGGGGAAAAAGCATAAATATCATTTCAACAGTTACAGAAAAGCACTTAATATGATTCGAAATCCATTCCAATTTTTAAAAAGTCTCAGCAAACAAAAAAGGAAACTTCTCTAATAAATAGAACCTCCTAAATCTGATAAAATGTATGAAAACTTAGACTAAACATCATTCTTAATGGTGAAATACTGAAGGCTTTCCCCTTGGGATTAAGAACAGAATAAAGTTGTCTGCTATCACTAATTCTATTCTATTTTGTACCAGAAGTATAAAAAAGTAAGGAAAAGGGCTATAACAGTGAAAAGAAAGAAATAAAACTGTCATTATTTGCAAGCAAAATGACACTGTATTTAGAAAATCCAAAATAAATCACAAAAACTATTTTAAGTGTTAGGGGAACCACTGACCAAAACCACTCACCCTGGCCAGGCAAAGACAGTAACAATTTGCATGAGTTATTTTATGACGGGAGATCCTGGTAAAGAACACGGAACTAACAAGCCACCGTCAAGCAGAATAATACAGGAAAGGTCAAAAGGAGAGAGGAGACACCAGTCCACATGTCCTACCAATCTCCCAGAATCCACCTTGCTGGAATCCATCTTGGCTGAGCGGTTCCGCTCGCCACCAGAAAGGACCCTGAGTCAGAATGATTGGCCAGAGACAACCCGGAAACTAATCCCATCACCATAAAACTTGAGACCACGAGCCACGTGGCAGAGCAGTCCTCCTGGGTTCCCTTACCCTCCTGCTCTCCACCCGGGGGCCCCTTCCCAATAAAGTCTCTTGCTTTGTAAGCACATGTGTCTCCTCAGACAATTCATTTCCAAGTGTTAGACAAGAGCCCACTCTTGGGTCCTGGAAGGGATCCCCCTTCCTGCAACCTAAGTAACAGTTAAATTTAATAGTGTTACAGAAAACAATGTCAAATATATAAAAATCAATTGTATTTCTAATAAATCAGCAACAAATAATTATTAAATTTAAAACAACAGTATTTATAACATCACCAAAAAAGCATAGAATACCTATGAATAAATCTAATAAGAGATATGCAAAATATATAAAACATAAGTGAGAAAAATTAAGAAAGACAAATAAATAGAGGGACATACCATGCTTATGTACTGACTCAATATTTTAAAAATTGGTCTATAGATTCAATTTGATCCCAATTAAAATCCCAGCAGGTGTTTTTGTGGAAATGGGGAAGTGGATTCTAAAATGTACAGACAGTCTTAAAGAAGGACAAAATAAGCTGAAAGCTTTATCTTAACTGATGTCAAGATTTATGATAAAACTAAAATAAAGACAGTGTTTCACGAGGATAATAGACCAATGGAACAGAATAGAGCAGGCATAACTGGATTCATACATAGATAAACATCGAATTTAAGACAGAGGAAAATGATGAAATTTTCAAGAAATGGTACAGCATCGACTAGATATCCACATGGAGAAAAACTAATCTTGACTCCTACCTCATACCATAGACAAAAATCAATTACAGACGGATTGTAGCTTCAATAGCAGAAAATAAAACAATGAAGCTTCCAAAAGAAAACATGAGCCAGAATTGAATTGAAATGTAGGGCACCTAGTTGGTGTTGGTGAATTGGAGAGATGGTGTGGAAGAGACACCACGTACTTGGTGTCAGGGAAAAAAACACAAAACAAAAAACCTCGCACAGATAATGTGCTATTTCTTGATCTGGCTGCTGGTTACGTGGGTCTACTCAATTTGTAAGATTCATCAAGATGTCAACTTACGATTTGAGCACTCTTCTATATATATGCTATGTGTCCATAAAAAGTTTTTTTTAAATGTGCCCAGTGTATACCAGTGTGTGTGTCTGTGTAGCCACTCACTCTTCTGGGAGACACTGGGATGCTCAAGGGAAGAAAAGGATTTCCAAAGATTCAGACATTTCTGCTGCTTGGAGCTTAGGAGAATAGAGTGAGTAGCCTGGGTCTGTGTATGAACAAGAGAGGGATTCATTAGGAGGCTGACTGAGCCTTTGTAAAATTTCGTTTGGTGGGAGGGTAAGGGGGGACTCAACTGATAGTTATGCCCCACCATTTAACGTGAGAAATTAGAAATGTAAATAATCTCTAATCCAAAGTGGCTTTTAAATCCTCTGTTAATGGAAAATCCAATATCATGCAGATAGCACTACACAAAGAATAATTTCGCATTATAAACTGAGTAAGATTCATCAACTCAGTTTGGTTTTAAGAGCCTCCATGTTTTAGTGGTATCTTCGTAAGGCTGTTAGCTTAGCAGCACAGTGCACCAATTCAGGGGCCATCCGACCACGCTGATTTTTTTAAATTAAATTATAACAAGAATTAATTTTTCAGTTTTCCCCACATAGAGCCATATATTGCACCTCGGCTTTAATACTGATTTATTAAGTCAAGTAAGCAGTCTTTTCCCTAACCTATTACCTCTCCTTGAATTTAAACAAAAATGTCTCCATTTACATGGATGTATATCTCCTTTGCCTGGGCACTGTAGCAGGCAGAGACCTTGTTAATCTCTAGGCCACTGGGAGATGTTTGGTTAGAAAATCTGTTTTAATCAAGCTAACTTTGATTAAGAAATATCATCATAAATAACTGCAATGCCTAAATTCAAATAAAAGCACAGCAAAAAAAAAAAAAAAAGGTCACACAGTGTTTGGAAAAATTCCGTCATTCTCTCATCACACTTTACAGGGAGCTAACTGCGTGTAAGGAAATGAGCCAGATGCTGGAGTCATGAAGATGAATAAGGCAATGATAAGGAGGAGTCCTGGCTCGCAAATTGTTCAGGGACCAGTGGAGAAGGGCGACGTAACACGCGCTATGGCAGCCCGAGAGAGGGAAGGCTCAATGCTGAGAGTGTCAGGACCAATTTGACAGAAGGGATGATGCCACTGTGAGTCTTAAAGAGAATAAAGTTGATGGGAACCGGGAGGGTATTCTAGGCACATACAAATGACGTGGCAACAGCTCATGCCATCAAGAAAACTCTCAAAAGTTCTGTACGCCCGACGTGCATGCAGGAGGCTGGTGGAAGATGAAGTTGGAAAGAAAGGCCATGAAAGTGAGAAGCTCCTGAAGGAGTTTCATTAGAAACAGTTTTGCGGTTTTAGGACATTGCTGGCACAGTTATGAAGGGCAGACTGGGAGGGCGCTCAGGAGACCTAATCTAGAAGGCTGCCGGGGTCTGCGTGAAACATACGGAGCTTAAATCAGGAATGACCAGGCGAGGAGGACCAGATTCAAGAGACTCTAAGAAGGTCAAACCTGTACAAATTAGTCCTGATTGAGTGTGGAGAATGAGGGACATGGAAAAGTCTAGGCTGACTCTAACGATGACAGGATTAAAATGATGGGAGAGGTAATGTGGAGGGGATTAGAAAGGAATGGGGCAGGGATGGGTCGTGTCCCGAACTTCCACGCCAGCTGGCAGAAGCCACAGACTCCCCCTCTGGCCCCCACCCACCAACACGCATCACTCCTGGGTTTCTGGCTCCATGGGACACTGAGACAAGGAATGAGTGAGGAAAACTAAGTATACAGAGGCAATTCAGAGTTTGGGGAATTTTTTTTAACATGTGCATGTAGGGTGCCTGTGAGAAATCAAGGTAGAAATTGCAAGTAGTCAGAAATAGGACCCTTAGTCTAAGAAAAGTGGTTGAACCTGGAAACAAATTCCATGTCCTGTCCGTAAGGATGCATTAAGGGCGTTTCCTAGCAAGGGATACATAATAATGAAAAATGAAAGTCCTTTGGTCACTTTAAGGAAAAGTCACAATTTTTGTTGTTTTTATGGGCAATGGCCTTTACTGTAAACTGTGATGTTCACTGCTCCCTAATTCCAGGTACTAAATAAAGTTCCTCATTTCTGACTTGGAGATCGTCTCAAACTAATTCCGATCTCCTTACATAGATATTGCTATTAACCACTAGCCTCTTCAGGCACTTTGTACTTTATAAAAGTGTTTTCACATTCATTTTCATTAATGTTCCATTATGATGAAAATGCTAAATAACCATAATCGTGCTTTTAAATTATAACCTAAGGGTGAACATGGGAATAAAGTCTAAAGAGAATTTGATGATTCTCTCAACTAATTTCTAAAAATTAAACAGCCAACCTGCCTCACAAATGAAAAATTGCCTTATATCCATCTACCTACTACAGAAACTTTTTATTCCTTTGTCCCTTCTGTCTGAGGCTTGCTCAGAAAATAAAAACCCCTGAGGGGTGAACTCATCCATCTAAATGCTATCGAGTGCTGTCGTAATTAGATCTGGAACTCTGTTTAAGTTAGCAAACGTTACCAAATTGAAAATGTAATAAATCTCAAACATGCGAGGATGGAAAGCACCAGAGAAAACATGGAGACCATTTGTTAGTAATGGTGCTTATTGGTTCCTTTTAAGTTTTTGTCCTGGGTGGCTAATCTTCTTGTCTCCTAGAATAATGACAGCCCACCCCATTCATTCCCAAATTAGATGAAATCATTGAGAACTTCGGTGCCAGTGAGGGGTAAAAGATGGTATTCTTTTATTTAATTGAGAAAAACAGTCATTGTTCCCTTTTGCTCCTAATACATTCCTGGGCTAGTCTGACATGGGAACTGTCTATGCATTCAATTGGATCTTTTTGGTAGTTTTACAGTTACAGAGGAATAGTCATTCATTTTCAGACTGCAAAATTTTCACCTCAAACGAAAAACAATTTTAGAATTCTGAACTATCATTTCCTTCGAATCTCTCACTAAGTACAGTTTAAATCAATTTTCTTGCTATGATTTTTTGGTGTTCAATTTCTCTACAGAATGACTCTGCCTCTGTTTTTGATCTGAGATGTTAATGCATTTTTACCTTTCCTGCTGCTGTGCACACAAGGTTTATAACACTGCACTAGGGACAATGTCTGGAGGAAGATCATTGCACTGATGTGAGTTCAGTGCCTTGCATTTGGCCTTAGCTTTTTGTTGTTGGTGGTGGTGGTGGCTTTTTTTGTCTTATAAATGAATTTATTTCTTAAATTTATATAACATCGCGGCCCTGTAGGTAGATTTTTTTTCTTATTTGTTATCTATTTTATACATATTAGTGTATATATGTCAATCCCAATCTCCCAGTTCATCCCACCACCACCACCACCCCCTCCCTTGCTTTCCCCCCCGTGGTGTCCATATGTTTGTTCTCTACATCTGTGTCTCTATTTCCGCCTTACAAACTGGTTCATCCGTACCATTTTTCTAGATTCCACATATATGTGTTAATATGGCCTTAGTTTTATATAAAATAGACATGGAATCACTCCAACACATTTAGGCAACTGTAGGCAACTGTAAAGTCTGATTAGAGAAAACTCTAATCATGGGGAAAACTCTAAACTTGGTGGCAAAGGACCCTGTTCACAGGCTGTGATACCTTGGAAAGAAATCGCTGTCATTTATTAAATGCCTTCTGGCTTGCTGAAGACTGCAAGACACTAAACCTTTCTGCACTTTGGTCTTTGGCTCTGTAAAATGGAAATTATGATTTCCATTTATGAATAATATGATTTCCACTTAGGAATAATACCTACTCCTCAGTGTTTGTTCCATGAAACACGTGAGGTAATTAGAGGTACAGGTGCTAACCAAAGGTTTTTCATTTCTACTTCTTCATGCTTCCTGTACTTGCTCTTTAACAGTCAGGTTTGGCCCTTCTCTTCTCAATCTGTGGGTCCTTCCTGGGCATCTTCTCCTTTACCTTGGCTTCAGCTCTCACCTATTGGCTGATGACCCCCAGATCTCCATCTGCAAGGGGAGTCTTTCCCTTTCCAGCTGATCCATGCACACCTCCACCAAATGCCAGGTAGGTCCCTCTAACTCACCGGGTACAGCCTTTCTCTCCTCCTGAACACATTCCCTGAGAGTTACTGACACCAACCATCCCCCTTGTTACCCAGGTCAAATACTCAGTGTCCCCTTGGATCCCACTGACTCTCTCCCACCTTCCCAGATGGTCTCAGGTCGTATTGCCTATCTCCTACGTACTTCTCAAATTTGTCCTCTCCTCTCTATCCCACTGCCAAAGGCTATCAAGTCCACCATCATTTCTCTCCTTGTCTACAACAGGCCTTCTAGATTCCCCTATTTCCAAGAAATCCTCCTCTGATGTCCTGCCCATAACCTCGTAGCCCAACCCAGAGGTCTAGGGCAGCTTCTCTGGACAGTTCCCATACACTCCCAGGCCTTCCTGCCTCAAGTTCCCGAGTCTCTGCCCTAGGCCTTTCTCTGGCCACAGAAGCTTCTTCAGCCTGAGTGTGGGACAGGCCAGAGTACTCAGTGAAACGTGGTTTTTATTATGGCATTTTAAAGGGAATGAAACCTTGCCCAACTTCACAGAAACAATTTGGTATTATCATCTACTTGTATAAATTAAGAATAAATGGATAGCTTTAAACCAACAAAGCTCAAAAGTACTCTATACATATTTTCTCTTTATCTTTATCCCCATTGTGATAGCATGCTGCATGGTGATTTGCAATAAAGATTATATCTTTTTTCAAGAACAACTAGGATAACTGAGAAGAATAAAAGTAGAGTTCATAGAAAAAATAGCCACAGTGTACAAAGGAGTCACAGCACGTTATATGAGTGGAGAAATACCTCTCCCCTGTCTGGTAGTACCAAGTAGTAGTAGTAATTCTGCCAGACACCGTATTAAACACATTTAAGCAGAAATGGCCTTGTTCTCGGGTACTGTGCTGCTACTTTCTAAATAGGCAAAATTGACATGGAGCCCCAGGAGATGACTTAGTACCAAGGAGGAACAAATTGTCAATGCTCACAACATAAACACATTTGGTATTTATGCGCAGTCATGGAAATGGAGAAGGAAATTTTTCTTCTTCCTCGAGGAAAATGTCTTGATAAAGATATAATTACAATTACCCGAAGTAAATGTGTAAGTGCTAAGCTATTAGTATACAAGAGAGAAAATGGAGTTGCCCCACCGATTAGCAAAGTGTGGTACATAGTAAGTGCTCAGTAAATGTTTATTGAAGAAATGAAAGTGGTGTTCTAGAAAAGGGGGTGGGTTCATAAGTCTAAGGGAAGGGGAAGGAAATTCAGACGCAGTGACGGGCTTGGGATGCAAGAGCTTAAGTCCTAGGATATTCAAATAACTATTAAAAAATGGGATTTGGCCATTTGATAAATAAACTAAAGGTCAACCTCAAAAATATCCACCTTCTTCAAGGTTCCCAACCCCTGAAAAAAGCAGGTTTGGTTGCTGAAGACTCATCCCAGCCTGGTATATACTAAAGACTCATTATTATACCACATTGCGGAAGAGGAAAATCTCCTTGCTAGTAATATAACTCCTACCACCTACAAAACAAAAAGCTCAAATCAACCATTCTCATTTACAAAGAGAATATGAAATCCTGAAAAATGGAACAGGGAAAAACGGAACTCCTCAAAATCTCTCAGATAAGCTTCAGCATGGACTGTGATATGTCAACACTCTTCACTAAAGGAAGACAGGTTGAAGCACTTACACACGAAAGCCTCCGTCCCCTGGACTCCTGGCATCAGTGCCCTACAATTGCATGAGGGTGTCACCTCTTAGCCAGTGTAGGCCAGCATGGCAATTTCTAGAAATCATTAGCCATTGATACACCCTTTGACTCTGGGAATACTGGTTTCTCCTCTTTTTCCCCCTCTTGTAAAACTAGGGAAATGCTGTTTACCTAATTCTGAGGATTTGTAGATGAGGCCTATAAAATATCAGATTAAAATCCATAGTTGAGATGTTCTAAAGCATCTAAAGTATCAGAATCGTACCATTACCCAGTGTTTGGAATTTGTCACCCTTAATTTCAATTGTCACCACAAATGTAGGTATAATGGACCTACACACACACACACACACACACACACACACACACACACTCAACACTGAGTGCTACTCTGAGCAGGATACTCTGCTGGGTGCTTGTCTGTGTATCACGTGTGAATAATGGCCGAGGAGCTGCTGATAGTCTAATGGACCAAGTCCCCATCCTGGTTTTATTTCACCACAGGACTGGCAATAGGAAGAGGAAGTTGGGGAGGGGGGAAGGGTAGTAAATTCCACGACTACTTCTTCCTGTCACACTGTCACCTCCCACCATCAGCATCTCACAGACATTCCTGATATCAGACCCCTCCCAAACCAAGTCTAGGTCTGGGCCCTACTTCAGAACCTATGATGAAACACCCGGCCGGGGTAACCCAATTTTACTTTCTCCCTGAAAAGTAGAAGAACTACACTTCAGAAACTCCCCATTGGTTTGGATCCACATTTCTCTATGATAAGGTACAGAGAAGTTCAGAGCTAACTTCAGAGGCAGCGGAATCAAGGGAATGCCGTGAAATTTGTCTGGGTCCTTGATGGGCACGGAAGGAGAGAGGAGCTACTTAGAAGTAATAGGCAGCATCTATGAAAAGGGAGTTTGGCAAGCCAAAGCCTCAAGCCAGGGGAAAAAAATCAAGATGAGACACTCCATACATCATTCTCTTTCAGAGGATCAACTGCTACAAGAACCTCAGTCTGGACCTCAGTGTCCCCACCCCTATAATTCCAGGTCCAGCCCCTCAACCTCTGCCTTTCTCCTCAGACCCAAACCCCATGGGATCCCCAACCTCAAGACTCTGGCCGACACCAAGAATTTGACCTGGGGCAGCTCTGCATCCCTGGGCACCAGGGTAACGCGAGTTCCTGGCATTCAATATGGAACTTCTAGCTCATTTCCCACCAGGAACATTACGGTACGCTGCTACCTCCATGGCGCCACGAGTACAAAGCCAGAATTAAGACACATTATGGGTTAGATAGAACTGTACGGGCTACTTGTACGGAAAATGTGATGCAATTACCAAAATACCTACTTAAAACAAATTTCTGCAGTAAAATCTTCCAAAGGTTTGGAAATACCTACACAATTCAACAGCTCACAAACTTCTCCTTCTGAAAACAAAGAGTATCTTCACATCCCAACCCTCAGCTACATGAAAAATAGCCCCCAAGAGAAGTTTACTGCCTCAACCTGACATCAGCTGGAAAAGAATGCCTTTCTCACAGTGCTGCTCCATCCAATGTACAAAGTGTGTGAGAGGGCAGGATATGAACAGAATCTTTTCTAGAAAGGGCTAGGTTCTTACTCCTCTCAAACTGAGATAAACATCTTACTGGTATTCAGCCAGCCTCTAATTTCTCAATATCCCAGCTGAAAGTGAGAGTATATACAGGCATACCTCATTTTATCGTGCTTTGCAGATACTGCACTTTTTACAGATTGAAGGTCAGTGGCAACCCTACGTTGTCAGACGATGGTTAGCATTTTTCGACAATAAAGTATTTTTTAATTAAGGCATATACACTGGATTTTTTTAGACATAATGGTATTGCACCCTTAGCAGACCACAGTATAATGTAAACATAACTTTTATATGCACTGAGAAATCAAAATATTTGTGTGACTTGCTTTATTGTGTTATTTGCGTCATTGTGGTAGTCTGGAACAAAACCCACAATTGCTCCAAAGTATGCCTGTATTCCTAAACTAATTTTTTTTGTTTGTTTGTTTGTTTGTTTTGCGGTATGCAGGCCTCTCACTGTTGTGGCCTCTCCCGTTGCGGAGCACAGGCTCCGGACGCACAGGCTCAGTGGCCATGGCTCACAGGCCCAGCCGCTCCGCGGCATGTGGGATCTTCCCAGACCGGGGCACGAACCTGTGTCCCCTGCATCGGCAGGCGGACTCTCAACCACTGCGCCACCAGGGAAGCCCCTAAACTAATTTTTATTACTAGAATTTGAATAGCACAATAAAACTTCAAGGGATTACTAAGACCCCTGCTTTGTGAAGTCATCTTGGTGCCTTCTTACATACTTTCCTCCGTACAGGACATCCTTAGTGGGTGAGACTTGGGAGAGCACATTTGGAAAACACGCTTCCTGTTTTTATCTTGAGTCTCTTGGGACTGCGAGAACCGTGCAAGTGCCTGAGCTGGCTCATCAGCTGAACCAAAGAAGCTCAAGTTTCCATGTCCCCTGATCTGACTCTGAGGATGGACTGCACTAATGCTTCATGCTTGGGGCGACGCAGCAAACCATGTGCAGCTTGTAGCCATTAGAAAAATTCAAGAGCATGACTGCCCAAGGGCAGTCACCCAGCAAGGTCATAATATTCAGACACCCATTCCCGGCACTGCATCTGCTCCCTATCATTAATCAGGAGTCTAAACATCACACGTTCCTTGGAAACAATCAGTGAACGATACTGGGAGCAAGCTAGGAACTGCATCAAGGGTACTAATCCGTGTGTGCACACGTGCACGCCCACACATGGAAACAGAAGGAGAATCACATCCTTCAAAATAAAACAAGTCTTGGGAATTCACTGGCAGTCCAGTGGTTAGGACTCTGCCCTTTCACTGCAAGGGGCACAGGTTTGAAGAGAAAACAGGTCTTGTTTTTGCTTACATTTTAATACTCTGCTTTTAAAAAGTATTTATAATTATCAATACCGCATAAACCATAGCGATAACAGACCGGGATATTTTCTCTACAGATTTCCCAATATTCTAAGGAGCCCTAAACCCACTATACTTCCTGTGTTCCAACAACTTCCTGTGTTTTAAAAAGTATTTATAATTATCAATACCGCATAAACCATAGCGATAACAGACCGGGATATTTTCTCTACAGATTTCCCAATATTCTAAGGAGCCCTAAACCCACTATACTTCCTGTGTTCCAAGGGGTCTAAAAAACACTAATTTTTTTTCATGTAAAAAATTATTAAAAATATCAACGAATACAATCAATCCCAAAACACTATACAATATTTCAAAGCAATCATCATTACAGCTTTGCTCAGAGAGGAGAGAATAGCTAGGTAACAGCCTCTAAAACCTATCTCAAGGCACCACTCAGGTGGAAAGTGCAAAGAAAACATACGCTGGTCACTTAAGCTGGCATTTAAATGCAGCACTAAAAATGCATTTCACGCCCAACTTCATCAATCACCAACCAATCTTACTTTGCATCTTGGCTACCAAAAGAAAATGGGATTTGTTTCCCTGAAGAAATATGTCACTGCTCTGCTTGAATTATTAAGCTTTATTATTACAGAGAGAAACTGAGTCGGAAAAAAAGAAGAAACAAGAAAAAGAAATAAAATTAGACCCAGGTTGCCATCTACAGACTGTTATCAGCACTGCTCACTCATGAAGCATTAGATATCAGAGTATCAGTAAATATCAGCAGTAAAATAAAAGGATAAATGTATGACTACAATCGTAATGATAAAAATCAAGATAGCCTACAAAGTCTCCTTTTTTCTAATTAACGTGAGAACACTGATCAAAAATTTGCACAATTTAACATACGCTAGAAAGGAATCATCGATATGCATCCTAACTCTTAAAATTTAACACTTAGAAATAAAATTGAATAGATTACTTAATTCAAAATTTTAAATATTTTTAAGCAGCAAAGACTGTTTCATCTCTATAATCAAATTCTTCCATTTTTTATGCCATATTTGTATGTATTGAGAAATGATTACCACAGTAAGTCTAGTCAACATCTGTCCCCACACATGGTTACAAAACGCTTTTTCTTGTAATAACTTTTAAGCTCTACTCTCAGCAACTTTCAAATGTGCAATACAGTATTAAATTCTTGCACTTTTGATTCACTGACTCACCATACACCTTCCCTTTCATTTTGCTTCAAGTCCTTATTGCTTTTCCCTTTCTAAGGAATAAGAGCCCTCTGGAGGCATGAATGTCCAAAATCGCGCACTTGGTTCTAATTACTAAAACAGATGTCATTAAAGCAAAAAGCAACTGCAATAATAAATGAATATGGAGGCTAAAGGAGTAATAAAAAAGAGAGAGAGATAAAGACAGACACTTTTGATAACATAACATAGAAAATTTCTATACCCAAAGACATCTGGAGGGAGATCTGATAAGGAGAAATAGCTCAATTTTCAAAAGTAGGGATTTAAGCTAATAAACTTATCAAGTGATGATTTAATCTCATAAACTACACAAAATCTTTTTTTCATTTTCCCTGGGAAAACTGTTTTTGGAAGCCAAGATTCATTTTCCAGGTCATATGTTCTCTCCATCAAGATGAAAAGATACAAAATGCTTCGTCTAAACTCTTATATATGCTTCTAGATCTGTGGTATAAGCCTCTTACTGGGGAAAAAAAGAAAATTCCCCAAACCTTCATGTGAAAGACAGCAGCCGTAGTTCTATGTTAACATTGAGATACAGCAGTGAAAAACCTATCATCTGCACATTATAAAACTAGATTGCAAAATGTACACTTAACATGGACAATTAAAACAACTGCAGGATTCTCTAAAGACACAGTAAGAACAGCTGAGGGCTTCTACCCTTTCTTAGCACTTTAAAAATGTGACTTGTTTCCGTGGTCAACCTGTTTTTGTTACTTTGACCCCCACAGATACAACTATTGTTGGAAACTATTTGTGAATTTCTATAAAAACAAAAACACTGATGGGGGGGTGGGATGAATTGGGAGATTGCAATTGACATACATACACTATTATGTATAAAATAGATAACCAATAAGAACCTGCTGTATAAAAAATAAAATAAAATTCAAAAAGAAATAGAGAAAAAAAGTAAGTAAAAAGTGGATATATGTATAACTGATAAACTTTGCTGTACAGCAGAAACTAATGCAACATTGTAAATCAACTATACTCTAATAAAAATTTTTTAAAAAACACTGATAATTCAACTTTTTAATAAAGTTTACTTTCCTGTGAAACACGGAAATGCTGATTCAGCCTCTTGTGTTCCCAAGTTTCCACGAATGAAATCACCTGAAGAGATGATGGTCCCCTTTCTTTTGAGGGACAACTACTGAATCTCACTAAAGACTTTCAAAAAATATATTGGAAGTAGGAGTTGGTATTTTCATAAGCTAGTAAGAGCCTTGCAGAAAATAAAAAAGTAGCACTTTATAAGAGCCTTTAATCAAAAATAATTCATGAAGAGTTTAACATGAGTCCTGTTTCTTAGTGGGTTTTAAAGTATTACAGAGACTTATCTATTTTGTAACTTCCATCATTCATCCATCAATATTTATTAAGCGTCTCATCTGTCAGACCTGTGCTAATTGTTGGGGACTGAAAACAAAAAAAACAGTAAGACATAGCTCACGGCCTTGGGAGTTTCACAATCTAGTATATACTGATTAAAATAAACCCTCTATTCTTTTTTTTTAATATTTATTTATTTATTTGGCTGCACTGGGTCTTCGTTGTGGCATGCGGGACCTAGTTCCCTGACCAGGAATCAAACCCAGGTCTCCTGCATTGGGAACGCTGAGTCTTAACCACTGGACCACCAGGTTAGTCTCAACCCTCTATTATTTTTAATGCTCATGGCATGGCATGCTTTTCCAGGCTAGCTTTTTCCTTTGGTGCCTACCATTCAACAAGCATTCAATAAACATCCTTTGACTGCATTTTACTGGCCTCCCTGTTTCAGAGTCACCAGAAAGGATTGCACAGACTTAAAGGCAAAAGCAAAACTTTGAAGATAAGTCTTAATATGAGCCCACATGTTGAAGAATGCTAACGGGGCTAAAAGAAGTTAAGTGACTTGCCCGAAGTCGAGAGCAGAACTGGGACAAGAATCTAGGATTCTCAACTTCCAGCTAATCTCCACCATTTAAATCTCTGAAGATTTTAAAACCCCTCCACTTTCCTCTCTATGGAATTGGCTCCTTCCATTTCACCTGTTCTTTTAACTTAGTCTTACACATTTTTCTTCTGAAACTTTAATCATCTGAGCAGCGTCTTCTAAACACTCACACAAGTTCATGGTGTCTCCTCAGCTGTGAAGCCCACTTGAGCTGTAATTCTAATGTGACACTTCATGTGGACTTTGAAGTGAGCTGGAGCTCCCAGCTGGAAGCCAAGCTCTGGCCATGAATCTGAAACTTGATCCCATTCATCCTTTTCCAGGGCAGCCTGGCATGTCTTCCAGTGGGGGTAAGTGGATCCCAGGGGGAGGGAGAAGCGTCACTCCTCCAGCCTTGTCCCAGCCAGCCCCCGGCCCACAGCATCACTCCACCCTCGTGCGCTCGCCCCACTGAGACCATGCTCCGAGTGAAGCCGAAAAGAGCTTGTCTTCACAAAAAACTAACATGAAAAGTTCACAATTCTTTTGGCACTCATCCTTAGTTTATCACACTT
Organism: Lagenorhynchus albirostris; assembly: GCF_949774975.1. Classification (NCBI taxonomy): domain Eukaryota; kingdom Metazoa; phylum Chordata; class Mammalia; order Artiodactyla; family Delphinidae; genus Lagenorhynchus; species Lagenorhynchus albirostris. The sequence goes on along the minus strand of NC_083104.1, from coordinate 85,296,328 downwards.
TTATCTTGAAATCTTGTACAAAATGTTTTAAATTATTTTATACCATCTCTCGCCTGGTCATGCAAGACACGTAACTAACTTGGTACATATTGTTTATTGGTAAAGTTGTATGTGTGTGTGTTCTCTTGGATATCAGTAAAATTGGTGAAATATCTTTTTGGAAAAAGTGATCTGTGACTAAAAGCAATTCGTAATGAATGTGAACAAGGGTTGTATACACACAAATAAGAGAGATCAACAGTGGTTGGCAAAAATGTTAATCGAGCCCTTTTAGCTGGAACACAGGATGGTAAAAGTTACCTTTTCCAATACGACCACTCAAGACATATTTTACCTCAAAATACGTGTCCTTGGGACTTCCCTGGTGGTGCAGTGGTTAAAAATCCGCCTGCCAATGCAGGGGACACAGGTTCGATCCCTGATCCAGGAATATCCCACATGCTGCGGAGCAACTAAACCCATGCACCACAACTACTGAGCCTGTGCTCTAGAGCCCACAAGCCACAACTACTGAGCCCATATGCCACAACTACTGAAGACTGTGCGCCTAGAGCCCGTGCTCTACAACAAGAGAAGCCACTGCAATGAGAAGCCCACGCACCGCAACGAAGAGGAGCCCCCGCTCGCCGCAACTAGAGAAAGTCCATGCGCAGCAACAAAGACCCAAAGCAGCCAAAAAAATTTTTTTTGATAAAAAATTTAAAAAGCACATGTCCTCGTAGCAGAATCTCTAATTACAAATAGAAATTAAGCATGAAAAACAGCAGCATCTCTCATACGCAGAAAGTCTTCTTTGAAAACTCTCATATAGGACAATAAGGAGTCTTTTCTGTAGGCCCAGGAAAACAAATGGATCTATTTACAAATTAAAATTGTATCACAGCCTTAAGATAATGATAATCAATAATAACAATATAATAATAATAACAGCAAACTTACCACTGTTTGGAATTGTTTGCGGCGAACTCTTTAACTTTACACTCTGTTTCCCTTTCGTGGGTTTTTCTGAATTCACATCTTTTTTCCCTTTCCTCTTTGGAGGCTGAGGAGATGAGTTGTCGCTGGATCCGACTGTTGACTTAGATTGGCGATCATTTCCCTACATGGCAAAAGATTAGACCCTCACTATTGGCTGATGAACTCCCTAAGCGATTAGTATTCAGTACAAGTCACTAACTAGTGGTAAAAAGGGCAGGGGCGGGAGAAATGGGGGTATTGTACTGATTCTGCTGCTGTCCACTACCTACATTAACTCTTCTTGGTGACAGAGGAAGGGTCTATCAGAGGAAGGAGAATAAAAATAATAGCACTTGACAATTGTTGAGTACTTAATTGTACCAAGTGTTCTATGAAATTGTCTCACTCAGTCCTCATAACCTGAGAGACAGGTACTGTTATCACCCCATTATATACACAAGCAAATGAGGCTTAGTGGTTAAGCCTGCCCAAGGTCAGCCAGCCAGCAAGGAGCAGAGCGGGTCCGCTGTCTTAACCTTCCTCTCCCTCCTGCACCTTTCAGAAGAATCAGCAGCCAGCTATTGGATGAGGAATAATGACAAACCCGTTTGATCAGTTAATCTAGAAATACCTTCTTAACTGGTGGTCACTGTGAGTGTATCGGTATCATCATACAAGCACTGTGCTTGTAGAAATCCTCTGATATTGACTCATCTGTTGGTGACTGCCATAGTCTCTATGAATCACAAACCCAGAGCAACACAGACACAAGCAGCTCAAGACCACATGCCCTTCATTCCTGCAAGGCGGCCCCCAATGATCACACTTTTGGTGGTTGCCTCTGATTCCCGTGTGCCTCTCGAAACGAAGACCTTGCATCTGCAAAGTGAGCTTCTCAGCATGAAGGTGAGGTTGAGTTCAGTGGCTCCTGTCACTGGCCCATATACAGCTCCTGGGGAGCCACACAGAATCACTACAGTGGTGGCTACTGTACCCAAGGAACAGCTGTGCTGATACTCAGCCCCTGCTTGGCCATTGCGAGAAACACCCTCCGAACAAGACAGCCTTGGCCTTCAGACGCTCAGGTGCTACACTTATCTGAGTGTGTAAGGTGTGAGGCTGCAGGTAGTAGAAAGAATGCACGTTTTAGAGACCCAAAATACCCATGTTAGGGACACTGCACTGCCACTAACCACCTATGGGACCTTGCGGTAACTAACTCCTACCTTCTTTGAGCCTGAATCCTTATCAATTGAATGGGGTCGATGTGCCTGCCGTGAGGTCCATCATTAGGATGAAATGGTAACGTTTATAAAGTAATGAGTACAGTGCCTGGCATGTAGTTTTGTTCAAAGACGATCAGAGTGCTTCCTTCAAGAGCAGAGAGTTAATATCTTTTTCTTAAAAATCACACCAAACTCACACAATATTGGGTGCAATCTTTATGCAACATCTGTAGTATGCTAGTATCTGAAAATAAGTGTAGCAATATTAAACAAACAAATCTGCCTAGAAACCTACTATAACTGCCCAGTTTAAACATTTATATATTCAGTCATCCAGAAGCATTTAAATAGTTTTAGCTATCACCCAATTAAGAATAGAAAAATTCACAGCCTTACAAATGAAGTTATTTATGCTATTTTGTCATAGCCTACAAGAAAATGAATTATGCATAAATTTATTAACATTATGAAAACTTGTCCAAACCTATAACACTTTTTTTGCATAATTTAATTTCCTATTCCAAATGTAATTTAAACATACAGTTTCCATTTAATTATTGCATTAACTGCAACCAGAGTTGGGTTTTTTTCTTTCCTTTTCTTTAATGATTCTTCCTCACAAGGCCATAAACTTTCAGGCAGGAAAAATGACTAATGTGATTATAGAAGAGATTCCAAAACCATCATGTGAGAAGAAACCAACACCCAGGTCTCACATTCTAGTCTATTTGCAAACAAGTCTATTCGTCCCAAGATTCTAAAACTTTAAAAGCCTTGAATGAGAGGAGTAACCCTTCTAGCAAGCCTACTAGAATGTTCAGAGATGCTGTTGAACTTTCAAGGACTGAAATGAAACTTAAAGAATGAGAAACTCTGGATCTCAGCATAATGGTTTTTTACCACTCTCTGGGAAAACTCTTATTCACAAAGGGGTAAAACAAGGGAGAAGCAGATGCCCCATCCTGGAGTGTCTGGGGATTCATATAATTTTAAAAATCAGGGCTCCCTGGTGGCACAGTGGTTAAGAGTCCGCCTGCCGATGCAGGGGACACGGGTTCGTGCCCCGGTCTGGGAAGATCCCACATGCCGCGGAGTAGCTAGGCCCATGAGCCACGGCCGCTGGGCCTGCGGGTCCGGAGCCTGTGCTCCGCAATGGGAGAGGCCGCAACAGTGTGAGGCCCACGTACGGCAAAAAAAAAAAATCAACTCTGTTGTTGAATGTACAGGAAGTTCTGATTTACTACACCTCTATTAGGGACACTCAAAAAGGCAATTTGGGAGCATCAAGAAAGACTAGTTGATTCCAATAACTATATGAGGCATGGCTTTGGTAATTGACACTCATGCAATCAAATATTGATTAATGACTAACTGCCAGGCACTTGGTGAGTAAGAACTAAATTAAACTGAGTAAAAAGGAAGAACTGTTTTGTAATTTGAAGACGGGAAAGAATTTAAATGCTTTTCTTTTTAAAAAAGAAAACATGTCGTATAGCACAGGGAACTCTACTCAATATTCTGTAATAACCTAAATGGGAAAAGAATCTGAAAAAGAATAGACATATGTATATGTATAACTGAATCACTTTGCTGTACACCTGAAACTAATACAACATTATAAATCAACTATACTGCAATATAAAATAAAAATTAGAAAAAGAAAATATTGATTCATCTAAAAAAATGAAATAGATATATAATAAACACAAAGATATAAATAAATTATATAATATAAATTATATATACTCATTTATATAGTTAATTATATAAATTACAGATAATATGTAAATAAGTTATAGAGAAAGGGAAGGGCAAAGGAATGGAGAGATGGATTTTCCTTTCTTTTGAGACTTCTGCATGTGACTCATAACCTGGATACATGGATAGTCATTGCTATTTGTGGGGCATAGGGAATAGGGGAGTTCTGCCATCTCATAAGAGCTATGATAGTTGATAAGACAATATTACTAAGTACCTCTTGTGTGCTTAGTACTCATAACCCCAAATATTTACCAAATGTATAGATAGGTATTATTATCACTATTTTACAGATAAAGGAATTAACTTTCTCAAGTTTACCCAGGTCTGATTTTTCTGCTACACTGAACCTTCCTAATACCCAAGACACTAGAAACAGCTATTATACAGAATGGTTCCCTAAAAAAGCTACCTGGAAGTAATAGATGATGAGTTTTTCCCAAAGTGGAAGAAATCAAGAAGCAGCCAAATTTTACAGCATGTCCCATGTGAAAACTAGACCCCATGTGACACTTCAACCACTGTCCTGCCTTTGCCACACACACATACCAAAATATCTGATAGGAATAGAAAACCTCTGGCCCAAACAAACAAAAAACTACAAAGAGCCCTTTGATCACCCCTCACTCTACTGAAACTGGGATTTTTTTCAGTAATTCCCTAGGCTCTTTCCAACAAGATCCAATCAACTCAGGTTTCTTTCATTATCAAGGTAGACTCATTTTCAGCCCCCATGAACATGTGTCAAAGACATATGGCCATAAAGCATCAAGTTTAAAATAATTTTGTGACGGATTTGCCACACACAGCAGCCTTCACAGTGTGTGTATTTCAGCGATGCACCCAGGAGACCTTCTGAGCAAGGGACCAGACCCAGACTTAGGCTGGCATTTCTCTCACTGCGCATCTAGTGATGGGAAGTGTGAGAAACCCTTTTATCCAAATTGGACCCCGTTTCCCAAAGGGCAAAATGGAATTTGGGAAGCATTTGTAATTGACCTTGCTTCACCGTGACTCTGATCATGCCGTTTTCTTACCAAAACCTTAGCAATTACAATATTTGAACCTGTACATTACTGATCACAAGATACATCAGCCACATGGTAATAAGGACAACTAAAGACAATTTAACGTCGTCTTTGGCTCTTTCAAATACGTCCCTGATTTTACATCTCTTCCACTAGAGGGTGCTTGGATTCCGTGTGGTGAGACCTCGCAGCTAGAGAACAGCCTCCCGCCGGTGGGTTAATTTTTCAAACTTAATAGGACTTCAGAGGATTCCTTTTGTTTTCAAGGCTAGAATCACAAGGTAAAATTATTCTTAATGTGCTCATCTCTGTGACTCCCCAGTCTGAACAGGGGTAACTTCTGGCATTCCCTGGCTGTTTTGAAAGGGTCTGGTGGACCCCCCTGAACCCCCCAGCCCTGTTACCCACACTCCCTACCACAAGGGTGGGGCCTCGCGGACACATCACCCCTGCACAGCAGGGTCCTCTATGCAAACTATGGCAGCTTTCTCTCTCTCTCTCCTTTTTTGTTTGAAGTTCTATCAGGCCCCCACTCACACTCTCCTTCATGCTGCAATACAGCTATTCCTAGAAGGCGGTGTGGAGAAATGATTTCCTAAAAATCCAGTTGTGTCCCCTTTGATTTGCATCACGGGTTCGGAGATGCCTTCCCTTTGACTGGACAGTAGTTCCGAAAGTCTTAAGCCTGCTCACCTATAGTCCCATTCACTCACAGCCCCACTCAGTGCCAAGTGGTTAACGATCTTAAAAACACGTACATTCTCCAGGGAACCAATTAACTAAAGGAAAGGAGCAAACTGATCCTTCTCTTAAAAACCAAGTTTGTGCTTTTGGAACGCCTGACATAGAATATCCTCTCTGTGCGGCTCACAGCACTCACTCACACATCCACTAGACGGGTTTCCTGAGAACCTACTGTGTGCCCGGCGGGTTACTCCCCTTGGCTAAATATAACCTCCTAAAGGAGGCCCACCCTGGCCACCCAAAGGATACTGTGCCCTCTCTTTCTCTTTCCATATCCTCAAGCATTTCTCTTCAGGCTTATCCCTGATTAATATCACACGTGTATTTGTTTGTCTTTTTCCTCCTCCAGAATAGCAGCTTCATACATTTACAGTTTTCTCTGGAATCTCTGTCTCCCCTTCCCCACAAGCGCTAAAACAGTGCTCGGGACATAAAATGGACTCAATAAACAGTTACTAGATGAACGGTTCAATCAGTGACAGCAGTTACAATACGCTCCAAGAAGAAATAGGATAGATGTCCATCTGCTCTGCTGCCTCCTGTCCAAGTCACCTGCATCACTCACCTGGATGCCAGCCGTCCCACTGCCTCCTGCTTCTGTTCTTGCCCCGCCCCCCTTCTCTGTAGACAACACAGCCAGAATGATCCCTTAAAACTGCAAATCAGGGCTTCCCTGGTAGCGCAGTGGTTGAGAGTCCGCCTGCCGATGCAGGGGACATGGGTTCGTGCCCTGGTCCGGGAGGATCCCACATGCCGCGGAGTGGCTGGGCCCGTGAGCCATGGCCACTGAGCCTGCGCGTCCGGAGCCTCTGCTCCGCAGCCGGAGAGGCCACAATGGTGAGAGGCCCGCGTACCGCAAAAAAAACAAAAACAAAAACAAAACCCTGCAAATCAAATGATACCACTCTCTACTTGTATCCCTCAAACGGTGTCCTGGTAAGGAATAAAATCCAAACTCCATGCATGGCCTACACGATCGGGCCCTGCCCGCCCCTCCAATTTAATCGCAGACCACTCCAGCCTTCTTTCTGCCCCACTCCTTTATGCCAAGCTTTTTACCAAGGGCCCTTGTGACTGTTTCTCCTGCACCCACCTTGTGTGACTGGCTCCTTTACATACATTGGCACATTAAGGTGCCAATCTCAGAGAATCTTATATCAATTAGTGTCCTAATTAGTGCCCACATTTTATTGTCCTCATAGCACTTATCACCATCTGAAATTGTTTATATATTTGTTTATTATTTATTTATTTTTGGCTGTGTCGGGTCTTAGTTGCAGCTCACAGGATCTTCGTTGAGGCACGCGGGATCTTTTGTTGCGGCGCGTGAGCTCTTTGATGCAGCCTGCGGGCTTCTCTCTTGTTGTGGCATGCGGGTTTTCTCTTCTCTAGTTGTGGCGCCCAGGCCCCAGGGCACGTGGGCTTTGTAGTTTGCGGCACACGGGCTCTAGTTGAGGCGTGCGAGCTCAGTAGTTGTGGCGCGCCGGCTTGGTTGACCCGCGGCATGCGGGATCCTAGCTCCCCGAACAGGGATCGAACCCACATCCCCTGCATTGGAAGGCGGATTCTTTACCACTGAACCACCAGGGAAGTCCCTATATTTGTTTAGAGATTGATAGTCTGTCTACCCCATTCTTCCACCCTCCCTACTCCCACACAGATACAGGCACTAGAACAAAAGTTCCTTGAGGTCTGAAACCTTGTCTGTCTGTTCATTAATCTATGCCAGTTGCTTGGAGCAATTCCTGGCACTCAGTAAGTGCTCACTAAACACACGTTGGATGGATGGCTGGATGAGCAGATGAATGGATGGATGAATCTACAGAATGCTTAGGGAGCATGCATTGTGGAAAGAGAGGTACACTCTGCTATCAATGTATTTTTCTAAGTCATAGCATGGCAATATAATTTTGAGTCTTTGCTGTGTATGAGATGGAAATTCATCTCAAAATATAACTTGGAGTCTTAAAAGGCCACTTCCTCAAAGAGGTCTTTTCCTGACACACATATCTAAGTTCTCCTTTTACCTTCTTTCATATTGTTCTATACTTTTCCTTCATTTTAGTCACACTTTGTAATTACATATTGCTTTGTGGCATCGCCTACGTAACCCTTGTCTCCCTGAGTAGGCCAGGGCTAAGAGAGAGTGTTGTGTCTTTTTGCACAATACCATCTCCCTGGTGCTTAGTTCCATACCAGACACACAGAAGACTTCACCAATCATTATTAGATGACCCAGTATTCACAGCACAGGTCCAAACAAGCGAGCAAGAAAGAGGCATGTATGTGCCTCCTGTGTATGAATTTTAAAACGGGAAACACATTACACATTTTTAATAAAAACTCAGACATTCTAAATTTCAGAAGAGTAAGCACCTAATCCTGAAGTTCAGTAATTGTGGATGTAAAGAGCTGAGTCCTGATCTTGGTTCTGACATGAACTTTCCCTATGACCTAGGTCAGTTACTCAACTACACTTGGTCTCTGTTTAACCATCACCTTTCCAGCTGTACTGTGAGAGTTAATGAGCTCACATGTGCATGGGATGTGGAAGCGATTCCACTCCAAAGTCCTGAAGAAGAGCAAGAGGACAGAATTTCCAAACCCTAACTTCCTGGTTTTTATTTAGCTTTATTGTGGCTAAAATATATTTTTCAGTTACTAGAATTCTCTCTCTCCCCTTGCTCTCCACACACATGAAGTTTTGGGTCCTCTGTGGTTCTCACTGCTCTGTCTGTCTGTCTGTCTCTCTCTCTCTCGGCACCTACTCCCCCATCCTCTCACTCAACAGCATGAAGAACCCTGCTCCCTGCCAGGCTGTGCTGGGTGCGAGGAAAGAACACCACCATGACACGTCTCTGCTCTTCGACTATGACCATCATGTGGATCAACTTGCAAATCAACATCTGATGTCCTCAGCCTCTGCCATTTACAACTGCTAGCTGAACATTTTTCACCTAGATTCCGTGATGACACAACTCAATGCATTGGAAAGTAAGCAGGTCACTCTTTCCTCTAGTTGCCCCCTTCTTAGCCATAGTACCACCATTTTCTCTGGCATCCAAGCTCAGAAACTTGCAGTTATCTTTGGCTCCAACTGCTCCATTAATCCCCTGTATCCAATCACCTAGCAAGTCCTTTGTTTCTTCATGAGCAAAAATCACCTACTGCTGCTCCCTCACCACCTACCTGGTCTAGGCTCTTACCACTTTACGCCAAGGTTATGGAAGTTGCTTTGTAATTGACAGCTCATCGATGGCCTCTCACCATATTAAGGTTTTCTCCACATAAAAGATCTGGCCTTTCTAGACTGGACTTGGATCAACATTCTCACTTCTCTGAAGCCTTCATGAGCTTCCCTTAACTCAAGGCTAAAGACTAAACTCTACATTCTGACATTCAAGGTCATCTAAAACTGCCACCAGGGCTTCCCTGGTGGCGCAGTGGTTGAGAGTCTGCCTGCCGATGCAGGGGACACGGGTTCGCGCCCTGGTCCGGGAGGATCCCACATGCTGCAGAGCGCTGGGCCTGTGAGCCGTGGCCGCTGAGCCTGCGTGTCCGGAGCCTGTGCTCCACAACAGGAGAGGCCACAGCAGTGAGAGGCCCGCATACCGCAAAAAAAAAAAAAAAAACCTGCCACCACCTACCAAGTGAGCATGTCAGCCTCCACGCCAGGAGGGGCCTCTGTTCCAGCTGGCGGGAGGGACTCATTGTCCCCCTGGGGTCAGAAGCATTAGCTCCCTCCAAGCGGGCCATCCAGACTCAATCCTTCCCCTCCGTTTACTCAATGGAGCCTTTGGAGATGCTACTTCTACTATCTGTGTTTCCTTTTCTCTTTTTTTTTTTTTTGCAGTACGCGGGCCTCTCCCACTGCGGAACACAGGCTCCGGAGCGCAGGCTCAGCAGCCATGGCTCACGGGCCCAGCCGCTCCGCGGCATGTGGGATCTTCCCAGACCAGGGCACGAACCCGTGTCCCCTGCATCGGCAGGCGGACTCTCAACCACTGCGCCACCAGGGAAGCCCTCCTTTTCTCATTTTTAAATGCAATAACAACAGTACCTGGCTCATGGGGTTGGGGTTAAATAAATCACATCTGTAAAGCCCTTGGCATGGTGTTGAACCCTCGAGTGTTCACTAAATATCAGCCAAAATTATTGTTTCTCCATGCGCTCATCTCTGCTCCTTTCTCCACACTGTCCTTTCTATCTCCCCTTTCCTCTCACTAACCTTCACCCGAATCTTAAACAGTCCTCAGAGGCACAGCTCAAATTCAACTTCCTCCATGTACTTCGGCCAAATGCACATTGATTCCTTTTGTCTCATTCCTTCCGTATACCTATCTCAGCACATTTTTTATATTTAGCTTTAGCTTGTTAGTTACCTTTTCAAACTATTTTCTCTATTTCAATTAGACTGTAAGTTTCTTGAGAGCAAGAGCTTTGTCATAAATAGTACAATAGTTACAGCGAATGAGTGGGTATGTCTGTTGTTTGTTATACTGAGATCAGCACTATTTCTTCACACAAAATTATTTTTCTTTTTCAAGAATTTCACATGGTATTACAGAAAGGGGGGAGGGGAAGAAATATCTAAATCATCATTAGGAGACAGTATCATTGCCCAGCAGCCACTTGTTTTACAGAACACCAGCATAAGCGTTTTGCTTATTTCATTCAGAAAGGGGAAATGCCAGATCACTTCTGACCACTACAGGTCAGGAAGTTCAACCAAAAGAGTAGAAAGAGAAGTTTCAGCCAAGAAGACCTGTCAAAGCAATTCTCCAGCATGACATGAAACCCACCTCCATGAGGGGGTACAGACAAAAAATACAAATAGGTTAAGAAGTTACCTACTAAATACTTGTCACAGTTCCCATATAATAGGTATTTAGTAGACATTTGCTGAATTAACAAATGAATGAATGATGGATGGAAAAGATTCTGATAAGGAGATAAATATTTGGAATGATTCTCAATCTTTTAAAGGAACATAACTGAGGATTACTATTCTGTTACAAAAACTTTCTTTTCAGTCTTGGTCAGTGACAGAAAACAAGACTGGGCAGACCACTGGTGTGATATAATACAGCATTTCTTCTCATTTGTGTATCACTGCCTAGATTTCAACCATGGTATAAATTTTATCAGGTCTGTATATTAGGAAAAAGATATTTTGAAATCCATATTTTTAAAATGTTAGCTCTCCTTTAGAAACTTAGTTGTAACATTAATGTTCTAGTGTTGTTTCACATAATTGCTTATATACCACAAGGTGGCTAAGTTTCATTTCTTCGAATTTAATTGAAACCCAAAGGACAGTCTCTGTGTATCATACAGAAATATAGAACATTAATGAGTAAAGTATCTGATACTTACACTCCCTTTAGACTTTCTGGATCCTACAATAGGAGGTAGCGAAGAGGCTTTCTGACTGCGGAAACAAATTGCAATTTAGAAATCTGAGCATTATTCACAAATAATATATAAGGCAAGATAATCGTCATCTCAATTTGTCATCCTGACATGGAACTCAACTACTTACTGACATCGGTATTTCACAAAAAGTCCCATAGACTTTCCCAATTTCACAAAGACCACCATAACATTTCCAAATTCCATTCCAAAAGACCTTTAGTGTTTTCTTGTATAGTATTTTTTAATATAAATTTATTTTTTTTTAAATTTATTTTTGGCTGTGTTGGGTCTTCGTTGCTGCGCACGGGCTTTCTCTAGTTGCAGTGAGCCGGGGCTACTCTTCGTTGCCGTGCACGGGCCTCTCATTGTGGTGGCTTCTCTTGTTGTGGAGCACCGGCTCTAGGCACGCAGGCTTCAGTAGTTGTGGCACGTGGGCTCGGTAATTGTGGCTCGCGGGCTCTAGAGTGCAGACTCAGTAGTTGTGGTACACGGGCTTAGTTGCTCCAAGGCATGTGGGATCTTCCCGGACCAGGGCTCAAACCCACGTCCCCTGTCTTGGCAGGCGGATTCTTAACCACTATGCCACCAGGGAAGGCCCTCTTGTATAGTATTTTAATTGATGCTTACAAATAAATTTAGTACTGTCTTAAGTTTTTTCGTAGCATTTTAAATCAGATCTCTAAATTTTCTATTTGCATTTCAAAAAATCATTTCCCAAGCCGAGTGATGATTTTGCCAGATGGCATTTAAAACTATAAATTTCCATAGTTTTTATCATGTCTATAATGTCTGCCCCTGATAGAAGCATAGAATAGTAAAACACTGGCATGTCTATTCAGGGAGTTTCTAAACCAGTCATTCTGACCAAAAAGTAAAAAATTCTCTTCGGCTCTAAGAGTAAGTTATTTCCCAGATGTTTCTATTATAGGAAAAGATCCATCTTAAAACCCAACCCATCTTGAAACCTAACCCTCTCTGAAAGTAAGGAGGCCACAGAGATAAAGGTAAATCTTACCAATCTGTCTGAGAAAGGCCACCATGAGCTAGTTTTCTCACTGCCATCAAGTACAAGCTCTTACTGCAGTGTGTACTGCAACGCCCAGCAGCCTAACCCAGTATTGTTTAGCAAAGGTTGTGAAGGATTTGATTTCATGGATGGGTAAGGATGGTTAGCAGTAAGTCTGCTTGCATACTTCAAACACCACCCCTGAAATTCCATTTCATCTATTACTTATGAAACCCTTGGCTAGCCTCTCCATCAAGCTACACAGATTGCAAATTAATGGAGAACAAATTGGTGACATTCTGCTCTATCTCGGCCACAAATCACCCACCCTAGCAGAGGACAACTACAAAAAGTCAGTTTTCTAGCAAAGTGGACACAGGAAAGCAGCAGAGATGGATTGCAGTGCACCATGAGCAAGCCAAACGGTTCCTGCATCCAGGGCTGGGGCTCTTCATGAAAATGCATGCCTCAGCGTACATCCACTGGGCTGAAATAAGGCATTCTTCACAAATATATGACATCTCATAGAGGAAAATGGTCCACTGTGCGCTGTGTGTAGTTAATAGTGTAATCTTTAAAATTCTGCATGTAATAATTACACACCCAGCCATTCTACTTATTTGTACAAAAGGAACTATATCATTTTTATATTTTACTGTTTTTATTTTTTAAAGTAGAAAATATTCATTTTTAATGACCTTTAGAAGTTTCTCTACGCACCACCTGAAAAGTTATTCCGTCTAGCTAACCAGTTAAGATGCTATTAAAACTTCTAATAACGTATGCTGTTTAGAAGCTTACTGCCCTGTATCTTTTTCACAAAAATAAGTCTTCATTATAAATTCGTAAGTGAATGGTAAAACAATACTATATAGTCTATCATGGATTCCTCAAAATTATATTTTCATGCAATAGTTCTCAATCTCCAGTCATGGCAAAATAAACACCGATCAATTTATTTCATACATGCTTTCCATTTTAACTGATAAACAAGATTCTATAAAATAGACCAGTGGTCAGCATAAGACTCAATGCTATTTCAAGTGATAATTAAAATGTGAGAAGTGAATGAGGATGCAAACTTACCCGTAAGACCTTCTCATCGTTGACTTGTCAAAAAGTAATTCACTGTAAGGCAATTTCTTAAACTTATCTCTGCCGACAGCCACGTAAAACTGCCCATTCTCCAACTCTGCCCCACTCTCAATCAGTTTTCCTTCTAAAGTATAAAGTCTGCCAAAATATGAATGCCAGCGATTAAAATTTTAACAAGCATTGCAAGAACTGCTTAAAATCACAGAGTCAATTAACAACTCTGTTCTTAAGTTGGCTCATTCGTTACTATGCTAATTACTGAATTATAAATGCTTCAAAGTCATCAGACTCAGCTAAATGCCATTGCTGTAATGCAGATGCAGTTACTCTCTAGCTGTACAGTGTTTCATCCCAAGAAACCTGACAATCTAACATAATGATCCCCTACTGCTGCCCTATTTAGATTTTAGAGGGAAAGAATTAACTTGTAGAGAACGTTGTGCTTTAAATGAAGCTCGCCTTCCACTGAAGTTTGATTCTTCTACTTATATTCTGTGAGCACCTTTAAAATTCATTTTCTTAATGCCTTGGTCAGGTTGACAAGCCACTTACTGCATTCCATGCAAGAGCAGCCCTCAGCCAAAACTTTACATCCAAGCACACAGAACTGGGTCAGAAAACAAGAGGTGAGAGGGCAGGCGGTAAAAGAACCCATTGCTAGTATTAATGATGCAGAACTGCATAGCGTTCATGCTTCCTTTCTTTTTTCTTTTGCCTTCCCTCATCTTCCCAGAATCAAGGGATTTCACAAGAACTTCCCTTTACTGTAAAACTGCTGCCGCAAACTACAATATGTTACTTATTAAAAGAACAGTGATAACTCTGCTGGACGATTTAAAGTGTCCACAGAACTTGTTTAAAGAACAAGAAAAAACAGGCTATTAGAAAACTACACCACAAACACAAGGCATGTCTTTGAAGGTGATAAACAAAAGAGTTAGTAACTGGAAGGGTTTTAAGATAATAACTTTTAAGATTCTCAGACTTCTTATATTATATAATTAAGGGCAGTGATAGTTGCCATTGACCTGTCTACTTGTTTACTGATTATGTAAATGGCCATATCATATGGAGTCAAGAAGTAAAACAAAAACAGCCACCAAACCCCCTAAAATGTGTTAGTACTGAGTTGGTATAAAGATGCTAAAGTCCTTCTTTATAATGTAATTCTATCCCTCAAAGTCTAAATACCAACACTTAACCCAGATATCTGGATTTCCTACCTTGACCTACACCAGGGTTGCTGAACATTATTGACATTCTGGACCTGATAATTGTAGGAGAGGTGGGGAGGCTGTCCTGGGAATTGTAAGAAGTCAACAGCACCTTTGGCCTCTACCTACTAGATGGTAGATGGTAGCTGCCCCTATTCCCTATGGCTCCGGACACTGCAAGCATCCCCTAGTGGCAAAATTGCCCTGGTTGAGAACAACTGGCCTAGATCCAGTTATTCTTCTTCTTTCATTTTCCTTCAAAATAGGAAGATCTGAATCAGTAGTTAACTTTTTTTTTTTTTTTTTTTTGCGGTACGCGGGCCTCTCACTGTTGTGGCCTCTCCCATTGCGGAGCACAGGCTCCGGACGCGCAGGCTCAGAGGCCATGGCTCATGGGCCCAGCCGCTCCGCAGCATGTGGGATCTTCCCGGACCGGGGCACGAATCCGTGTCCCCTGCATCGGCAGGCGGACTCTCAACCACTGCGCCACCAGGGAAGTCCAGTAGTTAACTTTTATAGCTAGAAATTAAAAGGCAGCCAAGCTGTGACTCTGGAAACAGTCAAAATTTGACTGGTTTCCTCAACAGGTAGGTAAAAGATACTGAATAAATTCTAGCCTGTGATTTGAGCCTTCTTTTATATGACTCTTGTTGACCTGCTTTCTTACTTTGCTACAAAGCACAAGAATCATAAACAAGGAGTTGAACCAATTTGTGTGGGATGCTTTTGATATATATACTGATGCACAGGGAGGGTCCAACCCTTCCTGCTCTGTTCCGTTAAGGGAGGGTAGGCGTGTCCCAAGTGAGCAGCAACCAAATCTCATTCATGTCTGGCATTACAGTAAGAATTAAGCCTCTCCAAGTATTCAGGTGTTCAGGGGACATATAACTATATTCTCATTTCTGTATTTGTTCTGGAATGTATTTTATTTCTATGTATCCATTTGTTCATATCAATATATGTATGAATAGGTGTATCTGGGCATGCAATTGTGTGTATGTATCTTTGTGTGGTTCATATTATTTATGGAGTGGGTTTACATCTATGTATGTGTCAAAAGACAAAACTATATATCTTTTAAAAAATATCAGTGTATAACTGTTGAGATCTGCCTTTACTCCTGATGCCAAAATGAAGTCCAAAAGGATCAAAGGTTTAAATGAAATTTAAAAGTTGAAAGACTGAAACATGGGAGAATATTTTTATAATCTCAGAGTGAAGAAGACCTAAGCTAATCACAGAACCTAATGATTATAATGAAAGATTGAAAATTTGACCGCATCAAAATTCATCATATCTGTGTGCAAAAAGAAACATAAACAGTTATAAAAATACAAACTGGAAACATATTTAAACATATTTAAATATGAAAACATATTTAAAACTCATATATGAGAAAGGGCTAATTTCTGTAATATATAAAGAGTCTCTATAAATCAATAAAATAAATGTGCAAAGACCATGAGAGATATATATTCATATTCATATGTAATAAATATGTTCATTCATATATAATGGGACATAAATGTATGGCATTTATTTACAGACTAGCTTGGTAGTTAACAGCACAGGCTCTGGAGCAGACTACCTACTAGGTTTGAATTCCAGCCCTTCTACTCATTACCTGAATAATCTTGGGCAAGTAAATTTCCCCCTCTATGTCTCATGTTTCATGTCTATTAAAAGAGAATAATAGAACTAGTCACCTCAGAGGGTTGATGAGTTAATTAAGTTAAAAATGTAAAACACTTGGAATAATGACTCGCACACAAGAAATGATCAGTGGTGGTGGTGTTGTAGTATATTAAATAAATAAAATTCAAGAAACAATGAAATACTACTTTTTTTTTTTTTTTTTTGTGGTATGCAGGCCTGTCACCGCTGTGGCCTCTCCCGTTGCGGAGCACAGGCTCCGGACACGCAGGCTCAGCGGCCATGGCTCACGGGCCCAGCTGCTCCGCGGCACGTGGGATCTTCCCAGACCGGGGCACGAACCCGCGTCCCCTGCATCGGCAGGTGGACTCTCAACCACTGCGCCACCAGGGAAGCCCTGAAATACTACTTTTACCAAGACAAAATGTTTGTTAGTTTTATAGTATAGATGAGAGCATGAAAAACAGGCCCTCTCATGCACTTTTGGTAAATTAGTACAGACTCTTTGGAAGACAGTTGGCAGTATCTATCAAAATTTAATAGCATTCACCACTTGATACAGCAATTCAACTTCTACACTTTCATCTCTTAATAAACTCTGCTTAGATACAAAAATATGTACTGTAATAGCAAAAGGCTGAAAATGACCGAAATTTCCATCAAGAGGAGACTGTTAAATAGATTAAGGTACACCCATAAAATGGAATATTTTGTAATCGTTAAACACAGTAAGATAGACCTATTTGTGCTGATAAGAAAACTGTCCAAGATTTTTTGTTACAGGGAAAAAAGCAAGGTGTATTTACATATTTATTCATGTGTGTGTGTGTTCCCATTTGTGTTTCTATGAATTCCAGTTTCCATCCTGCAAGGATGCAGAAAAGTACTGGAAAGAAAGACTGGGGAACCTGAGGTGGGAGAAATCGTTTTTATTTATATTCTTGTCCTATTTGAATTTTTTACCGCATGTGAAGTATTACACTTTCAATTAAAACAATTATATTTAAAATCACAATGGTTGTGAAACTATATATACTAATATATGTAAATATGCATACATTAATCTGTACCCACATTTAACTGAAAAACGTACAACCATCTGAGAGCTTATTTTACCCTATATGTCTATAGTGTTCTCTACCAGGGGAGTATGTTAGAGAGACTGGGTGAGGATAATATTCAAGAATAACTACCAGAAAACTCTTCATTGGATTTCAAACATTTGTGTGTCACATATTATATATAATCTCTGTACATGTCTATATTATTTGTAACCTTCCCACCTAGGAGATAATAAATAAGTGAGCCTCCGTCAAGGTATAGTTTCATAGGCTTCACAACTTAAAAGCCATGATTTTAATCTTCACTTAAATATTAGAACTTGAGAAAAATGTTTTTGATTTCTCAGGTTTAGGCAACCCCACTTAATTATCCTCTCTAACTTGCCTCCTTCCTAAACCCACTAATACCTCCTGATGTCTGATTTTTTTACCTGAGGCAAATAATTTGGACCATCAGATAATTATAAATATCTCCTAAAGGAAAGGACAGTTATTTAAGAGTCAAGAAGCTGGCTCACTCAAAAAAAAAAAAAACAAAGAAGTCCTTCTCAAATAAAGCAATGCTGATGCTTGCCTATTCGCTGTAAATCAAAAGAAAAAAATAGTATTTGTTGATGTGCTCTATGTGCCAAAGAATATAAACAGTTAGTATTTGTTGAGAAGTTACTATGTGCCAAGTACTGTTCTAAGCTCTTTATATGGATTAACTCCTTCCTAAAACAACTCTACAAGGTGTGAACAACTATATACCCATTTTACAGATAGAGAAACTGAGGCATATAGAGCCTAACTGGTGAGCTGAAATTCAAATCTAGGGACCAGTGACTCCAGAGCCTCTTGGGAATTTCCTCAGCAATTCTGAAACCCATCCACTTGCAAGATTACTTTGACATACCTGTGGACAGCCCCACTCCTCAGAGTTATTTTTTCCGTGACCATTTGTAGTACATGATCCCACTGATTCAAGGCTTTTCTAGGGATGAGGAGTCTAGAAGCTGGGTTTATAAGGTCTCCATTTGCAATCAAGCTGGGAAAAAAGAGAAGCCAGTGAGCCAAACCGTTTGACACAGTTATGTCTTTAAAACTACAAAATAAATCCCAACCCAAAAGGAAACCACCACATCAATTTTAAGTCAAAATGTAAAGGGCTCCAACTTACAAGATAGCGCAGGGTTCCAGAAGCGGTTTTCTAAAGCGAGCTGACACGTTGATCCTGCTGTGGATTACTGGTTTCACCTTCAAAAGCAAAGAAATACAAATCACCGAGCTTATGAAATACAAAGCACCGAGTGCTTTTTTTTTTCCCCCTATGAGGAAAAATTACAGGTTTCCAGGGAACTGGCTGAGACCTGTGCTGCCTTTGTTAAAACCTTGCTTTTTTTCCACTTACATAAACACTCCGGGCTCACCCTCTATAGATGGCATGTTGCCTTAACAGAGCTCTCAAGAAAAATTTCACTTAAGCCCTGGGCATACTGCTCATGATCTGTGCCAACAACAGAAACTGTTGAGCTATTATGAGAATTTTAAGGCAACTCTGTTAAGCAATTACTTTCTGTAAAACAAAAATAAAATAATAAAATAAAATAATCCTATAAAATCTTGAACTCCCAAGTGTCCTCCCCCTCCAGCCACAACACAGTGTTTGGTCATCTCTCCTCACCCGCCTGCTGCCTAGAGTTTCTGGGTCCCCACCAGGCACTTGACCCCATCCTATTTTCTTGAGACTGACTTCATCAACTTTTCTCGACTTCACTTCTTTCTCTATCCACCAGCCAGACTCTGACCACCAGCCTCCATTCCCGAACCCCTTGCATCTGGGTAGGTCTGGTCATCTTTCCGGCTCCTTTTGCTTCCAGGGTCCAGGCTGTTGTACCGAGAACCACATGGCCCCTCGGGCACCTTGGCCTGAGACAAGGCTTTGGCATCGGCCAACCCTGTCCTCCTCCCAAATCAACAACTTCTTACATTTCCCACAGTGAACGGTCCAAATCCCTACCTTTCATCCTAAATCCTAAAATCACACTCCAGGCACACTCACTCTCAGCACATCATTTCCCTCCAAACTTCAAGAAAATAAAGGCCAACAGGCATGAAGGCTTTCAACCTCCCTTCCCTCCATAACCCACTTCATCTACATCTTCACCACTTTTCTCCTTTGCTGCCTGTCTCAGGAGAGGGATCCTTATCCCTTTACAAAGCTAAGCCCCCATCTTGATTTTATCCCCTGCTGCCTCTACTTGTTCCATTAAATAGCTAGGACCCTTCACCCCCATCTGGTGTCTTCAATTTCTCCCTTGACCCTTTGGCCCTTTCTCTCCTCTTCATCATTCCTCTTCCTAATTCCTCCCACCCTATCCTCTCCTCAGTCTTCTGCTATCTGGTTTCCACTGAAAGATATATCCCAACTCTTAAGCTTGGCCTACAAGGACCCCCATGACCAACCACTGCTTCCTTGGTTCCCTCATCTCCCACTAACACTCCTTCCTCCCCAGCCCCTAGTTGTGAGTTCAGGTCAAACTAGCCTACCTTCCTCCATTAATCATCAAAACTATGCCCTGAATAAGTACTTACTATTTAACCCCATTTTACAAATGAAGAAACTGGAGCTTAATTAATTAATTTGCCTAAAATCACACATACTAAGGGGCAGGGTTGTCCATACAAGTGAACCACTATTTGCTTTGCACTTTGGTAGTTATTTTAGAGATAAATATTAACCCTAAATAATTTATGGGACTCTCTCTTCAATCAAATTATGCCATTTTGAGAAGAACAAGGGGTAGAATTCTTCTTGACTCTCCAGTGCCTAAAACAGCACTTGGCAATGCCTGCTAGTTGAACAATAAATGTTTATTGAAATTTAATTAAAAGAGACTCTAATTTAGAGTAAAAAATTTTTAATCAATCACAATAATTTTTTTTTGCATTTTAAACCCAGAGATTCTTGGCCCTAAGCTAATATTTGCAGTGATGTTGACTTTTTAAAAAAAAAAGTTTAACAGATAATACATGCACCTGACCAATATTCAAGTGGTAAAATGGAGCATACAGTGAAAAGGAAGACTCCTTCCCATTCCTGTCCCCCAACCACAAAGCTGCAACCAGAATTAGCAATATTCATTCAAAGGCAGCCTATACCTACATATACATATTGTCTTATGTGAACATTTTATACAAGTAATTTTTAAACACAGGGATAACCTGCTGCTGTACCCATTCTTCTGCACCTTGCTTTTTTCATTTAACAATTACCATGGCAGTTGTTCCATACTGGTAGTTACAGTAAGGGTTGCTTCATTCTTTGTAATAGCTGTGTATATTCCACACCATGGATGTGCTATAATTTATTTAACCTGTCCCTCAGTGACAATCCTGTTGGTTGTTTCTAAATTTTGCTGTTGCAAATAATGCCATGATAGGTTTCCTCGTAAATATCTATTTGCATAAATATGTAAGCATTTCTGTAGAATAAATTATTAGAATTGAGAATTTGCTGAAATAAAGAAGAGGCAGTTTTTTCAGTTTAATGGAATGTATTGCAAGCTTACTCCTGATTGATCCCAAGGGTGCCTTGATTTATTTAGTTCATACTATAGCATAAGAAAATAGATTCGATTTCCAAGGAATAAAGTTTTGTGGCCAGGGTTGTAGTTTATAGCACCTTGGATGACTACAAATCCCTCTCCCAGCAGATTTGCTTCTTCTTAAGGCTTAGCTTGTTTAACTGCAAATGAGTCTTTGCCTGTGTGAAGGACAGGCCTTTCTGATTCTGCATCTATGCTGATAGTATCTGCTTCGTGAAATCCTCCCCACCTCTTAATACTGACTCCCTGGCCACTGAACTTAAAGCTTCTGCCACATACCTGGTTCTCTATTGCCCTTCCCTGCCTTTTTGTTTTTTTTAATAGCACTTACCATCATCTATCATATTGTACATTTTACTTATCTGGTTTTTAATTTATTGTCCCTACTGTTACTTTGTAGTTACCCTCAATATTAACTAGTAATGTACTGAGCACATACGTCATACCAAATGTTATTTTTTCAAATGTCTTTCCTTCCAACCTTGATTGCTTAATACCCTGTTAGATTGTTGAATTAAACATGAAGGTGAATACATTAGACAAACAAATAACTTGGAAACTCCTGTTGAGCTGCCTGATATATGCTATTTTTCTTTAGCGCATACATGTCTATAGTTATTACATATAGAAATTCACAAATAGATGATTTTTTAAATAATTATATAACTTTATTCTGAGTCTGTAAGTTGTTGCTTGAATTAAATTAAACCATCTGTCTTGAATAAGTTGTTTTCCTCATTCAGTATGACAAAAATACTCTCCAAATGTTCATGATTAACCAGCTGAACTGAAGATTAATCCTAAATATGTATTTCTTTGAGTAATTTTAGTTAAAATAACTAAATCAGTCTGTTTCCAGATATACTAATAAAAGAATTTGAAAAAATAATCCAAGTAATATGTTTGAACTGAAAAAAAAATGTAAGACCATTGTATAAAACAATTAGGACTTTTGAGGGGAAAAAATACCATTTTTCATTAAAAATGCATTTTTCTAATTGGTTTTTTTTTTTTTATAAATTTATTTTTGACTGCATTGGGTCTTCGTTGCTGTGCACGGGCTTTCTCTAGTTGCAGCGAGCGGGGGCTGCTCTTCATTGTGGTGCACGGGCTTCTCATTGCAGTGGCTTCTCTTGTTGTGGAGCACGGGCTCTAGGCGCACGGGCTTCAGTAGTTGTGGAACACGGGCTCAGTAGTTGTGGCTCGTGGGCTCTAGAGCGCAGGCTCAGTAGTTGTGGCAAATGGGTTTAGCTGCTCCGCGGCATGTGGGATCTTCCCGGACCAGGGCTCGAACCCGTGTCCCCTGCATTGGCAGGTGGATTCTCAACCACTATGCCACCAGGGAAGCCCTCTAATTGGCATTTTAAATAATAACTTAAATCACAAAAGAATTAAACAAATCAACTACATATAAGGGGAGCTTTCCCAGAGCCCTTATCAGAGATTAAGTGTTGGTCACTTGGTCGCTTGGTGCTAATCTAGAGACACTGTGGCTTAGATATGGGAAACATAATAATCGATTAGAATATATTTTTAAAACACGTACATTTTCTTATTAGGCTGTACACTTTCCCTTGCCCTTTGAGAATAAATAATGTTTGAAATATGAGAATAATGTTAAGTATCAACACACCTGGTTATGGAGGGATGGACCCCAAAGGATTGAGTATGAGGTACTCCCACTCAGACCCCTGTGTACCAGGAATGTCTTGCTGGTGAGCATCCTGACCAGTGTTAGGTGTAATCTGTGACTATGGAACCAAATCGACTGAAAAGGCATCAATGCAAAACTTGAACATTCATTGTGGACTCAGCAGAGATCATACTCCCGGCTGGCTTTGTCAGTTAGTGAGGGAACCACCACCAGGCAAAAGCAGAACATGCTTACAGCTGACCTCTTACCTTGATTCTGCACTGGGTTCAACGTTGTCTTGGAAAACCCAGTTTATTTGGATATTGAGAAGTAGGTTAGCCTGGTGAATCAGAGAGGAGTCACTCCCTGAGTAGAAATTAGACAGCTGGATGGATAGATAGATAGATTAAATATTTGGCTAACATTTTTCTTGGAAACATTTCAAAGTCAAAGAGGGCAAAAGTGACTTAAGCATGTTCACTCTGCTAGAATGGGATGAGCCAGGTCTTTGAATATAAATCACATGCACCTTTCAATATAACACTCTGCCTCTGGTATCTTATTTAGATTGTGTTTATGTCACAGATGGCTATACCAAAAAACAAACAAACAAACAAAACCCAACAACAAACAAAAAAAATGTTATGTGAATTTGACAAGTCTAAGTATATAATTTAACTCAAGTTCACAAATTCCACGTGACACTTGGACAATATCACAGCTGGGTCAAATTCAAGGTAAAACCTGCATGACTTAAAAACATGAATTTTTATTTAAAAAAATAAACTCAATGAAACTAAAATTGTTGTTATGAAAATACATATTTGGATTAATAAGAACAAGATCTACAAACTGAGGAACTGACTAAAGGTCTGAAATTCTGAACTCCAGGACTGATTGCCAATTCAACACCTCACACCTCATTTTCTTGCTCTGTAAAAACAGAGATAATCCTGCTAAACTAGCCCAAAGGGATGCTCCATGAACTAATTAATGAAGTGGCAATACCATTTTCTGGGGCTGCTAAGGCTGAATGCTTCAGGTCTACCTGCCTCAAATCTCAGCACTCACCACCTCTTGAAACCCTAGGCCAAGTAAACCAAAGTCGGTCTAAGAACCTGAGGAAATGATGCCTTTAAACGACACCATCATGAAAATCTAATGACCACTGATCTCTTGTAAAAACTCCTGATACATTTTAAAAATTCAATTTTAAATTGCTTTTTTAAAAAAAATCACATGGGCTTCCCTGGTGGCGCAGTGGTTAAGAATCCGCCTGCCAATGCAGGGGACATGGGTTTGAGCCCTGGTCCAGGAAGATCCCACATGCCGCAGAGCAACTAAGCCCATGCCTCACAACTGCTGAGGCCGTGAGCCACAACTACTGAAGCCCAGGCACCTACAGCCCGTGCTCCACAACAAGAGAAGCCACCGCAACGAGAAACCCGCACACCACAGCGAAGAGTAGCCCCTGCTCGCCGCAACTAGAGAAAGCCCGCACACTGCAATGAAGACCCAATGCAGCCAAAAATAAACAAAATAAATAAATTTTTTTTAAAAAATCACGTTTTTGTAACTGTCCATATATGATAGACTTAGGCATTTAGGAAAAAAACATACTGAAGCTACTTATTTGCAAAATATAGCCCAACCTACACAAAGAGCCTTCAACTCTATTTTCCTTCACTGCCTTCAGATGAAGTCCACATGTCCTGGACTTGGGTATTTGAGATCACATATGATCTGGCCCCATCTTTTCACACTCTAACCTCATTTCTCACTATTCTATCGCCTACCCTCCACTCATCTGGATATAATTCTCCTCAGAAATTCCATATCATTTTGTCTGAATCTCCGTACAACATTTTTCATAGGTATAACATATTCCCCTTATGTTATCAATATTTTCATGGACTGCATCTCTTTTTTATTTTTTTTAGTAACGAGCCTCATCTATAACTCAAAGATCCATTCATGGCACTTTGGCACTTTGGACATAGAATTCACTCAGTAAATACTTTTTTTAAATTGAAGTATAGTTAATTTACAATGCTGTGTTAGTTTCAAGTGTACAGCAAAGTGATTCATAGATAGATCGATCGATAGATAGATAGATACTTTTTCAGATTCCTTTCCATTACAGGTTATTATAAAATATTGAGTATAGTTCCTTGCGCTATACAGTAGGTCCTTGTTGTTTATCTATTTGATATATAGTAGTGTGTGTATGTTAATCCCAAACTCCTAATTTGTTTACCCTCCTCTCCTCTATGGTAACCATAAGTTTGTTTTCTATGTCTGTGAGTCTATTTCTGTTTTGTAAATATGTTCATTTGTATCATTTTTTTTTAGATTTCACATATAAGTGACATCATATGATATTCATCTTTCTCTGTCTGACTTAATATGATAACCACTTAATATGATAATCTCTAGGTCCATCCATGTTGCTGCAAATGGCATTATTTCAGTCTTTTTTATGGCTGTGTAATATTCCAGTGTGTGTGTGTGTGTGTGTGTGTGTGTGTGTGTGTGTGTGTGTGTGTGTGTATACGTCTTCAGTAAATACTTTAATTAAACAAAACTGGGACCCATTTTTTTGAGCACATACCATGCCCAGAATTGTATCAAACACTTTCCACATGTTACCTTGACTTTTTGTAATATCTTTATGTTAGTTATTTTCAAATAAGTTTACAATTGTAAAACACAACAGAATTTATAAAATGCTTTCACACTTATAGTGATGTTTATTCCTCAAAATAATATTATAAGGTTAGTATTATTCCAGTTGTATAGAAAGGAAAAGATGAGCCTCGCCACCCCTCAAGGTCACCCAGTAAGCAAAGAAGCAGTCACATGAGTCCACTTCTGATTCCCAGTGCAGGGTTCATTCCTACTGCTAATGTTGCCCAAGACAGAAATTGGCCACTAGCAGAAATAGTAGACACATATTTGTACCCATTTAAGTAAGAGCTTTCTTGAATTATATACAACTGAATATCTGTAAACATTTATAAATATAGGCATATCTAGACCAGGCTTATTCAGTGGTTCCAGTATCTTCTCAAGACCACCCAAGTTTCTCTCCCCTTCACTGCTACCTGCCAACTATTCTTTACATGATCATATCAGTATAATTTATGGAACTCCAATGGAATGAAAACTGAAATCTGTTAACCCCCTGAAATTTTAGAAATTCCAGAAAGGCATGGTGGCTAAATCAGCCCAGCCACTGAAATATTTTCATCAGCATTGTTATATAATAATAAAAAATTCCAACCACGCTAACTTCAGCGACAACCTAGTTATAGGAGATGTCTCTAATTATAATGAACCAGCTGTTTAGAACATTCCCAGAAGGGTCCAATTAGTTTCTATGAGCTGATGCAACCACTCATCTCTACCTGGGTCCTCTACAGGTCCCTGTGTTGTTGTACCCAGTCCAGGGGCTGATACCCAAAGGAAGGGTTACGATTCATCTAACAGGTGTGAATTATCATCTCTTATTCAGAGGGTCATTTTTCTGACAATAATGGATATCTTAGCATCAGTTTGCATATCTGGCTTTTGAACTGTTCTCTAAATGAATGTCTCCCCCTTCACTGAAGCAGGAAAACAAGTCAAAACAAATTCACAAAATGACATGGCTATTCAAAACAGCAAGGTAAAAGATTTCTTTTAAGCTTAAAGGTGACCCAAAAGTTACATGTCATTATACATTTGTCTAAACCCATAGAATATATAACACCACAAGTGAACCCTAATGTAAACTATGGACTGTGGGTGATTAGGATGTGTCAGTGTAGGTTCATTAACTGTAATAAAAGTTACCGCTCTTGTGAGACTATGCATGCCTGGGGGCAAGGGCTATATGGGAGATCTTTGTACCTTCCCCTCAATTTTGCTGTGAACCTAAAACGGCTTTAAAACGTAATGTCTAAAAAAAATTTTTTAACTTTTATAAAAGTAACCCAAAAGATAATATACCCATCATTAGTAATACCTTCCTTGAAAAATTCTTAAGTATTCTTAAGCATATATTTAAACGTGTCCATACTGCTAAATCTTTTTGTCTTAAAAAACAAAATGCCCACTAATTTTCATCAAATTCTGAACCATCAAATCAATTTCCCAGCATACCACAAATTTTTAAACTATTGGCTTTCTGGTTTAATTTTCTCTCTCTTGCACTTTGTGGAATATTTTGAAAGATCAGATAATCCCAAGCATTCTGAATATATAATGTTAAACCTCATATTTGTTAACTTTATTCTAAAATAATTATTTGCAATGGACACTCTATCTTATAGCAAAACTAAACAGGACTTGAGTCATTTTTAAGGCATTCATAAGTCTGCATGGGTTTCCCTAATGCTATGCTGAAGAGAATAACATGACCCTCATAAAGTTAAAAAATAACCAATTAACCCAAGAGAACTCTTAGGAGTAATTACGGAAACCACTACTAACAAGGCATTGAAAAGAAAAAAGTTTTTGGATTGTCTTTTCTTTAATATTCTTCTTCACTTACTACAACTTGCTTTCTATTTCACCCTTGTCATTTTTGTTTGGTTTGTCTTCCCAAATGGGATTCTGGTTACCGAACCAATCTAGGCAGTGGAATGTAAAATTTCCACTAAGAATGCAGAGCAGCGGGAAGTGTGTACATAACAATGCAAGATGAAAGGTTACCAATGCCGAGCACGCGGGGGCAGAGTACAGCCTCCACCTGCATTTAAATAAGTCATTTCGTCCCCAGGATTCCCACTGGAGAATGTGCCAACTGTACAGGATCTAACTGCTGTCTTTCATAAATACTAAGAAAGCTATTAACATGTCAACGGATGGCCAGAGAAAGTACACTAACATACTTAGCAACTATTAGTGGTTCACACACAATGCGCTCAGGGCTCTGTGTGGAGGATTCAGAACTGTTCACGAAGGGCAGAGAGGGCCTCCATGCTCAGTGACTGAGCTTCTGTATAGGGTGGGATGCAGGAGTGAGAGAACCATGTGTGATTAGAAGGTTGGAACTTTCAGTCTTACTTCCCAGACCAATAGGAAGGGAAAAAGAACTGTAGGTTGAATCAATCACCAATGGCCAATGATATACCCAACCATGGCTATGTAATAAAAAAAAAACAAAGGACAGGGTTCTGAGAACTTCTGGGTTGGTGAACACATGGAGATTCCGGGAGAGTGACCAGCTCAGAGGCATGGAAACTCGGTGCCCTTCTCTAGGCATCTTGCCCTATGCATCTCTCCCATCTGGTTATCCTTTTATAACAAACCAGTAATCTAGTAGGTAAAATGTTTCTCTGAGTTCTGAAAGTCACTCTAGCAAACAAAAAGAGGGGGTCACTGGAACCTTTGATCTATAGCTGGGTCTTCAAAAGCACAGGTAACAACCTGGACTTGAGATTAGCAAGTGGGGGCAGGGGGACGGTCTACCTATCTCCAGGTAGATAGTGTCAGAATTGAGCTGAATTGTAGGACACCCAGCTGGTGTCAGAGAACTGCTTGGCGTGTGTGTGTGGGGGGGGACCACACATTGTAACTGGAATCAGATCGTTAGGAATATTTTTTGTAATTATAAAATATTAGAAACAATCTAAATGCCCACACATAGGAGAATGGTTGAGAAAAGTATGGCACATCCATACAATGAAGAGCTCTGAAGTTGCAATTAAGAATGAGAATCACCTATACGTAGATTCCCAGGATATATTGTTAAGTGAAAAACAGCAAAGTGCCAAAGGATATCTATAGCGTGGACCCTTCATATAGAAAAGAAAGGAATACAGATATAGAGATAGAGACAGAGGTAGAGATACATATCTGCTCATTTGTGGAAAAGGATAGGATAAAGACAGAAACTAAGGAGAATGGTTTCTTATGGGGAATGGACAAGAACCAGGTGTAAAGAATGCAGAACCAAGAACCAAGCAGTAGGAATGGGAGTGGGGCAGGGGGTGAGAGACACTTCTCTCAGTATATCTTTTTGTACAGCTTATGACTTTCAGGACACGGCAAATAATTAAAATCAAACACAATGTTGTATACCCAAAACAGAACATAAACAGGAACAAATGAACCTAACTGTATTATAATAAATAACACACCCACACTGAAAAAGAGGGCAGTCATCAGTTAGATCCCTTAAACTATAACTTTCTTAATAAATAATATACTGTAACCTGCCTTCACTAACCAAGCTTGCTATAATTGTTCTTGCAAACTGCACACCTTCCAAGTTTCGCGTAGCTTAGACATACATCACAAGACTTCTTTGACCTCCCCCTATAGATAATACCTCTGACATATAATAACTGTTGCTTAAAATGTTTTTCAGGATCATGGAGCTAGTCTTGCCCAGCTCAAACCTGTCAAGACCACCGACCATTCAATGGGGCCTGTACAAGTGTCCGATGGATGACCTTTTGACATCAGAGGGCCAAAAACTCCACCCTCAGATCATGTTAACACTGCCATTTTCTGAACATATATCCCATGAAAAAGCATGTTCAGCCTCCGCAGAACACCGATTATTTCACCTTTTTCTTTCCTCCAATCATCTTTCCCCCACACCTCAGACCACCCTGCTCCCTTATCCCATCAATATCCCAAGCCCCTTGCCTTCAGGGAAGTGGATTTGAGATTTGTTCTTGGATCTCCCCCCTTGGCTGCCTTGTGAGTAAAACTTTTCTCTGCTGCAGACCTCAGTGTCTCAGTGTTTGGCTTGCTGTGCATCAGGCAAACACAAACCTGGTTCCATAACAAAAGGGATGAGAAAGAAAAAAACTAACCTAAGTAACTTGGGACAATAGTGTCCTTACTGTATACTGGCAAGCTAAAGACAAAAAGAACTACACAAATACTGACTCTAGTCAATTAAATGTTTCTCATAGGAGTATGAGGTAGCAATTTTTAAACTATTTTGTAGGTACATTGAAACTGAACAAATACATGAATATATTGTGGATAATGAGAGTGGGGTTTCCCAGTTGAGAGAAGTAAGTTTCATATAAGGAATGGGAAAGGACAGAATGAACCCTGTGCTGCTGGTGTAGAATTGGAGGTATCAGTATGCACTCAGTTTTTTAAATATATATCTGCATATATATACAAATGGATAGATATAGAAATAAATGTAGGTGTGTGTACTTGCATATATACATATATTTTCTAGCTCTGTCTATTGAGAGGCCCTAAAAGCCATGACATCTCAGTAGCAAGGAGCACCCCTAATGTCCAGATATTGGTTTCTAAATACCATTCTCCATTAAAATGAACTAGGTTTCTTTGGAGAAGCAGTTGATTCTAAGGGCCAGAGAAGGAAAGATACAAAATGAGCCTGGAACATCTTGTGGTGCTAGAAAGTAACGAAGTGCTCAAAAAAATGTTAGGACCATGTCAAAACGACACAGAAGCCATCTGGAAAGAGTCCTCAATGGGCAAAGCAGGAATAATTTAAGTAACAAAATGAATAATGATGGTACTGGATTTTAACCAAGAGAATAAAATAAATATCCATGAGTCCACACTGATATAAAGAAATAACTGAATGAATGAATGAACAAATAAATAAATGTGAGAGAAAGGACAACTCTCCCGTACAGTAGAATTCCAACTAATAAATGTAGAAGGCACAATGGAAACAGGAAACTATCATTAGGTAAACACCACTGTAATAACTGTTGCAGGCAAGAACCATCCATGGATAATAAAATTTGTGAGTGATATCCTGAATGATGAGAAAAAGTATATTTGCATAGGTTCAAAGTATCTCCCCTCAAGATACTTGTTAATTACAAAGGAAACACAGTAACTTTACAGTGGAGAAAGCTGTTAGATTCCACCTTAACCAAGAGATCGAAGCTAGTATCACCAGTAAGAAGACATATCAGCATTATTTACTCTAACGACAAATACAAATTGAAAGAGGATTAATTCTCGCTGATGAAATCAAGAGATTTCCCTTCCTAACTTTTTCTCAGAGCATTTACTTTAGAAAACTTGCAACTGTAAGCACCTTCTCCTCTCTTTGAAAGGTATGTATAATCTCTTTGAAGATTAAGATAGGCCTTTGTCAACTTTATCACCTGGTAATGTCTTTCTCAAAGACCTAGGATGTAAACATCAAGGGAGATGGCACCCCTATTTCCCACTTCCTGTTGGAGGACAGAAGCGTAATTTCAATGGACACCTTGCTCCAAGTGGCAAAACTACCTCCTTTCATAAAGATATGAATACTATAGTTTGTTTTTCTTCTGGATAAAGCCAACTAGCTAACACAGATGGTCACCCCAATTACCAGGTGAACTGATGATGAACTGTGCGTGACAAATGGTACTCTCAAGTCCTCACACTTCAGGGCTAGTTATTGTTTATCTTGAAAACATGTATGTACATTGTGGGTGGCACCTGCTTGACTATATAAAAGAGTAAAATTTCTTTTTGTCATTGCAATTTCTTAGATTGCCTGTGATTCACATCATATTCTGATTTAATGCATATTCAGTAATAAAAGTGCTTTCTTTCTCTACTACCTCTGAGGAGAGGATTTCGGGATTGAGGGATTTTGTTTTTAATTATATTTCCCCAACAGTACCCTCTGACATGATGCATTGAACAGGGCACAAGATCACCTCCTGGTATTCTTGCCAAAAAATAAATAACCTCAAACCCAATCACAAGAAAACATCAGGCAAACCCAAACTAAAGGACATGCTACAAAATAACTGACCTTCAGAGTTGTGAAGGTCATGAGAAACTGAGGAGCAGTAACAGGTTAGTGGAAACGAAGGTAACATGATAAACTAAATGCAGTGTGGGACTCTGGATTGAATCCAGGACCTGAAAAAAAGACATTAGCATGAAAACTGGCAAAATTTGTATAAGATTTATAAATTAAGTCATTGTATCAGTTTTAATTTCCAGCTTTCAGTAATGATACTAATGTTATGTAAGATGTTAAAAGAGGAAGCTGGGCGAAGTAAGGGGTACATAAATTCTCTGTACTCTTTGACAACTTTTGTCTAAAATTATTTCAAAATAAAAAGCTAAACAGATATAATCTTTAACACCCCTTACCATAACTAAAGATCTGATACATGGGAGGCCTCCCTTGCCCTGTCTTCACCTCCCTCACCCTATCTTCTCTCAATAATCATGCACAACTCTGCACTAAAAATGTAAAAAAAACCTCCTGAGATAACCAACAATAGCTTCCACTTGTAACTAGAATAAACTTAGGCACTTCTGTCATGCGATTACATTTGGGTTTTGGTGTAGTTTCAAAGAAACTTCACCTTCTATTACTTTGTCAAGACAAGAGACAACTTGGAAAGAACAAAAAAATAGTCATCCTAAATTCCACACTAAATTAATCATTTCTTGCACCGCTAAAACAGAGACGAAAGCACAGTTATCTCCCAAAGATCAGTCATGAGTTTTGTCATGAATACACAAAAAGTGGTGGGGGAGATTTTTTTCACATACCAGGCCTACTAGCTCAGAACAATAAGAAACAATGATTTGTTGTTAACCGGTGAACCTAGCTTAATTGGGAAAATATCTGCAATCCCTTAGGGGAGAACTAGGTCAAAAGAACCTCACCTCCACATCAAAATTGCACCATCCAGGAGGTCAAAGCACATGATGTAGATAAAAAAGAATGTTCAAGGTTCAGTGAGGTTTTTTTTCCTCAAAAAGCAACCGTTTAGGGCTTCCCTGGTGGCGCAGTGGTTGAGAGTCCGCCTGCCGATGCAGGGGACACGGGTGCGTGCCCTGGTCCGGGAAGATCCCATATGCCGCGTAACGGCTGGGCCCGTGAGCCATGGCCGCTGGGCCTGCGCGTCCGGAGCCTGTGCTCCGCGACGGGAGAGGCCACGACAGTGAGAGGCCCGCGTACCAAAAAAAAAAAAAAAAAAAAAAAAAGCAGCAACAGTTCAAGACTATCTATGGCGCAGCGACCCTTCCTTCTGTAAGTAGCTCTCCCTCCTGTGAGCTTATCGCCAGCCCTTCCCACCCCACGCCCCCAAGCCCCGCAAACAAATACCTTCACCTGAGAACCAAAGACGAATGACAGCACAACTCTTTTAAGTAAAACACACAAAGAAGTAAACTCTGTATTTGGCCCAGACCCTGCATTAGGACCTCAGACCTTCAAAAAATCCAAGTTTATAATTACTTTGTGTCTCACTTGTAAATCATTGTTAGCAAGAAAATCAAAGCCTATTCCCTCTTTGTCCCATCTTTCTCATACTTCATTTCCTTCTCTATCTGGATTGCTTGGATGAGGGTCACCCATTCAAGAGCAATGGCATTTGGATCATTTTGGTATCTAAACTATTTGTGCTGCAACACAAGAGATAGAAGAAAGGGCTTCACATCAAGCCAATTAAGTAAGGCCAAGTTCATTCTACTCCCAATCTGACTATTGCAGGGAAAGCCTTGGAATCAGAAGGTCCTTGAAGTGAACTGAATTGGAATAATCCAAAACCAAAATCTTGGGCTTCCCTGGTGGCGCAGTGGTTGAGAGTCCGCCTGCCGATGCAGGGGGACGCGGGTTCGTGCCCCAGGCCGGGAAGATCCCACGTGCCGCGAAGCGGCTGGGCCTGTGAGCCATGGCCGCTGAGCCTGCGCTTCCGGAGCCTGTGCTCCGCAACAGGAGAGGCCACAACAGTGAGAGGCCCTCGTACCGCAAAAACAAAACAAAACAAAACAAAGATCTTCAGAGAACCCACCTGGTTCAAACTCAAACACTCCATTTAGAGTAAGGGAACAAGACATCCACTTCCTCATATACTGCCTCTTTCTGCCTCAGGTAAAGGCACTCACTCACAGGCCACCATCTTTAATTATTCCTTGAACAGTTTTTGCATTACTGTAAATAGGAAACCATAAAGTCCTCCCAGTGGTTGGAAAAACAGCACGGAATGTAGGTTCTTATGCCCAATGGGGGAACTCTGAAAGTACTGAAGCCTCAAACTATCCACCTTGGAAGGATAACTTAGACCTTGGCTCCCACCTACAAGGACAGGGGGTTTTGTCCTCTACCCTGAGAGACTAGATGTCCCTCACATCCTGAAGGCATCACAGGAGTCCTGCTATCGCAAAGAATGTATCAAAGATTTCAGTTACATTAGCGCTTCTAGTCCAGAAATTTTGAACAAATGTGTTCCACAAAATTTTCCATCATTCCAAGTAACATTTAGCAGATAGAGTGGATTTTTATTATTTTTTAAAATAAGTTACTAGAGAAAATCCAAAACATTTTCGTCACTATGTCTCTCTCTTCTTTGTCACCACACTCACATCTCAGCCTACAGCAGGGCTTAGTCCTTAGCATAATATCAAGGCCTGTTTACATAAAACAAATACTGTACATGTAAGTGGGAGATGAGTCACATTCATTTTACCACACCTCTGATTTTTAAATAATAAAATTTAAAAGACTGGAAACTGTTTGTCAGTCTCGCAACCTCCCTATTCTTTTTTTTTTTTTTTTTTTTTTTTTTTTTTTTTGCAGTACGCAGGCCTCACTGTTGTGGCCTCTCCCGTTGTGGAGCACAGGCTCCGGATGCGCAGGCTCAGCGGCCATGGCTCACGGGCCCAGCCGCTCCACGGCATGTGGGATCTTCCCGGACCGGGGCACGAAGCCACATCCCCTGAATTGGCAGGCGGACTCTCAACCACTGCGCCACCAGGGAAGCCCTTAATACCATAATATTTACTTGATATTACTTCAGGTCTCCCTTCCCCACTGCCATGGTGAATCCCAGGCCACAAACTAGTATAATTTCTCTTTATTACCATCATACATAGGAATATGGAATTCGAATTGATCAAGTTTCATGCAAAGTTCCAAAGCCAAAAAAAAAAAAAGGAAAGAAAGAAGAGAAAATTTCTGTTCTGGTCAACAACTGAGGTAATGGATGAAGCATAGGTACCTGTGTATAATTTGCAATTTTGTTAGTAAGCACACCTACACAAAACTTCCAATTCTCCCTGTTGATAGAGAAGAGATACAGATAATCAAAGCATTAGCTAATCCAAAAGTCATTTAAAATTAACATTTACTCAATCAGCCTTTTTCATTTTGCCAATATATTAATTATCTCCCTTTTTGACTCAAACTAATGTCTAAATGAATCTTTATTCTTAGAACACATCAACCAGCAAAAAGACATCCCCTCATAACTCTCGGATAGTAGAAAAACCAGTCCAAATTTTAAAATTTACTGTAGATGATCCATAAAACCGAAAATCACACAAAGATTAAGAACTGTTAAAAGGACTGACACATATCTTAGCTATAAAGAGAGAAGATGTAGAAAAAAACCCAGTTTAGCCGGGGGAAAAAAACACCATCATTCATATCAATAAAAACCAAGAATGGGGCTTCCCTGGTGGCACAGTGGTTAAGAATCTGCCTGCCAATGCAGGGGACACGGGTTCGAGCCCTGGTCAAGGAAGATTCCACATGCCGCGGAGCAACTAAGCTCGTGCGCCACAACTGCTAAGCCTGTGCGCTAGAGACCTCAAGCCACAACTGCTGAACCTGTGAGCCACAACTACTGAAGCCTGCACGCCTAGAGCCCGTGCTCCGCAACAAGAGAAGCCACCACAGTGAGAAGCCCGCGCATCGCAACAAAGAGTAGACCCCGCTCACCGCAACTAGAGAAAGCCTGCGTGCAGCAACGAAGACCCAACGCAGACAAAAATAAAATAAATTTATTAAAAATAAACAAGAATGGGGCTTCCCTGGTGGCACAGTGGTTGAGATCCGCCTGCCGCTGCAGGGGACACGGGTTCGTGCCCCGGTCCGGGAAGATCCCACATGCCGCGGAGCAGCTGGGCCCGTGAGCCATGGCCGCCGAGCCTGCACGTCCGGATCCTGTGCTCCGCGACGGGAGAGGCCACGGCAGTGAGAGGCCCGCATACCGCAAAAAATGAAAAATAAAAAATATAAAGAAGAATGTATGAAGAACTTTCACTTACATTCTTCTTTAACCCATTCTGGGTACAGGATTTGTTGCCTGCTGTCTCCTCAGACAGATGGTTCACTCTGTGAGCCCAGGTACTCTGTTTTTTTCATATTTCTAATTCCTCCAGCACAGCCCAGGGCCTGGCACAACAGCAAACATCTGTGGAGCCCTCCACGTGACCATGAACCAGCCAGTCAGGGTTCCTAGACTATCAGGGTTTACCATTAACGGGACAGTATGTGTTTTGAGTTGAGTTGAATTACAAGGAAACCTAGGTTAGAACAGTTACTGTTGTCATCACCAACTCACAGCTGAGGAAACTGAGGCCATAAAGCAACCGAGCCAGGACTTCCAACTCTAACTCCTGAGATCTCTCTGCTTTACATAACAAGCATTCTGTTTTCATTTCTACTGACACTTTCTCTGTGAACCCTACTTACTTAAAACTAATCTCTTCTAATATCTTCAGTGTCTTTTAGCATGTGATGTGTGTGAATTTCACACATATCATTAGTTTTCATTGCAGCGATCCACTTTTAATCAATCTCTTAACATTATAAACTTATAATGAAGACATGAGATGTTACAAGCAAACAAAATGAATATTCTTTAAACAACAAAGTTTTATAGTTCAGTGCATGTACTAATATGTCTTTCCCCTTGCATTTATTTGTCTCTGCTTAATATATATTTAGCTTGATTTACACTTTAATGCCCCACATTTGTTACTCTCCAGCAGATGGCTAAGACGGCAAGCACAAGGAAATGAGGTCTAAATTAACGTCCTTCCATTTTCAAGGAAGAAAATATAGACTGCCTTCTGAGTGTAGTATAAATTCCCTGACAATGAACATCAGAAGATGTCAATAAATAGTATTTGTTTAGGAAGCAAAGAGGAATACTTTCTCCAAGGGCATATATCTCCTCCACACATACAGAAACTGGATAAGCTCTCCTGCTCAGTCACAGAGTAATTCCAAATCCCCTGCCTACTGGCACTGAGTTGTTGACAACTGAGGATTTTAAAGTGGATTCCCCTGTGTAGACTTACCTTTACAGTTATTAGATCTCAAGGTAATAAAGAGTTAAGATTCCTGTAAAGTTCACTACCAGGGATATTAAACTAGCTGTGCTTTGGACATCTGAATATGCGATGTTTATGAATTCAACTAATTGAGGCCACAACTTGTGTATCTGAATTATCTTCAGGCAGAGGGGTAACTTGTATAGCTAGAATAACCCAAGAGTTGAGAATCACAGCTTTGAGGACTTGATATAGCCAAAGCACATTTCTGTCAAGTGTGAGGCCCATGGCCTACCATACCCCAGAGGTCACTGCTCAAACTATTGGCCAACACAGCTACGAAATTTTATGCGTCTATGTCCTTGCTCATGGCCTGCTTACCTCACCCTCAATATGTCTACTGAACTACTGATTTTTCAAGACCCAGCTCCTCTCTGAAGTGTCCTTTCTCTGACCCCACTTGCCACGCAATATTAATTGCATTCCCCTTGGTACGTTCATCCACATCAGGCTTACACACTGTGTGCATTTATCACACTTCTCTACTGTTATCTGCACGCTCATCTATCATTCCTGTGAGACAACAAGCTCTTCCCTGGAAAATAGGGGTCACATTTTCTCATTTTTCACCCCAATCATCCGGTTCAGCATCTGACACATGGTAGATATTCACTTAATATTTCTTTTTTTAATATAAATTTATTTTATTTATTTATTTATTTTTGGCTGCATTGGGTCTTCATTGCTGCACGCAGGCTTTCTCTAGTTGCGGCGAGCAGGGGCTACTCTTCGTTGCTGTGCGCAGGCTTCTCATTGCGGTGGCTTCTCTTGCTGTGGAGCATGGGCTCTAGGCACGTGGGTTTCAGTAGTTGTGGCATGCGGGCTGCAGTAGTTGTGGCTCGTGGGCTCTAGAGCGCAGGCTCAGTAGTTGTGGCACACGGGCTTAGTTGCTCCGCAGCATGTGGGATCTTCCCAGACCAGGATTCGAACCCGTGTTCCCTGCATCGGCAGGCAGATTCTTAACCACTGCTCCGCCAGGGAATTGCACACTTAGTATTTCTTGATAACTACAACTTCAAGCCAGAGATAACTTTTTCCAGTTCCCAATGAGAAAACAGTACTTTAGGTCCCAGGATCAGGGTTGACACTCAGGCCTATTTAGTTCCAAAATCCATGCTGTTTCCACTAAGCCCTGCCCTCTCTCAATGATAAATGATGCTAAACTGAAGCATTCAGATAAAAATGGATGGGCACTCACCTACTGACGGAAGCGTATAAATTAAAGTTTGGAGAGATAATTCAGGCTCAATAAGCTTGGTTACCCAAAATGCATGTGGATGTGTAGTGAGCAGGGGGACACGTACAAAATAATAAATAACACAACTGAAGGAAAGTGTTTACCCTCGTTCCCTTTCCATGTAAGACAGACTTCTTGGAAAGCCTTTACCATGTTTGTTTTTTTCTTTGTTTTCCTGAGCATAAACTGTCACATTAAGAAAAAAAACAGGGCTTCCCTGGTGGCGCAGTGGTTGAGAGTCCACCCGCCGATGCAGGGGATGCGGGTTCGTGCCCCGGTCCAGGAAGATCCCACGTGCCGCGGAGCGGCTGGGCCCGTGAGCCACGGCCACTAAGCCTGTGCATCCGGAGCCTGTGCTCCGCAACGGGAGAGGCCACAACAGTGAGAGGCCCACGTACCGCAAAAAAATTAAAAAAAGAAGAAAAACAAGTTCAATGAAATCTTTTATCAACTCAGGTTTGTTGAAAGAGTCGTTTGAAAAAATATCACTGCATTTTTGCTTCACTTCAACTCCTCATGTCTACCCTGCAATCCCAAAATTTTAAAGGTAAGGTAAGGGAGAATGGTGATAGCTTGGAAGTAAGGATACAGTGGAGACAGACAAGCAACATTAGCCACCTAATGTCCCCAACAGAATGGGAAATCGGAGAGGGATTCCTTCTATCATCCCCAAATTGGAACCAAGCTATTTCTGTGATTAATCTAGGTTTTACAAGAAGAGGCCTAGCTTACTCTGTGCCTAATTACATTCAATACAAACAACTCAAGAAATCCAAGAGATGACACAAAATCATGTCCACATGAAGCACTGAGACTTCCCTGGGCTATCTTCTATTCCGCCTGCGTTTATATTTAGTGTCAAAATGAAGACATGAATGAATAAAAT
This sequence comes from Lagenorhynchus albirostris, assembly GCF_949774975.1. Lineage (NCBI taxonomy): Eukaryota > Metazoa > Chordata > Mammalia > Artiodactyla > Delphinidae > Lagenorhynchus > Lagenorhynchus albirostris. The sequence continues at coordinate 85,257,746 of NC_083104.1, read as the reverse complement.
GGTCAGAGGGGTGTTCAAATTTCCACGCTGTATTCCTTTCCATTTTGTTGTAGTGTTTATATAATGTGAAATACTGAAGGGGAAAAAAAAGCACATTTATTTAAGAAAGCAAATCTCTTACACTTGCTTGGATATGGAGGAAAAGACAGCTATTTTAACCTGCAAATGAGAAAGAATGTTACTTCATCCAGTAAGTCTTCAGTGAACACATTACCAGGAACTGTGGAATTTTTCTTTTTTTTTAAATTCCACCAAACATGCTTCAGAATTACTGTACCCCAATTAGCAATAACCATAAACGAGAAGCCAGCTTTGTTTGCAAGGACTGTCTAGTCCATTCCCGACTGATCCCTCCCGGTGCTACTTTCATTATGCACGCTCAGAAGAATAACTGTGTTTGGATGGCTTGTTGTTGCAATTAGGTTTCCAGGTTACCAGTTACCAAACAACCCTGGACTAAATGTAACTTCCAGACATACTGTTCCAGAGATTCCGAAACCTGCCATATGCATTCAAAGATAAATTGCAATCTTCACACCCGTGGGGAGCAGACTAGTAAATCAAAGTAAAGGGTCACCCTGTATAAACAGTATTGGTTGGGCAACCTTGCAGTAAAGTCATTCTGTCTAGCTTCAAAAGAGGAGGAATTTAGCCTCCCAAACTATCTGAGAACTTGGCCTTTTAAAATGGACCACCACAAAGAACACTTAGGAATTTTTATCTTGTAAATTTGCTTTGTGGGCGTGTAAGGCAGGCTGCCTTCTTTTTTTTTATTAAGGGAATTCCTTTATTTTTATTTTTTATTTATTTATTTTTGGCTGCGTTGGGTCTTCGTTTCTGTGCGAGGGCTTTCTCTAGTTGCGGCAAGCGGGGGCCACTCTTCATCGCGGTGCGCGGGCCTCTCACTATCGCGGCCTCTCTTGTTGCGGAGCACAGGCTCCGGACGCGCAGGCTCAGTAGCTGTGGCTCACGGGCCTAGTTTCTCCGCGGCATGTGGGATCTTCCCAGACCAGGGCTCGAACCCGTGTCCCCTGCATTGGCAGGCAGACTCTCAACCACTGCACCACCAGGGAAGCCCCAGGCTGCCTTCTTGATTCAACATTGGTCCATCTCTTTCTAGATTGCTGGGGGCAGGTAGGATCCCACAACTCAAGAAGGACAGAGAGAATTTGGAGAGGAAAGAGCCACAGCCACTGAGGGGCAGGAAAACAGGATCCCAGAGGAATGATGTTTTAAACGGACACTATTCGTCTGAATAAGAGGGGGTTAGGCTGTGGTTTAATCATATTTTTCAACTTTGTGATGAATCTTTCCCTAACACAGGGGTGCCTGTTTGTGCTCCCAAAAGGCTTGAATTGCAATTTTTAAAACTTGAGTATTTTCATCATTAAAATGAATTAGAATGAAAAGCAGCTGGAGCATTTTCTCTACTCTAAAAACACAATACTGGGGGAGAAAAGGAATACTGGAATAAAAGGAAGGCAAAAATTGAATGCCTTTTCCTTGTCCTTTCCAGCACGATAAGGACACATGCTGTTATGCATCAGCTTGCCGTCTAGTACTCCCAGCTCTTCCAGATGTCTCCCTTCTTACACTCAAACAGCTACTGAAACCTCACCCCTTCTGTAAAATCTCTCCTATCTAACTGGAGATGGGCAGAGAATTCTCCCTGGGGACATAGACTTCCCCCAGCTCTCCTCCACTCATAGTCCTATAATATGCCTTGAGCCACTGCTTATACACAATGTTAATAAATCAATCTAAGTCCTAGTCCAATGTTTCTTAAGTTGTCCTATACCTTTGTCAGCACTACCTGTCTTGTATCACAAGCTCCTAAATGACTGCCACCCTCTCTGTTTTGATAAGCTGCCTGGCTCGGTAGCTTGATGACTTGGAAACATCAAAAGAAAGCAGAAGATTCACCCTCGTGCAGTGCAAATAGTTTGATACGAACCGCTTTCTTTTGTAATTCTATGTGAAGTCTTTTTAAATTTCTTTAAATAATAAAGAAATCACAAAGTTGACAGGTATTTGCTTCTGAAAAAGAAAATGTAGCTCAGATCAATTAAGGAAAAAAACCCCTTATGTGGTTTAAAGAACAAACAAAACTGACACGTGCTTGCTGGCAGTTACACTTCTACTAAATACGTGAGGCCCTTTAATTTTGATTAACTTCTAAATCATATACATCATTTATCCTCTCTGAAAGAAACAGGTATTACTTTTGCCAAATTACTAGTAAATTCTCTACGTCTTCGGGTTAGACAGGAAAGATTCTGTATCATCTTAACCTGACTTCAAACATTTTTATCAAAACAGTCTTCAAAACTTCACAACAGAAAACTCTATTTCCTCTAATGAGAATGGATGATACATTATATATAAAATGGTAATATTTTAAACCTGATCCTTTATTTGACAACAGTCACTAAAATTATCTAAACATGGTGCAGACTCAGTGACATTCAGATGACAGCTCAGACTGGTATTGTAAGGAGTTACCTCGTCACTCATTCACTTATTTCTTAAGCAGCTCTTTCATTTATTAAATTTTGCTAATCATAATTTGTTTTTATCTTACCTATAGCTTTGACTCCCTGGTATTTCAATCCCTCTCCTATGCTAATCATTAAGCCAAGTCAACCGCAAATACCAATTGCAGAAATGATCTGGAGTATTTTTCACCAAAATTAACATGTTAATAAAAATGTTATCAAGAAATAAAAGTCGGGACTGCCATGGTGGCGCAGTGGTTAAGAATCCGCCTGCCAATGCAGGGGACACGGGTTCGTGCCCTGGTCCTGGAATGTCCCACACGCCACGGAGCAACTAAGCCTGTGTGCCACAACTACTGAGCCTGTGCTCTAGAGCCCGCGAGCCGCAACTACTGAAGCCCGCCACGCCTAGAGCCCGTGCTCCGCAACAAGAGAAGCCACCGCAATGAGAAGCCCGCGCACCGCAACGAAGAGTAGCCCCTGCTCGCCGCAACTAGAGAAAGCCCGTGCGCAGCAAGGAAGACCCAACACAGCCAAAAATAAATAAATAAAATAAATAATTTTTTTAAAAAAGAAATAAAAGTCAATTGGTGTGGGGAGGGGAGATGGTAGCCAACAACGCATGCACTTGATCAAAAATATCTTCACTTAATCAAGACATCACAGCATATATACTTTTTAACTTTGAAAATAAGACATGAACACACGGGAAAGAGATGAACTGAGAAGCTGGCAGCTGAAGTTTTCTTTTTTAATCATGTTTAATAAGCACAGGAAAGGCTAGAAGCTGAACATGGGAAGAGTTTAAAGAATAGTGAATAAAGTAAGAAGATAAAGAAATGAAAAAAATTAAGAGAGTAAGGATGAGGATATCCAAAATGCTAAATATAAGTCACTTAGAAAGAAGAGAAAAAAAAATATTTGGAAAAAACGTAAATGTGACCTAATTTTTAAAAATTAAGCACAAAAGTTATTAAATAATTATATTTAGGATTAACTTCTCTCTACTACTTATATCTAAGTATATATATTTGTTACAATAAAAATATTTGATATAGTTAGAAATATCTAAATTCTTTCAAATATTTCGTCATAATTACATGAAGTCACTTTTTCAGATTATCTGCATGTGAATGTTCAAATTTATCAGATTAAATTCTACATGTTAATAGAAGGTTTCTACTCAGTTCTACTGACAAATTATATTTCAGAAGATCAAATTAAATGGTTCCTTCATGATCTCTTTTCTGTGTTGTCAATACTCTACAGGAAAAATTTCCCAGAACAGAGTGGTGCTTCCTGAGCAACCAGAAAACTAAGGAGAAGTTGTTGATATTGGGATAAATCATATATATACAGTGTAGTTAATTCTATAAGCAATTAAGTGAAAAATCAGTTTGTTTCTGGATACTCAAAAATAAGAGATATGAAAAGGAGGAGAGCCTTTGTACTAATTCACAAAGTAATCATCAAAATATTGACATCTGAAGGTATGCAATGACCGTACCTAAATGCTATAACAGAAACAAATTCCCAGTGTGGCAGAGGGTGTGTTCCAAAAATGGCCACAGCGATATTTCTGGCCCACTTCCTTTTCCAGAATCTTGCCACTCCCCACTAAGAGGTGAAGTCTGTTTCCCCTCCCCCCAAACCTGGACAGGACTTTGGACTGCCTGGAAGAATAGAATGTAAGGGAAGTGATGTTGCATGACTTCTGCGTCTGTCTCTCTGCCTGTCTGTCAGATTCTCTTTCAACACTTGCCCTTACAACCCCACCATCCTGTGAAGAAGCCCAATCTAGCCCACAAGGAGATACCACGTGGAAACGGGCAGGTGAAGAGGAAGTAAGGTCCAGCTGACAGCCACCATTCGCCACCATTCATGTGAGTGAACAGCCTTCCCATGGGTCCAGCAGTCAGCCTGCAAGTATTCAGCTAGGGCTCCAGACTTCATGGAGCAGAGAAAAACCATCTCTTCTGTGCATCCCTGAATGCCTGACACACAGGACCCACCGGCAAAATAAATCACTGTCATATGCTTCTAAATTGTGGGGTAATTTATGGCGCAGCCTTAAAAACTGGAACACTTCATTTTCAAAAAAAATCTAAAAGTTTTTAAATAGGAAGGCAATAGTAGTATTTAAAGCAAAAACTGATCACAGCCGTTTTCATATACCAGGGAAGCAGCATGATCACTATTCATTCATCCAAAAACAATTCTGTGTGCCAGATACTGCGTTTGATGCAGGGGCGGCACAAAGGTGAGTGTAAACCCATATAATGACTGACCCCTTGGAGCTCATAATCTAGGGGGAGAAAGGACTTCAATCAACTATTCAGCTACACAAAGGCAAATGCAACTGTAACAAGGAGAAAGGCCCAATGGGCACCAATAGTGGGGGAATTTGATCCAGTTAGGAAGGTCAGAGAGGGCTTCCCTGAAAAAAATGACACTTTTGGGGTTGGGGTAAGTATGAGCAAAGGAGGCAAAGAGAGGAACAGGGGAGAATGTTCCAGACTCAGAGAACAGCGACGTGCAAAGGTCCTGAGACAAGAGGTAGCATGGGTACGCCATGGTCCGAAGGAAGGCCGGTAGTCATGCAACGTCACTTCTGTTGCATCCTATTCTCCCAGGCAAGCCAAAGTCCCATCCAGGTTCACGGGAAGAAAAATTAGACTCCACCTCTTGATGGAGAGTGGCAAGGTGAAGAGAAAAGAGCAAAAGAAAGTGTTGGAAGAGTGGATCTGGAAGTATATGAAGGTACAAGAACACGTAAGACAATATCCTTCAGGCTTTTATTGACCACCACTCAAAGAAAGGAATACATCTTACACTGCAACTTAATTCACATGCACACACACTCGATCAAAATCAGTTTCACAAAACAGGAGTTACCTTCACTACTTATCATGCAATCTACTATCGTCTATTCTATCTTTGTATGTATTTGTCACAACTAAATTGATTTTCAATGTACTAAAGGGTCACAACCTGAAGTCTGAAAAGCACTGGCATAAGGCCTAAGAGGGTAAGTTAAGGAATTTATCTCTATGCTAGGAGTAATGGGAAGTCACTGAAGGGTTTTAAACCCCATGGTAACATAATCAAATCTGTGTTTCCAAACTCTGGTTGAAATAAAAGAGAAAACAGAATGCAGAAGAAACAGAATGAGTATAAGACAAAGTGGGAGACTACCAAGGAAAACTGGGCAAGATATGATAGTAGCTTGAATTATGATGATAGTGGGGGTAGAGGTGGAGAGAAATGGATGAATTTCAGATACTTGAGAGTTAAAACTGATGGAAGTGATTAACTACACACTGAGGATGAGTGAGGTTTTTGACTCTCAAAACAAGATGGGTAAGTAGTACCATTCTCTGAAGAAACAGGAAGAAACCAAGTATAGAGCAGGAAAGACAGCTCTTGCAAACAAAACTGACTTCTAGTTTATGGTGATTGCTCATTGGGGTACAGTAATTTTGAAGCACATTTAGTGAAAAAAAATATTTTAATAACTTCACAGTCCCAGATACTGTGTTCATTGAAGAATAGTTGAGACTAACACTGGATGAGGTATCACCTTTTATCACCATGGATGTACTTGCCGAAGACTGGACACAATATACTATCTTGAGCAGCTAGAAATAGCCCTGAATTTTTGCTTAGCTAGTTTATTAAAACTGGGACTTAGGGCTTCCCTGGTGGAGCAGTGGTTGAGAGTCCGCCTGCCAATGCAGGGGACACGGGTTCGTGCCCCGGTCCGGGAGGATCCCACATGCCGCGGAGTGGCTGGGCCCGTGAGCCATGGCCGCTGAGCCTGCGCGTCCAGAGCCTGTGCTCCACAACGGGAGAGGTCACAACAGTGAGAGGCCCATGTACCGCAAAAACAAAACAAAACAAAACAAACAAACCTGGGACTTGGTGGTGGTCCTCAATAAAGAAGTTAAGATGCCAAATTTTCTTCCATATAATTCAGAGCCAAGGTCGGCAAATTATTGCCCATGGGCCACATTCTGCTTGTTCTCTGGGGCACAGCCACCACTCACGAGCGGCCAAGAGCTGCTTTCATTCTACAACAGCAGAGTTGAGTACTTACAGCAGTGACTGTATGACCCAAAAGCCTAAGGTATTTACTGCCTGCCCTTTACAGAAATTAGTGAAGTGACTCCAAGGAAGGAAGCAGCCAAAGACTTCAGGAGACAGAAATCTTGGAGTAGAATTTCATGAGCGCTTCAGCCACTAATCTCCTACCTATGTGACTCAAAGAAGGATCCCAAACACCCTCCCTTCAACAAGGCCTTGAGGAACCCATGGGTGAGGAACATTGCTCCAGCCACTCTAAAAGTGCGCTGGTGCATAGAAGATGCTGCATTTTAAGTGGGCTCTCTGGTTCCAGCGGGGTATCAGGATTGTTGGGGTGGCAGAAGGAAAAAGCAGCACTTCATCTCCAGAGACAAAGCAGGCAGAGTAACCATAAGAGGCAGCAGAGTCAATGTCGTAACCACAATAAACTGACCTGTAAGGCCCTATAATGCTGCCTGAATGATCTTGGGACTTCTAAGGTTAAAAGAGCTATGCGACTCACTACTTCATTTCTATAACAAAAATCTCCAGATCTTGTAAACAGAAGCCTGACTCAAACTTCCAGTTGTCACAGCCCACAGTCAATTATCAGACCTCACAGCCCCTGAAGGTATCCTGATACCTGAGGCCTGGCCCTTGTCAAACGATCCTATATCCTAATATCACAAATAAAAACTTTTGAGTCTTCCTCGAAGTCCTTTCAATGAGACCTGAAACCATTCACCAGAGAAGTATGCCCTGGGGGGGAGTAAAATACTCAGCCCACTGAGGAATGAACAGACATTGGCTCTTGGGCACAAACTCTCAATATATCCCTTAAGGAGAAACTCTTGTGTTTATGAACTGAGATATGCCCAAAATATTTTCAATAGTAATACAAAAAAGAAAGAAGGAGGAACGATTAGAAATAATCCAAATGTTATCCATTGGAGAATGAACAAATAGTATTATATTTATAAAATGGAATACAGTGCTGCAAGGTGAATGCAAGAGATACAACTCCCCACAACATGAATGAATACCACAAATAATGTTGAGCAAAATAAGCAGGTTGCGAAAGAACGCATAGAGTATGATTCCATTTACCTAAGTTCCAAACTTAACTACATATTGTTTAGGATTACACATATATGTAGCACAACTATTAAGAAAAACAAAAGGCAATGAGATGATAAATATAAAATTCAAGATAGTGCTTACATTTTGGGAAGAAGCAAGAAATGGGACGAAGGAGAGACATAGGGGCTTTAACTATATTTGTTCTGCTCTGTTTCTTAAGCTGAATGTGGTACACAGATGTTAATTTTATTGTTCTACAAACTGTAGCTATGGTTTCTCTTTTGTAGGTTATATATAATTCATAGTTTCTTAAAAACAATGATGTTAATGGAAAACATCAGCAATCCCATATTGACAACACTACCAACAGCTCAGATCCCTCCAGAACAAACATGTGAGCCACCCAACCAATTAAGAATCCTAAGCAGATGAAGTATGGGTTGGTCAAAAGGTTCGTTCGGGTTTTTCCATGAGATGTTACAGAAAAACCCGAATGAACTTTTTGGCCAAACCAATGTTAATGAAAGGTAGGAAGGAGGGTAGAAAAGGAAATCATGAATACTATCTCTAGTCTCATGATTCTCTGAAGAAATACCCTATTTCCTTTCTTGTGATGTCTTGTATATCTTGGATATTGTCTATAACTAATATCCTCCCCCCCATCTCATTGACTTATATGAGGTAATATCAAAATATTGAGTTAGGATAGCAACAGAACTAGAAAAAGAATAGACATCACCCAGAGATCCTGACTTGGAACAAGATACAATAACTAAGGTGACAATGGGTAACCTCCTTCTGAGGAAGACGATGAGTATGTCTTCAGAGGTATCAGAAATGTTACCATTGATTTTGGCAGAAAGATGTGTAATAAATACTTGTCAGATTTTGGCTTTCCGGCATCTGAATGCGTCTTCCGTAAGAATAGAGTTCCCATCACATGAAGCTTGGGGAGAAGCAGATCCTACCACTAGTCACAGAAGGTTAAAAAGGCCAATGTCCACTTTATCAGCCCTACTGTAAGCTAAACCATCAGAACATGACCTTTGCTTGGCCCAGCAGTCCCATCCAGGGCTTTAACACCAGTTCCAGTGACACAACAAAGCAGAGAAGGTAAAAGTGGTACCATCAGTAGCAATGAAGCCCAGTTTCTAGGGGTAGTGTTTACCACATCTACTGTGAAAAGTTTGGGGCAGTGGCCTGAGAAGCTGAATGTCTCCATTGATCATGGTGGTGGCAGTACCATCCTTAACGGCCTGGCCCTGTGGCATAATGCGGTCTGGATTCTAGCTGCTTCAATTCCCTCATTCTCTGAGCTCAGTTCTGCAGCTCTACCAGAGGTTTTAAAGGATATCCAATATATTTTTTTAAATTCCTTTTCCACTAAAATAAGACACAGACATTTTCTTTTCCTTCCCGACAATATCCCGACTAAGTCAAGTGTATATTTTTCACTCTCTATATATCTCAGTCTTTATGAAATTATGTAAACCCTCAATATTTGAAGAACAACTCCAAGATTCAGTCTCACGCCCAAGTTTACTGTATGCTACTTTATTTACTAATGTATTTCCTCTTTCATGTATTTATATAATAATAATCTCAACCATTTATTAAACATCTAATCTATGGTCATCCCAGTCAGAAGGAGTGATAAGTATCACCTAGCATCCGTAGAGGGTTTTGTACTCCATCGAGCATTTACATTTACATTTTCTCCTTTTGGACATAGCCAGTAAATGCAGCCAATACAATGTCAGTGATCCATCTCTTACTTCACTTACCACAGGGCTCTTGTTAACATCAGTAGCAATGAGGCATAATTTCCATTAATTGAGCTCTAACTATCAGAACAGCGCTGGAAGTTTAGTGTGTGTCATTCCGTTAAGCTCCAAACCCTCCCACATGCAAGAAGGTCTAAAATGATAACAGAAACACAGAGCACCCCATTGCCAGACTCCCCTTCTCCACACACCACAACAAAGCCTTCTTCTATAATCGTTTAGGATCACTTAGATGGAGTACTGGAAGACTGCCATTATGATTCTATAATTCTGTCTATATACTCAGAATAATCCCATGTGTCTGGGACACAAGCTAAACGGACATTTCTACAGATTAAAATGCAGATATCTAACCAAGATTGTCTTTCTAGGATAATTTCATTTATAATAAGCATTGGACAGGTTCTCTTGGCACCAAATCTGACACACACAACTCCACTAACTTGACACCATAAGCTAGAGCAAAGGGAATTCATAAACAGAGAATTACAATTTGAATATGGTTCTATATAAGCAAGTGAATTAGGGAAGTGGAAGAGAGGAAGAGAGTTTAGGAATAAATAAGAGTCACTAAGTAAAATGCTGAAAAATCCCAATGACAAATTACATTGCCTATGCCTATACTTCATTATATATATATCCATGTATACATGTTTAGATAATAGGTAAGAAGAGTCAGACAAAGTTAATCAATATTATTGATAAAATAATTGAAACAGGAATAACATAAGGGAATAGCAACCTGATTAGAAGAAGTACCAACTAGAGAAAAGTTAATTCAATCCAACTTCCATATACTATTTGACTAATTTAAATATTAGCCAATTGAGAGTTCATGAGAAACAGCTACACTGCAAAAGCCATACTAAAAGAATCTCTATGCTATAGTAAATATATATATTTGTAATTTTTAAATTGATATTTCAAATCCTTTGTTGTTGTTTTTGCTTTGGGGGTTTTTTGGTTTTGTTGTTGTTTTGGCCACGCCTCACAGCATATGGGATCTTAGTTCCCGGACCAGGGGTCGAACCTATGCCCCTGCAGTGGAAGCGTGGAGTCCTAACCACTGGACCACCAGGGAAGTCCTCAAATCACTTTTTTAATCCAGCTTTTTTTTGTTTGTTTTAATTTATTTTTGGCTGTGTTGGGTCTTCATTGCTGCGTGTGGGCTTTCTCTAGTTGCAGCAAGCGGGGGCTACTCCTTGTTGCGGTGCACGGGTTTCTCATTGCAGTAGCTTCTCTTGTTGCAGAGCACAGGCTCTAGGCACGCGAGCTTCAGTAATTGTGGCACGTGGGCTCAGTAGTTGTGGCTCGCAGGCTCTAGAGCACAGGCTCAGCAGCTGTGGCGCGTGGGCTCAGTTGCCCTGCGGCATGTGGGATCCTCCCAGACCAGGGCTCAAACCCGTGTCTCCTGCATTGGCAGGCGGATTCTTAACCACTGCACCACTAGGGAAGTCCCCTAACCCAGCTTTTAAAAACCAGCTGTGGGAGATCCCACAGCACACAGGCTAATGCAAAACTCATAGTACAGGAAATTGAGCTATCTGTTCACTTCTAGAAAAACAAGCTGTGACTATGGAGTTTTATCAATCACCATATAAGTTACAAAATGGAACTTGGGTAATATTAGATGACTTCTTTTATAAATATTGCCAGAAGTTGGCAGCCCAGTTACATTAGGTTGTATAATTTGAAATAGCAAGATGGCCATGGAGGTTCATAAATCTTTGAAACTCAAAAATACTGCCAGAAGGTGAGGAAAAAACCACAAAGCAGCATGGACTGACTGCCACTAGAAATTTCCTAGAGAGAAATGTCCCAGGTTAAACATTAGACATTGCAAATATACCAAGTCCATTTAGTTTTCACTCTCCCACAGGCCCTTACCACTTAGTTTTGTCCCCAGCTAACAAGTGGGCTGAAATCAACCTTCTTTCAACAAACCAAACATCCAAACTATGTAATCACGGGATGACATCTGAGCTTGATCTGGCTGGCTGCTTAAAAAGGAGTCTTTCACAATAATAAATGGGCATTTTCATTGTTGACCAAGCTAGATACTAAAGCACACCACCTTTATACTTCAGGCTGAAATAAACCAAATGTAAATAAATCGCCCTACCTTTAAAACATGCCTCCATGCATCCATTTTGAAGGACACAGAAATATGTTTTATTTTGGACACGAAGATAAGATTATCAGCCTACTACCTGTGGGACACGGACCTTTTTAGTTCTTCTCCAATACGGTGATAGATGTAAGCTGAAGTTCACATACATTCTCACCTATGCCTTAAACAATGCCGCACTTGAGAGGACAGCTAGATGTTTGGGGGACAGTCTGAGGCCAGGGACCTAGTAGAACTGAGAGTCCCATGGGGTCCCAGTCCAAGTTCCTGCCTTCATTAGCATGGTGTTCTCACCATGCTGTTCCACGAGGAACAGTCTAAGGATTTATTGCTGCTCTGTGCTACTCTGGATCTCTGAAACCAAGTTTCCACAAGTTAGGCATTTAAGATTGCTCCACGGCACACACACACAAATCTGTTCTTAATTAAAGAGAAATATAATTGAAACTGTTTCTATATCCTAATAAGAAATAAATGCATCATCATAGATGACCTTACATGCTTGTTTATTATTACTGATTCCTTTGAGTTTCCCTTCACTTATTCCTTTAACACCTCACTCTCTTGGGTTTTCTTTTCTGAATGTACAATGTGTGGGAAAAAAAACCTGAAACATCTCTTTAGATGGTTGCTGTATCTGTCAAGGAGGCTACGCTACAGTTCCAAATACAAAAACCACATTCCAAAACAGGAATATTCTCCAAACCCTTTACTTTCATGGTGTGCCTTCAAATTTTGTTGCTTTTTAAAAATTCTGACTGGAAGTACCAGCAAATCACAGCACCGCCTGCTTATTTACACAGAAGAACTCTCTGCAACTTGAGAAATCACAGCGGAAGGTACCAGCACGGATTGCTGCCAATTACCTGGGCAGTTTCCTCCCACACACTGCTCCCTCCATGAGGGGCTGTGATGACAACCTGGGAAGTAGTCCTTCTGGGCTTTCCAGGAAGACTCTGACGGCAACCTAACCCACAAAACCTGAGGTTAGAGGGAAACCTCAATTCTCCTCTGCCATTTTGGTATGAAGCTGAAATATGCAAGTCAAAGGAATGGATTTATATTTTAAAACAGATGAAAAGAAGATACGACACTTTCTTTCAACAAATGCTTAGTAGTCTTAACCAAGTTTTTTAAAGCTTTCTTTCAATCTGACTGAAATTCTTCAAACTTCACACCACAGCTTAATTTTTTTTCCCCTTTTCGGTACCCAGTTATGATGGAGAAGACCTAGTCACCATATTCTTTATAAGCATTGAAGCCAATTATTAATTAGGTCTAAATAAAAAATTCTCTCCCCTTGGGTTAACAATCTCTGGTATTATTTTTCCCATCTTTTACACTTTTTCACATAGCGTTTCTTTGAAAACTCTTTTCAGCGTCCTCTGACAACAATTACCTTGTTGTAATTTCTGATTGGCACATACTCAGTGTCTTTTTATATCTGTGTGGCTAGAATCTAGCCCACTGCCTGGCATTCAGCAGGCTCTGGATAAATATTCTCAAGAAACTGTGAAATCGTACATAAGCAGCATTCAGTAAATGGTTGAGCATAATTTGTCTTCCTTGACTATACTTTGCTATTTGGTCACGTTTTCCTATTATTCCTACCATGTGGAAATAATCATACTTCCATCATGAATTGTCCCTTTGACTCATAAGAAAATGCAATAAGCTCATTCTAAAAATTATCCTAAAATGTGAACCTAAGTACTGATTTTCTAGTAGATGCACAGTATCCATCAATGAAAAGCTTGGTATACCTTGGCAGAACTTCAAATCATACTAAATATGCCTAAAATTTCATCTTCTGTGTTTCCAAATCTCATGCACTGTAAGAACAAGAAGTTCTGTTGGTGTTGCCAAAAGGGCTTTATTTTAGTGGGGCCAATGAAATGTCTTACTGAGAATAGTTCAATACTTAGATTTAGTGATATTTTTAAACACATACAATTAGCTAGCAATTTATTTTATTAGATACTTTTTCTATTTTTTCTTAAAAGGTTGATTTTTTTTTTTTTTTTTTTTTTTTTTTTTTTGCGCTATGCGGGCCTCTCACTGTTGTGGCCTCTCCTGTTGCGGAGCACAGCCTCCAGACGCGCAGGCTCAGCGGCCATGGCTCACGGGCCCAGCCGCTCCGCCGCACATGGGATCTTCCCGGACCAGGGCACGAACCCACGTCCCCTGCATTGGCAGGCGGACTCTCAACCACTGCGCCACCAGGGAAGCCCCAATAATTATTTTATAACTGTTTATTAAATGTCTGTCTTTGCTTAGAACAGCTTATTACTATAAATAGAAAAGATATATATACCCTAATTTGCACATCTTCCAATTTCACAGACATTCTAAAATCATGTCTAAATGCCAAATAGAAAATGCAAGATATTTGGAACAAATGCCATGGCACATGTTAATGGAGAAACTAAAATCACCAGTCTTTTAGCTTTTGATCAGAGCTGAATACGGTTATTAATGGATATTTTTCATTAGACCAATATTTTCCAGGTTGACATAAAGACTTCTCTCTTTCTTCCTCTTGTTCACACACATACACACACAGTTCAATACTGAGAAAAGTGAAAAGACAAGAAAGCGTGAAAGAAAAATGAGGGACTTCCTGGTGGTCCAGTGGTTAAGAATCCACCTTCCAATGCAGGGGACATGAGTTCAATCCCTGGTCAGGGAACTAAGATCCCACATGCCGCGGGGCAACTAAACCCACGTGCCGCAACTACAGAGCCCTCGCACCACAACTAGAGAGAAGCCCTCGCACCACAGCGGAGGATCCTGCATGCCGCAGTGAAGATCCCATGTGCCGCAACTAAGACCTGACATGGCCAAAATAAATAAATATTTTTTGAAAAGAAGAAAGAAAAATGAAATATGGCCAGTTTTGTTCTTCAACAGAAAACTCTGTCTTCCTAGAGACTTGGCAAGGTCATAGACACCTTGGAATCACCATGACCACTGATGTGAACTGGATGGATGTCCTTAAAAGAATGCTTCTCACTTAGCAGATACATTAGAGAGATGGGGGAAAGGTGTAAAATAAAAGATTGGAAAGGGGCTTCAATTATTGTTGGAAGAACTCACAAAAGTGGGTTTCATTTTCTTTGACTCTTCGATAAATTAGTAAACTTGACTAACATAATCTGGAAATCTTTCCCCAAGTTAGAGAAACAAATATTTAGGAGTTTAACTATTTTGTAGTTCCCCCTTTGAACTCAGAATTCCCAGGCTAAAGATTAGTTAGTGAAACCACAGAGCCCCATGCCTTCCTGCAGTAAGGTTAATAATTACACCCAATTTAATGTCTAGAAATCCATTCCCAACCCAAAGCCTTTAAGTAGCAAATCTCATAGTATGTTTCACTGGAGATGGTGCCTAATGATTAAACTGAAATGTGAAGTTTTGACAATGATATTCAAAATCTTAAAGACATTCACTGGGTGACTGACCAGAAGTACAACCCATGTTCCCACAAACTTTTCAGACCAGGCCAAGTTCTGAGGTTTCAAAAACTCACTTCCTTTCTTTCCTCCCCTCCAAGGTACTCCTACAATACTCTACCCCATTAAGAAGAAACAATGGTTATCCAAATTCTCCATAAATGAAAATCTGAACTGAGAGAGGTGTATTCAAGAGGATCCAATATGATGTTTATCCAACGAGGAAGCTTCCACGCCTTGTGAAGACATTCATTAGTGTCTTTGGATTTTAATTTGAAGATTTATTTTTAAGACAGCAGCTCAGGACTTCCTTGGTGGCCCAGTGGTTAAGAATCCGCCTGCCAATGCAGGGGACATGGGTTCAATCCCTGGTCCGGGAAGATCCCATATGCCGCAGAGCAACTAAGCCCGTGCACCACAACTACTGAGCCTGAGCTCTAGAGTCCACGAGCCACAACTGCTGAGCCTGCGTGCCACAACTACTGAAGCCCGTGTGCCTACAGCCTGTGCTCCACAACAAGAGAAGCCACTGCAAAGAGAAGCCCGCGCACCATAACGAAGAGTAGCCCCCACTCACCACAACTAGAGAAAGCCTGAGTGCAGCAGTGAAGACCCAATGCAGCCATAAATAAATAAATAAATAAATTTATGAAAAAGAAAAGAAAAAGAAAGAAAAGAAACTGGAGTGGGAGTAGAACAGAGAAGAGAATGGCAGAGGGAAAAAAAAGAAAGAGGAGGTCAAGAAGCAAGGTCAAAGACTAGAACCTGAACTGGCATATAAGACCAAGCTATTTTTAAGAATGAGGAAGTCTGATATTACATTCTGAGTTGTTGGCACTTCTAGATTACCTATAAAACCCACTTCATTTCCACAAACCATTGGTAAATTTCACCACACACAAACTTGTGGGAACGGGGTATCTGTGTGTACATCAATGAGAGGATTTCACCTCTGAGTTGGTGGGGCCTTAAACAAATACAACCTGTAGAGGAACAAGACAGTCCATGAACTCAGCTAATACTTTGGAAGCAGAAGCTCAGGCAAAGAGGTGAGCATGAGGTAATAATCCCCGCAGGAATTCACAGAAGTCTTGGGAAGAATGTAGGACATTCCAAAGGCTAAGTAATGGAGGTTCAAGCCAATTTTATCTCCACCATAGGAGATGGACACCTCCAGCCATTATTCAGGTTACAACTAGCAGCTTAGGTGTTTATAACTCCAGGAAAATGGAACAAATTTTCCAGAAATTAGGAGTTTATTGCTCCTCAAAAATTAGTCCCATTATTTCCTGACCCATTATTGAGAAAGTTCAAAAACTGTTTAGCCCTTAAAATGTGGGCTTTTGAGCCAAAGAAACCTACAAGTTCTACAACAAAGATCAATGTTGGTAGAGTTAAGAGTAAGGTATGGCAGGCAAGGAAGGCTAAAGAGTAGTCAACTCCATGAGGACAGGGGCCACGTTATTTGGTTCTCAGGTGACAAGCACAATGGCTGGCACATAGCAGTCACACAATAAATCCATGTTAAATGAATAACATTCATTTAATATAGCTCCAAATTCTAGTAGAGACAATAAATGAATCACACAAAGGTTTAACTCAACTAATTTTATCCCTGAAACAAAAGCTAGATACATAGTGGCCATGAAGACTTTTAAATTATTTGAGACATCCCACCCATATGTGAAATGCAGAATCACCAGGCACGCTTGAGGCAAACAGATGTCTCCCTCAACTGTGATAAGGAACATTCAACACCATAGAGAATTACGACGACTACCAGCCTATTAATGCTAGGCACTCTACAGAATTAGCGGACCTCCGAGGGACGTACAATCTAACAGGCAGCTCTGACACATGTGTTAAAGCCTAATCAGTTGATGGCTACCAGCAACAGGAACAAGTTTGTAGTCAGACAAAATCAGATTTATTGATTTGGTGCAGCGAGGGACGGCACTCAGAGAAAGCACAAAATGACACTGAGAAAGATGGAGAAGGGAATCATCTTTTGTAAGGTTTGGGCTCTCGTTGAAGGATTCCAAGGAGGGTCTAAGGGAAGCCGATTCAGTTCTGGAGTGACTGCAGTTTTGAGGTGAAATTAGATGTGGGGGTTAACTAGGGGTTGTTCTGAGGTGAGGGTGATTTAGCAACTAAAGATGTCCAGTAGGGAATTCCCTGGTGGTCCAGTGGTTAGGATTCCACGCTTTCACTGCTGTGGCCCAGGTTCAATCCCTGGTCGGGGAACTAAGATCCCACAAGCTGCGTGGCGTGGCCAAAAAATAAAAATAAAAAATAAAGATGACCAATAAAATATGAGAAAAGCAAAGCAGGTCTGGAGTGTCAGCCACAAGTAAGCATTAATCACTGAAAGGGAGGCCCTTATGGCATCTTACAGCTGCTGCATAACTGGGAGAAGCAGTGTTCTATGATAACTTTGCAGCTGGCCTAACTTTGCAGCTGGCCTGCTATGTGTCTGTCCTCCAAGCCTGACTAGTGGCAAGGCTGCCTTTGTTGCTTCTGCATCCAGCTGATTTTCACTCTGTCAGAGACAGGCTTTGATCTTCACACAGATACAAGTATTAAATAATCTTCCTTAATCAAAGAGTAGAAAGGGACATTCTCAAAACCTTAATCTAAGAGAAATGGGCCAAAAATAAAAGATTCTGTTATATTTAAAATCTTTTCAAAACTGACTGACCCATAAACCTAATCCCATCTACCCTTCTTCAGTCCTCCAAGCATCCCTCTAGCCCAGCACATGTGTCCTGGATAATAATAGTTGGTTTACTTCCCTGTCTTCTCCCCTGGACTCCAAACTCCAAAAAGAGAGGGGAAGTACTCATTTTATACCTGGTGACTCCCAGCTCCCAGCGCATCCTAAGTGCTATGTAGCCAAGCTGACTGCTTGTCTCCTCTGTCCAGAATGGCCCTATCCAAGGCCTCTTACACAGTGAAACAGATTTTGCTCTCTAAGTAAGTGTTAAAGAATGTCATAATCTAAAGGATTCACTCCATGGATGAGACAGGGAAGAGCTGAGCAGCCGATCAGCAACATCTACAACTCTAGGTCGAAGAAGAAGGAAGCTTCCCTTTGAAGAGCTCACCGATGGCTTTGTTGCCACCTGATAAAGTCAAAAGCACTTGAAATAAACAGCTCAACACAAGTGGAGTTGAACCCCTACCAAACTGAATCGCTTATTATGCAGTACTGGAGATTTTCGTGTATCTGTCTTTTCAGCAAGACTGTAAATTCCTGGAGGTGAGAGGTTATACATGTCTTGTTCATTTTGCTCCCCTGCTCTCTGCCTACCATGCTGCACGGTACGGGTGTTCAATCATGCGAAAGCAAAGTGGATAAAGCAGAAAAATAAGAAGACCCTCCTTCAGTTAAAGGGAAAGCGTCAAAGCACAATGCGGGCTGGCAAGCAAGAGGAAAGGTATCCCACACGCGGATCAGAGGCCCCCAGTGCATGAGGACAGAGGGCTCCATAGACGGCTTCCCTGAAGAGGAAAGGAAGAAGCTGGTGAGTGGACTTGGAACATGGAAACATAGCACGAGATCTGAAACTGGGCAGAGAGGAGCGGGGAAAGGAAGCAGAGAGAGGACTGGGAAGACAAAAATAAGGAGATGAACTACCAAGGTCAGAAGATGAGAACACTGTCTTTGTTAAAACCACCACCAGGGGCTTCCCTGGTGGTGCAGTGGTTGAGAGTCCGCCTGCCAACGCAGGGGGCGCGGGTTCGTGCCCCGGTCCAGGAGGATCCCACATGCCGCACAGCGGCTGGGCCTGTGAGCCATGGCTGCTGAGCCTGCACTTCCAGAGCCTGTGCTCTGCAACGGGAGAGGCCACAACAGTGAGAGGCCCACGTACTGCAAAAAAAAACAAAAAAAACACCACCAATGCAGGGAAAGCAGGAAGATGAAAATATAGCTCAACACAATGACTGGGGAATAGGGGTAGGAGTCCAAGGGGGGGGGCCCTAGAAGGTCTCTTTATCTGGATGTTATTAAAAGCAAGACCTGGTGTCGAGAGGTAAGGAAGGGCTCAGAGCCCACAGCGCAGCCCAAATTTGGAGCCAGTGCAAACCACAGTCACCATTTTGGTTTTCTTTCTCCCATCTCCTTTCTCTTCTCTGTCTTTCCTCCGCTTCCCCTCCCCCTTCCTCCTGCTGCAAAAAGTGTTGGCCACATAAGACCACGTACTTCTTTCAGGTTAGTGGAACAGATGCATTAGAGTTCTGCCTTTGTCTGTCCTGCTGACATGGCTACAAAGAAGAAGAGGAATAGGACTAGCTGTCCTTTCAGTGTCTCTTCAAACGTGAGTTTCATGGCACAGAAAGGCAATGACAGAAACCACAGCAGAACCTGGAACGTCAAGATGACATGCCCATTCTCGTTACGTGACCTGCAGTCAGCAAGTGGATACCACTGCGTCTAAACTATTAACTGTCTAAAGAACAAGCAAACTGTATTATGGACTTGGGCGGGGGGTGCTCCGGGAGGACGAAAGGAATGCTGCTGACCCCCAGCACGCACTGGCTGGGTTTCCTACCACATGCGAAAACCTAGCCACAGCTGTGGTACCCAACCCCACACGTCCTACAAAACCCCAACAAACGGCAAAAGTCCTTCTGTTATAACGTGCACTGTGAATAATCAGAATTAATATGCTTCAAGCAATTAGAAAAACTGAATCATCTACCTCAATGTGGTGGCTTTCATTAGGTAACCCCAACACTGAAAACTTAAACAATATGAAATACGTCAGATTTGAGGGAAATGTCCCCAGTTTTGATGAATAGGTAATTTTACTAACTCTTCATACCGAAACATCTTTGAATAGACATTGTTTGTGCTACTACTGCATTGAAACTTCTTCTCTGAAACAACTCTAAACTCTCCAATTCTATGTATTCATGTTCCCACTTCAAAATTATTTCTGTGAATCCCTCCCTGTGATTGGGAGAAAGATGTGTTATCTTCCTCCAAAGAATAGCAGTCATCAACAGTATTTTACCAGGTGTGCACTCTTTTCTCAGTAGACACAAATGTTGAAAGGAAATCACCACCTTAGATCAAGAAAATAGAATCTGGGGCTTCCCTGGTGGTGCAGTGGTTGAGAGTCCGCCTGCCGATGCAGGGGACATGGGTTTGTGCCCCGGTCCGGGAGGATCCCACATGCCGTGAAGCGGCTGGGCCCGTGAGCCATGGCCGCTGAGCCTGTGCATCCGGAGCCTGTGCTCCGCAACGGGAGAGGCCACGACAGTGAGATGTCCGTGTACCGCAAAAAAAAAAAAAAAAGAAAATAGAATCTATAATATTGTGAAAGGCCAGTGTCTGTCAAGTTTGTTCTCAAATTTTGAACATAGATTGTCCTCTAACTTATAAACTTGTGGAATTCTAAAAATCTGATGGTTAATCACTTGTGAAAAAGAGAGAGGTATTTCTGCCCAGTAAGAACTACACACACAAAAGTGAGGTTCTCAGCTCAGCCTACAAAAGCCTTTCTGACTTGTGCTCCACCTAAAACAGCATCAATAAGACTGCAGAACCAACAGAGAAAGTGATATCTCTATGGGAAAATGCATTCAGAGTTCCTATTTGGGATGCCCGGAACCCAAAACTCTCCCTTGCTGGCAATGAAAACAGGGGTCCCCTTGCTCAAAGCAGGCTTTGCGTGTGGTCATGGTGTGGACTTTGGGGAGGAGGGTGTCTGTGTTGAAGATCAAGACTGGAAATGCAAGGGACTTCCCTGGTCCAGTGGTTAGGACTCCTCACTTCCACTGCAAGGGGCACGGGTTTGATGCCTGGTTGGGGAGCAAAGATTCTGCATGCCACGCTGCGCAGCCAAAAAGGAAAAGACTGGAAATGCAAAGTGAGGGAAGTAAATACACTGCTGTCTAGACTGGGAGGGAAGGTTGAGGGGGACAAAAGTGGGAGAGTGGGGCTTGGGTGGGTGAGGGAAAGTGCTGAAGGTCACGGACAAACAGAACAGTTTCTCACCACCTCCTCCCACCTGCTCTGCATCCCCAAAATGACCCCCTTTGGAAGACTGCGAGGGGAAGGACTGAGAAGAAATGAAAGGCTACAGCAGGACCCATGCAGTTAGAGCAAATGAGAAGGTGCAGGAATCACCAGTAAGAAGTAAAGTGCGAGAGATAGTGTTCTAGAAGAGGGAGAGATGCTGTCTTCTAGTTGGAGATAAGGGGTGGATTTGTCACATGTAAGACATGCATTCATAAATCAGAACCTTGTCTGTGTGGCCCGTGCACAGGCCCCAAGTAAAGAGAAATCAATAGTTACTGCTCCAAAGCGGAAGAACAATTAGCAAATTAAATTCACTAGAGTCCTTGTGAATGCTTCTTTCGTTAAGGATAAGCTTTTTTTTTTTTTGCAGTACGCGGGCCTCTCACTGTTGTGGCCTCTCCCGTTGCGGAGCACAGGCTCCGGACGCGCAGGCTCAGCGGCCATGGCTCACGGGCCCAGCCGCTCTGCGGCATGTGGGATCCTCCCACACCGCGGCACGAATCCATGTCCCCTGCATCGGCAGGTGGACTCTCAACCACTGCGCCACCAGGGAAGCCCAATCTTTTTTTTTCAAGTATATTCCAAAAATTTTTTGCACACCTCTTGCAATTTGCCAGACCCAATGTCTTCATCAAAGACACTGGAATCCAGAGTAGATATACACTCATAATTTTTTTGGAATTCACACATTTCAAATCCTACTGCAGAAATTTGGCTTCAGTCACTAACATCAAGAAAGGTATTGATAGCTTACTTCAAGCAATTGTGTGTCCTTCAAACCATATTATATCCAGAACTAATACACTAATGTCTTTTCTTACTACTTGTTACAGATACTAACTAGCAGTCATTCTTTACCTGTAACATAAGCACCACCTGAAAAATTTATATTTTTGTCTACATTAAGCTATAAGTCTTATCACTTTCATAAATTATCAACTTTTCAAACACTGAAAATCAAAAATACAAACAATAATATTTTAAATAATGTCTGGGATTACCACGTTTTCCCACAAATTATTTGAGTGATGAATTTAACGTCACGTTATTAAAAATACTGCACAATTAAAATTTTTTCTTACGTAGTTTTATTTTTTTTTCCTAGAGAGACCCATTTGTTCCTGTTGGGCATAAACCCAGCATAGGAGGAAATGGCCAGAGTTGAGGGGTCTCCCTGGGGCTCTGCACTACAAATGAGGAAAAACTCCTCTCCTGTTTGTCATTTCTTCACTGGCAGGACACACCCACTGGGAGCACTTCACTCTGTGGGGTCCAAATGGGAGGAGGGCAAGTCTGGCTGGTGAACAGAATCCCAATCTGGGTTTAACTATCATTTTCCCTGTCTCACTGGGATGTTTAAGGCTGTTGCCTTAATTTTGTTTTTAATCTATTTTTTCATCCATAAACTAAGGAATACATCCTATAGAATACCCACTAGAGATGATTCCACTAGGGACCCTGATGCTATGTGGAACAGAGTGGAATGAACATCTATGTCACAAGACTCATAGCCAGTCTTCATGCAAGCTTCTGGTGACCACGCTCAAGTGAACTTTAATGCAAGTTAATATGGAGGTGTTTTCCTGATATCACAGGAAGTCTTAACAGGCTCCTTTGAAAGCCTCAGGGCCAGTCAGAGTGATCCCGGCCATTTCAGACATTGGACTGTCAGAAGCAAGTCAGGACAGGGGATGTAGTTTTGGCAAAGGTTGGTATCACGGTGCTCAGAATCTCTTCTCACTTGACAGGGAAAATCCCTATGGGTTTCAACCAGAGAACACGCAGCTAGAAAATGGGAGAATAAGAGCATGTTGTGTCTAGTCCTACACATCTGAGGACACCTACTCGGTCTGTTTCTGATAATGATCCACAGAAAGGGTTATCTTTGCCTTAAAACATCTAATGTCCTGTTTATATACATTAGACAATTTATCTCGATTAGAATGTCTTCCAAATCTCTAAAACATAAGAAACACAAAGCAGCACTGTTACTATTATTTGCATTACCTCTGTATTCACAACTTCCATCGGTCTTTTCTTGATTTCTCCTATGTCCAAGTAACTGGGGGAAAAAAAAAACAATAAGGGCTTCTTTTATTACTTTTGAATCAGCTATGTAAATTGCCTTTTTAAAAATTATTAAAATGTAAAGCTAGCCATAGGAAATACTTCAGCCTAAAGCAAAAATCAATAGCTACTAATTAAAAGCCATTATAATAACAGGAACTGCTTTCAGGGCTGACACATGTCCATGCTAAACTTCAATGAAATTGAAGTCCTAGAAATACATACTTCCATTGGGGAACATTTTTCCCCACAATGGTCAGCTACTTACTATATATATGGTATTTCTTATTTTTATAGCAATTTTGATATAAAGAGTGGTTTGTGTGTAAAGCTGCTTAACAGTTAGTTCTATTAATCACAGACTTTAGGCAAAAGAAAGTAGTACTGATCCCATGCATTAGAGGAACAACTGTGAAAAGCTGGGAAATCTTTTTTCCTGGGAGAGCACTTTAATGATCCAGAATGCTCAGCCATGTGGGATGGATGGTTTAGGCACTGTTTCGGCTAAAATACAGATGGGTAAACTAGTTAACCTCTGGAGACCCCTATTATTCCATTACTATTTGCTACATATGTTAACTAGTGATCATTCTTTAGCTATAGCATAAGCACAACCTAAAAACTTTATACCTTTGTCCACTTCAAGCTATCTGTCCATCACTGTGATCTCGTTCCACTGTGCTTCATACATAGAAGGTGCTAAATAAATGTTTTAATATTAAAAATAAATATAAATCTAGGATTTAATTTATAACCATAGATAGAAAGATAGATACATTCTCTACCTCAACTACCATAATTGCTGAGTTGCCAAAAAAGTTCATATTAGAATTAATTTTGGCTATGTTTTATTTTGTTGTTTTTTGGATAGAACGCTTTACTTAATCCATACCTCTGCAAATTATCATGTATTTCTCTTACATAAACAGTATTATACAAGACAGTGAAAATTCTCCCTCCGCTTAACAATAAAATGGGTCTTTCGGAAATCTTCAGGGACTGATTTCTGACATAACAATAAAACATTCTAACTGTCATGTGCAGGAAAGTGATTTCAGGTCCACATGTAGTAGAGTCAATGTCCCAAAATGCATAAGGAAAACTGGGGAAAATATCAATCTCTAGAATTCTCTGCTATAAAATAAAGGTTTAATAGCTACCTGAAGTTTAATCACCGTTTCAAAAATATTAGAAGAAACATGAGTAAAAGATATGCAAGAACAAAGTTGATCATTTTCATTTGAAAAATATTTTTCCACCATTGTTATCTTCCCCAACATCAATTAGGGTCTACATGGCATGAATTACCCTCAATATCTTTTGGGCTTTCTTTTGTTCTGCCAGTTTCTTCATTTATTATGTAAACTTAAAACTGCAAAGCTTCAAATATATTCAGCATTTAAATCTTCTTGCCTTCTATCATTATAACCATAGATACTACCACTTTAACACAAATAAATATTCATCTGTCAGCATGGAAAATTAACCATGGACACTGTTATTACAAACTCAGGGTTTTTGTGTGTGAGTTAAAAGCAAAAATAACCATGCAAATCTCTTATATATAAAGAGTGATTTGAAGTGCACTTTCTATTTGGTTTGGAACTGTACCTGTTTTTATCTTTTGAGTTGGTAGCACTAAATAAACAAAAGAGAATATGAAATATTAAAGTGAGTCTGGAATTGCAGATTTACATTCCCATGAAATTGCTTCATATGAAAACTATTTAACTTAAAAAATTAACGAAGTATATAATGAAAGGAACTGGACACAGATGCTTTGCATTTATAGCACTTCGTTGTTTACAAAACACATTCACATCCATCCCGTTTACTTTCTACAACAAGACTGTGAGGTAGGAATGGTTATGTTCCTTTTCTGCATTAGGAAACTGACTAGCTGTGTCAAGTGAATTGCACAAGGATGCAGAGCTAATGAACAGCTCAAACACAAGTCTCCTGACTCTCAGCTTTAAGTTCTAAGTTATTTTGAAGTACAGTTTCATTTGGCTCTTTTCTAAGGAAGTTAGACAAAGCATACTAAAGGAGGTTTCAGGGAAGGGAAACTAAATCCAAATGTATCCCTCACCTCCCATAAAAAGAACATCTGGCATAACAAAAAAGCAGAACTCCTAGAACTCAATTTAAACAAACTTACACAAGCTAGGATGATATTAGATAACTTTAGTGATACTTGGGAAAATAGTTCTACACGATCAGAAGTCACAAGCATAGATTTTATGGTAAAGGCTTTTTTCCCCATCCTGAGGCCCAAGCTGAATTTTAATTAAAATATTATATTTAAAACTATGGGGGGAAAATACCTATGGAATATAGACTTACCATACAATCCAGCAATTCCACTCCTAGGTATATACCCAAAGAGAAATGAAAACTTATACATACCCAAATAATGAAAACTTGTACATACCCAAAGAGAAATGAAAATGTTCATAGCAGCATTATTCATATTAGCCAAAAGTGAAGCAATCCAAATATCTATCAACTGATTAACAGATAAACACAATGTGGTATAGCCATATCATGGAATATTATTCAACAATAAAAAGAATGAAGTACTGATATATACTATAACATGATAAGCCTTGAAAACATTATGCTAAGTGAACGAAGACAGAAACACAATAGGTCATATATTGTATGGTTCCTTTTACAGGCATACCTCATTTTATTGCACTTAACAGATACTGCATTTTTTTACAAATTGAATCAGGTTTGTGGCCACCCTGCATGGAGCAAATCTATCAGCGCCATTTTTTCCAACAGCATTTGCTCACTTCATGTCTCTGTGTCACATTTTGGTAATTCTTGCAATATTTCACACTTGTTCATTATATTATATTTGTTATGGTAATCTGTGATCAGTGATCTTTGATGTTACTACTATGACTTGCTAAGGGCTCAAATGATGATTAGCATTTTTTAGCAATAAAGTATTTTTAAAATAAGGCATGTACTTTTTTTTAGATATAATGTTATTATTGCACACATGATAGACTACAGCATAGTGTAAACATAACTTTCATATACACTGGGAAACCAAAAAACTCCTGTGACTTGCTTTATCACAATATTCACTTTATTGCAGTGGTCTGGATCAGAACTTGCAATATCTCCGAGGTCTGCCTGTATATAAAATGTCCAGAATAGACAAATCCATAGAGACAGAGAAACTAACCACTACTGATTAGTGGTTACTAGAGCATGGGGAGAAGGGGAAACTGGGAAGGTACAGGGTTTCTTTTTGGAGTGATGGAAATGTTCTAATATTAGTTTGTGGTGATGGTGGCAAAATTCTAGGAATCTACTAAAAACCACGGTGGTTTATGTTACGTGAAATATATCTCAGTAAAGCTATAAAAAAACCCCTATGGAATATTAAATTCTACCTGTCCTACAGTACCCACCCCCACAAGGAATAATTTCTCTCAACTCCCATATAACTTTAACTATCTTTCTAATTGCACTCATTCTTTTGTACTTTGCATTAAAATTACTGGTGTGCATGTAGTCTGTCTCCTGTTAGATTGTGAACTCCAAAAGACAAGGAATCCTGTCTTATCTTTGTTCCCTTCAGAGACCTAAGCACAGTTTGCTGATTCACTGAACGCCCACAATAGGTGAGCGCCCTGCCCCAGGAACTGGGGCTAAGCACCACTAACGACCTCTGTCCTTGAAGGTTTAACCATCAAGTACCTGGTGACAGACATGTAGACAAATACAGCAAGCCAGTAAACTTTTCCAAGCATTAAGGAAATAACATAAACGTGCAGGAGGTGGGAGGAGGGTCACAAAGTGGGGTGTGGTCAGTTCTACTTGGAATTGAAAGGTTGAAAGCACTTTTCTTCATGGATGACAATACTTCCAAGTGATTTTTAAGAAGTCTTCATTTAAACTCAAATGATAGGTTCCAACATTGTAAATCAACTATACGGCAACAAAAATTAAAATGAAATAAAATGATAGGTTCCAAGCAAAAGTGGAAAGAGAAAAAGCAGAACAGAAAATGCCAAATATCTAACATGACATTTGTGTTACTCTTTCCAAATAGCTAGTCACGGAATACTTTTTTTTTTTTGATTCCCACTCCTTATACACACATTTAAAGTCTGTTCCTACTGCTCCGTACGTGAACTTTCTTTTCCAATCACACTTTCAACCTCTGACCCCAGCCGCAGCGGGAGCCTTGAGTGGCATCAACCCGCACAGTCACAGCCCCTGAGCGCACCGAGGTGTGGGGTGAGGCGGGGGTTATTCCGTTCCACCTTAGAACCCTCTGAAATGACGGGCGGTGGGGATAGAAGGACTCACTTGAGTTTCTTGAAGGCTTCCTGGCCCCCAGCCACGTAGTTGCCCCCGGTCTGGATCTGGTCTAGCTTCCGGATGCGGTGCCCGGTCCGCGGGGTGTAGATGTTCCTGACGGCCCCAAAGGGCGCCTGAACGCCGCCCGTCACCTCCCTGAGGAAGGCGTCGAAGCTGGACACCTTCTTCTCGTGGAAGACGAAACGGCGCCCCGCGAAAAAGGGGTCCCCGTTGCGGTACACCAGCACGCTCTTCACGACCGGCTGAGACAAGTGGCTGGACCTGGCGCTGCTGCCGTTCATCTTCCCCACTGGATGCCGCTCCAGCTCGCTTCTCAGCGGGGAGGCACCTCCGCTGCCCCAGCGGCCTCACGGCACACGCGGCGCGGGGTCGCGTCCTGAAACGAACGGGCAACAGACAAGCTCACGGGTAAAGGCGAAGCAAGTGCGTATGCCGGGCTTTCACCCCGCGAAGACCCTGCAGCTGCAGGACACGTTCAAGTATTTCACCAGAGTCTGCACAGCCAATCAGCAATCGCGGTGCGCGCACGACACCTGTTTCACTCGCTACCGGCAGAATCGGGGTGTAACCACCTCTGCACGGGAGCCGCGCGGGGGGCTTGAAACAGGCAAACTTCGTGCGCCCGGGAGGGAGGTGGGAACACACACACACACACACACGAATTATAGAATTATAAATGTGGTGAAACTTCTTTCCTCGCCTGGCTCTCTCCCCTCTCAATCTTCTGTTTGTTCCAAAAGTAATTAGGGTTCCGGCTGGAATTGCCCAGATTTTTCTTTGCGGAGAAATAAATGCCTAAAGTGCATTGAGAGAGTTTCCCAGACCCCTCCCCCCTCCCCAGATGACCTGCACCGCCCCGCGGCGAAGCTCCCATGGGCATCTTTTGAACACCTAGGGCAGAGGCAGGCAATCAAGCCCCAAGGCGGGGGGTAGTGGGTGGGATCCCGGGAGGCGCCCGCGGCCGGAGTACCTACCGACACCCGAGGCCCAGTTGGGGGAGGGGCGGCTCGGGCCGGGCCGGGCCGGGCCGGGCCGGGCGGGGCGGGGGTGGGGCAGGGGCGCCGCGGTGAACTCGGCTGCGGCCGCGCGTCGCTCCCAATGTTCCTCCAGCTGCCGTTGCCTCTGCGGGCCTCCGTCACCCGGGGCGCGCGGGAGGAACGGAGTTGTTATTTCTCGCCGTTTCCATAGCAACTGCAGCCACGCGCAGGGAGCGGAATCAGTGCACTAAGCCTGGCGCGCTCCCGGATCCCTCAGGCTTTGCCCGCAGCCTCCGGCAGACTCGATAAGTGAGTGTTTTGGGAGGAAGGAGGGGAAGCCTGGGAGTCATTATCATGCAGTCACTCTATAAATGGACGCCTACTGGGTGCCAGGCGCTGTGTTGGAAGTTGGGGGATACAGCGGCATAGAAAAAAATCTAATATTTTGAAGTGCCTACCATATGCGTAGCTTTACGCCGAGAAGAGGTTGCCTCAAGAAGTCTAAGTGGCCCTCGGTGCCCAAGAGCCCACATCCATGCTGTTTGTATAGATTGGATCGATGTATGGTAAGATGGGGGAGAGGAGCTTTGAGACCTTCAGTGAAGAGGTGCTTTGTCCAAGCTACTGTGGGACACATATTATGGAAGCAGGAAAATTCTCTTTAAAAAGTTGAAATCTTCCAGCTCATCTCTCCCTGTGTTCCCTTTGCTCCTCCTAAGACGTCCCTACTATGTGTCATGTGCAAATTTCATTACTGGCTGTTCCTAATTCTTCATTTATGAATAAAAATAGTGTTAATAAAAACTACCATTATGGTAGTTAACTACCATAATGGTAGTTAATAACTACCATTAATTGAACACTTACCATGTGCATTGTGTTAAGCACTTTAGGTTATCTAATTTAATTAGATTATCTAATTTAATGTTCACAGCCTTCAGGGGTAAATACTCTCTCCTCAGATGAGGAAACTGAGGCGTAGAGAAACAGAAGAAATTCACCTCAGGTCGTGTGGGAAAATTCAAACCCAGTTTTCTGTGATTCCAGGACCACCTTAACCACCACGTCATACCAATCTGAGAGACGAATGTATGGGACATTGCAATCTGGGGCAGAAATGTTATTATTAAAGTTACTTAATACATCAATGCCTTGAAAGTTAACAGTTTTCAAAAGAAGACTAAAGGGCTTCCCTGGTGGCACAGTGGTTGAGAGTCCGCCTGCTGATGCAGGGGACACGGGTTCGTGCCCCGGTCCAGGAAGATCCCACGTGCCGCGGAGCGTTTGGGCCCGTGAGCCATGGCCGCTGAGCCTGCGCGTCCGGAGCCTGTGCTCCGCAACAGGAGAGGCCACAACAGTGAGAGGCCCGCGTACCGCTTAAAAAAAAAAAAAAAAAGAAGACTAAAGAGGAGAGAACAATACAGAGGGAAAATAGAAGAAGGAAATTTTGTGAGCTGGTTGTGAAGAATACACAGGTTGAGGGAATGGATGGGGAAAATATCTGTGGGGATGTGCTACCAAGTAGGTGAATAAGACAGAAAACCTGTTTTGAGGGATGAAAGGCAGTAAATCAAGCCACCCCCAGACCACCTAAACCTCCCTACCATCCATACCCAAACCAGCCCAGAACAAAATAAAAACATGTGGCCTCTTGTTCAAAAATTATGAATTTCAAGATGGTGGCCACAGAACGATAAGCTAAGCACGAGGATCTTCTGAGTGTGAAGCCTTGTCATCAGCCCATGAAGCAGCCCCACATCCGTATTCTGATGCCTCCCCCAACACTATCTCCAGTCCAGATTTGTCTCCTGAGCCCAGACTCGTTTATCCATTTGCCTCTTAGACAGTGATATGGCAATAAATGTTTACTGGTTTGCAGGGTGGGGAAAGCCTTGATTCACAGCACTTGCCAACTTTGGTAGTTTAAGTCGTGCAAACAAGGCCAGTTTCCAGCTCCAATCTGACGTCGCTGAAAGCATGAGATGTGCAGTAGCATGTATGTTATTTCCCCCATTCAGATACAATAGATATATAACCTCAGAGATAATAGTAAAATGGGGGTGGTGATGAGTTTTGAGTAGTTATTATCTTTATTTTTAATGTAATTTATTTAATTGTATATTTATGCAATGACAATGTTTAAAATTCCTGGAAATGTAACAATTGAGTCGGGGTTTCCCTGGTGGCGCAGTGGTTAAGAATCCGCCTGCCAATGCAGGGGACACAGTTCAAGCCCTAGTCCAGGAGGATCCCACATGCCGTGGAGCAGCTAAGCCCATGTGCCACAACTACTGAGCCTGCGCTCTAGAGCCTGCGAGCCACAACTACTGAGCCTGTGTGCCACAATTACTGAAACCCTCGCACCTAGAGCCCGTGCTCCACAAGAGAAGCCACCACAATGAGAAGCCTGTGCACCAGGCTTATCTATATTTAACTATGGCGGAGAAACAACAACAGAAATAGTCATATATTTGCAGTCTTTCTCTCTGCTCCTTTTGCTTGCTGAATTTGTGTTAGAGCTCTTCTCTGTTATACAGAATCCCAACACAGCAAAGGGAGAAGGATTTCAGAAGCCAGAAAAGTTAGATAAACACTGATCATGGTTATCATCAAAAAGGCCACAAATAACAAATGTTGGTGAGGATGTGGAGAAAAGGGAACCCTTGTGCATTGTTGGTGGGAAAGTAAATTGGTGCAGCCACTGGAGAAAACAGTATAGAGATTTCTCAAAACACTAAAAAAAACACTAATTCGAGAGATACATGCCCCCCAATGTTCACAGCAGCATTGTATACAATAACCACACTATAGAGGCAACCCGAGTGTCCATCAACAGACAGCTGGATTAAGAAAAGATGATCAACAAAGCCAAATGTTGGTTTTTTGAAAAGATTTATAAAATCAACACAACTCTGGTGAGATTAATTAAAAGAATGATAGCATAGGGCTTCCCTGGTGGAGCAGTGGTTGAGAGTCCGCCTGCCAATGCAGGGGACACGGGTTCGTGCCCCGGTCTGGGAAGATCCCACACGCTGCAGAGTGGCTGGGCCCGTGAGCCATGGCCGCTGAGCCTACGCCTCTGGAGCCTGTGCTCTGCAGCGAGAGAGGCCACACAGTGAGAGGCCTGCATACCAGAAAAAAAAAAAAAAAAAGGAATGATAGCATAAAGAACAATGGCAAAAAAGGAAAAGGTGGGACGTACTGTATATGCCACAGACCTTTAAAAGATAATAAGATTGATACCATGAACAACTTTATGCCAATAAACTTGAAAAAGAATGAAATGGACATAATCTTAAACATAAATAACTTCCCAAATCTGATTAAAACAAAAACAACTAACAGGACCCAAATGACTTCACTGGCAATTCACTGGTGACTTCTGCCAAACATTTAAGGAACTATAATTTCAGTCTAATGCCAAATCTTTCAGAAGCTAGCATAACTTTTATACCAAAATCTTGCAAGAACAATATAAAATGAAAATTACATAAATGCAAAAATTCTAAGCTAAATACTAGGAAACAATTACCATGAAGATATACTATAACTAAATTGGATTTATGCCAGGAATGCAAAGTTGATTTGACATTAGAAAGAGCCATTAATTTAATTCTGCATGTTATAGATTAAGGGAGAAAATCAGATGATTATGATTTGGGATTTAATATGGATTAAGGGGACTTCCCTGGCAGTCCAGTGGTTGAGACTCTGTACTTCCACTGCAGGGGGCATGGGTTCGATCCCTGGTCAGGGAACTAAGATCCTGCATGCTGTACAGCGCAGCCAAAAATAAAACATAAATAAATAAGGATTAAAGTTAAGAATTTATGTTCAAAGAAAGAAACCAAAAACAGAAAAAAAAAGCCACAAACTAGGAGGTGATATTTATAAAATATATAACCAATAAAGGACTACTTACTGAGAATATATGAACTATTCAGTATCCAAAAAGGTAAAGAAAAAAACCCTAACTCAACTTTTTAAATGGGCAAAAGAGGGCTTCCCTGGTGGCGCAGCGGTTAAGAGTCCACCTGCCGATGCAGGGGACGCGGGTTCGTGCCCCAGTCCAGGAAGATCCCACATGCAGCGGAGCGGCTGGACCCGTGAGCCATGGCCGCTGAGCCTGCGCGTCCAGAGCCTGTGCTCCGCAACGGGAGAGGCCACAACAGTGAGAGGCCCGCATACCGCAAAAAATAAAAAATAAAAAAATAAAAATAAATGGGCAAAAGATTCAGACAGCCTCTGAACAAAGGAGGAAATCTAAATTAGCAATAAACATATGAAAAGATGTTTAGCTTCATTAGAAATCAGAGAAATTCTAATTAAAACCTCCAAGATTTTGCCCCCAGATTGGCAAAAATTAAGATATGACAAACCAAAGTCATCGAGGATGGAAAGCAACAGGAACTCTCATCCACCACTGGTGAGACTATAACCTAGAACAACCACTTAGAACCAGCATTTCTTCTACTTTGTAAATACCCTAGAAAAACTCCTGCACGTGGTGCATCAGGAGACATCTACAAGAAAGTGTGTAGAAGTATTTCTCATATTAAGAAAAGAGACAATCCAAATGTGGAAGAACAATAGAATGGATAAATAAATAGATAAGACAGTAGAACACCATATACAGCAGTGAAAATGAACTCAACAGCATACACCAACATGTACCACCATGGAAGACTACCCACAAACATAATGCTGAGTCAGAAAAGCAAGGCACAGAAGAATAAATATGGTACATTTTCACTAGTATAAAATTCAAACACATGCAGAACTAAAGAATTCACTGTTGAAGGATCCCAAATGGTAAAACTATAAAGAAAAGTAAGGGAGAGTGATAGACACAACATTCAGGACAGCGGTTACCTGTTGGCATTGGGGCTGGGGTGGGGGGAATACAGGGGATGGGATGTGGCAGGAGCATTACGATCTATTGTAGGAAAGTGGTAATATCTCATTCTTGGATTATAAATGTGTGGTGGTGCACACATGTACTTTGTATTATTGTTAATATTTTCTATCCCTCATATACCTTATAAATATTTTGTTATATATTCAAATTTTAGGCTTTTTTCCCAAAAAAGAGTTGGGATAAATAAGCTAATTCTTATTTAGAAGGAAGGAGGAGAAGGAAGAAAGGGAGAGGGGAGAGGGAGGGAAGTAAGGGAAGGGAGAGGAAGTGGGGAGGGAGGGAGAGGAAGAATTGGGATGCTTGTAGGCATTCAGCAAAGGAGAGATTCATGGGAACAATAGCAATTGGGTAGGGCCACCCAGAGGAGGTGAGTCTTGAGGTGGGCCTTGAAGAATTGATTGGATGTGATACAGTGAAGAGATGGAGGAGAAATGAAAGGAGGCTTCATGAGGAAAGGATGATGAGCAAAAACAATATGGAGGAATAAGCCTGGGAAGAACCCAAAAGGCAAATAGTCGTCTCTGACCCAGGCCTGGCTCAGGAGACAACGGGAGGCCTGTGTCTGCTGGGGGAGCCCGTGGTGAAGGACAGTGAGGCTGGATGGCAGAGCCCCAGCAGAGAGGAAGCCAGGTGAAATGAGAGGCTGCCTGAGGAGGCCCAGCCTGTGGTGACCAATGTCCCTCCCCTCTGAGGAGCTGAAAGGGAGAAACTGACCCCCTTGGGCATGCGAGAGCCTCCTGAGTCCCTTAGCCATCTCAAGGAATCCAGGTTTTATACTCCTGCTCTATCAGAAATGCCCCACGGTGGTTGGAGAAATCCCTACTCTTCATCTTCTAGGGCTTAACTATGTGGAATCTGGAATTCCCTGAGAATAAGGAGGCTGCGGGCTTCCACTGCCTTCTCCTCACTGTGATCCTGCACCTGGGCTGGGACTTCCCTGAAGCTCCCCTCCCTGTGGACTGAGGTTAGAAACCCTGAAAACCATACGCCCAGAGGCCGTATTAGAGTGTGTGGTGAGTTGGGAATATGGCTGTACCCCGAGAGGGATCTACAGAGGATCCCTCCAGCTGAGGGCCCTGTGAGACAGGGCCACTCATGTGGGTGACCCCAACATCAAGACAGACCCTAACATGATACCTGAACGAGTGGAACAAGTCAACCAGGGGTGGGTTCAGTGTAAAATCCCACTTCGTACATCTTTAGGGGCAAGGGATGCTCTCTAAGGCAGAGTATAACATATAATATAAATAAAGGTGTAAGTACTGCCATTTTCTCTGAATGGAATGCTTAAGTACCAGGTTTTTAAGTACAGTTGAGTCTTTCTTGTCATTCAGCTCTCAGCTGAATGTTTACCTCATCAGAAAGGCCTTCCCTAATAACCTTATGTAAAGTGTCCCCTAGTCACTGTAGGTCACAACACCCTGTCCTGTTTCTTGTTTGGGGCGCTTGCCACTCTGTAGGATGTCCAGGAGAGTGGGACATTGTCTGATCTGTCACTGCTCTATATGAAGTACTTAGAACAGTGCCTGGCATATAGTCTAGCAAATGAATATTGTGTGTGTGTGTAAAAAGAGAGAAAAGGGAGTAGGAGAGAAGAAGGAGGGGAGGAAGGGAGGGAGGGAGGGAGGAAAAGGGTAAAGGAAGGAAGCTGTCCTAGCTCAGGTCTCCAATATGTCCCCTACAGTATTCATGTATGTCTGAGCATGTCTGCCAGACTGTTAGACCCACCAGGAATGTGTTTTTATGAAAAACTAAGGCATCACTGGAAAAAAAAAACAAAACTCATCCTGAAGTAAAAAGGTGTAAGAGAAGTAAACCCAGTAACAAAGGTTAGATCGTGGGAGAGGGGCAATCTGAAGTTTAGCATCTCACATGCCAGGTTCCAATCCCCATGTACTCATTACGGGGAATTGGATGTGGCTATCAGCAAAATTTGAAATACGTATTTCACTATAAATTCTATAAGGCATTGAGCACAAACAGCTCTTCTTTTATGCTGTGTGTAAAATAGAATGTGGAAGGGAGATGGAGAAGAGAGGCTTTCTGGTGCAGGGAGCAGAGTCACCTTGGCGGTGCCTCCCTGGATCTTGTGGACTGTAACGTAGCATCCATGGCGCTGGGACCTGGCAAGAGACAGCATCACCTCACAGAGGCAACGGTACACAGGTGGCAGTACCTGGCTTCACAAGCAGTAGAGGCCTTAGCAGGAAATAGCACCAAAAGGAGCTAGAGCTGGAAATGAGGAACATGCAGAAGCTGGGCAGACTTAAGAGCTCACTCCCTGGGAACTCTTCGAAGTAACTGCAGGAAGTTTCAGGGGGACAGTTATGGGATGCACATGTATGCTTCATAGGAAGCAAGAACCTGCCAAGCTGTGCCTTAATAATTTCGACCCGTTTTACCCACTGGCCTGATATGACCTGAGAAAATATAGGGGTTTGAGATCTTGAAAGTGAGAGAGGTATACTCAAAAAAATTAATAGAACCTAGTGATGTTGAAAAAGACAAGAGAGTAACTATTTTAAATATCAGTGTGGGTTTTTTAAAGATAAGAAATGCCTCTGTATTAGAGAGTTTCATCCAGAGATTCTGAAATGCAGCATCACATCTGCTTCACGATTGCTTCACAGACATACCACTTCTGTAGATCCCATTGTAAGAGGTATGATTAATGAGATTCCTTACCCTGTGACTAACCAGTGCAAGGGTCTGAAAGCCCTCCTCCCTTGCTTTAGGTTGGGTTAATTCTAAGGCATAAAGTATACTTCAGAGCTCCCCTGTGGAATCAGGTTGAAGTGGCCCTCAGTGGGATACCGCCTGAAATCACGCCCTTACCTGGCTTCTTACCAATTCCTTTAAATGCACTTTCGTAATAAGTCACTATATACAAACCTATGACCCTACCCCTTCTGACTCTCTAACCTCCAGTCCTGGACCTTAGCTGCCTACCTAATGCATGCACACATTCATTCATTCATTCGTTCATTCATTACCAAATACTAGCTCAGAACCTCCTCTGGGCAAAGCACTATTTCTCATTTATAGAGTATAGTAAATATTCTGCCCTTTCTCCACCTTCTGTGCTCTAATTTCAGCTTCTTAAAAGGATTCCTGTCATATTGTATTAGAACTTACCCTAATGATAATTACCTCTTTAAAGATCTCCAATTACAGGCACATTCCGAGGGAATGGGGCTTAGGACTTCAACATATGAATTTTTGAGTGGTACACCTCATAACATCCATTATTTGTAATTCGAGTAGTGCCAATTCTATCAAATCACCACTCTCCTTATTTTACATATTGTTTTTTCTAAAGAACGTCTAGTTATATCTGTTAGTTATATCCATTCACTTCCTTTTTGGGTAAGTGGATAGACCCATAGGTCTTAGAGTGAACCCAAGCTGAGTTTAAATCTGGTGGTGAATGAAAAACACTAACCATGAAATGTCTCAACGAACCTATAAATGCTAGCTCAGTGGCATGAGGTACCAGTAAAGGATGCAGCAGAACTGGAACTATAGCGACTTTCAATTCTTTCAGTCAAGTCATTACCAATTGACTTACTCTTTGATTTGTTTCAGTGCATCTGTTGGCAATATACATCATTTGTATCATCGATTTGTTTTGTTCTTATACACTATAGTTTCTGGAAACCGAAGAACAAAGTATTACACTATTTTACAGAAAACCAGAACCCCCTTGAGACTTGATCATTTACAACAACTGAGGACTAGAGCAAAGAGCTTGGCTTTTTAAAGGGTTTCTGCCTCAGCTTGGGAGGTGTAGGAAGCTGCTAGGCTGACTTGGCTTGCCTGCAGGACTGCTGGAAGCTGATGTAATGTTGATACTTTTCTTTGAGTAATTCCCCTTACAACACAATTTACTCTGTCCTACAAGGAGTTTGTTGTGACAGTTTGATTCTTTAAACAGAAAAGCTATTTAAACAAAGCAATTTCTCCTCCATGGTGATTTAACTGTCCAACTATAGGGAGGGGAAAAAAAAAAAACTTTCACAAAACTAGGCAACTTAAGCTCAAAATCCTTTCAACACTTCATGCAATTCTCCATTCCCTTCACTTACAATTAAATTATTTGCATCACAAAAATAAACTCAAAATGGATTAAAGGCCAGACACTATAAAACTCTTAGGGGAAAACAAAGGCAGAACACTCTATGACATAAATCACAGCAAGATCCTTTTTGACCCACGTCCTACAGAAATGGAAATAAAAACAAAAATAAACAAATGGGACCTAATGAAACTTAAAAGCTTTTGCACAGCAAAGGAAACCATAAACAAGACCAAAAGACAACCCTCAGAATGGGAGAAAATATTTGCAAATGAAGCAACTGACCAAGGGTTAATCTCCAAAATTTACAAGCAGCCCATGCAGCTCAATATCAAAAAAACAAACAACCCAATCCAAAAATGGGCAGAAGACCTAAGTAGACATTTCTCCAAAGAAGATATACAGATTGCCAGCAAACACAGGAAAGGATGCTCAACATCACTAATCATTAGAGAAATGCAAATCAAAACCACAATGAGGTATCACCTCACATCAGTCAGAATGGCCATCATCAAAAAATCTACAAACAATAAATGCTGGAGAGGGTGTGGAGAAAAGAGAACCGTCTGGCACTATTGGTGGGAATGTAAATTGATACAGCCACTATGGAGAACAGTATGGAGGTTCCTTAAAAAACTAAAAATAGAACTACCATACGACCCAGCAATCCCACTACTGGGCATATACCCTGAGCAAACCATAATTCAAAAAGAGTCATGTACCACAATGTTCACTGCAGTACTATTTACAATAGCCAGGACATGGAAGCAACCGAATTGTCCATCGACAGATGAATGGATAAAGAGGGTGTGGCACATATATACAATGGAATATTACCTAGTCATAAAAGGAAACAAAATAGAGTTATTTGTAGTGAGGTGGATGGACCTAGAGTCTGTCATACAGAGTGAAGGAAGTCAGAAAGAGAAAAACAAATACCAAATGCTAACACACATATATGGAATCTAAAAAAAAATATATATATATATATATATATGGTTCTGAAGAACCTAGGGGCAGGACAGGAATAAAGACACAGACATAGAGAATGGACTTGAGGACACGGGGGGGGGGGGAAGGGTAAGCTGGGACGAAGTGAGAGAGTGGCATGGACATATATACACTACCAAATGTAAAATAGATAGCTAGTGGGAAGCAGCCGCATAGCACAGGGAGATCAGCTAGGTGCTTTGTGACCACCTAGAAGGGTGGGATAAGGAGGGTGGGAGGGAGATGCAAGAGGGAGGGGATATGGGGATATATGTATATGTATAGCTGATTCACTTTGTTATAAAGCAGAAACTAATGCAACATTGTAAAGCAATTATACTCCAATAAAGATGTTAAAAAAAACAAAAGTCCCTTCCTAGCCAAAAAAAAATTATTTGTGTCACCCTCAACAAGACTTTCTTCGATGCTGAATTAATAAAATTGTTAGCTCATCTTCTTCAACTTGACTCTACAAACTGGCCAATACTTTTGGAATGGTTTCACTATGCCAAACTAAGTTCTGTTTTTCTACCTCCCAGTTCTCTATTTATATGCATAATCGTTAAGTAAGTAGGTATAACTATCTTATTTACGTTAGGTCAGGAGTGATGTTTATAAAATGAATATATTTATCTTTAAATATAAGGAAATAAATGAAAAAGAAATAAAGCCAAAGCTTAGTAGTCAGTTGATACCTCCCCCCAGACCCCACAGCCCAGAGAATTCAAGGTCCTCTGGTCTCTGATGGGCTCGCTGCCTCTCCAGGTTGTTATCAGATTTCATTAAAGTGAAAATTAGAGCAATGCATATCTGAGATTGATTTTTTGTTGTTGGTAGACTGTGCTAATCCTTTTGTAATTCAGATTTGGAGCAATAGAACCACACAATGAATGTGGCTTGGGCCTGTCTCCAACATTCCAGGGGCTTCTTTCATATCTTCACACTACTAACGGGCTACATTTCTCCACAGACCTTAATTCTACACAACCTCAGAAGAGAGTTTTTCTTTTCTTTCCTTTTTTTAATTCCAAAATGAAAATCACTATCCTTTAACACCAACAAGTATGCTTCGATGGCTAGTTCTCTGCCTCTACCGTCATTAAAAGGTTACTTCTGTGAAAACCTTAGATGTCCACTTTGGACTAACAATTTTTGAGTTAGTGTTTTAAAGGATTTTCTTTAGGTCACTGATAATTACTGAGGTAAAACAGTATTATCCCTTAGTACCTGGGGGGGGGTTTGGTTTTGTTTTCGGGTCCAATGTGGTAAGCCACAGTGAATTTATTATAAATAGAAGACTTCCATGAAAGAAAACTACCCCCTGCTGTGAGCAAACCAAGAGAGAAGTTAACCATTACAAAGTAACAATTTTGCAGGAAATTATGTCACTAATACAGAAGTTATTGGTTAACTGCAGTCCAGTTTCTGGATTAATGGAGGGAGCTGCTTTAGGGAACTATGATGTTCTGATGTTATTTCAAGTTTGGGAATTCTAATTAAAAAAATGTTTATCAGTCAATAAGACCACGACCGGCATAGGAGATAGTATTATTAAGGCTAGACAGTCTAATGTTTGCTCCTCACATATATCGATTTCTAACTTAATTATAAACTACAGAAGTTTCAGTGATTGCACAATATAACATTTTTTCAACCCTCTGTTTTATGACCTATTTGATCACTTCCCAATGACATGTTCAGATAGTGCAGCAAAACCATACTGAGTGCAGATTTGAAAAGCGCTTCTTAAAACATCTATGTGAGTGGATGACAAGGTTTAAATACCATGTAAGTTAAAATGCAGTAAAACCTTTCCTGATAAGAACCCAGGGAATTCCCTGGCGATCCAGTGGTTAGGAGTCTGCGCTCTCATCGCTAAGGGCCCGGGTTCAATCCTTGGTCGGGGAACTAAGATCCAACAAGCCATGCGGCGCAGCCAAAAAAGAAAAAAGAAAAGAACCCAGCACACCCTGAGCCCTGCCTGACTGACTTTTTCCCATGATTAACTCAAATTTAATCTGAAAGAGACAAATGACAAAACAATATCAGAAACTTACTTAAGCCAAAAGGAAGAAGAGAGGAAAAAAAGAAACAAATAACTACATTACATTTATTTTTACATTACATAAAAGATGCACATTTTTTCCCACCACCTTTACATCTCTGAAATCGGGATGTGCCTTACAAAGTCCCACACTTGTCCTTGACCAGGTGGTGTATTGTGTGAGCAGGTAAGAACCTGGCCGTACTGTTCACAGTGTCACCACTTGAGATATGTTCATGGTTGTTACCTCATATGTTAGGTTTAACTGACTTTTAAAATGAATTTTTTAAAGATTTTTTTAAGATTAATTTTTTAAAGATCATACCATGATTTAGCATTGAAACAAAAAAAGTTTTAGAAATGCCATGATATTTTGCTTACATTTTCCCATTTATATACAAGAATGTCATGTGATAAAGACCTATGTCTAAATAAGTCTAAAAGAGCACTTTCAATAAGTATATAATTTTTTAAATCTATGTTATAAGAAAGCATTGTATCATCATTTAATTGAATTTAATATTTTTCCTTGTTAGGGGTACATAAAATAACGGTGCATCTTGCAATCATGTTACCGAATTGGTCTTATGGACCCTGACTTGGGCCCTAGCCCAGCCAAGGCCTCCTGTTTCTTTTCCTATTCAGATTCACATGGCCAATAATGAAACTGATGCTGAGACTAAAACAGCACAAGCTTTATTGAATGGCCATTCAATGGCTGAGAATGGAAGTGGAAACTTAGTTCACAAATCAACTTCCCGGTCCCCGGCAAGATTTTTAAAGGTAAGGTTAATGAGGGAGAGCCCTATGCATTGGTTTTCTGGGAATGGGTGGGGCTCTTCCTGGAACTGGACTGCCATCTCTGTTTCTTCCTTCTATGGTCCTTCCTGTCTTGGCTGCCAGTAGGTGTGTCATTTAAAATGCTAATATAGGGACTTCCCTGGTGGCGCAGTAGTTAAGAATCTGCCTGCCAATGCAGGGGACATGGGTTCGAGCCCTGGTCCGGGAAGATCCTACATGCCGCGGAGCAGCTAAGTCCGTGCACCACAACTACTGAGCCTGTGCTCTAGAGCCTGCGAGCCACAACTACTGAGCCCGCATGCCACAACTACTGAAGCCCGCGTGCCTGGAGGCCATGCTCTGCAATAAGAGAAGCCACCGCAACGAGAAGCCCATGCACCACAACGAAGAGTAGCCCTTGCTCACTGCAATTAGAGAAAGCCCGTGCACAGCAACGAAGACCCAACACAGCCAAAAATAAATAAATTATAAAAAACAAAATAAATAAAAAATAAAATAAATGCTAATGTAGTACAATGAACATATAACAGGGCTCAAGGTCTGCTGGAGGTCGGGTCTTCTGCCATCTTGGATTTGGCCGGTTGTTCTAATCAATTCTGGTGGCCTCTTGTTTTTCTCTTCTGGTGGTTTCCCATAAGACAAAGATAACACTTGCCCACAGCTTACCTTCCCTCAGGGAAGGGAAAGGGTTAGAGCCCGAGGCTAACAGCCATGGTAACAATCCCAAGTGTCTTAGATTGGAAGAAGTAGTGTCATTCCAGTCGGTAGGGTCACTACTCATAAATCTCTCCAACAGCTTTACGTGTACAGGTGGAATGCCCCACCCCAGGATCTTTCCTGGCAAGTCTCTGCCCTAGTTGCCACCATCATTTCTCCACCACCAAAATCAGAGTTTCCCAGGAAAGGAAGAAGCAAAGCTGGCAGCCGCTTTTTCAGGATGCAGCCATCACCTTTTACTCTCATCAGTCAACTTTGATTATAAGATATTATGGAACTCAAAAGTAAGTCTACCTGGTATAAAACCTAGTGCTAGGGTATTAATCAGTAAGAAATTACATTTAGAATCATGACCCAGATTACCAAAGATTCATTTACTGTTGCAGAAAATAATAATATAGCTTAGAGGGCTTTCCTGGTGACACAGTGGTTAAGAATCCTCGTGCCAATGCAGGGGACACAGGTTCGAGCCCTGGTCCCAGAAGATTCCACATGCCACGGAGCAACTAAGCCCGTGCACCACAACTACTGAGCCTGTGCTCTAGAGCCCGTGAGCCACAACTACTGAGCTGGCGTGTTGCAAATACTGAAGCCCACGCACCTAGAGCCCGTGCTCCACAACAAGAGAAGCCACTGCAGTGAGAAGCCTGCGTACCGCAACGAAGAGTAGCCCCTGCTCGCCACAACCAGAGAAAGCCCGCACGCAGCAACGAGGACCCAACGCAGCCATAAATAAAATAAATAAATGTATAAAAAATAATAATATAGCTTAGAAACATTCCCAATAAGAAGGGTTGAAACAAAAATGAGGTTTAGCTAACTCACCATCAGCTAAATCTTCACTTTCTGGTAAACTAAAATTATGCCATTCTGTATTATAATCAGGATCCTATGAGAACTTCCCTTAGGCATTAGGGTTATATTAAAAATGTATGGATAAAAAAAAAAACATGTATCGACGTACCTCTATCAGTTTCAAAACTTCACTTCCAGGTCTGGTAAACTGGGGAAGGTCTAGAACGTTTCCAACCTTCCTGAAAAAGTGAACTTAAATTCTTCTAACATCTTCCTAGATGATCATATCCGAACACGGCTTCCCTTTGTGTTGGCAGAGGGTGTAAAAAGTACAGGGGCATATCCATATGATAAGCTCGGTTTTTAAAAGAGTAAAATGGTAAAATTTAATAAATTACATACCATGTCATACAAGGTTTTATTCTATTTATTTAACTATCTCGCCCACTCTAAACTTCTTGAAAGTAATTTTTCACCAAATTTGCCATATCATTCTTGGCTGTTGCCTGGAGCCAATTCAAGCACATTACAGTATGAAGTACATGTACATTTATTTTTTAAAGCATACAGATGTACTTCTATTAAGGTCTATTATCTTCACACACCAAAATCTTCACACACACATTTTGACAGCTGCTAAATTTTTATAAAAATTTTTAAGGGCTTCCCTGGTGGCGCAGTGGTTGAGAGTCCGCCTGCCATTGCAGGGGACATGGGTTCGTGCCCCAGTCTGGGAAGATCCCACATGCCGCGGAGCGGCTGGGCCCGTGAGCCATGGACGCTGAGCCTGCGCATCCGGAGCCTGTGGTCCGCAACGGGAGAGGCCACAACGGTGAGAGGCCCGCGTACTGAAAAAAAAAAAAAAAAAATTTCTAAAATGCTGCTGTATATTAAACACCTTCTCAATACACCTGTATTTGGTATATAAAGGTGGAGACTGCACCAGTTATCAGATGTCACCATATACCCTGTGTTTTCTCCAAAGGAGAGGATATTAGTCCTAATACTTTTATTCTGACAAATTCTTTAAACCATCTATACGGTGCAGCAGTCTTTCATCTACAGGTATGTATGGTCAGGCCACTCAAGATGGCTGCTTTCTTGCTCTCTGTACCCTCCCCGCCGGACCAGGGCCTGCTTCACCTATACCCTACTCACAAGTCTGACCTTCCTACATACTTGCCCCAGCTGTTGAGAGCTTATCAAAGGGGCGGTGAGGGGTGTTCCCCTCTGCTGGTTTCCCTGGTAACTAATGAGCCCACCTGACATCAGTTCCCCTATAACTGGTAACCTCCCCCCCCCCCCCCCCCGCCCTCCCCAGGAGTAAGACTACCTCCAACTCCTGCCCGCCTGGTGTTGCTCCAGGACCTGGCTTCAGAAGTGTAAGTTCCCCCATCCACTAAGCCATGGATGTTTCTGATTGCTCACTCCAGGCTCTTTCTTCTATCCTGAAGCTGGGCAAGCACAGCCCTCGTAGGCCTATGGAGCACAGCCCAACAAGGTGCTATCTTACACTACTGGTTTCAAAAAATGTAACAAAAAAATAAATGTAGTGGCAAGTGTTTCAATTATAAAAACGGAGATGTGGTTAGATTCACGATGGGTAAACTAGTTGTGATGGTTGATTTTACGTGTCAACTTGACTGGGCGTCTGCGAAGGTGCTTCCAGATGAAATTAGCATTTGAATCAATGAATTCAGTAAATTGTTCTCCCCAGTGTGGGTGGGTGTCATCCAATCCACTGAGGGCCTGATTAGAAAAAAGGGCAGG
This sequence comes from Lagenorhynchus albirostris, assembly GCF_949774975.1. NCBI lineage: Eukaryota > Metazoa > Chordata > Mammalia > Artiodactyla > Delphinidae > Lagenorhynchus > Lagenorhynchus albirostris. The sequence goes on along the minus strand of NC_083104.1, from coordinate 85,213,219 downwards.
AATTCTCCACCTTTTTTATTTTTCCTGCCTTCTGTTTGAGCGGGAATGCCTCATCTTCTCCTGCCCTCAGACTGGTATTCACACCATCAGCTCCCTTGCTTCTCAGGCCTCAGACTCAGACTGAACTACTCACCCACTTTGCTGGGCCTGCAGCTTGCAGATGGCAGATCAAGAGACTTCTCAGCCTTCATCATCGTGTGGGCCAGTTCCTTGTAATAAATCTCCTTCTATCCTCTTGGCTCGAGTTCCCTGGAAAATCCTGACTAGTATACTAGCAGTGTTTCTGATTTCTGTATTAGGAATTCCCTGCATCATTGAACTCTGTGGGACAAGCAGGTATTAAAATAGTTAATAAATAAATAAGCCAGCATGGGAATAGTGCTCCCTCTTGTGGCCAAATTCCTTGAAAATTTTCCGACAAGGGAAACCTATCTCTTGCAGACACCAGGTGTTGTCACGGACCCAGACCCCAGAGAAACCCACTTACCATTGTAGGTGCTGTATGTAAACAGGAACATGATTTTAAAAGCTGGGATTTGGGTTTGGGATAACGCACACAAATAAATAAGCACACACATTTAAGTCATAAAAACAGGAAAAATCATATTTTACTGGAGTCTGGTACCATTAGATTTTCACTTTTTATTGTCTACCACGTGTGAAGAATATGTCTAGAAACATCGAAAGGGATATATCTTCTAAAGGCAAAAATGGTCTTGGGGTTTTGTGGATTCTTCTCCTTGTTATAAAATACAGTAGTTCTCAATCAGGAGTGATTTTGCTCCCCAGGAGAGAGTGGTGATGTCTGGAGACATTGTCACAACTCAGGGAAGGGGTGCTACTGGGGCCTAGGGGGCAGAGGACGGGGATGCTGCTAAACACCCTACAACATACAGGACAGCCCTCACCCCCAAATTATCTGGTTCAAAATGTCAATAGAGCTGAGGTTAAAAAAAAACCCTGGTATAAGAATTCTTTCATCCTTTTCATTCATTTGTAATATATAAACCTTCAACTTAACAAGTAGTAGTTATTCATCTCTTGTGTATTTTTCGACTTAACCACAATACTTCCACCACACCTTAAATGCAAGGGGGATTTCTTAGTCTCTTCAAATAAACATTCAATGTTAAAATTTCAAAAAAAAATAAGTAGTAGTTATTAACTGCAAAGCCACATACATTCTGTTAGAATTCCAGCAATAAAGCTAAAAATTCAGGAAGGATGATTCTTTTGAACTCAGTCTCATGTCTGACTACATCCTTTTGGATTATATATTTCGCCTTATAATGTAATATATTTACAACGTTTAACCATTGTTCTTCAAAATAGAAAATATATTTGGATGTTTTGGTTGCTAGCTACCGTGAGATATAAATTCAGTTATTCTTCTCTCTTAGCGAAATACTAGGAGAGTGAAGCTTTTAAATTAACTCCAGGTGGATCTGAAATGTTTTCATTAGGAAAGCATGCCTGCTAGCGACAGGTGCGTTGAGAGCGGGAGAAAAGAGAAAAGATTGATGTGACATAGTCATCCCTCTGGCAACCAAGGAAAAGCAATTCTTTTAGGACCTGGAGCCCCAGCCTGAGATCTCTGAATCCTTAGGCTCTGTGAAAATAAGAGGAGTCTGAAAGCTATTTTCAACATTTTTAAAATGCTCTAATAACAACTGAACACTTATCTACAAGAAAATTTCTTAGACTAACTAAAATAAAAATCTCTGTGTGTAGACACTTACTACATAAAAGTTCATTTCATCTGATGAAATATTGTAGGAATTTATAGATCCTGTGGGACAAAATAATACGAGGAGTCTTTTGTGATTAAATAAAAAGTTAGAAACTACTGCCCTAAGGAAACCTAGCAGTTGAGATAAGTGTGGAAAAGTATAATCATGATACTACAATATTGCGCCAACTTTTTTCCTCTAGTTTACTACTTGCAGTGCTTAAGCACAGTGCTTGGTATATAATGATAAACTCAAATATTCTGGCTTAACCTAGGACTTTAAAAAGGAGTAGAACCTCAACTTCAGAATGGTGGTGACGACAGTAAGAAAGCCACAAGGGAAACAATAGAGGGACGATGGGCCAGACTCCTAAACCCATCACAGAGAACCCTCCTCTCACATCAACCCTGGGAATCTGCATTTGTTTTTATCAAGGAGACCCATGGGTTGTTTCCTTATGGATCTTAGTGAAATTTAGAGCTAGAGTAACTTATAGGCCCTCTCCGTAACTACTCTGCCACCATAGTGAAAAGCAGTGTTCTTTCAGGGTAACTCCACTATTTTATTTGGGGGTCACCGCTGTTTAGGCCAGTACATGCTAACAACAGACAAAGTACTCACACTCCTCAGCCTCCTTTGCTGGCTCTTCCTCTATCACTCCGGTTTTGGTTGGTGTGCCTTGGAGACTGTGATCTGGACCCTTTTCTCCCCTCCTTATTATACACCCCCTGCCCCCCAGGCAATCTCCTGCACGTCTATAGCCTCACTGATTATCTATACGCCAAATCCCCCACATTTATCCATCTAGCCTAGATAAACCCATATTCTTAGCTCCAGACCAATGATCTGCTTATTATTCAGTTGGATTATTTACTAGGCAGTCTCAAACACAGCAGGTCCAATGTAGAATTCCCAGTCTTTCCTCTGAACTACCTCTTCCTCCAGGTTTTCCTAACTCAGTCAACAGTACCATAATTCAGTATTTTACTTCTCCCAGAGTCATGGATTTCATCTTTACCTTCTGTCATTTAATGAATTGGGTCCCCATATTCATATTTTGAAGCCCTAACCCCCAGGACCTCAGAATATGACTATATTTGGAGATAAGGCCTTTAAAGAGGTAATTGAGTTAAAAATGAGGCCATTAGGGTGGGCCCTACTCCAATCTAACAGATGTCCTTATTAGAAGAGGAAATTAGGACTTACAGAGAAACACCAGGGATGTGCGTGTGCAGAAAAAAGACCATGCGAGGACACAGCAAGTAGGCAGCCATCTGCAAGCCAAAGAAAGAGGCCTCAGGAGAAACCAAACCTGCCAACAGCTTGATCTTGGGCTCCCAGCCTCCAAAAGAGGATTGCCAGGGAACAGCCATCACATGAGCAGCCATCACAGGGCTCTTCAACCTCTCACCTCTCACAATATAAAAGGATTGAAAGACTGAAGACTTAGGGGCAGATATTATATGGAAGATTTGGGAAAAAAAAACTGTGCTTGGGAATCCCACCCAATCTACCACGACCATCAAGAGAAAGGAGTAGGGGAAGTGTTGCCCACTCACTTCAAGTCTAGTGAGAGGAACTTACGAGCCCTCCAAGAGCTGGAAGAGATCCTAGACTCACACCTGGGCAAGGGAGACCAGCTCTGCAGGGAAGTAACTGCACTCCTTCTAAAGGTGCATGAAATCCTAGATGCAGACCTGACAAGAGGAACATCAATCTGAAGTTGTTTTTAAAAGGATCCTGCCCCAAAGAGCAGCATGTCAGGAAGAGAGGAACCTGGTCATCTGAGGCAAGAAGGGGAAGAATCTGAAAGTGATCAGGACGGTCACTGCCCACATCAAAGCAATGGCAATCAGTTGGCCCTGGGTTGGGGGGTGGGATGGGAGAGGGAGGGAGGTGGTCCTCTGGAGACCACGTGAATATGCCCACGATGAAATCAGCTTAAAATCTGCCCTGCCTAGAGAGAACATGGGGCCATCTTTCAATAAACACATTTGGTTCACTTTTTTTTTAGTTCTTTTTTTATTTATGTATTTTTAAACTTATTTATTTTTTTAAATTTACTTTTGGCTGCATTGGGTCCTCGTTGCTGTGCGCGGGCTTTCTCTAGTTGGCGGCGAGCAGGGGCTACTCTTGGTCGCGGTGCTTCTCATTGCAGTGGCTTCTCTTATTGCAGAGCACGGGCTCTAGGCGCGTGGGCTTCAGTAGTTGTGGCATGTGGGCTCAGTAGTTGTGGCTCGTGGGCTCTAGAGTGCAGGCTCAGTAGTTGTGGCCCATCGGCTTAGTTGCTCTGCGGTATGTGGGAACTTCCCGGACCAGGGGTTGAACCCGTGTTCCCTGCATTGGCAGGCGGATTCTTAACCACTGTGCCACCAGGGAAGCCCTGGTTCACCCTTAACTTTGCTTCACTGCCCCAGCAGGGTCAGAAACAGCAGCCATGGAATAAGAAAGGCAATGGGAAAGGGGTAGAAGGAGCTGCCCAGAATCTCTACCCACACCCAAAATTCTTATTTGCCCCCAGGCCTAACAAGAAAAGAGGAACCGAGTCTTTCCTTTGAATGAAGATTGAAACCAATTAGTATACTGGGTCTGACACTGCAAATTACTGAATTGAAGTATACGGGGTGGATGTTTTATTTTATTGATGTATAGTGGATTTACAATATATTAGTTTCAGGTGCACAACACAGTGATTCAAAATTTTTATAGATTATACTCCATTTATAGTTATTACAAAATATTTGCTCTATTCCCAGTGCTGTATCCTGGTAGCTTATTTATTTCATACATAGTTGTTTGTACCTCTTAATCCCCTACCCCTGTCTTGCCCCTCCCCACATCCCTCTCCCCACCAGTAACCACTGATTTGTTCTCTGTATCTATGAGTCTGTTTCTGTTTTGTTATATTCATTCATTTTACTTTTTAGATTCCACATATAAGTGATAACATATAGTATTTGTCTTTTTCTGACTTATTTCACTAAATATAATAGGGAGTGGATATTTTAAATTGCTGAATTGAGACTAAAATGAACATAGGACTGAAAGACCGGAGAAGTCATGGAATGAGCTCCAGTTTTCAAGAGGCAAGAGAAAGACTAGCCCCACTCGGCAGGATTAAAGCGACAAATATAAAGTGGTTTCTATGATTACATCCCATGAGTGCAACATGCTCCAAGTACAAGTCTTAGTGGTTTCAGTGATCAGTTACATAATCTGGGCTGGGTAGAGAAGGAAGAGTATCCAGGAAGGGTCTGATGGGAGAATATAATCACTGTGGGTGTAGAGCCTCCAGGAGGCTATGGTGTGCATAACTGGTATAACATTTCTGAGATGAAACGATTTTGGGTGAGAACACAATCCGGAATGTGACCGTGGGGGATTAGGTCACCAACGTGCTTTGAAGCTCAAGAGGTAAGGAAAGAGATTAAGGAACGTTAAAGCCAAATTGTTATATAGGTGCAGAATCTTTTGGGATTCTGTCATGGCTTGAGATGAAAAGGAAGGTGATGAACAGTAGAAACTAACACAACATTGTAACACAACTATACCCCAATAAAAAAATTTTTTTTTAAAAAGGAAGGTGATAATCCAGATCCCACTTGCTACCACTCTCTGAAAACTGTTCCTGTCAAGATCACCAGTAAGCTCCACAGCATCACATCCACTATAGACAATTCTCATTTCTCACTTACCAAACAGTAGTATTTGACATAACTGATCACTTCCTCATTCCTGACACACTTTCTCCACTTAGCTTCAAGGATCCCACCCTCTCTAATTTTACTTCTCCTTCCTGGCCATGCCTTTTCATATTCTGCTGGATCCATCTTCGATTCTTAACCATTCAATGTTGGAGGACCTAGAGCTGAATCACAGGAACTTTTCTCTTTCCTGTCTCACCTCCTAAGAGATTTTACCCAATCATATGGCTTTAAATATTTCTATATAGTCCCAAATGTATATATCTACTCCAAAATCTCCCCAGACTCCACACTGCTTACTTGACATCTATGCTTAGATATCTGTCTAGTAGAGCTCTCAAATTTAACATGCCCAGAACCAAACGCCAAGCCATCATCTGCTCTCCATCTAAACTTGCTCTTCTCCAAATTTCCCTAGCTCAGTAAATGGCACCATGATTGCCCAGTTGTTTAGGCCAAAAAATTTGGAGTCAGCTTCTATGCCTCTTTGTTTACATCCCATCTGCAAATCTTGTCAACTCAGCCTTCAGTTTATAGCACCAAACCCATCCAGTCTCCACCACCTCCACCTTAACCCAAACCATCATCACCGTCTCTCTGCTTCCACCCTTACCTTTCTGTAATCTCTTCCCCACACAGCCTGAACAATCCATTTAAACATAAATCAGATTTACTTCTCTGCTCAAAGTCCCCACAATAGCTCCCACCCTTCTCAGATGAAATTCTAAATCCTTGACATGAGTTTTAAGGCCATGTGTCTGGCCATGTCCCAGAGTTTTTCTAAGGCTCTGTAAGGGTCATCTTAAATGCTGGGGACTAAGTATTAAAAAAGTTATCACATATTGTTTCCAAGAAATGTCTCTGAAGGCACGCAATGTTCTTGAAAGATGTATTTCATCCTTTTTGCCCTTAGTTACATGAAAAATCTACCAGCCATGTACTATATACCCAGGGCTCTTTTCCAAACCCCACCCCATCCCACTGCCAGGGAAGCACTGCTTGAAGTCCTCCTTTGCCCTCAACGCTCAAGTCAAATGTCCCCTGTTTTGGAAGCCTTCTGTCTACTGCCGCCTAATCCATCCTCAGTCTCAATAGCCTACAGGGGGGGAAAGTTCTCTCGTGTTTCCTCAGCTCTGTATTCATACGTAGTGATTGAATGGGAATCTGTAAAACTTGTGTCTGCCTTGCATTTCTACCTTGTAAGGGACAAGTCTATTAACTCACACTTTAAAAAGATGTATATATACTATATTTCATCAATTCTAAGCCTCACTTTTCTTTATTTTACAGACTGAAATTGGGATGACTCCTAATGATATAATTAGAGAACAAAGTTTATCAGCGATTTTTCTTTCTTGGTGGTATATATAAAATGGCACCTTGAAATTGATACTATCTTACATTTGATTAAATACGGACTATAAATCCTACGCGTTTATGTTCCTCAGTCTTCACTAGCAAAATTTAATATATCATTCCATATGACGGTTAATTATTTTTGCTACATTAAACTTAAATATAAATTGAGTTGGGAATGGGCATAATTTCCTCACTTCCAAATTGCAGACTGCATCATACGTATGAAAACGCTCCAGAGACCGCAAAGCATTATATACATGATGGGTATTTTTTCACATTTAACGATTACTAGTTAATAGAAATGATCGACACTCTACGCGCCGACCTGACGGCTCCAAAGCCCTAAGGGTCGAATCTGGGTTAGATAGTTCGGCTCACGCAGGTAAACGCGCCCCGCCCCCCCCGAGCCGGTCCCTACTCGCTTTACGGGTACAGACTCAGGTGCAGGAGACAAACTCCGATTGGCCGAGGGACACGAGATGCCCACCCAAAAGCACCGTCCGAGCATGCGCGGTAAATTAGACGCAGGCGCGCTCCGCGCATGCCCGGTAGGTAGCGGCCGCAGCTTGGGCGCTCGCGCGGGGTCGTGAAGTGCCGGCTGCTCCGCTACCGTCAGGTATGAAGAGCTGGGGTCTTGCAGCTGCCTCCTCCTCGTTCCAGCGCCATGGAATGCCTGCGGAGCCTGGCCCAGCTCCAGCCCCGCGCGGTGAGGTTGCCCCGGCGCACCCTGTGCTCTCTGGCCTTGGGCTTGACCCCTGGGACTCGCCCCGTTGCCGCCTGCGGCCGCGCTGCCCAACTGCTCGGAAGGAGGTGGGCCGCGCCGCTGTACGGGCCCCGCCGGCTCCCCACGACAGGTACTCCCCTCTGCGCCCCGCAGCCCCGGGACGCCGGGCTTGCAGTGATCCCGGGGCCCCGACCCGACCGCCGGAGCCCACGTGGCTGTGGCTGCTCCGGCCTCGGCCTCCAGGTCCGTCCTTGGGCGCCCGGCTCTTGTCCCCTTGCACAGGTCCGCGTGCCGAGCTGCGTCCCACCAGCCCCGAACGCGACTGAGCACTGCGCCTTGTGCCCAGCTAGAGCCCGACCCGACAGGCCTCTTGTCTTTCCCACCGCCCCGGCTGCAAATCTCCAGGCCTAAGTGCGCTTGTGAAAAGACTTTAAAGAGTTTCGCTCTTACCTGTCATCATAGTGCTGAAGCTAAGATTAGGCTTATCTACCTGAAATATTTTTTTAAGTATTTTCCCTGTCTTCTGTCTCTTCCTTATGGACGGACACATTTATACCTTTTCCAGTTGCTCAGGTAAGGGGTGGGGACGCACCTAGAGGTGAGGCTGAAGACTTTGAAACTTAATGGGAAGAGTTGCTTCTGAGAAAGATCTGACTTTTTTTCCAAGTACTGTGTAACTAGACAGCCAGAAGGAGTCGGGGGGAGCGGGGTTGAAATTTGAGGGGTTTTTTCCCCCTGAATGATAGAGCATGACGGTAATACGTTGACATTTTCACAAATGTGACAGCGTGGGTGCTAATATTGCTGAGAAACAAAAGGCATTAAAATATATGGCTTCGCAAAAAACGTCCTCAAGTAAGTTTCTTAGTTGTACTCTCAAAATGCTCCCGAAGTAACTCACCATCTCCACCTTCTTCCTCATACCCATTAGGAAACTCTTTCCAAATTGGGTTACATTTCATATTCCCTTCTTTGTTTGGTAAATGCCTGGGAACCCAGGTTCAGCCCATCTCATGTTTTAGGACAAAGCATTAGATGGTAACATTTTATCTAACTTGTGACTGATTAGCAAAAGCTGATGTGTAGCTCTTTAACCTTTATTCAGCTGACCCTCATAACATAGTTTGTATTTTGTAGAAGGGAACCAACAAACCTCAGGTGGTAACAAATTACATGTCTTTAAATGTATGTAATAGGAAGGAATAAGATCAGAAGTGAGAATATATCTACACGTTCTGTAGATAGGAATTCTGTTCATTCCTCTTATGTTTAGTATTTTGAACAGTGTCCTTTGTCAGGCATTAAATTTACTTGGTTATACTGGAGAGCTCACTTCAGTTTAAATCACGTGTTTTAAATAGGTTTATTTTCAGATAAAGATTTGTCTTTATTCCAGTTCACTGCGGTCTCCATTCCAGTGCAGTAGGTTATTTCATAAGTATGTTCACTCTAAAGTATATGTGTGGAAAAGAAGGTAGTACATAGAAGTAAAATCAGTAGGTTTCATAATTTATAGGTCAAATAATCCTGATATTGGAATGCTGAAAGGTCAAGTGGTTCTTGGAATGTATGTTTTCTAAACTGTACCAATGTAACTTGCATGAAGAGCCTTTCTAAACTAGGCAAAAAAGAATGGACATTTTATTTTAATCTCAGAACATTGTTATACACTTGTTCATCCTACTATAAGATATCAATAATACTTAGAAAGGAAAAGCGGTGACTGGAATCCATAGATTATTCTAATGCCTCACCTAAGCTACTCTTCATTGCCAAACGTAACATTATCACCTACAAATATTAACAAGAGTGTTTATTTTCCCTCTAGAAAAAAGATTCAAAACATAGTAAAATAGGCTGAAGACCTCCACATACTGTGAGAATTGTATCTTAGCTGCATGTGAAAACCAATCATATGATCACAAGGAATTCTCTGATTCGTTTTTCAGGTGAAATTCACCGGTTTAGAACTTCTGATGTCTCTCAAGCCACTTTAGCCAGTGTAGCCCCGATGTTTACTGTGGTGAGTATGTGTAGTCCGTTTGATGATATTACTTACTTTGTTTTATAATGAATCCTTATAAGTCATTGTCTTTTGCTTAGCCAGTGACCTGAGTACCAGCTAGGTTTGCTTCACAGCACTCTTGAAACTTTGCTAATGACTATAGAGCTCATCTTTTAATACTAGAACAGGTGGCTCAAATCACAATTCAGAGCTTCCTATTTGAATACTCAAGATTTCTCCAGAAATCTATTTAGAAATCCTTGAAGGCTGTTAATTACAAAACGGCTTGAACCTGTGCTATGCAACGCAATATATGCAGAAGCATTTTGAGGGCAGCACAGTGTATTACCTGAGAGTGCATGCTTTGAAGGGTCATGATCTCTGCAGCTTTCTCTTTTGTTCAGAAAAAAAATTGAATAAAATAACACAAATGATGTGTCTCACACGCACACATATTTAGAGAGAGAAAAATAAAGTGCTTGCTCTGAGCCAGAGTTTCTAATTTCATATCTCAACTCTGTCTCTTACTAACTGGATGGACTTGGACAAGTTATAACATCTTTGTGCCCTAGTTTCCTCATCTGTATACTGGGGGTAAAAGTACCCACCTTATAGAATTGTGAGATTTAAATTAACTCACATATGTAAAGCTCTTAAAAATAATACCTCATGCATGGTAAGCATTCAGTGTATATTAGCCATTATATATCATCCTTATTATTTAGGCTTACTAACATAAGAACTTTTCCTTATCAACTATACAGAGCAAGACAACTTTTACACGTAGTTCTGGGGGTTATCACTCTTATTCACTGTTCTGGAAGAGTTAGCCAGTTTAATTAACAGTACAAAATCAGGTGTTAAATATTGAAAGAAGGTTCTTTGCAGGTGAAATCATTGTCTACCAAGAGCACTTAAAATCAGTTGATGCTATTTGAAATAATGTGAGTTATATTACAAGGTAAACATTTTTTAAAAAAAATCAGTTTGATCTCATGGTTTTTTTTAAATCAAAAAAATCCCATTAAGGAAAAAATATAAATATTGAGATGCAAAAATATTCACCATACATTGTTAAGTTGAAAGTGGAGGGGAGACTGCAAAGAAGTGTGTGTAACATGAATATATTTAATAGGAAAAAGTCTGGAAGGACATTCAGTAAAATATTAGCATGGTTTTCTCTAAAATTTGTGACCAAATAGTTTTATTTATCTTTATTTTCAAATTTTCTGCAGCAGATGTATATATTTGTGAAATAAGTTTAAGGAGGAAAGCTAGTGTATATTACACAAAACATAAAGCTTCCCTTGATGTAAATTTCCCTTGAACTCTGATGTTTTATGATACTTGTATATTCCTGTTGATCTTATCTTTGCTCATGAGAAGCAAGCTGAAATATATATTGTGAGGTTTTATTGTGTCATTAAACACAGCATGTGTATTTTCCATGGTAATAACCCAGGACTTGGACCTACAACTGTATCTTACAGTGTGTCTTCCTGAAAATGCATATTTAATAGTAATTAATACAGCCCAGTACCTAGTGATTCATTAAATATTATTTGACATCTTCAAACTTGACTATGGACAAGTATTACAGGAAAACCTTCCCTCTGCTTTATAGGAAATAAGCACAATTTCTGCATTGTGTCCTCTTTTTAAACTATCAGAAGAGGTCTTTTTTGTAAACATTTATTGATTCTGCAACACCCACCAGAGAGACTTCATAGCCTCCCATAGATAATTAGATTCACAAGATAAGCCACACTTGGTCCCAGTCTGTTCAGAAGGATAAAGGATAGGAAGTGCAGAAGGGCAGCATTAGGTGTTTTCTCTTCAAAAGAAGTCCTTACAGCCATGCAGGGGCTCCTGTGGCCCCCTGTGTGACAGCTCAGGTGCGAGGAGAGGATATTCTCAAATGTGGGTGTGAGATCCACCTTGGCTTAGAATCCCCAGGCCCTCTAGCGCCAGTGTCTTGTAACCATCCCAGAGACACATCCAGGGCTCCCACAAGGAGCATAGTCAGTTACAAGAACCACTACACTTGGGAAAGGCAGAACCATGGCTTCCCAACAGGTGTCTGTAGTCTGTTCTTAGTCTTTCCAGTCCAGAGCAGTCTGTCTACCAGTCATTGGACACTTTTGCCATAAGCGGTGTTGCCCAGTAACACAACTGACACTCCTTTATCAGATCTCCCGGGGAACCAAGTTAGAAAGTTAATCCAAGGTCAGATTTGTCCTATCAAAGGGAAAGGGAATTTTTTTTTTTGACCCTTAACTCATAACTGAATTTAACTTAAGGGCAGCTATAGTTTTTATCTGTATTTCAGTATTTGGGAGGATTATAATACCATATGATATGATACCATAAATAGTGTACTGATTTGGGAGAAAATAATATTTTATTATCTCTCTCCAGACAAAATTTGACAAAGGGGGAAAGGTTACTTCTTTTGGTGAGTATCTGTAATTTTCTTTTAAATCACTCATCAGTGAATGAGTGAACCCACTGGAAGTCAAGAAATTATAATATTTTGAGTAGAATATTCTTTGCATATATGGATGTGTTGAAGGAGATCTTTTTCAGCATTTGCCCATCTGTCCTAATTGGAACTGGCAACACCTGACCTGTGTTGTTGTTGTGTCAGGAGACACTTTCACTCTAACAGGATGTTAAGAGCGTAGGCTGGTGTGCAGCTGAGAGAGAAACACTCTTCTCCCTTTTGTTTCTCTTCATTAGTCTCCCTTTCACTGCCCCGGTCCTCATGTCCCTCTCCTCCTGTACCATGTTGAAGGCAGAGAATCATGATACCACTGTTATTGCAGTAGCACTGGGTGACAGCAGACAGAAGGGACAGGGCACTGGATGGCAGTCAGATGGAACTCTGCCAGTGATGGCTCTTATGGACGGTTACTTTTTTAAATGAAACCAAGCATTACTTTACTGTGACCTCAGGTGCAGTTTTCAGGTCTCCCATGTCCTTCCCACCCCGTGGTCCTGTTCCTGCTGTTGCTAAGATCCTAGTGGAGTATTTTGGGCGTTTTTTGGCTCGGCATCTCCTTCGAAAGGTTGTTCTACTTAGAGCTCTGTCACAGGTGTGGCTTGATACTACAAGAATAGATGCTACTACTACCAGCATCATTTCTTGAGTTTCTTCATCTGTTTTGCTTTCTCTTAGGTAATAAATTTAGTTCTTGGGTAGGAGAATCTAGTGTGAGAACTAACTTTATTTTCTCATTTTGTATTAGTCCAAGAACAAAGAAAATTGAACTTGTCTGTTCATAGATTTAAAATGCTGAAGTTGATAATGTAGTAAGGAAAAAATAGAAAATAGAACTGTAGTTCTATACAGTTCATATTTAAAAATCCATGAATCTAGAGCTAGAAATTGATACTGTAAATTCCAATGATGTATAGCTATGGTTTTTATATTGGTCCCAAGGGGCTTTTCTAAGTACAAAGAAATTTTATGAAGTATGGTTAAAAGGAGAAAAGAAAAATTAGTTTGACCAGATTTAGCCTGAGTATGTTTTTGAGGTAGAAATGGGTATTAAAAAGACCCAGTTTAGCTCTCGTTTCTGGTAGTAATAGATTATCTTGGTGGTGGGAGGGGTACTCTAATATAAAAATCTAAACTTTTCGGTTTATTGGTTTACCCACTCTTTTTATTGAACATGTTTCTTTTATAGAAAAGAAGAAGACTGACTTATATCAAGAATTAGGTCTTCAAGCCAGAGATTTGAGGTTTCAGCATTTAATGAGCATCACAACCAGAAACAATAGGATTATCATGAGAATGGAGGTAAAGGATTTTATTTCATATACATTTCTCCACTGCAGTCTTATCTTATAAAAGTTCCTAACTATCTTGATCAATAACTAGGTTAAAAGTAATTTCGTAATAAAAATAGCTGTGTGAAACATAGAATATTTTATAATATAACATGTTGTTAAGAGTAAAACTCATTTTACATGGATTATATACATATACTCAGCAGGCATAGCACTGCTCTATTTATGATGGAAAAGATCTGACTTTGGTCTCCATTCTCACTGTTTGAATTTAGTCTCTAGTTTCTGAAATAAGAGAAAGAATCTTGATTTATAATAGACATTTTCAGTTGTATACAGTTATGTGTAATTGTAGTGTAACTTCAGCTACTAAAAATATATTCTGGTTTTCCAAATAGCCTAAGACTATCCTTTAAAGTTTATCATCTTAATTTAAATTTTTATTTTTATGGAAAGCTTTAAGTTATTTTGGTGGGCTAACGTTTAAGGTTTGGAAATAGATGAGGGGACGCAGGTCTCAATGGTATCGGCCCTGCAGTGGACCTGAGACTTGCTTTCTTCAAAAAGTCTTTGATGGCAGGTTTTTGTCAGTTTATCTAGAATTAATTTTTTAAAAAATTAAAAAGGGAAGCAGTCTTTTCCCAAGTGATTTTTCTCCAAAACACGTTCTTCACTTTTATTATCAATAGCTAGCACCCTTCAAAACAGTACCTCTTTAATGAAGAGATAGAGAAGTATGTGATAAAGCAAATTTAGCAAAATGTTAATTGTATCATCGAATTGGTATGTGTATAGGTATTCACTGTGTAATTTTTCAACTTTTCTGAATAAAAATGTTCATATTATGGTTGACCCTTGAGCCACATGGGGGTCAGGGGCGCTGAACCTCCACACGGTCAAAAATCCACATATAATTTATAGCCACAGTTCTTCCATATCTGCTGTTGCACATCCTCAGATTCAACCAACCACAGATAGTGTAGTACTGTGGTATTTACTACTGAAAAAAATCTGCATGTAAGTGGACCCGCATGGTTCAAGCCAGTGTTGTTCAAGGGTCAGCTGTAAAATGGGGAAAATGTGAAAGAAAAATTTCTGATTTTTATATCACTAATACAGTGGTCACAGGCTACTCTTCTGTGTTACTCTTCTGACATAAGAGATGTCAGTCTTCCTTTTTAGAATAAATTTTTAATTTCATAGTGTTCTAAATTAGAGCGCTAAGGATACATCTTATCTTTATCATTTTGAATTAGCTTAATGTGTCTTGGTGATATTTTAAAAAGGAAACTTTCCCATTTCAGCCAAACTAATCATGATTAAACTAAATCTTTTCTGAAAGGCTGCTGGATACCTGACTTTTAAGAAGACCTTATCTTGTTTCCTTTGTTCTCTATATTTCTCATGATTACCCTGGAAGTCCTAATAAATACATAATTTGTTTAATTCTAGTTCTGTTGAGGCTGAGTTAGAGGTATCAAGACTTGGATTTATTTTAGGCTTCCTCTCTTTAAAAAAAAAAAGTCTTGACTTTTTTTGAAAAACCAAATGAACAGTGATTTGGTTTAGGCTTAGTCCAAAATAGAGTATTAAATCCTATTTTATGAAGGTTATTTTTTCCCTACAACTCTACAACTTACATATGTGCGTGTGTGTGTACATATATGTATATATATTTTTTTGTTTTGTTTTGTTTTTGTTTTCCCCAGTATTTGAAAGCTGTGATAACTCCAGAGTGTCTTCTGATACTAGATTATCGTAATTTAAATTTAGAGCAGTGGCTGTTCCGGGAGCTCCCTTCACAGTTGGCTGGAGAGGGTCAACTTGTCACATACCCTTTACCTTTTGAATTTAGAGCTATAGAAGCACTCCTGCAGTATCGGGTAAGCCTGTTTTTATTTAGATTCTTGAATGTTTTCTGGTTTTACAGTGCTATTGAGGAGGAAGACACATTGGTATTGTTTTAATAGCATTTTCCCTAACCACACCCTCCCCCCAAATAAAAACATTTCTAAGGGTCTTATATGCAGAAAGTACTTAATTCTTAAACTTTATGACCCAAACAAATAGATGTAAAGTCTCTAGGTATGGTATACATAGAGTCTCTTTGACAGTCATGTTATGACATTCAGTGAAGCTCATTTCAGGTTGTCTATCCGTTGTTCAGTTTTAATAAGTGTATTCAGGGATGCTAATTCAAAATACTTATCCTAAATATATAAATGAACATATCAAAAGGTTTTAACTGTACTCCATTTTATTCTCTAAATTGTTGTGTAACTGCTTGCACATGATAAATATTATAGCACAAATCTTTCATCAAATCATTCTGCTAGTTTCCATATCATTCTTTGATTTGTTTGTGTGTGTAATCCTTTGTTTGAGCTAGCTAAATGATGCCTGTGTTTGAGACCTAGTTTGACATAGAAACCGTGTACAATTCTTCTTACGATTCCTCCTTTAAGTTGATAATCATTGAGTGTCTGGGGATCCTGTCAGGCTCTGAGCAAGGATGGTCACTGCTTTCCTGGCCCCGACAAATCTTTCATCATCTTTTCTTCCCCCTATTAGTCAGGATAGTACTGTTCAGGACCTGGCTACATGCAAGAATCAGTGCCATGAGCATGCTAGCCAGAGTGGGAGAAGAAGAGGGGAGAGTAAAGGGGACATGAGGTGGGTGGGGGTTGTTGGAACCTGGCACCCTTCTTTGTCTGCCTTGCTCTACTGAGGGAGTAGGAGATGGGTCCGTTCCTTACTCAGGTTAATGAGGCAATAGCACCAGCTAGTGCCAGCCAATGAGATGGTGACTCGTTGAAGCCAGTTACTAAGCAGGGAAAAAATGGGAAGAAATGAAGGTATAAACAATGGTTGCTGGCAAGCTACACAGACTGACTAAGCTCTCAGCAGCTAATGCTGGGATGGACAGTATATGTTGGAATTAATTAATCTTACTGCTTAATTCAGCTGCTGTTAATGCTGTTTACCAACAGGTATGGAAGAATTTTAATATTTTAAGAACTAGTATAGCTGTATCAATGTATATCTGCTGATTGATTCCTGCTGTGCCTATATTAACCCGAATAATAAATACACTTTTGACTTTTCAAGTTTATTTTGTAAAGTCTAAGGTATGTTTTGGTTTTCAAAAGAGCCTTGTTCATAGGAGTTTTGAACTGTATCCTATTTACAGAGAACATAGGTATTGTTTACCAGATGTAAAGTTTATGTTGTTTTTTTTTTTTTTTTTTTTTTGCGGGCCTCTCACCGTTGTGGCCTCTCCCGTTGCGGAGCACAGGCTCCAGATGCGCAGGCTCAGCGGCCATGGCTCACGGGCCCAGCCGCTCCACAGCACGTGGGATCTTCCCAGACCGGGGCACGAACCCGTGTCCCCTGCATCGGCAGGCGGACTCTCAACCACTGTGCCACCAGGGAAGCCCAAGTTTATGTTTTAACCAAAGAACGGCAGCTCTTCTTTTAATCAGTCCTCCATTCCTTTCATTATAAGTGTCTGGTGTCTGTAGGGGGAAGAGTCTTATGGGAGTTAATTCCCTGGCAACCAAATGGGAGCTTACTAACAACATTATGCATGGTTATCTTTTAACCTAGGAGATCTAGTTTTTAATCATCTGGGATGGGCATTCCAGCAGTGACCATGTTCTGAAATGTTACCAGCTTTCCTAGCTATTACAGATTTCTGTATTTAATCAGAGCATTCACTGACCCTGAGTATTCTAAAAAGATTGTTTTAATCCTTATGAAAGGTCATGTTGTTATCTAGATCAACACTCTTCAGGGGAAACTTAGCATTTTGCAACCATTGATCCTTGAGACATTGGAAGCTTTAGTGGATCCCAAACATTCTTCCATAGACAGAAGCAAACTGCACATCTTACTACAAAATGGCAAAAGGTAAATATGGGTGCTTTACCAACTTGGGAGTTAGACACAGATGTCTTAAACTTCTCTTTCAGTAGTCTTAACAGTGAAATGTTTAACGTATATTCAGGTCCAAAATTAGTGTAACTCTTAGCTGTTTTAAAAATACCAACTAGTCTTGCTAATGATAATGACATTTTTTACTTTGTGACTTACTCTCAGTACCTTCATTTCCATATTTGATTTTCACTGTCTTTCATAACTTTAAGAAAGTAGCCTAGGTAGGAAGTTGAGCTAAAGGGGGCACACAAACTAATGTTTATTGCAAAGCTATTTTGCATAAAATGCTGTATCAGTCTCTTTTATGTGTGTGATGTCATCTCATCCTGTCAGCAATCCTGTTGACATGGTCCTCATTTTGAAGATAAGAAAACTGAGGTCTAAGTGACTTGTCTAAACTTTAACAGCTACTAAATAGCAAATCTAGACTCAAATCCAATTTTCTTTCCCTTCAAGGTCCATGGGTTTTTTTGTTTGTCATAATGCATTCCAGAATTTAAGGATAATATTTTAATTTATATTACAGACTGAATGAACATGCCCTCAGGATTTGTACCCCCTAAAAATCCGTTCAGGAGTTAACAGTTAAAATTCCTGAATCAGTAGTTCTTTGTCTGAAAATATTAGGATGTTTTTATGAATTAAAAGTAAACAGTCTCTTCATCATCTGCCATGCTTATTAAGAGTAAAGATAAATTTCTGAGCCCAGAAGCTTAAATCACAGTGATTATATGTTTCTGAGATAAATAATATATGCTGAAAATTGTATCATTGGTTAATTTTACCACTTAATGTAGTTTTGGGATTGGGAATTGATTCTCAGAGTGCATAGTAAATATAAAAAAAATTTTTTTTTTACAAATCAGTGTTTACCGTGAATTTATAAGTGGATCTACTTGATAAGACACCAAAAAGACACTGTTCTTGTAGGGAAATTATTTTTATAGGTTTATGTTATTGATCATTTCTATGCAACTACTCTTACAGCCTGTCAGAGTTAGAAACAGATATTAAAATCTTCAAAGAGTCCATTTTGGAGATCTTGGATGAAGAAGAGTTGCTGGAGGAGCTCTGTCTGACAAAGTGGAGCGACCCACAGGTCTTGTAAGCAGACAGTCATGCTTTGTTCGTTTCTCTCTTAGGATCAGTTGATGGTCTTTTTCAGGATGACTTTTTAGGGAGGACACAACGTTTTGCTGGGATAGAGGATGTAGGCACTTTTCCTCCCCATTTGTTTCACTGTTTCCTGTACCATACTGCATCTGATTGAATTTAATGAGGACTTACTAAGTGCACACTGTGTACACAACAATATGCTGGGCTTTGACTGTACATGCACCATTACCTTTATTTTCAAAGGACTGGTCACCAAAGTAACATACACATCTACCCAGATAACTTACCTGGAGAGTTCAGCGGGAGAGAGGAGGGAAAGGGTGTGGGGTGCAGGGAGGCGAGTAGAGACACTGGCACAGATTCTGTAAGTCTGGTTAATATAAAAACGCTCTCATCTTGTAAACCTTTTACCTCTTATGAATTTAGGAATCATTTACACTTCTTGTGCACACCCAAGTTTAAATGTTGACTTTTAAATACCCCAAATATTTCATTTTTGTACTTCGCAGATCAGTATCAGAGATTAATAGACACCTTTGTAATGTGCATAGTTTCTGTAGTGTGTACAGATTTTTCAACATTTTGAGAAATTAGTTATCTATATTCTAATGAACGATTAAGATAAAAAGGGCTCTATAACGCTTGATATTAAAGCAGCTAGATATAGTAGCAGAAACTTGATCACTCTTGTAACTCTTGCTTTCTTTGCTTCTTAGACCAATTTATCTCTAATATGCTTTATAAGTGTCTTTTACAGAGTGCTTCATTCCCACTTATCCTTCTTGGTAGGGAGGATAATTTACAATGTGTGCTAATTTCTGCTGTACAGCAAAGTGACTCAATTATACACATATATTTTTTTCCATTGTGGTTTATCCCAGGATGGATATAGTTCCCTGTGCTATACAGTAGGACCTTGTTATCATTCTGTATGTAATAGTTTGCATCTGCTAACCCCAAATTCCCAGTCCTTCCCTCTCCCACCCCCTTCCGCCTTGGCAACTGTTTCGTAGATAGGTTCATTTGTGCCATATTTTAGATTCCACATATAAGTGATACCACATGGTATTTGTCTTTCTCTTTCTGACTTCACTTAGTATAATCCCTAGTTGCATCCATGTTGCTGCAAATGGCATTATTTCATTCTTTTTATGGCTGAGTAGTACTCCATTGTGTGTGTGCCTGTGCGTGTGCGTGTGTGTGTGTGTGTGTGTGTATATATATATATATATATACACACACACACACACACACCCCCCACATCTATTATCCATTCATCTGTTGATGGACATTTAGGTTGTTTCCATGTCTTGGCTATTGTGAATAGTGCTGCTGTGAACATAGAGGTGCATGTATCTTTTTGAATTATAGTTTTGTCCAGGTATATATGCCCAGGACTGGGATTGCTGGATCGTATGGTAGTTCTATTTTTAATTTTCTGAGGAAACTCCATACTGTTTTCCATAGTGGCTGCACCAATTTACATTCCCACCAATAGTGTAGGAGGGTTCTCTTTTCTCCACACCCTCTCCAGCATTTGTTGTTTGTAAAGTTTTTTTTGTTTGCTTGTTTGTTTTGCGGTACGCGGGCCTCTCACCGTTGTGGCCTCTCCCGTTTTGGAGCACAGGCTCTGGACGCACAGGCTCAGCGGCCATGGCTCACGGTCCTAGCCGCTCTGCGGCACATGGGATCCTCCCGGACCGGGGCACGAACCCGTGTCCCCTGCATCGGCAGGCGGACTCTCAACCACTGCGCCACCAGGGAAGCCCATTTGTAAAGTTTTTAATGATGGCCATTCTGACTGATGTGAGGTGGTACCTCATTGTAGTTTTGATTTGCATTTCTCTAATAATTAGTGATTTTGAGCATCTTTTCATGTGCCTACTGGCCATCTGTATGTCTTCTTTGGAGAAATGTCTGTTAAGATTCTGCCAATTTTTCGATTGGGTTGTGTTTTTGTTTCTGAGTTTTATGAGCAGTTTGTTTATTTGGGGAATTAAGTCTTTGTCAGTCTCATCATTTGGAAATAACTTTCTCCCAATCCATAGGTTGTCTTTTCATTTTTTTAATGGTTTCCTTTGCTATGCAAAAGCTTGTAAGTTTGATTAGGTCCCATTTGTTTATTCTTGGTTTTATTTCTATTGCCTTGGGAGACTGACCTAAGGAAACACTGGTACAATTTATGTCAAATAATGTTTTGCCTATGCTCTGTTCTAGGAGTTTTATGGTGTCGTGTCTTATGTTTAAGTCTTAAAGCCATTTTGAGTTTATTTTTCTGCATAGTGTGAGGGTTTGTTCTAACTTCATTGACTTAACATGCAGCTGTCCAACTTTCCCAGCACTACTTACTGAAGAGACTTTTTCCTGTTTATATTCTTGCCTCCTTTGTAGACGATGAACTGACCGTAGGTGTGTGGGTTTATTTCTGGGCTCTCAATTCTGTTCCATTGATCCATTGTTTTGCTTACTGTAGCTTTGTAGTATTGTCTGAAGTCTGGAAGAGTTATGCCTCCTGCTTTGTTTTTGTTTCCTCAGGATTGCTTTGGCAATTTTGGGTCTTTTATGGTTCCATATAAATTTTGGATTATTTGTTGTAATTCTGTGAAAAATGTCATGGGTAGTTTGATAGGGATCTCATTAAATTTGTAGATTGCTTTGGGTAGTATTGCCATTTTAACAACATTCTTCTAATCCAGGAGCATGGGATATCTTTTCATTTCTTTGAATCCTCTTTAATTTCCTTTATTAATGTTTTATAGTTCTCAACATGTAAGTCTTTCACCTCCTTGCTCAGGTTTATTCCTAGGGTTTTTTTGTTTGCTGGTGTGATTTTAAAAGGTATTGTTTTTTATATTCCCTTTCTGATATTTCATTGTTAGTGTAAAGAAATGCAACCAATTTCTAAATGTTAATCTTATATCCTGCTACTTTGCTGAACTCACTTATTAGATCTAGTAGTTTTTGTGTGGAGTCCTTAGGGTTTTCTATGTATATGGTATCATGTCATCTGCATATAGTGACAATTTTACCTCTTCCCTTCCAATTTGAATACCTTTTATTTCTTGTCTGACTGCTGTGGCTAGGAATTCCAATACTATGTTGAATAGAAGTGGTGAGGGTGGGCATCCTTGTCTTGTTCCAGATTTTAGTGGAAAGGCTTTCAACTTTTCACCATTGAGTATACTGTCTTTGGGTTTATCATAAATGGCTTTTACTATGTTTTTATCATGAATGGATTTTGAATTTTGTCAGGCTTTTTCTGCATTTTTAAAATTTTATTTATTTATTTATGACTGCGTTGGGTCTTCGTTTCTGTGAGAGGGCTTTCTCTATTTGCGGCAAGTCGGGGCCACTCTTCATCACGGTGCACGGGCCTCTCACTATCGCAGCCTCTCTTGTTGCGGAGCACAGGCTCCAGACGCGCAGGCTCAGCAGTTGTGGCTCCGCGGCATGTGGGATCTTCCCAGACCAGGGTTCGAATCCGTGCCCCCTGCATTGGCAGGCAGATTCTCAACCACTGTGCCACCAGGGAAGCCCTTTTTCTGCATCTTTTGATGATCATGTGGTTTTTTACTTTTATGTGGTGTCTTACACTGATTGATGTGCATATGTTGAACCATCCTTGTGAACTTGGGATGAATCCTGCTTGGTTGTGGAGTATGATCTTTTTTATATGTTGTTGGATTCCGTTTGCTAATATTTTGTTGAGAATTTTTGCATCTATATTCATCAAAGATACTGGCCTGTGATTTTCTTTTTTGGTGGTATCTTTGGCTTTGGTATCAGGGTGATGGTGGCTTCATAGAATGTCTTTGGGAGTGTTCCCTCCTCTTCAGTCTTTTGTAAGAGTTTGAGAAGGATGCGTATACGTTCTTCTTTGTATGTTTGGTAGAATTCACCTGTGAAGCCATCTGGTCCTAGACTTTTGTTTGTAGGGAGTTTTGTTTTGTTTTTTCACAGATTGTATTTTACTTCTAGTGAATCGGTCTGTTCAAATTATCTACTTCTTCTTGATTCAGTTTTGGTGGGCTATATGTTTCTAGAAAGTTGTCTCTTTCTTCTAAGTTGTCAAGTTTGTTGGCATATAATTGTTCATCGTATTCTCTTATGGGTTTTTCTATTTCTGTGGTACCGGTTGAGATTTCTCCTTTTTCATTTCTTAATTTGCTTATTTGGGTTCTCTCTTTTTTCTTCTTGGTGAGCCTGGCCAGAGGTTTATCAATTTTGTTTACCCCTTCAAAGAACCAGCTTTTGGTTTTATTGATGTTTTTTTCTATTTTTTTAATCTCAATTTATTTCCTCCCTGATCTTTATTATTTCCTTCCTTCTGCTGACTTTAGGTTTTAGTTTTTCTTCTTTTTCTAATTCTTTTAGGTGGTATGTTAGGTTGGTATGTTAGGTGGTATGTTAGGTTGTTGAGATGTTTTCTTGTTTTTTGAGGAAGGCGTGTATCGCTATGAACTTCCCTCTAAGAAGTGCTTTTGCTGTATCCCATAGATTTTGTGTGGTTGTGTTTTCATTGTTGTTTGTCTCAAGGTAATTTTTAATTTCCTTTTTGATTTCCTCATTGACCTATTGGTTTTTAGTAGCATATGGTTTAGTTTTCATATAATCATTTTTTTCTCATTTCTTTTCCTGTGGTTGATTTCTAGTTTCATGCTGTTGTGGTCAGAGAAGATGCTTGAAATGATTTCTATACTCTTAAATTTGTTGAGGTTATTAGTTTTGTGCCCTAGTATATGGTCAGTCCTAGACAGTATTCCACGTGCACTTGAAAAGATGTGTATTCTGGTTTTTGTTTTTTTTGATGTAATGTCTTGAAAATATCAATTAAGTCTAACTGTCCTATTCCATCATTTAGGATCTCTCTTGCCTTATTGATTATCTAGAAGATCTGTCCATTGATGTGAGTGGGGTGTTAAAATCTCCTACTATTATTGTATTCCAGTCAATTTCTTCCTTTATGTCTGTTAGTGTTTTATGGATTTGGTGCTCCTATGTTAGGTGCATATATGTTGATGATTGTAAAATCCTCTTCCTGTATGGATCCTTTTACCAGTATATAATGTTCTTTTCCTTTATGGCCTTTGTTTTAAAGTCTATTTTATAGTCTGATATGAGTTTTGCAACTCCTGCTTTCTTGTCATTTCCATTTGCGTGAAATATCTTTTTCCATCCCCTCACTTTCAATCTCTGTGTGTCCTTTGCCCTAAGGTGAGTCTCTTGTAGGCAGCATATTGTAGGCTCTTGTTTTTTTATCCAGTCTGCCACTCTGTCTTGATTTGAGCATTCAGTCCACTGACATTTAAGGTAATCATTGATACATATGTATCCATGGCCATTTTAAACCTTGTTTTCCAGTTGATTCTATGGATTTTTGTTGTTGTTCCTTTTTGTGGTTTGATGATTTCCTTTTATTTTATGCTTGTGTTCTCTTCTTTTTGGTTTTTGTGGATCTAGTGTATGTGTTTGAATTGTGGTTGCCCTGTTTTTCAAGTATGTTAACCCCTTCCTATATCTGCTTGCTTTAGACTGATAGTCATATAAGCTCAAACACATTCTAAAAAACAAGAATCTACATTTTCTTACTCTCCTTCTCCACATTTTATGATCTTGATGTCCTTTTTTACAGCTTCATATTTATCCTTTTGCTGTTTCTTGTGTTTATCATCCTTTCACAGTAGGGTTTTTTTTTCTTTTTGATCTGTATACTGGCTAACTTAAGTGATTTACTTTTCAACTGTGATTTCCCCTTTCCTATATCTTCTTCTTTTGTATTTAGAGAAGACCTTTCAATATTTCTTTTAGGATAGGTTTGGTATTGCTGTATTCTTTTAGTTTTTGCTTGTCTGAGAACTTCTGTATTTCCCCTCCTATTCTAAATGATAATCCTGCTGGATAGAGTATTTTACTTTGCAGATTTTTCTCTCTCTAAACTTTGAATACATTTTGCCACTCCCTTCTGGCTTGCAGTGTTTCTGTCGAGAAATCAGATGATAGCCTTAAGGGGATTCCCTTGTAATTAACTCTGTTTTTCTCTTGCTGCCTTTGGAATCCTCTCTTTATCTTTAACTTTTGGCATATTTTATTATAGTATGTCTTGGTGTAAGTTTGTTTGGGTTCATCTTGTTTGGGACCCTCTGTGCCTCTTGTATCTGGATATCTGTTTCCTTCTTTAGATGTGGGAAGTTTTCAGCCATAATTTCTTCGAATACATTTTCAATCCCCTTTTCTCCTTCTGGAATCCCTGTTATACATAGATTGGCACACTTTATATTATCCCATAGGTCTCTTATATTGCTTTCATTTGGTTTTCTGTCTACTGTTTTGATTGGGTAATTTCCATTATTCTGTCTTCCAGATCACTTACGTTTCTGCATTATTCATTCTGCTATTCATTGCCTTTGGCTTAGCTTTCGTTTCAGCAAATGAATTTTCTAATTTTTCTTGGCTCCTCCTCATAGTTTCTAGTTCCTTTTTACAGTAATCTGCATCTCTGTTGATAGCCTTTCTTAATTCCTTCAGTATTTTCATTACCTCCTCTTTGAACTCGGTGTCTTTTAGACTGAAGAGGTCTGTTTCATTGTCTGTTCCTTCAGAGCAATTCTCTTAACTGGGAGTGGTTCCTCTGTTTCTTCATTTTGCTTATATTTCGCTTACTCTGAGTTTAGGAGAAACAATTATCTACTGTAGGCTTGGAGGGCTATCTACATGCGGGAGCATTCCTGCTTAGCTTTTGTGGGTTTAATATTTTTTTGGCTTGAGGGCTGTCTTTGGTTTGGATGTTTGCCATCCCTTTCCTCAGCGTGTGCTGGCCATTATCCCCTTGTCAGAGGGTGAGCAGGTGCGTGCTCCGCGCACGCTCCCAGGAGGTCGGGGCAGCGGCTGGTGCCTGGTCACGGGACCCTCGGCGTTGGCAGGCTGCTCCCACTTCTGGAGCCTGAGATGGCAGTGGTGGCTCGTGCCCGCCCCCAGAGCTCATGTAAGCGGTGCCCTGCTGCCTGAGAAATAAGCTCCTGTGGAGGTCCCACCCCTCTCCTTATGCCCCCCCACCCCTCTCCTCATGCCCCCCCCACGCCAGCAGTGGTGCCCTACCTCTCTGGGGGGCCCAGGCTTCTTCCCTCAGTGGTGGCACACCACACCCTAGCCCCCTCAGGCAGCTACCCCCAGTCTTCTCCCCTGTTCTGACCTCTGAAGCCTGAGCCTCAGCACCCGGCCCCCACCCGCCCCAGTGGAGGACCGTCTCGGGCTGGGGAGTGCCAGGCAGTGGCACCAACTGACTGTGGAGCTCTCTCCGCTTTGCCCTCCACAAACTGCTTGTTGTGCTCTCCTACGAGGCTCTGAAGCTCCGCCCCCCCGCCCCCCCCAGTCCCAGCTGATCTGCCCGCCAGGGAGGAGACTTCCCAGTGTTCTCTCACTTTTCCTCTTTCACAGCTCCCTCCTGGGAGCAGGTCCCTTCCCGGTTGCTTTCTCTCTCTTTTTTTTTTTCTTTTGTCCTACCCAGTTATGTGGAGATTTTCTTGCCCTTTTGGAAGTCTGAGGTCTTCTGCCAGCGTTCAGTAGGTGCTCTGTGAGAGTCTGTCCACATGTAGATGTATTTGTGGGAGAAGGTGAGCTCCCTGTCCTACTCCTCTGCCATCTTGAGCCTCTGACTGTATTGACATTTTTCAAAAACAGTTTACTTCTGCCATCTTGAGCCTCTGACTGTATTGACATTTTTCAAAAACAGTTTACTTCATATATGAAAATGATGTTATATATTTACCTTGGAAAGGAAAAGCTCTTTATGTTCATTTTTAATTTTTGGTTTTGTTTTACCTGATAGTGATTTGGGATTTGCACTAATTCATCAGCATTCACATGTCTGCATTTTCCTGTAACTGGTAGCATTGCAGAGCCTCCCTGGGATCAGGGCCATGGAATACAGTGAGGCCTGTGTAGGGATGGAACCCGTGTCCTCAACTACCTGTGTCATGTTTAGGGTCAGTTGGCAAAGCCACTCCAGACTGGCCTCAATCACAATAATAGTAAAGGCAAAGGGTAGTTTTTTCACTGGTGGCTGCATATTTTATACTAATTCAGGAAGTTCTGTGGTACTAAATGTATAATGCATATATTGGAGGCATGTTAATTATGTTAACTCTTAATTAAAGTGAAAAGAGCAGTGCTGGGATTGACCATGCAGAAGAGATGGAGTTGCTGTTGGAAAACTACTACCGATTAGCTGAGGATCTTTCCAATGCAGCTCGGGAACTTAGGGCACTGATTGATGATTCACAGAGTATCATATTCATCAACTTGGACAGGTAAGAAGGCCTCGTATAAAACAATCAGTAAGTCTTTTCTTTATAAAATAATACACAGTAATAAAGCTTTTAAGGATAGCTTTGTTTTTCCATTTTGGAAAGAATTATACCATCATTATCGTTTGTAATTACTACATGGAAGTGTCTTTTTTTTAAGGTGTATGTTTAATCCATGTGGTCTTTAATAGATTATTTAGTGAATTTGCTGCGTGTAGTTGGTAAGATCTTCTGAACTAAGCAGTTGTTCTCCTCCCCAGCCACCGTAATGTGATGATGAGGTTGAACCTACAGTTGACCATGGGAACCTTCTCTCTTTCGCTCTTTGGACTAATGGGAGTTGCTTTTGGAATGAATTTGGAATCTTCCCTTGAAGAGGTGAGAATGTATTATTTCAGTAATCTAGAGGTTGTTTTTAATGTTTTGAAGATAATTTTTTTAATGGATTTTTTAAAAAGAGAACTTTATTTATTTATTTATTTTTGGCTGTGTTGAGTCTTCATTGTTATGCGTGCACGGGCTTTCTCTAGTTGCGGTGAGCGGAGGCTACTCTTCGTTGTGGTGTGTGGGCTTCTCACTGTGGTGGCTTCTCTTGTTGCGGAACACGGGCTCTAGGTGCACGGGCTTCAGTAGTTGTTGCTCGCAGGCTCTAGAGCACAGGCTCAGTATTGTGGCACATGGGCTTAGGTGCTCTGTGGCATGTGGGATCTTCCCAGACCAGGGCTCAAACCCGTGTCCCCTGCATTGGCAGGTGGATTCTTTTTTAACATCTTTATTGGAGTATAATTGCTTTATAACAAAGTGAATCAGCTATATGTATACATATATCCCCATATCTCCTCCCTCTTGCGTCTCCTTCCCACCCTCCCTATCCCACCCCTCTAGTTGGTCACAAAGCACGGAGCTGATCTCCCTGTGCTATGCGGATGCTTCGCACTAGCTATCTGTTTTACATTTGGTAGTGTATATATGTCCATGCCACTCTCTCACTTCGTCCCAGCTTACCCTTTCCCCTCCCTGTGTCCTCAAGGCCATTCTCTAAATCTGCATCTTTATTCCTGTCCTGCCCCTAGGGTCTTCAGAACCTTTTTTTTTTTAAATTCCATATATATATGTTAGCGTACGGTATTTGTTTTTCTCTTTCTGACTTCCTTCACTCTGTATGACAGACTCTAAGTCCATCCACCTCACTACAAATAACTCAATTTCGTTTCTTTTTATGGCTGAGTAATATTCCATTGTATATATGTGTCACATCTTTATCCATTCATCTGTTGATGGACACTTAGGTTGCTTCCATGTCCTGACTATTGTAAATAGAGCTGCAGTGAACATTGTGGTACTTGACTCTTTTTGAATTATGGTTTTCTCAGGGTATATGCCCAGTAGTGGGATTGCTGGTTCATGTGGTAGTTCTATTTTTAGTTTTTTAAGGAACCTCCATACTGTTCTCCATAGTGGCTGTATCAATTTACATTCCCACCAATAGTGCTAGAGGGTTCCCTTTTCTCCACACCCTCTCCAGCATTTATTGTTTGTAGATTTTTTGATGATGGCCATTCTGACTGATGTGAGGTGATACCTCATTGTAGTTTTGATTTGCATTTCTCTACTGATTAGTGATGTTGAGCATCCTTTCATGTGTTTGTTGGCAGTCTGTATATCTTTTTTGGGGAAACGTCTGTTTAGGTCTTCTGCCCATTTTTGGATTGGGTTTGTTTTTTTGATATCTAGCTGCATGAGCCGCTTGTAGGCAGGTGGATTCTTAACCACTGTGCCACCAGGAAAGTCCCTTTAATGGATTTTAAAAAGAAAGTTTTAACATGTATACTCCCCTAGTGAAATAAAATATATACTCTAACTCATTTAAAATTCATGTCGTATTGTTAGACTCTGTTATAACGCAGATAGCCTAGGTTACCTTATGATTCCCAAAACATGTAGTTACACATGGGAAAGGTTTGACAAAACAGTAGTACACTGTGAGGCAGTGTTAATGAGGGATTCTTTTTTTGTTTGTTTTAAATTCTTGTGTGTCAGGCAGTGTTCCAGGCAGTTGCATGCTTTATTTGATTCAGTTATCAAAACTCTGAAAATGAATGTATTTTCCCTGCTTTATAGGTAGGAAAACTGAGGCTCAGAAAATGTTAGTAACTTGACCAAGGGCACAGAGCTAGGAAATAACAGAACTAGGATTTAGTCCCCAAGACTTGCACGTTCCACTTTGCTCCATTTTAATATAACACTGAACTCGCAGAGTTTTTTTTTTTAATTAAATTATTTATTTATTAGGCTGTGTCAGGTCTTAGTTGCGGCACGTGGGCTCTTCATTGTGGCATGCAGGATCTTTCATCGTGGCATGCAGGCTTCTCTAGTTGCAGCACATGGGCTTCTCTCTAGTTGTGGCATGCAGGCTCTAGTTGCAGCACGTGGGCTTCTCTCTAGTTGTGGCACAGGCTCAGTAGTTAAGGCACACAGGCTTCAGAGTGCGAGGCCTCAGTAGTTGCGGCGTGCAGGCTTAGTTGCCCTGCGGCAGGTGGGATCTTAGTTCCCTGCCCAGGGATGGAACCTGCATCCCCTGCATTGGAAGGCAGATTCTTTTAACCACTGGACCACCAGGGAAGTCCCTCGCAGGGTTTTTCATAACATTGTAGGCTTGTACTTTCAGAAGATGTCATACTGTGAGATTTCTAGAAATGAATCTGCATGCGCGTTTGGCAGGCACACTGTGGCGCTGGGTTCTGTGTCCTAGTTAACAGATCTATTCTCTGTCTCCGGCTGTTGCTGAAGTCCAGCCCACGTCATCTCATCAGGACCACTATTCACTTTTATAAAGTGGTCCTTAAAAGAAGCAAATCTGATGGTCACTCTTCTGTGTAAAATTATTCAGGGCGTTTTGATTGTCATTAAGATAAAAATCCAGATTCCTTGGCTTGTAGGGCTTTTCCTGGTCTGCTGCACCCACATCTCCATCTTGTCTCCAGACACCTTGCCATCACCGTCGGTTGATTCATCACTATTCTTACTCACGGGGCCTCCACACGTCTCTCCTCGGCATCCACCTGTTTTTGCCTAGTTAACATCTGTTTCTCTCTCAGGTCTCAACTTATGTGTTACTTCCAAGGAGACTCTTCCCTGACTGCACCCCCAACCCAGCCGAGCAAAATTACTCCCCTGGTTATATGTGCCCAAATAATCCCACACTTCCCATTTGCCGTGTTCCTCAAGTTTGCAGTTGCTGTTTAAAGTCTGCAAAAGATTATGGCTCCCTGAAGCAAAGTCAGCAGTAGTCATTTTAATGCTCCTTATGAGATGTGAAAGAAAAATAAATGCAGCACACTTCATTCATTCATCTTACAGATACGGGTTTTGGTGCCTGTTGCACACTAAACACTGCTTTTAGCTGTGGGGATATAGCATTGAGTCCCTGCCCTTGTGGAGATTCCATTACAGTGAGGTAGAAGAGAATAAACAGATCCATGGTATATTAGGTGATAAGTGCCATAAAGAAAAATAAAGCCAGGTAAAGGGAAAGACTGTTAGCAGGAGGTGAGACGAGGGGCATCCTAGAGATAGGGTGGTCGAGGAAGATCTTTCTGAGGAGGTGACCCTAGAGCAGAGACCTGAATGAAAAGAAAAAGTGGGAAGGCCTGGGAGGAAGGTGATCTAAGCAGAGGGAACCATGCATGGGAGACTGAGGCAGGGATGCACTGAGCTTGTTGAAGGAACCGCAAGAAGGCCAGAGTGGTAGGGGAGGTGCGTCAAGTGGAGAAAGGCAGGGAGAATGTCAGAAGGACAGAGGGGGAGGGCATGTTGATTTTGTGGCGCATGCTAAGAGTTTGGGCTTGTTCTAAGTGTGATAGGAATCTCTTGGAGACTTTTGAGCCCAAATATAGTAGAAAGTCCAGTAGTCGCCAAAATATCTTGTGCGACATAGACCAACCCTGGACATTCTCAGAAGGTACTTCCAAAGACCTTTGCAAATTCCCCAATTTGTGACTGCAGAACTCTTTCCTGTTATTCTCCCAAATTATTTTTGTTAAGAACTATTTTTATGGACATATACTCACTTTACAAGCTAACTCTATCTTAGGTTTACTCTAATATTTTTCTGTAAATGCCCACTTAAAAAAAATAAAGAGTTTTTAGAAATTCCTTTCTGATAGTTTCAGCATATGCAATAATTCTGCTTGTAATGAGATCTGAGTAGAAAGTAGTGAGCTAGGCTTGCCTCCCAGAGCAAGATTCAGATCAGTGTCTCACCAGAGTCGCAAATGACATCTCCAGGTTTCCTGGAGAAGAGTTGAGAGATGTTCATTAAATCTATGAATATCAGAGGTTTCCCTGTTCTTGTATAGTTGGAGTTAATATTTACAATGGTGAATCCAAGATAGGAAAAACATTTTTCTTTTTTAAAATAATACCAGACTGTCTCAAGAATAGTCAAATATTACCATACAGCCTTTACCCAGATTCTTCAAACAGCAACATTTTATCATATTTACTCTATCATTCTATCAATATATACATAGTTTTTTTTTAATCATTTGAGAGTAAACAAAAAATGATGCTCCTTTACATCTAGATATTTCAGTATATATTTCCTAAAAACATGTATTCTCTTACATAACCACAGCTCCAGAAAATTAACATTGAAACAACACTATTTTCTAATCTGTGGAACCTGGTCAGGTGTCACCACTCAGCTCAGTAGAGCCCTTTGCCTCATAGAAAATCTTGGATCGTGTGTTGTTATATAGTTGTCATGTCTCCTTAGGCTTCTTTAGGCCAGTTTTTCCATCTTTGTCTTTCATGGCCTTGACGTTCACAAAGAATGTAGGTCAGTTGTTTGGCCCTTGATACTCTTTCTTCATTATTAGATTCTGGTTACACATTGTGTCAGTGTGTTCCTCACATTGAATCCCATCAGGAGACCCTTGATGTCAGTTTGTCTCATTACTGGTGATACTATGATTATTTGGTTAAGGTGGTATCTGCCCACTTTCTGTCCTGTGAAGTTACTCTTTTTCTCTGTGGAATTAGGTATCTTGTAAGAACTCTTGCTATTCATCAAATTTGTACCCTCTAGTTTTGTTTTGTTTTTTAATTCAAGTATAGTTGATTTACAGTGTTGTGTTAGTTTCTGCTGTACAGCAAAGTGATTCAGTTATACATATATATACATTTTTTAATATTCTTTTCCATTATGGTTTATCATAAGATATTGAGTATAGTTCCCTGTGTTTTACAGTAGGACCTTGTTGTTTATCCATTCTCTATATAATAGCTGACATCTGCTCACCCCAACCTCCTCCTCCATCCCTCCCCCAACCCCCTCCCCTTGGCAACCACAAGTCTGTCCTCTATGTCTGTGAGTCTGTTTCTGTTTTTTAGATAGGTTCATTTGTGCCATATTTTAGATTCCACATGTAAGTGATAGCATATGGTATTTGTCTTTCTCTCTCTGACTCACTTAGTATGATAATCTCTAGTTTCATCCATGTTGCTGCAAATGGCATTTTTTCATTCTTTCTGATGGCTGAGTAATATTCTGTTGTATACACATACCACATCTTCTTTATCCATTCCTCTCTCAATGGACATTTAGTTTGTTTCATGTCTTGGCTGTTGTGAATAGTGCTGCTATGAACATAGGAGTGCTTGTATCTTTTTGAATTATAGTTTTGTCTAGATATATGCCCAGGAGTGGGATTGCTGGATCATATGATAATTCTATTTTTAGTTTTCTGAGGAACCTCTGTACTGTTTTTCATAGTGGCTGCACCAACTTACATTTCTCACCAACAGTGTAGGGGAGGGTTCTCTTTTCTCCACAGCCTTTCTAACACTTGTTATTTGTAGACTTTTTCATGATGGCCATTCTGACCTGTGTGAGGTGGTACCTCATTGTGGTTTTGATTTGCAGTTCTCTAATAATTTGCACCCTCTAGTTTTAGCATCCACTAATTGATCCAAAGTGGATTCATGTCTGAATCAAGTACTGCAATGATGATTATCACATGGTGATTTCTAATTCCATCACTCCTCCTACTTTTATTCTTTGTAAAGTAGAGCCTTCCTTCTCTCCCAGTTATTTATTCATTTGTATCAGTATGGACTCATGGGGTCTTACTTTAGTCAATGAGTTATATAATCTGTCACTACTGTCATTATTTATCGTGGTGTTCAAATTGTTCCTTTCATGCTGACTTCTGAGTACTTTTGACGTGTCCCCATCAGTTTTAGTGCTTTTTTTAGCCTTTGGCACATCAAGATGTTCTAGGCATCTTATTTTTAAGGAGTAGATAGACTGAACAGTGGCAGAGATGAAGAGCTTGAAAGGTAGGTACTTAAACATACAATACTGCAGGGCACGCCCAGAGCAGAGGGGGCATTAAAAATCCAACTCTTAGACACTTGTCCCTTCCCTTAATCTCCTAGAGGTCTCCCACTGTGCTGTGTGTGTATTTTAATGACACATAGAATTTTGGACTTGCTTACCTCTCAAGTTGATCATATTTTAGCATTCCCAGACTTTTGGTTTATAGGGCATTACAGAACCAGTCTATAGCAAAAAACAACAGTAATCTGGGTATGCTAAATCTCATTTAAACGTAATTTTTACTTAATAAATTAGCGCCTTCGTTTAGGATAACTGGAAATATGTTCATCCAAACAGTTAACTCACATTAGCACTTGTCTTCTTGATAAATTATGTCTAACATCTAATCTCATGTTAAAAAGGAGGCAGATTTCTTTTTCATATGTGGCTTGAATTTCCATCGGTGGTTACTGATCGTTTTGGAGGAAATTGAGCTCCCAATCACTGGAGACCAAGCCATTGTTGATAATAACAAATGGCATTTCTGTAGCTGAGACTCCTTCCGTGTGGGAGATTAGTGTAAATTCTGTGATTCTATACATTCACACATGCACTCAAAAGCATCACACTGCAAAAGAGAATACAATTCTGAAAATGACAGTGAGGGGAATTCCCTGGCGGTCCAGTGGTTGGGACTCTGGGGGCCTGGGTTTGATCCCTGGTCAGGGAACTAAGATCCTGCAAGCCGTGCAGCGTGGCCACAAAAAAAAAAAAAAAAGAAAAGAAAATGACAGTGAGGGAAAATGTTCAGTGTAAGCCAGAGGTTCCCAAACTTTCTTGGTTCATGATGCTTTTAGTGTCTTAGTAATTTTTTTGCAGCATCCCTAGACCAAAAGTTTCTTTCATTATGTTAGAGTTTCTGTCGTGTTACCTTACAGTTTCTTTTATGAAGAAGGTAGGTCAAAACAATTTAAGAGTAGCAGTTCTCATGGTATTCCACAGATGGCACTGTGATTTCCTTGAGAATTTAAAGTATTCTGTGGTGCTGTAATGCCAGGACACCTCAGCTCACAGTTTGGCAAATGTGGCTATAAGCAAAAAATTTAAATTAAGTTGTATGTCCTATGTGATCCTAACTATTATAACTACTGAAATTTGTGTGAATGTAAACAGACGAAGGAAACACAAAGTAAAAGCAGTTAATGTGGGTTCATTGATGATCGTAAAATACTCTTAAATCATGTTTTCCTTCTGATTTATTTTCTGACGCTTGGTCTCTGGGTGCTATTTGTTCTTAGTTCCTATAGGAAAGAGCAGTACAAATAACAGAAGGTTTCTTTTAAACTCTGGGGCAATGATAAGTTCAGCAAATTTGATCATTAAGGAAACTAACCTTTTGTGACTGAAATTAACTGTGTTCTCTTTTAGGACCATAGAGTGTTTTGGCTGATCACAGGAATTATGTTCATGGGAAGTGGCCTCATCTGGAGGCGTTTGCTGTCATTCCTTGGACGACAGCTGGAAGCTCCTCTGCCTCCTCTGGTACGAAGGGTCTGGTTCACAGCAGTACCGCAGAGGGGCTACAGTCCTGGGCTCTGAAGTCCTGTGGCCTGGGCTTCAGCTGTCACGGGCTTTGTGACCCTGAGCAGGTTACTTAACTTCTCTAAGCCTCGCTGAGTTTCTGCATCTGCCACCTGCTTCATGTAATTAAAGGGAGAATTAGATAATGTGTGTAATGCACTTATGAGCACAGGGCCTGGCACAGTAAATAAGAAATTTATCCTGTGTGGGACACTGACAAGCATTGTACATTTAGACGGATGTTAGTAACTTTGTGGTGCAGCTTTTGTCATAACCAAAATTGAAATGTAGAGAACATTTATCGTGTATAGGAAAAGATACACAGGTTACCTCTTTTTCTTACGTTTCTACTTATAGTTTATACCCCTGGAGCTCAAGACACTGATACATGGCTTGCAGTCCTTTCCTCGTTTAGTGGTTAATGTATCGTTTTACTGGTGGCTTTTCTTTTAAACAGACACAACTAAAATTACGAATTTTTCTGCTTCATTTAGATGGCCTCTTTACCTAAAAAGACACTGCAGGCAGATAGAAGGACGGAAATGAAACACAGCTTCAGGCCGGATGGACTTGAATCAAGCAGGAGTGTCCTAACAAACCGTTAGGCACAACCCGGTGGAAACTGAATTATTTTTTTATGGTAGTCACGGGAGAATTCTGATATCCTTCTATTATTTTCTTTTATAAGAGTCAGAGACTTGGGGACAAAACCACTGACATTTAAATTATAGTGTCTGATGTTAAAAATATTAACGGCAGTCACAGTACTAGAACTTAATTGCATTTTCAGGATTCTGAGTAAAGAAACAAAGCGCTTTGTAAAACGCCAAAGTTTTATTTCCTACAAACTTAAGAGATTAACTTAACACAAGAATAGATTGTGGTATCAATTTTATTTAATTTATACATGTCAACAAAAGTGCAACCTCATGCCAAATGAAGCCTGGAAACTTGACAAGCCCACAGTTATGAGACCAGGTTGCCATAGTTCTTAGTACAAGGAATCACATTCTTGTGAATTTGTCACTCTCAGGTGACTGAAAAGCTAGCAGAATATATGTTAACCTTAAAACAAACTCTGGGAGTTTGTGCTTTAAACCAGTCTTTGACATAACCTTATTTTCTTGTATTTGCCCCCCTTTTATATAAGGAATTAAAAAAAAAGGAAATGAGTTTAGTGTCAGCTTTATATAGATTCCAGTTAATCAGAATTTTACTTCCTCAACCAATGAAACTATTTTTCTTTGCTTGACTATAATTAAAGCTTTTGGGAATTGAGCTGAAAGAATTTCCATTCTATTACTGCTTTATAGCTGTTTTGGTCATTCCCTGGTTTTTAGAACAGATAGACATGTCACCCCAAAAAGGAAAATATATGTAACCTAGTTAATCTATTTGCCTACACCTTGGGGGTTGACAGATGGGCTTCCTAAAACAAGAGGGTAGATAAACTTTAAAATTGTGATACCTTTTTGTTTTCACAATCAGATTTGGGTTTAAAACAAATGACTGATATTTGTATGTCTCAAAGCTCCTATCCTGGGGCTTCCCTGGTGGCGCAGTGGTTGAGAGTCCGCCTGCCGATGCGGGGGACACGGGTACGTGCCACGGAGCAGCTGGGCCCGTGAGCCATGGCCGCTGAGCCTGCGCGTCCGGAGCCTGTGCTCCGCAACGGGGGAGGCCGCGATGGTGAGAGGCCCGCGTACCGCAAAAAAAAAAAAAAAAAAAAAAAGCTCCTATCGTACTTAACATCTTCTGCCTCTTTTAATGTTGGGTTTATAAACCTGAACGAACCCAAATTATTTTCTGGAGGTTAAGTACAGTTATACAATAGAACATGACAGTTATATTTGCCTCCAAAAGATGCATAGAAGATTCTAGAGTGTTCAGAGCAGCTCTTGCGCTACAAATTTAGTAGTAAAATAAATATGCATACCCTGATGATGTTGGAGGATACCCTAATATGTCATATGAGGGAGTTTAGGGGTCCATTTACCAGGTGGTTTAGTGCTAGGAATAAAAATGATCTTCTAGTAGCCCATTTGAAAGAAAAGTTACAAGTATTAAGTTTTCCCTGTTCCCATGTCTGGTTATGAGAGGACATTAGAATAGCATGAAGCAGGCTGGGCTTGTCTTGGAGCACACTTTATGGTGTGGTTGTTGGAATGTGAATAGCATCATACATCTGTTTGATGATTTCCAGGATGAAGTATCCTTGACAATATTTAGATTTCACAGGGCACTCTTCTCTGGTACACCTCAGAGCACTCTGCTGCTACTTGTGATCTTAGGTCATCACTGTAAAATAAGGTAATAAATATCACTTAACTGTGACCTATGAAGAATCGGAAGTCCAGAGGGCAAAACTTGATTTGGTTAAGATCAGGCATAGGATAGAATTTTGGTCTTTTTTTCTTTCTGATGTTGCTTAGTTTGTGGGCTTACATAAAATTTTTGATGAGTCATGTCGCATCAATAAATGGGAGAATAAATGCAACTACCTCATAAGTCTGATAAAGGGAAGGTACTAATGGTTTAAATTTCTTGAAGGTGGTTAAATCAAGTATGATTTCCAGATGTCAGCTAGCTCTGCTTTGGTGACAGGTAGCAGGATGCTTCTTATATTAAAGAGCCCTCAAATAATAACAGCTTATGCCAAAAAAAAAAATGTTCAGCAGTTTAAAATTTTGAATTTAAATAGACGGAGTATGTAAGGTGAAAGAATACCAGACATTCAGTTATGAGTAAGCAGGCAGTCGTATTCTGTTTAACATGTATAAGTACAAGGAATGATATTCTTAACAGATTGCCTTTGTAAGGCCTTTAAGAAAATGTGGCAAGAATAGACATCATTTTAAGATGCTATTAACACTTGCTTCATCCTTGATAAAGACCGATAACCACTAAATAGTCATATTAAAAAGCCGTTTATTTTGGTGAGTTATTCCAAGAGTTGTACAAGCTTTATGTTTTGGAATTACAATATTAAACTCACTCTAAATTCAGGATTTATTGTCATTACCTTAGTAATAGCTATGCAGATGGAGCATGGAATAGGGAATTCAGAGACCTGAGTTTATTCCCAAACTCACTTCAAATCTCTGTAGGTCTGTGAGACAAAGGCATAGAACAATTCCAGTATTGAAGCCTTGATGAAAGTTTTGGCATATACAGGTAATAGATAAAAATTGCAAATATGTAAATGTGTTCTGATATCTTAAAGGTAATTTTGAGTTAAATTGTATAAGTTCAGGTTTGTGTTCAGGAGAGATTAAATCCCTAAGGTATTTTTTGTTAAGTATTTCAGAATCAATGCTTGGAACTGCAGTTAATACTTAGTAGAGTGAAAATTTAATCCACCTATTAGGATAATACATTAGACTGTCAGGTATTAGACTTTTTTCCTGTATGCTGGGTTTTTACATATATGCCATATACTCAGTAGAAGTACAATTTATATAATTTTGAATATGGGGTTAGTATGGTTTGATATCTTATATGAAAACCTGCTTCTAACGTTGTAAATTTTAACCCTCTCCTCCTGCTGCTTGCTATGTGGTATGTTCAGGCATTGAGAAAATAAAAATCCTCAGGTAAAGAATAATCATGTTTAAACATAGGCCCTATCATTTAGTAAAGCATAACACTTTCTATAATAATGGCAATATGAAGGTATGCATCCTTCTAATCCAATAGTGAAAACATGCCTTTACTAAAATGCAGTGTCATTAGCTTGTTCTACACTCAGACGTCTCAATTCATAAAAACTCATAATTACAGCTAATTTCTGGTCCCCTAAAAATAAACTTCCTTTTAATTAAAAATAGTTCTTCAAATAGGAATTCTTCAAATAGGTTGAGCTGCCAATAATTGTTAACCAAAAACCATACTGTGTTTCTGTGTGCTTTTCGCTGTGCCATAGGGGAACCATGCAGCTAGTATACCTCTTTCAGAAAGATGAGACAGTCCCAGGAGTGATCCAGAGGTCCTATCTAGGTATGTGCCTGTTTATGCTGTTTTCCTATATACATACTCACCTTATGCTCACAGTTGTAAT
Source organism: Lagenorhynchus albirostris (assembly GCF_949774975.1). Lineage (NCBI taxonomy): Eukaryota > Metazoa > Chordata > Mammalia > Artiodactyla > Delphinidae > Lagenorhynchus > Lagenorhynchus albirostris. The sequence goes on along the minus strand of NC_083104.1, from coordinate 85,174,590 downwards.
TCTACTAGCTTTTCCTTGATTTCTGATTTAGCTTACTCTTCAGCTGAATTCCTGTCTCCTTTGACCAGTCTCTGTACTGCCTCCAGAGAAGCTAAGAGAAGGGCTCTGGTCATTTTTAATTTTCTCCTGCTTTTTAGTATCAGTTCACTAGTGTCAGAAGAAAGAGGTTGTACCCTGACTGATAGAGGATCAACTAGTTACTGTTTATGGATAATAATGCCTGCAGATTTTTAGTGAAGCTGAAATCCTATGGTACATTTCCTTTCCCTTAAATATGCCACCCTGCAGGACTGGCAGATGAGATCTACTCTGCTAAAACCAGCCCAGAAACAAGGGCGGCCAAGGCCTGCCTCACTCCTCTTGGTCCCTGGCCTCCGGCTCAGGACAGATCTCTCTCCTTTCTGCTTTAGTTCTGTTGGCACAGCTTGTGGCAGCCTAATGCACCCAAGGCTTCGTGGGATGACTTCAGGCTAGCTCACTAGGTTCATCTGCTGTTAGAACAGTCGTTTCTCCGAAAGCATCTAAGGGCACAGTGAGATGTTTTACTTTCTATATAATGTCTTTCACTATATGAAACATTGAAAATACAATCATCCTCATAAGAAAGGACCATATCATTTGCAAGATGATTTTGGATTTGTGAGGTTACGCCTCACCCCTTACTTTTCTCCTCACTGTTTCTGCTCTTTGTGCCTTTTTCCTGTATACTGTGCTTTCTATTTGTTTGATTGGAATGGGTCACCAACTTTAAAAGGACATTTTTAGGAAGAATTGTGTTAGAGGTTTTCCTAAGAGATAACCAGAGAGAGGCCTTTCCAGTCATCAGACACAGGTACTCATGTGGAAGAGGAAATAGGTTGTACAGCAGGTCTGAGCACAGGAAACAAGTTAGGAATAAGTTTAGGTACAAAGGAAACAAACTTTGGAAGGGGACATGACTAACCAGAGTATTTGCTGTTTCACATGCTTCTGATGTTGTCCCCATTTACTGTATCCTATTTCCAGATAGTTTGGCTGTTAGTGTGTATGTCTCCACCCCCAGGAGCCCCACCTGTGGTGGGATCTACAAGGCTTCACTGGAGGCATCACTCTGTCCACCAGAACGCTCACCCTGGAGATGACTTGGCATGAGAGAGGGAGGGGCAGGTTAGGAAAACGGAGTGAAACCTTTAATCTTGGCCGAGGCTATAGATATGAAGTGCCCCAGAGAGTCGGGCTCCCAGAGAACTCTTTCCAGCAGCGATGACAACTTGGTTCTGTAGGGGACACAAAACAGAATTCATTTTCCGTTCATAACATCTATTAAGTTCCTGCTGTAGTCCAGGCATCATGTTATGCTCGGAAATATAAAGATGAGTAAGACATTGGCCAGACCCCAGGGCTTGAGCGTAAATACCCCTTTGGCAGATCTGTACGTTCAGAAAACTACAGCTGAGGAAGTTCTCTGTAGTCCCTTCTCTGGTACATAAAGGAAAAGTGTGTCCATGCGTTTTTATTCAGCATCTGAGGTGTGGTGCAGTGTAGACGGCATATCTGGAGTAGTAAGACTTCCACAAACAGGCTGGCCTTTGTCAGTGTGTTCACACCACCTACTCTGCCCCTGCTGATTGAAATATTGTAGGAACTGTTTTTCAGAATGGTCTAAGCTTGTACAAGTTTTTAAACAGTTTTTGAGGTGGATTTTAGTTTTGGAAACTACCAAGAGTTTTTCTGGACCATGGCTGATAAATGAGGTGTAGCTGATCAAACTGGCTGATAGGGTTGTGTTTTTGTGTGTGTCTCTCTATTTTTTGTGTGTGTCCCTCTATATTTTTTATGGTGTGACCATAAAACTGTGACGTTTCTCATTGACTTAATTTTGAAAACTACCAATGGAATCCAGAAATAAAGGCTAACGTATTGAGCCTTTACCATATGTCAAATACTATGCTTAACACTTTGCTTGTATCTTTTTAAATACACTAGTGTCAGATAAGAGGGAAAATCTCAACTCTTATTTATGGAATTACTCATTTACTGGATTTGCCTGTAGTTTGGCTGTGAGCTAAGTTTCCTCTCCATTTCCTGGTTAAACCATCTTCATGCCTAAAATCAAGTGTTCCCCTGCTTCTTGCCCTCTCTGCCCAGTCAGCCTACTCCTATTTCCAGATCCACTCAGGCCCAAGGGACCCTGCAAGGCCACCAGCATAGACTTCCATTGATCTCTGACTGCCTTTGGTCATCCTAAATGGACCTGCTGGTCTTGTAGGTGTTTCATTTTTCCACTAAGAACCTGGGGGCAGGGACCAGGTTTGTCTGCCTCTCTGGTACCCAATGTAACACTGCTCCGCCAGGAGCAGCCCCACAGGAGGTGGCAGTACCACTCAGGTAAGTGCCGAGTCCTCCTGGTTCTAGCTGGTTACTAGTTCAGTACTTAATGCTCACGTAGAGAAAGGAGTCCTCAAAGTCATAACTTTTACTCAAGTAAAAGGCCACCCACTCTGATCATCCTCAGATTGTCTGTGTCCATTTTTTAAATATAACCTTTGATTTATCTTTACACTCAGAGTGCTTTAGGGGCCCCCAGTCTCAAAGGAAGATGAATTTGCATTGTTATACAGAAAGTTATACAGAAAGGAATCAAATATACTTTTAGATGATCTGTACTACCCCCTTCAGTTGGTATAAATAATGGTTGAGTATTCTATAAATGAGTTATAGCAAGGGCTACTTGAACTTCATCCCATAGTTCACTTACCCTTTACCATTTAATCCTACACTGATTTGCATTTTACTTAACTTCCCATGTGTATAAATCTTTGTCTCTCTCATAGCCTAGCATAATTCCATACAATGTCATATCCTAAAATAAATGAGTGGAATCAGTGGTTTAGCTGTATATTTTAAGATAAAACCCATTTGATCTGTTGTATCTATTAAAATTCAAAATGTGCATACTCCTTGACCTAGCCGTCTTCTAGGAATCTTACCAGCAGAGAAATTTGCACAATTATAAAGATATAAATTATAAAGATACAGATAAAAGAATGCTCACTAGAGCGTTGTCTGTAATAGGAAAAAAAATGGAAATAACGAGAAATAACTAAATGTCTATTGAGAAAGTAAACCAACGAAATAAAATATGGTGCATCCAGACAATAAATTACTGTTCAGTCATTGAAAAGAATCAGATAGTTCTATATGTACTTGTCTGGAAGGAGGCACTGAAAGACAGTTACATGTGTATGTTTCTAAAGTCATACAAAAACAGTCTTGTAGAAAAAGAACCAAAATATTAATAGTGCTTAGCCAGTATGGCAAGTGAAGGGCCCAGGATAATATGTTAGGCTTTGTGGGATGTCAGTCTGAGGCAGCTGATCAACGGTATAGTAGCAGCTGTAAAGAAAGGAATGACCGTGGCTATATCCCACTAAAACTTGAGACACTGCAAGTTGAACTTCATATAAATTTCATGTGTCACAAAATATATTTTTTGATCATTGCACACATGTCAATGATTTTTAGTTCATGGGCTATACAAAAACGGGCAGCCAGCTAGAGTTGGCCCACAGGCTCTAATTTGCTAACCTCTGCTGTAGAGGATGAAATTGGAGGGGTAGCAAGGGAAACTTTTCACCAAAATTGATGGGATTATGTGTGTTTTTGTGTGTGTCCCTCTATTTTTCAAATTAAAAAATCTAAAATACATACAAAATGAGATCATCCCCAAATCCCAGCCTTAGAACAAATGCAGATATCAAAGTGGTACAGTCTTGGTACTCACCTTTTTCTTTGACCTCACAGTGATCACAGAGCTCCCAAACCTTGAGCCTGCCTGGAAAACACACTCTGTTAACTGTCTGTTAATAGCCTTTGAAAACACACCATGGGGCTTCTCTCGTGGCACGGTGGTTAAGAATCCACCTGCCAATGCAGGGGACACAAGTGCCCTGGAGGATCCCACATGCGGTGGAGCAACTAAGCCCGTGCACCACAACTACTGAGCCTGCGCTCTAGAGCCCGCGAGCTGTAACTACTGAAGCCTGCGTGCCTAGAGCCCGTGCTCCGTAACTAGAGAAAGCCCGCGCACAGCAACACAGACCCAACGCAGCGAAAAATAAATTTATTTTAAAAACCACCATGTTATTTTATCAACTTGAAATAAGGGAAAGGGCTGCTTTTTTTTTTTTTTTGGTAGTTTTTCATTTTTTTCAGAAGGTACTTACTTCAGGAGAAATCAATACATATTGGGCCTGAAAGAAAGTGATGAGAAAGGGAGACAATGTTATTACTGTTCATGGAGGTTTTTTAAACCAATTTTAATTACACCCTTACACTCACATTTCTTCATTTTAGAGAAGCCCTTTGTCACCAGAAATTCTTCTTATAGTTTAGCTCAGAAAAATAGATGTATAAAAATGTTTATATGTGAATATTTCTTACTATAACAGCAAAAATTTGAAATGGACTAAGTGACCAATAATAATCACTTAATGATTAGACTGGTTTATCTACAGATAAAATACTAGGTATCTGGTAGATATATTGTATAAGACTATAGGAAGGCATAGAAAACAAAGTTGTATACAAAATCATGTACAATATGGTCACCACCGTTAATAAGATACGCACAGTGTAGTGGTTAAGAGTGCACTTTAGAATCAGCTCTTGGTTCAAGTCTCTGTTCTGCTATTTCCTAGCTGTGTGACCTGTAACAACTTCCTTCTCCAATCTTCAATTTCTTTATAATGGGTATAAAATACCAAATTAATAGCTTTGATGTGGATTAGATTTATGTGTAGCATAGTGCTAGGCACAGAGTGAATGCACAATAAATGGTAGCAATTAAGTTCATAGCAAAATCCTAGAAGGATACACATCAAAAGGTAATAGACGTTATCTCTAGAGTAGAATTCTAGGTAGATTTTAATTTTCTTTGTACTGTGTATTTTCTAATATTTTTACAATAAACTTTCATTTTTTGCAATTTAAAAAGTAATTTTTAAGTTTAAAAATAACAGCCAAGTTAAGGAAACCCACCTGAGAAAAAGAATAAAACAAAGCAATGAAAGATGAAATAAAAAGATTGGGAGTCTTCATGAAACTCCAATGGCCGTGGCCTGTTTTCTTCTGCCGTGGGCTCCTAACCAAGCAGTGGCCGGCTATGACCAAGAACCAATACGACACCCCATCCAACTGCAGCTGTGGGGGGTGAACACTGCAGAACTGCTGGTAAGCAGGCAGCCTGGGCCTACAAACACAAGCAAGAGATGGTGTCCTGACCCCAGGTAAGGGGCAGGTTACCTGAGTTCAGGCAAAAACTAATAAGAGTTCTGTAGTGGACATAATTTACTAAGGCATCAGCAAGTAGCCATCCTTTCCCAGGATGGTATGGAATTGTGTACAAGAACAGTTACCTTTTCTTCTGGACATGGAGCTACCCACGATTTGCATTTGCCTGTCATGTCGCCCAGGGTGACCTGTTTGCCATTATACACATAGACACGGCCATCTTCTCCCCCCAGCAGTCCAGAGGTTACATCTGTGATCCTCAGTGGGGCTGCCATGATGATTTCATCTGTAAACAATGAAAACCAGCAGCAGGAAGTATCTACTCGCTGTCATTGTTCCACTACACTACTGGATCCTGACCCAACCTTCCACAAATAATATTAGTACATCTTTTACTAGGTCTGTCCTGATTTCATTCCAACGTAGTCAGAGGCTTTTGTTTTCTGTTATCATTCATTAATAATAGTTGATGTGGGTGGCTCTCGTGTCACCATGTTCAAAAAGTACTACTCTTGTACATCCGGCTCTGGTCTTCATTCGTTATGAGGGTAGAGCCTAGGTGAGCCAATTAGGGGGACTCATCTATTAAGCAAAGGACTTTCTTATTGGCCCGAGACACCGTTCCTTCCTACCTAAGCCATCGTTATCCAGGTCACTCAAGTGCAGAACGCCACCAAATCGGGAGAAGCGGCGGTCTCCACTGAAGGTGCTGAGCAGAGAAGGCTGCAAGTTAGGTGGCAGTTTGTACATCCGAGTGCTTCCACCTTGGCGCAAGGTCGTGGTCAGGAATGCCATCTTACCCGCGACATCTGAAATAAACCACAGTATGGTAACTGCTGCCATCACAAGGACGAAGATAGGACATAGACGTTATCGGTTACTTTGTGTCATTGACTTTCAGGATTACTGTGAGATGGTCAAATTTGTGAATGCCAAGGTTTTTTTTAATATATGATCATTATAAAAGGTGTGGGAAACACCCCAAAAAAGTATAAAGAAGAAAACGTACATAAAGCATCTATTTCTTTCTGGACAATGATCTGTACTTACATATACATACACACATTTTAATGGGGGTTTTTGCAGATTATAAAATTCTTTTTACGCTCAGGCCATTTTTAACTTTTTGCTTTTATAATGAATACTATGATAAATATCCTTCCTCGTAGTTCTGAGTAGTTTATGAGAACAGATTCTTAGAAGGGGCCCATATAGCCTTGGACTTGGGGAATGGCTCTTGCCAGACCTCTTTCTAGAAAAGGTGTATCGGTTCACAATTCACAAGCAGTGTGTCAGTTCCCATCTCACTTCAACTTTGCCATCATTGAGTATTCTTTTCCATACTGAAAGTACTTCAGTGTTTAATCAGCACCCTAAAATCCTCACTGAATGTTCAAACTTGTGTATAGTGGCCACAGCCTGACCCAGAGATCCTGCCGAGGCAGGGGACAGGGCGAGAGGGACAAGCCTAACTGTCCTACTCAAACTTGCCCTGAAAGTACATCAGATTTTTCACATTTAACTTAATCTGTCCATAGAGCTGCAATTCCCCAACTATACACTGAAACACTTCAGCGAACTCACGGGGGATACGGCAGGTGTCTTGAACTTTTGCTGGTAACACAATGACATCTGTCTGACGCCACATGACCTACCTGCTGGAGGTGGGTCATAGTTTCAACATAAGATCCCTATGTTCCTTTCAATGATGTCACATCTTTGCAAAACTGGGATTTTATCATCATGGGTTATGGTAAAATGCAGGTACCACTAGAAAATCAGTGTGGATCGAAATGAGGATAGCGGTGTCTAATCTGATTCCAGGGTTTGAGAAGTGGTACAGTACCCCAAAGGAGCTGTTAGGACATAAACACAGCATCTGCAACCTACTGAGTCACACGGGGCCCCATACTGAGAAAGGCCCTGTGCTTGGCTTTATGTTCTCCTGTTAAGAAAAATTATCCAGAATTTCAGGTAACACATTTTGTCTGGGCCCCTCAAATTATGTGGGTGAAATACAATCAAAATACAAGTAAAAATAGGAAAATCTGAGCAAGATTGGTGGATTATATCTGTTGATAACCCAGTTGTGACACTGGTTATGGTATGCAGATTATCATCATTGGGGAAAACTGGATAAAATGTAACATGACCTCTATTATTTCTTACAACTGCATGTGAATTTATAATTATCTCAAAAAGCATCATTTATATATATGTATCATGATATATATAATTAACCTTTATATTCTGTATTTTATACAATATTTGATAATGGAGAAAATTATTAAGGCAGTTAAAGGGACTAAAACTAAGAAAATTTGGGAAGCTCTAATTCACAGCACTCTGGGGGCAAGAGTGCTGAGACAAAATTAGTAATGTGTGTTGCAAGAGTTTAGAAATCACTACCTAGACTCTGTAAAGGAGAAAAAAAAATATTCCAGAGCTAAGTCAGCAACTTTCTGTTGTAATGCTTTGTCCTCACTCATGCAAGGAAAGATTTAACCATTCCTTTGCCCAATCCACTTCTACGTATCATTCAAATATATTGTATGAAACGAAAATCTTTCTGAAAAATAATTTCACAATATGTAGTAAGAGTCTTAAGATTAGCCCCTCTAGCAATAGGATGATGGTAGTAAATGTTGGCATGTGTGTATGGAAAAAATGTGATACAAGTATCAAAAGTAATGTTTTAGAAGAATATTTAACATGAGAACATGCTTAAGATATAAAATATTAGGTGTGAAAAAACATGTATGCATTTAAGCTTTAAAATATCTGGGTAAGGGGTGATTTTTTTCTTCTCTATACTTCCTTATATTTTCACAAATTTCTACAATAAGCATAATTTACTTTTATACTCTTGGAGGGAGATTTTTGTTTTGTTCTTTTAAGTCACCCATAAATTAAACAAAATAATGTTTTATTAACATACACCCTCAGAGTGGACCTATTCCTGGTGAACTGGGTTATAAAATTTGCTCCGTCTCCAAGCTCAATGGGATAGGAGCTTTAAAAACACACCAAGTTACTTTCACGTGTGATTTTCAGCAAATCTTTGAAGTAGATATTATAAGCTGTGTTTTGCATTCAGGGAGTTAATTAGCTTCCCCAAGATGACCCAGCTTGCTATTAATGAGGAAAGGAAATACTCAAACGCAGGTCTGTCTGCCTCCGTATCTCCTAACTTTCCCCCAATATGACTTGGTCAAGGAGCCACATGACTAAAAGGAAGCAAGTTTCATGGCGGGCGACCTACCTTGAGTCGGGGCCCCAACCAGCAGTACTTGTGTACGGGTCCCATTCATCATCACATGGCCGCTGGACAGGGAGGTACCCAGTTTCCCCATTGCCTGTGAAATAGCAGTAAGTCAATATAGTACAGCTAAGAAAACACTCACTGTGGTGTCCACTTTCCTGGGGAGGGAGGGGCTGTCATACCTTGTCTCCAGAAATGGTAAACCAGCTTTGACAATTTGGCGGGAAATAGCCAAATACCCGTCCAGGGTTCTGTTTCTCATCACGAGTGTGGAACAGATGGTCCAGACTGGAATGAAGCACACTGGTCTTAGCTGATGGGGCACAGGGTTCAGTGCTGGCCAGGTACTGAGGTCCAAGGAAAGACAACCCACATCTTCCCCACGCATGTGCGCCCCTCCCTGTATGTCCCTGGTCCCTGTGAACCTAGACATGAGGGTGGGGGGCTTTCAGAATGAATCCCAATATCAAGGCTCTCCAGATGTGAGGTTAACCATTCTACTTCCCGACTGACAAAATAGAGGGATGCCTACTGTTATGGGCTGAATTATGTTCCCCCAAAATTCATATGTTGAAATCCTAACTGCCAGTACCTCACAATGTGATGGCATTTGGAGATAAGGTTTTTAAAGAGGTAATCATGCTAAAATGAGGTCATTAGGGTGGGGCCCTGACCAATATGACTAGTGTCCTTGTAAGAAGAGGGGAAGACACCAGGGACGGGGGCACAGAAAAGAGGCTGTGTGAGACACAGGGAGAAGGTGGTCGTCTGTCAGCGAAGGAGAGGCGCCCTAGAGGAAACCAACCCTGCTGACACCTTGATCTCAGATCTCTAACCTCCAAAGCTATGAGACCATCAATTCGTGCTGCTTAAACCACACAGGCTATGGTACTTTGTATGGCAGCCCTGGCAAACTAACACACCCATCTCTCTTTTAAACGTCTAAAAAGGAACATTTGCAACCTTGCCCCAGAGCCTTAGCGTTTCCTTGAAGGGTAAGAATTTCTTAGCTGCTTCCTCTGAACCCCACACTCGGTGGGCTCCCATGGCTACAGGCACCTGCCCCTCATGCTCACTGGTCCCTGGGCCCCAACATCAGTGCTCACCTACTGGTGTTCTTCCAGGTCGGGCTCCCAGCCAACAGCAAAGTCCTGTTGTTGACACTGACACCATGAAGGGAGTATCCTAACCAGGCGAAGTCCTCATCGCCTCTCACCATCCAGTTGGCCGCCTCCACATTCAGCTCTTCTACAGAAGACAACCAGTGCCTTTTACTTTATGTGGAAAGACTACCAGAATGGAAAGAGTGGGCCCCTTTTGTAGGACAATGAGAAACGGGTTCACTGGGCTGAGTTTTTGCCACAACTCATGTGCCCCCTTGCTGTCCCCAGGGCCCCAATGTCAGAAATGGAACTCACGCTTCATATAAGCAATGCATTTCTAGAGCTCACTTCTGTGGAGTAGAGGATGCTATTTAAAAAGAGGGCCTGGGGCTTCCCTGGGGGCGCAGTGGTTGAGAGTCCGCCTGCCGATGCAGGGGACGCGGGTTTGTGCCCCGGTCCGGGAGGATCCCGCATGCCGCGGAGCGGCTGGGCCCGTGAGCCATGGCCGCTGGGCCTGCGCGTCCGGAGCCTGTGCTCCGCAACGGGAGAGGCCACGACAGTGAGAGGCCCGCGTACCGCAAAAATACATACATACATACATACATCCATACATAAATTTAAAAAGGGGGCCTGTTAGGAGTTTCCTGGCGGTCCAGTGGTTAGGACTCCGTGCTCTCACTGCCAAGGGCCCGAGTTCAATCCCTGGCCAGGGAACTAAGATCCCACAAGCCGCACGGCAAAAGGGCCTTTGGACAGTTAGAGCATCACTGGGACGCTTGAGTGTTTCTACTCTTCTTTCCACTGAGACACTATAAGAAAAACTATCGCTCCCTCCTTTGGATCTGGACCTACACGCTAGATCCCTCTATGTTTATTCAGTGAATCTATCCATATCATTTGCCAGAACATCTGTAAGAATAAGAGTGTTAGAAAATTTAGGTGAAATGCTATGCAGTGAGGAAAATAGGACAAAAACCCATATGCAAGAGAAGGCACCACAGACTAGAGCAGCGGAGGTCTCCGCCCATTCCACCCCCAGCCCCAGAAAGCACTACCTTTGTCGCTGTGGCTGGAGCCAGAATAAAACGCAGCCACAATTCCCTTCTGTTTCCCTCCACCTGGAGCAAAAGGGGAGCCAATCACCAGGTCAGGTTCACTGTCTCCATTCACATCTGCAGCCAAGAGTGTCCAGCCCAAGTTACAGTACGTGTCCTAACGAGGAAACAGGAAAGTACGTCTCACTCAGCCCTCGAGGCACGTAGGATATGGCGAGTTCTAGTTTTCTGTACCTGTCAAAGGTGCTCAACATACCGGGCAAGAGATGGTGATGTTGGGGGAAGAAGATAGTCTTCCTTGTTTGGAACCGAAGTAGATGTACACCGCACCCTAGACAAGGACAAACCCCAGGTCGATCGTTAAGACTTGGTGGTGACCCGAGAACCTTAAATAATAGCAAGACAAAGGTGACTGATGATGAAATAAATCACCATCAGAGCCCTGTAGGGTCAGGAGCTTAGTTACTGCCAGAAGTCGGTGTCCAGTCCTGTGTATTGGCCACTTCCATCAGACTATTAGAGCCCCCAAAGCAGAAACTTTTTTTATCTTTGCCTCCCCAGCGTCTTGCTCCGGATCTGCCATCCATAACTGTTCAGTGTATTTGCAGAATGACCTACTCAACTCCCCACCCCTTCAAGCCCGAGCTCAGTTTCTGGCTTTTCAACGAGGCCCTCCCCCGGCCCAGCCCATTATTTCTCTGAACACTAACACGTTGTGTCAGTACTGCTTACTTGCCTTGGGATGCAGACTGTGCTGTTACTGTGTTACGAACTAGTTCTCAGTTCTCGTCTTAGAACTTGCCTGTCTCCATCCCTACTCCTTCTACATGCATTTACTTTCCATAGTGAACCAAGGACTGAGTACACAGTGGTGGGTAAGACCAACCTCTCTCCACGCCAAAAGCTGGCCAATTGGCAACTGTGACACCACAGCGTGGGGAGCTACAAAGGTGCAGCGAGCACAGAACAACTAAGTGTCTCCTGAGCCAGGGATTAGATCACACTTCCTGCAAGAAGTGACATTTCACCCCTATGGAAAAGAGGGGAGAAAGGGCTTTCCAGGTGGAGGGAGCTAGGTGAGCTCCAGTCCTAACGTGAGGGCACCTGATGGATCTGGATGACAAATTGTTCTCGGGACTAGAAACAGGGTGAGGTGGGAGAGGGAAACGAAGGGCCTTTGACTCCACTGTCACTCGCGGTGCCCGGCTACGGTGTGGAGGACTTGTGGGAGGACTTGTGGGAGGAAAGCCCTGTGGGCCAGGACCCAGGATCTCTGCTCTCGGTAAGAAAAGAGGGAACCTGCTGGGTTCCTTGCATGAGACGAAAGATCCAGGAAGTCACCTCCCTGCTGTGATGACAGGAAGCTATGGATTAGCTGGAATTTCTACCTTCCCTATCATTCAGCATCCCGGGGGAGGGGGGAGGGAGAGTACAGTACCCGGTGGAGAGCCACCCGTGAAGCCCAACTAAGGCCAGGGAGGCAGGAACAGGAGCTGCCAGGTAACCGGAGTCCCATCAAGGACCTGCGTGGGGGGCTGGGACCATCTCCCTACAAAACCTCTGCCCGGCACCCCTGCTGCCTGCTCTCCTCCGGAGCCTCCGCTCAGTGTCTCCTCCCCTCCCGCCCTATCCACCACCATCACCCCCAGCAGCCTCCTTACTGTGTACGTGAGCTGCTCGGAGCCCACTGAGGGGGCCCCCACGGCCAGGTCCGGCACGCCGTCCTTGTTAAAGTCCAGCACGGCCACGGCAGAGCCGAACCGACCTGAAGGCTGAAGAGGCACCAGTTACTTCCCTTGGGCTGAGCCACGACCTCAGGAAGAGCACACCTGACTCCCTGGGGGACCCCACCCAGCACCCCAGGACTGAGGCGCAAAACTGCAGCCTCCTGTAACACACCCATGACCCGCCAGATGGGTAGCTCTGCCCTAAGGATGTTTTTGGCTCATCTGTCTGCCCCGAGGGGAAGATGAGGTGCCGGAGAGAAGAAGGTCGGTTCTTAAAAGTTCTAGGTTTTCAGATAATGGTCTGGTGTGTATCATGCCCCACGTTAAGGACCAGGCTCCTCTTGGAAAGTATCCAAGATAATAATCACAGAACAGTAGCTAACATCTGTCGAATACTCAGGAGGTTCTAGAGCCATGCTGTCCAGTGCGGTAGCCGCTAGCTAAATGTGCCTATTACTTTTAAATTTAAATTACCTAACATTAAACCAAAACAGTTTTTCAGTTGCACTGGCCACATTCAAATACTCAAAAGCCAAAGCACTTAGTAGCTCCCACACTGAACAGCACAGCTGTAAAGGATCTCCATCATCACGGAGAGTTCTATCGATGACAGTGCTGTAGACACTAAGCATTTCACATGGATTAACGTACATACTTTTATTACTCCTACTTTTGTGGTTTACAGATGGAAAATTCACTCCATTCAGGGACAATTTTCTTCCAAGGTGGATTTTCTAGATCTTTCATCTCCTACTGTCTAGAATGAGCCTAGACCTAAATATAACTCATGAGGTTCTCCTATTCTTTCACAACTTATCTAACAATGAAGAGTCTTGCACAAGTGATGCTTGCCACATAACACACACGCCCCAGAACCCACGTCTGTTATTTGTTGGCTAATCTCCCTATACCTGTGGTGCAATAGCATTTGAGAACACAGCCACTTGCTACAAGGCAGGAACTTGATAAACGAGAGAGGACTGCCCCGGGACACAATCACATTGGAGCAGTATGGGGACCAATGAGTAGGGGTCCCTGCCAACTGAAGATGGGTTCGTTTCATCACCACCAGCTTTACCATCAAGCCGTCCTGCAGGGTAACCATCATTCCAAGAAAAGCACAGCATTCTAAAAGTAGGCAAATGCTTATCTATCCTATCTTCCACTTTATAGACAAGGACCAGAAAGGTTAACTGCAGACCAGGGATGAGTACAGGATTCCCATCCCTAGCACGTGCCTTAATCTGGCCATCTTCCAAATTATCAAAGGTCACTGGGACAAAAGAGCATGGAGCTACCCCTTTCCTCACCCCAAGTGTCTTTGAGAGAATTTCTCATACACAGGAAGCAGTTGCCTTTCTTATTCCTTGCCTACAGGAGACCAAAGGATTACACTTTACACCACAGTCTGACAGGGGAATGGCTTGGTGAAGAAAGAAGTAACAAGAATGAGTTGATTTCGGAACTTTCTCATGTGGTGTCAGAAGGTTCCAGAAAATGCTGTCCCTCCTACACTGGTCATTAACCTTTCGGACTCAAAGGCTCCTTCCATCAGAGCTTAAACTAGATTATATGGACTTCCCTGGTGGGGCAGTGGTTAAGAATCCGCCTGCCAATGCAGGGGACACAGGTTCGAGCCCTGGTCCGGGAAGATCCCACATGCTGCAGAGCAACTAAGTCCGTGCACCACAACTACTGAGCCCATGTGCCACAACTACTGAAGCCTGTGTGCCTACAGCCTGTGCTCCGCAACGAGAGAAGCCACGGCAATGAGAAGCCCGTGCACCGCAACGAAGAGTAGCCTCCACTCATCGCAACTAGAGAAAGCCCGCTCGCAGCAACAAAGACCCAACGCAGCCAAGAATAAATAAATCTTTTTTTTAAAAAACCTAGATTATAAACCATTGGGCTTTTCATTATTTAAAGTATGTTCAGGTGCACCATCTTATTTTTTCACAGCATTAACTCCACAGAGAACGTTTTAACGGTATGTCTGGGGCAAGAAACCATCTGACCCCAAATTCCCCTGGTGCTTGATATTTGGAGCTTGCAGTGTCACCAAAGCCCCCATACTCATCTGTGGCTGGTAGCAGGGCTCTGTCGGCCCCTCTTTATTTATTGCTCATGTAAGGACTAATACCAAACATGTCAGGGAGGAAAACCTTCCCGGTCTCTAGCGCTCCCACGAGGAATTCATGCTGCCTCTGCGGAACATCTGTACAGTCACTGCGGGACTCCTCTGGTGGTGAATAACGACTCAACGGAACGAAACCTGAACAGTCTGGAGTTTAGTTAATAGCAGTTTACCAGTGTTGGGCGTCCCTGGTGGCACAGTGGTTAAGAATCCGCCTGCCAGTGCAGAGGACATGGGTGCGAGCCCTGGTCCGGGAAGATCCCACATGCCGCGGAGCAACTAAGCCCGTGCGCCACAACTAATGAGCCTGCATACCACAACTACTGAAGCCCGTGTGCCTAGAGCCCGTGCTCTGCAACAAGAGAAGCCACTGCAGTGAGAAGCCTGCGCACCACAACGAAGAGTAGCCCCTGCTCGCCGCAACTCGAGAAAGCCCGTGCGCAGCAACAAAGACCCAATGCAGCCAAAAATAAATAATTTTTTTAAAAAAATAGCAATTTACCAGTGTTGGTCTCTTAACTTTGACAAGTATGCCATAATTACGTAAGATGTTAACACAGGGGAAACTGGGTCAAGGGTACATGGGAACTCTCTGTACTGTCTTTACAACTTTTCTGTGAATCTAAAATTCTTACAAGATAAACTATTCATATTAAAAGAAACACACCAAACGAGGTTTTATATTATCAAGATATCACATTCTGATGGGCTACTCAAAGCCACTAAATAGTAAGGGTGTTTCTGGAAGGTATTGGACTAAACACTCCAAGTTAATGATAGAATGAGATTAATGATGTGAACATGCTTTTAAACATGAAAAGTACTACACAAATGCTGGCCACCAGCTGTTTGTTACTATCATTATTCTTGCTATTGGTCATTCACCCTGGAAGAGTTTGCTGGGAAATGCGGGCAGTGGCTTATTGACACTAAAAGGGAAAATATGAGATGGGGGCCTCACCTGGAAACCCTCCAGGATCACATGGGCCTCCTTGTCTAGGTCCAGGTCGACGAGGGGCAAGCCCAGGTCGCTGCCATAGATGAGGTACACGCGCCCCACGTGGACGTGGCCGGGGCAGCTGTAGCCCGGGGCGCCTATCACCAGGTCACCGTGCCCATCCTGGTTGAGGTCAGCCGAGGTCATCGCCCTGTAGGGAAGAAGAGGCAGCCCACTGCAGTGTCTACTGAGAGCTATGAGTAAAACTGTCTTCTGCTCCTGTCCTTTCTGGATTCTAGAATTTAACTTCCTCTCGTGGATTTTTCCATCCCGTATGACTGTTGTGAATATTCACGTCTGAGGTTATATTGTGTGTGTGATTCAGCCTTGTTCTCGGCAGAAAAAATAACAACAAAACTGGACAAATCAAGGCCTCTGGGCATTTCTGGACCACATAACCTGAACACATAAAAAGCATCCTCACGAAAGCACCTTGTCCTACATGCAAAACCCAGAGCAGCCAAAGCACCATCCCAGGCTCCCCCTGAGAACAGAGAGGAAATTCGCCATCAGCCAATCGCACAGGTTACTTCATAATCGGCTCAACTCATTTCAGCTTGTTACCTGATCAAAGACAAGTTTGTGGTAATTTTTTATCTCTACCATAGCTACATAGGGTGGCTTATATTGGAAAAAATTCAATGCCTAACAGGTTTAGTGGATGTTTCTAAATGAGAGCCCATGACCTGCCAGTTACAGAGTTGGACAAACTGAGTCAATGGTTCAAACGTCTCTGGCGGGGCTGGAATGACCAAAAGTCATTTATTTATTCTGGTTCTGATGACCACATAAGAATAAATAGCAGAACAGAGGAAAAAGAGAAGAGCAGTTTCTAACGGGTGTGACGCCTGGTGAACTGGGTCAGATGCACACGGTGGAGACACTGCTGCTCTCTGCACTCCCGAGGCTGGACTCTGGCCAGTAATGGCCCCCAGGAAGGACCTCTGTGCTGCCCCCCCACTCCCCCGCCCCATGTGGCAGACAGCCCAGCAGGAGGCCCTCATTTGGATTTGCAGGAAGGCAGCCAAGAAGAGCTATTCATTACTCACAAATGAATGGCCAGTAAAGACAGCATTCACCCCCCATTCCTTGTGCTGGAGCTGAATGCATTAGCGGCCTGAGGAGGAAGGGCTGTCAGTATATTGTTCCAAGGGAAATGCAATGTTATTTGGATTTTAAAAGTGTGGTTTAAAAAAAGAGGTTTCACAAAAACCTCCAAAAAATAGTCACTTTTATATCCTTGGGCTCAGTTTGGTTGTGAAACTGAGTCCCCCTAAAACCAAGTTCCCTTACTGAGTTTGTGATTAATCTTTCTATCCAAAACTTTATTCCCTTTCTTGTCCCCTCCGACCTCAATCCTTTGCTAACTGAACACTAATCAACCAGTCAGATGACTAAAACAGCTGCTGTCGATAACATCGTTAATGTACTAAAATGGCTGTTGTAGATATAATTAAGGTTGTTAATTATATAAACAAACTCAGGTTGTTTCTCCAGGCCAAGCGAGCTACCAGATCCCCGAGCCATGGACCACCTGGCCAGAGAATCATAAACCGAAACATCCTGACCCCTGAAAGTATGATTAAGAAATGTCACAAGACGATGACTGATCCCAGCTTCACTGGTCTCCCCCTTTAAAAACACCCCTAACTCGAAGACCAAATTGGAGTGGACCTGAGGCTTGTCTCCAACTCCCTTGCTTGGGGCCCTGCAATTAATGCTGTACTTTCCTTCACCGCAGCTGGGTATCAGTAGATTGGCTTTGCTGTGCTTCGGGCGAGGGGACCCAATTTCAGTTTGGTAATAGTTGATCTTTAAAATCAGAGGAATCCCTAACATTCTCTTTATAAAATTATTGTGGTGTGCTAGGCTTTTGCCTTATGAAGTTATAATAGTCCAGACACATAATAGCTACCTGCTTTTATCTTTCTAATGTCCTTAGATGCCAAGATATCTGTAATAATCTATCTCCGAAAACATTGAAGCTTTACAAATATTCTATAAAGTAATAGTTTATTGTTGTGGTTATTTAATAAAGTAAAGTTGTTTGTATTTAAACATATTTTTGACTAATTTTAAGGAGATAATTTTATCTTTACCAGAACTTAACCACAAAATTACTATTTTTTGTTGATGATGAATTGATTGGAAAATAAAGTGCTAACAGACACCATTTAAAACAT
This sequence comes from Lagenorhynchus albirostris, assembly GCF_949774975.1. Classification (NCBI taxonomy): domain Eukaryota; kingdom Metazoa; phylum Chordata; class Mammalia; order Artiodactyla; family Delphinidae; genus Lagenorhynchus; species Lagenorhynchus albirostris. The sequence continues at coordinate 85,156,858 of NC_083104.1, read as the reverse complement.
TTGTGAATGACTGCTTGAAATTAATACTGATAAAAATGTTCAGGAATTAGATAAACTCATACGTACCAACCAAGCCTTGTGTAGGGAAATGACAAGTAGTAAGATGCTGAGGGGCTAGAAACATGATTCAGGGGCGGAGAGCTGCCAGTAAACATTTCCTGTATGCTCCTCTCCAAAGACTGGTACATGAAAGATAAGGAATCCTGAAACAAAATGATTACAGACAGAAGAAGACACAGCATAATCAACAAAGCTACCGTTTCCTGCCAAAAGCATTAGACTTTAGGAAACAAGTTTTTACAAGTGCTGAAAAATAACATCGATTCCTATCAACAAGACGACTTAAGACTGGCAATTAGGAGAGTGAAATCACACCCCCAGTGTGTGCTCACAGATGGGAGTTATAGCCCTAGAGGTCAGGGCCATCACGGAAAGAAAGAGTCAGCTGGGATTAACCTAAACCAAGTCAGGATGGTCTATTACTTTGCAGAATGTAACTGAACAAAATAATTGTTACGATCTAAAGGTTTTTTTTTAAGATAAGTTCATTCAAATCTAGAACTGTAATTATATTTGTATGTGTATATATGTGTGTATATATATATATATCCTTCTTTTTTTTTCCCCCTCAAAAAAATGAACTGAAATACCACCAGGAATGCTAGAAACCCTCCCAACCACACTCAAATTGAGAGGCTTCTGGATTTGCTCTGAGTCCCAAGAAACCGGGCAGGCACGAGGGGTCACGTGTGGCGTGCTGGAAGCTGTATGCGAGAGAAATGAGGGGACAGCAAGCCCCTCGGCTTGGGATGCTGAATTGTTCTTAGCGTGGTTACTGCAGAGACACAAATACAGACCTCAGTGGCCCTGAACAACCTGGCCAGGCACCAGATCCATGCAAGTTCAGGGAACACAACTCAAAATCCACCCAGGGGTAACATAAGACCAAACAAGAATTCCCGGGCCTGCCCCAGAGCAGAATCAGCTCAGAGCCATGGGACAGCCCTGGACAGCTCAGGCTCCAGAGAAGTGCAGGTTATAAGGGCCCTGCAGGAAGGGACCATGCCTTCTGTTTCTCCAGTCTAACACCTCTGGCAGGCCATCCACAGATTGCTCATCTGCTGCCCAGCTCTGGCATCCTCATTCATCCAGGAAGCACCATGCCAGGTACCACCCAGGCCTTGGGACTATAAAGTCCTTCTCTTACACAATTTTCCCTTTGCAAGGGAGACTGATCTACATAATTGCAAGACCAAATGAGAGTTGTTTTGACAGAGCTTCCCAGGTCTAGGTGTGGGTACGTAATTTGTAGAACTCATTGCAAAATGAAAATGCAATATTCTTTGTTCCCAAGTTATTAAGAATTTTAAAGCAATGACAGCAGAGCATTAAACCAAGTGAGGCGGCCTTCTGTGTGACCATGCAGGCTGCAGACCTGTGAAGCAGGCCCTGCCCGGGCCCTCGACCAGCTCACAATGTCGTCTAAACCCTTCTCCCTCCCCAACTCTCGCAAGTACCTTGTATCCCTTATCTTGTGTTCCAAGCAAACAAGACTACTCAGATTTCCAAACATCATGAAACTTTCCCAATCCACTACCAGAAACACATGCTCACTGATGAAGAACCATCTAGTATTCAAGGCCTAACTCAAATGCCACCTCCTCCATGAAGCCTTCTCTGATAGTAGGGATATAATTTTTTATCTTCATGAGAGTCTATGTACCCACCCCCACCCCCAACCATAGGATTTGTTGCATCCTACTCACAAATGGTTATTTTTGTATTTATCACCCCTATTAGACTGAAATTTTCTAAATGTCAGAGGCTATTTCCCTTTCATCTTCTGTCTCCCTGGTGGAATGACACTTAAGATGATCTCATGGAGGGACTTCATATGCAGTGGTGTCCCCTTGGTGTCGGGCCTTGCACAGTGAGCCTACAATATTGCTGACACACTTTGCCTAAGGACAGAGCAGAACTGGCCCCACGGCTACCTTGGGCTCTACCTGGCTTGCCAAAGGCCACTGAGGTCCAGACTCTCATCATAGGATGTTTCTGGAACAAGCCAGGCTTGGAGGCCAAGGATACTTGCGAGCCTGGCTCATGCCCAGGTGACTTTCAATGAACGATTAAACAACCAGCGACTCTACAAAACGCGGTATCGCAGGAAGCGGCAGGTGCCAATCTCTCCATTAAAAGCCAAAAATTCTTACCACAGTCCAGGAATCCACACTAAAGAACGCTCCTCGTTTGGTATAGTTTATATTTTTTCCAATATCTTTAGTTAGGGCTGCAGTCACGTTTCTATGAAAAACATTTTTCTGTACTTTTGAGCTGCTGGAAAGAGAGAGGAATAAACTGGTTAAGACTGAGGAAATAGCAACTCCCCCTGAATAACTGAGTTGAAAACTATAGTCAAGTTAATCACAGGTTAAAAGGCCATAAAATTTTAACATCTGCAAGTTGAAGGAACAGCAACACAAAAAAAATTTTAGAAAACCTTTTATAGGAGATTCCACAACATCTTTTAATAAACACATTTCCAAGGTTGAAAAAGCCTGTCCTTACGAAAGTAAGTTCTATAGGCGTATAAGTTTGAATTCCTTCCAGATTAAAAAAAAAAAAAAATCAAAAGTCAACATTTCATACAAATGGCCAAGAAAAGGTCATAGCTGTTCGGGAAAGCAGTATGCAGGTAGACTGATTTATCCTTAAAGACATGCAAGAATTAATTATACAATAAAAATACATTTTCAAATTCATATGTTTTAACCAGTCTACCAATCAGATGCCTAAAGAAGCCAGACAGGTTTCCGAAATGCTTACAGTGGAAGCTGGGCAACAAATAAACAAAGGAGGCCCGCGTAAGACACCAGCCAGTGTAGGGATCCCGACAATCTAGAGCTTGCAAACCCAACCTGAAGGCGTTCAATTTAATTAAAACAAAACTTACCTAATTCACATAAATTAAAAAGTGAGGGCTTACCTGAACACTTTTTGCACATTTTCAATTCTTTGGAAGCTCTGAACTCTCTCTCACCTTAGCATCTATTTTTTTTAAATGTTTTTTTTTTATTAATAGCCATCCTTTTTTTTTTTTTTTTTTTGCAGTACGCGGGCCTCTCACTTGTGGCCTCTCCCGTCGCAGAGCACAGGCTCCGGACGCACAGGCTCAGCGGCCATGGCTCACGGGCCCAGCTGCTCCACGGCATGTGGGATCTTCCCGGACCGGGGCACGAACCCGTGTCCCCTGCATCGGCAGGCGGACGCTCAACCACTGCGCCACCAGGGAAGCCCTCACCTTAGCATCTTTTATTGCAATGCCCTCTTTTTGAGTATCGGACTCTTGCTCACCCTAAATATCTTGGTTGAAGCATCAGTTCTTCACAGGAAGTCTCCTGTGACTGAGTTGGGACACTCTGTGGTACATCCTGAGCACCCAACACTTGTCCTTCCTAATACTCAAGGGTATTTACAGCGCCCATCCACCCGCCATCCTCTGAGAGCAGAGACTGTTTCTGTCTTGTTCACAGTGAGGTCTCTAAATGCCTGAACTAGTTCCTGGCACATAATGATGAGGAAATATTATTTTATAACTTGTACTGCTTTATTGTATTATTAGGAATAATATTTATTAGGATTAATATAGTTATTAAATGCATGAATGAATGGTTGGTGGTTGGTACCTGAGTCCAGCAGGGAACACCACCCCCCAGAATACAAAGCAGACCCTCTGGCCCTCTTCCTCAGAAACTGAGAGGACTTCTCCCCACCCTGTCTTGTTGATAATTACTTTTTCAGGATGGAATTGGGCCAAGCTTTATGAATAATGACAATAATGATGGTAATAATAATAATACTATTAACTCTCATTTACCAGTTAATGAGCAACTTACTAATGTGCTAATTGCTCTACATCCATTCTCGCACATAATCCATACCATAATTCTGGGAGTAGGATATGCATTTATTCCAGTTTGCCAAAGGAGAAAGCTGCAGCTCAAAAATAATTAGGCAACTTGTTTAAAAATCACACAGCTATAAATGGCAGCCCTGGAATTTGAACCTCTGTCTACAAAGCCCATGCTTTCAGAGTCTACTGAGCACCCCTCTGAGCGAGTGAGATGTTCTTTTTCTATGAGCCATTTTGGAATCCACTTACCTGTGGGTATGGTTTTTCTGGCTGCCACATGCGATAAACAGAGGGTTCTCAGGTAGGGTGCAGTTACTGGGGAAATAGTCAAATGAGTTAGGCAGTTTTCTACCTTCTTTTCAAGCATGAATTTTTCTGAGAATCAGTGTAACATTTCAAACCACCTCCAAAAGTCTTCATGCAGTGGTTTTATGACTTAGCCAGGCAGGACTGGTGAAGGGCCTGAGTCCTACTTAATGAGGGTGGATATGCAGGTGCTATTATGGTAACCCAGGCAGCGCCACACGGCTGGTCACCCTAGACTCACAGCCTTCCCCTTCCCTCCCGATTCCACCTGCTGAGTTCTCCCTGCTGACATGAACCATCTCAGAGTTACAGACTGAAAGAAACTGATTCCCAACTGTGCCACCTTTTGCCCATCTATGCTCAATGTTTTGATTTTTCATTCTCATTTCTTTAAAAACAAAAACTTATAAACTAATAATTAAATAGGTAACTAAGTATCCCTTTCTACAAGTGAAAAGGTTGCTGATAGAATGCAAGAGGTGAACTTTCTCTCTAACGTTGGACAGAAGCACTAAGGGAGTGGGTATTACACTGTAAGAGTCTCTTCCAGAATGAAGACTCTTCTGAAGGAGCGGAAGCTTTGGAGGTCACTGAGGGAGTTTCAGGGCAGTTATGAAGGAAGTATGAGCCTGGGGCAAAAGGACTGGTTGCTGGAAAAGGAATTCAGAAAAGAGGTGAAAGACGCTGAAGGCAAACTTTTCCCATCAAAATCTTTCTTAGGGCCACAGCTTTAAGCTGAGGAAAAGGTTTTTCCTCAAATTCTCTTTTCTGCACCACCGGGATTTAGACGGCAGCCTTACAAGGTTAGCACTACAATTACAAATACTTTTTGAGTTAAGTAGAGTTCTGGCTGGGAACGTAACTACCATTATTTCACTGTTTCTTTAGGAAAATATACTATGAGTTTCAAGTAACACAAATTTGCTTTGGAAGATCACGTATCAGTAAGTTAAGAAGTGGTTATAATGTGAAAATACATATGCTTTTCTTTCTGTCATGAGTTTGCGTTGTCTTTCTTTGGAGCATTCTACAAATTTCCCATAAAGTTGCATAAATTCTGATGAATCTTTCTTTGCAAATGTCTGTAAAGATACAATCAATTCATGGAATTTTCTGCCTTGATAAATTAAGACAGATCAAGAGACAAGAAATCTGTTTTTTCTCAGTTATCGCCTCCTAATTAAAGAATAAGGTCCAGCTACAGAACTTTCCTTAGCTATGTTGGACAACTGAGCCAAAGACAAACACCAAAATTGTTTTTCCAATTTAAGGATCAATACACTTTTCCAATTTAAGGATCAATTTATTTGTTATAAAACAAATAAATGTAGGTCATTCACTCTAACATGGTCATGTGTTATGAATCCCTCCAATATAAACTTAACTTTTTTCTAACACTACTACTAGTAGCCCACATTTATCAAGTGCTTACTGTAGGCTAAACCCTTTACATGAGTGATCTCATTTACTCCTCACAAGGCCCTATGAGAAAGATAGAATTATTACTGCCTACACTTCATGCATGAGGAAACTAAGACTTGGAGAGATTTAACAATTTGCTTGGGATAGCTCAATAGAGAGCGACACGTCTCTTAAATTCCAAAGTTCATCCTCCTCTCTACAACACACATGGACTGAAACACCCACAGCCATAAAAGAGCTTGGGATTTCAATGAAGGTTAATTTTCACTATTAAAAGTGCTATTCATATTGGATGGTTTCCATCTGCCACACTGTTACTTGCTGAGTCTTAAAAGCAAGGCTAAGGTTGAATTTATCAAAGGGAATTTTGTTTCAAATCAACACAATATATATAATTGTGTTGTATATACATATACACACATATATATACATATGTTGTGTATATAATATAAAACATAATATATAATTATGGTTAACGTTCTTTGAATACTAGCAAATGTTTTAAGGGCAAAGGACCATCATGCAGTGTACACCGTTCTGGAGCTGTGCTCATACAGGCCCCTGAACTTATAAAGCCCAACCCTCCTATGATCCTCACCCAGAATAGCCACCCCAGTGCAGCTCCTGCCACAGAACCCTCTTTCTCCCTGCCCACTGCTGCTTCAGCTTCCCACCCTGCCCTTTCCCTGCAGCAGGTGCTGCCTCCAGGGGTCCCTATCCAGACCCATCCCTACCCTGCTCAGTTCAACAGTGTGGGAAGGAGGGGCTGCATCCTCAGCGGTATGGTCGGACATGGGTTCTGAGAGAACCTTGGCTCCCTCGGGCCATGAACAGATTCTGTGAGAGCCGAAATGTCTACTACAGCTGGATCTGGGGACAAGACCAGTCTACCCTCTTCTACACGCCATCTGAGTCTCTGATGGACGCTCCTCCTAGGTGTGCTGGGGAGGAACAGAAAAGGAGCTGGAGGTTGAGCAACTGTCCCATCTGGGCTAGATGTCAAATACCAACAGAAGCCTGAGCTTTATGAATGCATTCATTTGCAATTTCATTTTGGAGTGCGGGGGTTAGGTGAAGTAACCTTTTAAACCCTAGAGCCCTGAGAGTTCGATCGGGTGGAGAGGAGGATGGCCACATCCACTGCTGGAGCCTGGGGAGGTGGACACCCCAGCCCACAGCATGGGGTCTCCCAAAAGAAACAGATGCAGTCCAGCTGTGGAAGCAGATTCCTTCCCACCTGAGCCATTTCTCCCAGACCACAAACCTTGCAATATCTACCTCTTCATCCCTAAGACAGGAGAGACATCAGCAAACTTAAACAGATGGGAGCTAGTTGGAGTTTTGAGAAAACAGTTTCCATTCTTTTCCTTCTTTTCTTTTTTTTTTGGCTACGCCACGTGGCATGTAGAACTTCCCCAACCAGGGATTGAACCCATGCTCCCTGCAGTGGAAGCACAGAGTCTTAACCACTGGATCACCAGGGAAGTCCCATTCTTTTCCTTCTTGATTAGGAGAGGATAGCACTTCATGAGACTTTCTTGTTCTTCATTTGATCAATTGAAAAACCTGAGAGTTATGTTGGGGACAGGGTAGCAAAGCAGGGAGTGATTGGAAGGAGAAATAGAGTGAGAATTCACCTGGTCCCATTCTTTAACATGAAACTTGTTAGACGGTAAATATTAGTGGACCAAAATGCCATATCATCCAGTCCTCCTAGGAAGTATTCTTGAAATTGTTCCACCAAAAATGGGGACTTTCTAGAATAAGTGGGATAAAGCTATGGCACAGAGAAAGAAAAATAAGTCAATAAATAAATGAATCAAGTGCTTCTCATGGTATCTTTATAACACTTTAAGATTTTGAAGAATAAACGCCTTTACCTTGGAAGCAGCTAACGTCTCACCATACCTGCAACATAAGCAATAATTTTGACTGTGAGCTGTGGTTTCCACAAAGAAATGAGGCAAATTAATGAAGATAAGACTCCAGCAACATGTATCCACTATCAAGCAACTGCCTTTGAACAAGCAAAATCCATAAATCCAATATCCATTCTCAGAAAACCAAAACATTGGAAAGTTAAGGAAGTCACAATAAAATCGACTGCAAATATTCCTCTAGTTACACTTACATTTCCAAGAACTGAAGGTATGAACAGTCAACAATGGCATTTTTGGTGATGACTTCTCGGCCATAGAGTTTCTTATAAATTTCCAGGAGATCGTCAACAGGCACATACCTGAGAAAAGCATTAGAATAAGAGTTGTTTTGGTTCTGAAGTTGAAGATAATAACAGCAGCAGTAGCAGCTACCAGTTATTCCAGGATTATTATGTGCCAGACACCATGCAAAGGGCTTTACATTCATTATTTATTTAATCCTACCAACAACCCCGAGTGGTTAGTGCTATCATAGTCCTACTTCACATACAGGAAACTAAGGCACAGAAAAGTTTGATAATTTGTCCAATGCTGCAGAGCAAACTGGTACCCTAATCCAATATTTATACAAAGATAAGTAACTATAAAATATAAAAAGAATGTTTAGTTTTGTGAATTCAGAGTTCAAGGAGCAATATAAAGTATTTTTATTCTCTTGAGTTGAATTACTCTCAAGAATCATTGTTTTAAAAACACCAAAAATGGCTCCTTACCCCAACATCCTACTTTCAGAGTACATAGTGGAAGGTAGTAAAAGAGAATTCTAAGTCAATCTTTTGGTTCACAGATATTAGTTATTTCAGTTGGAAGAAGAGCAGCATTTTAAAAATTAGATTTATACTGTTATCTTTTATCTTTATTTAAAAAAAACCTTAGAATATACCAGACAGAAATCACAACCAATAAAACCTGATTTTAGTGTATTTATAAGAAGGAATCTATTGAGATTTCCATTTTTTACTTCACAAGCGCACCAGAATGGTCCTCCCCATAAACATAGCTTAAAACGCTAGACAAAATAACAAAAATATTTGTTTAGATGAATCACCAAGCTAACAAGAAAGTGAAATTTTTCCAAAAGCCAAAAACAAATTGAAACTGGAAACTTTGGGAGGTAAGCATGTGGGAAGCCAGCTTTTGCCCTGGAGACATCTGCTAAACCTGGGAACCTAGGAGTTTTTTGTTTTGTTTTGTTTGTTTGATGGCTGTGTGGTATGCAGGAGACAGGAGATAAAGTATAGGAACCACCAAATACCAAAAGTGGGCCATCTCAGAGGAGACTCCTCATTAAAGGCTATACCTTCTGCACAAATATTAGCTAGAAATAAACTCAACATACCAACAAGGACAGCAAAGAAACCTGCCTGTCTTCATCTTGGCAAAGGAGAGAGAGAGGGGAAAATATCTCCCCTGAGAACCGGTAACAACTACCCAGCCCCACAAATGTTTTGTCTTTCATTCATGCCAGCTGTGTGGTCAGAAGAACTTCAAGGGTTGAAAGTAACTTAATGTGGTCCCAGGTGGTGCCTTGAGGTAGCATGCAGAAGGCAAGACAAACCTTCTCTGGAGAAATACAACTCTAATGCAAGCCTCGAGTAATTCAAGCACCAGTGAATATAACCAAAAGAAGACAAGATCCCTGATGACGCACAATTGGAAATGGACGTCTAATCCGGTGCAGATGACCTTGTGTGGAGAGTTAGAGAAACCTCATGTCACTGCTACCACCACCTCTTCCTGGGACATCCAAAGCCCAGCTGGCCTCATCTGATCTGGGAGTGACCTGTTGGTTCTGGGCCTCCCTTCGCTCTAAGGTAGATGGACCAGGGATGGGAATGGGCAACTTGCCAAGCCCCCAGCTCTACTTCCTCTTTGTTCTGTAAGCACTCCTCCCAACTCTCAGCTCTCCATGCTCAGGGGCTGAGGCTGGGACTGAGGGTTAGAGTTATGTCACCTGACTGCTTAGTAAACATATGAAGAAAAAACAAACAACAAAAAGTAATTACAGTAATATCTGGTAAAGTGGACTTGAAGACAATAAGCATTGTGAGATATAAAGAATCACCAGATAAAACGTTCAATTCACTAGAAAAATATAAGACTTGAAAACTCGAATATACTTAACAACATATCTTCAAACACATGTATGGCAAACTAACTACAAGGAGAAACTGAAAAATTCAACCATCACAGGGGGAGATTTTTAAACAAATTTCTCAGTAATTGTTAGACCAACCAGATAAAAATAGTAAGACTATCTTAATTATAGCTTACAAATCTTCTGATTTGAGCAGTACATTTAATAAGCTTGAGCTAATAAGTATATATATAACATTAAATCAAAAATTGGAGAATTAACATTCTTTTCAAGTACAGATGGAAAATTGATAAAAATTGATCATATGCTAGACCTTAAAATCAAGACTCAAATTTCACAGGAACCGAAGAAAAGTAGAAGGAAGAAAATAAATATGAGAAAAAATAATGAAAGAGAAAAAGAACATATAGTAAAGAGGATCAACAAAGCCAAAAGTTTATTTTTTTAATAATAAAACTGAAAATATTAGACATGATTAATTGTTTAAAAATAGAAGGCAGGATAAAAAACATTATGGATAACAAAGGAACATAGGTACAAATAAAACAAGAAAAAAGCATAAGACATTATGAACTACCTTATGCCAAAATGTTTAAGCACTTAGACAAAATGGAAAAGTCCTAGAAAAATATAAAACTCTTTAAGAAGAAACTGAAAAACTGTACAGTCCTAAAACCATTTAAAAAGTTTTTTAAGAGTCCCTACTTTTTAAAACATCAGGCCTAGATAGCTTTACAGACAAGTTCTACCAAACATTCAAGAAATCAAAGTTATAATCTTACACAGACTTCCAGAAAATAGCAAAGGAAGGCATACTCCCCACCTGATTTCATGAAGCCAGGATGACTTTAATACCAAAACCAAGCACAGATAGAAGAAAGGAAAATTACAGTACAAACTAACTCATAAAAATAGATGCAAAAACCCTAAACATCAAGAAGAGATGAAGCAAATATAAAAAAAGATGATATAGCTTTGCAAAATTGGCTTTGTGCCAGGAGGTAAAGTTGATTTAATACTTGCAAATAGATTAGTATAATTCACTATATTAACAGATTAACAAATAACTATCTCAACAGATGAAGAATAAGAGTTCAATACACATGAAATTAATTTATAATAAAAACTACTAACAAACTTGAAATAGAAGGAAACGTCCTTAATTTGATAAAGGATACTCCCAAAAATCTAGAGCAAACTTGAAGAAACATTGAAAGCATTTTCTTTACAATAAAGAACAAGAAAAGTATGCTCAATATCACGACTTCTATTGTACTGGAAATACTAGCCAATATGATACAGCAAGAAAGAAATTATGGGTATAAAGACTGAAAAGGAAAAGCAAAAGCCACGAAGACCCAACACAGCCAAAAATAAATAAATGAATTTCAAAAAATTGTTACAATTTGTAGATTATGAATTGTGAGTCAATTCAAAAGAATCTCCTGATAATTAGAATAAGATAGCTAAGAAATGTTGCTAGATACAAAAACAAAATTAGAAAGTCACTTACATTTCTATATACCAGCAATCAATTAGAAAATACAATTGTTTCCAAAAGTTACCATTTATGGTACTAAGTCTAATAAAATGTGTAAGACCTCGATGGAAAAACTTATAAAATTTTAGAGTCATTAAAGACAACTTAAATAAAACATAGCATATTTTTGGATAAGAAGACTCAATATTGCAAAATTGTTAATTCTCTTCCAATTCATCTCTAGAGTCAATAGAATTCTAAACAAAATTCCAACAAGATTTTTCTTGGAACTTGGCAACTTGATCCTACCAAGAGCCAACGCAATAGAAGGGACAAGATACATTTGAAGAAAAAGGACAGGTTGGGAAATCAGCCCTAATAGATGTCAAAATGTATTAAAGCTGTTGTAATTTTAAAAAATCAGTATTGCTCAGGGAAAGTCAATTAGACCAACAGAACATGATAGAAAGCCCAGAAACTGACCCACATATGTACAGAATTTTAATTTATGTCATAGAGGGCATTACGGATCAGTGAGGAAGGGCAGACTATTGATAAATGGTTCTGAGACAATCGGTTATCTCTACAGGAAAAAAGTAAAATTTCTGTCACAGAATATACAAAAAATTAACTCCAGGTAAATTAAAGATATAAAGTTAAGAAATGAAACTATAAATGATTTAGAAGGCTACGTAGGAGAATAACCTCATTCCCTCAAGGTAGGGAAGGATTTCTTAAATAAGACATCAAAAGTACAAATTACAAAAGAAAGGATTGATATATTCAACTACATTAAAATTAACAAATTCTGTTTATCAAGATACACCGTAAGTAAAAAGACATGCCACAAACTATAAAAAGATATTTATAACAAATAAATGATAAATGGACAAAGATTAGAAACCAGAATATATAGAGAATACTCAGAAATAAAAAGGACAACCCAACAGAAAAATAGGCTAAAAACCAAACAAAATGTTTTCACTTAAAATGAAATACAAACAACAACAAAAAAATGAAATACAAACAATCGATAAAATACAAAAGAATATTCAACTTCATTAGTAGTCTGGGAAATGCAAATTAAAACTTTAAGGAGATACCATTATACACCAAACAGGTTAGAACAGTTTTAAAGCTGGACAATACCAAGTATTGGAGAACACACAAGAAGCAGAACAAAGCTGATGGGAGTACAAATTGGGAAGACCATTTTGAATGACAGTCTGGGATTATTTACTTAAGTTAAACATGCATAAGCCCTACAGCCCAGCAATTCCACTTCTGGTGCCACTTGCTTGAAAGACATTCCCCTCTGGTGCAAAAATACATGTGCAAAAAAGTACATGGCAACACTATGTGTAAAGCAAAAACACTTTACACTACTTACACATCCATCAATATTAGAATGAAGTCATTTTGGTATATCCACTCAATGGAGGACCATATAGTAGTGAAAATCAAGGAACTACAGCCGAACATATCGATATGATTAAATGTCAGAGAAATAATTTTAAGCAAAAACATTTTTAAGTTTAATTACATTAAATTTAAATTTAAGCAAAATACATGCTGTGTAATTCTATTTATCTAAAATGAAAACCCATACAATATTTTGCATATGGATATAGCTACATGTAGTAAAACTATAGAGAAAAGCAACTAAATGATTAACAAAATCTAGGGTAGTCATTACATCTGGTGGGAGAAAAGGTGATGTGATAGAGCGGGAAAGACTTGGAGCTTCTAGAGACCAGCAATGCTCTACTTCTTAAGCTAGGTGGCAGCCACACAGTGTGCATCATCTAATTTTTTTATTTATAAAAATACATTATTTTATATGTTTGGCATAATTCACAAATTTTTAAAAGAATCTACTTAGGCTATTCTAATCTTTAGTTTTACTTTTCAAAATTTACGAATGCAGAAGGCTCCTAATTACATTGCAAGTTATATTTCCTAAGGAAAAAATAGTCAAGCTCCTAACTGCCATTTGGTATCACACATTTAAATGTACATTGCTCTTACCAGTGCCGTGAGAGGTAATTAAAATTAAACTCAAACTGGCTCAACACATCTCCTCCTATGATATGAGAAAAATATTTGCATCTGGTGAGTTAGTGACAACACATAGCATGCTTCTTTGAACACAAGTTTGCACAATCCAGATTATTAGTTCTTCACATTGTTATAGGTTCCCATTCATTGTTTTAGGTATAAGCACGTCTTTAAGAAAAAGTGATCTTTTAAAATTTTAGTGAAACACATGAATTAAGAAAGAGTCACCCATATAACCAAAAGGTTTTTTACTTTAAGAAGGACCATAAGGGTTCTTGTAAATAAACACCACTCACCAATACTTTGTATATTTAAAGGTAATTTACTATAGGAAAAAAAAGATGTAGTTTACCAATTTAAAGCTAAAGTATTAGGAGACACTAGGCAATGAATTTAAATCCAATTTAAAAAGCAATGCTTTTCTAAAATAATGACGCAAATAAATGATAAAAGGTAATGGGGTTTTTTTACCGAAAAAAACATGCAACTTTACAGAAGTATATCTCTATATGAAATGAGGTGTTACTGTACTCCAAACTGCAATATTAAAATAGAAAGCTAGTGGCAAGAGATTTTTAAAAATACACATTTAAGGTACAATAGTGACTGCAAGTGAAATATAACTAGCACAAAAGAAAATCTGGTAAATGTAAATAAACAGTACCGAAATCACCAGCCAGATGTGCCTCAGAATAGGAGCCGTGAAAATCAATCTGAGGAAAAAAAGAGACCCATTTGTTATATCTCACAAATTAAAGCCCACAATGAAGTGAGTCGTGAAGAGGTGACAGTCTAACCCAATGATTGTTGAGAATGCCTAGTGATGGACTCGCTTTTCAAAGAAACATTTAATTTTATTGCTTTATTTGTTAAAAAATGATATTGGCAGCTGAGTTGTATACTTAATATCTTGAGACAGATAAAGCTACTGCAGACATTTGCATCGAACAGGATGCATGGAAAATCTCTACTAAGTGCAAGTTTCAAGTTGGTACAGAACGGTATTAATATCAATGAATGACCAGAGGGGACTTTCAGAAGCTAAGTCACCAGGTAAGATCACAATTTTTAGTGGTGATACGGCATCCTCATATAGAAAAGTAAGAAGGAAAGAAAACAAAAACATGTGAACTTACTTTTAAAAACGGTAGAACCAAGTAGTAGGTATTTATACCTTTGTTAAGAGGTACAGCTTGAATAAAACATACAATTTTTCAAATATGGTTTGTGACTAAAACAGAATATCACATCCATTGCTGTTTTCAGTGCACATTGGTCATTCTGCCCACGTGGATGAATTTACCCGGGAAGCAAGAAGAGTAAGAGGAATGAACAGGAAAGATGGAAATCTAACAAATACCGCGTTGGGCAAAGTCTTGTTTCCATGTGAATCTGAATAACCTAAAGTTTTCCTTTTCCTAAGAGGGTCAGTTTTGGATCTTGGGTATGACAGTATCACTCCCATAAAGCCATTAAAACCTGAAGATATGTACTCACGGCTCCCATTGTCCTAAGGAATCCTTGTTCAATACCCAGGCTATGCCAGCTGACATCTGCCACCATGTGAGAGGTAATTCCAAACAAGAAAGCTACCAATTTCTCTGTGTCCTGCCAAATGAGCAAATTAGAGTTGTGTGTGTGTGTGTGTGTGGGGGGGGGTTATTTTATAAAAATCTTATTAAAGGATTAATACAGATGAATTCATTTCCATCGAGACTTAACAAAAAAATCAGAGACAGGTATATTGTAGTTTCCCAAAAAACACAAAGGACTTTTAAAAATGTTTTTGAGTGCCTTGGAACTGCTTTCAGATTAATTTACTATTAGAACAAAATGACCAAGTGACATAGCCCAAATTTTAAAAACATCATTTATTGCAGATAAAATTGAAGGTATAAATTTCAAAACACAAACCCATCATTTATTCAGGTATTAACTAGCCATCTACTATGTCCCACATGCTGTGTTTGGCATTGCAGGCACGACGGTGAGCAGCCCTCACAGAGTCTGGGGTGGGGTTGCGGGTCACAAATGGGGTTAATGTAGGAGCAGAAAGAGTACTTGGCAGGAACTGAGTATCTTTAGGGTTAGAGGCTGTGCCTACCTTATCCCAGGGAAGGGGGTAGTTCTCCCGGATATAATGAATGCTTGCATTAAGAAATGGAGTCCAGTGAGTACTCTCTGACACTTCATGAAATTGTCCTGACAAAACAAAAGCAACCCTCAGAATTCCTCCTTAAAAAGTTGGACATTCTCAATCAAATCTTCCACCACCACCTGATGTGTTACTGGGTCCCTTCGCCTTTCCTCCAAGCCTCTTATTTTCCTGAGTCAATGTTCCAAGGAAGCCTCTAGAACAGAAGGGCCAGTCAAAAGAAAAAGGAGCCTTAACTGCTCATAGCATCTGGAAACAGCTGGGCTGCAAGAAAAGCTGGAAGTATTTAAGTTCTGTGCCTTAAAGCTAAGGAGATAAGTTAACCTTTTTTTTTTTTTTTTTTTTTAGGTTTTGGGGTTTTTTTTCAATCTTCTTTTCCATCACAGTCAGCCTCCCTAACAGCACAAAAGACAAAAGTAGATATTCCAAAGGCTTTCAAGCATTTGAGTTTATAATCTTTTTAAATGGGGTGTTTCATATGCCTCTTTATTCCCACAGGAGGAGTGAAAAAGACAGGAACTGACATCTACTCAAAACCTTCAAGTGTCAGATTCTTCAGGGAGTGTCACATGTCACAGCGGCAATCAAAAGCAAAACTCCACTCAGATCTCTCAGGTCAACTTTTTTATACCGTTGTGAAACTAAAAATAACCTAATCGGGTTTTGTTTAATTGAGGTATAGTTGATTTACAATGTTGTGTTAGCTTCAGGTATACAGCAAAGTAATTCAGTTACACATATACATCTTTTTCAGATTGTTTTCCATTATAGGTTATATAGTCCCCTGTGCTTGATACAAATAAACTTATTTACAAAACAGAAATAGACCCACAGACATAGAAAACAAACTTATGGTTACAAAAGGAAAAGGGAGGGAGGGGGATAATTTAGGAGTTTGGGATTAACAGATATACACTATTTTATATATATATATATATATATATATATATATATAAACAACAAAGACCTACTAACCAGTTTTAAATCACTGGTCTCTCTGAAGATGATTTTCAAAGAAGTTGTAACTAAGCAATCTGATTTTCTCCAACAGTTTTCCTAGAGATAAACTTACCATTCCTATTCTACAGAATACAGCAAAAATCCAGAATTAAGTATACCAGTAGCTCTTTTGACAAAACTTCATTTAACCAAATTGCTGGATTAACCGAAGCTCCTTGTTCCCTCTGTAAATCATATGGACTGGAAGCAAAAGAAAGCCACATCC
Source organism: Lagenorhynchus albirostris (assembly GCF_949774975.1). Taxonomy (NCBI): domain Eukaryota; kingdom Metazoa; phylum Chordata; class Mammalia; order Artiodactyla; family Delphinidae; genus Lagenorhynchus; species Lagenorhynchus albirostris. The sequence goes on along the minus strand of NC_083104.1, from coordinate 85,140,261 downwards.
CAGGACTGCTGGATGCTGGCAACTAGCAGGCCACTGTGCATAGGCCCAAGCATCTCGGTCCCCATGGCTCTGTTACAGTTTATGGTAGGTCAGCCATGTCTGTTTCTAATCCTGTTTATTAAGTCAATTGTCCTTGTTACTATGATGATAGAATTTAATTAGGTAAACTGATGAAATATGAGTTCAAAAAGTGGCTTCTTTGGCAACTAAGTATCTAAGAAATTTAAGTCCTTTCGAAAGATGCAATAAAAGTGAATCACCAAAGAAGAAAAAACTGTTGAAGTAGATATGTATGAGAGAAAGATAAGATTTAGAAAAACTGAGAAAATCTAGGAGGAGTCTGGGTGAAATTCCATGTAATGGTACATGTTTTGTAATTCTAATTGACCTTTTCACTTCAGTCACATACTGGTCCCAATCTTTATAACAGATAAAAGGGTATATCTTATCTACTGATGTATTTTAAAAAAAAAAAGAGAGAGGAAATGCTGGAGTTTGCATTCCTCTTACACTCTTCTCAGAACCTATTATTGTGTTGGGGTTTTTTGGTCTCTAAAAAGGGCATATGTTAAGCAAAAGTATCTCAAATTTAATTGACAAAAAAATCATTTTTACTTCTTTCTTTTTCTGTGCAAGATATCAAGAAGCTGTTAAAAATATCAAGAGACATTAAAGCCTCCTAAATACAGTTTGGGAAATGCTAAATTAGAAGTTATAGGTTATCCTATTATTAGAAAGAACTACAACAAGCAGGCAAAATATAATAATAGGATAGAGAAAGGATAGTGAACAGACTAAGAGGGAAACAGGAAAAAAAACGTACAAATAGAGAAACACAAAAGCTGAGTTTTCTGGGATCGTAACTAGAGGCGTGAGCAGCTGTAAACATTTCATTGACTTTAAATGTATCACTGTACTGGAAAAAAAATGAGATAATGGCTGATGACCCTAAGACTCCAAAAATGGTTTATGTGGCAACCCAATGTACTGGATGCCTTTCATTGGTCCCCCCAGACTCACTTTCCGTCCTTCTCCCTCCTGCGCTGTTCCTCTGAGGTGACCTGCTTCAACTGAATACTTTGTCCTCTGGCTTGAGGTGGGCTGGTTTTGGCCAATGGGGAGAACTGACAGGAGATCAGAGAAAAGGAGGAGAGAGAGGGTGGGGTATTCACTCTCCCAGCTCCCCTTCTGTGGGGTCACAGGGGGCTGGCTGCGTCCCTGACTCAAGGTCTGGCCCCATCAAGCGACCCTCTCCCCGCAGCTGTGTCTGCCCGCTCCCCTGCACTATGCCCTGCAATTTTCTTGTGTCCTGTCCACACCTTTGTAAACTGTCCCCTTATAAAACTCCCCGCAGATTATTCAGTTTGAGTATATCTTCTATGCCTCCGGGGGCCCAGACTGAAACAACTCATAAACCCAGTTCACTAATAACACTACCTTGGATTTGCATAAGACTTGACAAAATAACATGCATTAATGGCAACAGCAATTCAGTAAAGCTGCAAAGCAGGCATTAATTATTACTATTAATTAAATAGTAATTAACTAGATATTACTGTGTTTAGATGTGGAAACTGAGACTCAGCATGGAAGTGACTTTTTCAAGGTCACATGCTAACAGACAACATAGAAGGAACAAAAACTCAGACCTTTTGATTTCTTTCAAAATGTTTTCTCTTACTGCCATGAAGCAGGAAAGCAAGTCAGGGTGCTTAGAATAAAGCTTTCAGAATGTCTATGCTTAAGCAGGTAAGCTTTGGTTAAATGGAAAATGCACCTAAGTCATTGATCAACAATAGTAGAAAATATAATGTGTTATTTTATATTTTTTTGAGTCCTAGCTATTCCTATCACCCAAGGAAAAGTGACATCATTTGGTCTATAAATCTTTCGCTTACCTCTTCCGCAGATTCTGGGGTAAAAGGCATCAGGAAACACGGTTCCAGCCTGATATGCATCCTGGTGTTCAAGTAACAGCTGGGGAGCAGGAAAATATAGAGATTAGAGGGCAAGCGTCAACAGTCTGGGAAAAGCAGGCCCAGTCAATCTCCAAGTCAATGTGGTGGCGGGGAAGGGGGCGATGGAAGGAAGGAGTGCAGGAAGGAAGGCGTAAACAAAGAAATTATAAAAATTCATGTATAATCCAAACAGCACCCTGCCACGTAGAACTTCAAGTTCTTTCCTGCCAAAAGCAGACAGGCTGATTAAGTAGTAGCAAAAATCACCTGTTTGAATTTTATCTCCTTTCACTTTTTCTGTCCACCCACTAGAGCAGGATTTCCCCAAGGCTATTTCACTGACCCAGAACTGGTGTGTGGTAAAATTTTCAACGATCTAGTGACAATCAGTGAAATGAGAAAAATACAGACATATGTACATATATATATATATATACACACACACACACACACACACACACACACACATGTTTAGAGTTGCTACCTGTGCTTTAGAGTAAGATTATATCCTTTATAAGTTAAAGGTTAAGATTATAAGCTTTTGGAGAGTTAAAAAATATCCTTTCCCCCATTAAAATGACGTACAGGTCAGTGGTAGAGGTGTTCTTTTCAGCATTCTTCCTTGGTGGCCTGGCTCACTCCATCCCATTCCGACCCCCTTATGGCTGTGCCCAGATGCACGTCAGAGTCTAGAAAATGAAGAGTACATTTCCCAGCCTCTACTGAGGAGCCCACTTCTCCCTCTTTTGCTCCTTCAGCCAGCAAGGAAGTGCTTGGCCTTTCCGCAGCAAAGGTGGAGGGGGCCCAGGTGATCACAGGCAGAGTGCAGGGCATCTATTTTACTTGTACGGAGGGTGACTGAGGTGATGAAACCCCAGAGCCAACAGTCAAGGTGGTGGCTTCTTCCTTTCCAAACCACACAGGAGACAGCTGGATGTGGAGCTAGTGAATGGGACAGTGGCTGTCTGATTGCATGGTGGTCCTGGCAGGCCAGTTCTGCGTGTTTTCCTGGGAATCCATTCTGGACACTCAGCTTAGAGCTCGCTCCTCCATTTCTCACAGTTTATCAGCACTGAATCCCCTAATACATGGTCTTATGTCCCTCTCAGCATGCGCTAGCCAGAGGGGTTTCCATGATCTGCAAATGAACTCTGACACCATGGGCAAAGTAGAAGTCTGGCACTCCAACTTTTTAATTTTTCAGTAGGGACTTACTAATAACATAGGCTATATATGAAAGCAACAAAGAAGTACCTCAGAGAACTTAAAACATAAGGAAATATAGTATCATCTACTTTTTGTTTTTGCTTTTTCAAGCAGTGTCTCATCCCCGGTCTTCTAAAGATAGAATCTCTTCCATACTGATCAGTAAGGCTGACCATAGGGGTACAAGGCCAGCATATCCACTCCCACTACAGTGCTTGGCTCAGAGCTGCACATTTGATGGAAGCTAGTTCAGCTAGAACTTTCCCCAAGACTTCTCAGCTAGAGCTGTGGGGAAGATACCTTCCTCTCATCGGGGATTTTAAACTTAGAGGTTGAGTCCTGGATGGCCAGTGTCTTCCACTAGAAGAGAGAGCAACATCTAGACCTCTTGGGTCCAGCTCTTTCTCAGGTCTATCAGTTACATGAACCCATAAAGTCTCCTTCTTTTCTAAAGATAGCTGGAGTTGGACTTTTGCCACTTAAAAGTAATAATTAACCTTATTGAATATTTACCTTCCAGCCACTGTTTTTCACTTTATATGCATTAAGACTTGTTGAATCTGCATCTCCCAGTGAGGCTGTGTCATTTAACAGGGAAAAATAATTCTAAAGTAAAATTTTAAAAGTAAAGGTGTCAGAAAAATAGTCAAGAAACTGCTAGGGGGAAAAAAAGTACAGAGGGAGGAGGTATCCTTCAGATATAAAAATGTATTTTTAAGCTACAGAAATTAAAGCAGTATGATATCAGAACCAAAAGAGACAGATCAATGAAACAGAAGAGTAAAGAAACAGACTCAAGCATAGATAATAATTTAATGCATGATAGAGATGAATAAAGGACAGAGTAATCAACAATTGTGTTAGCACAATCCCACGGCAATGAGTATTCCATTTTTGCAGGGAATCCATACTTAGCCTAGGTGACGCTGACTTGAAGTTGACATTACCAACAACAGGTCACTGGATCACTATCATGCTTTATGTCAAAATGATACAAGATGAATTAGAGAGTTAAATGTCAAAAATAGAGCCATGAAATTAACAAGACACATCTTAAGTGAATATTTGTTTAATCTCAGAGTGGGAATGATATTTCTAAGGAAAACATACAGGCAGAAACCACGAAAGATGACTCACTTAACTACACAAAAATTTAAATGTTTCTGCATGGTTAAAAGCATCAGAAACAAATTTAAGAGAAAAATAACCACAAGAATCACTTGACACATGACAGGCTACTATCTTTAATAAATAAGCCATTCTCCACATCAAGATTAGTATCGTAATAGAAAAATGAGCAAAATACACAGGGAAGGGCTTCCCTGGTGGCGCAGTGGTTAAGAATCTTCCTGCCAATGCAGGAGACATGGGTTTGAGCCCTGGTCCTGGAAGATCCCACATGCTGTGGAGCAAACTAAGCCCATGTACCACAACTACTGAAGCCCACATGCCTAGAGCCCATGCTCCAAAACAAAGAGAAGCCACCGCAGTGAGAAGCCCGCGCACCGCCATGAAGAACAGCCCCCGCTCGCCCCAATTAGAGAAAGCTTGCACGCAGCAACGAAGACCCAAAGCAGCCAAAAATAAAATAAATTTATGAAAAAAAAAAAAGACATAGGCAATTCACAGAAGAGGCAATAGAAATAGTCAATAGACACTTGAAATATATTTAACCTCATTAATAGTAAATCAATCGTTTAAATGTCTATTAAACCAATAACAAAATACCGTTTTCACATATGAAATTGGCAAAAATGAAAAAATAATTTTAAAAAGTAGACCATAAAAGTGAATCCATTTCCAAATCTGAATATAAAGAAATTTCAATGAAATACATGAATTAAGGATATTAACCCTTTCTTGGTCATGTATATCTTCCCTGTTTTTTCCTTCTTTTTTTTTTTTTATTTGTTTCTGGGCCAAGGGGATTCGACTAGCAGGGCCAGGGCTGAAGGGATTTGCCAGGTAATGGATCACATACAAAGAGATCTAGGTGTAAGAATATATACTGAGGATGATGGAGGCCAGGTTTCTCACTGTTGGAGAAAGGAGCTACAGATACACACAGGGAGAAAGCTAGAATAAATCCTGTGCTGATGGGTTGGAACTGGAGATGTTTTTGTGTGAACTCAGGGTTTTAAATAGGTAAGGAGACAGACACAAAAGCCAACTTCAAGTGAAATCTGGGACAGTTTGAGCATCAAGATAAATAATGTTAGTAATGTGATATAAACCACTGAATAAAATAGGAATCCATGACTGTATACTAATATAAAGAAATAGATAAATGGGGAATAAGGAAAAGCTCTACCTTACAGCAGAATGCTAACTAATAAATGTAGAAGGAATGATGGAATCAGATAAACAATTTGGCAACCACCAAAATTATTTCAGGCAAGAATAAGCAATGGATGCTAAAAAGTTTGAGGAGAAACAGGATATTTACATTACTTCAATATATCTCCTCACAAAATATTTACTAATTAATTTAAAAAGTAGAAAATATTTATTAACTTTCCAATATAAAAATGCGGCAGACACGATCTTAACCAAGAGATAAAATTAACATCAATAGGACTTCTGCTTCCAGAAGTGGGTGTACTTTTCCCTATTCTTCTTGCTAAATACAACTCAAACCCTGGGCATTGTATACAAAACGAATATAAGATGACTAAAGGTGGAGATAAGTATGCAGATTGGCTAAGAAACTCAGGACCTGAAGAATAACACTGTGGTGAGTTCTGTGGATTTTCTTTTTACTTCATATATCCCAAACTGGATAATGGAAAAGCCAGCCACCAAGAAACTCCAATGGGTAGAGACAGAACAAAACAATGCCACAACAAAAGCCTGCTCTCTCTAGCCACAGAACCAGGAAACGGACAGCCTAGCAAGACAGAGGACTTCCACGCAATAACCTTTCTACTCCAGGTAAACATCACAGAAAAACCTGTGGTCCCACTCTTCCTCACCACCAGCTAAGGTCTAGTGGGGAGCCTAGACTTGTCCCCCACCAGGCTGCAGTAAGGTGCCCCAGCGCCCCAACTTCAGTGGCATCAGAAAAGGCTAAGGAGGGAGCCAGGACTTTCATCCCTCCCATCCTGCCCCCTACCCCTACCCTTTGATGTCAGTGAGACTATGAGGAGAGCCTAGGCATCCAATCCCAACTGGCAGTAACAAGGAATCTCTCCCCATCCCCACTGGGGAGGGGGGCAGTGTCAGAAGAAGCCCAGGGGAAGTCAGAACATCCACCTCCAGCCAGCAATAAGAGGCCACCTCTGCCTTCTGACATCAGTAGAGGCAATGGTGAGGAGTGGCAATTAGGCACTCCTACCCCTCCTGGCCAGAGAGGCATCAGGGCAGGCCCAGTGGGGAGCCTTGAATTCTAACCCCAGCTGGCAGTTAGGAGGCAGTGTCCCCTGACCCCTTCCCCGACCTGACTGGTATCAGAAGAAGACAACTAAAACAGGAAGTTTAAATAAGATCCAGAGTCTCATAACCTAATACCTAAAATGTCCAGGTTTCAATCAAAGATCACTCATCATACCAAGAACTAGAAAGATGTCAAAAGGAATGAAAAGAGATAATCAGTAGATGCCAGCATTGAGATGGCAGAATGTTTCGAATTATCTGCCAAATATTTTAAAGTAGCCATCATAAAAATGCTTCAGTGAACAATTACGAACACAGTTGAAACAAACAAAAGAGTCAAAGAAATAGAAGATATAAAGAAGAACTGAATGGAAATTATAGAACTGAAAAATACAATAGCTGAAATAAAAGTTCAGAAATGGTACAAGTTGACATTATGTGCCTTCTGGTAAGAGGCAATGAGAAGAATACAGCATCACTTCAATGGTCTATAATATTTCTGCCCAAAAATAACCTTCAGGAGAATCTAATCATGAGGAACCATCAGACAAAACCAAATGCAGGTGCATTCTACGGAGTTACTAGACTGTACTTTTTCAAACTATTGAGGACAATAAAGACAAGGTAGGCCTGAGGAACTGTTAAATGTTGGAGGAGATCAGACAACTAAACACATGCTCCTGGAACCATAAAGTATATTGAGACAACTGGTGAAATTTGTAAGAGCCTGAGGATTGGGTGATAGTGTTATTTCAATGTTGATTTCCTGACTGTGATTATTATACTGTAGTTATATAGATACATATAGTAGTTATATATATGTATATGTATATACATGGTGTCCTTGTTTTTAGGAAATATAGTCCCTCCTTATCCATGGTTTTGCCTTCCTTGGTTTCAGTTACCCATGGTTCAAAAATATTAAATGGAAAATTCCAGAAATAAAAAATTCATAGTCTTAAAATTGGGCGCCATTCTGAGTATCATGATGAAATCTCGAGCCATCCTGCTCTGTCTGCCTGGAACGTGAATCATCCCTTTGTCCAGTGTATCCTGCCCATTTGTCTCCACTATTAGATCTACTATCAAGGTAGCGCAGTGCTTGGGTTCAAGTAGCTCTTATCTTTCTCAATAATGGCCCCAAAGCACAAGAATAATGATGCTGGCAATTTGGATATGCTGAAGAGAAGCTGTAAAGTGCTTCCTTTAAGTGAAAAGGTGAACACTGTAGACTTAATAAGGGAAGAAAGTGTATGATGAGTTTGATATACAGTAAGATATACAGGAAGAACTACTGTACAGTAAGAACAAACCTTCTAGCCATGAAACTGTGAAGAAGGAAAAGGAAATTTGTGCTAATTTTGCTGCTGCTGCACCTCAAACTGTAAAAGTTACAGCCACAGTGTGTGATTAAGTGCTTAGATAAAATGGAAAAGACATTAAATTTGTACAATATTTTGATAGACCATATTCACAAAATTTTATTATAGTATATTGTTTTAATTGTTCTACTTTATCATCAGTCATTGTTGTTTCTCTTACTGTGCCTAATTCATAAATTAAGCTTTATCCTAAGTATGAACATATGTATAGGAAAATACAGTATATATGAGGTTCGGTACTATCCATGGTTTCAGGAATCCACTGAAAGTCTTGGGATGTATCCCCCGAGGATGAGGGGAACTACTGTACACAAGGGTGTGTTGAAGGGTAATGATTACCACGTCAGCAACTAACTCTCAAATGGCTCAGGGGAAAATCAATACGTATACAGAGGCTCAAAAGGCAAATAGGATAAGTTATCGACAACTGGGGAAATTGGGTAAAAGGCATACAAGAATTATTTGTCTAATTTTTTCAACTTTTCTATCAGTTTTAAATTATTTCAAAATAAAAAGTTAACATAAGGAACTGGTTAAATGAATTATGGTACAGAAAATATGTAATGGTTTAAAATTATTCTGAAGATGTCTATTGATATGGACATGAACAGATATATGACTATATCTCTGATATGGTAAATGACAAAAAAGGCAAGTTTACAAAATAATGCATAACTTAAAAAAAAAAAGAGAGAAAGTGCTAATAAATGCAGAGAAAATGCCTGGCATGATTTAAAGCAAAATGTTAACATTGGTTATTTCTAAGTTTTTTTTTTTTTTTTTTACAATGAGTTTCTATTAGTTTTATAATCAGAAAAGACGAAATCTATTCTATGGGCAGTGAGGGAGGAGCAGAGCAAAGAGAGGACAGCAACCAACCAAATACCATTGTTTTGGTTTCCTGGTTAACATACCACATTCTGTTTATTGTTGCAGAAAGAATAAAATCAGGGCAATAATGACCACCAATGTGAGGTACACTTGGTCCTTACAGTTCTTATAACTTAGTAAGTTGGTTTTCTCAGCTTTATGCATTAGTCTCTTATTAACTTGATTAGGGTGAGTCAAAGTCATTAAAATGTAGTCACCTCTGATGTATCAGCAAATGATAATCCCAGAACCAACAAAACTCAGACCCCGAATGTGCAGGGCTTGCTGAGATACCGCCAGCCTGTGGGGGTCTGTCTGGCATCCTTTGGGTAACCTCCCTCTCTATCCTTTCACCAAACTGGACCAATGAGTCCAGCAGTCACCAAAGAGCAGGTTTTAGTAGGGAGAAAGAGAAACTCCAAAGATTCCCACATATGGAGATATAAAATAGATCACCAATCCTTGAAAAGGAATTTTTTGACAAGATAAAAGGTAAAGTAATCTCTATCTGTCTTCATAAGTTAAAAGGGGGAGGTGTGTGTCCTCAGGATATTTCCAATGATGACATCAGTATTTGGATTAGGACCAATGCTGAGGGGAAGTATGTGTGTCCATTTAACATGCTTTAAGTTAGTGATAGGAGCTTGAATGCCTCCGCTAGAAAATCACTCTGCTCAGGATTGATTGTTCACACCATGAATTAGATTCTTGCTTCTCCTCTTTCCTGTCGACTTTCTATCAGGGTCAAGGAAGATGACAATCAAATATAAATGCTGTTTTTTTCCCTAGAGGGCCTGTTAAATTGGTGAATAAGGAAGTTGAAACTAATGACTCAAAGTGATTTATGGATGATGCTAGATTTCAGTTCTGTTGTTGTTGTTTTTAACCATACTGATTCCCATACTGGATTGTCAAGACTCACTGGTAAATAATTTGATCCAATTCTGATGTCATGAGGGAATTTAACCATTTCTCTCAAAGGTAATATTTAAGAATCATCTTTGTCACAAAGTTTTATTTAGCTATAGGACTAGAAAGAGTGTATAGGGCCAGAATGGGTTCAACTAATTTGAGGATGGTTAAAGGTGAGCCATCAGCTAGTCCTACCAAGAATACAGTAGGCAGAAAAATTGGAAGGATTATCTCAAGGCATACTTCTCAATAAATACTTCCTTCTTCTCACGGTGAGGCAGTTTTTATACAGCACACAGAGATAAATGGTGGAAAATAAATGGCTCATCTTAGGTGTAACCTTTCCTTATAAGAACAAATAAGATTTCAATTTAAATGCTCTCAAATATTTTTCAAACTATCATTAATATAATTAAAATATTTCAATGATATTATTTAAATTATTATATGTGTTCAAGTTGTGCTAGAGGAGACATATACATTTAACCCCAAATATTAATGTTTTATAAAGACATATAAATGACTCTTAAAATTACTATTTCAATATCTGTTAGGACCTTTGTTTGTCACCTACGATAGAAAGTTAATGCCCAAGGAAGGAAAAAAAAAAAAAAATCAAACTTCTTACCTCTTTGTAGTTAACAGTCCTATCCTGAAGGTGGAGAAGCTCCAGAGCTCTGTGACCTGAGAGAAATAAATACATAAATCAATTAAATTCAACTATAACTGAAAACAACTTCCTAGAGATCATTTTAAAAGGAAAATATATAATTTTGTGGTTGTAACTGTCAAGGAAGCGGGAAATGAAAGTTAACTTTGTACTAGTAATTTTCATTGGCTATAATTAGATTCAAACAATATTTATATTGTTATAATACAAATCAAAATTGAATGATGATTTAAAGTTTCTGCTTAACTAGCTCTTATGACCTTGGGTAAGTTACTTAACCTCTCCAGGCCTCGGTTCCCACCTATGTAAAATTAAGTAAATAATATCTACCTTACAGGTTTGTTAAGAGAACCACAGAAAATAAATGCTAAGTGAGGAGCTCATGGCTGACACATGGCAGGAACTCAATAAACAGAAGTTGTCATCATCATATTTTGCAGCTCACTGGGGTAGATAAAGCCAAGTAGGAAATACAATACAGGGCCTAAACCACGGACTGAATCAGTGTCCCTTAAGTGTTTCATCACTTGACTACTTCAGAAGGACAAAAGTCTCAAAAAGCCACCTGCTCCACCCACATGCCCACACCCAAAAGATACGTGCACCCACACCCTGAATCTCCTTAGAATCAACGAACACTAATTATGAAGAGACATTCAGAGGTGATACCTTATTTCTACTGGAAGTCACATCCAATTTTTTATAATTCATACAACAAAAATATAGCCACTACCATATTATAAGCATTTATACCATAAGAGAGACAAGGTCACAGCCCACAAAGAACCTGTATATAGGATTCCAGTGATTTATAAACCCAAATCACTGAATGAGGCCAATTCTAATAATTAACTCACATAAATGTCAACCATCCACACAGGCCTACATAAGAGGTGAAAACAAGAACCAGGATATTTATGAAATCTAAGTTATTAGTAAATAAGTGTTGTTTTAATCGCCTTTTATAGAAAAATATTCAGTGTGCAGATTAGGAGTTGCCTTCAATTATGTCCACATAAACATGTTTATTATTTTTTATTACATGTTTTATATTGAGCATATATTAGATTAATATATATTAACATATTATTAGCACCTTTGTTTTGCTACTGAAGAAACATAATTATCTGATTTTTAAAAATTTTTAGATTTCCTAATTTTTAAAATCCAAAGATTAAAAACTTGAATATTCCCACTTATATTTGTTCCTCTTTGGCCCACTGCTATAATTTCAGCAATTTCATTTTCAGAGAACTTAGATGTGCAAAATAATTTAGAATTCATTAAGAAGTTCAGCCCCCTCATTTTGCAGAAGAAGAAGAGAGAAAGTGAATTGTTCAGAGTCACTCATGTAGTTTACAGCAGAGCTGGTACTAGAACCTAGGTCCAATTTCCTTTTCCACTGTCGCCTGACTCCCTTTTAGCAATAGATGTTTGGGTTTCTTAATAAATTTATTTTATTTATTTATTTTTGGCTGCATTGGGTCTTCATTGCTGCGCGTGGGCTTTTCTCTAGTTGCGGCGAGCGGAGGCTACTCTTCGTTGCGGCGCACGGGCTTCTCATCGCGGTGGCTTCTCTTGTTGCAGAGCACAGGCTCTAGGTGCGCAGGCTTCAACAGTTGTGGCTCGCGGGCTCTAGAGCGCAGGCTCAGTAGTTGTGGTGCACAGGCTTAGTTGCTCCGCGGCATGTGAGATCTTCCCAGACCAGGGCTCGAACCTGTGTCCCCTGCAATTGCAGGCAGATTCTTAACCACTGTGCCACCAGGGAAGCCCAGCAATAGATGTTTAATGGAAAGAACACTGGACCAGCTGTCAGGATATGTAATTCTTGACCAGGTCACTAACAAGTGAGCTGTGAAAACTCCCTGGGATCAGTTTCCTCTGCTGTAAAATAAAGGAACTGGACTCAGTGACCTCTAGTGTCCTTTCAGATCATAGAATTCTGTGATAATATAGTTCTTGCCCAGCTGAGCTCAATATTCTAGGTGTTTTGCATTGATAAATTTTTATATTTTATTTGTAATCTTGCTCTGTTTTGAATCTTCTAGAAGTAGCATAACTATAAAATATTGTTATTGTTTTTATCTAAAGAGTTAAAAAACATTACAAATACATTTTGTCCAAGAAACAACTTTTTGTGTTACCATTTACCTCTATCCAGGTAACTCAGCCTTTGCCCCTCAGCTCATAGGCACTAGCTTGCTGTGCCCGTGTTCCCCAAATACTGCCATCATTCTGGGCATTTCTAGTGCCAGGGACCATTCCTTGCCCTCCCTAAAGCCAACCATCTTTAAAGCCACTTGACTCAGGGGACCCACTCCCGTGGCCACACATGGTCCTTTACATATACTTGGAAATGTAAAAACAAGCATAAATTCCTCACTCCTACCATATTCCACCCGTCTTTCTCCTCTCCCACTCTGTCAGTTCTTCTGCTTCATGGGAACCCCTAGTTTATCCAGTTCCTATTTCCCCACGCAGAGAAACAGCCAGGGACCCAATGACCAAAGAGGCTTCCTGTTCCTCCACGGACCTCACCCCAGTAGTCAATCCCCAATCCTGGACGACTCCATCTCTGGCTTTTTCTTCTCCACTGCCCCATGGCTCAGTGCAGCAGGGAAACTCATTATCAATACACGCGTTAGACTTTAAATCCCTTAACATTTCTGACAGATATACTGTCCTTAATACCATGACAAGGGGTCGACACTTACCTATTTCTACGTGTGTTGAAATGCCACACGGTGAACTTCTAGGGCAGAGGGAGCCCAGTGCAATCAGCACTCCTGACCAGAATCTGAAAGTAGACATGCTCTCATTACTCCCTGCTCCTATGGTGACGAGAAATGCTCAGAGCTGCGGCGGCACGGAGTCTGAAATCCTGGCCCAGACCCACTGCTCTCCCGCTAAGCAGGTCACTGACACAGGAAACTCAGCCTCATTTCAAAATAATATCATTTTCCAGTGAAGTCAACTGTTTAACTACTGTTTAACTTCACCAGAACAGCAAACAAACTCCACCTGGGAAAGAAAAAAAGCGATAAACTGAAATCTAAATGCCTCCAGGTGGTGCATTCCCATCTTCTGACCCCACTTTCCCCTGGATTTCTTTTTAACATGAAATCTGGACGGAGACACAAGCAAAGTTGTCTCCAAATATTCTTCGCTTTAAAAAAAAAAAGACTCACCTGTCTCTATTGATAATCAGTATATTGGACCGCCTCACCTTACAAGAGCCGATTTCTCTTGCATTTTCCACACGTACGTCTGGTTACCCTGTCTCCTTAGCCTCTGAAGCCACAAGGGCTGGGAAAGCTTTTATGACGATCAGCTGGAACCAGCTTCTCTTTCAGTATCTGGCAACAAATTATGACACTTGTGTGGGATTAATTACACAACAGCAGCCACTCCTGGTCTTTTTATCTCTGGCTATTCTTATAGGGCTTATCCAGAGCTTGCTGCCTGGTCAGATTCCTGCAGCCCAAACAAAGATGCCAATACCACTGTCGGTGGGTGGGGAGTGGAGGGGCAAGTGGGGAGAGACAGATTTAGGACCAAGAAAGGAGGATTCAGAAAATGCTAGGTTCAGAATACACCTGACAAAGTATCCAATCTATAGCACTTAACCCATGGGAAACGTTAGGTTTAACTCTTCATAGAAATGATGGTGATCTTAAAGCTCGAATTATGCATATTATACCTTAAAAACAAGAAAGGAGATTTTAAAAGAGTGGGAGGACACGGTATTCCTTCTCAGGTTAGCCAAACGGAAGAGAAGAATAGAAGATGGGATGATTTGAGACCCTGAGGTGTCTGCCAAGTTTCCTCTGTAACCCTAACTCTGCGTCTGCAAAGCCCCAAGGAAAGGAATCCTAGAGCTCTCCCTCAACCCTGATGGCATGAGGCCCTGCTGCTCCTGTTTGTAGGTCAGAGGCCATAAGCTGATGTGTTTTGTTTGGCAAATAGGGTGTTTTATAAATTTAGGCCAACTTTTTTTTTTTAATGGGGAAAATCCACACAGAAACCTAGATTTCTAGCTCTCTCTAAAAAAGCAAAACAACAAACTGGCTACATGAACTGACATTCCCATGTGATGTGACCACCAGCTGAAGCTGAAGAGCCAGCAGTCTCCCCTCCACAGACAGAGGGTGCCCTCCCCACGTCCTCCAGCCCGCCCCACACACATGTGTACAGGTTGCCATGCCCCTCTGGCCATCAGAGGCCATGGAGTTTGCTCCCGTCACTCCGGGCTTTCCAAAGCCTGCAAGTGAGGGGGAGGCAATTAGAACTTAGGGCTCTAGTAAGCCCAGAAGACCCAGGAGTATTCGATGAATAACAGTAAAGGGTTGCAAAGGGTCGACAGGGAAAATGTAACACTGCCTGAAGACAGTATCTAATCAGGTTTAATAAAGCAAACTTATCCAAAAAGCACCAGAGAAAGAAATGGGTTCAGGGTTCAGTAACTAAGCCATATTAATGCCAAATTTCTCATTACATATATTTTTTGTGTTTAAGATTCAGAATGACTTAATTTTAAGTATGTAATAGAATGGGAGGGAATTATTTGCTTAGGCAGTACAGTGTGATGGTTTTGAGATAGGGCCTTTGTAGGACAATGCTGCTTGTAACAAAGATATGACTTTTAAAGGAAAGTTAAAATGGAGCTGGCAATATTAAGAAAACTACCTGACAAAGATGTATGGAATTTTTTCTTTCTACCCCACGCCCTCTTTTCCTAATACAGGTGGCTTTGTTATAAAATAGACATCATGAGTCTACCATTTAGAGCTTTTCTGGAAATAGAGACACAAGCTGAGAAGTAAACATGCAGGTATATTAAGGAATGAGTGGGGAGATACAGGCTTGAGAGCCAAAAGGCCTTGGGTTTCATTTGGGTCCCTGTTCTGCTACCTTCTATTGGGGTGACCTTGGGCAAGTTACTAAAAGTTTCATTGCCTCAGTTTCCTTACTTATAAAATTATCCATAAAAATGGGGATAATAATGCCTACCATATAGGGTTGCCGTGAAGATCAGATGAGTATATAGGTGACATGCTTAAAAGAGACTGGTATAGGGCTTCCCTGGTGGTGCAGTGTTTGAGAGTCCGCCTGCCGATGCAGGGAACACGGGTTCGTGCCCCGGTCCGGGAAGATCCCACATGCCGCGAGCGGCTGGGCCCATGAGCCATTGCTGCTGAGCCTGCGCGTCCGGAGCCTGTGCTCCCAACGGAAGAGGCCACAACGGTGAGAGGCCCCCATACCGCCAAAAAAAAAAAAAAAAAAGTGACTGGTATACAGTAAGTGTTTAATGAATGTTAACTATTATCATTCAAAAGAAATGTTCCCTTTCTAAAAGATGCACCTTAGACTTCTATTGAGTAACTATATTCCTTATTGAATTTAAAAATAAAAACTTTACACTCAGATATACAGCAGTATACCTTTTATAACAGTTTAGATTGGTGTATGAAGCCAACACAGGGTAGGACTTTTGAAGTGAAGGTGGGTCTCCTTGTGCAGTTAAATGAGATACAATTTTGAGGTCCAGAAACTTTTGAGATAAAGCAGACAATTTCAGTTCACTTCTGCACAGTCTAATATGTTGCTGTCATCATAGTGCCCTTATAGTGAATGGAAGAGAGGATGGAGAAAGTGAGAATTAGAGGTAGAGGACAGGGGAAAGCCAAGGGGAAAGGAAGAAAGGTCCCTGTCACCTGGTGGTCTTATCCTTTATAAGCCCTGGTGAACACAACTGTCCAGCTCTGGGCGGGCATAGAAGCAAGCCCGGAACCAGGAGGGAATTTTTCCCACTCTAAATGGGAACTTGCAAAGAGCACAGAACAGTGAGCTGGGGAGAAGGGCAGGGGACATGGTGAATTTCCTAGGCCCTGGGCACTTTTGCCTTGGTTGGGGTGGGGGGGGGAGGGTCCCTTCCTTCATAAAAATAAACTTTTAAAAAATCACATTTTACATCTGCATTGGTATAAAGGTTATTAATACTGAACGTAAAAGCTTATTTTTTTATTCTGATTTTATAAGAAGGTCAATATTTTTGTGTTCCCCTAAAAGTCCTATGGGCCCTAGGCAGAGTGGGCACCGTTTGAAATAGAACCTTGAAAAAATAATAAGTAAAAAAAAAAAAAGTAATTTTGGATCGAGAGAGGCAGCTACAGCGGACTTCACTTTTCTGGGACTTAGTTTTTGCTCAGCAGAATGGATTTCCCCAACCCTTAGAAATCAACTATCCGTAGAGCTCCCTCTGCAGGACCGTAGGTGGAAGCACACCAGCTCCCCAGTCCCGAATGGGATACCCAACCAGCTGTGGTCTCCATCAGGACTCTCACCTCCCCATTCCTTCAATAGAATACAGAACCCAAAAGTGAACCCACTCACACAAAAGATTAAACACTATTTAATTAAGTGCTATTCCCATTTCTGCCAAATGTGACGGACTCAAGATTGAGTGACAGTGACTCAGCAAAAACCAAAGTCAAAATATAAAGTACCGCCTCGGCCTTTTGCAAATAAAAATCTAGAAAAGGTAAAGAGCCCACAGGCTCTGCAAAAGCCAGCAAGAGACTCTCCACTCAGGAGAGATACGGAAGGAGTTTTTTGAGACTAGCGATCCAATCAACGCCTAGAGTTAGGCTTCATTTGAACCCACAAATTCCGAGTATAGGCCTGCTATACAAGTTGAGGTTTCCTTGCTACTTCCAGGGTTTTAGGCCAAGTCTAATTGTGATTATACCTTGGTTGATGATTTTGACAAAATGGTCCCACTGACTAGTAGGTGTCCTAACTTTAGTCTTACTAGTTGTTTGAACCAGGGCAGCTAGCATGGCTTTGAACACTGCTGAATTTAACGTACTGAGTAATGCTGTACTAAGCATATGTTAAATCACAACAAACCTATGGGGTAGGTATTGTTCCATTCTACAAAGGAGAGGAAGGAGGTTAAATAAATTGTAGAAGGTTACACAGCTTGCCAACAACAGATTCTGAGCTTAGATCCAAGTCTGTTCGTCTCCAAAGGCGCTTATATCATGGGCACCCCTGCTTGCTCCCAGTTAATGGAGAGAACACTTAGACACACACCTAGAAAAGCATCCAGGCAGCAGAACGGTGGACCACACTGCACCCCCTCGGAGAACCCTCGCCCCAAATCCTGAGTGCACAGGAACTATGGCAATAAAGAATCGTGATCACGTCCTTAGAAGCTGGGGCAGACACCAGCATATTCATGGGCCAAGCACAAATTCCGGTGGCGGGGGAATACCGGTTTGGGGGAGTGGTGGAGAGAGGGAGCGGTTCTCTTGCAGCGGTTGAGGGGCTAAGGAAAAGTTAGACAAACGAGAGGGACAAAGGTGACGGCACGGCGGTCCTCAGGTGTCTCTCCCAGCGACCCTTCCCAGATCGCGCAGGAAGCCAAGCCGCCCAGCGCTCAGGGTTAAGGTCCAGACTGCGCGGAGATGCAGAGCGAAGAGCGCGGGGAGAGGGCGCTGCTTCGCGTCTCGGCCACCTTCAGCCCGCGTCCGCCGCCACCCGGCGCGTCCCCGCCGCCGCCGCCTGGATCCCTGCACTCGGGTGCGCACGCTCGCTTGCCTGCTTCCTGCCGCCGCAGCCGCCGCCGCCTGGGCCATGGCGACCTGTTTTCGGCTGCGGAGCTACCTGGCCTTGCACCTCCCGCGGACGCCTCCCAGCCGGGTCCTCCGCCCCCGCGCCGACTACCCGGTGGCCCGGATTCGCGGCTACGCCCGGGGCCCAGCGGGCCTTTCCTCGGCCCTGCTGCGCACCGACGGCTTCGTGGGCGGCAGCTGGCTCTCGGCCGCCGCCACCTTCCCGGTGCACGACCCGGCCAGCGGCGCCGAGCTGGGCTTGGTGGCCGACTGCGGGGTACCCGAGGCCCGCGCCGCCGTGCGTGCCGCCTACGAGGCGTTCTGCAGCTGGAGGGGGGTCTCGGCCAAGGTGAGTGCGCGCCGGGTCCAGGGGGCGATCGGGCTTTGCCCTCTAGTGAAACCAGCTGTCACCTCCCCTCCCCAATGCTCCGGCATACACCACGCGGACAGTCATGGTAACAAGAAAAGAGATGGCCAACAAATCCGTTTGGAGCGTCGGCTTTGTGCCAAGCCCTGTGCCGGCGCTAGGGAGCACAGCCCCAGCCTCAAGCCTCATAAAGTATCCAGTAGGTGAGGCAGAACACCAACATGCGATTACAAGCGAGCAGGCCGATGCGTGCGTGCGTGTGTGCATGTGTGTTGGGGGTGGAGGGCGGGAAGGGTCAGGGAAGGTGAGAGCACGAGTGACTTCAGAGCATCTTCAGTGGTCCACGAGGAGGCTGCTAGTGAGTGCCTCGGGCTCGAGTCACGAACTCGGCAGTGGAGAGAACTGGGGAAAAGAATCGAGCAGGGGAAGGGACCAGTCCAGGACCAGTCTCCAGGTTTGGGGCGTGATTAGAGAGCTCCATCTATTACCTGACATAGAGAATAGTGGAGAATTGGGGGTGCGGGATGGGGGCTGTTAGAGCATTTATTATGTGACACCTAGGAGTCAGCCCAGTGAAGTGACTGTCCACCCTGTCCGTCAGCATCCCCCCTCTGAAGGAAGATACAAATCCAGCAATAAGGTCCAAGTACCCGAGGGAGTCGTAGCTTTCATTCATCCATTAGATGTTGTCTGGGCAACTGCTATGCCACGCACTGTGGGAGGTGCTTGTGATACAGCAATCAACAAAAAAGATTCCTGCCCTCTTGGAGTTCACTTGGGGGTGAGGGGTGGGAGGGGAGTTCTAACCTGTAAACAAAACATAGCTAAACAAATGTTAGAAGTGATGGATGCTATGAGGGAAAAAGAGAAGGAAGGCTAAGAGGATCAGAGGCCAGAGAAAAGGGGCAAGATGCAAAAAATAAGTAGTGTGGGCAGGTGTATTGGTTTGCTAGGGCCGCCATAAGAGTATCACAGACTAGGTGGCTTAAACAATAGGAATTTCTGGTCTCAAAGCTCAGGAAGCTAGAAATCTGCTATCAAGGTGTGGGCAGGCTTGGTTTC
Organism: Lagenorhynchus albirostris; assembly: GCF_949774975.1. Taxonomy (NCBI): domain Eukaryota; kingdom Metazoa; phylum Chordata; class Mammalia; order Artiodactyla; family Delphinidae; genus Lagenorhynchus; species Lagenorhynchus albirostris. Next base: position 85,120,846 of record NC_083104.1, on the reverse strand, counting down.
TTCTGAGGCCCCTCTCTCTGGCTTGCAGATGGCCGTCGTTCCCCATCTTCACATGCTTCTGCCTCTGAACTTGTCAGTGTCCTAGTCTCTTCTTGTGAAGACACTAGCTATATTGGGTTAGGATCCACCATAATGACTTCATTTAACCTTAAAAACCTCTTTCGGGCTTCCCTGGTGGCACAGTGGTTGAGAGTCCACCTGCCAATGCAGGGGACGTGGGTTCGTGCCCTGGTCCAGGAAGATCCCACATGCCGCGGAGCGGCTGGGCCCATGAGCCATGGCCGCTGAGCCTGCGCATCCGGAGCCTGTGCTCCGCAACAGGAGAGGCCACAACAGTGAGAGGCCCACATGCCGCAAAAAACAAAAAACAAAAAAAACTCTTTCAAGACCCTAGCTCCAAATGCAGTCACATTCTGAGGTACTGGGGGGTTATATGAATTGGGGGGACCCTATAACATCAGGGTAGGCCTCATTGAGGACATGAGATGCAAAGACCAAAGGAGGTGAGGGAATTCAGCTGGAGCAAAAATCCTGAGTCAGGGGCATGCCTGACACAGGTGTAGATCAGCAAGGAGGCCTGTGTGCTGAGGGGACTAACGTGGGGGGAGAGTCTTAGGAGGAGGGTGCTGGATCCAGTGGGCTGCGGAGCTATTTTAGGGACTGAGTGGGGTTTTACTGCGAGTGAGGCGGGGCTCCGTTTCAAAGGGTTTCAGTCTATTCCCAGTGCCGAGAATAGACTGAAGGGGGGGCAATGGTGGAAGCCCAGAGGGCTAGGAGGCTGTGCCGGTGATTCATGTGGGAGATGCTGACGGGCCTGCACTAGGGTGGGAGCCGTTCAGGCGGTGAGCAGTGTTCTGATCAAGGATATGTTCTGAAGGTAGAGGCAACTGGATTCCCTGATTATTACAGACGAGGTGTGAGAGAAAGACAGGATGGAATGATGACCCCAGGGCTTCTGGCCAGAGCCCCTGGGAGGAAGGAGTAACTATCCAGAGACGGGAAGGGGGTGAGAGGAGCAGCATTGGGGCGAGACATCGGAGCTCAGCTTTGGACACATTGAGCCTGAGATGTTGTTAAGTCACCAAGTGAGGGTGTTAAGTAGGATGTTGGCTACGTGAGTCAGGAGAGGGAGGCCTGAGCTACAGACAACACGCGTATGCACTTACAGCTGTGGGGATTTACAGGCAGGGTGGGCATTGAGGCTGAGCCCTGGGCGCTCTGCCGTTGTTTTGGAGCCCCACCCGGGCCCGCAGCCTCAAGCCTGCCGTGTAGGGGTGTTACAGTGCCCTGGAGCTCTTCCAGGTGCAGTCAGGTGGTCTTGCCTGGGGCTTCTTGAAAGGACCTTGGAGCATCTTACTAAGGAAGTGGTGGGTTCGGCTTTCTAAGGAAGCTGGGTCCACCTCTGCAGCTTGGACGGTGGGGCGCAACGGCAGCTTGTAAGGCAGCTTTCCTGCCCCGAGGCCTCTGCTGCTCGCCCCGCTGCCCCCCAGCTATCTTCTGCTTTCCTCTCTAGGCCCACTCACGTCCCGCCATTCCTGGGGTCTGGCTCGTGTATCATGTCTGCCATGGTGTCCGTTGGACCACACAGCCTTCCGTCAGTCTCCCCCGAACCCGTAGCGTGGCCCGTACCCTTGTCTCGCCCTTCCCCTTGACGTCTTTTGCATTACTTCACGTCTTTCTTTTCACGCGTTTTATGACCTCCTTTCTCCACCCTGTGAACTCCTGGAGGAGTTCAGGGAAAGATGGTTACTGACGCGTTTACTGACCGCCTTAGAAGCTGATGCATTACTTTCTCGTGGCCTGCTGTAACGAATCACCCCAAACTCAGGGACTTAACAAAACGCAACAACACAAACTTACTCTTACAGTTCTGGAGGTCAGAAGTCCAAAACGGGTTTGCAGGGCTGCATTCCTTCAGGAACTCTAGGGCTTTCCTTGCTTTTTCCAGCTTCTAGAAGCCGCCCGCGGTCTGTGGTCTGGGGCCCCAGAGCACTCCAACCTCTCCTTCTGTATCACGCCTCCCACGCCGCCTCTGCCCCGCCTCTCTCCCTCTTATAGACATCCTTGTTGGTTACACTGGCCCCACCTGGGTAATTCAGGCTCGTCTCCTTACCGCAAGGTCCTTAGCTTAATCACGTCGGCAGAATCCCTTCTGCCTTGTAAAGTAATATGTTCACAGGTTCCAGGGATTAGGCTGAGGCCCTCTTTGAGGGCTGTTGTTGTGCCTTCCACAGCTGAGTACTGTTCTTGGTGCTCCAGGTGCGTTTTGTTTAGTCCTTTCAATGGCCCTGTGAGGTAGACAGTCGAGCCACGCTGTGCACGAGGAAACTGGCTTACAGAGGCTCCTGGTTATGTAACTTCACTGTTGCTCAAGTGGAGGGTCTGGGATTTGAGCCCCACGTTACTCCATCCACCACCAGCCTCCCCAGCCCCCTGTCTGAGGCCTGCACACTTACTCAGATCCTTACAAAGGCTGGAGAAGTTTCCTGGGGCTGGCATCACAGAGTACCACAAACTTGGTGGTTTAAACCACAGAAATGTGTCACCTCAGTTCCGGAGGCAAGAAGCCTGAAATCAAGGTGTCGGCAGGGTTGGCTCCTTCTGAGGGCTCCGAGGGAAGGAACGGTTCCAGGTCTCTCTCCTTGGTTTATAGATGGCCATCTTCTCCCTGTGTCTCTCTGTGTCATCTTCCCTCTGTGCGTGCTTCTGTCTTGTCCAAATTTCCCCTTTTTATAAGGACATCAGTCATAGTGGGTTAGGGCCCATCCCGATGACCTTGTCTTAACTGGATGACCCCTGTCAAGACCCCATCTCCCCATCTCTGAGGGGCTGGGAACTGGGACTCCAACACGCCTGTTTTGCACAGGCACAACTAACCCATAACACGGGCCGCGCACACCGAGGGCAGTTTGTGGCCTCTGCTGGTTTCTGTGTTCAGACTGGACCCTGGCTTTTCTGCCAGCAAGCAGAATCTGCTTTTTATTCTTAGCGTTCTCATGCTTTCCGTGTTCTTCTCTCATCCTCTCTCAGACTCTGTGTGGTGCTCTATTCCTTGCAGGCCATTTACTCACATTTCTTTTTTTTCTCTAATCCAGGCCTCCTAGATTTTAGTCTTTCCTTTCTTACCCAGAATAAGTCACAGCACACAGGCCCACAGTCATCAGATTCTTAACCAGTGTTGCACAGAGTGAGGGTGAAATTACTGCAGTAATACTGTTTTAAGAGCTGTCAATGCCTGTTCTCTGGGGGTTGGAGATTCAGAAGACTTCATCTCAACAACACCCTTGAGAGCTAAGATAACGAAGCTTATTAGCTTATCCAAAATAGGGAAGGGAAAGAACCCAGAGAAAGATGGTTAGTGGTGCTTACAGTCTCAGGCTCCCTGCTCATGAGTGGAATGAGAAAATAATTTAAATCTTAACACCTGCTGGATGGATTAGGATGACAGAATCACAAACAAGGTTTTTTCGTTGCTGTGGGCAACCTTTCAGCAGGTAGGAATAAACCAAAGATTCTCCTTTGCTTCGGATACACCTGTTTGGATGCAGGAAGCCAGAGCTCGGGGGTACATCTTCCTTCGGGGCACCTCTGTGTGGCCTGGTTGACCTGCATTCTCTGGGCCCTCTTTTTTTTTAATGGTTTTATATGAGTTCCTTTAAAAAATTTTTTTTTTGTTTTTCTTTTTTTGCGGTACGCGGGCCTCTCACTGTTGTGGCCTCTCCCGTTGCGGAGCACAGGCTCCGGACGCGCAGGCTCAGCGGCCATGGCTCACGGGCCCAGCCGCTCCACGGCATGTGGGATCTTCCCGGACCGGGGCACGCACCCGTGTCCCCTGCATCGGCAGGCGGACTCTCAACCACTGCGCCACCAGGGAAGCCCTAAAAAATATTTTTTTAAGAAACCATTTCTTCCATAATATACTTAATAATCCAATTTATTCATTCATCCTTTTATCTTTGGAAATTTTAAAAAACTGTGATAAAATGTACATAACATAAAACTTACCATTTTAGCCATTTGCAAGTGTACCGTTCAGTGGCATCAAGGCCATCCACGGTGTTGTGCCTGGGCCCTCTTCTTAAGCGTGCAAAACCCCTTCAGATGCCTTACACACCCTGCGACCTCCACCCCAGTCTGTGGGACAAATTTAACTAGCCAGTGAGTCGTTAAAATAAAGAACTATACTTGAGGATATTGTGTTGAGTGAAATAAGCCTGTCACGGGACAAAGGCTGTATGACTCTACCTATATAAGGTACCTAGAGCAGTCCAGTTCACAGAGACAGAAAGTAGAATCGTGCTTGTCAGAGGCTGCGGGGAGTGGAGAGTTATTGTTTAACAGGTACAGAGTCTCCGTTCTGCAAGACGAAAAGCATTCTGGGAGATGGATGGTGGTGACTGTTGCACAATACTGTGAATGTGCTTAATGCCACTGAACTGCACACTTAAAAATGATTAAGATGGCAAATTTTAGTGTATTTCACTGCAATTAAACATACCTTTTTTTTAAAGTAAGGAACTATACCTTAGTGTGGTGAAAGTTATTCATATTTACCATAAATAGTAACAGCTGTTCCACAGAACTTTTTTCTCTCTTACAATTTATGACTCCGCACACCTTGTTAGATGCAACTTGAAAATTGGATCTTTGTTATCACTTATCAAAGAAAGATCTGTACACCTGAAACAAATATAATGTGTGTCAATTATACCTCAATTTAAAAAAAAAGGTCAATGTATGTCTCCCCAAGAATGAGACCACACAGCAAATATTTTAGGAAACTGAAGATTATTTAATAGTCTCTCTTACACTTGGCATTTTACTATTTTTTAATTCTTTTTCAGGAGAGGAGTTCTTTACTTCGGAAATGGTACGACTTAATGATACAAAATAAGGATGACCTTGCCAAGATAATCACAGCTGAAAGTGTAAGTTCAGGACGCTAACTTAACTACCTGAAGAAATTGTCCAGGAGTTCTTAAACTGAAGCATGGGGAAGCCTCTAACTTCAGTGCTGTAGCTATAGAAAACGTGAATTCCTTGCCTAACGATCAGATATCAGCTAATTCTTATTTTGGGCACAAAATTAAGTCAGGCACGCCTATTTAATAATATGCAAGAAATAGATTTTGAGTGGGACTGCGTGAATACTGCTTTTCCACCATTCCAGGTTTTTAGCATGGGATTGCTTTGACTGATTTTTCATGTTGTTTTTGTACATTTTCAAAGGTACCAGTTTTTTGGTTGCTCTAATAAATTACTCTCCACCGTTCACAACATTTAGAAGATGTTAGAAGGAAAAAAAATTGAAGAGGCAGTTCTAGGTGCCTCCTCCTAATTGTAAACATATTGAGAATGCAAATGACGATTGTGGCTCAGGGCGGTCTTGAAAACTGTTAGGTGTCATTTCGGGGGCCTCCAAGAAGCCTGGTCCTTTATGTCTCAGTGCAGAAACAACAATTCAACGAGAGGCAAAGTGATAGATAAGAAGTGATTTAGGACTTCCCTGGTGGCGCAGTGGTTAAGAATCCGCCTGCCAATGCAGGGGACACGGGTTCGAGCCCTGGTCCGGGAAGATCCCACGTGCCACGAAGCAACTAACCCCGTGTGCCACAACTACTGAGCCTGCACTCTAGAGCCCATGAACCACAACTACTGAGCCCACGTGCCACAACTACTGAAGCCCGTGCGCCTAGAGCCCGTGCTCTGCAACAGAAGCCACCGCAATGAGAAGCCCATGCACCGCAACAAAGAGTAGCCCCTGCTCGCCTCAACTAGAGAAAGCCGGTGTGCAGCAGCAAAGACCCAATGCAACCATAAATAAATATATAAATTTATTTTTTTTTTAAAGTGATTTATTAGAATAGGTTGCTTGCGAGGCCTACAAGCGGGCAGGCAAGCAGTGCGCTGCCCCAAGTACTTAGTGGGTTACATTTTTGTAATCAAAGGAAGAGAGGGGAGGGGGGAAGACCTTCTTTGTCTTTCTTGAGTAGTTATCACGTTTCCGCCTCCACTTTGGGTTTTTTGTCCCTACATGGTCAGGCCAGGACTGTCATGGCACTTTGGAAAAATTATTTCAGGTCTCACTACAATGAGGGTCTTTCACTTTGAAATGTCCTTTCCATAAGTGATTTTTTTGTGTGCACAGAGCATGTGCTGGGGGTCATTAACTTGATGACACCACCGACAGGTTGTAAGTCTCATGCCACCATTGTTTTATTGTATTGGGGCATGTCTCATGCTTCTGTTGTATGATTTTGTTGCTAATCAAGTTAGCTTGATTTTGTTAAGCAAGCCAATCTGGCTGTGATGCTAAGCGACTTGTTCGGCTCTATGAGTCAAGCAAGCCCACATTGTTTCAGGATTTTCCCATTACTTTCTTGAGTGATCATTAACCTTACTGTGATCTCCTAAAGTCCCCTCTCTATCTACAGTCCCCTAATGGGGTTTCTAAGCTATTTGATTATCCTACTCAATTCCTATCAGCCTGGCAGGCTTCCTTCCATCACCATTTGTGATTCTGCTTTCTAAGACTCACACTGAGGTTAGTGTTGACTTAAAATATATTCACAGCCTAAAAGTTGAGAGTTTTGTTTTATTCGGTGGGAATTTTTAGGACCTCAAGCCCGGGAGGCAGCATCTCAAGTAACCCTGAGAGAACTGCTCTGAGGAGGTGAAGTGCAGAGCCAGGTTATACAGAAGTTTTGCAACGAAGAGCAGGTAGTCTGAATGTCAAAAGATTATTGTAAAGAAAACCAGATCCCAAGATAAGGAATTTAGCGCTTTTCTTTGTATGGGAAGATGCAAGATTCTGGGCTCACTGAAATCATTCCCTTGATATGCACCTCAGCTCTCTGGGGCCAGTATCCTGTGTTTTCACATCCTGAGTTCACTCAGGGCTCACATTGGAGGGCTGCAAATCGCTGATGACTGTGACATTCTTTGTTTACTGATGTGGCAGGAAATATTCCATTTCTCATTAGAAATTTCTCAACTACCCTGTGGGTTTTGTAACGGGAGACTTTCCTGCTCTGCTTGCATCCTTGAAGAATTTAGAAATTCAGAATCATGCTTTCGTTATTAGAAGGTAATGAGTGTCACCTTTTCTGATTTAATTTAGGGAAAGCCACTAAAGGAGGCACAGGGAGAAATTCTCTATTCTGCAAATTTCCTGGAGTGGTTTTCAGAGGAAGCCCGCCGCGTTTACGGAGACATTATCTACACCCCAGCAAAAGAAAAACGGGCCCTGGTCCTCAAGCAGCCCCTCGGTGTGGCCGCAGTCATCACCCCAGTATGTGGCAGGATCTGCAAGCTCCTAGGGGAGGAGGTTGAGTGGGGTTTGAGCAGGTGTGCTCATCCTGTTAGCTCTGTCACCTGTTCTTGGCTTCCTGATGCCATTGCTGCATGTGGAGGTGTGTTTCCTGGTCCTCTGCGATAGGTGTGAGAGGTGTGGTGGTGGCCGGGGGGCACTTCTAATGCCTGCAGAAGGGGACTGACCCACTGGAGGACCCAGGGGCTCCTCTGACTTAGCATAAAGGCTTCTTCTTGGCATTGCCTAGTACATCTAAAAAGATCTTTGGTATTTATCAGTTTTTAAAAAGACTTAAGATTTGACAATTTTTAAATGTGCTATAGTTTTGAGAAAATTTTATGCTTAATTTATGGTTATCATCAACAGCAAAGTATTTATGTATCTACCAGCAGGCACTGGGCCAGGTTCTGAAAGTAAAAAGGCTAAAAAAAAAGATACGGTGTCTGCCTGGATAGGGCTGCAGTATACTTGTGGGGCACCCAGCTTTCTCTACATGAACTGCCTTTCTTGGGTCCACCTTCTAGATCCCATATTAACTTCTCTACAGTGTCTGCCAGCTGGTCTCAAGACTGCTTATCTTTCCCTGCTCACCATAGTTACAGAGAACTGCCCCCCTCACTGCCTAGACTGACCAGGTTTGACTCAGAGCCGACTCTCCACTAGCTGTGTGACCTTGAGCAAATTACTTAACTGCTCTGTCTCACTTTGTCCAAACCTGCAAATGAGGAGAAAAATACCAACCTCATTGGGTTGTGATGAGGATTTAATTAATTATAGTTTAAAAGTGCTTAGAACAGTGCCTGGGACAGAATAAGCACTATATGAGTTTTTGCTGCAATAAAACATTGTTACTATAGATACACAGATGTGTACAGAGAGCTATCTATAAATATATATAGAGAGAGGAAAGTAATATATCGTCTACCATTTTCAAAATCACCTTTGCTAATATTTTCCCCCCGCAGGGTCAGCAAACTATGGCCCTCAGGCCAAATCCAGCCTGCTGTCTGTGTTTGTAAATAAAGTTTTATTGGGACAGAGCCACGCCTATTCATATACGTACTGTATTGTCTGTGGTCTTGAGTCCTCGTGACAGAAACTGGACATCCCACAACGCCTAAAATTTTTACTACTCGGCCCCTTACAGAGAAAGTTGGCTGTCCCCGGTGTAGATGATTTTGTAGTGTTTTAAACTCTGAAGATGTTTCCTGTCTCTATGAGCCTTTGTCTCCCCAGTCCCTGCAGTCAGCAGGTACCAGGTGTTCTGAGAGCTCACCTGTGCAAGAACAGCTCTGCCAGGCAGTTGTGCACTGGAATTTGCTGGCTGACTTCCCAACCTGCCTGCCTTTGGACCAGGGGGCAGTCCTTCCTCTCACTTACCTCCTTTCTCTTCTGATCCAGTGGAACTTCCCCAGCGCCATGATCACGAGGAAGGTGGGGGCCGCCCTGGCAGCAGGCTGCACGGTAGTGGTGAAACCTGCCGAGGACACGCCCTTCTCTGCGCTGGCCTTGGCCGCGGTGAGCCTCTCTGCACAGAGTCCAAAAAAAGGATGTTATCTGGGACAGAAGGAAAGACTTTCAAAACCTTCTTTGCCTGCGTCTCCTGTTTGATGGTGTTGTGTTTTAATTCACTAGCCATTATTTTAACCCAGATGATGTTCTTTTCAGAAAAAATAACAGATGGGGGAGTTTTCTGTCATCTGTAGGCAATGTATTGTTTAGGCTACCCTAAAAATGATATCTAGCCATCATTTTTATTAAGTCATAGTAATGTGACTAAAATATGGGCATTTCTCAGATTCAGGGACCTCTTATTTACTGTTCCCTTCTCCAGCTCAATCTGTGTCATATCTTGTTCTTCTGTTTAAAACCCTCTAATAGCTTCTCATGTCTCTCAGGGTAAAATTCAGGCTTCCTGCAGTGGCCTTCACTTTTTTAAAATTGGGAATGTTTGATGAGTTTCTCCTGTTCTACACATTCCCCTTCATCCTTTTCTGTCCCTTACAATTTATCTTTTGAAGAAGCGAGACGTTTGACTGGTAGAGTTCCCCATAGTCTGGGCTTTGCAGATGGCATACCATGCACTGGGTTCCTCTGTCTGCTGCACTTTCCACAGATTGGCAGCTGCATCCAGACGCTTCCTCAGACTTGGGTTCGATCCCATTTTGTGTCCTTTTGTCAGGAGGCGAGTAATGTCTGGGTGTCTCCGTTTTCATATTTGCAGCCATTGCTGTGCAATGCCACTCAGTCTGTTAATTCATTAGGAGTGCAAAAATGGTGATATTTGAATTCTTTCCTCTTTCTTTCATTTATTCACCAGACCACTTCTATAAATCAAAGCTACCCATCATCTCCTGTGTGGTTACCCCATGGTAAATTCCCATAGGAAAGACAATATGTTTGATTCTTTCTTTTTATTTACAGTTTTCCAAATTAATGCATCTATTCCTGTCATCTGCCTAAGGCTCCCAATTAGTCTGTTAGTAGCATTATGTGCTAGTAGATTTTAACGTATTTGATGAGTTTCAGTTTGCTGTGGTTATTATCCTTGATGAAGCTCAGATTGCCCCCATTTTTGGCCAATGGCAGCCTCTTCGAGTTGGCTCTTTTATCTTTTAACATAACTCTTAGTTTTTGAGACCTTCCTTGCTAGTATGACAAGATATTTTAGACTTATTATATATATTTCTTGCTTCAGACCTGGGATTAACCATTTTTGCAGAAAGCCCTTATTTCTTCTGGTAGGAAATTATATTTTAAGACTACATTTGGGGCACTAGGGATGGTCATTGCTACTAGTTGGTCATTGTTTCTAGGCCTTTTAGTGTCAGGGCTAGAAAATATACATATATGTATTCTCACACACACACACACACACACACTCACACAATAAAATAGTGCTTAAATTCATACAGAAACTTCCAACAACACATTCATATTAATATCACATTAGCACTATTAAGAATCTTAGTTCAGTTCCAAATATATTCTGTCCCTAAAGTCAGCCTAGTTTTTTTTTTTTGGCATTACTTTTTAGATTAAAACATCTATTTATTTCTCTTTTCTGTTTTTCCAGTTTGATCATTTGCTGCCACGTTTGCTGTTTCTCTTTACAGCTTGCAGACCAGGCTGGAATTCCTCCGGGTGTATACAACGTTATTCCCTGCTCTCAAAAGAAGGCCAAGGAAGTAGGGGAAGCACTTTGCACGGATCCCCTAGTGTCTAAAATTTCCTTTACTGGTTCAACAGCCACCGGAAAGGTATGTGACTCAAGTCTCAAAAAACCAAATGGCATTCTAATAGCTTGTCTTTATAGAGTATCAAAATACTATTTCATCTCGATCACCATTTGTAGGAAGATTTCTGGCAGAGTGTTAAAAGCTCTGTCCCATAACATAACGTCCAGTCATTTTCCGGAGATATCTGGATGCTGTTCCTTATTGTGACATGACCTAGGTTTCTATTTGACAAAACTGCAAGTTTAGGGGTAGACAAGGTTCCCATTATTTGTTGCATGTGAAGTAGCTGAAAGTTGTCCATAACTTTGGAATTCCCATAACTCTGGAATGCATGTTTCTTTCATAATCTAGAATTAAAGAAATGGATGTCTTAGAATTGAACAAAAATTGTGTTTAGTATAAAGGTGCTTACAGAAATAGAAAGGTCTTTTTTTTTTTTTCGTTTCCCCCCCCCCATATGTTGAAAAGTTCTTTCCCGAAAACTTCATTTGTGTGCCTGTGAGTGCATTTTTACTTATCCTTTTAAATGTTCAAAAGAGAAAAAAAGCAGAGGAGAACAAAAGTTCTTATTTATGGTGTTTCTCTCCAGATAGTATACTTTTTTCTGCTGGTATTTATATATACACACACACACTCATGCTAGAGACGAACATAAACATATACCACATAAAAATAATATAAATCTAATCTGAAAGTTTTGGTGAAACTGGTCATTTTTTGACACCATGAGAAACAGGAGAGAATAAAGCAATTTTAGTAGCTCCCAACCATAACCACATTTGTCATGCCATAAACGCACACTTGGGAAGCCTGCCATTCATTCCAGAAGCAGGAATTTTTAGATCCATAAACTGCAACCACCCTGATCAATGGATCTTGCAGAGCAAACTTACTCTCAGAGGGTTTCAAGATATCAATAGTTAGAGCAAAAGAGAGAGGCCTGGGAAAAAGGGTGGTAAACCTTTGCCACTGAAGCCAGAGAAATTCTCAGATGCTGGACAAAGGCCAGCCACTCATTACTCAACCTCGCTTTGCTCAGTGAACTATCCCCATTGGATAGACCCCGAAGGAAAATGTCGACCATGTTCCTGCCAAGCCCAACTGTGCCACTTAAATTATTTACGCAGGACAGTGATTCACTTCAAGTGGTTTAAAGGGAAGAGTGATAGGAATCACTGATAAAGGAATAGCCAGGGGCCTCTTCTGAGCTGGTCTTTGCAGAGGATCAGTGGCTGAGCTCCTGATCTTGCAACGTAGAATCTTGCCTCTACTGAACCCCATTCCGTCAGCCTGTTCTGGAGATGCTGCCCTGCCCTCACTCCTTCCAGGGGCACCACCCCTCCCGGGGCCTGCTGCGGGGACAGCAGCCATGCTTTATAGCACATGATACCTCATCTGTTCCCCCACAGAGAATTCAACCATGAGTGGTCATTTGACCCGAGGAAAACAGATTCATAGGCTGGCCAGTGACCTAGGATGAGTGACCTGGCCATAGAGAGATGAGCTGGGCACTCACGTTCCCTTTCTAGGGCTTTGAAAGCTGAGATCCTGAGAAGGTCAGCAGGGGGAACTGGAGCAGAAAGGATTCCTTAAGACGTAGCAGGACTGCAGGCAGTGCCACAGGGGTCATGAAGGTCAGAGGCAGGTTCAAGCCCTCATCATGCGCACTGAGTAGCAAGAAGACGCAGTCAGAGGACACAGGTGGAGGCAAGCGACCCAAGAGCGAGCAGAGTCAGAAAAATCAATGGCCTGGCAGAGAGCGGTTCTTAAAAATTCAAAAGAAAATAAAGAAATAGGTTTACTCACACCGGTCAGAATGCCCATCATTAAAAAGTCTACAAATAAATGCTGGAGAGGGTATGGAGGAAAGGGAACCCTCCTACACTGTTGGTAGGAGTGTAAACTGGTGCAGCCACTATGGAGAACAGTATGGAGGTTCCTCAAAAAACTATGATCCAATAGAGTTGCCATATGATCCAACAATCTCACTCCTGGGCGTATATCCAGACAAAACTATAATTCGAAAAGGTAACATGCACCCCTATGTCCATAGCAGCACTATTTATAGTAGCCAAGACATGGAAGTAACCTAAATGTCCATCAACAGATAAACGGATAAAGAAGGTGTGGTATGTACATACGGTGGAATACTACTCAGTCATAAAAAAGAATGAAATAATGCCATTTGCAGCAATATGGTTGGACCTAGAGATCATCATACTAAGTGAAGTCAGAAAGATAAAGACAAATACCATATGATATTGCTTATACGTGGAATCTAAAAGATGAACTTATCTATGAAACAGAAACAGACCCACAGACATAGAGAACAGACTTGTGGTTGCCAAGGGGGAGGGGGGCTGAGGGAGGGATGGAGTGGGAGTTTGGGATTAGCAGATGCAAACTATTATATATAGACTGGATAAACAATAAGGTCCTCCTGCATAGCACAGGGAACTATTCAGTATCCTGTGATAAACCATGATGGAAAAGAATATGAAAAAGTATATACACACACATACACATAAATATGTATATATAACTGGATCACTTTGCTGTACAGCAGAAACTAACAACATTGTAAATCAACTATACATCAATAAAATAAATTTTAAAAAAAGAAGTTTAATCTTAAAACTCATACTACTTTGTTGAATAGTAACATTTCATTGAGAAGACCGTTTTTACTAGTTCATTGCTGGAATCTTAACATCTGGGCATATAGAGAAGTACCAGCACTGAAGCAATTTTCCAGCTTTTCTGAATTTTTGACTAAGAAACCTATCATAAAACCCACAGCTGTGTATCACAGGGACCAGTCCTGGAGTGACCTTGGGCTTGTGACCACTGTTCGTTGCACTTGAACCATCCAAGTGGGTCCACCGTTCTCATAGCTGTGGTTGGATAAAGACCTACTATCGTGTAATAAAGCAAACATCCCTGGGCAGCTTTCCTAGGCCGTAAGAATCTCTTCCTGGATATTTAAAGCCTAATAGTTGTATGTATCAAAAAGCCTTACAGGGGCTTCCCTGGTGGCTCAGTGGTCGAGAGTCCGCCTGCCGATGCAGGAGACACGGGTTCATGCCCCGGTCCGGGACGATCCCACATGCTGCGGAGCGGCTGGGCCCGTGAGCCATGGCCGCTGAGCCTGCGCGTCCTTGAGCCTGTGCTCCGCAACGGGAGAGGCCACAACAGCGAGTGGCCCGCGTACCGCAAAAAAAAAAAAAGCCTTACAGTTGTGCATTGAGCTAGTGATTATACTTCTTTTTGTTGTTGTTATAGTGATTCTACTTCTACTTATTTATACTGAGGGAATAACTGCAGTGTTGTTTTAATAGCAAGGAATTGGAAGCAACTTAAATTTCCAACAGATGGGGGCTGAATAAATAAATGAATGAATAGCTCTGCAGTGGAATACTAGGCAAGCAGCTAAAGGATGTTCTAGAAACACGAAACACATGCTGATATGGGTGTGTTTAAAGTGTTGTGAGCATGTTATGATGTTCCAGATATATGACTAACTGGGAAGATAAAGCAGGTTATAAAGCTGTGTAACTCTACCATCCTGTTTTCTTTAAAAAAAAAAAAAAGGCACACGTCCCTGGTGTGTGTAGCCAAATTCTGGACGGATATACCTTAAGATTTTATCAGTGGTAAGCTATTGGTTGTGGGGTTATGGGTGATTTTATTAGCATATCTCTATAATACGATAATTTTATCATAATTTTTATCATAATTTTTTATGTTTATCATAACAAATTTATCATAATTTTTAATAGGTCATACATTGACATGGTTCAAAAACCGAGACAGTATAAACATGGTTATATTCAGAAGTTTCACCCTCACCCCTATCCCTGATTTCCTCCCTTTTATAAATAATTTTTAGTTTTTATCTTCCTTGTGTTTCTTTACCAAATACAAGCAAATATGAATACATATAGATTCTTATTTTCCCCTTTTCTTATGCAAACTGTCATCTCGTATACACGACTGTGCACCTGGCTTTTTCCACTACTGGGCAAGTTTTTGAAACAAAGGCTTACGGGACCATGTAGTTGATTCGGTGCTCACAGCATCCTCTCATCTGCTCCCAGGTCCTGTTGCATCATGCAGCAAACTCTGTGAAAAGGGTGTCCATGGAGCTGGGCGGCCACGCCCCATTCATCGTGTTTGACAGTGCCAATGTTGACCAGGCTGTCGCCGGGGCCATGGCATCTAAATTTAGGAACTCTGGACAGGTGAGTCCCAGGGCATTTTTCTGGGTCGTGTGTTTTACAGATCCTACCCCCTTCCTCACCTCCTAGGACGACACTCCCCTCATTCTTTGTCCACGCCCTCTTTCATCAGGTGTTTTGTAAGTGCCCCCTCTTTGCCTGGGACTCTGCTAGGCTCAGAGGGTCCAAAGAGAAATAAGGTAGTATCCCTGGCTTCAAGGCATTTCCTGAAGAGCAGATGCCTTTTAATCAAATCGTTCTCTCATCTCATCGTTCATCTCCTCTTTGAATCTGGTTATTTTCATAGTTTTACCTCACTGGGCTTTTCTCTGCTGAACAGGTTTAAACATCTCCTCAGACACAAAATAGCCTGAACACCTAGGGTCTGAGGCCCACAGTCTTAAGGAAAAGAAGGGAGGAAAATGTTGAGGTGGAGCCTTTAAAAACTCAAAACCCTGCTGCCTGGATCTCATTCTTCCCGAGATGGAGAGGGCATGACAGGCACCCACTACAGGGCTGCACACACTACAGTGGCCCAAGGCGGGTCCGGGTTGTCCTTGGGAGAGTGGTGGCCTGAGCTCACCCCTTGTAGGGAATCCTGGAGCATCAGATCTAGCAGGGAACTTCCCAGGTATCTGACACAAACCTTGCATTTTACAGCTGAAGACACGAAACTCTAGAAAGACTAATTGACTTGAAGTCATACATCCTTGGGTTCAGGATCTGGGACTGGGAACCTAGGGCCCGGTCTCCCAACTTCTATCCAAGCTGTTGCCAGGATCCTGGCTTCTTATACAATATTCTTAAGCACTTTGTCTTGGAGTACCATCACTAAACAGTTTTAAATGCATTCCAGAAATGGAATGACAACTCCTGAAAGGTTATCTGGGGGAAAAAAAGGTGAAATGTTGTACAATATTCCATATTAAATAGCTTTCATCCTTGTTTTGGCCTTTGGTAATTAATTTTTCTCCTTTCACATAACCTAATAAGCTTGGTTGTTTCAGAAACAGGTATGTTTCCTTTTAGAAACACAAAATGGCAAGGTGTGTAACCTTCAGAGTTACACTTACAAAGCTACAACTTTGGGGTGTATTGCTTTAAGCCAATAAAAATGGATAGGATACAAAATTATCTATAGGCTTGTTTCTATTAGAAAAATACACAATAAGAAAAAAGCCAAAAAAAAAAAAAAGAAAAAGCCAAGAAAATGTATCAAGGGTAACTACATTTCCTGTAATGTGTTTATATTACATCATTTTTAAATATTAGGTCTAATTAGAAAAAATAATAAGCAAAGGCTTTTCAATAATTTAGGCTGACACGGAAGAATGGTCTTGCATCCATTTTCCAAATCTTGGACTCCGCCAAGCATTTGAAAGGCTTAATAAGCTAGTGGATGTAAGTTAGCCTTTGAATCCCTTTCCTTCTAGCTCTGCTGTCACTGCAGCATCACTGTCTCAGGGAGTTACAGTTTCTTGTGTTGGTTTTATTCTTTCCAATAAGAGCCATTCGAAAAAACTTGGGTTAGGTGGCTTTTTGGTTTTTTGTGCACAGATATTTATCCTCGCTTACCTATTTAACCACAGAGATGTGGCGGGTGTAGAGGGGCTTGGAGAAGTCCATGCACTCAGCACATTTGTCTTTAGGGCCAAGCCCACGTGGGGAGGAACACAGCAGGTAGAACACAGGACGGGAATCACCTGGGAAAGTGCATTCACATTCAGAGGTAGCAGCAGTCACACGATTATTGGTTGGGTCAATAGCTTCCAACAAACTGTCAGTGTGAGTTTGTTTCTTTTTGTCTAGACTTGTGTTTGCTCAAACCGTTTCTTGGTGCAAAGGGGTATCCATGATTCCTTTGTGAAAAAATTTGCCGAGGCAATGAAAACAAACCTGCACGTGGGTAATGGATTTGAGGAGAGAACTACTCAAGGCCCGTTAATTAATGAGAAAGCTGTAGAAAAGGTAAGTTCGTTTTATCATCTGTTCAACGTCATGGTTTCAGTATCAGAAGCTTAACTGGCAAAACCACTCTGGTAAGGTGGCCGGCAAGGCGGTTTTGGAAACAATGGAGAAATCGGGAAAACAACTGAGTTTCTGCCAATTTGTATAAACTGAGTGGCACCACGTGGTTATAAGCTTTTCCAGCTCCATCATTTCACTGAGTCCCCATGAGATCTGTCACTTCTGTTCTCCTACCGCCCTCCCTAAATTTCCTTTTACAGTGGTGCTAATTCTATCTCCTGCTGCCTCAGGAATTAAGATCCTGAAATACAAAGTTCTTTAATTTCTGGAACACCTAAAAGGAAAGGAAAGGAAAAAGGCTTTGTTTTTGAGATCGTTTGTGTTTCAGCTGAACTGCTGGCTGGCACTGAAAACAAAATGCCCTTGCAGAAGAATCCTTGGCGAAAACACCCTGGCAGGAGATGTAGAGCCACAGAAATCATGGTTAAGATTTAGAGATGGGGGCTTCCCTGGTGGCGCAGTGGTTAAGAATCCACCTGCCGATGCAGGGGACATGGGTTCGAGCCCTGGTCTGGGAAGATCCCACATGCCGCGGAGCAACTAAGCCCGTGAGCCACAACTACTAAGCCTGCGCGTCTGGAGCCTGTGCTCCACAACGGGAGAGGCTGCGACAGTGAGAGGCCCGCGCACCGCGATGAAGAGTAGCCCCCGCTCGCCGCGACTGGAGAAAGCCCTCGCACAGCAACGAAGACCCAACACAGCCAAAAATAAATAAATAAATAAAAAAAGATTTAGAGATGGCAAGAAAGGGAAACTCCTTAAGCAAGGATTTGTTTGTTCAAATAATGTCGCAATCTTGACTGCTAGCGAGGTGAGTTTTCTCCTCTTGTTCTACTGTTTTAAAAAAATAGTCCTCTTCAGAGTGGCTTACAAGGAGGTTTCGTATAATATCAAACATCCGGTATGCTCCCCAGATAAGTCCTTACTTGGTAGAAAGGATTTCAATAGGATTTTAGTAGAAAATGGAGGCTGGAGGTTGTGTGTGGGGGAAAAAAGGGGGCACAGAGAGCCTCCTGGGTCACCTGAGGAACCAAAATCAAGTTAGAGCCAGGTCAGCACCCAGGTGGGAAGCACAGCCCATTCGCTGTTCGTTGGCCTCCTGAGGGCCTGAGGACCAAGCCCCGCCATGGCTGCCCTGACCCAGTGGGCAGTCTGGCTGGCTGAATATCTTATCTGGTGCCTTCCCCAGTAGACACCAAGGAAGCACTGGGGTTTTACAGAGCTCTGATAACATTTCCAGTTATTGCCTTGGGATTCTCTACCTCTACATAAAGAATATACATTAAAGTTTACATGGGTACCACCTGCATTTCTGAGATGGCTTTGGACCCTGGGCACTCAGCCAGCAAAGAAAATGTGGCTCTGTACCAGCTATGGTTCAAGTCCCAGAGGGGTGGTTCTTAACCCACCCAGCACCTTTAACAACTACAGATGCCTCGGTCCTACTTGAGGAGATTGGGGGTGAATTTGTCTGGAGTAGGGCCTAGGCATTTAGTGCCCCAGTTATTGCTAGTTTGCGGACTGGGAAACCTGTCTGGAGATTTTGTTGTTATTCTTGCCAAAGTGATTGTATAGACATTGCTCTCTAGAGGACGCCGTTTCCTAGGACCTCAAGCAACTACAGTTGAAGGGTTTGTTTTTGTTTTTGTTTGTTTCCCTCTGAGAGTTTAGTAGAAAACATCTTGTCTGAAAACAATCCATTGTGCTGGCTTTAGTGTACATACAGTCACAGGGTAAATACCTGGGGAAAAGAGTGCACATCACTTTTAATGTGACAAGAGGAGGACAGAGCATATTCTATTTGAGGTCAAATAGAATGGGGCCTTGTTAAGTATGCTAAATAGAGGTATTTTTAGAGCTATAAATCATAGAAAGGAAGCTAATGGGGATTTGTTGCGGACAGTGAACTATGAGAGCATTAGAAGGGGTGAGGATCTCAAAAGGGTGAATCTCGACGGCAGACTGTGCCCAAGCCTCTATTTATCTCTTCTGAAATCCTACAGCATATTCCGCTGAGAATGGGAGGCAGGGGGAGACTCCAGTGGACCACGGATTGTGATGAACTTCTGGAAGGCAGCAGGGGTCGTGTTAACAGAAAAGTCAAAGCAGAATGAGGCAGGCCCAGGGGAAGCCTGCAGAGGAAATGGGTGTCATTTCTACGATGGAGCTTTTCTAGAAATGGCTGGGGTAGAGGGTAGCAATGGGAGGAGGGGAGAAATAGTGCTGATTGGTTCTACTTCTGCACAGTTTTCTGGGTCATTTCCCTCCACCCACCACCAACACATACAACGTAACAGAGGCAATTTGCTCTGGGCAGGAAAATGCCTCTGAAGAAATAGAGCAGCCAGCCTACGAGGAGTACGGCGTGAAGAGTGAGGGTAGGCACGCCAGAGAGGAGCTCCCCTACCTTTGCCCTTTGCTCGGGTGGGGCCACCCCTAAAGTGAAGCCTGCCGAGTGAGATAAACCCAAGCTTGGCGTTGTCCCTCTCGTTCGGGGAAGAGACTGTTAACAGCAGAGGTCACCCATGTCACCCGTTGAAATTAACCAACTCCATCCTTCATTAGAAAGATGAACAACCAAGACTCATGACAGCCCTAGAGGAAAACCCACAGCACATCAGAGGAGGGTCAAGAAGAGCAAACAGAACAGCTGGCCCTCAAGAAAGTAGGTGACTCTGTGAACAGACAGGATTTTTTCTAGGAATCTAATAGTATTCTCCAAGAGTTCTGAGAAGATAGTACATCTATAAAACAGAAGTAGGTTCTATGAAAATGAAGCAATGAGAACAAGAAAGAACGTTTTTATTTATTTATTTGGCTGTGCCGCGCAGCTTGTGGGATCTCAGTTCTCTGACCAGGGACTGAACCCTGGCCACAGCAGTGAAGGCCTGGAATCCTAACCACTAGGCAACCAGGGAACTCCTAGAAAGAATGTTTTTAGAAATTGAAAACATGGTGGTCAAAATCTTTTTAAAACTCAGTAATGAAGATGGAAGACAAAATCAAGGAGAGCTCTTAGAATTTAAAGCAAAAGTATGGCAGGAATGCACAAAGAAATCGATCTGACGTGAGGGGTGTATCCATTTTAGTAATAGGAACTCTAGAAAGAAAGACTTGAGATGGAAGAAATAGGATTATCAAATACTAGAGGAAAACTTCTCAGAGCTCGGGGAAAATAACAATTCTTCAAAATTGAAAGACTTCGTCAATTGCCAAGTAGAATAATAAAAAGAAAAACCCAGATATGTTTCATTAAAATTTTAGAATGTCAGGAACATACCAGAATATTCAAGAAGCTTCCAGAGGCGGGAAAAGCTACCACAAACCCACAAAGGAGTGAGGACTTTTTTTTTTTTTTTGGCTACGCTGCTGGCATGTGGGATCTAAGTTCCCTGATCAGGGATCGAACCTGCACTCAACGTTCTGAAGGAAAATTACTTTGGGTCCAAATTCCGTCACCAACCAATGCAAGGTAAAACACCAGACATACAGTGTCAGAAAACTCTGAAGGTAAACCATTTTCAGTGCACCTTTTTTGAAACAACTACTCGAGGAGAATGTATTAGAACAAAATGAAAGTGAAATCCAGGGAGGAGAACAACATGGGATCCAAGAGCCTGGAACTAACCCAGGAAGGAGATGAGAACAAATCCCAGGAAGACAGCTGAGCATCAGGCCTGCAAAGACATGGGCATATGTGTATTAGACCGTTAGACAAACTGTAAGAGCAAACAGCGAGAAAATCACAGAGGTGGGAGGAGACAGCATGGTACACACCATGTGCCCTCTTGCCTCTGTACCTCTGTGCATTTGGTTCTTTCTACCCAGAAGGGAGCAGGGTACATTAACCTATTTGGAAAAGAAAGAAACCCAGTTACAGTTTTTTTGAAAAAGAAAGAAACCCAGTTACAGTTTTCTGCAGTTTAAACGTTTCCCAAGTATCCTCGACCACCTTTCCCAAGGGCTCTTCTTTTACTCTTCACACAGGTAGAGAAACATGTGAGTGATGCCATTTCCAAAGGGGCCACCGTTGTGACAGGCGGGAAGCGACATCAAGTTGGAAAAAATTTCTTCGAGCCCACCCTGCTCAGCAACGTCACCCGAGACATGCTCTGCTCTCAGGAAGAGACGTTTGGGCCCGTGGCACCCGTTATCAAGTAAGGTCATCCAGCGGGTCGGAAGACAGGAGAAAGGATAGGAAAGGAAAAGGAAACCCGGAGAGAAATCCAGTTCGTGTGTCGTTTGAGGCCTGGGTGGGGGACGGGCTGAAGTAGAGAGCAGGGTTGTATCAGTGGAAGCACTAAGTTCAATGTAACATTTAAAAAATTTTGTTTCTATTATTGCCTCTTTAGACCACAAAATTTACCAAATTCTCTACTTTGCTCTCTTGCTTTCTACTGAACTCATTTTTCTTTGTAATGAAGTATATACTTTAAGAGTTCTTTCAAGGGTGTCTGTGGGCAATGGACTGTGTGCTCTTATGTGACCTTTTATCTCACAGTCACAAGTAAATAATAATTTACCTGCATAAAATTCTAGCTTCAACACTTTGAAGATGTCACACCTTGGTCTACTTAGCTCCAGGGTTGTCACTGAGAAAGCTGATACCTGGTTCTTACTCCTGTGGAGGGATATGCCTTTTCTCTTTAGAGACTTTTAAAATTCCTCACGGCCTCGGACGTTCTTAAATTTTACCGTGGTAGCTTGGGTATGGTACACCGTGAGCTTTTTCAGTCAGAGGTCCAATGTCTTTCTTTAATGTCTAAAGTGTTTGTTTAGTCCTGGGAAGTTCTTGGTCATTATTTCTCCAAATATTTCTCTCTCTTCTATTGCTAACGAAATTTATAGATTAGGGTTTCCCTGGTGGCGCAGTGGTTGGGAGTCCGCCTGCCAATGCAGGAGACGTGGGTTCGTGCCCCAGACCGGGAAGATCCCACATGCCGCGGAGTGGCTGGGCCCGTGAGCCATGGCCACTGAGCCTGTGCATCCGGAGCCTGTGCTCCACAATGGGAGAGGCCACAACGGTGAGAGGCCCACGTACCGCAAAAATAAATAAATAAATAAATTAAATTAAATTTAAAATTATAGATTAATCTGACATTAGGGAAATGAACCACTTGGAGAACTTTCATCTTCTTTGTTTTAATAAAATTTTTTTTACCTGGAGTATGAACTTGACATTTTCCAAAAGGATGCAGTGGTTAGGAATGCAGGCTCTGGAGTTGAGTTGGGTGTAGATTCAGGCTTTGCTACTTCATACCTGTGTCCCCTTGAACAAGTTAACTTCTCTGAGCCTCAGGGTCCTTGATGGGAAAAGGAATAAAAACTAGTACCTGCCTCACAGGACAGTTTTAAGGTTTAAATGACATAATGTACGTAAAGCGCTTAGCACATTGCCTGATATCATTATGGGTGTTGTTGTGTAAATAAAGCATTAGGTCAGGGAGGGGGACACAGTTGTTACTAGGGGTCTCTAGTCTCACACTTCTTCTGGGACACAGGGCGGTGGGAGCACCACCCACATTAGCAAAGAAAGGTGAAAATCCTCAAGGATGTCACAACTGATGATGTGATGACTGCATTTTCTTTTTATTTATTTATTTGGTTGCACTGGGTCTTAGTGGCTCCAGGGCTCCTTAGTTGCGGCACATGGGCTCCTTAGTTGCAGCAGGCGGGCTCCTTAGTTGCGGCATGCATATGGGATCTTGTTCCCTGACCA
Organism: Lagenorhynchus albirostris; assembly: GCF_949774975.1. Lineage (NCBI taxonomy): Eukaryota > Metazoa > Chordata > Mammalia > Artiodactyla > Delphinidae > Lagenorhynchus > Lagenorhynchus albirostris. The sequence continues at coordinate 85,098,331 of NC_083104.1, read as the reverse complement.
GGGCTCGAACCCGGGCCCCCTGCATTGGGAGCTCAGAGTCTTATCCACTGTGCCACCAGGGAAGTCCCGATGACTGCATTTTCGAGGCACAGGTGGCCAGTGAGGACATGGGTGATGCCCTGTTTTCTGTTCTCTGGCGGATAGAATGGCTTGCTCTCTACAGGTGGAGAGCCAAGCCCTGGGAGACACAGCTGGTCATCCTTGGAGGAAATAATTCTCTTGGGGTCACCCTCCTTGACTTGCCCTCCCCCAGAGCGCTCTCTTCTCTCCCAGTCGTCCTCTTGCATTGACTGGGGTCCGCCAGCTCTGCCCGGTGCCTTCAGAGGGCTGGCTGGCCGGCTGCCACTGCTGCTGGACCTCTGAATTGAGGATCCGGGATGCGGACAATGTTTTGCCCCCAGTTACAGTTCTGGGGCAACAGAAAAAGGCCTCTGAAATGTTGTTCCAGAAATAACGATGATAAAGCTGGAAGAGACTGCATAAGGCTTCCACGCTAGCAGTCTCATTTCCAAGGAGAACGGACCCCCAGCACTGTCACACTGTTCAGAGCATAAGTGGTGGGGCCGACACTAGAGCCCTGGGACCCAGTGGCCTCTGCATGTTTTCCTTCTCCTACATTATGGCTGCTTCTAAAGTAGTTGTTATGATCGGTACGTTTCTTTTCTTTTTTTTTTTTCGGCCTTGCCTTGTGGCTTGCGGGATCCCAGTTCCCCAACCAGGGATTGAACCGGGGGCCACAGCAGTGAAAGCGTGGAGTGCCAACCACTGGGCCACCAGGGAAGTCCGATCGGTACATATTATTCTTCTTAGTAGGTAGCAAGAGCCGTAATCCTTTTCTTAAGGCGTTTTGTTTGACATTCTGAATACTCCGCAGTTCCCTGTGTGTCTCCCAATCTCCTAGAGGAGATGAACTGGTGTTGATCCGAGCTCACTAGCCTTGAACTCTGCACGGCTGCAGCGAGTGACGGTGTTTTCCTCTGTACCCTCTGCAAAGCTCTGATTAACCCCTCGCCCTTATTTGGGAAACAAATCAGGTGGAAATCAGCTGGTTTTCCTTACTCTCCCCTTAGGGATTTTGCTGATGACCCATCTTGACTTTGGCAGGTTTGATACAGAGGAGGAGGCGGTGGCGATCGCTAACGTGGCCGACGTCGGGCTGGCAGGTAGGCGTCCGTCCTTGCTCGGTAGCTGTCATAATCACTTCTCCAGCTGACGCCAGGGTGGCCTTTTAAACGTCACCCTGGGTTTTGAGAAGGCAACTTCATTGGAGCATGTGTTTCACTGCTTTCCCAGGGGCGGGGGTGGGCCTGTGCAAGTCCGTGTTCTTTTGCCTTGTTCCCGGATGCAGGATGGGGGCTCCCTGCTTGGAGCTGGGTGTGGTCGTGGGAGAAGAAGCAGTGCCGTGTTTCAGGGGGAGAGTCACACGCACCCTGTAACTCCCATGTTCCCAGAGGCTCGATGCCTGGAAATTCCAAGGGGTTTTCCTCCCATTTTGCGTGGCTCCTGGAAGTCTGAACAAAAGAGATAGCACCCGACCTCACAGAGAGCATCAGGGGCCATGAAGGAAGCGAAGGCAGCACAGGCAGAGGGAGCCTCACAGAGTAGCTGCCGTTCTTTCAGTTTGGACGTGGACAAGGTGGCCACAGAATGTACCCTATGACCCTGACAAAATTATATGTGCATAAATGCACTCAATAAGGGCTTCCCTGGTGGCGCACTGGTTAAGAGTCCGCCTGTCGATGCAGGGGACACGGGTTCGAGCCCCGGTCCGGGAAGATCCCACGTGCCGTGGAGAGGCTGGGCCCGTGAGCCATGGCCGCTGAGCCTGCGCGTCAGGAGCCTGTGCTCCGCAACGGGAGAGGCCACAACAGTGAGAGGCCCGCGTACCGCAAAAAAAAAAAAATATATATATATATATATATATATCATGTGGATAACCTAACTGACGTGTGCAGGATGCACTGAACAGGAGGCCACAGGAGCTGCGTTCATTATTGTTACAGTCCTGATAGGAGACGGTGAGAGCTCTAGCGAGAGTGGAATAGAAGCAGAAAGATGATTTCCAAAGGTTTTGAGATGAAGATGTGCACAGGACCAATTCGGGGCTCCACATGGGAGCAGGGAGGGTTCCAGGCCCGCATGACTAGGCAGATGGTCACCCATGGCATCCGCAGCTGTGGACATGATGTCTTTAATCAGGGGTCCCCAACCCCCAGGGCTGCAGACCGGTACCGGTCCGCGGCCCATTAGGAACCGGGCCACACAGCAGGTGGTGAGCGGTGGGCGAGCGAGGGAAGCTTCATCTGCCGGTTCCCGTCACCTGCCACCGCTCGCATTACTGCCTGAACCGTCTCCCCCTGCTATCCATGGAGAAACTGTCTTCCATGAAACCAGTCCCCGGTGCCAGAAAGGTTGGGGACCACTGGCTTTAATGACTATTCTACATCCATGTCCTTTATCCCCATGACAGGTTATTTTTACTCTCAAGACCCAGCCCAGATCTGGAGGGTGGCGGAGCGGCTAGAAGTCGGCATGGTTGGCGTTAACGAAGGCTTGATCTCCTCCGTGGAGTGCCCTTTCGGTGGGGTGAAGCAGTCTGGCCTTGGGCGAGAGGGCTCCAAGTATGGCATTGACGAGTACCTGGAGCTCAAGTACGTGTGCTTTGGAGGCTTATAGGATTCCTTAGTTCTTTAAAAAATAAGAAAGGAAGCTTCGCCACATGTATGGGGACATGCCATCCATTATTTTAAATAAGCCCATAGGGTATCTGAATTAGGAATTTTTTTTTCGGGCCTCTCACTGCTGTGGCCTCTCCCGTTGCGGAGCACAGGCTCCAGACGCGCAGGCTCAGCGGCCGTGGCTCACGGGCCCAGCCGCTCCGTGGCACGTGGGATCCCCCTGGACCGGGGCACGAACCTGTGTCCCCTGCATCAGCAGGCGGACTCCCAACCACTGCGCCACCAGGGAAGCCCTGAATTAGGAATTTTTTTAAAGCTCATCCAATCCTCGTAATCTTGAACAGATGCAAATCCTACCCCTCCCCCTACCTGACTAGGGACCAATACATGCCATGCGCCTGAGGCCGCAGACTCCCCGAGAACCAGCGTAGGGTTTATAGAATGAAGCCCTGGACTCCACCACGACCCCATCTGCCTCAGAGCAAAGTGCAGCGTGAGGCCAGCCGGCCCCCACAGCCCCACGGTCACGGCTGGATCACTGCCTGGGCGCACTAAAGACACTTGCTGGGTATTCCGGGGTGTTGCTGCAGAGGCTGAACCACTCATTTTTTAAGACTTCAGAAATAGCACGGAATTGCCTGTGCTTCTTTGAGACGTGAAGGAACCCCTCTCCCTTTTTCGACCATTTTTTAAATTGAAGTCTCCATTGTCCTAAATTAACTGCTTAAAGGTTTCTTCCTTTCTGTGCTGTTTTCCATGTCATGTTGTTTCCGTTAGGAAATAAGCCTAAGCATAAAGCACAGCAGCTTGGTGGGATGGATGGCCCACGAGTAATGGCCTGGCCTGGCTTTGTCCCCGTGGATGTGACATTCAACCCCTCCCCGCCCCCCGCTGCACCCGCATCCCTCAGGAGAGTGGAGATTCTATACATGCCTTATTTAGCTCCATGGGCTATTGTGAGCCTCAGAGAAAGTGAAAGTGTTTGCCAAAAAGTAAAAATTCAGTGTAAGTGCAGGAGTCGTCATTATTATGAGCAGCACGTCCCAGCCCCGCTTGGGTGTCCGGCAGTGGCTTTGCCAAGGTGAGCGGAGGTTGGTACCCACCTGCCCAGCACCTGAGCCTGAGTGAGGGCTCGTCACCTGCAGCCTGCTGTTTCTGTTCTCATGAAGCGCTGCTCCTTCACCTGCAAAAGAGCAAAAGCACTTTCACGACAATAATCCCAAAAGGAAAAAGGATTTCCATAATTGCCAATTGGAAGAGGCATGAGGTTTTGCCCTTCAGGCACCTTTTATCCAATAAGAGTTTTTATAGTTCATCATTTAAAACAAAAACAAAAACAAAAAAACCCTATGACCACTGTTTCCTGTCACTCTGAAAACTCTGATTAAAAACACACTAGGCTTTTCTGTATCATGTCTCCGTTTGTCCTGATATACAAGGAAAAGGAATAAAAGCTGTTCCTGGTGGAATAGACAAGGATGAAGCACCTCCTTTTCCACTCTCTCTGTGTGCACACTCCACTGACATTCTGTGGATATTTTGGGGAGCAGAAGGAAAACATGAATGAAAGTAGTGCTAGAGGCAGTCACTCCTGGACCCAGCTGGGATGTAGCGTCCCTCACTGAGCCATGGGGAGCTGAATAGCTAAAGGTCTGAGATGTCCCTGTGCACAAAAGTACCATGGCTAGGGCTTCCCTGGTGGCGCAGTGGTTGGGAGTCCGCCTGCCGATGCAGGGGACGCGGGTTCGTGCCTGGTCCGGGAGGATCCCGCGTGCCGCGGAGCGGCTGGGCCCGTGGGCCATGGCCGCCGAGCTTGCGCGTCCGGAGCCTGTGCTCCGCAACGGGAGAGTCCGCGGCAGTGAGAGGCCCGCGTACCGGAAAAAAAAAGAAAAAGAAAAGTACCATGGCTAGTCTTGGAGCTGCCTTGTGTTTGCCCTGGGTTACATCTGCCATCTCCCCTAAGGCCCAATAAGGAATGAGCTGAAATCCACCTCCTGGTAACATGCATCGCTCAGACCCTGTCCAGAATCACGTACGCATCATATTGACAGTGAGTTTCTACTTTTTAGTTTTAGGGTTGTTTTATGTAACACCCTAATTACTTAATATTTAGGTGTGTCCATCTGGTTGCTATTAACAATAAAAATGCTCTAACACTCGTTTTTAGAAGTCTGGAATACTGGTGCTTGAAATGTTTGGAGGAATACATTCAAATACATTTGTAACTTTGTAAATCAGTGAATGTCTTGGCTGGGTGGCAATTTTGAGTTTTCTAGTATATCTGGCTCACCAGGTACATAAATTGAGGGCCAGACACTCATTCCAATATCTTTGATTAATTCTGGAATTAAAATAATTTGAAAAGGAAGTAGCTTACTGTTAGTAAAATTGTTCTGGGTTGTGGGGAAAACAGAGAAGTATTTTTAAATGAACATTTTGGGGGCTGTTTTTCAATAAGGTAACCATATGTGATGGATTTTTTTTTAATGTATGTTATAATATGAAATAGAAAAGGACCATTAAACCAGGGGTTGGCTCACAGCCCAAATCTGGCCTGCCGTCTGCTTTTGTACAACCCAGAGCTAAGTATGGTTTTTATATTCCCAAAGGAGTGCTTGGGGAAAAAAAATCAAAAGAATGGTATTTCATGACACGTGAAAATTTTGTGAAATTCAGATTTCAGTGTCCAGAAATAAAATTTTATTGGAACCCAGCCACATCCATTCATTTACCATATGATCTATGGCTACTTTCTTGGCAAAGCTGAGTATCTGCAGCACAGACAGTATTGCCCACAAAGCCTAAAGTATTTACTCTTTGGCTTTTTACAGAAATAATTTGCCAACCCCTGATCTAAACCCAGAGGGAGATATTGACCTTCCCCCGTTTATGAGGCATTATATCATTTTATTGAACACCTACTGTGTAAAAAATACTTTTCTGGGCCTTGCTCCAGTGAATTCTCACCAAGAACTTCCCAGCAATTATCACATAACTCATATGAAGTTACCCAGAGAATGGGAGTCTATTGGCCTTGAAAAAAAACACTTCTCAATTTACTTTCCCCAGCTATGCAGGGATTCTCATTTAAAAAGCTCCTCTGTACCTATTATCTTTATCCATTTGAGTAGCTTTTAAATACAATTTTATGTCAAGCGCTGGTTCATCTACCTTTATTTTTATGTAAAGACTCAGTGAAAGTAAAGATCAGAAGCACAATGCAAATAACTCTATTTTATTGTAAACTTGTATCATTAACTTTAAACTGTGCCACATGACTGCCTTCTCGGAAGGCTGGAGCCCAGGGTTTTAACTGTTCGCGAGCAGCTATGGTAGATAGCATTTTACCTGAATGACATTTATGCTGTGATTTTTTTTGTGCTGTATTTTATGGGATAAAACTTGGGAATAAGTGTAGTTGGAAGTGTGGAAATATTTTGTTTTTTAAACATGCACAATTCATTTTTCCAGTTTTTGATAATTGTATGTGTGTGTCAATGTCTTGTCAGCAGAGTTGTGCGTGTGTAACTAATAAAGGTTGAATTAACAGAATTTCCTCTTTTTATGTCAAGGTTTCTGGTTTGTGGGTTTTTTTCTTGCCAGTTCATCATTTGAGTTTACTTTGGAGATTATTAGACCAGTTTGGATATGTATGCCACCCCAAAATATGACTGTAGGAGTTCAGGACATGCCAGCCCAAAAGATGCCACTTTGGCACAGGTTTTTTGTGAGCTGAAGGCAATTAAGAAGCAGATACAAGAAAAGCCCTCTCTCTTCCCTTCCCCCTCCATTTGCCTAAAAGCAGGATACAGATTTATAAAGTTACTCCCCTCCCTGCATCAGGAGGGAAGGACAAAGGTTAATTCCCAGAGACAACTTCAGGCCCAGTCAGCCTGGAATCTAAATAACAAATTTTACTAATTAGCTTTTATCTCCGCCCTTGAAAGCCTACAGCTGCTTTCCTCTGTCCTGTCATTTCTCCAGAGATTTATTGTTCTTTGTTGAAATGCTCTGTCAGCTGAAGTTTTAAGCCACCTCTTCGAGTTACTCATTTCTCCCTGAGTGTGTCCCATGTTTACATGAGATATACATGTTAATAAACTTCTGTTTGTCTTTCTCTTGTTAATCTTTCATTGCAGTGGTCTCAGGCAAGAACTCAGAAAGGTAGAGGGAAAATTATTTTTCCTCTCCTACATGTATAAATGGTGCCCCCTTGACTAGTGTGTGAATCTCTTGGGCAGGGAACCTGCCTGTGAAATTTGGTACCCTAGCACCTTCCTACAGGACGGCCTGTAACAGGGAAGAACATTTTACATTCTATTACAAGTTAATCACTAAAGGGATGTTGCCTATAAGCTTCAACCACACATAACGGCCCATCTCTGGGAACCCTGCTTCCCAGGTAATGAGCATTAAGCTAAAATACCTTTGTTTAGCTCACAGGAAACATCCTGACCAGGCCCGCCTGTGAATGACTGCAAGGAGGAAGAAATTAACATATCCCCTACAGAGGCCCACCCGAACCAGGAAATGTTTGACTTTACTCCCTCCCCTTTTAGTATAAAAGAAACCTGCATTCTAACTCAGGCAAGATGGTTCTTTGGGGCATGTTCTTCTCCATTTGCTGGCTTTCCGAATAAAGTCGTTATTCCTAGTCTCTTGATTATTGGCCTGTTGTGCAGTGAGCAGTACAAGCTTAGACTTGGTAACAGCCCTGTTGTATGATTCGCGCTCATTAAATGTTTGCTGAAGTAAATTGAGAATTTACCTGGTTTGCAGGTGTGGTTGCCTAAGAAAGGAGGAGCCTCCAGCTTTCTCAAATACACCAGCTTCACTCCTCTACGTGTGCCACTGTTATCCATTATGTACTTTTTTCAAAGGTTGGGTTTTTGGATACAGAAATGTATGAGGAAGACATTTCTGAAACCCTACCTTTCAGATATAATCACTGTTAATTATTTAAACAGCATATCTTATATTTTCATCCACTGTTCATTTATATTCTAAGAAATTTCACGTGGCCTCATTGAATCCAAATTGTAGCAGTAGGCCTTGAACAAAGGTAAGGTTTTCTCTGGAAGAAAGAATACACATCTCCCTTTGTCATTCCATTTATTGCATGCATTTCTCTTAACCTGCTTTTGATTTTTAAAATTACTTTGTTACCAGGAGAAACGATCCACTTACCTCTTGTTGACCTGAAACAAACAGACTCCCAGATATTTCTCCAGCAAAGACGGGTTTATTTGGTATCGGCAGAGAATTGCAACACAGTGCCTGCATCCATAGCGAGCCGCTTGCAAGCCCCTGCCCAGCAAGGGAAGAAGAACACTTTTATCGGGAGGAAAGGGAAGTTGGCAGGCTTATAGTGAAAAACTTCATGACTTTTCATTGGCTGAGTCCTTACCAGGGAAGAGAAGTCTTCCTTCTTCCTGTTGGGCTTTACTATCATCACAGGGTGTGAGAGCTCCCCCTTCTGGTCGCCCGACTCTATTTACTTGAAGTTTCTGTTCATTTTTTATACTCTCAATTTGTGGGTTTGTTCAATGCTTGGCCTAGGCGTCTGCTTAGAAGCAAGTGTATTTTCATCTTCCTACTATTTCTAACAGGAAATTTTCACCTGTTACAGCTGCTTTATCTCTGATTTAGCTTGCAACAAATTTAAAAAGCAAATTAGTGTGGTTTTCATTTATCAAGTGTGGGAAACCTGTCTGGAAAAAGAACAGGTCCTGCATGGTCTGAGTGTTGAAAGGCTACAGGGATATTCTATTTGTGCGCTATTTATAAATGAGTGGAAATGGATTTGGAAATTGGTGGTCTGTAAATTTACCTATAATCCATCCATTTTATCAGCTAACCAGGAAGGAGTCGCCACCATTTAGACCACAGGCAACACCACTGTCCCGGTGGTTTAGTGGACAAGGATGTGTTTTCAGATGTTCTGTCAGATTATATAAGGCTATGTGCTTTTTCCTGTTGTGGTAAGACTCAGCACTGAAACTCTGGGCTCATCTTCAGGAGAAGAGTAGTAACTCTCACCATGTAGGCTTCAAATAAAGGAAGAGAGGTAGTAACTCTCACCATGTAGGCTTCAAATAAAGGAAGCCTGGCTGTTTGCTAAGCTCATCTCAAAAAGGGAGGCTCTATGGACCACTTAGTAGGAGAAATGATGGTTTTGCCTTTTTAAAAAACTTGTTCCCGACTAATGGAAACGCTTCTAGTGTTTCGCAATTAATCATGAATCTGTATGTTTCCCCTCAAAATCTTTTGACTTTTTATTTTTAAATACAGTCGTCCCTCAGTACCCGTGGGAGATTGGTTCCAGTACCCCCATGGATCCCAAAATCCACCCATGCTCAAGTCCCTGATGTAAAATAGCACTGTACAGTCGGGCCTTCGGATCCGCGGTTCTGCATCTGCAGATACAGTAATTATAAGTTCACAGGAAGTGGCAAAAGTAATAGATTCCTGTGTACCCTTCACCTAGCTTCCCCCAGAGCTTAACATCTTACGTAACTAACACAATATCAAAATCAGGAAATACATACCGTTCATACGATCCTTATACCAATTTCACCAGTTTTTCCATGCAAGAGTCACACGAATGATGGAAACTAGATTAGGGGATGTAGTTTAAGCACACACACACCTTAATCTAATTTGCACCTCCCCCAACTGAAGGCATTTTCCAGCAGAGAAACCAGGGGAATGCACTCTTTGGCAGCCGGCAGGCAGCCGAATCTAAGCAGGGGAGAGAAGACAGGCAGCACTGAGCACCCTCAGTGCCTCCCCAAATGCTGTCCCCCACGGGGAGGAGGGAGCCGGGGGTGCTACTCTAGGCTCCAGCAAATTTTTTCTGTAAGGGTTCAGATAGTAGATATTTTAGGCTTGAGACAGTCTGTGTTGAAACTACTCACCTCTATTGTTGTAGCACAAAGGAATGAATGACTGTGCCTGTGTTCCAGTAAGACTTTATTTATGGACACTGACATCTGAATTCCATGTGAGTTTCACGTGTCACAGAATATGATATTTTCTTCAACCACTTGAAAATGTAAAAACCATTCTTAGCTCACCAGCTGCACAAAAACCGGTCGTGGGCCAGCCTGCTGCCTCCTACTCCAGGGAAATCCCTCCACACAGAAGCAGAAAGAATAAGTATTCCCATCCTCCTCAACAACAAGGAGGCATTACAGAGACTACAGACACCTTTATTCAGATTAGCATATATGTTTAATAGTGTTATATTGGAAATGATACGTTGTCAATACATGGGAAAAAGATAACATTAAAAAAATAAAACCAAGACTTCAGCCAAAGCAGCTAAGAATCTTGTCAGCCTGTGAGCCCTGCCAATGCCCTCTCCCACATTCTCGGGCCCTGCTTTTCTCATCTCTCCTGAGCTGCCAGGGAGCTTCATCTTCCCAAGGCCCTTAATGCAAAGTGCACAAGAGAAGAATGTTGGCTGCCATTCCACCTCACGCTCTGCTCCTCCGATAACAAGAGAGGACCCACTTTCTGATCACTGGTGTGGTCTTTATTTCTGCTGCACCATAGATTCAAGATCTATCTGTGGTGGAAAGATCAGACCAGCGGGGCTGGAGACAGAAAAGGAGGAGTGACCTGGAGGGGTGGCCCTGGGGGTGATCCAACAGAAGAGATGAGGCAGGCTTCTCTCCCTTTGTCTTTCTTGGTCCTAGGAACAGAACTTCCAAGTGGTCCAAAAGGTCCACCAGAATTTGCCCTCCAACAGTTGGAGGTGGGAGCTCTTTGTGTAGGGGAGGAGGGTGGGAAGCATGGACTTTGCAGCTTACAAAATTTGCATTCGATTCCTAGATCCACCACTAATTGGCCGTGACCTTGAGCAAGTTACTTAAACTCTCTGGGCCTTCATTATGTGCAACATGAGAGGAATATCTACTTTTCCAGGATGACCGTAAGGGTCAATGGAGTATGTAAAATACGTGTATTATGTACACAGCCCTTCACAGATGATCACTCCCTTCTCCATCACTGTGCTCTACTGACCTCATGTTTAGGCTGCCATCCTCTGTGCCAGAAATTTCCAGTTGTGCACAAAAATAATGTAACCCTGGCCACCGGGTAGGGCAGATTTTAAGTGTATGAAGCTAAATGTTCATGTAAAAAGCATCACATTTTCCTTCTAACACCATCGATATAGTATTGAACTGGCTGGATATACAGAAAGTGTAGACATAAGCAGAGAAATTATTTTAAAAATAAAATCACACTCCTGTGCTTTTTACTTTTTTTTTTTTTGCCACTCCTTATAAAGCAGAATAATTAAAAATAAGACAGTCTCATGAGGATGAATATTAGCAGCAGGAACAAAAGCACCGGAAAGCTTAATTTTTTGCAAGGCCCATGGGAACTGTTTTCTCTATTGTCCTGTCCTGATGATTTCAACCTGACAGTTTCATCACGTTGCTTCTCCACTTAGTCATAGCAAAGCAATCCTAGTTTTCCCTTCGTGTGACAGAGGCTTGTGCAACAGAATATTGCTTAGGTGTGGTCACGCTTGTCTGTGACGGGCCCCACCTCTCATTCTAATCTCTCCACAAAGAACGCCAAGGGCACCACCCAGGCCCCCAGCCTCAGGACCATGGGCGGATGGGGAACAATCATCAGCTAACCAACTTGTCAGGCTACAGTTAACTCCAAGTCCTTGCTCTGGGGTGCTGCTCTGGGGTTGGGGATGCTTTAATGTTTTTTTCATATATTTAAAATAAGATATTTAGTAGAAAATGGTTTAATATATTTTTAAACATATGAAGTGGATATCTGTGGCAAGTTATTAGGGAAAGTACCTAATAAAAAGGGACAGTAGGGGCCGAGTATCATAAGCACACCATCCTCATTAAGACTGATTGTATTTCAGAGTTTGGGAATACAGTCGGCCCTCCCCCACCCTCCCACATCTGCATCCATGGGGCCCACGTCCCTATGGGTCCTGCAACCATGGACACGGAGGCCCGACTGTATATATTACCAAGTTGCTGAGTCTTTATTCCTACTGATAGAGGTCCAAATGCATGGCCTATAGCACATACTCAATAAATGTCTAAGGAATTAATAATCACTTTTCTTGTGTTTCATGTAAACTAGGACTGAGAGAGGCCTCAGTGTGGCTTGTTTTTCTCAGAGAAAGAAAAGGTGAAACATGCTAAAATGCTACCTTCAACCTTCAACCTACAAGTCAGCAAACCCCACCTCCCTCTCTGTTGCCTCCAGTCCTCAGAATACAATTCTTATTTAGCTCTCGAACTTCCAAGAGCTGCTCTGTAGAGAGAGCACAGAAATGGCGGTTGGCATAGCGAAAGAGTGAAAACAGGAGAGCTGGGCTCTGTATGGGTGTCTCTTCAGCACAGAAAACTTGCTGGACAGAGGACAACCCATTCCTCAGATAAAGTATCTTTTATATATATATATATAAATATATATATAGACACACAGCCCTCAGACTCCAAGGGTCCTACGACAGAAACCATGCTTGGAAAGTCGTCTTTAAAGGCAATCACAGCTCCTAAGAGAAATTGGCCCTCTTTACATCATGTTGAACTCATCTTCTGCAAGGGTCTGCAGATAGAAACAGGTTAATCTTTCTCTTAACATAGTGCCAGCTACAAAAACACAAAACTCTTTTAAGTATCTACCTTAGCCTCTTACCCAACCTTTATTCCCATTAACAAGCATCTCAGTTAAAAGAGCAATGTTTTTGTTTTGGTTTGTGTCTCAAAAACCCCAGAAGACAGGTCTTTTAAAATATGGGGACACACCTCCAGCCCAGTGTGAAAGGATGGGAACACGCTATTCTAACAAGAGTTAGTTTTGTTTTGAACTCCCATTGACTGTCCTGGATTAAAGGATTCCCGTGAGCGTCCTTCCATTTCACAACCGCTCCATTATCTGTCCTTTGAGCAATAGCTGAAGGAAGCTCCGTTTCTGATGGATCCGTTCATGGAAACCTTTGGATTCCCACGCTCCACCCTGTCTCGGCTGAAGATCGTGTCCTGATCACTGTCAAACTCAGACTCAGACACCATCAAGCTGGAGTTGTGTTCTGTGCTTCGGTGCTTAATACCTAGGGAGAAGCAGACAGATGCATCCTGGGGGGAAGGGCATTTTCCCTCTCAGCTGCCCATCATTCTGGTCCCATGCACGGAGTCACGCGCTCTGCACGTGCAAAACGATCACTCACAACGCAGCAGGCGGTTGGGGTTTCCTAGTGAGTATTAACAGGGGCTTTGGAATCACTGCTGAGCTTGAGCCCAAGCTTTGTCACTCACCAGCTGTGTGGCCCTGGGCAAGGTACCTAACCTCTCTGGGCTTTCAGTCTCCTCATCTATTAAATTAGGAGCTAACAAAGCATCTATTCCACGGGTTTATGGTGAAGGTTAAGTGAACTCGTGCGTGTAAAGCTCCTGCTGGCGTTTACCACTTAGTAAGCACTCAATAAATGAAAACCATTATGATTTTACCACTTGTTCCCATCAAGTATTTTTAGTAGAACATTTGATTGCTGGGAGTTAAAATAAGAGAAGGGACAGGCATGTGACCCCTGCTCTCAAAGAATGTATAGTGTCTAGCTAAGGATGTAAGACAAAGACGAGATGAGGGTTCATGACAGGCAAGAAAGTTTTAAAAATAAAATTTTACATGAATCAAGAAGAGACAAGTGCACACTTAGAAGCTTCAGGGATCGTTCACACAGGATGGGATTTGAAGAGAGTGAAGGGTTTGGACAGGAGGACAGTGGAGGCATCCAGAAATATTTGCAGAAAGCAGTCTGGAGCAAATGATTCACGTAGGAAATGCAAAAAAAAAGAAAAACAAAAAGAGGCTGGGATCTCATAGAAAAGCGCATGAATCCAAGGGAAGCCATGAAGCTTGGATTTTGTCCTACTAGCAAAGGAGTGACACTATTAAAATGTTGTTTTAAGATATTACTAAAACCCAGTGGCAGGACAATGGAAGAGAGAGGAGTAGCTGGAGAGCCAGCCACACACACGGAGCAGCGCAGCATGGAGGAAGGGAGCCCAGGCTCTAGAGCAGACGGCCTGTCCCTCCTGCCTTTGGCGCCTACTAGCTCTGTTACTTGGGCAAGTTGCTAAACTCTTCTGTGCCTCAGTTTCCCTTTCTGTAAAATGGGGATAATCATAGAGCTGTTGGCAGGATTGGAATTTAGTGGTAAAGTGCACAGAATTGTACCTCCTACATATTAAACATTAAGTACCTGCTGACTATTACTGTTGTTACTATTAGTCCACAGGTGAGATCACAAGGGTCTGAACTAGGGTGGTGGTGAGAATGATGAGGAAAGAGGGCAAGAGATTAGGCAAGATGGAGTGGCTGGAATGGGGACAAGGCATCCTGGGCCAAGCACCAGTGTCTGAGCTTTAGATCCTGGTAATGAGGAACACAGGGGGGCTGTGAGTAGAAACAGGACTGCCAGAAGGGGGAGTGTATTTCGGGAGGCAGGTGGGTGAGACAATGCACCCAAAAGCACCTTGAGCTCTCAGGTACAAAGTCTCTTTATAACACCTCTGATATTAGTTATGTAATACAGATGGTGAACACTTGATAAATGCACGCGATTATGTGGATTTCCTGAGAAGCTTCCCCTGCCAAAGGCCCGAACCACGTTCTCCATACACGCTCAGTCATTCTGGCCTCTATGTTCCTACAGGGCCTCATCCGGCTTCTGTAGGGCTCTGACTCTGGTGTAATTATCCTCCCCTGGGCTCTGAGCGCCCCAAGGCAGGCCCTATGCTTCATTCTCCTCCCCATCTCCAGGGCCTAACTCAGGGTCTGTGCAGATACATGACATTTACATGGGTAAATGTACATGGGTAAAAATACATGACAGATACATGGGTAGATACATGACATTTGCCGTGGACAACGTTCTGCATCTCACAACTTCGAAAGTGATTACAGCCCTCTGTAAGAATCAATTTAGTCATCAATCCAGAATTATGACAAGTCCATAGAATCAGTGCTAAGCAGCCTCAGGGGGCCAGAGAAGGTTCTTTTAGTCTCCAAGAGTTAATAAGTGAGAATCAGAGAGTTAACTGAGGTGGTCAAGAGGTAGTTCTCAGCATGGGGATCAATTCATGCTGTGAACAAAGTCAACTGTTTGTAAAAGCTTTTGTGTCCATCTATACACATGGCTGATTAGCTAATGCAGACACTGAAAAATGTTTGGTTTTGAAGTCCAAATGTTATTTTGCGGCATTTTGTGTGTGGCAGACCTAAAAGGAACAGCATTCAGAGATGAGCCAGGGCGAAACAGCATCACAGGCCCCACCCTCCAACCATGAGTAGAGAAAAGCCAGACACTGGGGACACCTGTTTGAAAAGCAGTCTTATTCCTGGGGTCATTTGGTTCGACCAATAATTAGGCATTTCCTATCCCTCACCCATTCATGCCTCAAAGCACTTTGCCAAGATTTCATTACGTGTATAATACAACTATCGCCTCCCAGGTAGCATATCCCCGGGATTGAAGTAGGTTGATTTTCTTCACAGACTCCCAGTCTCGCTCTTCCTCCCCAGTTAAAGCGCCCACTCCAGCCTGCTGTTCTCCCTTCACCTACGGTGACACTCATACACCTGGATCAAATAATGGAAAGGCACCAGGAAATCATCTTGGAGGCTGCCTTACCATATTTGGGCCTCAGCTCCATTCTTTCCTGGTCATCCATGTTATCCAGGATTGTGTACTTTGTTTTTTTCCTTATTTTAGTCCTTTTTCGTCTGAAAAGAACAAAGAAAAGGTCAACCCAGATTCTCAGAAAGGGTAACTAGGATCCAGGATTTCAAACA
This sequence comes from Lagenorhynchus albirostris, assembly GCF_949774975.1. NCBI lineage: Eukaryota > Metazoa > Chordata > Mammalia > Artiodactyla > Delphinidae > Lagenorhynchus > Lagenorhynchus albirostris. The sequence goes on along the minus strand of NC_083104.1, from coordinate 85,082,807 downwards.
CGTGGAGGACGCCAAAGGAAATGTTTTGCCTTTAGAATTTATTACATTCTGTTAATTGGCATCTTTTATTAAGGATATGCATACACAGCCAGACCTGAGTTTGGTGAGTTTGAGGTACATCACGCATCTTGAAGAAACTCATGTCAGAGTAAGAAGGGTCACACTGCCACCACCCTCCTAACTGCAGGCTCTCACCCAGTCCTCAGGCTGAGGTGCCAGGGACCCTTCCAGAAACTCTCAATACCTGTGTGTTGGCCTAGCAAGCTTTTCTCCATGAGTCATTCCTTCCTCATAAAAACCTGGATTAGCAAGTTTTCCCCTCAACCTATACTATCCTGAGATGTCCAGAGATGCAGGAATGAAAAGATGATGTAACTGGCAGTCAGAAAAAAAACCCAACAGAAATTATAATAAGTTCCCCCAAGGGAATAAGCAATAACTCAGTCAACACATAAAGACAACTGGGCTGATCCCATGGAGCCCATCCTATGCTTCAGGGGATAATCTGAAAATACACATCAACACCATGGTTAAGATATGTAGAGAACAAACAAAGGCAGTTTTCTGATAGCTTGGTGATTAACAGCATGGGCCTCTAACCCTGGGTTTACTATCGGGGTGACTTTGAGATCATTTTTTGTTACCTCTGTGATTCCATGTTCCCACCTGTAAAATGGGAGTAAGAATAGTCCCTTTCTCATAGGGTTGATAGGAGGTCTAAATAAGATAATACACAGAAAGCACTTAGAACCATTCATCACAATGGCAAATACTTAATAAATGCTCACAGTCAATCACTCTCATCGTCATCATGCTCATCTACTTGATACAAATGTCACAAAGCTGCAGAATTTTTAAAGCCAAGCACAGCAGGGTGACCATCATCCCAGATGGTTCTGGGAAAACTTAATGGGATGGAGGCCTCTAAGTGCCTGTGCTCTCTTTCACCAGTCCTACCTTTGGGAAAATAACCACAAATAAAACTAAAAAAATTGATAAGTGATCTCTGAAAAATAACTATTATTTTGGTATAACCATTATTTCTTTTTATCACGTCTTCTTTGGAGGGCATTTATAGAGTTCCATATAGGAAAGTGGACCCAATGCTGTCTTCTAAGGACTTGAGTAATCACTGTTCCTACAAATCTCCTTATAGAGGGTCAAGCATGGGGTTATGGAAGGTTCGGACAATTAGGCATCTCTGGGGCTTCTCAGCGGTCAGCTCCATGGGAAAAAAGAAGAGGGAAAAATCTAAAGCAAAACCTCTCTTTGGTGATAGTATTCAGTTTGCTTAAAGTTTTGCACTTATGAAATAGAATTCAGGTGGATTAGATTGTTGCTTCACATACGTAAAATAATATAAATCTAGCATGTAGATCAGTCTACTTCTACAACTCCTTTCTCTACCGAGGGTGGATTAGTCAGGCCACTTAGGTACTGTTCTAGTGAACATAATGCGAGACTGATAGAAAAGAGCATTAGATTTGATACAGAATCACTGAATCTTCTAGAAAATATGAGAGCTGCAATGAAAAAAAGCTGTCTCTAGTATTATTCTATTTAACTAGGCACATAAGCTTCGTGGGGGAGAATGCATTATAAAGTACTTTTAAAGTCAAGTTTCTCTTCATAAAAAGAGTGACTCAAACAGTTCAGCAGCTTCACAAACCCGAGCAAAAGCCGCTAGAACTGTCATATCACCTTCAATGTTGTGTCTTTATTTCAAAGACATAAGGAAGCGTGCCAGGTACCTCTTGCAGCAGCAGATACAAAGCCAAGTTAAACCCCCTGTTAGCACGACAAGAGTTAGAGCCAATGTTGTCACATAGAACACACTCCACTCTGAAAAACAAGAAAACCAGAGTGGACAGGTTACATACCATTTGCAAAACAGCTTTATTTCAATGACTCACAATGAACATTTCTGAGTCCATGCAAGCAAAGCCATCCGTGGTGCCACTACCACCTCGCCAGGCTGGTCGAGAGCCTAAGCAAGGTGAAATACAAATAAATCAAGAACAACTTAAAACCACCCGACTTTCATCCAACTGGTTCAGGGACCTCATGGAGCACATATTTCACACTGACCTGAGAACAGAATAATCTGAAAAAATAAACTCATCAGTTAAAAAGGCCTCTTAAACACCCATGAAAGTCACATCAAAATATTCATTCCATGGGCTTCCCTGGTGGCGCAGTGGTTGAGAGTCCGCCTGCCGATGCAGGGGACAGGGGTTCGTGCCCCGGTCCGGGAAGATCCCACGTGCCGCGGCGCGGCTGGGCCCGTGAGCCATGGCCGCTGAGCCTGCGCGTCCGGCGCCTGTGCTCTGCAGCGGGAGAGGCCGCAGCAGTGAGAGACCCGCGTACCGCAAAACAAACAAACAAAAAAATATATATTCATTCCAGAATCACAGAACCTCAAAACTAGTTCTGGCCTGGTTTGAATAAAGCAAATAAAGTATTTGTATGGTCGCCTATGACATGAAGATGCTTTTCACAGAGCCAGACAGCCACTCAGAAGCTACCTGATCTTCACTTCCCCCACATCCTTGTGGAAATCCAGGGTAAAAAGTTCTGCACCAGCAACTCAGGAAGAGAGAAACCAATGGAGCAAAAACAAAAGGTTTACCTCTATTAAATGTTATATATGCTCCTTGGAATAACAATCCAAGAGCTGGCTATTTTCAAACTTTTATGTAGTAGAGGGTGGGAACATAATTTCGCAGTCAGCTCAACCTAATTTTTCGGCCAATTATGTCCATCTACATCCCCAAGAAAACAAAATCACTCTTAGGAATAGACTGGCATTGAAATACAGTTCCCTCCTCAGAAGAGACTTAAGGGCACCAGGTTGGCCAGCTGAGGCGGTGGTTCCAATTTTTGGTGCCTGCTTGGGCAGACAGCCTGGAAGAATGGGCCAATTTTCTTGTTCATCTGATTCCAGCCAGGTCCACACCAGGGACCACTTCACCAGAAGGTCACACTCAGCTCAAGACAAGGCAGGTGCAATGTGGAAATGGGGACCATGTAGCCCAAAGCAGCCTTCTCGGCAATGCCGGCGATGGTTAGCCAAATCTGCTCTCCAAGGTGAATCTCCTCATCGGGAAGTTTTACGAGAAGCCTTAAACACACCCCCAAGGTGAACTGTGGGAGGATCTTAACCCATCACCACGTGAGCTCGTTCGCTTGCCTTCGGGTGAGAAAAGGGTTGAGTTTACAGCTGCAAAGCTAGGCAGATCTTTCTGACAGTTCAGAATGATTTGTCTGAAGGCTCCTCACCCAAAGCCACCACATCAGGACTCACCACAGTTGCTTTCCCCATCCTGGATATAACGCTGGATCAGGTTCTCCATCCACAGCTGAGAGCAAATGCAGCGCTTTGTGATGGGGTCACAGTGACCATGGCCAGAACACTTCAGGAGGCACCCTGCAAGGAGGCGAGTGGGGCAGAGGTCACCATGGGGAAAAGGGGCTCCCTGGCTTCAGCTGTGTCTTTTCATAGCATAGACCCTGAACAGAGGCATCTCGTTGAATCAAGAGACTCTTACGCTATGAACAGGAGTCCCGGGGAAAGTCTCTCGAATCGACAATCTCATCTGGAAGCAAATGGCAGAAATATGCCAACACCTGAACTGCGAAACAAAAGCCTTAATCATGTAGCAGAAATGTAGCACCCTTTGGCTTAAGAAAGAGAAATTCTAAGAATTTATCCAGTGAAAACGACTGGGGATGTGCACCAGAACTTATCTACATTGCAGCATTATTTAAAATCAACCTGACGGTCTGTGAGTAGAGGACTGGTTGTATAAGTTGTGGAACATATCTAGGATGGAGTACTGTGAGGTCATGAATATGTTATTGAGGGATGAATTTTAAAAGATTTGAGAAAATGGTCATAATATGATTTGAAGTTAAATACCAGATTAAAAAATTATATATCAAATTATCCTGATTGTATTAACGTGTTTCTAGAGATGGGGGAACTGGAAGGAAAAACATCAAAATATTAACAAAAGTTATCTTTGGATGGTGGGAATTCTAGACTCTAGAATCTAAAGGATTATTCTAATTTTTTTTTGTCTTCTTGGATATTCCAAATTTCCTACAATAAATAAATACTACTTTTGTAGCTAGAAAAAAAGGAGTTCTTAAAAAAATTAATTTACTCCATATTACAAAGAAAGTCAATTGTGGATAGGTATACATCTGAAACAAATTAAATTTTACTCCCCAAATGGTATCACAGTCCCCAGTGTTTATTGAAATGACCTGGGATAAAGACCACATTTCCATCCACACATATGAATGAGTTTGGTGCCAGGAAGAGGCGTCAGGCAAGCCACTAAGAAAAGAGGTACCACTGGAAGGCACTTAAAAGCTATCTTAGGGCTTCCCTGGTGGCGCAGTGGTTGAGAGTCCGCCTGCTGATGCAGGGGACATGGGTTCGTGCCCCAGTCCGGGAAGATCCCACATGCCGCGGAGCGGCTGGGCCCGTGAGCCATGGCCGCTGAGCCTGCGCGTCCGGAGCCTGTGCTCCGCAACGGGAGAGGCCACAGCAGTGAGAGGCCCACGTACCGCCAAAAAAAAAAAAAAAAAAGCTATCTTAAATTTCCAAGAGTCTACATAACACCATGTTCACAACCTAAGGCACGATGTCCCAGGTCAATAAATTATATAAACATGGCTTTTCCAACCAATAACACGTATCTGTCTTTTAATACTGTTCTGACCATCTAAGTATGAAATCTCTGACCATGACCAGTATGAAAGAGTATGGTTTTAAAAACAGACCATAACTGTTGTTTGTCTCCAGTTTCCCTCAAAGACAGAGCATGGTTGGCAAATGTATGTTGCAGGAAACCAGCTGGAGACATAAATGCAAAACAAATCTCTGGATGCTAAAGCAAAGATGTCCACATGTCCTCTTTCTGTGCCAGTAAAACATAGCCACGATCAGCAAATCTGATTCTTTTAGAATATTCCCGTAGGGGTTGACATGGAGAAATTGGAAAGATAAAGAAATATTGAACTTCATTCCTACTTAAGTCAAAAAAGACTATGAGGGCTTCCCTGGTGGCGCAGTGGTTGAGGGTCCGCCTACCGATGCAGGGGACACGGGTTCGTGTCCTGGTCCGGGAAGATCCCACATGCCGCGGAGCGGCTGGGCCCGTGAGCCATGGCCGCTGAGCCTGCGCATCCGGAGCCTGTGCTCCGCAGCGGGAGAGGCCACAACAGTGAGAGGCCCGCATACCGCCAAAAAAAAAAAAAAAAAAAAAACAGACTATGAGACCTGGCTACTGTCCCACCATATAGGAACCAAATCATATTTCACCTTCTCCGAAAAATCTTTTCCTTTAACCTGGGTAATTATGTTTCTATAAGACTCCCATTGCATTTAATTGGATGGGATGTCTAGTCCAGTGGAATCCAATTCTGAATATACAACAATTAGGTATTTACATTACTTGAACTTTAAAACTAAAAATAAAAAAGAATATTTCTGATGGGGACATACCTGCTGTGTCAATCCTCAAGACTTTGAAAAGCAAGAAATCAGCCTTTTCCTTTGAGAGCCGCCTGTGCAGATTTCGGGCCACTTCCGCAGCTTTGAGGACCTTGAAAGGTGGCCCAGTCTGTACATAAAACACAATCACGGTGCTGCAGAGGAGACAGAGAGAGAGGCCAGCCACACGGTTATGCAGTGACCAACGTGACACATCCACTCCAGCCATCTGACCTGTGGGGCTGAGAAGACAGACGGCCACAGCTCTGCCACTTGGCAAGGACATAGGGGTGTATTCTGAGGGTCAAGGGATTGATCGGTTTCTATTCACAAATAAAGGCTCTTTGGTCCCAGAGTTCAGCTGATGATAGATAGACCTTTGGATAAAAGGAGCAATGTATATGTGTGTGCAAACAGACATAACCACACACAGAATAAGAACTTTCAGACACATCTTCATTTTTACCTTTTTGTTGAGATATAATACACTTACAATAAAAAGTCACCTTTTTTTTTTTTTTTTGGCAGTGCTGTGCAGCTTGCAGGATCTCAGTTCCCAGACCAGTGATTGAACCTGGGGCCAAGACAGTGAAAGCCCAGAATCCTAACCACTAGGCCACCAGGGAACTCCCAAAAGTCACCCTTCTGAAGTGTACAATTCAGTGGCCTTTGGTATATTCACAAAGTTGTGCAACTAACACCACCATCTAATTCCAGAACATGGGCTTCCCTGGTGGCGCAGTGGTTGAGAATCTGCCTGCTAATGCAGGGGACACGGGTTCGAGCCCTGGTCTGGGAGGATCCCACATGTCGCGGAGCAACTAGGCCCGTGAGCCACAACTACTGAGCCTGCGTGTCTGGAGCCTGTGCTCTGCAACAAGAGAGGCCGCGATAGTGAAGAGACCTGCGCACCGCGATGAAGAGTGGCCCCCACTTGCAGCAACTAGAGAAAGCCCTAGCACAGAAACGAAGACCCAACACAGCCAAAAATAAGTATAAAAATAAATAAATAATTCCAGAACGTTTCCATCATCACAGAAACTCCACACCCACTAAGAGCCGCCCCCACGCCACCCCTCAGCTCCTGCCAAACACTAATCTACTTTTCTGTCTCTGTAGGTTTAATTATTCTGGGCTTTTGATATAAATGGAATATATATGAGGCATTTCACATCTGGCTTCTTTCATTTAGCATAATGTTTTCAAAGCTCATCCAAGTTGCAGCATATATCAGTATTTCCCCCTCCTTTGAATTGCCAAACATTATTCCATTGTATGAATATATCTCATTTTATTTATCCACTCATCAGTCGATGACATTTGGATTGTATCTACTTTTTGGCTACATGAATAACGCCACTGTGAATGTTCACGTGCCAGATTTCTTTTTTTCTTTTTTTTAACATCTTTACTGGAGTATACTTGCTTTACAGTGGTGTGTTAGTTTCTGCTGTATCACAAAGTGAATCAGCTACACATATACATACATCCCCGTATCTCCTCCCTCTTGAGTCTCCCACATGCCAGATTTCGTATGGACATGTTTATCATTTCTCTTGGGTATATACCCAGGAGCAGAATTACTGGGTCATATGGTAGCTCTACATTTAGCACTTTGAGGAACTGACAAACGGTTTTCCCCAGTGGCTACACCATTTACATTCCCACCAGCTACGTATGAGTGTTCCAATTTTTCCATATACTTGCCAACATTTGCTATGGTCTGTCTTCTGGATTACAGCCATCCTGGTGGGTGTGGAGTGGTATCTCAATGTGATTTTGATTTGCATTTCCCTAATAGCTAGTGATGCTGAGCATCTTTTCACGTGCTTATTGGCTTTTGTATATTTTCTTTGGAGAGATTTTATTCAAGTCTGTATTAGTTTCCAAATGTTGCCATAAAAATGTACCACAAACTGGGTGGCTTAACACAACAGAAATTTATTCTCCCACAGTGTTAGAGGCTAGAATTCCAAAATCAAGGTGTTGGTAGGACCATCCTCTCTGAAGGCTCCAGGGGAGAATCTGCTCCATGCCCTTCTCTTAGCTTCTGCTGTTGCTGGCAATCCTTGGCGTTCTGTGGCTTGTAGACACATCACTCCAATCTCTACCTCCAGTATCACATGGCAGGTTCTCTGTGTGTCTGTCTCTGTGTCTCTTTTCTTATAAGGACACAGTCATGTTGGATTAAGGGTCCACCCTACTCCAGTATGACCTCATCTTAACTAATTCCTTTTCATTTATAATTCTTTTCATTTCTATAAAGTTGGTAGTGATATCCCTTTTCATTCCAGATTTCAGCAGTTTGAGTCTTCTCTCTTTTTCTTGGTCATTCTAGCTAAAGCTTTATCGATTTTGTTGATCTTTCAAAGAAACAACTTTTGGGGCTTCCCTGGTGGTGCAGTGGTTGAGAATCTGCCTGCCAGTGCAGGGGACTCAGGTTCGAGCCCTGGTCTGGGAAGATCCCACATGCCACGGAGCAACTGGGCCCGTGAGCCACAGCTACTGAGCCTGCGCATCTGGAGCCTGTGCTCCGCAACGGGAGAGGCCCGTGCACTGTGATGAAGAGTGGCCCCCGCTTGCCGCGACTAGAGAAAGCCCTCGCACAGAAACGAAGACCCAACACAGCCAAAAATAAATAAATAAATTTATAAAAAAAAAATAAGAAACAACTTTTGGTTTTATTGATTTTCAGATGTGTTTGGTTCAGTGTTTGATATAAGAAAGGGAAATGTATGATCCATTTTTGAAAGAGTTCCGTAAAAAAATAACTAGTATTTTTAATTTATTATTTTTCTAAGTAAATTTCAGTTATCTGAAAAGCAAACCTAAACAGAACAGCTGACAATAACTGGCAGATGGATTCACTATGAATAGTAGGTTTTTATTCCCATATTCTGTCTGTCTCTCTCTCTCTCCCCATCCCACTTCCCTGTTCATAAGTTGGATAAGAGTTTTAAAAAACTCAATTAAAATTGTAAATCTTATAAGAAATCAAGGAAAAGGTTGAACCTTATAGACCCTCAGAAGACAGCAATGGTAACCCACAATCCTCTCACACTGAGAGAAGTCTCAGTCCCTAAACACGGGGCAGGGATGAAGCCTGGCTGTGAGGCATCCCCCGTGCATGCCCCAGACCATGCGCACGCCCTCCGATGATACCAGAACTAAAACCCAGCTCCCTCTGACGTTCCCTATGCCTTCCTTCAGAACATTCTCAATCAACAAACATTTACCGAGACTTGTGGGAAGGACCTATAATGATGTTGTCCTTACTGCTTCCCTTTGAGGAAAAAAAAAAGAATATGAATGGGATAAACATGCGTGCAAAGACAGAGAACGAGAGGAAATGGCGAGCTTCAGGCTGGACGGTGCAGTTCTTACCTGAGATCCGAGAGGGCCTGAATCTTCTGAACCTTGATGTCTGAGTCCAGCACATTCAGCAGCACCGCCAGCTGCCTCACAAGGGTGTCCTTCTGCTGTTCCGTCAGCTGCCCAACGCCAACCTGCAGGATCAGCTCCACCAGGCCGCTCTTCTTCGGGTCTGGGGAAATGAGAAGACATGGGCTTTCCACCTGGAAACCCCAGGCTTGATAATAGGAGGAGCAAGGCCTGTGTAATAGTTAAAGAGCTTTAAATGACCCCTGTGTAATTTCTACGCTTAGGTTCTAGGCCTCAGGTCAATTCTTCCAAGTACCAAGGGGGCCACTATCCGAGAGTACTTCTTCCTTCTTTTACATCAGCGTGCTGTCTATTCATTTTTCTCCAGATGATAAGGAGGTGTGACTAATCTGCCTCTGGGCTCACGTGAAATTCTGGGACCTCACACACCTCCTTGGGCCTGGTAAGAGAACTACGTCTCCGAGCGCTGCGGGCCCGGCCCAGTTTATGCCGGGGGTCGGTGTGGCCACCTTGCTGGAGCTGCCCTCTCCGCGCTCCCAGGAATGAAGGTCTCGTGTCCACCTCACATTAGGTCTTTGTCTTCTGGCAGGAAAACCAAAGTGACCAGGGGGTCCTGCTGCCAGACCCAGTTCTCCCTAATGAGTTAGGAGGCTGGATCTGTTTGGGGATAGATAACCACAGGCAGAGGAAACCTCCAAGTGGGCCCAGCTTCCCACACCGGGTTCCACTGTCACCTGCAAGGAGCCCCAAAGGCTGACCTCTCCCCCCCGACCCCGCTCACGGACCAGCCCCACAAACCCAGGCCCGGAAGCCTGTGAGCGCACCTGGCCGCACTTCCACGGTGGCAGTGTCCATGTCCGAGGAGCCCTGACTGTCAGTGACTCGCAGGTGGAAAGTGTAGACCCCCTCCACCAGGTTGGTGAGCTGCAGGGCCGTGCTGTGGTCAGAGCCATCCATGACATCCTGAGAAATAACCCAGTTCATGATTCAATAGTCAGCTCCCAACCTGGGCCTCTGTTGACCCCAAACCTCGGGGTCCCGTCTTTGTCACACATGCATGATTCTAAGGGGCAGGGTGAACAGGAAGCAAGGTGGTGGGTTAGTGAAGGTCCGGGCAATCCTCAGCGTCTCTCCCACTTTTAAAGCACCAGGAGGCACAATCCTCAGACAGGACTTTGTGAGCTGAGCTGCTTCCCAAGGGCTCTCTAGGAATTACCAAATTCCACCTTACAGAGGGGGAAACCACCGAAATTAGGGCAGAGACCTGGAGGGTGAAGCACTCTCTTTGAAGAGCTTTCTGGGTCTTATTTTTAAAGATAGTTTTACAATGATCTCATCTCGGGTTTCCTCATGGTGTATCAGGTTCACCTTCTCAAATGACCCAAGAGCCTGAGTAGTAACATCTCTGCTCAAAGAATTCGAGAAGAATCTCCCAGACCCTCTCTCTGAACTTGCTAACAGAAGAGGGTGGTAACAAGGGCTCTGATCAGACAGCTGTTATAATTACACTTAGAGGCTAACCCACCATCTGGCTGAACAGTATTCATTCCAGAGTTACTTTAGAAATTATAAAGCATTTTCAGTTCTTTCCCTGGGACCACTCCTTCAGTACATCTCCAAGAGTAAATTTGCATCTCTCAAGTCCTTAGCAACTGGAGGAACGAAGATGTACCTAAATTTACAGCCTAAGAGGCAGAGTGATCTAATGGGGAAAAAGGCCTGCCAGGAGCTAAAAACCTAGGTCTATCTGGTTTGACTAAGGATGAGTTAGTTGACCTTGGCCAAGTCTCTTTCCATCCCTGCATCTCATTCTCTGTACTTAGGAAATGGGAATAGCAATCCTCGATCTATTGACCTATCTGGTACAATGTTGAGGAAAAGGAAAGAATCCATTTGGACCAAAATAGGAACAATGGGGAAGCTAAGGAGCAGAATGAGTCCCATGAGAAGACATGGTTTCAAAGTCCCTCCAGGCTATGGTTTCTGACCCTACGCAAAGTCTGGGCAAGGAAAAAGTCGGAAGGGACTTCAGATTTGTTTAAACTGAACAGCAGCCTGCTGCCTCCAGCCCTCAGAAGAAACCTAGAAGCATAAACACCTTAGTGGGGACCATGGAAAGGGAGATGAGGTCATAACAGAGACCTATGGAGTTAACTGTGTTCCCTCATCTGCTGAAGCCCTAATCCCCCAGTGTGGCTCTATTTGAGATAAGGTCTATTAAGAGGTAATTAATGTTAAATGAGGTCATCGGGTGGAATCCTGATCCCATAGGATTAGTGTCCTTATAAGAAGAAACACCCAAGAGCCCTCTCTCTCCCCCTCCCCTCCCCTCTCTCCTCTCTCTCTCCTGCCACACCCAACCCCCACCCCACCCCTGTGAGGACACAGCAAGAAGGCAGCTGTCTGAGAACCAGGAAGAGAGCTCTCATCTGGAACCAAACTGGCTAGCACCTTGATCTTGGACTTCGCAGCCTCCAGAACTGGAAGAACACAAATATCTGTTGTTTAAGTCACCCCGTCTATGCTACTTTGTTATGCAGCCCTAGCAAACTAATACAGACGTAATGATTCGTGGTCCAGGGGCAATTCTCTTCAAGTACTCACTCCAGCTGCTGGACTCTGGCCATCCCGGATCCACAGATAGGACACAATTCCTTGGTCATCAGTAGACCTTGAACCATCCAAAGTAATGGAGTTATTGGGAAGCACAAGAACATGTCTGCCACCAGCCTGGGCTCTGGGAGGACTATTATTTTCTAAGTCAAATATAGCAAAAATGAAAGCAAAGAAATTGATTTAAAACACTTGTGATAGAAGTGTATCACGAACTATCCACGACTATTCCATCTTGCAGACATGTAGATTTAAAATATCCAAAAAGCATCACTTCCTGCCCCAAATACCCATTAGATAACATACAGACTTTCTTAAAGCTCTTTTTGCACTTAGCTAGTTGTAATTCGGCAGCCTATACGCTGGACAGTTTTCTATTATCATTACAGTTTTTTCTCTTTTTAAAAAAGAGAAATCATGCTCTTACTTATGTCTGGGGTCTGGAAAATGAAAATATTTTGGTTTAAAATATGCGATGGATTATTTTGTACTGGTCCACACTATCTGGCCACAGAAATATTTTCGTTTCTAACAGTACCAAATCTTGCTTGTCTAAGTAAATTGAAGAGGGACGATTCAGGGCAGTGGGGAGAATCTGGCACTGAGGAGGCTTAATTCCATTGTCCATACAGGGAAAGGCTAGAAAGAATAGAAATAGACTGGCAGTAAATTGAGTAAGCCCCAAAATCCTTCTATAAAAAACAATATCTAGACCCTATCGAGCTTCAAAACTGGAACTTAAGACAACCACCCCCTTTTATGCACATGTCCCCATACTTTCTCTACTATTATATATGGCTGAAAACTTCCATAATAAAACGTTTGAAAAAAACTCAAATCGATGTCACTGTGCGGATAAACTTGTTTCATCCTTTCCCAACTGCCCAGCAAATAAAGTCCAAATTCCTCAGCATGACACTTGACACATACAATACCTCAAGGCTGAGCTTCTGCCTTTGTCTCAGCCACCCTCCCCAATGAACTGACACTCTTGCTGGTCCATAATACTGGTGAATGGATTTTACCATCCAGCCATGCTCTTTTACACCTCTGATCTTCAATACATCATAATCATTTATTCATTCACTGAAGTAACCAACATCTTTGATTTGCCATGAGTCTAGCACTGTGCCACGTGGAAGAGACAGAAATATCTGAAACAAAGGTCTTCAACCAGATCATGGTCAAATGGAAAAGAAAAAAGAGACAAGTACATAAAGCAGGATGTCATAGATTGGACCACACATTTCATATTAAGAAACAACAGGGAATTTGAAACCATCTCTGCTCTTAGATTTCCAAGGAAGAGGGAAAACAAAGCATCATGTGGTCACTAGGACATGGGGCTTTAGTTGCCAGTAGTCGCAGAAGGAGAATGAAGCTATTAGGACACACACTCCACAAACAAAAGGAAATGCTGTGCACGTGGACGGAAGAAGAGTGACCTTTGTTTGGCCAAGCAGAGTTCGGTATCTGCTATAGCCAATAAGCAAACACTAACGTTTCTGGATAACCATGGCCTGGCTTAGGGTCTGTGAGACTGAAAAGCAGAAGGGGCCCAACCTCCTCCACTGGCAGATCCACCTGCCCTCTGCCTTGACTCACCCTTCCTCACGGTAACGCTGAGGGTGGTCGTGCTGCTTAGTCCCTGCTGGTCTTTCACCGCTAAACGGAAGTGGTAGGTACCCACCTGAAGACCGCTTACTGTGGCTATAGCTTTGTCGATGTTTTCCATCTCCACTGCGCTGGGGCCTCTGTGAAACAGGACAGTCATTAACAAAAGGCAGGGGGCATGGGATTCTGACGACGGCAGGTATGTTGCTTGTGTCTTTATAAATGCTTCTTTTCACAGCAATAATATATACCATCTAGAGAATTCTAAGATAATTTTGTATTCATTTAGATTCTCTAGTTCTATGTAAGAGTCACAAGTTAAAGCCTATTTCAGACAGAGGCTGCTGGATTCCTGGGAAGAGGATTTTGGAGTCTTCTGTTTTTTTAAATTGAACTGTCAGTGAAATGATCAGAATGGAGCCTTATAAACGATTCCTGTTTCTCCTTTGAATAAAATCAGCTGAAATCCTCAGTTATCTTTCGAGAGAGTGTGGAGGAGGAGAGAGCAAGCCAGGTAATTGATCTCCTGGCTCAAGAGGAATTATTCAATACAGCGGAGTCGTGAAGATCGTGGGCTTTGTAGTCAGGAAGACCCAGGATTGAGCCTCAGCTCTTGCTCTTACCATCTGGGCAACCAGAGACCCTGGGACTGACTCATCTCTGCAAGCCTCAGTTTCTTCATCTTTAAAATGGGAATAATATTATCACGTACCTCTTAAGAAATGACCTAGGATTCCATGAGATTAAGCATGTACAGCACAGAAAATGCTGGAGGATAAAGGAATCCCCTTGAACTCTGCACTTCTGTTGTCTACAGTCACTGCACGTGGTTTGAGTGAGTGCAGACTGGGGGGCCTCGTGAGGACCCCACCCAGGTTCCCCTGCACCACTTCTGTCATGAAGCTCACCTCACACCAAGACTGCCCTGTCCACCTGCCCCAGCTCCACCTCTCTCCACTGTCAAGGAATGTCCATCTTGTCCATCCACACCTGATACAGAATGCAATCAATAGTTCCCTGGCCACTTCTAGAAATGTGCTTAAATACTGACTCCTCAACACTCTCAAGCTGAGTGTTCAATGTAGACAGAGCAGGGGTAATATTAGCTCTCATCCAGGGGGTGAACCCAGCACTCAGTGATGAGATGGGCTGACTACCTGACATGCTCCCAGTGGTAGAAAACAATGCCGTGGTCATCACTGCTTCTGCTCCCATCCAGGGTGGTGCTTTCCACCGGGAAGACCAGCTCCTGATCCGGGCCGGCGACAGCCATCGGAGGCCTGTTGTCTTCTAGAATTATAGAAACGGTGTGAAGAAATATTATCTCTTTGCATTAAGCCTGCCATCCCCTGATTTCTTTATTTAAGCAAATTACTCATATTCAGCTCAGGCAGCTACTAGAGCATGCCCTGTCCTTTGGGAATCCTGGGGTGAAACACTGCAGTCTCCTAGCTGACCCAGGAGTTAAACATTCTAAGTTTGAGATGGGGGTTACAGGCAGCAAGAAATACTGTTCCCTAATATGTACGTCTTTGGTTTCTTTAAAATACCTTAAAAGTCATGGAGTGGAACTGTAGTTAATTCTCCAATGTCTGGCCACAAGCCAGCTGAGTATCAAGCCACACATAACTACCAGCCTCCTCAAGAATGCCCTAGAGCTTTGCAGCAGAGTGGGGCATGGCATCAGAGCCCACAGTGACTCTGGAGATAGCTCTCATTTTGTCCCTCATGCCATGGTTTGGAGACACAGCCGGGACATAATTCAGAACCACAAAAGCAAATTGCCTTGATATTAAGATTCAGCTCTGCAGCCCTGATTTCTTGATAGTTCAAAGATTTAGAGAACTTGTACCCAATTTGGCTGGTCTGAAGCCCAGAAGCCCAGATGTCATTTCTGTTTTAATCTCTGGGGCTAAATCCCTTTCCCATCTCACCTACCAGGCTGGACAATCACAGTGACCACAGCTGTGGATTGCTGCCTTGAAGAATCTGTTACCATCAGCTGAAATGTATAATTTCCTTCCTTCATTGCAGACAAATGAAGGTACGGTGTCTCTACTCCCTAAGTAACAGCAAATACAAAAATGAAAAAGAAAAAATAATATTAAAGAAGCACAAGTAATTAGCATGACATAATGAAAAACTAGTGATTTTACTAAATGTGGAGATCCTGCTTTAAAAAAAAATGTGCATGTCCCAGGAAAATGGGATCTAAAGTCCATGGTATATCCTCAGATGCTATTGAAAGAATATAAATTAATATGGCCTTTTTGGAAGCCAATCTGGCAGCATCCATTCAAATGTTAAAAGAACATGCTCTTCAACCCAGCATTTCTACTGAGTCTCTACACTAGAGAAACGCCCACGTGTGTAATTATGGAGACTCGCCCATAGGTGCTGACTGAGGCATTGCCTATGACACCAAAAAAAATGGAAACAATCTAAACAATCATCAACAGGGGAATGGCCAAACCCACCACAATACACTGTGGGATGCTAGTTGAAAAAAAAAGAAGTTTAAAAGAATAAAGTAGATTTATAAAGAATAAAGTGGAAAGATGCCAAAGACATATTACAAAGCAAAAAAAGAAAGCTGTGAAACAATGGATACAGCGTGATAGATATTTGCTACATGCACACATACATGTATGCAAACACACAGAGGAGATTCAGTATGCACACACATTAAACTCATAAAAGTAATTATCTTGAGTAAAGGGACTTGGAAGAGGTCAAGGTGCATTTTCACTTTATCAGAATTTGAGTTTGTTTTTTTGTGTGTTTTTTTTGTTTTTTGTTTTTTGTGGGTTTTTTTTGCGGTACGTGGGCCTCTCACTGTTGTGGCCTCCCCCGCTGCAGAGCACAGGCTCCGGATGCGCAGGCCCAGCGGCCATGGCTCACGGGCCCAGCCTCTCCGCGGCACATGGGATCCTCCAGGACCGGGGCACGAACCCACGTCCCCTGCATTGGCAGGCGGACTCTCAACCACTGTGCCACCAGGGAAGCCCTGTTTGTTTGTTTTTAACCACAGGAAGTAATTAATGTATTACTTTTATAATCAAAAATAAATTTTGTGGGCTTCCTTGGTGGTGCAATGGTTAAGAATCCGCCTGCCAATGCAGGGGACACGGGTTCGAGCCCTGGTCTGGGAAGATCCCACATGCCACGGAGCAACTAAGCCCATGAGCCACAACTACTGAGCCTGTGCTCTAGAGCCCGTGAGCTACAACTACTGAGCCCACGTACCACAACTACTGAAGCCCGCGTGCCTAGAACCGGTGCTCTGCAACAAGAGAAGCCACCGCAATGAGAAGCCCGTGCACCGCAACGAAGAGTAGCCCCCGCTCGCCGCAACTAGAGAAAGCCCACGTGCAGCAACAAAGACCCAGTGCAGCCAAAAATAAATAAATAAATTTAATTTAATAATAATAATAAATATATATATATATATTTTTTTTTTTTGACGGTACGTGGGCCTCTCACTGTCACAGCCTCTTCCATTGCGGAGCACAGGCTCCGGATGCGCAGGCTCAGCGGCCATGGCTCACGGGCCCAGCCACTCCGTGGCATGTGGGATCTTCCCGGACCGGGGCACGAACCCGTGCCCCCTGCATTGGCAGGCGGACTCTCAACCACTGCGCCACCAGGGAAGCCCTAAATAAATAAATTTTGTTATTTTTCTCCATTTATTGTTATCTTTTGAATTGAATTTTTTGCATGTATTTCTTTTTTCTTTCTTTTTTTTTTTTGTGGTACGCAGGCCTCTCACTCTTGTGGCCTCTCCTGTTGTGGATCACAGGCTCCAGATGTGTAGGCTCAGCGGCTATGGCTCACGGGCCCAGCCACTCCGTGGCATGTGGGATCTTCCCGGACCGGGGCACGAACCCGTGTCCCCTGCATCGGCAGGCGGACTCTCAACCACTGTGCCACCAAGGATGCCCTGCATGTATTTCTTTTCTAAAAATGTTTACTGAAGTATAGTTGATTTAAAATGTTTCAGGTGTAGAGCAAAGTGATTAAGTTATATATATATGTGTGTGTATATATATATATATATATATATATATTCTTTTTCAGATTCTTTTCCATTATAGGTTATTACAAGATATTGAATATAGTTCCCTGTGCTATACAGTAAGTCCTTGCTGTAAATATAAATTTTTAAAATGCTAGGACAACAAAACTTTTCAATAAGGCATTTTTTCAATTGAGTATATAGTAGCTAGCTACTTATTGCCTACAGGTTAATACCCTTTCATTTTGTTGCTGCTGTGTTGTTGGTAATATTTCCAGTTATTGCCTATGTTTGAAGTTCATGGCATCCTGAAAAGGATTTTTAACTTTAAGTCCTATTATAATTTATTTATTTTCACAGATCACAAGATTGTCTAAAGATAAATGTATCTGTTTTATTTATTTATTTATTTATTTATTTATTTTTGGCTGCGTTGGGTCTTCGTTGCTGCGCGCAGGCTTTCTCTAGTTGTGGTGAGTGGGGGCTACTCTTTGTTGCCGTGCACAGGTTTCTCATTGCGGTAGCTTCTCTTGTTGTGGAGCAGGGGCTCTAGGCGCGCAGGCTTCAGTTGTGGCTCGCGGGCTCCAGAGTGCAGGCTCAGTAGTTGTGGCTCATGGGCTTTGTTGCTCCGTGGCATGTGGGATCTTCCCGGACCAGGGCTCGAACCCGTGTCCCCTGCATTGGCAGGCAGATTCTTAACCACTGTGTCACTTGGGAAATCCCTGTGTGTGTGTGTGTGTGTTTTAGAGTTTTAGTGGAAAAATGGAAAAAAATGGATAGAAAGTCAAGTGTGTTATCACAAGGGGAACTTCTGAAATTTGAAATGCATTATTTTAAGAACTTAAAAAAAGGGCTTTTCCCTACTATGACTCAGTAGAGCAAAGTACTTTTTTTCTGAAGAGCTCTATAAAGTATAATTTCCTAGTAATATGTGCCTCAAAATTAATACGGTTACATGAATGCTTATGCACACAGTAAAAAGGAATCTTGTGGCAAATGCGAAGTGAGCAGACTAATTCCCTGAGAGCCCTCAAAGCAGCCATATGATTCAGGTAGCTGCACAGGCTTCACTGACCTTCAGTGACCTCCCCAGCGCAAAGCATAGCCTCTGCAGCCTGCCTTGGCGATTTTTAGACTAGTGTAAGAGAGGCTGGTTTAAGAGCTGATCTTTGCGATTGCCCCAATTCATAAAAAGCGTCACCCCTTTTGACATCTTATCAGTCAATCACAAGGCAGTGACATTGTTACTGTGGATAATCTAAGAGTGTCTGCAGCAGATGGGCAGGTGTTCAGAGCAGCGAGGCTAGGTCTGCAGCCCAGCACTAGTGACTTCCTTTGGATATATGTTCATTAGACTTGGATGTACTGGGGCATTAGCTCTGGGCACATACTTCCCAGTAATTAGGGAAAGAAAATTTGGAATATTTTTTAACTGAGAAAATATAAAATACCCATCTTCCTGTTTGTATACAAACCCCACCAAATGCGAATTCTTAACCTAACAGAAGCAAACAGAGCATTCGCCACAACTCTTAGGTAGAGATGAACTCTATACCAAGTGCTCTCCAAGGGTATCTAGAGGACTCACGGCTCTTTCAAGACCCATGCATCCAACCAGTCATTTTTAATTCATCATAATCACAAAGCACTTTCCAGAAATATCAAAAAGTAAAGTAGGTCAGTTTTCATGGAATGTCTGACTTCACCATAAACACTAATGAGAAATTTGTCTTGGACTGGGGAGATGGAGTTTGAAGGAGAAGAGGAAGGTGGTAATGTAAGGTACTATCTTTCTTCCATTAAACTCTTAAATAATAACATAACTTCAAAAATACCAAGCTTGGCTTCCCTGGTGGCGCAGTGGTTGAGAATCTGCCTGCCGATGCAGAGGACACGGGTTCGTGCCCCGGTCCGGGAAGATGCCACATGCCGCGGAGCGGCTGGGCCCGTGAGCCACGGCCTCTGAGCCTGCACGTCCAGAGCCTGTGCTCCGCAACGGGAGAGGCCACAACAGTGAGAGGCCCGCGTACCGCAAAAAAAAAAAAAAAACAAGCTGGCCATCACCAGCAGTAGAATAAGCAAACAGCTCACACATACTCACGCATACAAATACAGCAATGTTTCAAGGTTATTATGACTTTAGACAGATATATTCGCAATCTGAACAAATCAAAAGGTAAATACAAAAAGATCTTAACAAGAGCCCACTGGATCCAGAAAAGGTAACATGCAGTTTCTAAAAATAGGAGAAACAAAATAAAAAGGACTTTTCTGATAATGAGGTTTAGATTAGATTATTCCTAAGGTTTATCCTAATACTAAAATAATATTTCTGTAGCAAATGTTAGGTCAGACTTTTCCTAAACTAACCTCAAGGTCAAGTTGTCTGTATAGGAGCTGCTTAGTTGCTATCCTGGGCTTATATAGAGTGGGTGAAGGAAAGTGACATAAATTTGGAAGATTTGTGAGTTTAGCTGTTCTTCTATTAGTTGTAATATATCAGACAACTTTATAAAACATTTTCTGAATTTAGCTGCCCCCTGTACCAATATTTTAGATAGATAGATAGATGGATGGACGGACGGACAGATGAACACACAGATAGACAATTAAAAGTCTGAAGGCAGGATGGAGAACTCACCTGCATGGCCACCTCTTTGCTCTCACTCCCGGGCCCCAGGGACCACTCATAGAGGACAATCTGGTGATCATCACTGCTCTGGTTTCCATTCAAAGTGATGGAGTTTTGGGGCAAAGTTATGGTCTGATTTGGTCCCGCATTGGCAACTGGTGGATGGTCCACAGCACTGTTGACTATCAGGGCTGCTGTTGTGGAGCTAATGGCTCCATCTGAGTCTGTAACAGTCAGTCTGTGAAAAGGAAAGGAAGCTATCACACTGCACGAATATGCCAAACCTCAAGGCAAGTGGTCAATTTAGTCTGCTTATGGTACATTTCTCAGAACAACTGAGAGCAGGTGTAAATAGAAATTTGAGGATGAAGCTGAGGAAAGAACAGAGACCTGAGGCTACATTTTTCCTTTGTTTCTGTTGATGTACTTTATTTTTAGCTAGTAATATATTCACACGATAGAGTTTTATTTTGTATGGGTTTCTCATTATTCTCTGAGATGCTGGATGAAGAGACCATCCTCAGACAACACAGAAGCCTCTCTCTACCACCTGACACTCAAAGTGTATCCGCTTTAAGTCCTGCCTGAGGCCTGAGCGTGTAGAGACAGCAAATCACTCCTGAACTTTTAGCTACAAAGCTTTTTAATTTTCTCATTCTTTTCTAGAGGACTTAATATGAAGTGTTTTCAGGACACTCCTTGCAAAGCAATTTTAGGATTAAGCACTTTGAAATACAAACGATACTCTGCCTACACAAACAACACAGAGAGCTGCACTGACCCTCCTGTAGTAAACTCATTGGTGATGTGGCAACTGGATCAGTGAAATAAGGTCACTTCATTCTTCTGGGGCCAAGATTTAGTTTGCAGCAGCAATGCATGTGTAACAGGTATAAACAGGAATATGAGAATGAAGCTCTGGAAAGAACACAGGCCTTATTTGTAGGTAAGGTACCTGTACAGGGGGCCCCCATATTCTGGGCCTCTATCCCACATACTCCATACAACCAGGGTCCAAACTCCAGTTCTCGCTCTGATGGCAAATCAAACACCTAAGGTCCTTCCTCCTCAACCAGGCTGAGTCAGGACACATTCTGGGCCCCTAAGGGAATTTCTTCCTAGTAAAATGGGGTTAGCAGTAGGCCTGCCTTGGGACTTCCCTGGCGGTCCAGTGGTTAAGACTCCGTGCTCCCAATGCAGGGGGCACAGGTTTGATCCCTGGTTGGGGAGTTAAAAAAAACAAACAAACAACAACATAAAAACAAAGTAGGCCTGTCTCAATGAGACAGGTAAAGAGTCATTAAATTAAAATTAATCAAAAGAACCTCATAAAGTGGCATTTCACTGTATATAAATTTTACCCCAATAAATAAGTGTTATAGAAAGACTTTTAAAAATAACTTTTCTGAAGTCCCCTTAGACTTTTATGTCATAAAGTTTCCACAAGTTTACCTTAGCAAAACCCTCAGATAAGAAGTAGACAATAATTTGGCAACATACATCAAACTCCTTAAAAACATACAGGCCTCTGACCCAGAAATTTTACTTGCACTCCAAAATTTAACGATAAGAATGTTCCCCCAAACGTTGAATAATGGGGCTAAATTAATTTTCTAAAATGTATCAGCATCAAACATGATGTTGCAGAATATTTAATGACATAGATATCCATAGTTAATGGGAATCCAAAATCAGATCCACTCATATATGACAATTTGATATAGAAGAGATGTGGTCTTGCAGATTGAGAAAGGACAGACTAGACAATAAACAGTAATGGGACAATAGACTGATTATCCACATGGGAACCAATAAAATTGGATCTAACCACGGCAGACATGCAGTCAATTCTAGAAGGATAAAATGTAAACATGAAAGACAAAATTTTTTAATTTTAGAAGAAAATATAGAAAGTAGCTTGTAAAACATCTTATACATTTTGATCCAAGTAAGAAAAGAGTTTTAAGTTTATGTGTATAGAAAAAGGACCATAAATATAAGTACTATACTCTTTTTTTTCTTTTATGTTATTTTCTTTATTTGCCATGTGCTCATGTTAATTTTTTTTTTAACATCTTTATTGGGGTATAATTGCTTTACAATGGTGTGTTAGTTTCTGCTTTATAACAAAGTGAATCAGTTATACATATACATATGTTCCCATATCTCTTCCCTCTTGCGTCTCCCTAGTACTACACTCTTAAGGATGTTTATTCCTAGGTAGTGGAATTATGGGAGGTGTTTAATTTCCTTCTTTCTGCTTCTAGATACATTCTGTTTTTTATTTTTATAGCAAACATGCATTATTCTTATTATAAGAAGAAAATATCATTTTTTTAAACACCTGCATTGTTACTTGTCTCTTGAAACCTATATTTCTTCTGGATCAAGCTGTGGCAGCCAGTGTGGTAAACTAACCATAAATACACAACATGTTTTTATTAGTTCCCCAACCAGGGATCAATCTAGTATAAATACCTACTCAGCAAAGAATATGGCAGATAAGCATATGAAAAGATGCTCCACATCATACAGTACCAGGGAAATGCAAATTGAAACAACAACGAGATACCACTACACACCTATACTATGGCCAAAATCTGAAACTCTGGCAACACCAAATGCTGGAGAGGATGTGGAACAACAGGAACTCTCATTCATTACTGGTGGGAATGCAGAATGGCGCGGCCACTTTGGAAGACAGTTTGACAATTTCTTACAAAACTGAACATACTCTGTAAGAGATGATGACTTTCAGACAATAAGGTTGCAGCTGGAAGCTACTAGCAGCTACTGTTTTGAGAATGACTGGTGGTGTCCTTAGATCCCATACAGTTCAGAAAATTCAAGTTCTCAGCAATACACAAACATGTCTGAAATCACGTCCACAATGGCCACCTAGTTTTACCTTGGATAAACAAACAAAAGCTACTCTATTTTGACTTTTAAATGCATTCTCCTCCTCAATGGCCAAACCAAATGTACAATGTATGTTTAATAAGCCACAAAACAGGCCACCAAAAAAAACCCAAAAAAACCAAGCATACTCTTACCATACGATCATGCTTCTTGGTATTTACCCAAAGGGGTTGAAAACTTCTGTCCACACAAAAATCTGCACATGAATGTTTATGGCAGCTTTATGGACAATTGCCAAAACTTGGAAGCAAGCAAGATGTCCCTCAGTACGTGAATGAATAAATAAACTTTGGTGCATCCAGACAATGAAATATTACTCACCACTATAAAGAAATGAGCTATCAAGCCATAAAAAGACACGGAAAAATCTTAAATGCATATTACTACATGAAAGAAGCCAATCTGAGAAGGCCACTTACTATATACTTCCAACTGTATGATACTCTGAAAGAGGCAAAACTATGAAGACAGTAAAAAGGTCAGTTGTTACCAGAGGAGGGGGAAAAGGAGAGGGATGAATAGGCAGAGCACAGAGGATTTTTAGGGCAGTGAAAATACTCTGTATGATACTATAATGATAGATATCCGTCATGATACATTTACCCAAACATATAGAATGTACACCAAGAATGAACCCTAAGGTAAACTATAGACTTTTGGTGGTTATGATGTGTCAATGTGGGTTAATCCTTGGTAAAAAATGAACCATTCTGGTGAGTGATGTTGATAACAGGGAGACTGAGCACGTGGGGAGCAGGGCACATATGGGAAATTTCCATATCTTTCAATTCTATTGTAAACCTAAAACTGCTCTTAAAAAAATAAAGTTTAAAAAAAAAAACCCCACACATGAGCACTGGATGCCCCATGTGGCTACTCACTCTACCCCTACAAGGCCTATAGATTCCCAGAAATCCACTCAATAATAAAATAAGCTTTCAGAGCTAGGTAAATTTCTTTTTTTTTTATTGGTGTAAAGTACATATAACTTACCATTTTAACCATTTTTAAGTGCACCATTCAGTGGCATTAAGTACATTCACATTATTGTATAACCATTACCACTATCCATCTCCAGAACTTTTTCATCACCCCATACACAAACTTTGTACCCATTAAACACTAACTCCCCATTTCCCCCCTACCACCACCCCATGGCAATCACTATTCTGCTTTCTATCTCTATGAATTTGACTACTCTAGGCACCTTAACTAAGTGGAATCATACGATATTTGTCCTTTTGTGAGTGGCTTCATTCAGTTAACCAAATGTCTTCAAAGTTCATCCATGCTGTAGCATGTCTCAGTAGTTCATTTTTTAAGGCTGAATAATATTTCTTTGTATGTACATACCTCATTTTGTTTACTCATTCATCGGTTGATGGACATTTGTGTTGTTCTATTAACACTGGAGTATGCTATAGACTGAATGTTTTCTGTTCCCCCAAAACTCATATATTGAAACCTAATCCCTAATGCGACTGGTATTTGGAGGTGGGACCTCCTGGGTGATTAGGTCATGAGGGCAGAGGCCTCCTGAATGGGATTTGTACTCTTACAGAAGAGACCTCAGAGAGCTCCCTTACCCCTTCTACCATGTGAGGACACAGTGAAAAGATGGCTGTCTATAAACCATGTGAAGAGGGCCTTCACCAGACACCAAATCTACCAGCACCTTGATCTTGGACTTCCCAGCTTCCAGAGGTATGAGAAATAAATTTCTGTCATTTAAAAGCCACCCAGTCTATGGTTATTTTTGTTATAGTAGCCTGAATGGACGAAGATAGTGTACAAGCATCTATTTGAGTCTCTGCTCTCAGTTCTTTGAGGTATATATCTAAAGTGAGATTGCAGATATGGCAATTCTATGTTTAACTTTTTGAGGAATTGCCGAGCTATTTTCCACAGCAGCTCTACCATTTTCCATCCCTACCAGCAATGCACAAGGATTCCCATTTCTCCACAGTCTCACCGACACTTGTTATTTTCCATTTTTTAAATAATAGCTATCCTAATGGAGTAAACTGCTTCTTAAGCGGAGATTTCCAATAAACCAAAACAGAAGTTTTTACAACATGTGTAAAATCTAAAGCACTTTAGAGCACCTCTGTGGACTTTTTAGTCAAAGATGAATCCAGTCAGATGCTTGAGAGTTCCTTAAGCTGGCTAGACTTCTGAGGATTCATAAATACATATGTACGGGCTCCTTCTCTGAAATCATCAGATTCTTAAAGCAGTATATGAGGTCTTAAAAATATAATAAGCTCAAGTGTGTGGGGTGCAGCTAAGCAGCACTGAGAGGAAAATTATACCTGTGAAAGATGTATAAGCTTTTAAGGAAGCTCTAATATGAACGAACCAAGATTCTACTCTAAGAAGTTAGAAGAAAAAGAACAAAGTAAATCAAAAGCAAACAGAAGTAAGGAAACAGTAAAGAGCAGAAAAGAACAAATTAGAAAACAGGCAAATATAATTAAAACAGTTCTAGTTAGGGTTCCTTGAGAAGATAAAAGTAACAAACCCCTTAATTAGACTTATCAAGAGAAAAAGAACACAAATCACCAATATTGGAAATGAAAAAGAGGTTATCAGTACAGATCCTACAGACATGAAAGGATAATATGAAAATACTATGAACAACTTTATGCCAAAAAATACGATAATTTAGAAGGAATGGATGAATTCCTTGAAAAATACAACTTACTAAAAACTGACACAAGAAAAAAACAGATAACACATCGTCATTAATCAACTATACTCCAATATAAAATAAAAATAAAATAAAATAAAATAAAAAAGAAAAATTAAAAAAAAAACAGAAAATCTAAATAGGCTTACATCTATGAAAGAAATTGAATTTGTTATCAAAACTTTCCCCAAAAGAAAATTCCAGGCCCAGATGATTTTACTGGTGAATTCTATAAAACTTTCAAGGAAGAAATACCACCAGTTGTTCATAAGTATTTCAGAAAATAAAGGAGGATGGATCACTGGTCAACTTGTTTTATTAGGCCAGTATAATCCTCATATCAAAACCTTGTGACAATGCAGAGAGAGAGAGAGAAAGAGAGAAGAAGGCACAGACCAAATCTTTCATGAAGACAGACATAAAAATCCTGACAAAAATATTATCAAGTTGAATCCCATGCTACATAAAAAGAATAGCATGGGGGCTTCCCTGGTGGCGCAGTGGTTGAGAGTCCGCCTGCCGATGCAGGGGACACGGGTTCGTGCCCCGGTCCGGGAAGATCCCACATGCCGTGGAGCGGCTGGGCCCGTGAGCCATGGCCACTGAGCCTGCGCGTCCAGAGCCTGTGCTCCACAACGGGAGAGGCCACAACAGTGAGAGGCCCGCGTACCGCAAACAAACAAACAAACAAAAAGAATATCATGATCAAATAGGGTTTATCCCATGAATGCAAGGTTGATTTAACATTCAAAAATCTCACACAATACATAAAAATAACTCAAAACAGATCATAGATCTAAAAATAAAACCTAGACCTATAAAACTTAGAAAGAAAACAGGATCTTTGCAATCTTGTGATTAAACAAAGTTTACTTAGATAGAACACAAAAAGCATGAAACATAAAAGAAACAATTGATAAATTAGACAATCAAAATTTAAAACTTTTGCTCTTTAAAAGATACCATTAAGAGAACAAAATGTCATATACTGGGAAATATCCACAACACATATATAAAACAAAGAACTTGTTTCAGAATGTATAAAAATCTTACAACTAAGTAAGATGTAATTTTTAAAACAGGAAAAAGATCTGAATGGAGACTTCACAAAAGAAGTTATATGAATGGTCAGTAAACACCTAAAATATGCTTAATAGCATTAGTCAACAGGAAAATGCAAGTTAAAACCGTAATGAGATACAACCACCCATCAAATTAGATACAATTAAAAAGACTGATTACACCAAGTGTTGGTGAGGATGTGGATTCTGGAACTCTCATCCACTACAGCTGGGAATATAAAATAATACACCCACTTTGGAGAAGAGTTTGGCAATTTCTTACAATGTTAAACATAAGCTCACCGTAGAACCTAGCCTTTCCACTCTTGGGTATTTACTCCACAGAAATGAAAATACATGTCCACACAGACTTGTACACAAATGTTCATGGCAGCTTTATTTGTAATAGTTCAAAGTTGTAAACAACCCAATGTCCATATTAGATGAAAGGATAAATTGTGGTATATCCATACATTGGAATAGTACTCAGCAACAAAAAGGAACACACTATCAATAGAGACAACACCATGAATGAATCTCAAAAATCATTTGCTGAGTGAAAGAAGCCAGGCAAAAAGGAGCACCTACTGTACAATTCCATTTATGTGAAATTCTAGGAAGTGCAAGATAACTTAAAGTGGGGGAAAGCAGGTCAGTGGTTGCCCAAGGACAGGAATAGAGAGAGGTTTGGATTGCAAAGGGGCATGAGAAAACTTTTGGGGATGATGGAAATGTTTATTATCTTGAATGTGACAATGGTCTGACAGGTGTATGCAAATGTCAAAACTCATCAAATTTTATACCTTAAATATGTTCAGTTTATTACATTTCAGTTATATCTTTAAAAGTTGTAAAAAGATAAAGAAACAGGTAAATCCTATAAATCTGCCTCACTTTCACTCTGAAGAGAGAAACTTTCTTTCACGTATCTCAACACAGCAAAATAGATGCCATCCCATACTATTCCTGACAACCAAATCCAAAGGTTTCCAATAAATACACACTTGTAATTTATATTATTGATGATGGTATCAGAGTGTAAAGTGGCTGACAACCAAAACCCCAGAGGAAACCAAATCTGCCGCCTCCTGATCAAAATGAAAAGAAGCACAATGTCCTATCGGCATCTATCAGAACTAGTCGAATTATCCGTGCTGGAAAGCGAACCCACTTGCCTGAAAGTATAGTTTCCAGGAACAAGGTTAGACAGATGTAAGACGGGGGTATCAGCTGAGGTCTTCTCCTCTTGGAAGGGCCCATTAACTTCTTCCCAGTGATAACTCACTATTTTAGTATCATCTGTACTGTCTAGAAAGATTGACAAATAAATGAAAACTAGAATTAAACACAAGAATATTAAAACATAAATTTTGTAATTTACATTATTGGGGTTTACATTTGATTTTATATGAAATTATATAATTGCACAGATTTCAAATGGTCATATATTATGTGTTAGAAGGAGGATTACTTCTTCTTTCTAAATTATCATCATGATTTTTCTTCTGGGTTTCCACCAGATTTGAGTGAGGGTGTTTCGACTCAGTTGTGAATTTAAAAAGCAAAGTGACAGGCACTGCTGCTTTTTTTTTTTTAACTCACTTCAACTACAGCCCACGATATCTTACTGATAATTCAAATAGGTATCTGAACTGACAGATTCATAAAGAATTGAGATGCTTCTATATAATTACAAAACACCTTTTACTACCCTAATCATTAAGTGTAAATCCAGATAAAGGTAGTATCCTACATGAAAACCTCCTATTTCTACTTTAAAAGACAGCAAACAACATGTACTAAGTAGAATCACAGAAGATTAGACCTGGAAGGGAGCCAGTTTCATCTAATTCATTTAAGGAAAGAAAAGTTCATGCAACAGATTAATAATCCTGAACAGTTTCCTGTGACTAAATCGCACTGAATTAGAGGAATCAAAATGTAATGTATTTTCTCATGTAAATAGTTTCATTTAAAACAGGCTTTAGGGACTTTCCTGGTGGTGCAGTGGTTAAGAATCCACCTGCCAGTGCAGGCGACATGGTCCAGGAAGATCCCACATGCCGCAGAGCAACTAAGCCCGTGAGCCACAACTACTGAGCCCTCGTGCCACAACTACTGAAGGCTGCGTGCCTGGAGCCCGGGCTCCACAACAAGAGAAGCCACCACAATGAGAAGCCTGTGCACTGCAACAAAGAGTAGCCCCCGCTCGCCGCAACTAGAGAAAGCCTGTGCGCAGCAACAAAGACCCAACGCGGCCAAAAAAAATAGATAAATAATAATTTTTTTAAAAAAGTGATTTCCGACTGCTCATCACATATACTACATCAAAAGGAGATTCTTTAATAATTGCTTTAATTCCGATCAAATAGCTAGACCCTAAAGAATTTTTTCATAGACAAGTGAGACATAACTGAAGGGAAATTCAGCCTAAGACAGAGAAGTTGTGCTAAAGGAGCTGAAGGACTTGAAGATACAGATAGATGCTCATCTATTGGTGAGTTAGCCCATAAGTCCTCACAGCCTCAATAGAGACCTCCCATTACGTCTCATAGTGCAGAGGGCAAAACCCCCTGAAGTATGGCTGGATACCCACGGCTGCCATCGATGAGGGCCGACGTCAGAGGCAGAGTGAGCTCCTGTCTCTCGGGAGAAACAACTGCCACGGGAGGCAGGTTGACTCTTCCGGCTGTGACAGAAAAAAGGACACGGGCTGAGCCCAAGTTGTCACCACCCAAATAAACCATCTGATTTTCAAAAACTGGTTATAAATATCCTGTCCGGAAGGTGTTTATCCTGCAGGCCTCAACTATGGAAAGTACTTGTAATGTTTTGGAACCCCCCTATACACTTTAGGAGCACGTCTGCAGGTTTAGATTTTTGTATGAAAGCCCAGGCTCAATGAACACATGTAATAACAAGCAAGGGGTTGGTCACAGAACCCCAGCAGCAACTGCAAGAGAGGAGCAATGGAGTAGGGTTCCAGCTCCTACGATTAGCTGGCTCTTGACTCTTTGAAGCCCCGCCCCCCCGGCCCCGCCCCCGCCAACCACGTTTAGCTCTAAGAATAACCAGGCAGAATGTGCAAAATGGGGAGCTGTCAGCCCCTGGGGAAGAGGCTGGAGGCGAGGTTGGCACTGAGCTGGCCCACATCCCTTGTGCCCAGAGGAGTGGGTGGCAGAGGCTCAAGGCCCATGCTCCATGCACTGAGCCAGGGCTGTGCCCACCCAGACAAAGGGCCACTATTTCTAATTCACACCAGTGCACTGACCTATGGACTAGTGGTGGCCTGAAAGGACCAGGGGGCTTGAAAGCCCATGGCATACATTTCCCTTGACCCCTGAGTTGCTCCCTTCACCTAAGGACAAGCTGAGTCACGGGGAATGGAGGTAGAAGGGTGAACACAGCAAATGTCAGACGGAGGAGGCTATTGCCACACCTAAGAACAGCAAGCAATAACCTTGCAACCTTACGCAGCAGTGTCAAGCAAGTACTAAGAATTATACAGAAAGAAGAAAGAAAAAAACCGTATAATCTTTGCATGTTCTCTCTACGATGGAGCCTAATGTAAGACTAAAAAAATATATTACCGTGTTATTCAGGCACCAAAAATTGAGATAAACAGGAGGCTGTCCTCTTACACAGGCTTACCTGGCTTAACGGTGACATTTACAAATCCCTCTCCAAAGGCATTTTCACTAGAAACTGCTACTTTGAAGGCATAAAGTCCTACTGACAACTGCAAGATGAAGAAAAGTTATACTGATAAACATGCAAACAACAGGACGGGTCCACTGCCTAGAAAATCCTTAAATATTCCAGAAGCCGTTCTCCTGGAATCAACATAGAGAAGGGGCTCGGGACCTGTGGACACACTGCCACATGTCTGAAGCCTATACTCTGCAACACTGAAGATCACCCAGGAAGGCCTTCAGCTTAGTTACAGATGTTCACGGGGCTTACAGAGGCATATGTGACACGGACCGACCGAGGGCGGCAGTTCTCAAACTTGAGTGTATGGGAATCTTGCATTTTTACCAAGTAGCACTGGTGGGTCAGCTGTCAATGGTCTGGGTACCAGACTTCGAGAAACAGCGCTCAGCGGCATGGGGGTGATGCTAACTCATGTTGCATCAGTAGCTGTGCAGTATCAGAAATGAAGAGAACATAATCATCTATGGGCCAAGAAGAGGGAACATTTCTTCTCGTGAGGGCTTATATCTTGGAGCAATATTTGGTAGTCAAACCATATGTGAACCGGAATGGAATTTTTGGCAATCCTAGAAATGTGCCTGACTAAGAATCAGAGATGACCAGAGTGTCTCTAACACTGAAAGGGATCAAGAGTTGGAACACAGGCTCTAACCTCACTACAGAGACCCGTAGCAGCCTGGGCCAGCCTCTCCTCCCTGGGCTGATATGCCAAGTAAGTCAAATAAAGAAAAGACCCCGCAAGCCCCTTTATTTAAATCTACCTGTCTACCTACATGCTTGAAACTGGATTCATTTATATTCTTCTTTTAATCTTAATCGTAAGAGAGACTTCTAGATTCAACAGCTAAGAAGGTGTTACCTGAATTCTAAGGTATGCTGTCAGTTACTGCCGGTTACCAGTTACTTACCTGAGAGACATTAAGAGTTTGTGTGTGTCTTTGTTTTATTTCACCTTGGTAGTATTCAGGGTGGCTTATTAAACTCCATTCATAGTTGTAGGTTGTTTCTGAGAGCAAAGAAAAATATGAGTAGTTATAAACTCTTAGAAGTCACCGTAATCTGGGCAGAGGGAGGAAAATGACAGTCTTCTATCTACTAGCAGAAATTAATTTAGATAGACTGCACTCAACTTTCAACTATCATTCAGGTAAGGAACAGTAAGGTATCTATATCTTTTTATTTTTTTATTATTTTTATATTTTTAACTATATATATATTTTTTTGCGGTACGCGGGCCTCTCGCTGCTGCGGCCTCCCCTGCCGCGGAGCACAAGCTCCGGACGTGCAGGCTCAGCGGCCATGGCTCATGGGCCCAGCCGCTCTGCGGCACGTGGGATCCTCCCGGACCGGGGCACGAACCCACATCCCCCGCATCGGCGGGCGGACTCCCAACCACTGAGCCACCAGGGAAGCCCTCTATATCTTTTTAATGTAAAATTTCTTTATTATTATAAGAACATACAACTTATAAAAATTTAGAAAATATAGAGAGTTTTTAAAAATTGCCCTAATTTCATTGTTAGCATTTGATGACTTTCCTTCCAGACTACTACACCTGACTATACATATAAATTTTAACATAGTATAATCCACTGTACTTTTCTCCTTTTAATAAAAGGCAAGGAGATTTAAATTCATTCCATCTGTCGTAGGGGTTTATATAAGGCCCAAGAACAGATTAAATATCTTTATATTAAGATGAAGCTGTCTTCCACCTTGTGATTCTAGCAATAGTTAAAGCACGAGTTACCTCAGCTGAAAGGAGTAAATGACAAATGCCAAATATTAACATCTATGCTTAAATTTTGATCCATGTGTGATAGGGAAAAATGAATAAAGGAACTAACCTGAATGAGAAATATTCAAACACCTTAAAAATGAATATACTTTTAAGAAAGAATGCATTTGACAGGTCACAGGAATAGGTCAAATGTTTGCTGAAGAGCAGAGTGCTGGATCAGCAGAAGAAAGTATTTTAAACATTTTTTGAACAACTGGTGTGAGGATCCTGAGAACCTGAGAGGCGTGTTGCCACTACAATATCTGCAAACAACCTTTGTGCACGTGCTACCTCCCTCACCTGACAGTGGAACTTTCCCAGGCTCTGTGGGTTATTACAAGTCAAAAGCTGGTACATGGAAACCTCTCCTGTTCTAAGATATCACTCTGCTTTGCATCATCAGAAACGTATGACTTCTTATCCTGACCAATTAAAGGAAATGTTCTGTATTTAATTCCTATCCTCTCACTCCATTTAAAACTATTTCAATAAACTTTAAAGCTTATGATCATCAAAGCCTTGTCATCCACTCGAGAGTGACATTCACTATGTTGTGAAAATGAATCAAAGTTGTAAATAACCAGTAAAGACACCTTAAGGACACACCAGCTAATGGGCCCCTACTGGTCCCAGAGGAAAGTCAAACTCTCACCTGCAGGTGGCGCTGGCACAACAGACGCCTTCAGTTCAACCGCATTTTCCGGCAAAGTTATTATTAGGTTATCACCAGCAGACACCGTGAGTTCTTTCACTAAAAGTTAATTAGAAATAGTACATTTCATCATACACTTCAATGATGTTAAATTACTGCCCTATGATAGATTTCTTTTTAGTATTCATAAGATAACCCATATTTTTGTAATAGTTCTTCATGCGATTTTATCTAAGATACTTTTTTCCCTCTGGCTGGTAACTGAACTGTGCCCTATATTATGTTGCAGGGTAGATTTCATAAATTTAAAACTGTCAACGTGAGTAGGCACTGTGGAGAAAACGCTTCAGATCGACCGAGCAAGGTGTCGGTGACAAGAGTTGTGTGAAAACAGGTAGTGTACTGCGGACTGGGTCTATTTTCTCTCTTGCTCCCAGCTTTGCTTGACCCCCTGGTATGTGCTATTTTTAGTCTTAAAAAGATGGAGTGTAATCATAAGTGTTTCTGTAGCATTAATCACACGCCACTCAGTTCTGATAGTAACCCCATGAATTACTGCAATGGTCTTGGTCTTGGAAACTTTCCAAGAGAAAAGCCTGTCAACCTCAATATAAAAAGGCTATTTTAACTCAAGCAGCAAAAAGCACATCCACTCTCATCAGAAGCACTTAGTCACTAAATCAGCATTCAGAACAAGGCTTGTTTCCTTGCTCCATAACCAGGATTATACTGATACGTTCAATTGGCTTGACTCAACTGGACATTAGTCTCCCTTTGTAAAATACAATTGAGATCGTCAAGATATCACATAGAGAAAAGCAAAGATTTAAAGAAAAGCCGAGTGCTCTCTAGAGGTCCTAGCTGCTTGGAGATGTTAGATGGAGATGTGGCTCGTTTAAATCTACTTCTCTCAGTCTGTACTCAGTCCCTCGAGTGCCTTCCTAGACCAGCTGCAGAGGCTTCGCTGCCATCTCTGGCTCTTCTTCCCTGTCACTTTCACTGACTCTTTTCAAGAAAAATCAGCCATTGTGGACCTAAAAGGGATATTGGTCCAAACCCATCATTTGACAGATAAAGAAATTGAGCCCTGGAGAGGCAATATAGTTGCTTGAGGCTATGTGGAGCATTAGCAGTAGATCCACCAATATCTGACTAATTTAAACTGAATTTATGTCAACAGCCACTTATCTACGAGATTGAACTCTGATAGGCTCTGTTCCAAGGCCTTGAAGATTATCAATTCATTTCATCCTCTAACTACTCTATGCAACAGGTGCTACTAGAACTCAAGGATGCTAATTCCCAGGCCAGTTTCCTTTTCCATATACTGTACAGCTCTTCCACCATTATCCTTCTCTCTACTGAAACTCAGGATCAAAGTAAATAACCAAAGAAGAGAGGGTAACCCTCAAAGTACATTACCCACAGAAAGGCTCAGGAAACAATACAAAAGTCTCTAGTAACTTCTTTAGTATTAAATCCAATGGGAGCTTTTCAATCCTCCTGTAACACCCAGCCCCTTCATCACTTCTTCCAACGTGGAAACCTCTCCTCTCTCCTTCTCTCAGTCCATGCTCTCCTCTTTCTCTACCCCTCTGTCACAGCCACTCAGTCAGCTCTATAGGCTCCTTCTGCTGTCCCAGCTCCTAATACAATGATGGCTCCAAAGTTCCACCCCTCAGGCCTCTCCCCAGCCCACCCTGTGGCTCTCCCTGGAGGGCCTTCAACTATCACCTCTACACCGAAGACACCTAGTCCTTTATCTTCAGCCCAACCACTCATCTAATTTTCAGTTCCATGTGTTCATATATCGTAGAGTCCTTTTACCTTCATCGTGACCTTCAACCACTTACCACGTTCTAATGATTCTGCCCTTCTAATATTGCTTGAATCTGGTTCCTTCCCTCCATCCCTGCAACCACTCACTACAGTTTTTTTAATGGATCCTCTTGCCTCAGGTCAACCCCATACTATTTTCTTGATATCAGTCTGATCATTTCACTTTCCTGCTTCAAACCATTCAGGGATTCTGTCTACTCATCCAATAAAGCACAAATTCCTTAGCACAGAACACAGGATCCTTCAAAATACTCTAGACTCAGACCTTGCCATTTCCACTCCATTTACATGATCAGTGCCAGCCATACTGAACCCCTCAGAGCTCTTCCCAAAATGCCCCTTGAGCTCTTGTCCCTCTGTTCCCTGGCACAGGCAGTGAATGAGAGGATGGGCAGGAAATGCCGAGCGTGGTGCCTGGCCCTGGGTAAGTGCTCAGTAAATGTAATTATCGTTATCGTTAGTACACATGTCGCTCCCTCGACCTGAACAGCATGCTGACTCCATTTTTGCTGGCTCACCTATCCCAGCATTACCACCTCTGGAAAGGCTTCTGTGGCCTCTCTGAGCCGGTCAGCCGGGCTGCTCCTTTTCTGCTCCCATAGCAGCCTCTCAAAGCACTTACTGTATTGTATCAAACCATCTATTTGTCTGTCAGCCTCATCCTCTAGACTATAGAGTCAAGGAGGGAAAAGACAATATCTATTCATCTTTTTATTCCCAGTGCCTAGCATCATTTCTGGCACACGACAGATGCTCAAATACGTGCCCGGAGGGAACGAGTAAACTTTCGAAGTTGTCACTACTATCTTCTACAGCGTGTCTTCAGCACATTTCTTCCAGTTATATTTTTTAAATTACCTGTCCTGGGGGCAGTAGGAGCAGATACAGGTCGCTGAGATGGGGCAGACTCAGTGGGGAGGGTGCTAGCGGGAAGGGTTGAAATGCTATGCTCTGTGCTCCGTGGGGTGACTGTGAGAGCTGGGCTTTTCTCCATGGTGGCTGGGCTGAACTCCAGGCTGGTTGGAGAAGGATTATGGGAAGGCATTAGGACCTAGGAGATCAATTACAAGCATAAGTTGTTATGGGGGAAAAACAAAGGTTGAACTCTTCAAGACAACACCATGTCATTGACTTTTTCAAAAATTAGACTCAGTAGCATTTGAAATACCATGTCTAACATTGCAAACCACTGGAACTCTAGACCATCTCTTTTAAGTATTCTCTGCTACCTGCTAAAAATGTAAGGCAACTCTGGGCTGGAGAATTATTATAGGCAAACATACACATACAGAAAACATTCAAGATCAAAAGAGAGAAAATACTTAGAGTAGCAATAATTGAAGACAATCAGATAATTCAACAATGAACAGGTTTCTAAAGTAAATGATCTCTATTCATATCATCCACTGTATATAATTCATAATTTAAGATTATGGTTATAGGGTTATCCAACTTAAAGTTTTAAATTAAATATTATGCGCTGGGGGGAAAATCTCACACCATGATAATAAAATGCTCTTCTGAGCTCCAACTGCCAGTGCCTGTATGGAGCCAGATAAGTAAAACTCAGGCGAAGAAGATAGGAGACCCAAAGGGGCAGCTGAGTGTGCGATCCACAGGAAGCAAAGCTGTAACTCAGATGTTAACTCGAGGGGGGCGTTGGTATTTACTGAAAACACAGCTACTCTT
This sequence comes from Lagenorhynchus albirostris, assembly GCF_949774975.1. Classification (NCBI taxonomy): domain Eukaryota; kingdom Metazoa; phylum Chordata; class Mammalia; order Artiodactyla; family Delphinidae; genus Lagenorhynchus; species Lagenorhynchus albirostris. Next base: position 85,046,685 of record NC_083104.1, on the reverse strand, counting down.
TTTTGCAGTTCACTTAGCCACATAAAAGAAGGTAAAATGTGTTAATACTCAGGGATGGGGGAAAAGAACACCGTTAATCTTTGAGACTTTATTTTTTTATTTTTGTTTTTTGCGTTATGCGGGCCTCTCACTCTTGTGGCCTCTCCCGTTGCGGAGCACAGGCTCCGGACGCGCAGGCTCAGCGGCCATGGCTCACGGGCCCAGCCGCTCCGCGGCATGTGGGATCTTCCCGGACCGGGGCACGAACCCGTGTCCCCTGCATCGGCAGGCGGACTCTCAACCACTGCGCCACCAGGGAAGCCCTGAGACTTTATTTTTTAATTGAAAGTCTCCAGAATGTTTAAGATAAGTACAAGGACAGAAAAATATGAAAACCTTGAAACGAAAAATACATCAAAGCAGGAAAAAAGTTGATAATCTCACAGCTTAAAAGAATGTTTAGCAAGTTTTAATGGTTGAGATTATAATGTCTAGTCAATTCAATCCAGCTTTCCTCACTTATTCTAACCTAAGCACTGATATCTTAAATAATATTTTCCTTTTTGTAAAAAAAAATCTTAATTGGTTTATGTCCCTTTACATTCTGATTTGCTCTCTTGTATCTTGAAATACACTAAATTCTCCCATGACCTGTCCTTTTGTCACTTTACTGCCAACTGCATTTGGCTTCTCCTGACCGACACACTCACTATATCCTCACCTTGTCCTGGTATTTCCCAAATGAGCAGTCTCTGAGCTCCCAACTACTCTCCCCACAGTGCAGCCTCCTTCTCTATCTCCCTGACCTTCTGGTGTTAGCACTTGAACCTTCCCTCTGTTTTGGGTATGTCTGCTCTCCCAAAGGTTCCCATTCTTTTCACCTGTGCTTTTCATGGAAAGTTCTGTACAGCTTATGTTCTCTCCTTAGTATCTTGTTCCTCCTATCCAACTGATTCTTCACTGATGAGTTTCAAGCAACCTCAGAACCTGTTGGGTCTTGAAGAAACTGTAGCGGGTCAGAATGTCACTCTAAAATATAGCACTTTGGCATGCTGATTATTCTGAATGAAAGGTACTTGAGAAACAGCCAGTGCAAGAAGAACACTCTGACCCTCCTTTGTCCCCCCTGAAAGCAAGAGACAAATCTCCCATGCAAAAGGTACCCTTCTTTTCAAGGATTATCTACAACTTAATGCAGCTCAAAAAAATTTAATTGGCTATGGGGAAAATATGTACTTTCGTGGAAAATAAAACACTGTACCAGGAGGATAGAAGGTATCCTTATCACCATAGAGTGGAAATTTAGGGCTGAGAAGGCTGTAGAAACAAACCTCGTGTTAAAGCAACAGGCCCCAAATAGAGTCCTTTATGTTAGGCCCCCAAACCAAGACTTAATTACAGTTTCAGCTCTCCCAGAAATGGAATCTTAAACCAGTCAATCAGGAATAATTTTGAGGTAATCTGCTTGATAAACCCCTACTACCCCTTAAAAGAAAGTAACCTTGTAATAACCAACCCACTTTTTTGCCTTATATTCCTTGTTTCCACTCCTGCCTAAAAAAGTTTTTCATTTTGTACCGCTCCTCGGAGCTCCTTTATACCTGCTATGCTGGATGCTGACTGATTTGAATGCATTTTTGCTCAAACTCTTAAAAATGTTAATATGCTTCAGAGAGTTATCTTTAACAGATACTTTGCCACCAATTTATTACCCCAAGCCTAATCCTCTTTGGCTTGTCAATTCTTCACAGACTGATTGTTTCTTTGTTTAAAAGATACAAAGCCTTCCTGCTTTGGTCACCTCTCATATTTTTATGGGGTCTCCAAATTTACCAAAGTAAATTTACCAAAGTAAATTTGTTTTTCTCCTGTTAATCTATCTTACGTCAATTTAATTATTACCCCAACCAAAAAACTTGGAAAGGAGAAAATTTTTTTCTGCTCCTACAAAGCCTACCACGAGAGATTTGCAAAGCCTCTGGCTACACTCGCTGTGTATATGGGCTGGCTCCAGAAACTTCTATAAAACCTCATTCATCTGAGATACCGGTAGAGGCATCTCTAAGGAGAAGCACTAAATCATCATTAGGCGGCTGACTTGTGAAGGCAGAAGAAATATTTGCTCTTTTAAACAGTCTGGTCATGAGTGCACAACAGAGGAAGACGATGTTTTGTTTGGAAGGTTCTGAGAGTCATTTTTTAGACGATACCTTAATAGGTGCCCCCAAAAGGAAGCTTCGCGCGACGTGCGTCCTAATGGGGGCCGGGCTCTGAAAGTGAACTCAGCCCCTCCCACCCTCTCCTACACACGCCAGCCACACCCACCTCTTTTCCAGAGCTGTTGCTGGATTGCTCCTGGAGCTGAAAAGTCTCTTTCTCCAGTTCCTTTCCGGAAGGTGGAGTAGTGACCAAGGGAAGCAAAAACCTTCCCCCGGGGGAGGGTTTCGGGGCCGGGGTCCACGCCGACTCGTTCAGCTCACGGTGCTCTGGGCCCTCCTGCTGCTTCTCCGCCGATGTTGCTGGGCTGCCTCCGGCAGAGGAGTTGGAACCTCCCTTGCCACGGGCCGGCAAGCCCCAATCCGTGTACCCGGAGCTCCCTCGGGGCGCCTGCTTGCCAATGGGCCGGAAGAGGCTCTGCTCCAGCTCCCCATGTGAGTACTCAGACATCTCCTCCAGGCCCCGATCTTTGCCCAGGAACGCCAAGTCCTTTCTGATATCCTCAGGTGAGTCCCCCCAGATTCCTGACGGGGAGCCCCTGTTCAGCATCAGCTCCCCGGAGTCCAGCAGCTGTGCGGGCCTCTGGGCGGGCCTGAGCACAAAGGTCAGGTAAGACCTGATGGAGCCCATCTTCCTGGGCTCGCAGTTCTCCTCGTGAGGGCAGCTCACCAGGTAGCAGCGGCCCTCAAACCACCAGGCCAGGTCACAGCTGTACAGGTCACAGCAGGCAGATGTGCAGTCTGCCACGGGCGTGGTTTGAGGCACTGGCATGATTTTGCTAGTTTCCAAGTTAGGAGAAATGATGGCATTGGAATACGTCCTCCCCTCACTGCACTGCGCACAGGCACAACCTACAAACACGCGGTCTCCAATAAGGAAGCGAGGCATATCACTTCTGGCAAGCAAATAAACCACCAGCATCTCCTATAGAAAGTCCACGGCTTTAGAGCCCATCCATCAACAGCCCCATCCGTACATCTGTCCTCCCATCCTTTCACCCCCATCCATCCATCCATAGATTCTCCCACCTGTCCATCTAACCGTCCATCCTCTCTCTTTATATGATGTTACTCCACTCAGCGAAGAGAGGCGTTCTTTTCTACGTGCGTATTTGCTTTTACACTACAATATTTTGCTCCTCACCCAAAACCCAGCTATAAAGGTTTGCTTTAGGAACAATGTCATGCTGTTAATTGAATTTTTAAACATCTCAGGTTATTCTGATGATAGATCAATTCTGATGACATATCAAAGGAGAGAAAAACTTGTCCTAAATACGGGTCTATAACAACTAGCTTTAAGCACATTCTAAACCATGAACTACAAATGGTGCCAGTTGGCAAATACAGCAGGCAGGAGAGCGGTGCTACGTAAGTGTGACCTGCAGGCCACAAACACTGTGACCAGTCCATGAAGAATAAGGGCAACTGGGGCTTTTAGAAAGCTCTGCAGCAATTTGTCATTCCCTGACTTCCAAGGACAAAAATCACTTTCCTGCTTTTTCGTTTATTTTGTAAAACAAAGAATGCTGCCCACCACCCAGTTCTACAAGGATAAAGTCATTACCCGCTGCAGTCACTGACAGTGCACCCAGAAATGAATTCAGGATGAGAAACAGGATAAGGCGCTCTGTGCTTTGGACAAACAGGCCCCGTAGATACTTAGATGCATATCTTAGGAAGAATTTTAATGAGCCCAGATTCTTGTATCTTCCCTTACATAGAAAAGCACTAAAATCATCAGCTGAGATATCTGTTCCTTGTGACTAGCAGTAATCGTTTACTTAATCGTTTACTAAGTTCTCTATTATGAGCTCCTTCCGGAAAACCAAACGATTAATTCCAACAAGTACTGCTCCCAATTAGACCAATTGAAAGCAGCACTCCATGAAAGAGTCTGGAATTAGTCAACAGAAAACGCATAATCTTCCATGAGGGTAACACAAGACCGCATGTTTCTTGGATGACCAGGAAAAAACTGTTACAGCTTGTGTTTGACTGCACGAATTCTCTAGCCCCAAATCATATATATATGGGCTTCTCCTCCTGTCTCTTCAGAACAGTTCCCTTAGCGCTACCGAGAGACTGTTTCCTGGGCTATAGTCTTCAGGAAGGTCCCTGAATAAAACTGAAACCCACAACTTTTACCCTGTGCATTTTTCTTTCAGTAGAAATTGTGTGTTGATTTTTTTACCAAAGAATCTGTGGGTGGTAGATTGGAAATAAAAACGAATTGGTCCCTCGGCACATATAGTTTGATGAGCACTGTTCTGCTGCAGAACTCAGAACAGCAAAGGATTTCTTTTCTAGTGAGGGCTCATCACTGATCATTCTCTTAATAAACTGTTACATTTTTCATAATGACAGTCAGAGATCACTTCTAACTGGAGGTAAGAGAAATGGTTAAATACAGTATAAGAATCATCTTATTTTTTTTTACCTGTATACATATCATCATTGTTATAAATTTTTCAGAATCATTCAATGACTAACACTGGCTCTACAGGAAAGTCTAATTGGTCCAATTCAATAAGAATTAGATATAATAAATATACATCTTTCCCAATGAATAAGCTAGCAACAAACCACTTTAATTCAATTGAAATGACATTTTCTCAAACCAAATCTACTTTTTTTTTAAGAAGATATTGGGGGTAGGAGTTTATTAATTAATTAATTTATTCTTGCTGTGTTGGGTCTTCATTTCTGTGCGAGGGCTTTCTCTAGTTGTGGCAAGCAGGGGCCACTCTTCATTGCGGTGCGCGGGCCTCTCACTATCGCGGCCTCTCTTGTTGCGGAGCACAGGCTCCAGACGCGCAGGCTCAGTAGTTGTGGCTCACGGGCCTAGTTGCTCCGTGGCATGTGGGATCTTCCCGGACCAGGGCTCGGACCCGTGTCCCCTGCATTAGCAGGCAGATTCTCAACCACTGCGCCACCAGGGAAGCCCCAAATCTACTTTGTAAAAAAATCACCTTAATAGTTTTAGCCTTCTATTTTCTAAAGAAAAGCTTAGTCTCAGATATGGAGAGGAGGAAAAAAAAATAATTCTGCTGAACATAACAAAATAGCATTTCTAATTAAGGTCAAGAGACGATGAAGCGTATAAAATAGGCAGGTAATCTCCAACTTCCAGTTCTACCCTCAAAAATAGTGTCCTTATTTGTAAAGATATCACTACATTCCTTTAAATGAAGGGGGCTTTAACTGAAGACTCAAACTAGAAATTTCTTTCAAACACAAATGGTAGGATATATTTTATTTCCCTTGAACAACTGTTGGGTCCTCTCCTTTTGGGCAATATGATTCATAAGAACTATCATGTTTCATTTCTGGCTCTGGCCACCAGAAGCTTAAAAGCCAATTTATAAAACTGTGTCACAGAAACCATTATACAGGGAAAAGGCTGTGATCCTGGAATAAGCACATTGTTACACGTGGGTAAGAAGCATGGCAGGAACCTTCAACACAAAGCTTAAAGCAGTTTTCCATCAGGTTGAAGGTGGAGATCGCCATTTATTGGGTTGGCCAAAAAGTTTGTTTGGTTTTTTGCCATAAGATGGCTGTAGTAGCACTTAGTTGTCTTTAACTTCACTGGAAACAATTTTGTTAGATTCAGTTGTGACAGCTGTCATATCAGCGTGCATTTTAAAAAACCTTATCAAAATTGGTGAATTTCTGTGTAGCCATTTTAATACTGAAGATGGAAGGAAAAAGCAACATTTTTGGCATATTATGCTTTATTATTTCAAGAAAGGTAAAAATGCAACTGAAACACAAAAAAAGATTGGTGCAGTGTATGGAGAAGGTGCTGTGACTGATCGAGCATGTCAAAAGTGGTTTGCGAAGTTTCGTGCTGGAGATTTCTCACTGAACAAGGCTCCGTGGTCCAGTAGACCAGTTGAAGTTGATAGGAATCAAATTAAGACATTAATTGAGAACAATCCATGTTATATCACACGGGACATAGCCGACATGCTCAAAATATCCAAATCAAGTGTTGAAAATCATTTGTACCAGCTTGGTTACGATCATTGCTTTGATGTTTGGGTTCCACAGAAGTTAAGTGAAAGAAACCTTCTTGACCGTATTTCTGCACGTGATTCTCTACTGAAACGTAATGAAAACGTTCCATTTTTAAAACAAATTGTGACGGACGATGAGAAGTGGATGCTGTACAATAATGTGGGACAGAAGAGATCATGGGGCAAGAGAAATGAATCACCGCCAACCCCACCAAAGGCCGGTCTTCATCCAAAGTAGGTGATGTTGTGTATATGGTGGGATTGGAAGGGAGTCCTCTATTATGAGCTCCTTCCGGAAAACCAAACGATTAATTCCAACAAGTACTGCTCCCAATCAGACCAATTGAAAGCAGCACTCCATGAAAGAGTCTGGAATTAGTCAACAGAAAACGCATGCTCTTCCATGAGGGTAACACAAGACCGCATGTTTCTTGGATGACCAGGAAAAAACTGTTACAGCTTACCTGGGAAGTTCTGATTCATCCACCATATTCACCAGACATTGCAACTTCAGATTTCCATTTATTTCATTCTTTACAAAATTCTCTTAACAGAAAAAATTTGAATTCCCTGGAAGACTGTAAAAGGTACCTGGAACAGTTCTTTGCTCAAAAAAATAAAAAGTTTTGGGGAGACGGAATTATGAAGTTGCCTGAAAAATGGCAAAAGATAGTGGAACAGAATGGTGAATCCAAAAAAATAAAATGGTGAATATGTTGTTCAATAAAGTTCTTGGTGAAAATGAAAAATGTGTCTTTTATTTTTACTTAAAACCCAAAGGAACTTTTTGGCCAACCCCATACCTCTGGGACAGATCATCATTTTGTTCTGCAAAAAATCACCTGAATGGGCTGTTTAGATATATACCTTAAGCAGAGATCTGAACGCTAAAGAAAGAAGTTTGAAAAGGTGGGTTTCGCAACAACTAAACCATTCTCCCTTTGGGCCAAGTTGCCATAATTACTTTGGAATCTATTAGACTCACTCAAGAACGTTCTTGAAGAGACCGGAAACACTCACATGTTTGTCCCCTCTACAAGTTGGCAGCCCAATCCATGAACACAGTGGGCACTCCATGATTGTTGACAGATCAATAAAATCATCGGTTAGCATCTTATCAAAGGTAAAGAGGATAGAGAGAAAAGACAGACAAACCCTAAATCACATTTATTTGGGCTCAGTAACTCAGGAACTTTGAATTAATGAAAAACACCTCATAAGAAAAGGACGAAAAGCAGTGAAAAAGTGGGGATTTGAGAGAGAGAGAGAGAAAAGAGGGCTCAAACATTAACGACAGCATTCTCCAGAGTAAAGAGTACACTGAGTATGGAATAAAGGAACATCTTGCCTTGCATACTAAGCAGTGGTGAATTTAATAAGACGGACGGATGGCGCGGGGAGAGTAAACTTCAGGAAACGATAGGGCTTTCCCGATGGTAGTATTTCCTGAAGTGGCCCTTGTATGATCTAAAACTGTGCTTATAAAAATTTAGATGCTTCAGACTCCTGACTCACACCCACTAGAAGTTCTGATTCAGTAGGTCTGGATGGGGCCCAGGAAACCACATTTTAACCAGGGTCACTCTCAGGGAAGCCTCGGCCTGGTTTTACCATACTTGGACAAACCCCGGATATAAAACCAGTTTCCCTGGCCATATCTCCATCCTCAATCTTTGGTAAGTTCAAAGGGGCTCAGCTGGCTTGGCTGGCCTAGTTGGGGCATGAATCATCAGAATTGATGCTCACCAATGATTTTACGCCATGGTGTGTCGACAAGAAGCAAACAGACTATATGAAAATAAAGATATATGATAAAAAAAAAGAGTCTGTCATTTGCTTTCCAAAAAAGATCTACTATGCAATTCTTTTAAATAAATACATGAAGTTTTCCTGGTATATATGAAATGTGATTTTATTTCCCCCAAAATAGTCATGATAAAAAATTTAAATGCCTGTTTCCAGAAACCACTTATGCATGAGGTCTGCCTTTTTTTTTTTTTTTTTTTTTTTTTTTTAGCGGTATGCGGGCCTCTCCCTGTAGCGGCCTCTCCCGTTGCGGAGCACAGGCTTCGAACGCGCAGGCTCAGCGGCCATGGCTCACGGGCCCAGCCGCTCTGCGGCACGTGGGATCTTCCCGGACTGGGGCACGAACCGGCGTCCGCTGCATCGGCAGGCGGACTCTCAACCGCTGCGCCACCAGGGAAGCCCGAGGTCTGCCTTTTTATATGTGAAATAAGTCTATTGGAAAGCAAACACACAGCATCTTCACCTCCTCAGGTTGATCTGAGTTACTTAAGCCAAAGATAGGAAGTCCAAGTGTGATGTCTGGTGGTGTCTCCAGGGTAACGGTTTCCTACCTGTAAGGGTCACCAGCAGCAGCAATGAAGAGAGCGCACCTGTGGGGGGAGCCATTTTGACTCACACGGTGGGTGGAAGCAGGCTTCAGAGATGGCCCTGGGGGGTCTTTGGGGCAGGCTTCCTTTGATGTTTCTTAGGAGCCAGATTCGGCCTCAAGAACTTCAAAGGAAAAACAGAAAAGAGACAGGAAGGAAGAAACAGGTAAACGCAGAAACATACAAAGTTACTTCTATTATTTATTCATGGCAATGGGAAGCCTGTCTTGTTTACATCCCAGGGCCATAGTGGGGTTCAGGGCAGGACACGCCAAGATGTGCCACTTTGGCATGTGGATTATTTCAAGCTGGAACCAGTCAAGGTCTAAAGGATTCAGGAAGAATCTTTGACCTTCCCCCTAACTGCCCAAAAGGATTTAGTTAGAAGACCTGTTCCAGGAAGGGACCTCTCACCATAAATAAATACAGTATAATGTGAACTAGGTGTGGTAGACAGGGAGGAACATAGCAAAGTCTGTTTGTTAAAATTCCTCTCTGTGTTCTTTTGTCTCTGTATGATGCAGCAAACATTTGTTTACCAAACATGTGCTCTTTTTCATCTTCCTGTGAATTGCCTTCCTTCCCTTTGAAGTCCCAGACCCCTACCCCCTTCTCCTTGGTCCAGGATGACATATATACCTCATTTTACTGACTCTCATTTTACCTGGAATCTCTCACATTATGTGGGTTTCCTGTACGTAAGCAATTAAATTTGGTTTTCTCTTGTTAATCTGCCTTATGTCATTTTAATTATTTGACCAGGCAAAAGGACCAAGAGCAGAAGGGGGAAATTTTCCCCACCCTGACAACCATATCTCAGGCAAACCATCCACTGAAGTTTGTTCAAATAGCAAGTACAGTTCCTAAGGAGGGGCAAAGGGTTTCTCAGGCTTTCTCCCTTTATAAGCCAAACCTGGGGAATGAAATAGAGTCAATCATACTACTATATTTCATCAATTCTAACATATAAATATTTTCATGCTTTACCATCTCTGAAATTGGGATGTCTTAAGTTGGCCAAACACTGGGCAGAAGATAATGCCATTGCTTGTACACACATGTGGACTCTGCAGAACTGGTGTCAGAGGCTTGAAATAAGGCAACGTGAAGCACTCTTTTCAGAAATGCTGCATCCCCAATGCTCATGACGACAGAGAGGCAAAATTGTGCAGAAAAAACACAGACCTCACTAAATGCTTTGATAAGTGATTCAGCAGAAATGGACAAATATTGTCAGGAAATTTAAAAATACCTTAATGTATATTCACTTACATTTCCTTTTTATATATGCACAAGAAAGACTCAGGATAAAAATCTGCCAAAGCAACCCCCAAAAATCTCTTTCAATGTGTAGAAATAGTTCACAGGATAAGAAAGTGATGTGCTATGGTATAACTGACAGGGTTTCTTTCTTCCTTCAAGGTGTTTAAAATAATGATGGCTCTTCCAATCATTAGCGTCTTAGATTCAATGAACTAGAGTAATATTAGCATTTTATTTTCACCTGGCACTTTCTTCAATGTGATCTTCACAGCAACCCAGGCAATATAATAATCTACGCTTTCGATAGTACGAAGATGATGAAATTGACGCTCAAAAAAGTTCACTGATTTGCTCAAGGCTGAAGAAGAACCAGTACAAGGAGGTCTGGACTCTAAGTATTTGTTATTTCAAATATGTAACAAGGCTTCCAGGAGTAAGCACACCTAGATAAGGGCTTCCTAGAGCATGCCAGAGCCTTGCTGTGAGTTACTAGTTGGTATGTTACGGTAGAGTTTAATCCCAGTGCACACCACTCTCTCCCCGCCCTTTCCTTGTTCCCTCCCCACCCACACAGCTTACACTTGTTCTTTTAGGAGAGAACAAGACTCATCACCTTCCCTCTTCCCGCCCCCTTTCCAGAAGCATCTCAGTACATTTAGAAATTTACATGTGAACTAGGGATGACAAAGAGTGGGACACCCCAGCAGAGGCCTCCCAGTTAGTCATTTAAGAATGACATGGAGAATTCCATAACAGACAGGGTCCTCCTCCCATTATAGTAGTTGAAAATGCCACATCCTTGCTTTCATGACGTCCTCTGAACCCAAAGTGCTGTCCTGGAACAACCAGACACCCTCAGAAACTGGTGACTTGAGGTTACAGGGAATGCAAGATTCCACCCAGTGGGGTGGTGGTGGAAGTGTCATACAGTAACATTTAATTTCCAGAGGAGCAGCAGAAGTGATTCCAGGCTTGTGTTGAGACCCCAGCATTAGCACTGCTGGCCCTGCAGGTGAGATGTTTGTGCCCAGTGACAACAGCGTAGCATCTTCCTTGGACTAGGTCTGTCACATTCCTGGCTGTGTAGTTTCCAGCCTTGTTTTCCCAGTTCCCCAGAAACTAATGTTGTTTAAATAAATTCCTTATATTGCAGAAGTTAGCCAGAGTTTTTTTTTTTTTTGGATACCCTGTTTTCAAACACAATGACAAAGATCCACCAGAGACACAAATTTACATTTTGCTATGGTTACAACCAGAAAAACTATTATCACTGGAGAAAGACCGGAAGGAACTCAGTCTTGGGTTCACACACTGAACAGTACTTAGGTTCATACATTGAAGTTTGGGTGATTTTTTTCCCTCTTTACCAATATATTGTGTATTTTTCTCTATATATGTTATTAGAATACACAAAATTTGGGGGGAAATGATGTGGTAATCTAGGGGAGGTGAGGGGTATCAGATGACAAAAGAAACAATTTAGTAATGAGTTGGCTGTCCTTTATTCAAGGGAAAATAATCCACGGATTGGGAGAGAACAGGATGTCATAAGCAGTGGACCACTCTCCCTGAGGGATTGTGGGCAAGAGTAAGTTTTGCAGAACATTAGAAGTGGCAACGTGGAAACAGGGCATGACTGGCTAGGAGGTCGGGGATTTCCTTACGAGGCAAGCAGGTCCTACTTTCTAGGGTAAGGTGAGCTAGCTAAGCTGAGCTGGAGGATTGCGATTGGTGTATCTGAGGGTTCCTTGACAGGCGTTTCCCATAAATGCAGCTTGAGGCAGGAGATAGATGGGCCCCAGGCTGAGCAGCTGGAGTTTGTCACCTGTGGACAGATACTCCAAGACAAAGATAATAGCTGGAGCAGAGAGGAGCTGAGTCCTGCCCAGATAAGAGATAAAGAGACCACATATACCTCATTCTGGAGGTCAAGAAGACCTTCCTGACTACACCTGTGCAGAAAGGCTCCTCGGGGGGCCAAAAGGGAGGGGTCGCCACCCCATAACAGGGGATGTCAACCTTTCCACAGCCCTCTGAGCTGGAATCCATCTTGGCTAAGAGATGCAGACACACACAGGGGAGGACCCTGAGTTATACCAAATATGAACTCAGAGCCAGGCAAAGCAAGGTGACTGGCCAGAGGAAACCCAGAAGAAATGCCCCATATAAGTGACTTAAACTACCGCGAAGGCACAGCTGTCTCTCTGAGCCCGCCCATGTGTCTATTCACATGTACTTTTTTTTTTCCCCTCCTAATAAACACTTTACTTGTTTCACTGCTTTCCATCTCTTAGTTGAAATTCATTTCTACAAAGTAGACAAGCCAGAGCCTTGTCGCTAGCCCTCGTGGTCTCATGGTCTGGTTAGGATTCAGTGCTCTCACTGCCACAGCCTGGCTTCAGTCTCTGGTCGGGGAACTGAGGTCCTGCTTCAGGCCGCTGCTGGCCAAGGCCACCTGAGATCAGGCTGACTGTGGTTTAGATTTGGGATGTGGACCGGGCCACCGGGGCAGCTTCCACTTTGAAGGTCCTGATATGTGAATTAGCTTTGTCAGAGGCAACCAGAAAGAACAAGGAGCCTATTAAAACAGTCAAACCCAGCATCCTATAGAAGGAGGGCTTGGAAACTGCTGGACCTTGCTTTGACTCTTCCTCAAGAAACAACTCAAATCACAAGAAGGCCTCCCACTGAACCGCACTGACGGCTCTGTCGTTGCCCACCTGGAACAAGGTTGCTGCCCAGCCTGCAAGCATCACTGGCCGGTGCCCGGCGGAGTTCAAAAGAGGCCTCCAGGGGTTCTGTGTTATTGAGCCGAGTTAGGTCAAGAGACTGGAAAGGAACCAGAGTGCAGGTGACCGAAGGTAAGTTCAGGAGGCCGGTATAACGTTTCTCTGTGTCAGGATAACAGAGGCCATCAGAACACGAGCTTCCAATAAGGTAAAGGGGAGAATGTGAACGTTCAGTAAGCGTCCCATAAGCTTCATGCCTAACAACCCAGAGAGAGACCGCCTGCTGGTGCAAACAGTTTGCCACTAAGAACTTCCTTGCCCTGCAGCAAGGAAAGTGTGGTTTGGGATGGGAAGTGGATAGAAGAAAAGATTGGCCATCTCCTGTCTGCAGTGATTGACCACGCCCTACCTAAAAGGCAGGAGAAGAGCAACTGGCCCTCCCGTGATGCCAGCTGCCAAGACGCTGCCCACAGTAGCAAAGGTGCTGTCAGGCGGGGGCAGTTGGTCAGGAACCCCACGGATAAAGACTGGGCCCCTGCCATACCATAGGGTACCTTAAGCCGAATTAATAAAAGGTGCATCTGTGGGCAGACACTGCTCCAAAGGCGCACAGCCTGGTAAAAGGGCCGGATTTCCAAACCCTTGACCCTACGGCAGATGCCCTTGTGCAATGTACCTTCACAAACATATTGTACCTGGAAAGCTCTGGAAAGCAATTATCTTAGTGCAAACTTACAGTGCTCAGCAACAAAAGCATTTCCTATTCTCAACATCATCTGTGAGGTTCCTTTATTCAGTACATTAATATAAGCAAACAATGGATCTGCATTTCCTCAACATTAAAAGGCGTATGGCCTTCATGTTATCAAAAATCTTTTTAGCTCTAAGTTTACAGGGGCTTTTTTTTTTTTTTTTTTTTTTTTGCGGTACGCGGACCTCTCACTGTTGTGGCCTCTCCCGTTGCGGAGCACAGGCTCCGGATGCGCAGGCTCAGCGGCCATGGCTCACGGGCCCAGCTGCTCCGCGGCATGTGGGATCTTCCCGGATCGGGGCACGAACCTGTGTCCCCTGCATCGGCAGGCGGACCCTCAACCACTGCGCCACCAGGGAAGCCCGGGGCTTTTTTTGTTTTAAGATTTTTTTTTGATGTGGACCATGATCCGAGTGTTTATCGAAGTTTTCACAACATTGCCTCTGCTTTATGTTTTGTCTCTTTGGCCGCGAGGCATGTGGGATCCCAGCTCCCCGACCAGGGGTCGAACCCACACCCCCGGCATTGGAAGGCAAAGTCCCAACCACAGGACCGCCAGGGAAGTCCCTAGGTTTTGGGTTTTTTTATACATATAGAGCAGGGGTCCTCAAACCCCAGGCCGTGGACTGGTGGCGGTCTGCAGCCTGTTAGGAACAGGGCTGCACAGCAGGTGGTGAGCGGCGGTGAGCGAGGGAAGCTTCATCTGCCGGTTCCCGTCACTCCCCATCACTCGCATTACCTCCTGAACCATCCACCATCCCCCGCCCATCCATGGAAAAACGGTCTTCCACAAAACCAGTCCCTGGTGCTGAAAAGGTTGGGGATCGCTGATATAGAGTACCTCATGAGTTAAACCATGTTTTGACATATATTTTCCCTTCTGATCCTGATAATAACTCTCTCTGAGGTAGGAGTTCTTATTCCCATTTTACACAAAAGGAAACTGAGTTTTAGAGTCAGTCTTGAGACTCTGGACCTCAGACTTGCCCTGTAGCTGCCCCAGTCCTCCTCTATGGTTCTCGGAAGTAAGAACATTCTGCTCCGGGTTACTCAAGAAGACCTCCCCTCTTGCCTTATTATTGAATCTCTGAATTGCCTGATTCTCTTGATAGAATCATGCCCTCTCCTGCTGCTTGCCTCTGCCTACCTTCCCGTTGTTTCATGTTCTCATTAAAGGGAAAGAAAAATATTAAAGAATTCACATAGAAAGCCTCACTAGCTTCCTAAAAATTTCAGTCAAAGATAGAGCTGAATCTGAGCAGTAAAATAGGGCTTTTAAAATAAGGTTTAACAAGTTCAAAACGTTATAAATAGTACAGATGCATAGATCCTTACATAAACTCTGCATGGATCAACTTTATACATGTGAAGTTCTGAAAGAAATGCCCCTTCCAAGGTGAAAGTAATTTTTTTCTCCCTTCTGATATTCTTTTCTCTTCCTTTTTTCCTTCCTCTCTTATCTGTATTTTCTTTTTTTTATACAATGAATACATCTTACCTTTGTATTAATAAAATACAATTATATTTTCATTTTTAAAGAAGGCTTAGGTATTTTGCCATGGTTGTTCTAACATAGCATTTAAAAAATAAAAAAAAAAAAATTACCAAGCCGTATGTAAAACGGTTATTTCTGATTCTTTATATTTCTGGCCTAATCTTGTTCTTGAACATCACCCCATCTCTGAGCTTCCTGTCATCCGTGACCATCCTGGAAGACTCACCCCAACTTTTCTTTCTCTTTGGATAATGGTGATGACATCACTGACTCAGAGATGACATAAGGCTCAGGGATGGTGTTAGAGAGCGAATGAGTCCTAGAAATGGGCTGAGCTCAGAGAAGAGCAAAGCACAGAAATGTATTCAACAAATAAAGATGGCGCACATCTTGTCCTGGACAAGAAAGGGATGAGGGTCAAGGATGCAGGAAAAGCGAGTCTCAAAGACTGCTGGTGTCTATTCAGTGAATGTCCTCCCCTTATTTCTTAGTAATAAGATTCAGATAATTATTTGGGGCACCAGGGTACTTAGCTAAAAGACTACATTTCCCAACACCCCCTGCAGCATAGTGGGGTCATATGGTTAAGTTCGGGAACACCCCACATGCCATGGAGCGACTAAGCCTGTGCACCACAGCTACTGAGCCTGTGTTCTAGAGCCCGTAAGCCACAATTACGGAGCCGGCGCGCCTAGAGCCCGTGCTCCGCAACAAGAGAAGTCACCGCAATGAGAAAGCTGCGCACCACAACGAAGAGTAGCCCCGCTCACCGCAGCTAGAGAAAGCCCGCGCGCAGCAAGGAAGACCCAGTGCAGCCAAAAATAAATAAATAAATTTATTTAAAAAAAAGAAGGAGGGATTCCCTGGTGGCGCAGTGGTTGAGAGTCCGCCTGCCGATGAAGGGGACAAGGGTTCGTGCCCCGGTCCGGGAGGATCCCACGTGCCGTGGAGCGGCTGGGCCCGTGAGCCGTGGCCGCTGAGCCTGCGTGTCCGGAGCCTGTGCTCCGCAACGGGAGAGGCCACAGTAGTAAGAGCCCCGCGTACCACAAAAAAAAAGAAAGAAAAAGTCACTGTAGTAGCTGTGACCAATAAACTCAGGTCAACCAAGTAGGAAGCATCCCGTGGCCCCAGGCAGGCCTCCTGGGACTACGGTGACTGCGTACATCTTACACAGACGGTTCAGATGACGACTGGAGACAGTATTACAAATCCCTGAAATATGCCGGAACAGACACCTTGAGAAAGGAGAGCAAACTCATCACACGACTCTTCATGTCCCCCTCTTCCCAGTCTTCTTTCCAGCATCGACCAGCCTCCCCTACCCTGCCTATAGCCAGCTCAAAAGCCAGTTCTAAGAAGCCTTCCTCAGCTTCCCAAACATAACCTCCAAGCTTCAGTCATTGCTCCGTCCCCTCGGGACACATCAAGGCTACATTATCACCACAAATATAACATTGTATGAGAAGTACATTAACATTTGTAAAAATTCCATTTATTTCATAATGTCCCTGGTACTTTACATGCACTCATTTTAATCCTCTATAACCCCTCCAATTGCATATTATTATCCCATTTTATAGATTATGAAACTGAGGCTCAGAAAATCTAAAATGTCCAAGAACTGGAACCCAATCCAGGTATGTCTGACACCAGAGAACATGTTCTTTCCACTATTCTGTACTGCCTTATGTGTCTCTCTCCATTAAAAGAAAAAAAAAAAGCTAATTGGGTTTTCTTCTAATTTATAAAAGCAATAACATCCAATATTAGGGTATAATTAAATATTATTGTATAACCCATGGATGTATAACATCCATGTATTATTACTATGAAGTCTATGGTCCAGTACTACATGCAAGATACAGATTTTAAAAAGAAAACAGTATTACACGTGCATGGGGAAAGTCTGGATTTCTGTGTCTAGCAAAATGGCAACACAGCAAAATATTGAAATTACTGGGGAAAATATAACAAACACCTTTTAAATATATAACTGCATTCACAAGAATATAAGCGAAATCCCCCAAGGCTGAGAACAAACAGAAAGCTGGAAAGCTGATGCTGAGGCAGCGGCTGCATGAGATATCTGCTGGTCTCTAGACCTAGAGACGCGAGTTTCATGGCTACAACACAGAAGTTAGAGCCTTGGGTGCATTCGAGATGAGGTGTTGGAACTAAGGTGCCTCATAAAACCAGGAACCTTTAAGAGATGCATCCTTGTGGGTGAAAGGATGAACTAGGAAAAAAAAAAAATTCTGGCCACTGTGCTCTATGGAAAGAAATAATTCTCCTTTGAGAATTGACAACCACAGGTTTGCACCATTTTTCATTACAAGTTTAGTCCAATTAATCCCAAGGGGAGAAATTACCTTTAAGTGGTCCTGGGTTGGTAATCCCCACACATACCTGGCAGAGGCAATGATAAATCCTTTCTGGAAGAACTCTCCTCAACCCCTGAAGAGAACCCAGGCAAACATGAACTTAGAATTCCAAATTACAAAATACACAGGCACCATGAAGAAAGGTAACAGAAAAGAAAGACAAGGGCTTCCCTGGTGGCACAGTGGTTGAGACTCTGCCTGCCAATGCAGGGGACACGGGTTCTTGCCCCGGTTTGGAAGGATCCCACATGCCGCGGAGCAACTAGGCCCGTGAGCCATGGCCGCTGAGCCTGCGTGTCCGGAGCCTGTGCTCCGCAACAAGAGAGGCCGCGACAGTGAGAGGCCCGCCCACCGTGATGAAGAGTGGCCCCCACTCGCTGCAACTAGAGAAAGCCCATGCACAGAAACGAAGACCCAACACAGCCATAAATAAATAAATAAAATTTAAAAACAAAAGAAAAGAAAGACAAGAAAATCAGGTCCCCGAGCTTTTCAAATAATGAAATCATGGCATACAAATATAAAATAAGATGCTTAAAATATTTAAAGAAAGAAAAGAAAAAGTAAGGTATAAGATTTGCACACACACAAAGACCCTGGCAGATTTGAAAAATAACCAAGCACAGGTGTAAAATAACAAGATAACATTTTTTGCTCATCAAAAGCTCAACAGATGTGTTAAAGAGCAGATGAGACACTGCTGAAGAATTCATGAGCTTAGAAGGTCCTATCTGAGCCAAGTCTTAAAAGAGATGAGAGAATGAAACACGTGGCTGTCTGAAAGAAGAGTTCCAGGCAGAGGGGACACGAAATGCAAAGGCTTGGAGGAGGGAATGTGCCCTGTATTCCAGGAAGAGCAAGAAGGTCAGCATGGCTAGAAAATGGGGAGGCACCAGAAGGCAATGTTACGGAGGCAATGGAGGCCACGCTGGTTTGTAGGTCAATATGAGGGATCTTTGGCTTTGCCTCTGAGATGGGAAGTGTTGCAGGATTAGCTCCCTCAGCTGCTGGCTTCTGTGTTGACAAGCGTGTAGAAGGCAGAGAGCTAAGTTAGAAGCCCGTGAAGTTATCTGGGTGGGGGCATGGCGTCTTGCCCCGAGCTGGTAACAGTGAAGGTCTTGAGGAGTCAGATTCCTGATTTATTTTGCAGGGAGAGCCTGAGGATTTGCTCTTGGATGGGATGTAGGATATGAGACAAAGACAAGTGATCAGGATGACTGAGTAACCGGAAGAATGGGGTTGCCATGACCTGAAATGGGCACCAACCCAAGACATCCAAGTGGAGTGTTGAACAGGGCACCAGATAAACAAGTCTGTAGTTCAGAGGAGAGAGGTGCTGGAGGTATAAATGGGAAGCCGTAGAGTTGGTATTGAAAGCCACAGAACCGCTTAAACACCAAGGGAGGAAGTATAAAGGAAAGAGAAGAGGGGGAAGAACTGCCTGAGTGGTGGACTTGGGTAGGAGAAGGGAGATGTGTGTATGTGAAAGGACTGGCCCATCTTCAAATGGTTCCATAAACAACAGCTCTCATCTAGTCAGATGGACCCACAGGGAGGTCTTCTGATCTTGACAGTGCCACATTTTGCTGTCAGCAGGGGTGCAAATCACAAGGTAGCAACTCCCTGGCTGCTTCAGCCAGGGCAAACCAAATATAGCTCCGGGCTGATTAAAAGGCTCAACTGACAAAAGCTGTAATTAAGTGGATTCTGATTGCTGCTAATTTGAACACTACCAGATTAACTGATGTAAAATCCTGTTCTGTATATCCTTGGTTAATAATTTACCACTGGGGGAAAAAATTAGAAATTTATTTTCAATATATTTTATCAACACTGGAGGTGAGTAGGAGAGTCAGGCTTCTTGAACTTGACATTGAGACACGACAAAATATGAAATTTTACTTCAGAAATTTTTTCTAAGTCAATTTTTGTAAGCAGGGCTGCAGCCTTTCAGAGCTTGGCTTTAATCTTAGCTAGGACGATTCCAAACATGAGGGCCTCTTCGGTTTTTGCCCTGAAAGGGAATGCTGACAATCTATAATTGTGTTTGTCTATCCTCAGCCTATCCCTGAAGAACTGCTATCCCTTGTGCCTGTGCAGGCAAAGGCCTTACCTTCCTGCTGCCAATTCTCTTTAGTATTTCATTTCAAAGCAAGAAACAGAAGCAACATGATAGCAGCCAACGTGGGCACACGGGACAACGAAGAAGCACATAATTATGCCTCTCTCCCCTTTTAGGGAGTCTTGGTCGGGTTCTCCCCTTCCCGTCCATCAATCCCCTCCCTTCAGGTTTCTATAAACCCAAGCTTCCAGGAACAGATGTTGGCTGTTATTACTTGTTTAAGCCTTAAGCTCGTATGCTTTATGAGAATGCTATCATTGTCACACAGAGATTCCTGATGACCAAAGGCTATTTTCGGTACTTTTGACAGATGGCAGTATAGGAGATATTTTGGGGTAGGTGCTTGTCTTATGGTTCTCTAATCATAGCTACTTAACACACCTAATTTATCCTCAAAGCTTGAGACAAGCAGGATGCTATAGTAATAGACCAAGTCCCTAGGTGTTCCTTAAAGAGGGATGGTTCCGCCCTTGCTGTTCGAAGCGGTTGAGTTCTCTAAACAGGCAGATCCTGGAGACAAGGGTCACCGTTATTCCAAGGACTGTCCAGAGACCCAGGCTGCACAGCAAATATATTCACATTAATCTTCCTGGGGGGAAATGAGCTTCATTAATAGGACTTTGGCAAGCTGAGAATAAAAAGGAAACTTTCTAGTTCAAGATGGCAGACTGGACATATCAATACATCTGTTTCCCCTCTTTCCTATGTTCCCATTGAAAAATGAAGGGGAGGGACTTCCCTGGTGGTGCAGTGGATAAGACTCCGTGCTCCCAATTCAGGGGGGCTGGGTTCGATGCCTGGTCAGGGAACTAGATCCCACGTGCATGCTGCAACTAAGAGTTTGCATGCCACAATTAAAGAGCCCGTGTGCCTCAACTAAGACCTGGTGCAACCGAATAAATAAATATTAAAAATAAATAAATAAATAAAATAAATAAAGGAGAAAGGTAGGCGGGGCATATGAACAGATGGAAGAAAATACAACACAACGGCAGAAAAATAAGAATGAGAACTACTAAAAATAATAGACCAGAAATTCCAAAAAACTCCCTGGAAGATAGAAAGCAGATGGCATGGAACTGATGGAGAGAGAGGAAACCCACTCCCTAGAAACCGAGAACGCACAGGACCTTCGGGGGTCACTGGAGAAGCTCTAAGCCCTGAGCCCAGGAATGTAGAAACAGGATGGGCCAGCGTACAGCACTTTGGGTGATGCACTAAAAGACAGATCTCAAGCTTATTCCGGAAAACTTCTCTCTCAAGAGATAGAGATTTGTCCTCATAGGGCTTCAGTGGCAGCAGCGGGCCTCTGAAAAAAAAGGAGAGCCAAGAGAATCTGAAGACTGTCCCGGAAAGAAACATACTCCATTCCAAAGCATTGCACCTCTAGAGCACAGCTCTCCTCCCTGTGGCTACCTGGGGAGTCCCTACCCACCCACACCAGAGGGAAACCTGCTCGGACCCTGCCTACCCACATACTCAGACACCACAGTTAACCTCCCACTCAGACAGTGAATGGACAGCTCCGGAGGAAAGCAGCCACACCCGCATCAGTAGAGTCTTCAGAAATCAACAAGACCAGGCAATCAGACATTGCCCTACATTTGAGACACAGAGAAACAATGCATTGAAGAGAAGGACCATGACAAACAAATAGGAGGTCAGTTAAAAGGACAAAGAAAAACGTTAAACATGGTAAGTAATATCCTCAGAAAGACTTGAGAGGGTCCATCCTCCATAAAATAAAAATAGTTGCTACAAAAGAGGAGGAAAAAAATCAGAGCAGAAAAGGTTCTTGGAAGTTCAGATAGGATTGCTAGAATAAAAACTGAATGAACAGGTGAAATAACAGCTGATGATACTAGCAGGTAATATATGTTGAGTGCTTCCTATGTGCCAGGCCCAGGTTGTTTTTAGCACTTAAAGTGTACAAACATACTTAATCATCACATATTTTCTGAATTTTCCCACTTTTAACTTCTTTTGCTTTCAATGCAAAAAGTTTTCTAAGTAACCTTATGTGTTCCTATTTTCCAGCCTGTAAGTTCTCTTCTTTAAATTGTTTTAATTTTAATATGCTGTGTTTGACTCATACAAAAGTTCTGAAGCATCATCGTCCTTTGGGTCTTAAAAGCCTGAACAGGTCCACAATGCCTTATCCATCTCTACGCTCCCTCGGGTGCTCATCAAAGTGCTTTCTTACTGAATATAATCCGGGGACTTCCCTGGTGGTCCAGGGGTGAAGAATCCGCCTTCCAATGCAGAGGACGTGGGTTTGATCCCCGGTCGGGGAACTAAGATCCCACATGCCGCTGGGCGACTAAGCCCTCACGCCACAACTACTGAGACTGTGTGCTGCAAACTAAAGAGCCCACGCATCCTGGAGCCCGAGCCGCAGGACGAGAGAGAAGCCCGCGCGCCACAACAAAGAGCCTGTATGCTGCAACTAAGACCCGATGCAGCCAAATAAATAAATAGAAATAGCTTAAAAAATAAAAATAAATTTAAAACAATATGGAACATAATCCTTGCTTTTACCATCTGTGTTAGTTTCCTAGGGCTGCTATAACAAAGCACAGCAAACTGGGTGGCTTAAAACATTAGAGATTTATTCTCTCACAGTTCTAGAGGATAGACGTCTGAAGTCAAGGTGTCAGCAGGGCTACGCTCCCCCGGAAACTCCGGGCAGAATCCTTCTTTGCCTCGGTCATCGGCATTCCTTGGCTTGCAGCCGCATCACTCCAACCTCTGCCTCTGTTGTCACATGACATTCTCCCTGGCTGCCTGTGTGTCCAAATTTCCCTCTTCTTATGAGGGCACACTGGTCATATTGGATTAAAGGCCTCAGCTTAACTCAATTACACCTGCAAAGACCCTGTTTCCAAATAATGTCCCATGCACTGGTACCAGGAGCTAGGACTTCACCATATCTTTTGGGGAAGACACATGCAACCCGTAACACCATCCTTTATATTTTTCAACAGAAGGGCTTTCTGAAATTTTCCCACCTTGTCCCATTATTGACTCCGTGGTACCTAAAACAGAGAGCATTCTCTAAGTTTAAGGATGAAAAAAAAAAAAAAAAGCCAACCATTTTACAGTGAGAAGAAAGAATAACTCAGGTCTTCAGACACTGGGGATTTTCTTTCATCTCTGCCCAAAGGCAACCAGCCAAGTCAGAACCAAGGTAGAATTAGTGACAAAGGACTTCAGAATATTTGAAACCTCCAGTCCAGAACAAGGTACGTTGTAGCCAGAAGTTATAGACGCTGAATGGTGACGGTTTATTGTGGCTGCTGCTGGTTTTTGAAATCAAAAGCCAGAATGAGCTCTGAAAGATGAACCTCGTGACGCAACTCTGCTGTTCCTCAGGCGCTACCTCTGCTGTTCCTCAGGCGCTACCTCTGCTGTTCCTCAGGCGCTACCTCTGCTGTTCCTCAGGCGCTACCTCTGCTGTTCCTCAGGCGCTACCTCTGCTGTTCCTCAGGCGCTACCTCTGCTGTTCCTCAGGCGCTAACTCTGCTGTTCCTCAGGCGCTAACTCTGCTGTTCCTCAGGCGCTAACTCTGCTGTTCCTCAGGCGCTAACTCTGCTGTTCCTCAGGCGCTAACTCTGCTGTTCCTCAGGCGCTAACTCTGCTGTTCCTCAGGCGCTAACTCTGCTGTTCCTCAGGCGCTAACTCTGCTGTTCCTCAGGCGCTGCATTATTTCTGCGATAGCATTTCTGATCAAGGGGAAAAGTATGGTTTTTAAAATGATACAGTGCAAAACCCCAGAAGAACTGCCTTTTATTGGTTGTTGTCTGTGCCCCAAGCTCTGGCATGCTGGCCGGATGGAGGCTGAGTGAATGAATAACTCGTTCTTTAACTAGAATATCAAAAATGTACACTAAAAACATGACAATCAAATCATACTAGATAGCTAGTGGCAACATGCTATAAAGCATGTTCACTGGCTCTGAAAGGCAGGAGTTCACCAACCAGGTTTTGTTAGCCAGTAAGCCAGCCAGTATACTTCAGCAAAGCTACCCTCTTAGAGAAACACGGTCTCGTTTTCATTTAACGTTCTATCGCAAAAGTATCCTTCATCGCTATGGATACTTTCTTCTTCGTTACTCTTTCTTGTTATCTTGCAACATCCCATTGAGGTGGTTATTATAACTGACCTCACCATTTCCTAATTGCTAGGCCATTAGGTTGTCTGTGATATTTGGCTTTTTTATCAATAATGCTTCAGTGAAATGCTTCTACAGACTCAGAAAAAAAGCAAGTTGCAGCTTGCCTGTCGAGGTAAATGAAAACAGCTCAAAGGGGGCCTAATTTCAAAGATCCCAATGGATCTTCTGGACAGCATTTTCCTGCAGGCTACTCAGAACAGACTGTGTTTATAATTTGTCCTGTTTGTGGTTTATGGGCTAACAAAACTTGGTTGGTAAACACCTGCTTTTCAGAGCCAGTGAACTCAAACAAGACGAGCTGTATTTTGCTATTTCAGCTTAGCCCCTGGGGGCTGCCAGAGATGTTCTCTTGTCTTTTATTATTCTTCATTCCTTGCTTTATCAGCCACTACTGTGACAAAAACTGTCTGCTGAGGCAGCCTTTAACCGCAGGGGTGACTGCAGGCCATGGGTTACCATCTGAGCATCCTGCACTCAACGAGAGTCAAAGCAACGTTAGAAAGGAAGTGGTGATTTCCTGGAAGTAACCGGATGAAACAGGTAAGAGAACAACTCAAAGGTCGGGTGGATAGCGTTCAGTGAAAGGTCGTATGTGAGGAGGAAGAAAACGTAAGAGACATTTATATTTATTTTTTTTTAATGTACTGATTCCTAGGGTATACATTTTACCATCTTTTCTAAACTGCTGCAAATGAACACACTGCCTCTCGGTCTTTGTATTAAAAATAACACCAGAGTTTTATATTCCTGGAGATACTGTTCCTAAACCAAGAGGAAAATTTTCAGAAGGTGAAACCGTAAGTGTACATCACGGGGCTTTAAACAGTCTCCCTAATTATGGGAGTAGCTTAGCTTTCAATCGGCTCAGCACTTTTCCTTCTCCTTAAATTTAATTCTTACTAATGGGGTCAACTAAATAAATCATATGCTTTGTCCTGTGCTCTAAATAAATGCTTTGTCCTGCGCTCTAATAACTAAATCATCACCTTTAGAAAACATGCACAGGGAAAGGCCAGAGAGAGTGCAGACACCGTCTGCCAGAGACTTTGGGGGAAAACCCAGTTTGTGCTCTGTGATGTCCAAGTTCAGATGCCAGACATCCTGTGTGTCAATGACAGTGAATCTGCTTTGCATCAAATTCTGAAGACAGCTGGTGATTACCAAAATTATGAATCAGGCAAACTGTTCATCAATTCTGAGACTGTTCAGTCTTTCAGTTCCATTTATCAGCAGGCCTATGATTAGCTGGTCAAAGAGTTCTCCTTTAAACAACAAAGATTTACTGTATAGCACAGGGAACTCTATTCAATATCTTGTATTAAACTATAACGGAAAAGGACTGAAAAATAAAAGATCTGAACCACTTTGCTGTACACCTTAAACTAACACAATATTGTAAATCAACTATACTTCAATTAAAAAAAAAAGAGTTTACCTTTAGAATTTAACTTTCTGGCATTAAGGAAATAATTATTCACTTATTCCCTATGAAAGAAAAGGACAAAATGAACGAAGGTAGAATACTGTCAGTTAATAATCTATCCTATTAGTAACAAGAACATTTTAAAAATGGTTTATAATATTCATCATCAACATAATAGCCATTTATAATAGTCCTTTTATTCACAAGGCAATTTTACATACTTCATATTATCTGAAGCTCCCATTAAGAATCTGAGAGAGGTAAGATAGATATGTGTCATCCCCAACAGGTACACAGAATATTCTGGTTGAATCAGTTGAAATTCTGCGGCTCACTAATCAGAAGTTAGTTTCCGGTTTCTCCAAAACAAGCCTCTAAGTTTCAGTGGGTAAGGAATATAAAGGATAAAACTGAGTCAGGATTGCTTTCTCCTGGTCTTTCTCACTTGCAGCACTTTCCCTTGCCAAGACAACTGATACACTCTTCATGAGTCACACTCCTTCACCCCTGACCTGCCTGAGCCTGGAGAGCAGTCTTGAAAAGAAAGCAGCTGAGAAAGTACCTGTAGAAGAGGTGTGGACCCACCGCTCCTGCATCTACAAGGGGCTCCCAAGCCCCCGAATCCTCACCAACAAAAACAAGGAGGTAAGGCAGAGGAAACTCAGACAATACATGTAGTTAGGCGCCTCGCCAAGAAGGTAAAAACTTGGCAATTTTTCAGTAGTGAAATCTATGCTCTGAATTTCTCCATTGAAAGCTGATAAAGTAAAATAAGTTCTAGAAAGCCTGTGCTAATCAACACAGAGGATTACCCAGGAATTTACTGGCATCAGAGATAATGCCTTACAATTACAGTATAAGATGACTTCCCACTAGGAGGTCAAGCAGCATTAAGGGAAACATGATCCAGCATTGGTTTTTAAACACAGGAAGGGCATTCATGTGGAATGGGGAGCGAACAGATTCTGTGAAGCTCCAAAGGGCAGACCAGGGAACAAATAGGAGAAAATACAAGCCAAAAAAAAAAAAAAAAAAGTGTCAAATCCCTCCTTTAATAATGTTCTAAGAATCAGATTATGTCGGACTTCCCTTGCGGTCCAGTGGTTAAGACTCCACGCTTCCAACGCAGGGGGGCACAGGTTCGATCCCTGGTCAGGGAACTAAGATCCTACATGTTGCGTGGTGCAGCCAAAAAATAAATAAAAGAAAATAAAAGAATCAGATGATTAAGGAGATGGTGGAAACAGTAACACAAGATGTTTCCTTATCATTAAACTCATCAAATGAATGAAAGAAACATCAGCACTAGGATTAATACGAGCAGGCTGGTGAAGATCAGCAAAGTTCTTTGAAGCAACAGTATCTCTGTATAAAACAGACGAATATACAGATAGAAAGAGCACTAATGAGAGAGACCCCATTCCTAGGGATGGCCAGAAGCATTACAAATATGCAAAAAGACTTACAATGTGACAGAGAATATCTTTAAATACAATAATAAAACTGTACTGGGAGAGATAATGGGAGATACGAATAATTGGGGAGGGAAACCTTGTATAACCTGGAAAGACAATAGGTATTAAAGATAACAATATATTAGGTTAACAAAGAAACAAAATGAATTAAAACTTTTGTACTTAACAAAATCCATCTACAAAAACTTTTGTACTTAACAAAATCCATCTGCAAAAAATAAACAGGCAAAAATATGCAAGGATATTTGGGGAATGAGAAGAAAAGACAATGGTAGATTCTCACACTCATTATAAAGCAAAAATCACCTAAAATATATAAACTAAAATTGTAACAGGGAAGAACCAAATCTGACTACATGTTGGATCTGTTTCTTTTACTTTAACTTGCTTTCCGCTGCTTTTGTTCACTAAAAGGATACTGTCTGTACATAATGGCCTGCCTGGGGAACCCTGACCCTCCGCTTGAATGTTAAACCAAAGTGCCTTTGTTCAGGGAAATATCTGGACCCTGTTCACCTGTGGATGGCTACAAGAAAGAGGAAATTAACACATCCCCTCCAGGAACCTGGCCATTCCAGGAGATATTTGCAAAACTTATGGCCTTTTTCTTTACCTCATCTCCTCCCCATCTCTGTGCTATAAAAGTAACTGGCATCCAAATCCCGGTAAGATGGCTATTTTGAGACTTTAGTCGGCCATTTCTCGGTCTGCCGGCTTTCCGAATAAAGTCGTATTCCTTGCTTTAGCACCTTGTCTCCCATTTATTGGCCTGTCTTGCCCTGAACGAGCTGAGTGAGCTTGGACTCGGTAACAAATTGACTTTTTATTAGGACTTACTCTGTAACAAACTAGGAGTAACAAAACAAAGGGATGGGAATTACTTTTTAAGAAATGCCTTATGATAACTATATATTCCTAACTAGAAGGAAAATCTACTTGAATGTTCAAAAGACAAACAAAAACCAAATGGGAATAGTTATAAAAAAGAAAGAGAAGGAGGGAAAATACAATATTAGTTTCAAACGCAAGGACAAAAATAATTTGGGTCAGTTAAGGAATTAGATATTATCAAAGACTAATGCAGCAGGAAAGTAGCTGAACATCTACTGGCATTATAAAATATTATGAGGAACCTCACAAAGACCACTGCAGCCTAGAAGGACTAATGCATCCTAGAATAGGGGCTAGAAGAAACCAGAGGCATGTCCTGATGAGACTGAAAGCAAAACGAGGAAGGATTGCCAAGATGTGCCTCTTTACGGGGACTTTCTTTTAACAACCCTTACAGAACTAATTTATAACTTCCATTTCCAGGCTAAATGAAGCATATGTATATATAACAACAAAAAAAACACTTTTTTTAATTAACACATAGCTAAGCTCCTATGCAGAAGCAATGCAAAATCTGTCTAGAAGGACAGTCCTCAACACAGAGCACATAGAACTCCACCAGAAAAACAATCCCCACTGAAGATGAACCACCCTAAAAACAAAAGTAATACAAGCTAGGGAGCAAACCAGTACAAAGGAGAGGTGGCAGACGTAACAAATTGGAGCAAGAAAAAGAAGTAAAAGTACAACTAAGAGACACTACAAAATAAGTATGTTTGAAGTGGTGAAACACATTAGGTGAAGAGAGGAGACAAAAATCATAATAAAGTAACAGTACAGTAAGATATTTATTTATTTGTTTGTTTATTTATTTATGGCTGTGTTGGGTCTTCCTTGCTGCACGTGGGCTTTTCTCTAGTTGCGGCGAGCAGGGGCTACTCTTTGTTGCGGTGTGCCTGCTTCTCATTGCAGTGGCTGCTCTTGGCGCAGAGCACGGGCTCTAGGCGTGCAGGCTTCAGTAGTTGTGGCTTGCAAGCTCTGGAGCGCAGGCTCAGCAGTTGTGGCTCACGGGCTTAGCTGCTCTGCGGCATGTGGTATCTTCCCGGACCAGGGCTCGAACCCATGTCCCCTGCATTGGCAGGCGATCCCTAACCACTGCGCCACCAGGGAAGCCCTAGTAAGATTTTTTTTACGGGCATAGTTTCAAAGATCCAAATCAGAAGTTGTGTAGTTAGAAATAAAGCCACTGGATTTTAAAATTCAATGAACTTGAAAAAAAAATTCAATGAACTGAAATGAAAGCTATATTGTATGAGGCAGTAACCCAAAATGCAATTCAAAGAAATAAAATATTGAAAATACAAAGGCAAGAGTAAGAGTCCTGAAGTAAAAACTGGTCCAATATACATCTTCTGACGACTCTAAAAGGAAAGAATAAAAAGAACTGGGAAGAGACAAAATGTAAAGAGATAATGGCCAAGAAGTTTCCAGAATCAATGAAAGACAAAAATCTTTATATCCAGGAAGTACAAGAAGTACTGAGCAGGTTAAAATAATTCTATTCCTATTCTCACTGAAATGAAACTGCAGAATTCCAGACAAAGATTACATTTTATAAAGAACCAGAGACAAGAGACAGATTATCTTAACAGGGGCAAGAATTAGACTGACAACATGATTTATCAGCAAAACGTAGATGCCGGAAGAGAATAGAAATAGCATCTTCAAAAGTCCTGAAGGACAAAAACTGCCAACCTAGAACTTTATACTCACTAAACTGTCATTCAAGAGTGACAATAAAATAAGGGTTTTTGTTTTTTTTTTACATAAACACAGAGTCCTCACTAAAAGAGCTATGAAAGGAAAACTGCACAGATGGACAGAAGAAGCATCAGTAAGGTAGAAATTGACTAACAGTGTTGGAAATAATAATAAAAATGTTATCCAAAAAAAAATGCTAAACAATAGTGAAGTGAAAGACGAGGGGCAGATTAAAGTATACTAAGATCTTATGTAGTTCTGGAGAAGAATGGAAACATTAACTTCAGGGTTTTTTTTTTAAAGAAAATATGCATTTTTAAAATAAAACGTCCCTGCTCTATAGAAGCTCATAGGATACAGTAATGGGATAAGGGACATTGTGGAGGCACAGCCACAAGCTAGACTATCATCAAAGCAAGAGGAACTGAGGACTCGAGGGAAGACTTCAGAAACGTTACATGTAAGGTCTATCCTGAGGGATGAGTGCTTGCTTCTCGAAGAAAGAAAGGCATTCTAGGCTGTAGGGACTGACTACAGAGAGAAAGCGTGGGATCGTGCAAGGGATGGCATATTTTGAGTGGTTCCATATGGCTGGAATGTAGAATATGTGCGGGAAATGATGAGATAAGAGGATGAAAATGTAAACCAAGAAGAAATAGTAAATACTGTCCAGGTCACACTAAGAGGTCGGCATTTCATTTAGTAGGCAGTGGGGAGACACTGAAGATTAAAAAAATTTTTTTTGTTATTGTGATAAAATATATATAACATAAAATCTGCCACTTTAACCATGTTTAAGTGTATAATTCAGTGGCATTCAGTACATTCATTCTTGCACAACCATCACCACCACTGTTTATCTCCAGAACTTTTCATCATTCCAAACTGAAACTCTGTACCCACTGAACCATAACATTACCTGCTCTGGCAGTTCCTGGTAATCACTATGCTACTTTCTATCTTTATGAGTTTGACTATTCTAGATGCTTCATATAAGTGGAGTCATACAATACTGTCCTTTTCTATTTGGCTTATGTCACTTAGCATAACATCTTCAAGATTCATTCATGTTGTAGCATGTGTTACAATGTCCTTCCTTTTCCAGACTGAATAATATTCCATTGTATGTAAGGACCACATTTTGTTTATCCATTCATCCACTGATGGACATGACATTGAAGACTTTGAAGCAGAGGTGTGACATGTTCATATATCTGCTTTAGAGAGTAACCCTAGGAGGGGACTGAAGGATGGAACTTGTGAACCAAGAGAGGTTCTTGTTTCAAGAAAGTGAGAATGGTCAACTGGGTGGAAGAGTTCTAGTAAAATGAGGTCAGAAAAAGTTTCTCCTGATTTGGGGAGGAGCAGTTGCTGCATAGGAGTAGTTAGGAAAGGCTGATATAAACGAGGGAAGACTAGTTAGCTGCTAGTAGCATCCTCCTAAACACGTGTGTGTCTGGAAAGAAGCTTTTCCCACACAGCAATAAAGTGTTGAGCATTTGGCACCTAGAATTTGAATGTCTTGAAGCTTTAAGACAAGGAGGCTGAAGGTACTAAATTAATAAAATATTTCAACCTCCTGATAAGTACACATATACTGAGAGAGATGGTAAAGCCAATAATTTTATTGAAGATAAGTCATCTTAAGAGATTCTTTTGAAAAAATTTTGAAGACAGGCAACTATGTTATATTGACCAGAAGACATCCTACACTTCATTTTAATGAGGATAGAAAAAAAAAAAAAGGTAAGGTATGCTGATAATCACAATGTTAGAATAACAGGATTGTTATCTGAGAGAGGCGCAAGCCCTACTTCGCCACCACCACATGAAAAAACATTCTACACACTGTAACATTTAAAATTTGCAGGTGGCGGGACTTCCCTGGTGGCACAGTGGTTAAGAACCTGCCTGCCAATGCAGGGCACACAGGTTTGAGCCCTGGTCCAGGAAGATCCCACATGCCATGGAGCAACTAAGCCGGTGCGCCACAACTACTGAGCCTGTGCTCTAGAGCCCGCGAGCCACAACTACTGAAGCCCGTGTGCCTAGAGCCCGTGCTCTACAACAAGAGAAGCCACCGCAATGAGAAGCCCACGCACCACAACAAAGAGTAGCCCCCGGGGCTTCCCTGGTGGCGCAGTGGTTGAGAGTCTGCCTGCCGATGCAGGGGACACAGGTTCGTGCCCCGGTCTGGGAAGATCCCACATGCCGCGGAGCGGCTGGGCCTGTGAGCCATGGCCGCTGAGCCTGCGCATCCGGAGCCTGTGCTCCGCAACGGGAGAGGCCACAACTGTGAGAGGCCCGCATACAGCAAAAAAAAAAAAAAAAAAAAAAAAAAAAGAGTAGCCCCCGCTCGCCGCAACTAGAGAAAGCCTGCACACAGCAATGAAGACCCAACGCAGCCAAAAATAAATAAATAAATTTATTTTTTAAAAAAAGTAGTAAAATTTGTAGGTGGCAACACTGGAGTTAATTTGCCCTCGATACTTAATAATTCTGGTGCTTTACATTATAGCATGCAATAAAACCAACTTTGAAAATTCATTTTGAGGTCGGAGTTATCCTGTTACTCTAGCTACATTGCTTAAACAGATGTTTACTAGAATCCCTTGCTTATTTGAACTTAAGGAAAAGAATGCACAGCAGGTTGGACATAGTAACACTTTCCAACAGGTAACATATTCTACCAAGGTTATTTGGAAGGGATTCGAGTTAAAACTCCAATACCATATCTTTATCTACCTGTGCGTCATTTAAGAAGACTTACTTTGAAATTCAAACACCTCTGGTTAAAAGACTCTGTCAAATGATGCAAAAATAGATGTTATTTTGGTCCAACCATATTTACTGCTTAATAGAAATAAATAAGAAAGTTTCTCACTATGGAATTCACATAAATAGTATCTAAAAATACAGATTTTAAAAAACAAATAAAACAATAACCCAGCAATTATTCCAGGCCTACTAAAGCAAAGCTCTTTCCTTAGGGTATCAAATATAATTACCTGGAATTGACGTGCCTCTAAGATTGTAATTATTATATTTATTATTGTTGGTGCAAAGATGCTGCAAGGAAAAATTTATGCATTTTATGATGATTTGACATTACAAACCAGAACAAGTTTTGGTCACATCAAAATAATTGTATTTCTAGTGAGAAATTATTTTGAAGACATAGAAAATATTTCCTGAGAAGAAAACTTATGTCAAGAATAACAATGGGACTTCTCTGGTGGTGCAGGTGTTAAGAATCCGCCTGCCAATTCAGAGGACACAGGTTCCACCCCTGGTCCGGGAAGATCCCACATGCTGTGGAGCAACTAAGCCCGTGCACCACAACTACTGAGCCTGCGCTCTAGAGCCCACGAGACACAACTACTGAGCCTGCGTGCCACAACTACTGAAGTGCACGCGCCTAGAGCCCGTGCTCCTCAATAAGAGAATCCACTGCAATGAGAAGCCTGCCCACGGGAACGAAGAGTAGCCCCTGCAGCAATGAAGACCAAATGCAGCCAATAAATAAATAAATTTATTTTAAAAAAAGAATAACAATAACAACTAACTTTTATTGAAGTTAGTTGCATACCAGACAATGAGCAAAGAGCTCTTATACATATTGTTTCATTTAGTTCTTATAGGAATTTCATTAAGTTGGTCCTATTATCATCCCTATTTTACAGATGAAAAAACTGAGGCTAAGAGGAATTAAGGAATTTGCCAAATGTGACACAGCCATTAAGTGGCAGAGCCATGACCAAACCCAGGCCATCTGACCTGGCAATCTATTAATACATCACGGCCCCAGAAACAGTCATGCCTGGTCCTACAGATATATTTAAAGAGAATGCTGCTTATCTGTCTGGCTAGAAAAAAAAATAAGTCAAGAAAATTTAACAGCAAATCCATTCTTGTACCTTAATAAATTACTGAAGCTCTCTTTTGACTATTTTTAATACATAAAGAGTTTGGCTGAATTATTTTTGTTATTCTGAAAGGAAATGTATTCCCTGACTTGGCATTTTATATGGCAAAGGTATGATGAATCTTTCTATCACCTGTGGCTATAAGAAGTCTTGATATATAATTATATTTTTCTTTTTCAAATTACAGAGGAATTCAGCTTTCTGTATGATGCCTAAGTCTATAGCTGAACTGATACTTCCAGATTTCCTCATCTGTATGAAAAATTATGTAAAATGATAAGCACAAAATAAAATTTTACATTTGGCCTAATCTCGGGAGTCTCAATGATTGTGGTCTTCTTATAATGAACAATTTGAAACATATGGGCATTGAACATGCATTTCAGGAATAAAGAAATAAACACTAACAAAAATTCTTGTTCTTTTTGGGGGGGGTGTCTAAAATTTACTTTTTCTATTATTATCATCAAAAATATCATTCAATTTTTCTATTTAAGCACTGGAAAAACCACTAACATTTAACCCACAAACAAAAATGTTTAGATGAGAAATCTAACAATAAAAATGGATATGAGTGGGTATATCATATTCTTTTCTCTCTCCATATACTCAAGAGAATGAATGATCGAAAGAATGATGACTTTCATAATCTTAGGTTTATGCTCTTGATTAATAATATCGTGATTCATATCCATTCTGTGGAGGAAGTTCAAAGGGAAAGAGAAAAAAAGCCACTCAAAGGTTTCAAGCTTCAGATTACGGTAAGATACAGAGACAAAATAAATTTAGCAAATAATAGCAAAGATCACATACATATTACCAAACGAAGTTTAAAGAAAACCGATTCTACAGGTCTAAGAAATTCAATTCATGAGATTGGGAACAGATGCAAATTTCCTCGACTCCACCCTACTGAGAAACAATCAATCGGCGCAGCAATCATGAAAAGCCCTTTCCTAGATGTTCAGAAGAACCTTAAGAAAGTCACCTCCTAACTCAGGGCCTCTTGATTTTATTTTTCTTTGGCATAACCTGCCTACTTGCTGCCCTCCCTTCCCATCAATCGCCAGACGGGTTGGGAAGTGGGATACTGCATCGAGGCGCTGCTGGCCGCACTAAAGCTAGCCCTAGTCGGTGCAGCGGGCTAGGAGCATCACCTGCCGTCCCACCTGCTCCTCTTCTTCTTCGTCTCCCGGTCCTACACACACACAGACACACACACAGACACAGACACACACTTTTACACACTGGCACGCGCATCTGTTGTCAGGGAGGAGGTACCGCCCCATCCAAGCCAAACCCTCGCTTTCTCTTCCCCAGGATATAGCCCCCGAGGACAGACTCTTGCCCAAACCGGAGACAGGATGAGGCTACTGCTGCGCTCTTACCTCCAGTAGTGACAGAGATCCTGGCCACCGCTCCTCTGCGCCAGGCCAGCCAGGCCCGCCGGGGTCAGCACCGGTCTAGTCAGGATGCAACCAGGAGGGCACCCCCGCCCGCCCCCCGCATCAGCTTCTGCTAGAGCTGGGAAAGCGCGCGCCCGTGATTCAGCGCCTTTCCGCTGCGCCGTTACCACGGCGACGCACGCGCACGCGCACACGCGCCCCCAGGGAATGGGCGGGCAGCAGTCCTTCTTGCCTACTCCCGACTCCCAGCTCGGGCTCTAAAGATGGGTACCCAGGTGACGGACTCCCACCCCGCAGGCGACCAAGCAGAAGGCTTTCAGGCAGCAGGGCGGCCTGCATGCCCCACCCCCTTTCCTTCACCAACACTTTGACGGACACCGTGGTCCTAAACGGCCTGGGGGATGAGTGCCTCTTCCAAATGCCGCGGGCCAGGGTGGCTCTAGGGAGGCGCGAGCACACTACTTGGGTCAAAAACCCTTTGCAAATGTCTCCCCCGAAGCAAATTCACCCCACACGCACAAGTCCCACTCCTCCAGCGGTAGCCTCTTTAGGCCCTACTATGTTTTGAGCACGTGTTGCTTTCTGAATGACGATGGAAACAGGTGTTAGGACGGGCCCAGATCAACCCCACGCTTTATAGGTTAACCAGGTGCCCAAAGTATTTAGATTACATTTGCATCTATGGGAAGGTGATCATCTGAACAATAGAAAACTCATGTGGAAGACTCTTCCTTGTAGTTATACTGTTTTCTTGTAAGAAAGATTCATGCATCTAGATATGGTAACATAGGGCACAAAAGGAAGCCAGGGCATTCCTTGCACATCCCCATGACTACAGTACAGTGCTTACACCTGATGAAAAAGCCCCTACTAAGCTACTCCCTGGCTATGGCTGGGCCTTGGATGAGTTACTTGCTAAACCTGTTTTGTCAGTTATAGAGATGGTAATAGCATTCCTTTAGGATGATAGTGGGGATTAAAAGAAAATGCACGTTTAACGAATAAAAACTGGGCTTCCCTGGTGGCGCAGTGGTTGAGAGTCCACCTGCCGATGCAGGGGATACGGGTTCGTGCCCCCGTCCGGGAAGATCCCACATGCCGCGGAGCAACTAAGTCCGTGAGCCATGGCCGCTGAGTCTGCGCGTCCGGAGCCTGTGCTCCGCAACGCGAGAGGCCACAACAGTGAGAGGCCCGCGTACAGCAAAAAAAAAAAAAAAAAAAAAAGAATAAAAACTGCTTGGGACTGAAAGAGTCAAAATCAGTTTGGACTAAAAAGAAAATGGCAACCCTGCCAATTATCGGGCTGGGAGGACAGGCACAGATTAAGCCAGAAGCAAAATTAACAGGAAATATTTCCCCCAAAGTCGTGCAGCAGCTGTAAAATGACATAACAACCCCCTCTTTGAATGACTACTGCTTTCCTACCACAGACGCCCCCTTTGCTTTGCTATTTTCATCCGTAACTTGTGATACCCCACTGCTGAATTCTCCTTGCCTCATGACAGCACCCAGTCCATAGTTAGTCCCTGCTTCTCCTAACCTGCCTCTGAAAGAGTAAGCAACAGTACCAATCTGATTCCAAGACCCTCCTTCAAAGGGAACCCAAACCTTACAAGACACTTCCATCCTTTCTCTTCTCACCAGTGGCATTCCACTGTACCCCCAGAGTGACCTTTCTCACATCAATAAATCTGATGTACTCAGACAACAAGCCCGTTCCCAGGAGTCTTTAAATAAAAATTAAGTCATTAATACATGGGCTTAAAGTCTTTACATATATACATATTTACATATATATAAGCTTAGCCTAGACTTCTAAACTCAGAGCCATTACAATGAATACCTATTTTGATACATATAATATCTATTTTGGTACTGACTTATGAAAATGTTAGTCTGCCTCCCTAGGACACAAATGTGAGGGCACTGTCTCATTTCATTTCAGCATTTATTGAGCTCCTGCTACATGCCAGACATTATAGTAAATGCTAAGGATAAAATGATGTATTTTTAGTACAGCTTTTCTGACTTCGTCTGCTTTTTATATGTTGTTGGTTGGGACATGTGTTCTTACTAAACTGCACAATAAAAGACAAGGAACTATCTTTTTTTGAAGGTGGGAGAAACAGGCCTAGCAAGATTCAGGTACATTCTGTATCAGTGGCAAAGACAATGCTTAGCATATTGATATATAACATTCTGAGTTGGGATTTCACCAAGAAGGGGGTAAGGTACACAAAGCTACTATACTGAGAAAACTTGAGATTCAAAGTAAAAAGTTCAAGATACTGCATATTAGTAGTTTCTTAATTCTTGCATTATTTGCGAACTATTGCCCATCGAAAGCAGACCAAAAGTAGTTTTGTTCCTAGTCACTTATAACTTGTTTCTTACATTTTGCCACTGTAAGGAGTAAATGGGAAGGTATTTCACTTGGATGCTGAGTCATAAAATGATACTCCTTCCAGTTTTAAAACAATTTGATAATTATTTAATCTAATACGCACTACTACATATTTTATTTTTTTATATTTAGCCTTTCACTCATCTAGATTTTTTCTTTTTTGTAATTTGAAGTGTGGTAGGGTTCTAACTTAATTATGCTTCCAAGTGAATAAGCAATTTATGCCAAAAATATCCTTTTCCCACAAAAATGAACTATTGCTTCCGTAATACATGCTAAAATATTAGCATTAATACTCATTTTAAATGATTAAAATTATGATTAACATATAAAACTTTTCCATTATGACAAAGCAATATGTTATATATAAATTCAGCTTGTCTTTTTTTTTTTTCTTTGGTATGCGGGCCTCTCACTGTTGTAGCCTCTCCCGTTGCGGAGCACAGGCTCCGGACACGCAGGCTCAGCGGCCATGGCTCACTGGCCTAGCCGCTCCGCGGCATGTGGGATCTTCCCGGACCGGGGTACGAACCCGCGTCCCCTGCATTGGCAGGTGGACTCTCAACCACTGCGCCACTAGGGAAGCTCCAGCTTGTCTTTTTTCAGGTGTTTTAGTTGTTAATTTTGACACCCCTGATGAAAATAAGTTTCTGCCACTTCTCATTCTAATTATTACCGCCAGTTTTCATTTTTATATACTGAGGAAGTCAATATATTCTTGGCAATACTTGGCAGAGTGAGAAGCAACGTGGAAAGCCGTTTTCTTCCACACAAAGGTGAAACAGTAGCAGTGGAGCCAGAAACAGGAAGCAGGTAAAAACTTCAATCTCAACATGAGCACAAAAACATACTAAAACAAACTATAAACAAGAAGAATTCTTTATTTAAAGTACATTCTCTTATGGGGGAAAAAAAATGTTTCCTTAAAGCACATGTAGAAGTGCTCCTCATTCACGTCTTGAAAAAAATTCAGTTTTACAAGTAGCAAAACTAAAAGGCTAATTCTTTTTACACATTTATTTTTCTCTTAGAAAAAAAGTCCAATGCCTCTATAAAACTGACTTTAATCATTATCAAGCCTAACTTTGCCTCTGTTGGTGACGTTAACTACAAACATGAATTTTTAAAAGTTAAGGGATCTTAAATCATGAGTTCATTTCTAGCTTACCAATTAGGCACTGTTAGCTGACAAAAAGTCTGATGTAGGACAGCTGCAATCTATTTAAATGCAGATCTAGCCAGCAGCTGTGAGCACTATTACAAGATAGCCTTTGTGACCTTTCCTTAAGAGGCCTCATGTTCTGAACATAGGTATGCTTTCATTTAAATAAACACTAAGATTTAGTTCTGAAATCTGAGGACACAATCCACAAAATAAAATCACAGTCGTTTTTTCTTTTGTTACAATGATCCAGTATATTAATTCCTCCATATTAAACTACCTTTCCAGACAGGTAGCAATTATATTTGCAAAAACACAGAACAAAATTGCTCAGAACATTTAAAACTCGTATTTGAAAAGCAGTTCACAATATTAAATCTAAGGTGCACAGAAGACCCCAGTGATCACTAGGAAATCTACCACAGTCCAGTTTTTCCAACCCAAGGAGGTCCAAACTTCGGGGAATAATGTGGCCGCCTTCTGCTGCTGCTCTAAAAAATATTCGATCAAAACGAAGCTTACAAGTAGCAGCTATTCCAAGATTAGAGTTCATCTGTGTATCCCATGTATACTGGCAATGCTTAGGTTTGCCCAAAAACTCCCAGACATCCAAAGTGTTGCTGGGTAAACCACCACATTTGGAAACCTAAAAAGAAAAAGAAAGAAAACTCTTTTCAGTCTTTTTTTCCCTTATATTAAAAAGGTCTTTACCGTTACCCCATCTAAGTGCAACTTTTCAAATCAGAATGCCACAGATTATTTATTAATGCACAAATGCAAAACTAGATACAACCAGATATATTATAAAATTATTTTACCGCAGGATAATAAGTAGGTAATATAAAAATATCAAGAGAGACAGAGAGGTCTGAAATTTGCCCCTTCTCTCTTCTGCCACAAGTAGCTTCCTAACTTTGGGAGTCAGATAAAACTCAGAAGACTGAAAAATCCGTGGTCTCAGTTATTGTTATTAGTAGTTTTAAAAAAAATGAACATTAAGTGTAAAGAAGGCAAAACTGTTACTCTAATCTATAAATTGAGTATACCATTTATATGATCCAATAATGTCAAATGCCTTCAGTTTTATTTGAAATTTACTAACAACATTAACTTTTCCTCCCATTCACACTCTAGGATTAAAAATTTTTTTTAACGTGGTAAAGTATACATAAAATTTACGACTTTAACATTACAGTTCAGTGGCATTAAGTACATTCACGTGATTGTGCAAGCATCACCACCATCCAGCTCCAGAACCTTTTCAATGTCCCAAACTGAAACTCTACCCATTAAACACGAACTCCCCATTCCACCCTCCCCCCAGCCCCTGGCAACCACCATTCTCCTTCCGGTCTGTATGAATTTGACTACTTTAGGAAACTCACATAAGAGGAATCATGAACATTCGTCCTTTTGTTACTGGCTTATTTCACTTAGCATAATGTCTTCAGGGTTCATTCACGTTATAGCATGTGTCAATATTGCCTTCCTTTTTAAGGCTGAATAATATTCTATTTCATGTATCAATATATGCATTTTGTTTATTCATCTGTCAAAGGACACTTACACTTAGGTTGCTTCCATATTTTAGCTACTGTGAATAATGCTACCAACACAAGTGTACAACTATCTCTTTGAGGCTCTGCTTTTGCTTGCTTGTATCCACCCAGAAGTGGACTTGCTGGATCATATGGAAAGTCTGTTTAATTTTTGGAGGAATCCTTACACCATGTTCCACAGCAGCTGCACCATTTTACATTCCCAGAAGCGGTGCACAAGGGTTCCAATTTCTCCATATCCTTGCCAACACTTGTTATTTTCTGTTGTTCTGGTTTTTTATAATAGTCATACTAATAGATGTGAAGTGGTATCTCATCATGGTTTTGA
The DNA here is from genome assembly GCF_949774975.1 of Lagenorhynchus albirostris. Taxonomy (NCBI): domain Eukaryota; kingdom Metazoa; phylum Chordata; class Mammalia; order Artiodactyla; family Delphinidae; genus Lagenorhynchus; species Lagenorhynchus albirostris. The sequence goes on along the minus strand of NC_083104.1, from coordinate 85,006,884 downwards.
TGTGCATTTCTCTCATGACCAATGATGTTAAACATCTTTTCAGGAACTTACTGGCCATTTGTATATCTTCTTTTGAGAAATGTCTAAATCTTTTGCCCATTTTTTTCTTTTTTAAATTGTATTTAGGGCTTCCCTGGTGGTGCAGTGGTTGAGAGTCTGCCTGCCGATGCAGGGGACACGAGTTCGTGCCCTGGTCCGGGAAGATCCCACATGCCGCAGAGCGGCTGGGCCTGTGAGCCATGGCCACTGAGCCTGCGCGTCCGGAGCCTGTGCTCCGCACCGGGAGAGGCCACAATAGTGAGAGGCCCGCGTACCGCAAAAAAAAAAAAAAAAAAAAAAAGCTTTAAATTGTATTTATTTATTTTTGGCTGCGTCGGGTCCTAGGATCTTAGGTCATGGGATCTTTCATTGCGGCGTGCTGGCTTCTCTCTAGTTGTGGTGCGTGGGCTCCAGAGCATGTGGGCTCCAAAGCTGTGGCATGTGGGCACTCTAGTTGTGGCGTACGGGCTCTCTAGCTGTGGTGTCTGGGCTCCACAGCACGTGGGCTCAGTAGTTGCGGTGTGTGGGCTTAGTTGCCCTGCTGCATGTGGGATCTTAGTTCCCCGACCAGGGATGGAACCTGTGTCCCCTGCATTGGAAGGCAGATTCTTAACCACTGGACCACCAGGGAAGTCCCCTGCCCAGTGTGTTTTTTTTTTTAATTGTAGGAGGTCTTTGTATATTCTGACTATTCTGAATATCTCATCAGATATATGATTTGCGAATATTTTCTACCATTCCACGGGTTGCCTTTTCACTCCATTGATAATACCCTTTGATGCACTAAAGTTTTGAATTTTGATGAAGTCTACCTTATCTATTTTTTCTTTTGTCGTCTGTGCTTTTGGTGTCATATCCAAGAAATCACTGCCAAATCCAATGTCATGAAGGTAAAAAAGGTTGAAAACAGAAAATCCAGAAGGAAGAGAGTTAGGGACAACTATGTTGGTCAAATCTTTCTGTTCTTCTTACCTTACAACTAAGAAACTGCAAATAAATGAACTTTTCTAAATTCTTCTAATCATTATTTTCTCTAAACCCCTCTTGTTAATCAATATATATTGTTTTGTGTTGTCTGTTTCATATACCATATATATGTTTTCACCCAATAATGTAACAGCCCCTTCTGCCTCTGCTTCCCCTGTGCCAGGCAAGTAGCACAGGCTAAATAATCATTTGCTGAATTGCACCTGCAAGGTCACGTATACATTATGAACAGATCAAAGTCCTAGTTTTAATAGCTTTAGTCAAAAGAAACCTAAATGAGCTTCCACAGCAAAAATCTGCCCATAAACACTGAAATGACTTCATCACTCACTTCGTGATCCCTTAAATTTGTATCTCCTGCAAATATAACTGTAGCTGACTCTGGAGCCTCTTGCATTTTCTTTAAAACCATTTTCAACTGATTCATTCGTTCCTTAGCATGCCCTTTGGTGCTCTCCAAATGAGAAGTCATAAGGCAAAGTTCATTTCCTGACACACTCACCTGCAACAAGATAAATAATTAGAGTTGTTAAAATGATCCACTAACAATTAACACTGAACTTTGTTAACAGAATCAGTAATTATTCAACTGATTGGTATATATCAATATTTACTAGACTGAAACTATATAATCAGCACTGTGCTTATCCTTAAAGGTCAAAGAATACTGAGCAAGTACCCACTAATACTTCAAAACCTCCCTTGAATGTCAACTCCACTGGGAGCCCTTCCCCAGCATCCCAGGCATCAGTGGCTCCCTCCCCTATCCTCCTACAGCACGCTGTGTAGACTGTTTATAAAGTCCCCTAGATCGAACTGCAGCTCAGTTATCTCTCTCCTACAAAGCCCTGAGTCATTTGAAAGCAAAGATGGCTCTTTTATTTATTACTATGTTACCGAGAGCCTGGCACATAGGTAACTCAAAATAATGTCAGTTAAATGAATGAATGAGAATCACTTACCATTTGCAATTAAGATACCAACAATGTAAGGTCTCTCATTATTTAAACTAATTCCCTGCAGAGTCCAGTTCAAATTCCTTCACATTGGGCATTCATGATCTCCTATAATCTGGATCCAACCTACTTTACCAACCTGTCGTCACACTACCCCCTTTGTGCCCTCTACATCCAACTGAATAGAAGGCTCGTTTATAGCTACACATGCCCTCTTTCATATATACATACCCTGCTATGTACAATTTGCAAATGTTTGCTCATGGTGGTTCTGCCACCTGCACTGTTCTTTTTTTTTTTTTTTCTTTTTGCGGTACGCGGGCCTCTCACTGTTGTGGCCTCTCCCGTTGCGGAGCACAGGCTCCGGACGCGCAGGCTCAGCGGCCATGGCTCACAGGCCTAGCTGCTCTGAGGCATGTGGGATCTTCCCGGACTGGGGCACGAACCCGTGTCCCTTGCATCAGCAGGCAGACTCTCAACCACTGCGCCACCAGGGAAGCCCTGCACTGTTCTTAATGTCTACATTTTACATATTTTTCAGGGCCCAATTCAAACCCAACTTCCATCATGAAACGTTCACTAAACAGTGCAGCTGAAAATCATCTTTCTTTTCTCTAAACTTCCATGGCATATCATTATACCTCTCCCATGGCATTTATGCCTTTCGTTTATTTTAGGTACTATACATACAATCTCTCCCCTGCTAATCTATGAGCTCTGTGAGACCAAGATCTATTTGACTCATTTTTGTAAGAGTCACAGAGTACAACACAGTACCAAGTACAGTGCATTTAATAAAAAATATTAAAAAATTAAAAAAAAACTACTTTAGGAAGCAACTGTGGAATGTTAGCAAACTCTTATACATTAAGAAAACATCTAATGAATCAAGGATTTTATTTTTACAATTTGTCTATATTTGAAATGTATGTAAAAATTTAATTTATAAAGTTCTTTAAGACTATTTAAAAGAACCTATAAGTGAGGAGTAAATATTTTTCTAAAGACAATGGTTTCTTAAAAAGGACCCCATCATGGAACTGTGAAAAAAACAGTTCATTCTTTTTTTTAAAAAACCAGTCAATTTAAAAAAATTACTTACATGCACACACAAAAGGTTTCGCATCATTTTTGTATTTGGAAAAGGAATAATCTCTTGGCTTTTAAATTTCAATCTCGATTTCTTCAACATTATAGCTGTGAAATATCCTTCTTCACGACCTTCAGATGTGTGCGGAAAAGAATTTAGGCTGAGAGATCAGGGGTATCTGCAGTTTATCCCAAGCTCCCCTACTGAAAATTTTATAACAAGCAGGTATAGATATTTAAATGGATATAAATCTTAAAAGTAAACTATTATTTCAAAATAGTTGAAGATGGTCAACCAAGTCCCTCTGTAACTGTAAGCATGGAAGAAATATAAAAGTGTAACTGGAAGTATGGAAGAAATACAAAAATAAAAATGCATTTACATAAGTGCCCAAAACAGTTAACAGTGCCAATACCAAACATAAAAATTTGAAAAATTTCTGAAAGGCAGAGTAGATGAGACTTAAACTGAGGCAACTTGACATGCAGTTACTTTTCACTCGGGAAGCACCAGAAAAATCACAGTAAGTGAATAAAAACTTTAGAAAGGTATAAACTTGCAAGAAGAAACAGAAATGGAGGGGCAATGAATGAAAGCTTCCAAGTTTTTCAGAGAACTAAGTAGGTGGAGCAGTGGTAACTGGTTTATCAGAACGGAGGGGAACCAGGAAAAGAGGGACAGGAAGAGAAAGGAGAAGAATGGGAAAGGGAGGGGCAGGGAGGAGGGCAGCAGACTAGAAAGATGGCAGGTGGAGAGTCTAGCAGGTGGAAAGAAGGAGGAGAGGGAGAGAAAGGAGGAGGGAGAGGGAGGGAGGAAAGAAGAGAGAGACAGAAAAAAGAATTTTCCAGAACTGAAGGTCACAAACCTCCAGATTGAAAGGTCCTACCAAATGTTTGGCATAATAAATGAAAAAAAGACCCCCAAAACACTGGAGTTAAAAACAAGAGCCTCAGGCTTCCCCGGTGGCGCAGTGGTTGGGAGTCCACATGCCGAGGCAGGGGGCGCGGGTTCGTGCCCCGGTCTGGGAAGATCCCATGTGCCGTGGAGCGGCTGGGCCTGTAAGCCATGCGCGTCCGGAGCCTGTGCTCCGCGACGGGAGAGGCCGCAACAGTGAGAGGCCCACATACCGCAAAAAAAAAAAAGAAGAGCCTCAAAGCTTCCAGAGCGGGAAGGGGGGGAAGAAAGATCAAGAATTAGAATGGCATCAGACTTCTAATCATCAATAATGGAAACTAGAAAACACTGAAATCATGCCTTCAAAATTCTGTGGGAAAATGACTTTCTACCTAGAAATCTTTGTCCAGCCAAACTATCAAGGAACTATGAGAATAAAACATTGGCATTTCCAAATAGGCTGGGATTCAAAAACTTCACTCCCCATGTGCTACTTCTTAGAAAGTGACCAGAGAATGTGCTCCAATAAAATGAGGAAGTAAAACAAGGAAGAAAGCATGGGATTCAGAAAACAAGATAACCAAAACAGAAGACAGGCAAAAGGAATCCCCAAGAGAATGCAGAAAAGTTGTCCCGCAAAGAGAGAGAGAGAGAAAGGCAGATAGAGAGAACCCTCTCTTCAGCAATTTTGGATTAAAAAGTAAATCAAAATTAAAATCATACACTAGGTAAAAGTGAAAGTCAAAGAAAACGTGAGATTTAGCCAAAAGTCACGAAATAAAGCCAAAGTGGTATATTAAAATGCACTTAGTAAAAACAAAATAGATGAAAAATCAAAAACTAAAATATTCAGGGCAAAAAGGTAGAAAAAGAACAAAATAAATAAAAAATTAATAAAGACTTTTTGAAAAAGCATAACCACAGTGCAATCACCACATTTAAACATTTTCTAACAATTTGATTTCACCAAAAAGCTACTTAGAGCCTCAAATTTTGGCAATTTATATTTTCCTGAAAAATCATCCATTTCAACCATTTTTCCACATATGTAATATTCTCCTATGATTTTTTTAGTATCCTGTGTCTGACTTCTTTTTCTCAAACTTACTTTATTTGTGCTATTTCCTGTCTATGTTCCAACTGTCTAACTTTGGTCTATCTCTCACCTTGTTTTTCAAAGAAAAAGTTAAATAACAGGAAAACTGTTACCTGTAATAATCTCATAACTACTTGCTTTCTTCTTTAGGTAGGCAGCATATGGGGGAATAACTTCCTGTAGAAATACCACATCTGGGCTGTACCTAATTAAACACATCAATTTATGAAAAATATGAGGTATACCATTTCATTTGCAGCTACCTAGATTAGAAAAATGCCACAGCATAAAAGAAACACAAAATTATAGTCCTCTAGGACACCTAACATTCAATATTTATGCTGACCTTTGATAACTATAAAATGAGAAAGACCTGTGCTATTTAACAAATAATACTGTAAAGATAAAATAAAAAAAAAACATATACATGACAACCCTTCAAACTTAGAAGAACAGGAATCATTGACACTAGAAACCAATAATATTAAGAGCCTACAATGGTCCTCACTCTTCTTTTTTTTGTGGTACGCGGGCCTCTCACTGTTGTGGCCTCTCCCGTTGCGGAGCACAGGATCCGGACGTGCAGGCTCAGCGGCCACGGCTCACGGGCCCAGCCGCTCGCGGCATGTGGGATCTTCCCGGTCCGGGGCACGAACCCGTGTCCCCTGCATCGGCAGGCGGACTCTCAACCACTGCGCCACCAGGGAAGCCCTGGTCCTCACTCTTAACAGATGCTTTAAGTGTTATTTTCTTCAATCCTCTTGAAACAGTTATTATCCATGATGAAGAAAACTGAGCTCTGGAGAACTGAAGTGGCTTACAAATGGTTCCACAAGGTCACAGAGCTAGTGTGTGGCAGATACGGATCCTTTTGGTAATTTTCTTTTCATAGCAATAATTATACACACAGTTTAGTAAATAAAATAGTACTAGAAGGCTATGAACAAAAATTAGCATTCCCTCTGTACCCCAAGCCACAATCCTGCTCCCAGAGGCAGTCACTCCCAATTCCTTCAGATGTTTCCTCTGACAGCTGGACTCTGAAGTCAGGACCAATTCCAAAGCTCATAACCTTGAACTGTTACCCTCCTTGTAGGCAGGTAAGACACGTTATCACATTACCATGACACAGATGTAATAATACTTACAAAGTTAAATAGGAACACACCCCTCGAGCCCTCTCTGGCAGATTGTTTAGGTCCAATCCATCAATATTCCAGGTAATGAAAGAGAACATGCTGCCATCTTCTTGCTGAACATTTTCAGATGTGCTGGTTTTAGAACTAGTGGAATCACTTGTTTCTTCCTTGGTTAGGTCAACACTGGCAAGATAAGAATGAAACACAACTTTGCAAATAATCTATAAACTGATTAATTTAAAAATTATTTTGTGACTCTCTGTAGCCCTCATTCTACAGGTAAATAAACTTTAAGAGTCCTAAAAGTATCTGCCTATAGAAGAGCAAGAGTCTGATGAGTGAGGAAAAATAGATTCTTATACTGTGTTATCCAAATGTCTGCTCACTTAGAACCAACTCAATATCCCTCAGTGACATAGGTCACTAAAATGATTTGATAAATTATGACCCCAAATCAGACTGAGTAACGTGAGATTTCCATATTTATCTGGATTCACTTTAAATCACATTTGAAATAAGATCTCATTGTGCCAGATAAATAAATAATGGCTGCAATTCTTTGTTATTCCCCTCACTGAGAGGTGAAGTCCAACTAATACCCTTCCCCTTGAATCTGGACCTTAGTGACTTGCTTGACCAATAGAATATAGTGAGAAGGATTATTCTGGGATTTCTGAGGCTTGGCCATAAGAAGCCTTGTAGCTTTCACTCAAGCCTTTTGGAACACTCTGCCCAACAAGAACGCTGAGCTGCTACATGAGAAATCTGACTACTCTGAGACTATCATGCGGGAGAGACCATGTGTATGGGCTCCAGCCCACAGGTCTGCCTGACCGCCCCTTTCCCACCAAGGCCCAGACATTTGAGTGGAGGGACAAACATTATTAAAAGGCGACTGCTAAGCATTTATAAAATATACATAAATTTAAGAACTAGGGTTTTGTATTTATAATTTTAATACATGTAATGCCAATTTTTAACTTCTTTAAAAAAATTTTATTTTTTAATTAAATTTTTTTTGCCCATGCCACGCAGCTTTTGGGATCTTAGTTCCCCAACCAGGAAGTGAACTCGGGCCACAGCAGTGAAAGCACCAAGTCCTAATCACTGGACTGCCAGGACGCTCCTGAAAAATTTTTTTTATTGAGGTATAACTAACAGATAATGTTATACTAGTTTCCGGTACACAATATAATGATTAAATATTTGTATACACTGCAAAATGATCACCATGATAAGTCTAGTTAACTTTTAAACTCTTTTTGAAATAATTTTAGACTCTTAGAAAACAGTAAAAAGAATTCTACTCACCACTCATCCAGATAAATGTTAACGTTTTACTTAATTAACATTTACTTGCTTTACTCTTTTTATTCTGAAACATTTGCATAAATACTTTTGAATGCATTTCCTAAAAATAAGGACATACATACATACCCTAGTACAATTATCAAAAATCAGAAAATTATCATTGATACAATGTTGTTATATAATTTAAAGATCTATTCAAACTTTGCCAATTGTGCCAGTAATGTCCTAATCCAGGATCACATGTTGCATTGAGATGGCATGAATTTCTTTCAAGCTCCTTTGATGCAGAATAGTTCTTCCATCTTTGTCTCTCCTGATCTTGATGTTTTTGAAGAATACAGGCCATTTATTTTGTAGAATGTCCTTCAGGTTGGGTTTGTCTGATGTTTTCTGAGGATGTACATTTTTTGGCAGGAATCACACAGAAGTGATAGGGTGTCCTCCTCAGTGCATCAGGTCAGGAGGCCTGATCCAACAGTACTGGATTTGTCTCCTGTACTGGTCACGTTAACTTTGATCCCTTGGTTTCTCCACTGTACAGTTATGATTTCCTCCCATGTAATAAGTATTTTGCGGGTAGGTACTTTGAGACTATGTAAATGTCTTGTTTCTCATCAACTTTTACCTATTAGTTTTTGTGTTTTTTTAAATTTATTTATTTTTTTGGCTGCGTTGGGTCTTCATTGCTGCGTGCGGGCTTTCTCTAGTTGCGGCGAGCAGGGGTTACTCTTTGTTGTGGCGCGTGGGCTTCTCATTGCAATGGCTTCTCCTGTTGTGGAGCACGGGCTCTAGGCGTGCGGGCTTCAGTAGTTGCAGCACATGGGCTCAGTAGTTGCAGCAAGCAGACTCAGTAGTTGTGGTGCAGGGGATTAGGTGCTCAGTGGGATGTGGGATCTTCCCGGACCAGGGATCAAACCCGTGTCCCCTGCATTGGCACGCAGATTCTTAACCACTGTGCCACCAGGCAAGTCCCTTAGTTTTAGTGTCCATTGATGATTCCTGTCTGAGATAATTACTACCAAGATAGTTCTCAAATGGCAATTTTTTTTCTAACTCTCACATGCCTTCAACATTTGGTAGTTGGAATTCTACTGTGATGGAAAGTGTTCCCTTCACTCCTGGACAAATGTATTTATATCAGTGTGGATTCTTATTCTATGCTACAGATAAAGCCTCACTCTCACTGGCATTTGATCTGAGTTCCAAGAGACAACAGACCACAGCCTCATCCATCACTTTGCTTGTTTTCTGCCAATTCATGATTCTGGGCTAGGGGACTCCTAATGGTCCTCTACCCCACCATTACTCAGCTCCACCCACTTTTTTTTTGAGGGACGATTTCAGGGACTCCACCTCCTTTGTTCCAATTTCTTTACTGACTACAATTTAGGATACAACTAACAGACACCAACACAAGCTAGTCTGAGTAACACAAAAGGATTCACAAGGAAACAATCGTGTCCCAGAGCCAAGTAAAGGAACACAGCTATGCCTATGGAAGTTCGATCAAGGCTCTCTCTCAATCCTACTCAGCGTCCCTTGGTTTCACTCTCTCTCTGCAGACTAGCATTCTCAGCTTCCCCATGCACAAAAGAGTAGGGGTATGGGTCCCCCACAGGTACTGAGTTAACATGTACAGTCCCAGCTTGACAGGAAGATTCACTAAACACTCTTGGTCCTAATCCCAGGAGAGAGGATCTGACTGGCCAGCACGGGCCAGGTGAACATCTACTAATCTAACTGGCTCTAGCTGATACAACATGGGAGCCAGAGATATGTCACTATGAATGGGTAGCCAATTCCCCAACAACAGGCCAGGCAGACGGAGAAAGGAGCCTAATGAAATGATCTTATCACATTTAAAAGACAGTGCAGCTGAAAAGATCACAGGGAGGAAAGAGTATCTACGATGAACAGTTAACTGTAGAGGCTGCCCATACAGCTGGGAGAACTTTATATATTCAGTTCATACTTATTGAGAGCTTATTACATGCCAAATATTGTATGAGACTTTGGGAAATCAACAATGTATGAACAGATACTGTCTTCACCAAATGTGTAGTCTAGTGGGAGATATAAAATACTAAATAGTGATTATAATATGAATTAACTTGTCATGCATGATGCTATATAGAATTACTTAAGAGGAGAACCTTACCCAGACTTGGGAAATCAGGGAAAGCTTCTTGAAGACAAGTCATGTCTGTAAGGCCAGCTGGCCCGGGGAAGAGGAAGCATCAGCTGGTTCCAGGAAGAAGCAGCATTGAGGCAGAGCGTTCTCACGTATTCTGAGAATCAACAGAGACTCTCCCCCGACTTCCCGCCCCAAGGACGGGGGGTGGGGGAGGGGTGGGAGACTCAAACCCCTGAAAGTAAGCTGGTCAATACCTAGCCCAGCCGTAGCTTCACCAAATAAGGAATCATCCTGCATAGCAAACTACCCCTCTCTTACACCCCAGTAAAAATTTCCCACGCCTAGGACTGGGCGCGACTTCTCTGGCCCCTTTCTCTCGGACCAGTGAACCTCGCCCCTCGCCCGGGAGCGCTCCCTAATAAAGCTCACTTGAAGCTTTCCTCTGTTTCGCGGTGCCGTTTGTTAAGATCCGACCTTACAATGTCTAAGCTGGACTTTTAAGATAAATGTTACTTAGCAAGGAAGGAGGAAGAAAAGGGTTCTAGGCAGAGATGATAAATATCTTTACAAAGTTTGAAAGGCAAGAAAAAATGGCCCACTGGAGAAAGGGAAAGTTTGGTATGCCTGAAAGTTTTGTAGGGTAGGAAAGAGAGTGTGAAAGGAAACGAACCCAGAAATATGGTCAAACCGTGGAGGGACCTGTAAGGCACCTGGACTTTAAGAGCAGAAGTGCATGAATTGGGGAGGGAGCACTGGAATAATAGGGGCGGATGTGCAGTTTATAAAAACTATTATCCTGGCCGGGCGGTAAAGAGTAAATAAACAACAACAGTACAAGAAGCAAGAAGACTTCCAAGTTACCATTCCTCAGTAGAGGATTTTGCCTCATTCATTTGTTTTGAAACTCTTGCTTACATATTTCCTAAACTTGGAGTCAAAAAATTACATTTCAGATATTCCCCCACTCCCCACCCCCCGACTCCAAAGTACCTTCGAAGTGACAGCCTGGACTTCGGGAGAGAAGCGTCAGCTCCGCTGCTGGGACGCGTCTCCATCCTACGCACCAACACAAACCCTCAGCCTCCGGCTATTCAGAGGCGAGACTTGCCTCTACTCACACCCGGCCGTCCAACTCGACTGCAGGTCCCAGGACGCCCAACGCAACCCAGTACAAACTGCCCCCGCCCAGAGTCGTCCCCGCCCCTTCATCACTCACCATGGCTCGGGCTCAGACGCGGTCTCAAGATGGCTTTTTAAAGCGTTCTCCTCCACTGCCGGCTCGAAGTACGAGTCCAGCGCTCTCTGCAAAACAAAGACACAGGGATGGGACGTGTGCGCTGCACGGACCAAAGTAAAGAGCGGGAAAGAGAGAAGCAGCGAAAGCGTACTTCCATCTCCCAGTCGTTCTCGGCCAGGTAGCACTGAGCCACGGCGGCGTCGCAACTCGCGACCGAGGCAAACTCCACACACAGAAGTCTCCGCTTCTTCACCTCGGGCTCTCCCTCCTCCCGCTCACCCTCCGGTGCACCGTCCGGACCGCTCTTCTGCTCCATGGTATCCCCGCCAGCTCACCTCCCTCTAACCCGGGCCGAGCGGGGAGACGCCTGGGCCTCTGCGCAGGCGCCCAGCGCCCCGGCGCTCGCGCACCAACCTCCTCGTGCGGAAACGCGCCCCGCTTTCGGCGGACGACAGCGCGCCTGCGCAGCAGGAAAGCGCGCACGGGCTGGCGAGGGCTAAACAGCGCGTGCGCGCGAGGTCACAACGAGGCGCGGAACGTCAGTGCGCGAGCCGCGGTCGCACCGTGGCCGCCGGTGCACGCGAGTGCGGACTTGGAACGCGTCGCGGGCCCAGAAGGCTGCAAACCCTTCGCCCTTTCTGTCCTTGTTCTTTTGCGAATTTCCGGGCTTCCCTGCTCTTCCAAGAATCATTCTTGAGTGGGGCCTGGGAGCCGGCGAACGGTCCACGATGAGCTGTAAGGCAAAGAGTCTGCTGGAGGCGATAAAGTTCTCAGGAAAGGCTCTCGGTTTTGACAGAAGTTTGGAAAAGGTATTAGAGGCGAAGACGCGGTTTCTAATGAAGGGAAAGAATGCACCATGCCTGGTTCGTGGTGAGCGCTGAATAAATTGTCTCTGGCTAGATTCTGTTGGACTGCGTCCCTAAATTCACCTTAGTAATAATAATTACTACTTTAATGGAGCACAGTTATGTGCTAGGTGTGCCTACATTGATCTGTCAGTCTTTAAAACGAAAACGTAAGTGGTTTAGCCAGCAAAATGGCTTAGCCAGCAAAAATAGCAGAGGAATTGCACTTTGGGACATGCAAACTGTGGCCAACTATAGGCAAGTCCTCAACTGTTCTTTTATAGCGAGGAGAAGAGAATGTTGAGAGGAGCTGTTTTGAACAAGTTCGCTGGAGGAGAGGAGAGCTGGGGCTGTGGTCGTCTCATTGGTTGAGTTGCGGAGGTTTCTCAGCAGCTGGGTTGTTGCTGGACGAGGAGAAAATCTTCCTTTTTCCTGCTGGGGTTTATAAAGTAAGCTGGGAGGAGTGGTTAAGGGGGGGGAAAGTTCCCCCTTCAGGGCTTCCCAACTCCATTTTGAATGAGGTATTTTATAATAATAATTTTATAATTGTAATATTATATAATTGTTATTACAATATTATAAACATTTTTAAAAGAAGTGAAACTAATTTTAGTAAAATATTTTAAGTAACTCATTATATCCAAAACATTTAACATGTAATCAGTAGAAAAGAGTACTTTTTGTACTTAATCTTTGAAATCCCGTGTGAATTTTACACTTACAGCACATCTCAATTCATACTAGCCATGTTTCAAGTGCTCAATACTGACAGGTGACTAGTGGCTACCATGTTAACTGCACAGGTCAGTATCATAGTAGGTGCTCTGTATTTGTTAATTTTATCAAAAATGGATTTTGTAGTTGTCTACTTTTCGTGTGGGAAGAGTTGCTCAGGCTAAAGTACAGGTTTATGCTTAGTGATGTATAAATCCAGTCGTGAACATGGTTTCTTTTACCATAAATTTTAAGGTAACGTGATCTAGACCAGTGGTTCTCATTTGAGGGTGGTTTTGCTCCCCATGGGACATTTGACAGTGTCTGGAGACATTTTTGATCATCACAGCTGGAGTGTGGTGGGAGGGGTGGGCTGGCATCTAGTGGCTATTGGCAGGGGTGCTGCTGAACATCCCACACTGCACAGGTTCCCTCCCCCGTCCCCACGACAGAGAATCACCCACTCCAAACGTCAACAGTGCTGAGGTTTTGAACACTTGACTTAAACCATCCTCTTATCATTCATTTTGTCCTAGGTCAAAACTAGATAAATTGCAACTTTGTTGTTCTCTATAAGAATATATAAACCATGTCTTTGCACTGAAGTTTCAAATCTTGCGATTTCTACATGTGTTGGCATGGAACTGAATGTGGTCTTTCTCTAAATCTCTGGTTAATAATTCCTTTTTGTTTTTGTTTTTTATTTTGCGGTAGGCGGGCCTCTCACCGTTGTGGCCTCTCCCGTTGCGGGGCACAGGCTCTGGACGCGCAGGCTCAGCGGCGATGGCTCACGGGCCCAGCCGCTCCGCGGCATGTTGGGATCTTCCCGTACAGGGGCACGAGCCCGTGTCCCCTGCATCGGCAGGCGGACTCCCAACCACTGCGCCACCAGGGAAGCCCAATAATTCTTCTTTTTTAATTAATTAGTTTATTTTATGGCTGCACTGGGTCTCTAGTTGCGGCGAGCAGGGGCTACTCTTTGTTTTGTGGTGCACGGGTTTCTCATGGCAGTAGCTTCTCTTGTTGCAGAGCACGGGCTCTAGGCGCGCGGGCTTCAGTAGTTGTGGCACGCAGGCTCAGTAGTTGTGCCTCGCGGGCTCTAGAGCACAGACTCAGTAGTTGTGGCGCACGGACTTAGTTGCTCCGCGGCATGTGGGATCTTCCCGGACCAGGGCTCGAACCCGTGTCCCCTGCTTTGGCAGGCAGATTCTTAACCACTGCGCCACCAGGGAAGTCCCAACAATTCTTTAAGTCTCTTAATATAGCTAGTGTGGTTTTTGCGCCTCACTGGACCTTGACTGACAAAATTATTTTATGTCAAAGAATTGTCCCTTTGGTGATTTAAATATGACACCAGAGATTTTTCAAGGCAAGAAATGCTCACTTTTAAGTGCAGGATTTTAAAATGCAAGAATATTGTTAAAACTAAATTGGAGTAAAGATGTATATGGTCTCTCAGACACACTTGTCCTCTATACCTCATTGCTTTTGCAAAGGTGAGAAGGAATAATGTTTCTGGGTGTAAGAAGCAAGTGAGATGTACAGTACTATTGTGTCAAGTCTGCTCCATCACCCACTCCCACAAAATCAATGAATCAAGTAGAATAACACTTGAAAATTTGGCTGATAATATTCCAGTGGGGATTTTGTTTTTTGGACAGATGTTTTGACCTGGCATATAGAATCTGATAAATGATGGTGACTTTCTGTTCCTCTAAAAATGATCTGTTGAAAAAGGCAAATTGCAAAATTAGTCATGGTACAGATGTCAAGTCAGTGCATGAGATCATACATTAGAACTTCTTTATTTAAGCCTGTTCACTTTTTAAAACCTGTTTTATCAGTGTTTATAAATACCCACAAAACCTATCTTTTATAAAACACTGATTCAGAAAAACTAACATGCAAAATAAATGTCCTACATGTGGTCTGTCACTCCCATCACTCCAGCCAACTGCCAGCACCAAGCACCATACATGTGAATTATGCCATCTAAGTCAACCAGCTCCTAGCAATCTGCCAGCTGCCTATAGAAACAAGAGTGAGTCCAGGCAAGCCCGACAGAAGAACTGGCTGGCTGAGCCCAGCCTAAATTGCCAAGTGACAGAATCAGAATCTAATAAATGACTTTGTTTTAAGCCCAAAAAAGAAAGTGTCCTGTTCTTGCTATAAGATCACTTTTAAATCAGTCAACAAACTAAGTACTCTAGGTTATAAAGAAATGCCAATCACAATTCCTCGCACTCTAGGAGTTTATCGTCTCAGAGGAGAAAAGTGGGTTCCAAGGAACAGTCCCATCAGATGTGCCCTGAGAAAAAAGAGTTCTATGAATAAATAATTTCAGAAAACATTGATGTTGTATACCCCCTTTTTAAAATTGTAGTAAAATGCACATAACATAAAGTTCACCATCTTAACCATATTATTCAATTCAATAGTAATTATTGCATTCACATGGTTGTAACATCACCACCATCCATCTCCAGAACTTTCCTATGATAACTTTTATCATAGGACTTACTATTCATTATTGAAAATATCTGTTGATTTTTCTGTCTTCCCTCTCCTCACTGAGAGCTCTTTGGGAGCAAGTCCATAGCAGAGTTCCATCTTGCAAAACTGGAACTCTACCCATTAAACAATAACTTCTCATTCCCTTTTTTCCCCAGCCCTGGCAACCCTCATCTACAGTCTGTCTCTCTGAATTTGGCTACACTATGTATCTCCTCTGAGTGGAGCCATTATATCCCTTTTATATCTTAAAACTTTTGACTAGTTCTGTGATAAACATGTTTAACCTTATTATGTTTAAGTTACTTGCCAGTGGAACTCTTTCCCCCACAATAACACATGTGGAAGGACATATCTCAGGTGAGATCTGGAATCTCAGGTGAGATCTGGAAATACCATGTGGAATCCAACACACAAAGAAATAAGGGAGGGCAGTTCCGAAGCAAGGTAAAATTGTGTAGAGTCATCCTTGTGGAAATGAGAGGTGAAGATGTGTAGGTGAATGAGATGTCTCAAGAGGAAGAACACAGACTAGAGAGAAGCATTAAGGATTTAGGACTGAACCTTGAGGACATACAGGGTTGAGAAAGATAAGCAGCCTTTGAAGACTACAGAAATGATTAGGAAGGTAAGAATTGACCTTATACTTACTAGAAAAACCTTGAGGCTTTGGGATCTACCACAAAAGAACAGTAATATTATTTAAAATTTATCGACATGATATGCCAATAGATATTTCTGGAATACTGTTCCTCAGTGAACAGAGATTATTTCAACTTCTTTGTTGCTGTTTGACTTGTGGCTTTATCATAACTGGCTCACCATATTTACATTCCTGCAGGGCATAATTCCTTCCTGGGAATGACTCTATATTCAGGTACTACATTCCAAACTAGATCAGCTGCAAAAATTCTACCCAAGTTTGTGCTTTCCCTCTTGAGAGGAGATCTGGAGCAGTGGATAGCCCCAATCCTCAGTCTGTAGGTGGTGAGGAAGTTCCTCCTCTATTAGCCCCTCTTTTCCAGGTTCAAGGCAGCAGAGAAGCTGTATTTGAGAGACATCTTGCCAATGTGATTGATGTGACAGAGGCCTTCATAGCATCCACCTTTATAGGCATTCTAGAATAATTTGATAAAATCTGCCATTTGCCAACCCGATGAGGCAGGTACTATTATTATCCCCATTTTACACATGAGAAAATAGAAGCTTAACTTTTCTAAGGCCTCACAACTAGTAAGGGGGATCTAAACCCAAGTTGTCCGCTCCCTGCCTGTGTGTTAACATTGTGTTATAGTACCTAACCTTAGAGAAACCGTCCTGTATCCTGAGTGAAACTGGCGCCAACTGTAGCCTTTGGTGGGCTTGTTGAGTCTGAATGATTAGTTGACCCTCTGACTCCTGGCGGGCATTGCAGAATAAGAGCCAGCAAAGGGGATGTGGAGTGGCTAGTGGAGGAGGAAAAGAATCCGGAGGTGTGAATGTGGGAGTTCAGGAAAGGCCAGAAAACAGTTTAGATGTTGCAGAATGCTGAGAGGTCAAGTAAGGGACAGGCTGAAAAGCATCCACTGAATTTAGTAATTAAGTCATCCTTGATCTTGGCAACAGAAACAATTCCAACTGGGCAGTTTTAAGCAAATCCCTGCACCTTAAAATTGCTTAAAATAAAAATTTTAAGCACATTTTAAAAATTTAAGCAAATGTGAAACTATCCAAACCAACTTTCAGTTTGATGGTTGTGTCTGAGTCACAACTTTGATAAGGATGAGAATTAAAATGTTTTAATCACCTATGATATGCCAGGCCCCATTCTAACTTAATTTGAATTTTATCTTAATCTTTATAAAACTCTAGGAGGGTAGTGCTATCATCTCCACTTTACAGCTAAGGAAACGTCAGTTAAGGATCTTGCCTAAGGGGCTTCCCTGGTGGTGCAGTGGTTAAGAATCGGTCTGCTAATGCCGGGGACGTGGTCCAGGGAGATCCCACATGCCACGGAGCGACTAAGCCTGTGCGCCACAACTGCTGAGCCTGCGCTCTAGAGCCTGCGAGCCACAACTACTGAGCCCACACGTCTACAGCCCGTGCTCTGCAACAAGAGAAGCCACTGCTATGAGAAGCCCGCGCACCTCAACGGAAGAGTAGCTCACGCTCCCTGCAACTAGAGAAAGCCCGCACAGCAACAAAGACCCAATGCAGCCAAAAATAATTTAAAAAAAAAAAAAAGGATCTTGCCTAAGTCTGGCTCCAGAGCTAGTACTCTTAACTATTGGTCTGGTCACCTGTGTAATTAAGCTACTAAAACATACATTTATTATAAAACTGAAATGTTGGGCTGATACAGCAGCATGGCTGAACCACAATTCTTGAATAGCTTATGCCTTTTTATGGCCCCTTAACATAACTTCCAACTATTTTTCTTGCCCTTGCCACCCCATCACACTGCCACCTTCTACCTTACTCTTTACCTCTTTTCCTGCTTATATGCAGGTGCATTTTTACATCATCCTCAGACACACTTCCTCTGGTATCTGTACTGTGTCACATGTGAAATCAGCTGTGTCCATCATCAGGGCAAATTGCTTTGAAAACAGCCTCCTTTACAAATACACAAAATTCTCATCCACCAGTATTACCTGTTCTCTGTGCTTTTGTGCATACATATGGTCTTTCGCATTCCATCTCCTTGGTTGACTCACGTTTGTACATACGTGCAGGTTTTCTCATGCCATGTGCCACACTCCTTGAGGCCCGTTACAGACACCCTTACAGAGCCAGAGACATAGGTTTCTTTATCCATTAGCAGAGGCCCTGTGTGTGCTGCTCAGCAATCAGCAGCAGTCCCAATCAGGCGGTGACTCTTAAAGACCAGAAAGATTGGAAACCTCAAGGCCTAAGAATAATTCTGGGTTCTGGGCAGAGCTTCCTATTAGGGACTGTCTCCTTCATTGCTGTTGACTATTAGGGATCCCTTCTCAATGTCTTTACTGAAAAGCTAAGTGAGGAAGGGAGAAACTGTGTTTGTCACCTGAAGCATATCTCTCTGTGATGGAATTTGAGCCTGCAGGTCAGGGGTGGCAGTGGGGGATGCTGTGGTAGCATGAGTCATATAAACTCATGTGAATGCCTGAGGTGCAGGGAAGAGACAGTACACTGCAGGCCATACAGAAAAGGGGCAGATGTTTATATGAGCGCATGTCCATTTAAGACCATTTTTATGCTAAACTGAGGAGTCTGTTGTGTCAGACTGGGCTGAGCCATAAAAGTTCTTGCCAATCTATTGCAGTCATCCAACCTGCAGGATTATTGGGGCCATGGCAGCTATATTTCTGATCCCATGGCATCACAAAAGGCTACACGCCCATCTTCCTCCCGATGCATGAGGTCCTAGTTGTCTGCAGCAGTCCAGGTGAGATGTGAGGGGAGGCAGTTTTGCATTAGTGGTTAAGCCAGAGACACCTGGGTCCAACGGCGATAACACTATCTACTTCAAAGATTTGTGAGGATCGAGACAGGGTCTCAATGCCTATAAGACAATGCATGTACATTTCTGAGCATGGTCTGTAACACAAAGTTAGCCATAGTTAGTAACCAAATAAACACGTGTGCTCTCTACAGCCTATATATATCTTGACTGAGATCTTTTTTTTTTTTTTTTTAAATAGTGTCCTCCCCCCAACCCCATTCTTTTTTTTTGTGGTATGCGGGCCTCTCACTGTTGTGGCCTCTCCTGTTTCGGAGCACAGGCCCCGGACGCGCAGGCTCAGCAGCCATGGCTCACGGGCCCAGCCGCTCCGCGGCATGTGGGATCGTCCCGGACCGGGGCACGAACCCGTGTCCCCTGCATCGGCAGGTGGATTTTCAACCACTGCACCACCAGGGAAGCCCCCCCAGCCCCATTCTTCATCAGACAGGTAGCTCTCCATTGGTTTCTTCCACCGCAAGACTGTTTCTTAGTTCTGGGAGGTTGGGTAGCACATCCCTTCATTGGGATGGACATCCCAATGTTGGACATCCCTTCTTCCATTGGTTTACTTATTTTTACTGAGGGAGACAAGAATTGGCAATGCAGGGAATTCCCTGGCTGTCCAGTGGTTAGGACTCCACACTTTCACTGCTGAGGGCCCCGGGTTCGGTCCCTGGTCAGGGATCTAGGATCCCACAAGCCATGCAGCCCAGCCAAAAAAACCAAAAAGAATTGGCAACACATAAAAGCATTTCTCTGCCATATCTGGCTGACCAGTACAAAAGTATCTCTATTCCAACGTACCTTTTCAACCAGTTTTGTATCTTAGTATGTCCTTTGTCCTTTCAAGTTGTGGAAAAAGATAAATATTAAAATCAGTATTTTGGCGGACTTCCCTGGTGGTCCAGTGGTTAAGAATCCGCCTTCCAACGCAGGGGACATGGGTTTGATCCCTGGTCAAGGAACTAAGATCGCACATGCTGTGGGGCAACTAAGCCCATGTGCTGCAACTACTGAGCCCGCACGCTGCAACGAAGATCCCGCATGCTGCAATTAAGATCTGATGCAGACCAAAAAAAAAAAAACCAAAATCAGTCGTCTGCAGTAGAAAATCCAATTGACATTTATTTTACCTTTTGTCATCCCAGCCAGTTAGATAACAAAATGGAACTTTAAGAACTGACCTCTACTAAACACACCATACCTTAAAATTACACTAAACTACCTTTGGTGACTATGATGCTTTCCTATTCGATTCTATTTCTTGAACTGCCTGGCTTTTTCCTGTCTTCACCTGCCTAGCCCCTGCCCATCCTTCAATCCACAAATAATTCCCCAGGATGCCTTTCCTAATGACTCTTCCCTGAAAACATACTTTGATAAGTAAGATCCTTACTTCCAGCAACCTGTATTTATCCTATCTGCAGTAATTTGCTCTACTGCAGTGTGCATGTGTGTCTATTCCTTTAGACTGGGAACCCCTTAAAAGCAGGGATTTGATCTCGTTCATCTTTAGACTGCAGTGCTTGACAGACTCAGGTAAATGCCCCCAATAAGGTGAGTTTACACCTTGGGCTTGCTTGGTGTGTATTATTAGCTTATGAGGACATCTTGTGGCTAGGTCATTTATTGTATAAATAGACTTGATCCCGTTCTAACGTTTACTTTTCCATTGATTTACCCATTAAGCAAAACATATTATTTAGGATGGTTCATATTTTATAGTTCTGTTTCTGTTTTACATCAGGGCCTTCTAGGGGATAAACAACAACAAACAACTAAAGTCATAGTTTGTGAAATGCTGAAATGTCTTCCTGGTGGGAGCATAAAGGCCGCTGAATACCTAGAGATTCTATAGTTAGCAACTAGGGAGACTTGGAGGTGGACAGACCTGGATCTGAATCTCAGTTCTGTCACATCCTGGGTGACCTTGAGAGTAAACCACTCTGAATTTAAGTTACACAAACTGGAAATAATCCCTTCCTTGTTATATAGTATATGGAAAGACTTTGGCACAGTGCCTGACATGAAAGTGCTCAATAAATGGTAGTTATCTAGAATTAAACCATTTAATGCTTGAGACATCCTTTCCTGTATCTAAAAACAGACACATCAAATATTCATCCATATTCTGCCTGAACACTTCTAGTGACGTTGAGAATTACGTTGCTGGATGCAGCACATTCCATTCACAGTTTAGTTCCAGCTTCTAAATATTATCTATGATGTTTTTTCCTAGTAATTTAGATAGGATATAAGAAACATATTTCTATTATTTTTCTTTAAGTTTCCTTTCTAAAGATGTTTGATATAACATTTTAAATTCATTGTTCCACATTTTATCTTTCATATAATTTTTTCATTATGATACCATAAATGGGGCAGGACCTTAAAAGCAGCAATTTACCTTTGCTGGATTCTATCAAACTTTTTTCATATTAAAATAAGTTTATGGTATAAGCTTATTAATTCTAGTAATGCACTGAATTACTCAATTTCTTCCAATAAATGGTTTTAAACCATTCATTATGAAGTCATTCTAAAAAACTACTTTGTGCAAAAACTAGAGAACATCCAAATTAAAACTATAATGGGTTAACAGATCACAAGGACCAGCTGGCTTTGTTGGTGCAAAATTTCTAAGGAGACATTAAGAGATGCCAGGTTGTTGTACACAGGCTGAAAAGCTCAGACGGAATGTTTGATTTCCGCAGAGGAGTGGAGATTAAGAAAAACTACTCCTGTTTTTCCCTAAGTATTCCTTTTTATTTCAAAACAGTTTACATCAGAGTTAATTTCTATCAGAGAGATTGGTAACTTGAGTTTCAATTTCTGAATCAACTTTTTGGGGGTGACTTGGTTTAATCCAATGATAGTTCTTGTTAGGCTGTTTGGGCTTTTCTAATACCACCAAATATTCAAAATTTTTTTTTTTTACACTTAGGTGACTGTTGTTTCTGCTGTCCCTGGGAAAGTGATTTGTGAAGTGAAAGTAGAAGAGCAGCATACCAATAAAATGGGCACCCTCCATGGTGGCATGACAGCCACTTTAGTGGATGTCGTATCAACATATGCTCTGCTGTGCACAGAAAGGGGAGCACCCGGAGTCAGTGTCGACATGAACATAACGTATGTATCCAAACTGTACCCCAAATAACTTTTTCCAACGTGGTAACTCATTTCAAACAACCGAGACTAAACACATTCGTAACATAAATAAAGCATGAGGTGCCCTTAGCTGGTCATCCTTAAATGCAGCTATAGATTTGCCTTAAAATATTCCATGGTTTTAGAATCTAGAACTAGAGGAATTAATTTCCAAGTACAATATATATCAGTAATAATAAGTAATCAGTAATATAACCAGTAATAAATGGGGAATGATCTAAACACTCAAAAAGGCAAACATTCAGCTTCTAACATGCATACTGGTGGGGGAAAAAATCATCACAAACTCACGGTTTGTAACTGTTTTTCATACAATCCTTCAAAGTGCCACTTGTACAAATGTCTCATGAAGGTTGTACTGAGTACCTATGAGAAAAGCTAGAATAAAAATAAAAGTTGAGGAAACCTTCACGTATACATCGCCATTGCCTTGTAACACAAATGTCCAGTTTTGCAATACTTCATGTTTTTCTGCAACTGCACAGACATGCTCTCATGATAAGGAAGCAGAACCCCAGATGTCAGGTTTGTCACTCACTGTTGTGAAAATGCCTGCAGGGGTCAAACACTTCCAGATGCAAAAAATTAAATTCCCACATTAACTAGTACTGTTGCCAGTGTCCCGTTCACTAAAGAGTGCAGGGCCCGGGGATTTAGTTTCAAGACAATTGATTTTTCCACCTAAGCAAGAGAAGAAAGATTTTTGTTGGAAGGGGAAGCAGGGGTTAGGGTGGGAAAGCCAATGTGATATATCACAAGGGCAATGGAAATAATGTATCAGGTTTTTAAACAATCTAAATCTTTTCTTAGGCTAACTTAACTTTCAGTCTCTCTCTACTATGGAAATAAATTGAGAGTGCAGTAAGCAAATCACAGGACAAGATGCAAATGGTGTTTTGAAATTAAGACGTACAAAAAGAAGGATCTGCTTGGGCACTGGTGAGCCTATTCAGCAGTCCTTACCTTATTCCACATGATAAGGGTAAGACCACTTGATGACTCTGCTTTGCCTCAAGACCCTCTACGACCCTTTGCCTTAAGATCTCTCTACGAGCAGAGAGATCTTCCAACCTAGCACTGCATTTCCTGATCTTCTAAGATACTGCTGCTACAATCCTAAAGGATTTTTAATAAGCTAAACATAATTTTGGCCTTTCAAAGTATGTGTTGCCAAAGTATTGGCCACCATCAAGAGCTGCCTGAGATTCAAAAGGGCCTCATATTAATTCCTTATAGTTCTTATTAAGTCATTTTAGAGTTGAATAAATTCTGCATATTGATATGACAAGATATTAACACCAAGTGTTACTTCACCTAGGAAGTTAAGCCAATTAAGTGAAAGCTCAAGGAAACCTCTAGCCACAAATAAATATTAAGTGGGAAACTAAAAAAAAAAAAAAATAGGGCGGTGCGGGGAGGCAGGGGCAGTTGAAAACCCCTTCCTATATTTTTGGGAAAAGAAATCTGTGTGCATAAGGAATCAGTAAGATATAACTTGGTCAGGACCAGCCATTCAAATTAGAAAGGATATTATTCTTAAACTATTTAGGAGTAAATAAGTAACATAAGGCTGTTATGAGATGCACACAACTTTCTCTTTTAAAACCTATTTGCTGTTAACTAAATTTAAATGTTTCTTTTCAAGGTACATGTCACCTGCTAAAATGGGAGAAGATATAGTGATTACAGCACATGTTCTGAAGCAAGGAAAAACACTTGCATTTGTTTCTGTGGATCTGATGAACAAGGCCACGGGAAAATTAATAGCACAAGGCAGACACACAAAACACCTGGGAAACTGAGAACAGCAGGGCTGACCTAAAGAAACTCAACAATGAATGTCCAGAGTAAATCTGACTTGAACAAATATAATTTTCAAAATAAATTAGCATAACCAGAAGTGGCTAAGAAATATTTTCTTTGGGGAAAATGCCATCGAGATCAAGTGGAATATAGGACAGAGTTGTCTGTATTCTAAGCCTCTTTAGTTTTAGTTTATAATCATACATGATACTTGGATGGAAACATTCGTAGCTCAAAAGTGTTTTGAAAACAGGTAAAGCAAAGCTAGCAG
Organism: Lagenorhynchus albirostris; assembly: GCF_949774975.1. Lineage (NCBI taxonomy): Eukaryota > Metazoa > Chordata > Mammalia > Artiodactyla > Delphinidae > Lagenorhynchus > Lagenorhynchus albirostris. The sequence goes on along the minus strand of NC_083104.1, from coordinate 84,983,226 downwards.
GACCATTTTGAGATAAGATTACCTTGAAACTAAAATTCAAGATAAAGGAGAAATACAAATTAACAATTAATCCTTAACAAATTGTAGGTCCTTCTCAGCTCTAAAATGTTACATTTTTTAACCCACTTTCAAGATTATGGAACTTCAAAATAGATGAACCATAGGCCACATTGGAAAATAAAGTAGACTGAGTAGTCCTCAACAAAGTTTAAGGCTAAGCACATTAGTGATAAATAGTCCAGTGGGTGCACTGCTTTTCTGAGAATTTATTACAGGACTGGCATATTTTATAGTGGTGGGGCCAGCATACTATTAGCCCCTTTTCTCGTACCTAGGATAAAACCATGCAGATCTTGAATCTCCCAATCTGCAGTACTGGAAAGACCAAGTTCACAAATTGTTTAGTCCATTTCTCGACGTTTTCCTGACTATGGCATTCATAATAGTTGGTTTCTGCCATCAGGGGGTCTTAGTTAACATTTCATGACTGAAGATCATAAAGTTCCAAAGCAACTTTGGAAACTGCAAACAGTCAACAGTTAAAGGTTTATTGTCCTTTGGTTGTATTAGAATACATGCTGATCTGTCTGCTGAAAGGACAGAAGCAGACTTGATAGTAGCAGTGAGCACACAAGAAACCCAGATCTAGTATTTCCCACTAAAAGTAACTTGGGCTCCTTGGAGAAATACCTGATTTCAGAGCTGGGGGCTGAGATAGGGAAATTACAAGATGAACATATCTTGTGCTTTAAAAGTAAGGAAGTGCTCAAGAAAATGATGAGAGGCATGAAAATTATACAGCATTGAAAAGGGAGTCCATACTGTTTAGGTAATAATATTGAATAAACAGCAGAGACAGGAGAGCTCTTCCTTTTAACAGAATGCTGCTAAATGTGGAGGGGTAGATATAAAATAACAACTATAAAATGGGGAAATAGGACATCACGTTGACCAATTAAAATGAAAATCAACAGTGTACACGGACAGTGTGTTTCTAGGGGGCATAAGGTACTTACATTGGGCTTTGGCCAGGATACATAATCCAAATCTAACCATGAAGGAACATCACTCAAATGTAAAATAAGGACACTCTGTGTTTTAAAAAATTGGCCTGTACTCTTCAAACTGTCAAGGTCATTAAACAAGCTGAGGAACTGTTCAAGATTAAAGGAGACTAGAAACATGACAACTGAATGCAATGATCCTGTACTAACTACAGGGAAATTAAAAAAAACCACATAATCGGGCTTCCCTGGTGGCGCGGTGGTTGAGAGTCCGCCTGCCGATGCAGGGGACACAGGTTCGTGCCCTGGTCCGGGAAGATCCCACATGCCGCGGAGCGGCTGGGCCCGTGAGCCATGGCCGCTGAGCCTGCGCGTCCGGAGCCTGTGCTCCGCAACGGGAGAGGCCACAACAGTGAGAAGCCTGCGTACCGCAAAAAAAATAAAAGTAAAATAAAAAAACAAAACAAAACAAAAAAAAACACATAATCAAAGATAGGAGGACAATCAACAAAAGTGAAATATGGATGGTAAATTAAAGTATATCATTGTTACATTTGAGTTTGATAATTTTACTGTGGTAATAAGAATATCCTTGTACTTGGGATATATGGAGTACCGAGGGGGAAGGGATCAAACTCCCAAACGATTCAGAAAATATATATAAATATATGGAAAAAGACAAAACGTCAAAATGTCAAGTTATTTTGTGGGTGAAGTTTATACAGGAGCTTTCTGTATTACTTATAACTTTCCCAATTAAAATTATTCTAAAATAAAAACTTTAACTCTACAGAGCCAGACAGCCAGGTTTTAAATCCTCCCCTACTCACAATGAGTGTGGACAAGTTCCTAAACCTCTGCATCTAGATCCCCTCAAGGTTGTTAGGTTAAGATAAGAGCTTAGAACAGTACCCAGCCACGATAAAGTGTTAATTTCAAATAGATTCTAATTTTAAATTGATCAGAAAACATGTGAAAAATTATTCTAAAATTAAGAATATTTTTTTTCTTTTCCATGAAACCAGGCATAAAGCCAGGATGATAATTGTTAAAAGCTAACAAAATGTCCTTGATTCCCATACCTGTTGAAATTACAAACCCAACTTCTCTTGAGTTTACTGTTTAGCCACGTTTATAAACCCTCCTAAGGTCATCAATAACGGGTACCCAAGCGACTTAGAAGAAAAGTTACCACTTCGAGTTTTGTGTATTCACCTGAATAGTCAGGGAAATTTCACCTATTTTATTTAGGTTTTCATTTATTCAAATTCCAACCAGAAGCTAAATACAATTGGAAACTGGTAAGCACTAAGTTTTACTCCAAAGGAGTAGGATCATTCAGATTTACTCCGATAAAAGTATGCAACCCTTAAGCAAAGCTTTTCTTCATTTAAAAGAAAAATAAAACCAAAAACCAAAAAAATCTATACAGTAGTCTTTCCTTATGTTCATTGCACAAAATGAGTTCTCCTTTTAGAACTTTGACACTCAATGGTGTTTTTGTATGTTTTCACAATTTAAGATCCAACTTTAGTAACTTTTCTACTTCAAAAAACCCTAAGTTTTCCTTTAGGGTGGTGTAAAAACCAGTATTTCTGCACAATTCACTGGAATTTTTTCCTTTATAATAAAAATCTTTTTAAAAACAAAAAACAAAACAAAAACCAAAAGGAAAGTCCTCTACCTATTATGGTTTCTGCAGCTATGAATGTATCTCTCAGTTTTATAGCTGCTTAGCTACTTCAGACTCCAGATCTGCTTTAATGTGTATAACTGAATCCACACTGAGCAGAATGCTCTTTCATAACAGCAACTTGGGGAGAGATCTGGAAATAAAATACATATATTTATGAGTACCAGGAAACAAACATGGCCCAGTAATATATGAGGCAAGAATGCCTACAATGAGATGCTTTTTTCATTTAAGATTTCTTTCCCATGGTTGTATTTTCTTTTTTTCTTTCTTTTTTTTTTTTTCAACAACCACTTCTGGTCATTAGAATGAATCTGACAGTGCTCTGGAACAATGTGATTATAACAAAGCTTTAAGTTTTTAAAATGTTATTTATACCTGTTACATTCACTTCTCACCCTCCAAATACTGATGACAGATGTCAAAGAGGCAAAAACCAGCACAAATGGAAAGACTATCAAAAATGAGTATCACCTTGTGCTTTCAGATACATTTAAGCATTTCAGTGTACAATAGTCCTTTCATTTCACATTTTTAGTAAGATGCTGATGCAGTGCAGCAAATATGCAAAGCATCTTCTTTCACACAGTCTGTGCAGAAGACATCTAATTTAAGTTCTGAGATACAAATGATAAAAAAAAATCCAGGATGAACAAGTTTCAAAATGCATAGTGTTCTGTGCATGAGTCCATTTTCTTTAAACTCTGAAAGAATAAAGTGGTAAGAAAAAAAGAAAAAAAACTGCTGCTGCACTCTCTGATCTTCTCCATTTTGCTGGTCAGCACTCTATTCTGGCATATAAGGATGGAGGTGATCCTCTATGGTGCCAACTGCCCAGTGGGTAAGCTGCTCCTGGGGCAGGTAGAGGCAGATGCTGCATAACTTGAAGATTGTAGCTTTGTTTTTTGGAGTCTGGAAGGGGAAAATTTTTTTTAATATTCTTAATAAATAAAGACTTTAACATAAATGACCGATTATCACATGAAGTCCATCTCCCACAATTTATTAAGCACTTAATGGACACAGTAACAAAGCATACAGAGTAAGGGAAGAAATTATGGTTCCCATCCATAGGGACCTTAGCCTAAATAGGACAGAACCTTGCCATACAAAATATAGAGAAAACAGAGTAAACATGATTATAAACTAAATGTTTACAGAGTTTATGCAGAATAAAAAATTGTAAGTTAGGAAAGTCAAACACAGACTACTTGCTGAAAGAAATCAGGGTTAAAAGCATTTCATGGAGACAGATTTGAACAGCGGTTTGCAATCACATTTGTATACAGAAAGACAGCAGATGTGGTGAGAGTAGATGGTAGAGAGATTAGAAATAGGTAAAAAAGATTTAAGTGTATCCTGGGGGAAAGGACTAGAAGGCCAAAGTATTAACAGTTAAATCAAACTCTAAGTATTTTTTAAAAAGCAGTTACTATTTTAACATCTAACATGTGATAAACAAATTCTAGGTGCTTTCACAAATAACCACTGCTAGTAAGTGGAAGACGAAATCTGAACCCAGAACTGCCTTCAAAGTTTTGCATCTTTTCACTATAGCACCTCTTAAAAAAAAAGGTGAAAGACTGCCTTTGCCAATGTCTGAAGCAGACTAGCTACCTACATATGTAAATGAACCTATACATATATATTTTTTCATTTTAACTTTTAAAACAACCTATGACTATTCAGACTCTAGGCATATGCCTCTATGCCATTGCGCATTCAAAGTTCTTTTTTGCTGTAGCCCTTATCATATATATTATATTAGGATATAAAGGGCAGAAGATCTCTGCTAGATGATTTTTATCAAATTTCTTAATTTCTGGATTTCCTTAGCTATAAAATGGTACTAGTAAGATCTACACCTCAGAAGACTGCTGTGAGGATTAAATAAGCTCATACACGTAAAGCTCTTAGTATAGAGTCTGGTGCATAATACAGTTGACCCTTGAACAACATGGGTTTGGGCTGCTCAGGTCCACTTATACATAAATTTTTTCCAATAAATATACTGGGAAAATTTTGGAGATTTGTGATAATTTGAAAAAATAGACAAACCACGCAGTCTAGAAATTTCAAAAACAGTTAAGTGTGTCATGAATGCATAAAATATATGTACAGATGACCCTTGAACACCACAGGCGGTGGGGCACCGACCCTACCTGCAGTTGAAAATCTGCATAGAGTTTAGTCTTCCCTCCATATACTCGGTTCCAGATCAGCAGATTCAACCAACCACGAATTCAACCAACTGCAGATCGTGCAGTACTGTAGTATGTATTTATTGAAAAAACTTCATGTATTAAGTGGATCAGCGCAGCTCTAACCTGTGTCATTCAAGGGTCAACTGCAGACCCTAGTCTATTCTTACATAGGCCTAAGGTGAGTGACATTTAATATATAATTAATGTGTTAGCTTTCTACCTGTTTTACTGCTTTGCTTTCAAAGGATTACATTACCATACAGTATGCCTCTCTCACAACTGGAGAAATAACATAGCCTGTAAGTGGCTTTTAAAAAAATGTTACAATGTTTCTAATACTGTATTATGAATATGCCTATAATACTGTATGCCATAAAACTTTCATAATGATTCATTCATTAGCATTCGTTAGTGGACAGCTAGGCTACCAAGAAGCAATCGTATCGATTACAGTACGCTGTCATAAAGCAACCATACTGCACTTCTTCAATATCAATATATGGATCATTATACCTGTAAATAAATATGAATTTCTTTTTCACATTATCTTTTTGATGTCTAATGTTACTAATATAATTAGTAGATGTTACTAATATAACACCTAGTGTTTTGTATCATATAAAACAATACTGTAGTTACTGACAATTCATCTTGTAAATAAAATTCATAAACTTAGGTATCAATAAATACAGTATAGTACTGTAAGTGTATTTTCTATTATGATTTTCTTAACATCTTCTCTTCAGCTTTATTGTTAAGAATACAATATGTAACACACATAACATACAAAATACGTGTTAATCAACCATTTACATTATTAGTAAGGCATCCAGTCAACGGTAGACTAGTTAAGTTTATGAGGAGTCAAAAGTCATATGCAAACTGTATAGGGGTTGGCACCCTTAACCCCTGAATTGTTGAAGCATCAACTGTATACTATAGGTGGTGGCCACCACTATTATATCAATTCCCTCATGAACTAGTGGAGGTTGATTCTTCCATATAATGCCAATACAGCAACACATCTCCAGCTTATGAAGATCGAGAACAGAACCTGAGTGGAAGAAGGGGACTAAGAGCACTGAAGAACAAATTCATCTACAACTAGCAGATACCAGTGATCCCAGTGTGCCCAGGACTGACTGAGGGGTTTCTAGGACCTGGGACTTTCCAGTATTAAAACCAGGACATTCCAGACAAACTGAGACTACTGGTCACATCCTACCTTCAACCCAAATTTAGCTTATGAGCTTATAATTTTCTTTTCATTAAAAGGATTCAAGCTGTTTGCTTCATAAAATATTAACACCTGACCTCGATACATAAAAAGAGATGATTTGTTAACTTATTTAGCCAAGAAACTCCTTCAATTCACTAGTCATTTCTATATAGTATTATTGACCTCATATATATTCACGTGAAAATGAAGTTGCTACACTAGTGTATGTTATTATTAAATCTATGACTAAAAATCTCTGTTGTGGATTCCACAATATAAGTCAGTACCCTGCTATACAGTATTTTCTCAACAAGTAACTCAAATGAAAGTACACTACAGGCAATTAAAAAGGAAAAGAGTGTCAACTAAAAAGTATTCACCAAGGGCTTCCCTGGTGGCGCACTGGTTGGGAGTCTGCCTGCTGATGCGGGGGACATGGGTTCGTGCCCCGGTCCAGGAAGATCCCACATGCCGCAGAGCGGCTGGGCCCGTGAGCCATGGCTGCTGGGCCTGCGTGTCCGGAGCCTGTGCTCCGCAACGGGAGAGGCCACAACAGTGAGAGGCCCATGTACCGCAAAAAAAAAAAAAAAAAAAAGTATTCACCAAAGGAAAGCTGAGGTAAAGAGAACAAACAATAAGGCCAAAACCAAAAACACCCCACCTAAATTGTATGGTTTTTCTATCAGTTTTATCAGATGCTTCCGCGCAGGCTCAGCGGCCATGGCCCACTGGCCCAACCGCTCTGCGGCATGTGGGATCCTCCTGGACCGGGGCACGAACCCATGTCCCCTGCATTGGCAGGCAGACTCCCAACCACTGCGCCACCAGGGAAGCCCCTAATCTTCTTAATTCCCAGTTTTTTTATTTGTACCTACACCATAATTACTTAACTTTTTGCAAAATGGAAAATATACAATCTTCCCAAGTAGCCTATCAGCTCCTTGAAGGTAGCAGTATGATTCCCATTTGTATTTTTCTAGTACCTTGCATAGACTCGCTCTTAAATAAAAACAAAAATGTTCTACAATGTAATTAATAGTGTACTTTTAAAATAAGTCTTAATTTAAATCACCTTCTCAATGAGGCCTTCTCTGGTGACACCATCTAAGAATTCACACCCAACAGTTTATGTAATTCCCTTTTTTCTCTTAGCACTTATCACTAACTATATATTTTACTTATCTACTTCTAGGTCTCCCACAATGGAATGTCAACCCAAAAGGAATTTCTAACTTGTTCATTGCCGTACAGTGCCTGGCACTTAGCGCTCATTTGTTGAATCAATGCTAAATAAATTGAAATGATGCCATTTTTAAAAGTTAATAACAAAGTATCGATTATCTACTATAAATTCTAAGTGATGATATTTAGGCTTAGATTGGTAAGAATAAACAACACTTTACAGAATAAAAATCAATTTGGAATACCTGGATTGCTATTTAAATTGGAAGTACTTATTTAAAACACATGTGGACCTTTTAAAAACAGATGTGCCTCATCCTTTCAGATATTTATTTAAAAGGTCTAGGCCAGTGCTTCTCAAAACATAATGTGTTATCACTTGAGGATTTTATTCAAAGTAAAGATTTTGATTATTGCACACTGGAATCATGACTTCTAAAAGCTCCCCAGGTAGTTCTAATATGCAGCAAAGTTTTGGGAACCACTGTTCTCGGTTAAGGTCAGGACGTCTGTTTCTTGGTTTTTAAGTAACTTCAAAATTAATGCCATGTTGGAGGAGCAAAACAGAATTAAGTAACATAGAAAACAGTTTGCTAACCAATAAGCTTTTAAAATGAGCCCTTATGTGGTTTAAAAAAAAAAGAAAAGTAAAAAACTGCTTACCTGCAAGTGCTGTCTGTCAATGAAGAGAAACACTGACTGGTTAGGATTGTTGACAACAATTCCAGTCTTGTCCTTTCGGCTCAGTACGTGCAGAAACTGTTTTTCATAGTCACCGTGATGAAACTCAAATTTGGCCTAATTAAGAAATATAAATGTTTATGTGTAACCACAAACATGTTATATACCACCTGAAACATCAACTGCACTCGTATGCATAGAGTTGTGCTGTTCAGTACGGTAACCAATAGAGGCTACTTAAATTTATATTAATTAAATGGAATTTAAAATTCAGTTCTTTAGTAGTACTAGCCACATATCAATATGATCAATAGTCACATGTGGCTTGTGCCCTCCATTCTAACTAGTCTCTTGAGATACAGAAGATTTCCTTCATCACAGAAAGTTCTACTGGATAGCACTTCATAGTTTGACCTTTAAGAAAAACTACACCAAACTGACTAAATCCTAATACTCAATGATTTTAAGCCAAATATCATAAAATCAGATTTTCAAACCCACTCAGCTCAAGACCCCTACCTTAGTATTTTAAGCCCAATGACACATCCCTTCTTGCTATTATAACATATAAGGAATACTGTAGATGGTTCTTGGAAATAAATCTATTTATATTCCAAATTCCAATCCCAGCTGCACATCTCACTACTTATACGACCTGTGCAAATCCCTTAACTTTTTAAGACTTAAAACAGGGCTCTAACCCATCAGTTAAGAGGAGTAAACAAAATGTAAAGCCCACACCTGAAATATGCTTCCAGTCCTCACAGGGATGAGCACCTGAGGATACAGGAACCCCTCAAATTTTTTTCTTTTTTTTTTTTGCAGTACACGGGCCTCTCACTGCTGTGGTCTCTCCTGTTGTGGAGCATAGGCTCCGGACGCGCAGGCTCAGCGGCCGTGGCTCACGGGCCCAGCCGCTCCGCGGCACGTGGGATCTTCCCGGACTAGGGCACAAACCCGTGTCCCCTGCATCGGCAGGCGGACTCTCAACCACTGTGCCACCAGGGAAGCCGCCCCTCAAATTTTTAAAAGACGTTTTTATATGTATTTTTTCAGATGATTAAAAAAAACTTTTTGTTATGAAGAACAGTTATCAAGTCAGTCATAATATTCTTTTAATCTTTTAACATGAGGAAGATTAACACAATCCTCCCACAAAATGTCTGTGAAGAGGCCAAATGCTAGGTGAAAACACCAGGCTAACGGGGAATTCAAGAAACCTGGAAACTTTAATCTGATATTTAGATAGTGAACTGTAAAAATGATTAGTAGTCCATTCAGTTCAAACAATCTTTATTCTCCTATTATGTCAAAGACAGCAGAAAATACTAACATGGAAAAAACAGCAGTTCCTGCTATCTAGGATTTTACTACCCAGTAGTTTTTCTCATAAACCGTAACACAAAGATGTTATGGTATCCCCTATGTACTACTGTATGTAAAATGTAATACTGAATTGTACCTCTGCACAATTCAAATATTTATTGAACTCAGAATATAAAAAGCATGTTATCAGATACTGAAAAATATGAATAAGACTATCTCAACCTTAAGGGACTCACATACTGCTGAAGAGGAAAAGCACACAGAAATATAAAACCTAACCTGCTTCAAATCTTTACCCGAATAAGATGTGGTTATTTGTAAAAAACCTAAAATGGGTTCTTACTGTTAAAGTGCTATGGGAAGAAAGAATTAACAGAGTAGACAAGAGTGCAATATTAGGAAGTGATTTTGCATTGGGCCTTGAAAGATGACAGTAATTTTCCTTGGAGAAAATAGTAATGGTAAGTAATTTGGAAAATGCCGTTATAGGAAACAGAACCTACACAAACACAAGTGTCAAAATCAAGACACTGCTCAAGAAAGCAAGCCTCAAGTGTTTCAATATGGCAAATATCAGGGTGGATGGAAGAGGCCAGTAGAGTATCACACTGAAAAGAGATTTGAGTGAGACTGGAAAAGGCCTTGTCCGTATTTCTATGGCACTTCAGTTCCATCCTATTTGAATATCCAAAGATTTGGGAAGAAGCGGTCCACACTGAAAAGAAAACTCTCATAGGTACCATGTAAGAAATAATTCCCGGAAGAAAAGTAATGAATGTTTTAATAGTGTGATGAGGAGCTAACCTAAAGCAACAGCGTAAGGGATGAAGAGGAAAGAAGAGATCTACTTTACTAGTACTTCTCTGTACTTCACAGCACTATGAATACAGTAGAACTGGATATTTTAAAACAATCTTTACTCTGGTTCCTATTAAATCTCACGACTGAAGTATTCAGATTTTAAACTGCTTCGAGTCAAAAAAAAAAAAAACTGTGAGTTAAAGTTTACTTTTCCTTTTCTCATCTATCGTGAGAGAAAAAACTATGTTATTTTTATTTAAAGCTTTTCAGGATATTTATGTATATTAAATTACTTCAGAGAAGTGTATTTGTTTTTACATTGTTACCTTATTTACTGCAGTAGAATTCTAAAATTATAAAGCTATTACCTATATCCTACTGCTTATATTCAGTCCGTAAGTTAACGTTTTATCATTCGCGGAGCTTTCTACAGTACAGGGTAGCGAATTAAACAAATTCTTTGTTTTTCTGATTGTTAAATAAGTATGCTCATATAGAAATTTACTGAAACACATACATATATTTAAAAAGGAAAAGTTAGCTATATCTGACCTAAAACTAATCATAATTAACACTTTGGTGGATCTTGTTGTACTTCCTTCCATTCATATATATATATATATATATATATATATACACACACACACACTATAAATAAAATTAAAATCATCAACACCCAGGTAAATGCCCTGAAACAAAGCACTAGAATTGTCAAGCACATCAAATGACAAGTCAAAACATAGCAAGATGTCAAGGAAAGTTAATTAAGAACTACTACTACATTTACTTTTCTCCTATAAAGTTTTTATGCAAATCAACTCCTAGAAAAGGGTTTAATTCATTTCTTAGATTCCTTTGACAACCAGGGTTAAGTATAAAGTATTTTAGGAGTGTGTGTGGTGCAGGGGAAGAGATTTTCTGAAGTTCCTCTATGGGCTCCTCTATAAACAAACAAATGTCTACCTTAAAAGATTTTCTCTGACCATAATTTCAAGGACACACTGGATGGTTAGAACCACCTCATTCTCAAGAGATTCTATAATCCAAACGCTTCCTATTCTTGCATTACAACAGTCAAAAGGCGAGGAGGGACTCATGAAGTAAAACTTATTAGAGAGCATATTCCCAAAGAATTTCTTTAATTGGACCCTATTCTGAGTTTTCAACTTGTTTACATGTTCACCACACTTATTTTAGAATAAAATACCTGAACAGGCCTAAAAGGCTCATCAGATTCTTTCCACCGAGAGAACAGGAGACAGACAATTTTTTCAATATCATTCCGAGGCCAAAGAATGAAATCCATCTCCTGAGTACAGCCAATTACATCCTATAAAATGCCAAAAAAAAATAAAAAATAAAAATTTACTTTCAAGGAAACAAAGCCGAAACAAGCAGTGTCACAACTTACAGGGTTTGACTACAGAAACATTTTACAAGTGCAAAAGGTCCACTATACAGCCGACCCTTGAACAGCTTGGGCATGAAGGGCACTGAGCAGAGTCGAAATTTCAGCACACAACTTTATAGCCAGCCCCCCATACACCTACAGTCCTGCATCTGTGAATTCAACCAACTGTGGATTGAGTAGTATTGTATATGTATTTATTGAAAAAATCTGCTTATAAGTGGATCCTGGCAGTTGGTGCAAATCTGTGTTGTTCAAGGGTCAACCATGTATCACTTTATGTCTTTTATGAGGTCTGTATACAATTTGAACAGCTCATGACCTAATTCTAATTTTTATCTTATAGAGTCCACATATAATCACTCAGTCCAATGTTTTTCACATCAAGATCTTAACTCAGTGCATAGTGAAAACTCCAACCGCAGCTCTAATTTTTTGTCTTTTCTTTTTTCTTTTAAAGTCCTTGTACCATTATTTCCACTCTTCAAAATCAGAACTTCTGATATGAATCACTACCTTCTAATCACAGGTGAAATGCTATTTTTGTTGTATGCTGATTATTGAGGCCAACTAACCTCTTCCAGACCAGTATATGGTTATCTCCAGCCTCCCCAACAAGCCCACTAATCCTGGGGACCTCTTGTTCAAGTTTGCCCAGACTAACTTTCTTTCAATGAGTTGCAGAGGTTTAGCAAAATTCCTTACTTATAAGGGGCATGATGTTCTCCCCTGAAAAAGGAAATCCCAATGAACAGTAATATAAACCACGAACCACAGCAACAATGTACACAATTACCAACATAATAACACATAAGAAAGTTATCCATGCTTTATTTAAATTCCACTTTTAAAGAGATTTATGACTATAATTAACTACCCATTCTTAGGAGGAAGAAAAACCCAAGTTTAACTCACAAAAACCTACCAAAACCAAGACAAAAATAGAATTTACCCTTCTCATAGACTGGTATCGAGGAGCATGGAGCTGTACCACATCCTTCTGTAAAAGCTCTATGGAACTTTCCAAGGAATAGCTGGAATCTCGCACACCTTTCAGGATATTTTCTTCATAATTATTTGTCATGACTGGTATAACCTCAGACACTTCAAAGAGTGCTGATTTTTTCTTCTAAAAGAAAAAAAAAAAGGTGTATTAACCCACAGGTAGCACACTGTCTTAACACCCAGAGTTCATATTACAATGTGATGTACCTTTATTCTAACCCAGCAAAATTCTTAACTGATGTAATTTTTGTACTGAAAACACAGATTTCCAAATAGGTGGATCCTTCTGTTCTCCCAACCCCCTTACTCCTCTACCACACACAAACAGGCTATTATCAGAATGTTTTAACTGCATGGTTTTATAGCATTATGGTAATCATAGCAAGTACTTATTTTAGATAATATTTCTTAAATGCTGTGAGAAACAAACACCAGATACCCCTAAGGTTAAAAAAACAAAACAGTGATTTACTCTTGATGTAAATTCACTTAACTGGTCCTATATACAGCCAAATTAAAATCTCAGCAGTTTAAAATCAAAGCTCTTCAGACAAATTAACTGCTTCACTCCTTAAAAGGGTCAATTTCCATTACTCCTTCTGGATATTATGTAACTACAAGCGTCAACATTCAAGAAAAAAAAAGTCTACCAAATCTTCAAACGTAGTTAAGATCAAGGGCTCATCATCAACTTAGGTTATAAAATTTATCAACTGCTCAGACAACTGCCTGGATACTGTCCACTCAAAGAATAAAAGCAGGTTTTCATAGGTGTTAGAAGAGCTAGATGGTATAATCTGGGGCATCTCACAGATTACATTCAAATATCTAGTCTCACTACTTATATCTTGTATTTATTTCTAGTGAACCTACATTATAATGGCTTCAACTAAAATCTCATCTTATCGATGCTGCAATTAACAAAAAAAGGAAAAAAAAGAAGTAAATCCGTGATATCATTTCAAAACAAACCACTTTTGAAACCACTTTAAAATGCTATACTCTAGCAGCTAAGAGCATTCTTAAATATTGAATAGTATCTTTAATAGTGGGGTAAAAACGTGGGAAAATTAAAGGGATACCAAGCTAAGATGATGTTTCTGATGTGAAATTAGCTCATAATTTAAGCACAAAATCAAAGTAGTATTTCCTTAATATTCATAACCTGACCTCATGTCAAAGAGAGATCGATTATCTAAGAAAGTGTCCATTATTTTAAGTTGCAAAAAAAATACTGCTTTTATCATGTTCTCCTCACAACTTATTATTTGCTATTTAACTGTGAATTAATTCTGATTAAGACAAAAAAAATTTAAACTTCTTTTGGTCATTCTGAATTTTAATCAACTGCACTTCTAAACACAAATTAAACCTTTACAGTAATCAATTGCTCTAAGAATTAAAGTGCATTCTATTTCGTTAAATGTACCATGAGAAAAGGTAACGAGTTGATGAACCAGATCGCTTTCTGCATATAAACATTTTGATTCTAATTTACTACTTTCAAACATTCTGTATACTTTAAACAATCTTTAAATTCAGTTATCAAGTTCTTTATGTAACTCCACATAAATGAAATTCACTGTAAAACATAAATGAGTTTTACAAATGCTACCCACCCCATGTTAACTAAAAGTGGATCCTAAGAAGCTTTAGAATTAATACCAAACCAAGAGCACTCAAGCCTTCCATTCATAGTTATACCGCAACTCCTTTGATTGAGATAATTACCCACAAGGGTCAAAGTTAAAGCACACAAATGTAGAGTCTTTAACCTAATATACACTTACAAAAATCACTTGTGCTAATTCACATTAAGAACTTTAAATTACCTTCTCCTTGAATACAAAGGCAATATACATCTTGAAGTCAAACTGGTCAGCTAGAGATTCTTTTTTCTTTCTAAGCTGAGCACGTAGTCTGTTCAGAGCTTGTTTCTTCCGGGAGTTTGGGTCCCCCATTTTGAAATACAGGTGGTACTAAAGCCTTTGGAAATTGTCACTAAACTATGGGCACTTTTTCTTAAGACTCAAGTACAACAGAAACAAGTCATTTTTTTCCTGCTAATATGATTGAATAGCTAAAATCAAGACTGTAACCCAAAACCTGCACCTTCTGGCAATATTAGCAGACTGTCATATTACAGGGTCAAGAAACAAAAGCTGCTGTCCAGTCATGTTTGGACAATAACGTTTGGGGTCAGATGGGAAAAAGGAAGGGAAGGAAGGAAAGAAAGAGGAGAAAATACTTGAACTAACTTTTTGGAAAACACATTTGGCTTAACTGCCAAAATAAAAGTGGGGGAACTGAAAAACCTATTAATAGGATTTAGGTGTGCAATAAAACACAGCTGACATCAGTCCAATCCTTAAAATCCATCCGGATTTTTTTCCCTCTTTTCAGAGAAGGGATAATGAAAAGGAATGGGGAGGGGGACTGTGATCCTTGCTTTCTGAATGTCAAAAAAAAAAAAAAAAAAAGGAAAGGGGGAAAAAAAAGCCACCAAAATAACCCCCCAAAACAGGGTAGGTGAATGAAACTGAAATATCCAATTGGATTTTACCCAGCCAGATCCATGGCTGTAGTACCTAATTAATTCTTAGTTATTTCAGATTTCACTATTGCTATATATTGTCAGTGCGTGTTATTGATTACACTTGGTGGTGAGCAAAGAGAAAAGTGCAAAATCGGTTGAGAAGGAAGGGGAGAGGTACAGGGCTTCCCTGCAATCAACTACAGTGTATACCGGGGGCGGGCAGCTGTTGCCCAAAGGAGCCATAAGAAAAAACAGCGGAGTCATTACCAACTTCCCCATCACCCACATTTTCACCCTCAGGCGGCTGCTAATGCTGCTGCCAAGGAGAATCATGATGGCACAGGGAAAGGGCGTACAGAATACAGTAATGACTCCGGCTCTGTGGTTAGACCTGATTAACGCCCGGGATCCCAACACCCCAAGTCCTGCGATGAGTCCTACATTCCCCAAGGGAGCCTTCCCTATGAATGTGCCCCCGTGCACGACCGTGGGGAGTGCGACTTATCTTCGTGTGAGCATTGCTGAGGCAAAGGTGGCGGGCTCTTCTCCCAAATCCCAGGCAGTGCCTGGGGACCACCGGCCTTCCACCCCCCAGGTCCCACCCCCACCCTTTGCCTTCAGCGGCAGCGACTCACTCGCACCACGGGAGACACTGGATCACTCGGGTTTTCACTCATTTCATCGTGGAAACAATCCCCGCCCGGGTAGAGGAGGCGGGAGAGGGTAAATGGGAAGGATCAGTGGGAAGAAAAGAAAATAGTTGCGTTAATATTATTTTTTAAAGTATGCCCACCCCACCCCCCCCAAGAAAAAAAAATTAAGTTCCCGGATTCCGCTCTCACGTTGAACAGACCATGTTTCCCGAGTTTGAATTGCTTAGGGCGGGGTCGTTAGTTGGTTTCCCAAAGGGGTAGAGGGTGGACTCGAGGCAGCTGGGTCGGGGGTGGGTGACGGGGAAGTCCCCTCCCTGTCCCCGCGGAGACCGGGACTCACTGACCGACTCTCGGGTGGGGTTCGGGCCCTCTAGCCGCAGCCCGCGGGCGGAGCGGTGGCGGCGGCGGAAGAGGAGGCGGCGGCGGGGGCGCTGCTCGCAGCACTGGCAGGAGCCATGTCAAGAGAAAACCACCAGCCAACTGAGCCCCTCCATCCCCGCTGCAGTGCGCACTGTGACCGGGCCGCCCGCGCTGCTGCCGCCGCTCAGCCCCCACCTGGGACCCATAGTCTGGCTCGGCGCCCCGGGCGGCGGCGGACTGGAAGGACGCGGGTACGGCGGCGACGGCGAGAGAAAGAGAGAAGGAGAAACGAGGAGGAAGAGGGGGGTCGGATTTGTACTGGCGGCAGAGGGGGAAGGGAGGAAGGGGAGGGGAGCCCTGCGCTAAGGGGGGGGGTCTGTCAGCGAAGTAAACCCCCCAAAATAAAGTTATTTCAGTTCAAGCATCTGCTCTGGAGTCTTTCTTCTCCGCACGGGTCGAGTTCCGGCTCTCGGAAAGAAGGTCGAGGAGACCAGGAGGGCAGAGATGCTGAAGCGGAGGGTGGGCTTCCGCGGTGGCACAGCTCGGATCCCCCCCACCGGTGGCTGCGGAAGCGGCAGCGGCGGCGGCGACCTCGACGCCTCCCAGGTCCGGGGCAGAGTCGCGTTTGAGAAGAGAAGCGAGAACAAACAACTTAAAATGGCAGCGACGGCCGCTGCGTCACCCGCCCCTCACCGGCACCGCCCCGAACTCTCTGCGGCTGCGCACCCCGCGGGCCGTCACCATCCGCGCAGAAGCGAAGAGGGAGAAAAAACTGGAAGGGGGGAAGGTTTACATGGTTGTCAAAGAAGGGAGGAAAGAAGAGCTGGAGCAGAGGGTGTGAGTAAGCTTTTAAAAGGGTGATTCTTTGAGCTTAAGCTTCTTAGTTAACATTCCGCCTCAAAGGGAAGTTTGAGAATAGACACTCCCCTCTTGTCCAGTATGGAGTTTCCATAGGGCGTGGAAAGGGCCGACCCATTCTCCCTCCGCCCCCTCTGTCGGGAGGTCCCGGGCTCCAGAGTTGGCCCCCTCGCCCCTCCCACTCTGTCGTCAAAAAGCCACGCCCTTATGCCCTCCCAGACGAAGCACCAGGATGGATTCACTCTTCCCTCGGCTGGTCCGCCTCTTAGACTCCGCCGGGTCGCGGGACGGGGCGGAGCCGGTGGGCAGGGAGTAAGCGAAGGTGAAGGAGGCGGAGTAAGGGAGGAAAAGGGAAATGTGTGTCGGAAGAGGAGGCAAAGACTCCCATTTCAGTTCGTTGTGGTTTTATTTCTAAACCACTGATTGGTAGTCCTTCTGGTCTGCCCCGCGGTATCTTGCAGCTGAAAAGTCATTTCCAATACCTGGAATTTAAACAGCGTACAGCAGAAAGTGGCTCACGTTGGTCGCACATGGCTCTCTGTCCCCACCTCGCCATGTGCGCAGGGAGGGAGGACGGCCCTCAAGCTCCGAAGAAGGTGAAGGCGCCGCCGTTGGAGCGTTGCTGCTGTGGCTTAGCAGAAAAACTGCCGAACCTGCCCCTTGGATCATTTTAACCCTACTTTGAGAACACAATTTCTTTCTTTTTTTTTGAGTTTTTGAACTTTATTTTATTTTTTTATACAGCAGGTTCTTATTAGTCATCAGTTTTCTACACATCAGCGTATACATGTCAATCTCAATCGACCAATTCATCACACACACACCCCCACGGCTTTCCCCCCTTGGTGTCCATACGTTTGGAGAACACAGTTTCTATGGCGATCCGTCAATCAGGACCTTAGACCTAGGACCTGTCCCTTAGGTGGTTCTCTGTCTTCCTCAAAATATGAAGAGGGTACTGTGGGACGGACCCACACATCCAAATCACAGGTCTTTGGCACGAAAAAGCAATGAGTCCCACTTTTCAGAGCTCCAGTGTGCCTATAAAAACTCAGTTATATAAATAAGTAATCAGCAAAGGCCAACACTCAACAAAAGCAAAGCCTACATAATCCTTTATGAGCTACTCTCTGTGATGAAATTTTAGAACTCTATTGGGTCCCCAAAGTACTGCTCTTCACTTGGTAAAATCAAAATAGATGACCTGTAATGACATATTTTTCACCCATGAATTAAAAGAATAATTGCAACCCACCCTTCAAAATAAATTGTTCACAACTAAAAGATGAGATTCCTGAGGTTTCCAAATTATTGTTAACCTTGAAAGATAAATCTAGCATTTTCCTAGTGCTTCCCTGATTGATTTTCACAATCACATAATGATAACTGTGCAGAAAACTCAAAGGGTAAAATTGAGGATTTCAGGTAGTTTAGGACATTGGTTTTTAAAAAAAGATACAAAAAAATAGTAATGGTTCATGTCTTCTTGATCTGGCCCTAATTTGTATCCAAGATCATCTCCTTGGAAGAGTTGTTTTTTTAAGTACCTTTATTAGAAATAAAATTCACACACCACAGAATTTACCTATTTAAAGTGTACAATTCAATGGATTTTAGTATATTCACAGAGTTGTGCAACCATCACCAGAATTTGAGAACATTTTCAACACCCAAACAAGAAACCCCATGCCCAGTAGCAGTCACTCCACTTCTGCCTCTTCCCAGCCCAACCACTAATCTATGTTTTGTCTCTATAGATTTTCCTTTTTTGGACATTTCATATAAATGGAATCATACAATGCATGGTCCTTTACTTAGCCTAATGTTTTCAAGGTTCATCTGTGTTGTAGCATGTTTCAGTACTTAACTCTTTTTTATTGCCGAATAACATTCCATTGAATGGCTATTCCATATTTTGTTGATCCATTCATCAGCTGATAGACTTTTAGGTTGTTTCTGCTTTTTGGCTAGTAAGAATAATGCTGCTGGGACTTCCCTGGTGGCACAGTGGTTAAGAATCCGCCTGCCAGTGCAGAGGACACGGGTTCAAACCCTGGTCCGGGAAGATCCCACATGCAACTAAGCCTGTGTGCCACAACTACTGAGCCTTCACTCTAGAGCCCACGAGCCTGAGCCCGCATGCCACAACTACTGCAGCCCGTGTGCCTAGAGCCCGTGCTCCGTAACAAGAGAAGCCACCGCAATGAGAAGCCCGCACACAGCAAATAAAGAGTAGCCCCCGCTCGCCGCAACTAGAGAAAGCCCGCGTGCAGCAATGAAGACCCAACACAGCCAAAACGTACACACATACATACATACATACATACATACATACATACATACATAAAAAGAATAATGCTGCTATGAGCATTTCTGTAAATGTTTTTGTGTAGACTTCTGTTTTCAGTTCTCTTGGATGGAATTACGGGGCAAATGTTAACTCTATCTTTAACCATTTGAGAAACTGCCAGACTGTTTTTACAAAGTGTTGGCATCATTTTACATTTTAGTCAGCAGTGTATAAGGACTCTAATTTCTCCACATCCTTGTTGTTGTCTGCCTTTTTGATTATAGTCATCCTAGTGGGTGTGAAGTGGGTATCTGACATTGGTTTTGATTTGTCTTTCCATAATGATTAATGGTGTTGAACATCTTTTCATGTGCTTTTGGCTGTTCTATCTTCTTTGGAGAAATTTCTATTCAGAGACTTTGCCCATTTTTTGGAGTTGATTTACTTGTCTTTTTATTATTGAGATGCAGGAGTTCTTTATTCTAGATACAAGTCCCTTATCAGATATATGATTTGCAAATATTCGCTCCCATTCTATGGGTTGTGGGTTTTCCCTTTCTTGGTGGTGGTCTTTGCAACACAAAGTTTTAAATTTTGTTCAAGTCAATTTTATCTGTTTTTTCTTTTGTTACTTGTGCTTTTGGTGCCTTAGCTATGAAACCACTGAAAACTTTTTACACTGCTATAATAATCGTGAAAAAGCAGGATGGAGCAGATGTTGAGGTAAAAAATGAAGTTTTCAGTTTCAGCTCCTATGAAATAGAATTGGAGACACCTGGTCACAAGCTGAACAACTCCTAAGACACTGTGTGCTGTGCGTCTGTGTCAGGTCTCAGTGACACGAGCCAAGGAATAGCAGCAATGTTCCCTGGAGGAAGAAAACACTTCTGGCTCAGTTTTCTCTATAACTACAATTACGGCCAGTAAGCGCACTAGCTGTTTCAGGAATTCTCAAATATTTTGTCTCCCTTCATTAATGCTGTTAAGTTTATCAGACATGGGCCTTGATTTTGGTCATATGTATGACTTACAGTTTAATAAGCATGATAAACATCTATACAGAACAAGTTTATGCTTAAGTCAATCCAGGCCTAGAGAACTAGCTCTGAAACTCTCCAGTTTGATCCTAAAAGCAGCAGCACCAGAGCCTGGTCTCCAGATTTCAACCTTCCAGGTGTACCATCTAAGGTACCTGATAATATGGGGCAATAAAACTCCACAGTCCAAGAGGGTTTATTCACAGCACACACAGGCACACACAGCCCTCCCATCCACAGCAGTCACGTGGCTACTCAACAAAAATGATATAAAAGGAAAAATTATATTTGTTTTCTGGGCCTTTTCTGGGGTGTGGGGGGAACATAAGGAGATAGTTAATTTCTCCTCTAGGCTTACCCTACTTTCATGTAGGCCCGAACTGTGGAGGTCAGTACTTATTTGCAGCCTGATAGTTGAATATTTCCTGAAGGCCTAAAGCAAGTTACAGGCTTGGAAAGTAAGATTTGGCCAGGTAACCAGCATTATCCTAAGTTTGGAACACAGTTAAGAACCAGACGAATAAGCTGGGGAGCACTTACACCACACTATGTTTTTTCTTTATTGTTTAACCTCTTCTTCTTTCCCCACTTCCTTTCTTTCTCTCTCCTAACTTTCCTTTTTTCTTTTCTACTTGTCATGCTTTATGTCTACAGGTATTATCCAAAAATATTACTTCACACCCTCCTGTTTATACTTTGGGTTAAAGATGTACAGACTGCTGTCCAGAAGAATCTGCTGATACTATTTGAGAAGGAATTTTTTACCCATTATCTTTGTCTGTTAGTCTCAATTTGTAAAAGAAAAAGTAAATGCCATCAGAAACATTTTAATTTCGTTTTCCTTGAACCCTGGCTCCCACTGACTTTTGCTTCTTCACTATTAACTTCACTTCAAAGATCTTTCTTGATTCCCTGTCACTCCCCAAATTCCAAATGCTATTACTAACTATTCCATTTAATGTATATAGGAAGGTTATAGCAGTCAACTGGAAAAATCTGGCTTCTAACACTTTTGTTAGAAATACATGATCACCATTAGAAATAAAGTATTATAAAGAGTTTGCTCCAGTCCCACTACAGGGCATATACCCTGACCTGAGAAAACCATAATTCAAAAGGACACATGTACCCCAATATTCATTGCAGCACTATTTACAATAGCCAGGACATGGGAACAACCTAAATGTCCAACGATAGATGAATGGATAAAGAAGATGTGGTACATATATACAATGGGATATTACTCAGTCATAAAAAGGAACGAAATTGGGTCATTTGTAGAGATGTGGATGGACCTAGGGTCTGCCATACAGAGTAAAGTAAGCCAGAAAGAGAAGAACAAATATCGTATATTAATGCATATATGTGGAATCTAGAAAAATGGTACAGACGAACCTATTTGTAGGGCAGGAATAGAGACGTAGATGTAGAGAACAGACATGTGGACACGGAGGGAAGGGGAGGTGGGACGAATTGGGAGATTAGGTTTGACATAAATACACTACCATGTGTAAAATAGATAGCTAGTGGGAACCTGCTGTATAGCACAGGGAGCTCAGCCTGGTGCTGTGTGATGACTTAGATGGGTGGGATGAAGGGGTGGGGTGGGAGGGAGGTCCAAGAGGGAGGGGGTATAGGTATACATATAGCTGATTCACTTCATTGTACAGCAGAAACTAACACAACATTGTAAAGCAATTTTACTCCAATTAAAAAAAAAAGTCTGCTCCATTCATTCTACCCAATTCTTTTCCAAAGAACTTAAAGCAAATTGAGCAGTTAACATATCAAGGAAAATTTAAATATTTGGGGAATTTTTTTCCCTTCTTTCCCAGAACACATTTCACCCTTTATTCCACAAAGATTAAGGTGTTGAAAAGCAAGTGGGGAAGATAACATATATGTATAATAATTTCCTTCACAGGATAACTCCACCTATCTATATTCACACAAGTATACTCTAATTATTAAAGTACATAAATTCTTTGTCTAGTAATAAAATAAAATAATGTGTGTATATAAAGTTCTATGTACAAATATATATATAAGCATATAGAGTACCAATACACTTTTTCATTTGAACCTTGCATTAATTATTTCTTCATAACCAATTATGCCAAAACTTAGTGGTTTAAAACAACACATTTACTATCTCATAATTTCCATGGATCAGGATTCAGGAGTAGCTTAACTGGGTGATCTGGGCTCAGAGTCACTCATGAGGTTGCAGTCAAGATGTTGGCCAAGGCTGCAGTCATCTGAAGGCTTGACTCACATGACTTGGCAGGAGGCCGCAGTTTCTTACCACATGGGCTTCTCTCCATAGGGCTTCTTGAGTGTCCTCAGAACATGGTGGTAGCTGGCCTCCTCCAGAGTGATCTCAGAGAGGGGGAGATGGAGGTGACAGTGTCTTTCATGACATAGGCTTGGAAGCTACACTGCATCACTTCCACATTGGTCATACAAGTCAGCCCTTATTTAGTGTGAGAAGGAAATGCACAAGGGTGTGAACACCAAGAGATGGGGATCATCCGGGCTATCTTGGAGGCTGGCTATTATAAACATCATTTGTGTTGTGCACAAAACAGATAATGGCCGCATAAGGGCACTTATCAAAGACCTCTAGTTCTATCATAGGCAAGACAGACTAGGTTAGAGGTCAGCAAACTTTTTCTTAAAGAGTAGTAGTAAATATTTTTGACTTGAAGGCCACACAGTCTCTGTTGCAACTATTCAACTCAGTTGTAACATGAGAGCAGCCATAGACAATACATAAACAAATGTGCATCGCTGTGTCCCAATAAAATTTTACCAGAACAGCTGGCCCGCAGGCTGTAGTTTGCTTGACCCTGGACAGCAATAATTTATACTCGATGGCTTTGAACAACAAAGGTTTATCTGTCACACTATGTTTCCATCACAGGTCTTCAGAGAGACTGTTCATTATGGACTTCTAAGAATTCAGAATTACGGAGCATCACATGCTTCCATGACCACTGAAGCAGAAAACAGGAATATGGCAAATCCCTCACTGGCTTTTAAAGCTTCCACCTGGAAGTGACATCACTCCCACTCTCATTTCTTTGGCCCAAACAAGTTGCATGGCTACCCCTAACTTCATGGGATCAAGGCAGTACAAACCTACCATGTGCCCAGAAGGTTGGTGGAGCTGATATATTTGGTGAACAGCACTTATAACTAATCCTCTTGCTCTTGTTCCACCACTAGACCTCTTTCCTTTTTAACTGAAAATGACACAACATTAGCAATGTTGTGAGAACCCACTGTTAGAAATGTTGTGGAATTCTAGACTGTAAAATGTTGTGGTTTTTTTTTTTTTTTTTTTTTTTTTGGTACGCGGGCCTCTCACTGTTGTGGCCTCTCCCATTGCGGAGCACAGGCTCCGGACGCGCAGGCTCAGCGGCCATGGCTCACGGGCCCAGCAGCTCCGCGGTATGCGGGATCCTCCCGGACCAGGGCACGAACCCGTGTCCCCTGCATCAGCAGGCGGACTCTCAACCACTGCGCCATCAGGGAAGCCCTGTAAAATGTATTTTTAAATCACATTTTGTTACTTTGGTTTTTTTCCAAACCACTCTTGCCTCTGTTGATTCAACTCTGGTGGATCATTCTATCTCCATTGCTTTCAGAAAACATTTATGCTATGTAACTTGTTTTTTTCCTTAGTGGAGAAGAATAAGCATTTCTTCTGCCCGGAATGGAGTGTCCCCACTTCAGCTTCCAATTCAAAGACAGGTCTCCTACTGTTTCCAGAAAGAAAGGAAAAAAAAAAAAAGCTGTCATCTGCCTCCTTTCTTGCAAATAGTAGGGAAGTTATTACAAATACTTACTGAATATCTTACTACACATGCATACTATGCTACGTGTTTTGAAGGACAGAAAAAAAAACCTGTTCCCAAAGAGTTTTTAATAGTTACCAACATAATAATAAATATCTGAAACAAGTATGAGCAATACTAGCCTGTATAATTAAGAGCTGAATTGTGGGGACTTCCCTGGTGATCCAGTGGTTAAGACTCCATGCTCCCAATGCAGGGGGCCTGGGTTCGATCCCTGGCCAGGGAACTAGATCCCACATGCCACAGTGAAGATCCTGTGTGCTGCAACTAAGACCTGGCGCGGCCAAATAAATATTTTTTTAAAAAAGAGCTGAATTGTGAATGACAGGTACTGAGTTGGATAGTAGTAAGATGAAAGGGATGTCAATGAAAGCTGGATTAAACAGATGGGATTCATGGAGGAAGTGTGCTCAAGTTAGCTTCAAAAGTTGGGAAAAAAATTCATTAGGTTTAGGTGGAAGAAGAGGGCGAAGAGAAGAAGGAAATATCTGGAAAAGAAACACAATAACTGAAGGCAAGAAGGTAGCTACTAGTCTGGTATATCCATGAGACAGTAAACGTAACAACCTAAATATAGTGGAAGATGCCCATTTAGAAAGAGCAGGAAATAATTTTTAAAAGATAGAAGATTAGGTTCAAAACAGCAGTCTAAGCAAAAACTTTTGTCTCCCCTCCCTTACAATACACAATTTTAAAGAGCAGTAAAGAATTTTTTAAATGAATAAAGCCATAAAAGCTAAGAGTAACGGAAACAGGACAATAAGCAGACAATAACTTTAATTAAATACTGATGAACTAATGCTAAGGTGAGTGGTAGCCGTCCAGGTAAACCCTCCTCTCTCTGGCTCCCTAGCCTTTCCTTGTAACTAGAAGCCTCCCTGTTTAGCAAGCTCTGCTCATGAACACAGAATTTTCTGTCAAATCTCTTCTGTTTTTCCAGGAAATTAACTAGCAGAAAACAGCCTGGTATGTAACAGTTGAAGAAAAAAATCAGCCTATTTCCTCTTTTTCAAATGTTAAAAAAAGCACCCTCACATCACTGGACACACAAGGGAAATCAGCTACATAAAACAGAAAAGAAAAAAAAAACCCAAAAAACAGAAGAAGCAAAAATAAAAGCTTGACCTCACAAGAACCAACTTGGGTAACAGAAAAAGAGTTTTTCAAACCTCTAATTAATATTCTCAGAGGTATTCTATAAGACAGTGAACACCTAATGTAAAAAACAGGGTGCTGGGGGCTTCCCTGGTGGCGCAGTGGTTGAGAGTCCGGCTGCTGATGCAGGGGACACGGGTTCGTGCCCCGGTCCAGGAAGATCCTACATGCCGTGGAGCGGCTGGGACCATGAGCCATTGCCGCTGAGCCTGCGCATCCGGAGCCTGTGCTCCGCAACGGGAGAGGCCACAACAGTGAGAGGCCCGCGTACCACAAAAAAACAAAAAACAAAAACAGGGTGCTATAATAAGAGACACTTGGAAAACAAGAAAGTCAAGGACAGCCACTTGGAAATTAAAAATATGCTTGCCAAACTGAAATTTTTTCTAGAAAGGTGGTAATATGACATTAGAAAACAGAAAAAGACCAAAAATAAAGCAAAAATATAAAAGACCTAGAGGTCCAATCCAGGTCCAAGATCTAACCAATAGGAATTCCAGAAAGAAAGCTCAAAGAAAGTGCAACAATAGAAGATGTTACAGAAATCATTGAAGAAAATATGCCAAAGCTAAGATAGCCAGGAATCTTCAGATTCAAAGGGTATACTGAAAGATAAGCAAGATAATTAGATGTACTAAGGAAAAGAGAAGATCCAGAAAGCACTCAGAGATGAGAGAAAATAGGTCAACTTCAAAGGAAAAAAAAAATCAGACTGGCAACAGGCTATATGCAATTATCAGACGTCAGAAAAACAACAGAATCTTTTTTTAAACATGGCTAAAACTACTGGATATTCATATGGGAGTAGTTGTGGCACACAGGCTCAGTAGTTGTGGCACACGGGCTTAGTAAATATGCAAGTTCAAAGATTTGCTTAGACACTATCTAAAAGAAAATACATGAATTGCACATGAAAAAGTGCTCAAAATCATTAGACATTAGAAAATGAATACTAAAATCAAAATGAAACATCACAACATATTCGTCAATATGGCTGAAATTGAAAAGACTGACAACAACAAATGTTGGCAAGGATTGTGGAGCAACTAGAACTCTCATATATTGTTGGAAGACTATAAAACGGTACGACTCCTTTGCATAAAGATCTGGCAGGTCCTTATAAAATGAAACCTACAGCTATTCTATGACTCAACAATTCCACTCCTAAGTGTCTGTCCAAGAAAGTTGAAAACTATGCCCACAAAAACATGTGTACAAGAATGTGTATAACAGCTTTATTTATAATAGCTGAAAATTGGAAACAGCCCCCATGTGTCTATCGATAGGGGAATGGATAAACTGTGGTATATTCATTCATACAGTGGAATAGATACAGACTATGATGTAGATGAACATCAAAAACATTATGTAAAAATAAATAAATAAAAACATTATGTAGAATAAAATAATTCTTACAAAGAATGAACACTGTATGAATCCATCTACATGAAGTCCTAAAACAGGCATAATTAACCTATGATTGAAAAAAAACCCAGAATAACGGTTGTCTCTGCGAGGGGCAGGTACAGGGGTTTACTGGAAAGGGACATGAAGGAACACCACGTTCTGTATTTTGATATGGATTTGGGTTGCAGTGTCAAAACTCATTGAATGGTACCCGTAACATTTTTGCCTTTTGTTGTATACAAATTTTAACTCAAATTAAAAAGTTATAAACAAATATTGAACTCTAGGTAATGATATGCATGCCAAAGTGTTTGGGAGTAAAGTGTAGTAATGTCGGAAACTGATCTTGAAATGCCTAAGAAATAAGATGGATCAATAGATGAATAGAAGGATGATAATGGATAGATACTTGATAATGTAAATGTAACAATCATAGAATCTAGGTGATAGACATATGGGTGTTCACATAAAATGCTTTCAATTTTTCTGTACTTTTGAACTTTTTCATAATAAATTCTGGGGAAAAAGAAAACAATGAAATATTCCTTTAGACATTTTGGAAGAAAATTATCATAAACCTAGAATTTTATGTACAGTTAAACTATCAATCAAGCTATTGATAAAGCTATTTTCAGCTTTGCAAGGAATAATGTGATTTTCATCTACCAAGGCTCTCTTAAGGCAGCATCCTTCCCCATTCTTATTCCCTGTGGTTTAGGTACGGTCATTTCACCTCTCATACTAGGGTGGGCATGTGACCCAGGTTAGGCTGAGCAAGATTTGTTCATTCCCCTGACCACAGTGATTGGTTCAGAGATGAGCCAAACAAGGTCTATCTGAGACTTCCTTAGGTATTTTGCTGGAACTATCGGCAAAGTCATTTGTATTTTTTCTTGGATCATAATCTATGAAGAGGATGAGCCTAGAGAGATGCTAGAACCTATCTTTGCTGGCACATGAGGTAAGCTTGCTTGGGAATGAAGCCAACATAGAGGAAAACAAAGCCATAGTGTTGGAGAGAAACAAGGCAGTGATGACATTGTTTGAGCTCCTGGGTTCATTTTGGACCATAATTCCCTCTTTCTTCAAAGTAGTTAGGGTGGGAAAAACATTAATGATATACTGAGCAAGTCATATTTTTCCCTTATCGTGGGTTGAATAGTGTCCCCTGAAACTTCATGTCCACATGGAACCTCAAAATGTGACCTTCTGGCCCTCAGAGCTCATGAGAGTATCAATATGGCCTCCGTGGGCTGGAAGCTTCAAGATATATTTAATAGGAATAAATGTAAAATCTCATATTTAGGTTT
Source organism: Lagenorhynchus albirostris (assembly GCF_949774975.1). Lineage (NCBI taxonomy): Eukaryota > Metazoa > Chordata > Mammalia > Artiodactyla > Delphinidae > Lagenorhynchus > Lagenorhynchus albirostris. The sequence continues at coordinate 84,955,237 of NC_083104.1, read as the reverse complement.
TTTTAAAAATCAGTTGCATAAGTGCAATTAAAGACTCAGAATGGTATTAAGTCTTAAAATAAAAGATAAAGACTTTAGTTCATCACAAGCTTGGTACAACAGTGGATGCAGATACTTTAAAATAGTCCCCAAACTTAGTTTGCATTAAAGGAAACACTGCATGGCTGATGGGAAGTAACCACATCTCTCTGGGCAGGATAGGATGTCACCTTTGGGGTATTGTGTTTAGTTTTAGGTACACACTCAGGCATACTGAAGAATTGCACTGTCTAGAAGGCACAGATAAGCTGGGTAGAGTACTAGAAGTCAAGTTATTTGAAGAATGATTGAAAGAACTGGGGTATTTCTTAGTTGATGGGAGGATGGCTCAGCGGCAGCAGAGTAGCCATCTTCAAACACATGAAGGGCTGTTGCATGAAAGGGAAACTAGTCTTGGTTTATGTTACTCCAAACAGAAGCTTTAAGTTCAGCAGAAGACAAGAACATTCACTCCAGATTCTTGGACAGTGTTGAGAACCCAACACTTCAATGGTAGGATGGAAAAATCCTGTTGGGGGTTGATGGTCAAAAAGCCAATTATAATTATCCAGCCTTCATGTTCTCTTTTGGGAATGTGTAGGGGAGGAATAACCGCTTTCATTATTTAACTACCGATTATTTTCTCAAGCCTGGGATGTGACTACAGTTTTTGACCTGAATTTTTGTCCCTTTGTGGAAAGAGAAGAAAACCTTTAAGGGAATACAGATCTAACCCTAAAAAATGAGAGTTAATGGAGAAAAAGAAGACTGGAATCTGGATCCTCAATCAAGAATACATTGCAAATCTGGAAGTTGTACCAGTCAACATGCTAGATACTATGATTTAGCTGAACTCAAATGCACATTCTGCCTTTTTTTTTCTGGTACTTATTGTTGCCTTATGCATTTTCTTGGTAACCTGGTAAATATTTCTTTTCGTGAAACAAAGTGAAAAACAACACCCTTAAAAAAAAAAAAGTGACCTTATTTGGACATAGGGATTTTGCAGATGTAATTAGTTAAGGATCTCAAGATGAAAACATCCTGGATTTAGGGTGGTCCCTAAATCCAATGACTGGTGTCCTTACAAGAAGAGGAGACATACACAGAATCACAAGGAAGAAGGCCATGTGAAGACGGAGACAGAAACTGAATAATGAAACTACAAGTCAAGGAATGTCAAAGATTGCTGGTCCACAGAAGCTAGAAAGAAGCAAGAAAGGCTTCTTCCCTAGAGCCCCGAGAGAGCATCCCCTTCCCAACACCTTGACTTCAGGCTTCCAGAACTATGAGAGAATAAATGTATATTGTTTTAAGCCATCTAGTTTGTGGTAATTTGTTATGGCAGCCCTAGGAAACTAACATACCTTTCAATAAGGAAAAAAATAATTAGAAGCTCTAAAGATAATTAGAAAATGTCCAAATATGAAATGAACTAAATGTGGCAAGATTTTTGAGCAACTGGTGGAGTGACAGAAAAGAGGATGTATTTGTATGGTTGTTAAGAGCAGTTTATTTTGGATGGCCCAGGGATTGTTAACAGTGGGTCTCTTTTTTCCTTTTCCATTTTTAAAATTACATTTGGACCTTTAAGAAACATATACCATCAGTTATACCACTATTCAGTAAAAATCTATTCTAGTTTTTGGAACTCATATGTGTCACAAACTATCTTGCTTGTAGTCTCTAAGAACAGTGGATCTTAAGGAAAAAATGTACTCCTGGCACAGCGTTTGGCTCGACATGGAGGCTACATCTGGGCGATGGGCCTGGGATTAGGGCAGAGGACTGTTCCTTTTGATGATTAGCATTTGTATTTCTTACAAACATGAATGGCTTTGACAAAAATACCAAAAGAAAAGATTAGGTGAGTCATTATAGAGGGCCTTATAAAGACTAGGCAAGGAAATTTAGAATCGATTAAGGTCTGGGAATGGCACTGGGAATGGTGGTAAAGAAACAGATTTAGACACAATAGGAAAAGTCTAGAAGACTAAATGTCTGGATAGAAGATAATGGAGATAAGTAAAGAGGAGAACAAAGTTTTATGGCCTGGGTGACTATAATGGATGAAATTATGCCCCTCCCCACCGAATTCCCAGCACACCTCAGAGTGTGACTGCATCAGGAGATAAATCCTCTAAAGACGTAATTAAGGTTAAACGAGGTCATTAGGGTGAGCGCTAATCCAATATGACTGGTGTCCTTACAAAAAGAGGGAGAGACCAAAAAAAGAGAGGGAGAGACACGAGGGATGTGTGTGGATACAGAAAAGACCATATGAAGACACAGCAAGAAGGCAGCCATCCACAAGCCAAGGAGAGAGGCCTAAACTTGTCGACGCCTTAATTGTGGACTCCTAGCCTCCAGAGCTGTAAGAAAATAAATTTCTGCTGTTTGAGCCAACTTAAATTTCTTCCGTTTCTACCAAACAACAGCAGCGACTAAGAAAATGACCGTGCCATGACCACAGGCAGGAAAATGGAAAAAGGAGCCAGTCTGAGAAGGGAGATACGTTCAAATTGCAGTACCAGTGCAATATCCAAGAGGAAATAGCCAGAAGCAGTGGGGGGGCTACAATTTAAGTGAGAAAGTAGCACAGGCCTTTGTTAGCACAGAGGTAATGGCTGTAGGGAAGATGATGTGGCCTTGAGTGAAAGAATAAAGAAGTAGGGAGCAAAGGACTGGGGAAAGGGAATATCCCGTGAAGGGGTGGCGTGAGGAATCAAAGGCAATGAGAAGAGAAGAAACTGCTAGCAAATAGGACGGAAGTCAAGGAAGAGAGCATTTGAGGGTAGGAGTAATTGTTTTCTAAAAATGCAATAGAGACATCAAGAAAATGAAGAACCGGAGAAGAATAATGGATTTAGCTAAAAAGAGGTCATTGTCGAAATCAGTAAAAGATACCAAGCAGTAGTAATACCCAATAACTAATAGGAGCTTAAGCATGTATAAGAATAAAGAATTAAAGGCTGTTTGAAGCAGTTTATGTAACCCAAGTGTGTGACCTCAAGAAGCTCCTTCTGAATCATTTTCCATTATTGCATTGCCATTTCCAGTGATCTGGAATTCTATGCCACAAGCTAAAGGTCACTTATGTAATCTGAAGCTGGGAAGAGTCTCTGCTAGGAAGATTTTTAGTACAAAGTCAACTCTTCTCTGCTGCAAATGAAATACCTAAACGTCTGCAAAGGCAAATGGTTAAAAGCTTTGGAGGGGAATATTTTGCTAAGCAAGATTAATCATGACCTCCTTGTACTATAGGCCTGAAGACAGAAATGAAAGTTGCAAGGAAAGATATGACTCACTCTGCAACTGGGTAGCTGGCCTTCATTCAGCAAAGTCATCAGATCTCAGGCTCCTGCCCTCTGCTCTGCCAGCCCTTATTCTTGTTGATTCATGAACACAAGATGGCTCCCACAGCTCCTAACATCACAGGCACATTCAAAGGCAGAACACAAAGGGTAGTCAGGGTAAAAGGTTCTATCCTCCTGGGGTTACTCTTATCAGGGGAAAAAACTGTATTTTCCGGTGCCCTGCAGTAGATGTCCCCTCAAGTCTCATTGGCCATAAAAATGGGTCATATACCAGTGTATAAAAAAAAAAAAAAAAAGAAATTGCCTGCCATTCCAGTAAACAACGAATGTTGCCTGTAATCAAGCCATCAGCCACTGCAGTCACCCAGTGGTGCACCCTGAGGAGAATTCAGGATGGAGAAAAACAGGATACTGGCCCTAGATAGTTAAGATACACATCTAAGGAATAATTTCAATGAGTCCAGACTCTTGCATCTTCCCATACACAGACAGGCACTAAAATCATTAACTTGAGATTTTTTTTGTGATTAGCAGTAATCTTTTGATGTTTGACGACATGGGTTTTTTTTTTTCTGGGCAAGGGGGTGTTTTTGTTTCCCAACAAAAAGTCCTGTATACCCTGGCTCCTCCCTTCCCTCTTTGGAACAGTTCCTCAGAGCTATCTGAGAGGCTGTCTCCTGGGCTATACAGTCTTCAGTAAGGTCCCCGGTTAAAACATAACTTGAAACTTTTAGGTTGTACATTTTCCTTCAGTCAACTCCTGGCTACTCTTAGATGTAAGGGATGCTGACAAAAGGACACAGAATACCCATGCCCAGCTTAGCCAATAGTGACTCATCCCATAGGGCTGGGTACATGCTCCAAACAAAAGTAGAGTACAAAAAAACAGGCAAAAGGCAGGGCAATGGCTGTTGGGTAGGCAACAGTGCCTGTCAGAGTTAATTAGCTCATATACATATACGTTTGGTCTTAACTCTGCATCACATTTTGTAGAACGTTTTCTGGATTGGTTGTTTTTTGTTTGTTTGTGGTGTTTTGTTTTGTTACTGTTTAAATCTTTCAATACTCAGACTGTATTTTCTTCTGTGGGTATGGGTGTGGGTTATAAGGAAATACATATTTGCATTTTTACCCCAGCAGTTACCTTTGTTTTTAAAAAATTATTTTTTTATTGAAGTATAGCTGATTTACAATGTTGTATTAGTTTCAGGTGCACAGCAAAGTGATTCAGACATATATATATATATATATATACATACATACATATATATATATATATTTCAGATTCTTTTTCTTTATAGGTTATAAGAAAATATTGAGTATAGTTCCCTGTTCTATACAGTAGGTCTTTGTTGGTTAACTACTTTATATATAGTAGTGTATATATGTTAATCCCAAACTCCTAACGTAATGGTTCTTTATAAATGTAAATTTATGTAATACATTTAATCCTCTACTCCTTAGACAGGACCAATTGACCCCATACTATCAGCACTGATGAAATTATTACCACTTCTTCCTTCTTTCTGCTCTTTTTAGTATTTATCTTTACATTTTAAAACATACTTATTCCACTACACTTGATTTATCAAATCAAAAAAATTATCTATTTTTATTCCTGGCTATTAAATGATTGAATCAGCACAACTTAATGACTTCCCTCTTTTTGTCACTTTTCATCGCCCAACTATTGTTCATTACAGTGTATACTTCCTGTATAGTCTGATGGGAACTGGGATGAATGTAGGCACTGGGGACTTCTAGTGACATATGAGGGAGATTAGCTTGCTTGGGAGATGGGTAAGATAGCTTTTCACTTTAATAATGGAACTAGATATATGGCCTAGTCATGAAAGAAGGACAAGCTTCTGCCCCAAGGTAAAGATATAAAAGTAAAGATATCTTGTAATCAATACTTTGTGGAACTGTATACAGATCATCTCCAACTTACGATGGTTTGACTTATGATGGTTTGACTTATTTTTCAACTTCACAATGGTGTGAAAGTGATATGCATTCAGTGGAAGCCGTCTTTCAAATTTTGAATTTTGATCTTTTCCTGGGCAAGTGCTAAACAGTATGATACTTTCTTGTGATGCTGGGCGGCGGCCGGCGAGCCACCGCTCCCAGTCAGCCACTCAGGCACGAGGGTAAACAATTCTGTTTTTCACTTTCAGTATAGTATTCAATAAATAACATGAGATATCCAACACTTTATTATGAACTAGGCTTTGTGTTAGATGATTTTGCCCAACTGTAGGCTAATGTAAGTGTCTGAGCACGTTTAAGGTGGGCCAGGCTAAGCTATGAGGTTCCGTAAGTTGGGTGTATTAAATGCATTTTTGACTTACGATATGTTCAGCTTACGATGGGTTCATCAGGACGTAATACCATTGTAAGTGGAGGAAGACCAGTATCAAGGAAAGTCCAGTGGTCGAGAGATAAGCGGTTTTTCTTCAGCATCCATCACAGGAGTTGAATCTATGAGAAGGTAGGGTTCCCCTCACGTCCCTGATTTTCTTCTGAATGTCATTAGTAGTTTTGGACCTAATGCCATCCAACCCCAGATAGCAGGGTAAAATGGGGCAGTGACCTTTGTCTCAAGATTAGAATGTGGGTTTGGTTTCACCCTGCTTGTTCATGCAGCTCTTGCAAACTCTGACCTTCTAGGCTCTTCCTAGACCACTCATATCATGTCTCCTATTCCTGTCTCCCCATTCCTCGGCTGACTTCCTAAAATGGGACCTTTCTATCAGATCACCAGGACCTGCCCAGCCTCTTCAGCCATATATTAGCTCTTCCAGTACTTGACATCTTACCTTTGTATTAGTGTCTGCCAGGCCCCTCCTAGCTAACCACACTCCTTGTCCTGTCCTCACCAGACCAAGCCTGTCGTATGGCTGCTTACATTCCAGAGTGGCAGTTAGCTGGAAAGTCAAATGAGAACACTGCTCTGAAAACCAAGAGGGAGGTGTGTGTGTATGGGGGAAGTTGTCTATAACAGAATTGACAAACTTTTTTTCTAAAGGGCCAGTATATATGCTAGATTTTATCATCTCTGTCACAACTATTCAGCTCTGCCTTTGTAACAGAAAAGCAGCCGTAGAGATATTGGTGTGTTCTAATAAAACTTTATTTACAGATGCTAAAAGTTGAATTTCATTTCATGGGTCATTAAATATTCTCCTTTTGGTCTTTTTTTCTTCAATTATTTAAAAGTGTAAAAACCAGGGCTTCCCTGGTGGCGCAGTGGTTGAGAGTCCACCTGCCGATGCAGGGGACACGGGTTCGTGCCCCGGTCCGAGAAGATCCCACATGCCGCGGAGTGGCTGGGCCCGTGAGCCATGGCCGCTGAGCCTGCGCGTCCGGAGCCTGTGCTCTGCGGCGGGAGAGGCCATATTGGTGAGAGGCCCGCGTACCGCAAAAAAAAAATAAAAGTGTAAAAACCAGTCTTAATTCATGGGCTTTAAAAATAAGAACAACAGGCCAGATGTGACCCATGGGCTACTGTCTGCCAGCTGCCTGGTCTCTAAGACTAAATGCCAAGAACTGTGGCGGGACTGGACACAGGTTCTTTGGGTTAGTTAGTTAATTTAATAAGAAGGCATGTGATATCTTTAATGAGCTCTACAAAATTACTTATTAAAAGAGCTCTGTCTCCTGGGTTTTTAGATCTTACCAACTGTCCTAATTTCAGAAATATCTGAATATCAGAAAAAAATGGAAAAAGAAGATATATATGGACATCTGATTCCTTGCAGTTCTTTATTTTTCCTTCCAAATTAACCAGAAATGCAGGAGAAACTGGCAGACAATAACTTTCTTTTGTTCAGATGGTCTCATCCAACTTATTTTGGTCTCAAGAAAGACTATTTCTGGGTATTCTAATATCCCCCAAATTAGAGAACTGTTCGTAGTCTGATTGTGCTTTATAGGTTACTTGTTTAGAACTGATAGTCTGAGCTGAATTTTTAAACATAGATTTTACTTAGAAAAGTCCAAAATATTAATTAACAAGCTTTTTATGTATAATTTTCATGATTACAGTAATCATCTGGATAATACTGAGCAAGCCATTATCCTTATATCCTTACACCCATTGTTATAAATATCATGTGCTAGGCTTTTTAGAAAATCATAACCTTTTTCTTTTAGAATAATTTTATATTTACAGAAGAGTCACAAAGACTCTTTTTACTCTTTTATTTACAGGGAGTTCCCATATTACTCTCAGCCAGTTTCCACCAATGTTAACATTTTATGTTACTGTATTGCAGCTGCCAAAATAAGAAACCAACATTGGTATAATACACTACTATTAACTAAACTCTAGACTTTCTGTTTTCACTTGTGCTAGTCTTTTGACATAAAATCAGAGTAAGTTGTTTACAACTGGGCTACCATTTTATAATAAAGCAGGCATAAAAATAGTAATTAATTTAGTCTCTAGTTAGATTAAAAGTAGATTACAATCATAGGATATGTCTTTTTAACTATTCTTTCTCCTCTCAAGTATTTTAGTAAATTCATAAGAAAGAAGTCACGTCAAGATTATTTTATTAAAAAACTCTGATTGGGGTCCTTTAGATATTTGAGGGTATTTAATATGTAATATGGAATGGAAAATAAAAAGGGCAACTGTTTTATTTTATTTTTAATTAACTAATTAATTTTATTTTTGGCTGTGTTGGGTCCTCGCTGCTGCGCTCGGGCTTTCCCTAGTTGCGGCGAGCGGGGTCTACCCCTCGTTGCAGTGCGCGGGCTTCTCATTGTCATGTCTTCTCTTGTTGCGGAGCACGGGCTCCAGGTGTGTAGGCCCCAGTAGCCGTGGCACATGGGTCCAGCAGTTGTGGCTCGCGGGCTCTAGAGCGTAGGCTCAGTAGTTGTGGTGCACGGGCCCAGTTGCTCCGCAGCATGCGGGATCCTCCCAGACAGGGCTCGAACCTGTGTCCCCTGCATTGGCAGGTGGACTCTCAACCACTGCACCACCAGGGAAGTCCCTGTTTTATTTTTAAAAGCCAACAAAGTCTAAAACCTGCATTTGTGACTTCCTAATAACATCATCTGTTTTACTTCCGTTAAATCTGTAGCTGCTACAGTTTTACCATATTTGGTAAATAAAAGAAAACTAAAAAGGAAACTATCTTGCTTTAAATTAGTTCCTTTTTTAAAAACTTTTTTCTCCAATAGTAAAATATATGCTTATTAATGCCCATCTTACACACTAATTTATCTTCTGCATTTTGTTGATTTAAACATCCAGTTTTCTTATTCTATTTAAACACACACACACACACACACACACACACACACACACACGCACACCCCCCTTACTAAAGGACTCAGCTTGCCTCCTTCCTTGTTCTTTACCTGACACATCAGCACTGTGTACTGGTTCTTTTTCTCTCCTAATCTCAAGGTCCACTTTACCTCAGTTTAGGCTTAATTCTCAGCAGAGGTGTTGTCTCCTTAATAGCAATGAACTCCTGAATGGAAGATTTACCTATCATTCAGGTAGCACAGGGACTTGCTTTTCTCTTTTGTTTATGGATTAGCAATCCATTCCCTAATACTTAAAGGATTAGATGCAGTCCTTTCAAGCGAAACAGATCGATTAACCCTGTGAAGCACTAAGACCTGAGATCAAGGTGCACTGTGTGTATTTGGGGTTACCATGTATACTGTGTTAGTGGGGTTTGCAATTGTCCACTTTATGTGTGGAGATGGGGAAGATGGGTCTTTACCATGGATAGATGACATCCCACAACTTTATAATTGAGAAAGATGATATTCTGCCTTATTTGCCATCAAATCTTTTCCCTAAGCCTCTAACATGCAAAATCATTTTTGCTTTTTACCTACATTCCTTCCTCTGAATAGCTTCGGGGTATGGTTTTTCAGTCAACACCCAAAGGCCAGAACATTCTCTTGAGTTCTCCCGCACAAAGCAGATTTTCTCCATCTTCTTACTGATGCCTGATATTCCTTTAATAAGCGACAAAATGTTTTAGTGCTTAATTGAAGACAAAGGATGGAGCTGGAGTCATTTAGAATGCCTGGTTCAAGGGGCAAGCGGCAAGCGGAATTGGTGAAGGGTTCTGAGCAGGGACAATGAAAAGCTCAGGAGGAAAGGGAAGAAATAGAAGGAGCAAAAAGTGTCACAAAGAATTGCAAATTGTTCAGTTAAAAAAAGCTATATGCAGAGAGATCAAAAACATGGCTGTTAAATCTGGGTAGAGGGTATACAGGCTTTCACAGTACTAGTCTTTCCATTTTCATGTATAGTTGAAATTTTTCAAAATAAAAACAGCGTGAGAAATCTGTGGACAGGCAATATACGTGTGTTTGAAAAATTTCTTTCAAAAATATTGGGAGGTATTCAAATACAATGTGAACATAAAATTACAACTGCAAAGTTTTGATTAAATGTTCATAGTCATACCTAATGGAATGCAGATCATACTGAGATATGGACTTACTGAATTGTTCACTTGAATTATTTTTCCAGGTACCTTGGCATTTATTTTAACTAAGGGAAAAAGGGTACAATGTCTTCATGCAATACATATTTGGTTCTTTAAGTAACAATTGTGACAAATAGCAGAAAGAATTAAGGAATGCTGCACTTGATACCCATTCAAACGCCAACGTTTTGGGTTTTGATAGTTAAAGAAATGTTTCAAACACTTTTTGAAATATTGAATACTACAGTAGCCAATACTAGAACATGCCTTTGGTGGGCATAGAAATGCAGTTTAGAAAAGGAAAAAAAAAATCATACAGGAACTACTCAATTTCTTTAAAATCACCGAGCAAGGAAAGCAACATTGAACTCCACATACTAATTTTGTACAACTTGTATATAGTACCTTGGCTTCAATCCAAGAGCAAAAGCTAAGACTCTCCCCTATTTTGGGTGAACAAGTGAATAGTAAACTTAGATGACTTTTCCCTCTGGATTTTACCTGGGAGTAACCTTTTAAATTTTTTATCTGAAAGAAGGCAAGTTTGGCACATTTATACTTATATCACCACCATTGACATTTCTTGGATCACAGGAAGATTCTTTTTTTTTTTTACATCTGATACATACAGTACAGCTTGGAGCTCCTGCTATGCGAGTCTCAGAGATCTTCAGCTTATTTTGTGCATCAATTTATGTAATAATCTCATTCATATTGGTCTCTAGTATCATTACTCCCATCACCATTTCTATTCCTGTCTACATGGAAAATTAAAACCAGTTCACAGACACTTTCAAAAACACTTATCTAATGTTCCAAAATACTTGAATTAGATCTAAAATGCCAAGTTCACTCTCTGAAGAATCCACATGGAAGACAAAATACAATGTTATATAATGTCTACATGTCAGTTTGTCATTAGATCCTACAATTAATAATCCTCCTTCTAGGAAATTACATTTTCATCTCTCTTAGGTACCAAATGGAAAGTCTCCTGATGATTTGCTGTTGCGTATCTTTACCATAGGGCTGGTAGAACTTGGAAAGTTCCCATGTGTATGATTAGGCCACTCAAGCTGGCTGTTCTCTTGCTCTCTGTACATTACCTGCTCCACCGGCGCCTGCTTCACCTACACCCTACTCACATGATTGACCTTCCTACATACTTGCACTGGCGCCAGCTAGTCACTGTTCTTATCTTAGATCAGAACATCTACACCTTGATAGTTTATCAAAGGGGCAATGAGAGGTATGTCCCTCTGCTATTTCCCCGGTAACTGGTAAGCCAACCCTAAGTCAATTCCCCCTGTAACTGGTAACCTCTCTCTTCCCCCGGGAACGAAGACTACTGCCATGTCCTGCCCATCGTCCGCCACACACAGTTGGGATGTCATTCCAGCACCGTGTGAGATCCCTCTACCCATTAACCACAGATGTCTCTGTCGCTGACTCTCGGCTCCTTCTCAAGGATGGGCAAGTACAGGGCTTGTAGGCCTGCAGGGTGCAGCCCAGCACCATGGGTGCTGAAAATGAGGATCGCCTTTATCTCGCCTGGGCTGAGCAGGGCTGGTCCGGCGGATGCTGAGAGCCAGGGGCTGAGGCAGGCTAGAGAGCCTCTCCTGGGGACTGTGCTGGCCATTCTTTCCCCTATTTGAATTTCTTAGTTACCTTTTGTTTGTTATTGCTATGGGCTTTTCTTGTTTGTTTACTTTTTTTTTTGCCTCACCACACAGCTTGCATTTTAGTTCGAGGACCAGGGATCGAACCCCAGCCCCCAGCAGTGAAAGTGCAGAGTCCTAACCACTGGACCACCAGGGAATTCCCATTTGTTTACTTCTTATTTTGAACATTTTCATACAAATAGGAGTGGGGATAATAAATGGGTATAGAATGGAAAAAAGTGGATATAATGAAACACCACCTACTTTCAACAGTTATCAACATTTTCCCAGTCTTGGTCCATGTATTCCTCACACTCTATTTTTTATTTATCTGGAGTAGTTTAAAGTAAATCTAGATATCTGTGGGGGGAGGGGGGCGGGGAGGTGGGAGGGAGGTCCAAGAGGGAGGGGATATAGGTATACGTATAGCTGATCCACTTCACTATACAGCAGAAACTAACACAATATTCTGGAGCAATTATACTCCAATAAAAATAAATAAATAAAAATTTAAAAAAATCTAGATAGATATCATATCATCTCACGTATAAGTGTTTTGAGGATATCTCTAAAGATAAGGCCTTTTTTTTTTGCAGTACGCTAGGCCTCTCACTGCTGTGGCCTCCCCCGTTGCGGAGCACAGGCTCCGGACACGCAGGCTCAGCGGCCATGGCTCACGGGCCCAGCCGCTCTGCGGCATGTGGGATCTTCCTGGACCGGGGCACGAACCCGCGTCCCCTGCATCGGCAGGCGGACTCTCAACCACTGCGCCACCGGGGAAGCCCAAGATAAGGACTTTTTATTTTTAACCTACCAACAGTGTCATCATCACACCCAACAGAATTTATAACGATTCCTTACAGCATATAATATTTTAAAGTATTAGAGTCTCCAATAACTCTTAAAATAATTTTGGTTGACTTTTGTGATATTCTTAATTGGACTTCTGAAAACTTAACTAATACAATATTGAGGAAATATTTATCTTCCTATACACTGAATGTTTGTAGCCCCCCCCAAATTCATATGTTGAAACCTAACCCCCAACAGGATGATATTTGGAGGTGGGGGCCTTTGGGAGGTGATTAAGTCATGAAGGTGGAGCCCTCATTAATGGGATTAGTGCCCTTATAAAAGAAATTTTAAAAAAAAGAGACCCTAGAGGTTAATATCCAAAATATATAAACATCTCATATAACTAAAGTTAAAAAAAAACAAAACAAAAACCAATTAAAAAATGGGCAGAAGACCTGAACAGACATTTCTCTAAAGAAGAAATACAGATGACCAACAGGCACATGAAAAGAAGCTCAATCTCACTAATCATCAGAGAAATGCAAATCAAAACCACAATTTGATATCAACTCACACCTGTCATAATGACTACCATCAAAAAGACCAAAAATAACAAATGTTGGCGAGGATGTGGAGAAAAGGGAACCCTTGTACACTGTTGGTAAGAATGTACATTGGTACAGCAAGTATGGAAAACAGTATGGAAGTTCCTCAAAGAGATAAAAATAGAACTACCATATCACTCAGTAATTCCACTCTTGGGTATTTATCCAAAAAAAACAAAAATACTAAGTCAAAAAGATACCTGCACTCCAACGTTAACAGCAGCATCATTTACAATTGCCAAGATATGGAAGCAAACTAAGTGTCCATGAACAGATGAATGGATAAAGAAGAAGTGGTATATATACATAATGGAATACTACTTAGCCATAAAAAAGAATGAAATGTTGTCATTTGCAGCAATATGGATGAATTTGGAGGGCATTATACTAAGTGAAATAAGTCAGAGTAAGACAAATACTGTACGATACCACTTATATGTGGAATTTAAAAAATAAACTAACTAGTGAATACAACAAAATAGAAACAGACTCACAGATACAGAGAACAAATGAGTGGTTACCAGTGAGGAGATGAAAGGGGGGGAGGGGCAAGATAGAGGTAAGGGATTAAGAGGTACAAACTACTATGTATAAAATAAATAAGCTACAAGGATATATAATACAACAGAGGGAGTATAGCCAAAAATTTATAATAACTATAAATGGAGTATAACCTTTAAAAATTGTGAATCACTATGTTGTACACCTGAAACTTACCTAATATTGTACATCAACTATACCTCACTTTTTTTAAAAAGAGAGAGAGAGAGACCCTAGAGGGCTCCCTCGCCCATTCTACCATGTGAAGACACACATGAACCGGGAAGCTGGTTCTCACCAGATACAGAATCTGCCAGCTGACTGGGCTTGATCTTGGGCTTCCCAGCCTCCACAACTGTAGGAAATAAATTTCTATTGTTTATAAGCTACCCAGTCTATGGTATTTTGTTATAGCAGCCTGAAGGGACTGAGATCATACTTATGCAATGGCCTTTAAGAAACTGAAGTTCAACAGGAAAAACTATCTGTGATAAAAGATAAATAACAACATCGGTGCCCAGAAAAAAATAAAGAAATAAGGGTAAATGCTAAGTAAAAGCTCAAAAAACGTTTGGCATGACAGGATTGCCAAAAGTGTGGGAAAACAAGTATTCTCAGTTTATTAGAGAGAGTGTAAATTGGCTAGTGTACCAGTCAGATGGCATGTTAAGAGGGTAACTGAAGGAAGATTAACGAAAAGATTATTTATAGAGATGTAAGGGTTGAGGGAACGTATCAGGGTTGGCGAAGCACCCAAGGACAGGCAGCTGCAGGAAGTGGTTGCCACCAGGCCTGAACCGGCAAGAGGAGGGAGCTTCTACTGAAGCGTGGAGGGAGCGGTAGCCACCGCGGAGGAGTTGCCAAACAGGCTTCTGGAAAAGGAATGCAGCCACTGCCTAACAAGCCCGGAGCTCCTTTCTCCTGCCCTTCCATCTGGTGCTAGTGTTTCTCACAGGGAACCTGATTGGAAGTTGGTGGGCAAAGGCACTGCTGATAAGAGTCTTCATGGAGGTAAGCCTCCTGGGGTACCAAGCAGAGTGGTGAAAGGCAGTGTATATTTAGAGGAGAAAGAGACTATCCAACACAGAAACAAGTTGACATTATCTACCAATTTTAAATAAACACCCTTGGATCTAGCCATTCAACTTCTAAGAATTCACCCTACAGAGAAACTCAAATGTAAATAAAATTGGAAAATAAAAAATAGCAGCATTTTGTATTTGTTGAGAGCTTACTATGCACTAAGGCGCTTTACGTTTAACCCTTACAAGAACCCCATGAGTTTGGCACTATTATTACCACCATTTTACACTTGAGGAAATTAAGGCTGGTGATGCTAAGACATGGGCACAGAGTAAATAAGTGACAGCACTGGGATTTAAACCCAGTCAATCTGACTCCAGCGTCTGAGCTATAAGAGAAGCCACAGCAGCATTGTTTGTAAAAGCAGAAGACTGCATATAAACATAAATGACCCTGATTTGGGGACAGGGTAAACAAATCATGGCACCTCTACACAATGGAATACTATGAAGGTTAAAAAAGAATGGAGTAAATCAATGTGTGCTGATATGAGAGTCTCCAAGATACACAGTGTATATGAGGGAAAAAGCAAGCTACAGAACGTAGTAGTCTTATGTATCCATTTGTACATAATAATGAAAGGTACACAAGAAACTCTGAGCAATGGTTTATCTCTGGGGAGAAGGTCTGGTAATCAAGGAAGAATTTTTCAGTGTATATCTATTTTTTCTATAAATTTATTTATTTTATTTATTTTTTGGCTGCATTGGGTCTTCGTTGCTGTGCACAGGCTTTCTCTAGCTGCAGCGAGCAGGGGCTACTCTTCATTGTGGTGCACGGGCTTCTCTTTGCAGTGGCTTGTCTTGTTGTAGAGCACAGGCTCTAGGCACGCAGGCTTCAGTAGTTGTGGCACGTGGGCTCAGTAGTTGTGGCTCGCAGGCTTAGTTGCTCCATGGCATGTGGGATCCTCCTGGACCAGGGCTCGAACCCGTGTCCCCTACATTGGCAGGCGGACTCTCAACCACTGCGCCACCAGGGAAGCCCCCAGTGTATATCTTTCAGTTCTGTTTTAATATATATATTTTAAAATTTATTTATTTTTGGCCGCATTGGGTCTTCGTTGCTGCGCACAGGCTTTTCTCTAGTTATGGCGAGAGGGGGCTACTCTTCGTTGAGGTGCGCGGGCTTCTTGTTGCAGTGGCTTCTCTTGTTGCAGAGCACGGTCTCCAGGCGCACAGGCTTCAGTAGCTGTGGCACACAGGCTCAGTACTTGTAGCTCGCGGGCTCTAGAGCGCAGGCCCAGTAGTTGTGGCACACGGGCTTAGTTGCTCTGCAGCATGTGGGATCCTCCTGGACCAGGGCTCAAACCCATGTCCCCCGCACTGGCAGGCAGATTCCCAACCACTGCACCACCAGGGAAGTCCTAGTCCTATTTGAATATTTAATATTTATTTTTCAATAAATACATGCAATTAAATAAAAGCCACACACAAATACATGCAAACAGAGTCTGTAAAGTGCCCAGAACTGAACAATAACAGCTAACATGTATAGAGCGCTACCCTGTTTTACATGTATTATCTTTCAGTATTCAAAAGAACCCTATTAAGTGTGCTTTATTCTTACCCTCATTTTTTAAATGGAGGATCAAGGACACAAAGAGATTAAATAATTTGTCCAAGGTCACCCAACGTAGCAGAGCTAGTACTTGAACACTGACAATCTAGTTCCAGAGCCAGTGCTCCTAACTCCCTCTCAATAAATGATTATTGTGTGTCTGATAATTTGGCCGAAAGCAATATGCGCTTTTTCAACAGCTAGAGTGTAGAGATGGTTCACTTTAACCCATAAACAATCAAACCTTCTACATTTTTATTTGTTTTGTGTTGTTTTATGAGTTGTTACCAAGCCTTGTCTCCTCCTTCCTATATTTGCACAATTTTTTTTTTAACCTAAAAACATCTCTTTACATTTGTTCTAGATAAAATGTCAACCTGTTGATTTGGGATTGAGATTCCAGCTGTGAAGATAGTTGGGAATCTTTAGCTAAGCCATTGTGTTAACTATCCCTTCTAGTTAGGGGTAATCGTTAAACCTTGTAAGCACACTTTCTGTGCCAACATGTAAATTACTGACATTAAAGAGAATACCACAGGCGCAAAATGAAATCACTTGTGTTAAAGCCCATGATACCAAAGAGGTAATTTGTCTGGGGCCTCTCCATTCCCCCACTCCGCCCCAGAGGAAAGAAAGGTAGTCTGCATGATAAAGACCCTTGCGTATCACAGCCCACTCCCCACCCAACCCTAAGAAGAAGTCCTTGTCCCAAAGAACCCATTCTTTTCTTTTGCTAATGACTTTCTTGTTCCACCATCCTTTCTATAAAAGCCTTCTATTTTGTACCACTCCTCCAAGTGCGATTCTACTTGCTAAATGGGATGCTGCTGGATTCCTGAATCGCTTAATAAAGGCTATTAGATCTTCAAATGTTTTGGTTGAATTTTATTTTTTAACACTGAGAAAGGTGCCAAATAAGACAGTGATGGGTAAACCCTTGTAAAGATGCCACCCAGACAAGTTGACTCTGATATATTAACTCATCAACACTGTTTGGAAGGTTCAAACTGCTGATTCGTCTGTCAACATTTCTTCATCTTGTTCCCAAGGACAATATGATAGATTCTGCTCATCATTTTGCTGTAATTTCTGTTTTATTCAATCAATCTGCCACCACAACTCTACCCCACCATGCCCCCTTTTAAAAATAGACTGGATTGAAAAGATTTGTTTACAGACACATAATAGGACTTCTATCATCATTTCATTCTTACATAAGTCTTTGCAAACTATTTGTATAGTGGTGTTTATTCATGATTTTACCAAAAATTTAAATTTCAAATTTAGTGAAATTGAGCGGGGGTGGGGGGGGATGTGTTGGAGGGCCCTCCTGGGTACCAAAGCCTTTTCATGTTCCCCGTTTCTTGTTTGTAGGAAAAAAAGCCTTCAGCTACACCTTCTCTGAGTTCCAAAGGGCAGATTCAAGCAGTTACTAAGTAAGGGAATGCAGGAACAAAGGAAAAGCAGTGAAGAAACAATAATGCAGTGATAAAACAGAGTCCTAGTTCCTTCTCAAGGGACATACGTAACAATCTGACCCACATCTTTGAGTTGTTCTACAGGAACTAAGGCCCCCACCTAGGGAGAGGATGGTAACTACTTACTGAGATCCCAGACTGGTTGGAACCAGAAGGCTGATGACTGAGATTCCTGGAGCACCACCCTGTCACCTTACCATCAACCAATCAGAAGAAAGTCATACACCCTGCAGCCAGCACCCCAAATGTTGCCTTTAAAAACTTCCCTGAAAACCATCAAAGAGTTTGGGTCTTCTGAGCACAGCCACCCGTTCTCCTTCCTTGGCCCTGCAATAAACCATTCTCTACTCCAAACTCCAACCTTTCTCTGCTCCAAACTCCGACATTTTGGTTTGTTTGGCCTCACTGTGCATTGGGCACATGAACTTGGGTTTGACATTACCAGTCCCTGGTTTGAGAATTAAATTTTTTCCTCTTTTTGTGAAAATTTGAGATTTTTCCCCCAGTTTTTTTTTTTGTTTCTCCGTACGCGTCCTACGATTCCTCAAAGAGTAATTACAGTGACTCGGCACACATGTACCAATTCCTACAGTATCCCAGGAATGCATTTTGTCTAGTTCCAGACACTTAAATTCATTTAAAACATCTGTATTATTGTCTGATGCTCTTACACACTCTTCTATTGTTTCCATTTTTTTCTTTGTTAAAACTCTGCAGATTACTAAACCTAGCTTTACAGAAAAGAAGAAAAAAAAACAACTGGTTATTTTCCTTGCTTATTGTTATCTCTTAGCATTTATGCTTACTCCATAAAAGCAGCAAAGAATACTGCTTTTTCTGTTTCTTTGTCAATTCAAATGTACTTTTAAAAGCCCTTTCCCTCAGGATGGGGTGAGGGGACTGGAGAAGGTCCTTTTCTCACCTCCAACTTTGTTCACCTCCTAGAGGAGGCTGCTACTGATCTGGAGTCATAAATAGTGAACAGGATGCTTCTGCCAGAGGGAGAGGTCATTAGAGTTGGCTTTTCTCTCTAGCTTAGTTGGTGCCTTCAGTCACTTGCTCTTTTTCTCGCTTCTATTTACATGAACCCTCAGGCATTCTCAGTTCCTGCCTGGAAGAAAGATTTCTGTCCTGAGCCTCAATTGCGTCCTGCAGCTGAGTTTACCGGACAGCCCTGCAGAGACAGTTATAGGAACCCACTAAGAATGAAGGGGTACCTGGTGTAGTATCCTATATGTTGTGTCTTGCATGGCTCCCTTGAGAACCTTGAAGCTGAGATGGCTTGGCCGAGGCAGGGTTTGATCAGTCTTACGTCCTCAGCCCAGGGCCTGCTTCCTAAATGTGTACCTGAGCAGTCACTCAGAAGGGCCCTTTGCTCGGTTTACTGCTCTGCTGTCGCCATCTTAAAACTACTCATAATTTTTTAACAAGGGGACTTGCACTTTCATTTTGTACTGGGTCCCCCAAATACGCAGCTGGTCCTGACCCAGGCTAATCACTACCTGCACTCAATCCCACCACAACTTCTAACCAAAACCTTCAGCTTCTTAAGGGGGAGTATATAACTTTCAGTTTGTTCTAGGTTTTAGCTTTTCAAACACTGTTCATGTAGGCTTTTGCTAACGTTGCATTCATTTTGAGGAATGTACTCTGTCTTTCATCTTTTGTATAAATCTTTAAAAATGCTGAACTCCTAGGAAAACTCTTTGTACTCACAATGGTTCTTCAGATGGCTCTCTTCTCTCTTCATTCTCACTGAGATTATTCACAATTTAGACTGGAGCTTATGTTTCTACTTTTCTTAACACTTTTGGAGTCCTAAATCATGGGGTATATTTTCTTCTTTTCACTGAATTGTTTTTCAGTGCATTTTCCAAAAATCTGTTTCATATCTAACCTATAAATTCCCCAAAGAAATAAAGATGTATTGAGCAAATCAATGACACAAATAAGGCATCATATAACTTCCCCTAATTCTCCTTTCACTTGAGGGCACCTGCCTTAGCTCTTTTCAAAGCCTATTTAATCGTACCTTGCTTGCCCACTTGTCCCTTTTCTTTTTCACTCATGTCGATGAAAAATTAATCAGTCGATCCAAAAAAGAAATGGGAAATTTTATTCTAGCCAGATTTGAGGATTATCACCTGGGGAGAGCATCTCAGAAAGCTCTGAGAACTGTTCTACCTGTTAGAAGTCGAGGCACAGTTATATAAGTTTTTTGAGACAGAGGGCTGTACATCAAATGACATATTATTGACAGTTTACATAATCCAGATCTAAGCGGCATCGTGTGGGTCATGTGACCTCTTACAAGACCAAGAAAAAATGCTGTCTTTTAAGGAGTATCTTGTTGATACTGGGAGAATGTTGCCCTTTACAGTTGAGCAATGGGGGAGATTTGGTTGATGCATGATGCAGATACACAATGCACACTGAGGGGAGAGAGGAGGCCAAAGGGCAGAGATGTTTTTGCTTAAATTTCTCGTCTTGCAATAAAAATATAACTTCTATTTCACACAGGTAGAAAGAAAATGAGTCTTTCACACACCCCTTTCAAAATGATTTACCAAATCTCTTGCAAGAAAATAGCCTTAGAACAGTAGAAGTAACTTCATTATCTCTAACAGATTGCTTGTGATTTCTTTTCAGTTCAAGAATGTGTCAACTATTTAGAGCAAAGTTCACCAAACTATGGTCCTCAGGCCAATTTGGGCCCATGGCCTATTTTTGTCCTTCCTGAGAGCTATGAATTGTTTTTATGTTTTTTAAGGGTTGTAAAAACAAACACTATGCAATAGGGAAAGCCTAAAATATTTACTATCTGGCCCTTCACAGAAAAAAAGTTTCCCAGCCCTTGGTTTACAGAACAGTAACAATCTGCCTTCCCTCCCCACTGAGGTCGTAACAGAAAAAATGACTCCAAGCTTTAGCAAAAGGAACTTGTGGTCCTCAACCTCCTCTGGGTCCTTCATCCTGTATTTCATTTCAGTTCTGTCTCACTCTTCACAGCAGCTGTTTCAAACTATTTCTCCTGTGCTGAAGAGCACTCTCCTGAGCTCTGTACTCTAAGGGCAAAGCCCTCAGACCTTTCTGAGGAAAGTAGCCCCAGGCAAAGCATTTTCCTCGTGAAACATTTGTGGTTTGCGCCATTTGCCGAGACGCCAATGCTGCTGCCCGGCCAGGAGTCAAAAGTAGCCGGGGGAAAGGCAGAGCCTCCTCTTCCTCCCCCGCCCCCCTCCTCCGAGAGGGTACAGTGGAACTCTTCCTAACAGGGATGCCCATTACAATGACTACTCGCACACCCACCCAATCAAACGCTCTCTTAGTGAGGACAAATGCTTACGTGAACTCAGATTATCCATCCAATTATCTGAGGCCTGCTGTCCACCCCGGTTTTAGAAGTCCTGGGACCCAGAGTGACTGGTCAGCTGCTGAGGTGGTCTCCTATGCTATTTCTGGATCCTGCCCCTTCGTGCAACATAATCCCACCTCCTTCGGTGCCTCTTCCAATCTGTGCGAGCCTTAATAGTGCACTTTCTGCTACAATCACCACCCGCGTCAGCTTCCCCTTATCTCACCGACGGCATTGCTCCCACCACCTTGCTAAGCCTCCTTTGGCTTTCCTTCTACCACAAGGGCAGAATGTCTCAGTGGCCTACCAAGGGGGAGGGGGAGGTGCCGTTGCCCAGGTGCAGGCCATGAAGGATGTGTTGTCTGTAGCTATTTAAAAACAAAACCGCTTGGTTAGTCTGCTTTTAACCATCCCCAAACATTGGCAATGCTAAACAATGTCAGATAAAATACTCCTTGCTGGAAAAACTCTTTTGCTAGTCAGTTCTAAACAATTAACGCACTTATTGTTGAGTTTGCATAATATATGTATAAGCTTGAAATGAACACATTTTTATTACTCCTTCTTTAATAAACATTATATTCTAGCCGGAAAGTAGTTCAGAGAACTCCCAGCCACAGAGCGGGCATCCAATACACCCAGCCTCAGCCACAGACAGTTGCTTTGGAGAGTCCTGTTTCTAGTGGAATCATTGGAGTTCCCTTTAGGTACAGGTCCTGTCTCTAGTCCGTGGGATATTACAGTCTTGCTTCTAAACACTAGATTCAGAATAAATGATGGCACGTTGATTGTAGAGGTGGAGAAACAGAACTTGAGTTACTTCAATTCTGTCATTGTATATTTGACCATTTGGGATTTTTATGTGTTTAAAACATAAGACAATGAACAGTGCAAACTGAAAAGTGTGGTATTTTTGTTTGGTAAGTACAAATTTTAGTTCATACTTGAAATATTTTACTGAACTTGAGTAAACTCTTTAAAACTGACATTTCTTCTTTTAAAATTAATTGTTTAAAACTGGAGAATGACTAAAGAACATATCCACATCAGTGGTACAATTCAGTATTCTTCCTAAATTGTACTTTTGCATGTAATACAAAAGTATTAATGCATTACTTTTCCCTCTTTGTACTGTAATTTTTTAATTAAAATTTTTTTACTCACATATGTACAAAGTTCAATAAGAGAAAATTTTTACTTTCTGCATTTACTTTCTGGCCATTTAATTATTTGTTTCATTTCATGATTCCTGAAAATAATGTGTTAAAAATGACCCACTCTAAAATGTAAGTCAAAACTACAATGAGCTGTCACCTCACACGGATCAGAATGGCCATCACCAAAAAGTCTACAAATAATAAACACTGGAGAGGGTGTGGAGAAAAGGGAACCCTCCTGCACTGTTAGTGGGAATGTGCAGCCACTATGGAGAACAGTATGGAGGTTCCTTAAAAAACTAAAAACAGAGTTACCATATGATCCAGCAATCCCACTCCTGGGCATATACCCAGAAAATATGAAAACTCTAATTCGAAAAGATACACAAATCCCAATGTTCATGGCAGTACTCTTTGCAATTGCCAAGACATGGAAGCAACCTAAATATCCATCAACAGATGAATGGATAAAGATGTGGATCATATACACAATGAAATATTACTCAGCCATAAAAAAGAAAGAAAGAATGTCATTTGCAGCAACATGGATGGAACTAGAGATTATCATACTAAGTGAAATAAGTCAGACAGAGGAAGACAAATATCATATGATATCACATATGTAGGATTTTTAAAAATTACACAAATGAACTTATTTACAAAACAGAAATAGACTCACAGATATAGAAAACAAATTTAGGGCTACCAAAGGGGAAAGGGGCGAGGGAAGGATAAATTAGTTTGGGATTAACAGATATACACTACTGTATATAAAATAGATAACAAGGATCTACTGTATAGCACAGGGAACCATATCCAATATCTTGTAATAAACTCTAATGGAAAAGGATCGGAAAAAGAATACCTGAATCACTTTTCTGTACACCTGAAACTAACACATTGTAAATCAACTATACTTCAATTTAAAAAAAATGATCCACTCTAAATAAACTGTGGTACATCCAGGCAGAGGAATATTATTCAGCACTGAAACAAAATGAGTTATCTAGCCAGGAGAAAACACGGAAGAGCCTTAAAGGCTTATTACTAAGTGAAAGAAGCCAATCTGAAACAGCTACATATTATATGATTCCAACTATATGACATCTGAAAAAGGCAAAACTCTGGAGAGTGTAAAAGGATCAGGGGTTGCCAGGCATTGTAGGGGAGAAGGGGATAAATCGGTGGAGCAAAGAAGACTTTTAGGGCAGTGAAAATACTCTGTGTGATATTATAAAGATGTCTACATGCCATTGTACATTTGTCCAAACCCATAGAATGTACTCCAGCAAGAGTGAACCCTAAGGGACTATGGACTTCGGCTGATAAAGATGTGTCAGCGAAGGCGCATGAATTGTAACAAATGTACCACTCTGGTGGGGATGTTGATCATGGGGGAAGCTATACATGTGTCTGGGGCAGGGAGGATTATATGGGAAATCTCTGTACCTTCCGCTCAATTTTGTTGTGAATCTAAAACTGCTCTAAAAAGGCAAAGGCTCATAAAATAAAAAGAAGGTCCACTCTGGGTGTCTAATAAGCTCAGTACACCTCTGGGTGACCCTCTTCCAGTCCACAAGGCTTTACTTCCTGTGCTCTCCCACCTTCCCAGATGCCACCCTTGCCCCACAGCCTCATCTGCCTCTCCCCCACTACCCGTGACCTTTCCCCGTCTCCTTTGCAGCAGCATTTAAACATGGTTTAAATGTTCAGTCGTTTTCCTATCTGGGTCTTCCCTTCACTGCCAGACTCCTTGAGTTTTCTGTACTTGCTGGCTCCACGGGTTCACCTGCTACTCTAGCCTCAACCCACTGCAGTGTGGCCGCTCCACCCACCAGGCCACTGAATCTTTTCTTACCAAGTCTAATGGCAACTTCTTATCGATAAATTAACGGTCACTTTTGACTGTTTCTTAAATTACTTGACTTCTGACAGTTGATCAATGCTAAGTTCTTAAATGCTCGCCTCCGAGATACCACGCTCGCCTGGGTTCTCCCGCCTCTGACGTTGCTGATTCCCAGCCTTCCTTGCTAACTCTTTTTTCTCCGCCTGTCTCTTAAGTATCTGAGGTCCTCAGGCTTAGGTCTTGAGCCCTCTTATCTCCCTCTCCACAATCTCCTCAAGGGATCTTATTCACCTTCAGAGTGAGGACACCTGGGCTGGAAGAAGTGGCAGATCTGTCCAAGGTCACACGGTATGACAGCATCAGAGTGACAGTTATGTTTAACAAAAGTCTACTGTGTGCTAGGCATTGTGTTGGGCACTGGGGATACAGATTCGAATAAGATTCTATTCCTCCCCCTCCAACTTTTGCAACCTGGATGGCCCTTCCCCTCTCCCATTCCACCTGCCCCCTCCCTATCTAGTGTCTACTTATCCTTCACAAGTCAATTTAGGATGCCCCTTCACCTGGGAAGCTTTTCCTGACGACTCCTAAGCCTGGCTGGGCTCTTTCCCCCTCCTGTGGGCTTCACAGCACCCTCTACTTACTCCCTTGTATTTCTCATGTTGCCTTGTAATTATTTACTAATCTGTTCTTCCCCACTGGCCTCCATTTCTTATAGTTGCAAGATCTTTCCTCTGCTTGAGCTGAAAAGAGCAGAGTAAGCCATGTTACTAGGAGCCACACCAACTTTTCCACTTTTCCAGAAAGGCCAACTGCCAGGGCAATTGATAGTAATATCATTGAGGGCAACAGACCGTGTCTGCGGGCACCATCCTACCCCCAACACCTAGCAAATTACCTGGCATATGGTAATTGCTCAGAAATTGTTTGCCTTATGAAGAATGAATGAAGAAATAAATGAACCACTTGACTTTATGCCAAATATTGGAACAGAACTTTGAGAAATGTCCTATTTCCCAGGCAGAGAAAAGATAATGAGTCAGAAGGTTATTCTGTTTGAAGGGAGGTAAGGGGAATAGCAGACTTCTGGAAGTCTCCACCAATCCAGCGATTCTGAATTTGATTTAATATAGCCCATGTATGGGGAAATAGGATCTGTTTTTTTGTTGTTAAAATTCTGAAGAACGTTACTTTGCATAGTTATTAATGAAAATCTAGTTTGCTCGATAGGTGAGAAAATCAATGTAGCATATAGATTGTTAGATGAATGAGTCTTTCCAATTCAAGTTCTGCTTTTAATTTGATTAGAGAGCACTGCCACCTAGTGGGTAGTAAAAAATTCTTCCTGAAACTATGTGCCATGAATACTGTTTGGTAAATTATTGTGAATAAGGTTATTAATATTCTGAAACTGAATCTAAGCAAGCTATTTCAGGAAGAATCCTGTTGTCCCGGTACTTACTTTAACTTGGGAGATCTGACTGACTGCTTATCATGGAGTCAACATAGATTCCTAATAAGCAAAGTTCAAGATTTCTTTGACATTTCTTGTCCTTTGAATACATCCCACTAAGAGTGTAGGGAGTACTATGTTCAAAACGTACTTGAATTAATTCTTTTCTCTATGTGGTTACATTATCAATTTGATGCACAATTAGAATTAGTTTAGGGTTTGCTTTTGTGCGTTCATTTTCATTTAATTTTTTCCAACATTTTACTATAAAATTTTCAAACATAGAGAGCAGCAGAAAAAAATTTAAAGTGAACACTTGTATACCCACTGCCTAAATTTACCATTAACATTTTAGTATATTTACTTTATCGCATTCATCTAAACAGCTCTGTATCCATCCGTGTATCTTATATTTTTGAAACATTTCAAAATAGATTGCAGATACTGGTACATTTCCCACTATATACTGCCACATCCACATCAATAATAGAGTTTTTGATTTAATTTTTTTGCATTTGTAAAACATTTACAGAGTTCAAAAATTTTATATAGACTCAAAAGACTCACTCCCATCCTGTTCCCCTCTCCTAAGTAATGACTTTCTATTTTCATCAGTTTCTTATTTAGCTTTTCTGTGTTTCTTTTTTAATAAATAATAAGCAAATACACACACACCTATATTCTTATTTCTTTCTTTACTAAAGGTAGAATGCTATATATATTCTCTTACTCTACTCTTTTCATTTTATGATATATTCTAGGAATTCTCCATCTCAAAGAGCTTCCTAATTCTTTTATTATGGTTTCATAGTACTACACTGTGTAGAGAAACCATAATTATTCAAACTGTTTCCCATGGGTGTGCAATTATAGGTTGTTTCCAGCACTTAAGTATTATAAATAAATAATGCTGTAGTGAAAAGCCCTGAGCACATGTTGTTATAAATGTATAGCGGTATATCTTCAGAGTAAATTCCCAGAAGTGCAACTGCTAAGTCAAAAGTCAATGCGGGGCTTCCTTGGAGGCGCAGTGGTTGAGAATCCTCCTGCCAATGCAGGGGACACAGGTTCAAGCCCTGGTCCGGGAAGATCCCACATGCCGCAGAGCAACTAAGCCCGTGTGCCACAACTATTGAGCCTCTGCTCTAGAGCCCACAAGCCACAACTACTGAGCCCACGTGCCACAACTACTGAAGCCCATGTGCCTAGAGCCCGTGCTCTGCAACGAGAAGCCACTGCAATGAGAAGCCCACGCACTGCAACGAAGAGTAGCCCCCGCTCACCTCAACTAGAGAAAGCCTGTGCGCAGCAACGAAGACCCAACATAGACAAAAATAAATAAATAAATTTATATATATATAAAAAGTCAATGCATATATAGACACTGTAGAAATGCATTGCTGCATATTACCAAATTCCATGGGGCTTTTATCATTTTGCACTGCCATTAGCCATGTATGAGAGTGCCTGTTTTCACTAAGCCTCACCTACAGAATGTTCTATCAGTTTTCTGCTGTGTAGCAAACAGCTACAATCTTTTTTTTTTTTAATGGCTACAACCTTAGTGGCTTAAAATGAAACATATTTACTATCTTATAGTTTTCGTGTCAAGAATCTGAGCACAGCTTAACTGGACCCTGTGCTCAGGGTCTTACACAGCATTAAAGGAGGTGTTGGCCAGGCTGTGTTCTCATCTGAGGGCTCTACTGGGGAAGAATCTGGCTCCAAGCTCATTCAGGTTGTTGGTAGAATTCATTTCTTTGAGGCTATAAAACTCATGGTGGCTTGCTTCTTAAAGGACAGTAGGAGAATGTCTCCACCTTCAAGAAAGGTCTGAACCTTCTGCTGAAGGGCAACCCACTGATTAAGTCAGGGCTCCAGGATCATTCCCCTTTTGATTAATTTAAAAACAACTGATTTGGGACCTTAAATACATTCATAAAATTCAATTTTCTTTGCTATATAACATAACCTATTCAAGGTTATAACTCCAGAGGTAAAACATCATGGTGGGGGGCATTTTAGAATTCTGCCTACCACAAGGATGTTGTCAAGTCTTCGAATATTTGCTAACCTGATAGGTGAGAAACGGTTTCTCAGTGTTTTACTTTGCATATAGCTTCTTATGAGTAGAGTTGAGTATTGTTTCATATATTCAAGGACCATTTGTATATCTTCTTCTGGGCATTGACTGTTCCTGTCTTTTGCCCATTTTTCTATCGAGTTGCTGTCTTTTTTCTCTTTCAATGTTTTAGAACTCTGTAAATTAGAGAAATCAGCCCTTTACCTGTGAAATACATTGCATCTATTTTCTCTCAGCTTGTCATTTGTCTCCAAAAATTAATTGGTGCAAATATTTGTGGTTGCCCAGGTTTTTATGGTCAAGCACTTTGCACTATTTCTCTCTCTTCACCCATTTTAAGTTAATACTTTTAAAAGATGTATTATTGAAAGTTTCAAACATATATGAGTAGAGGAAACAGAATAACAAATCCTCGTGTATTCATATACACTGACTTCAACAGTTATCAACACTAGGCCAATCTTGTCTTATTTACACCAAAGACTCGACTGGGGGTGATTTTGCCCCACAGGGGATATCTGTCAACGGCTGTGGACATTTTTGATCATCACAACTGGGCAGTGCTCCCGGCAGCTAGTGGGTAGAGGCCAGGGATGCTGCTATACAGCATACAACGCACAGAGCAGCCCTCCACAACAGAGAGTTATCTGGCTCAAAGTGTCAATGGTGCCCACGTTAGAAAGCCTAACTTATACCTTTACGCTTCCTTCCCACAATGATTATTTCAAAGAAAATATCCAATAGGTAAACACTATTTACAGATACAGCCATTACAGTAAAAACCATAATACCATTATTACACCTAATATCTTAACATCATAAAATATCCAGTCAGCGTTCAGATTTCCCTTATTATTTCTTTTTTTTTACATTTGGTTATTCCACACAAGATCCATATATTGCACCTGTTATTACATCTCTTTGTATTCTACAAATCCTTCCTTCTGCTTTTTTTTTTTTCTCCTTCTCATCTTGCCATTTAGTTGTTTAAGAAACCAGGTCATTTGTCCTGTAGTATTTCCTATACTTCGGATTTCGCTGATGGCATCCCCATGGTGCTTTACCACATTTCTGGCCCCAGTATTTCCTTAAACTGGCAGTAGATTTCCAATTCACATTCAATTTGGGGGTAAGAATACCTCATGGGTGGTGCATTTATCTTTAAAGAAATTTCCAGGAAAAAGCCAGTGAATCTTTGTTTCTAAATGTAACTTTGCTGATCTGCAAAATAAATTCTGAACTCTTGACATTCTCATATTAGAGGATTTAAGAGCAGAGTATTTAGAGCTCATAGTCTCAGCAGTTTTCTCAGATGGCAGCTTCACCCAGGATGACGGCCCTTCTAGGCACTTACCCAAGCCTCAAGAGTCCCATGTAATTTTCCTGCCTACAGCCCAGTGCCTAAACGAGATGACCTGAGACTAAGAAGAATGACTTCAAATTTCCTGACAGCCTTGAACAAGCTGTACCTAGTCTCTTGGGGATAAAATAAGAAACGCTATCCTAGGGAGACAGAAAAGACAATCTGATTTAAAACAAGGTGTTCATCCTACTTGTCAGAAGTAAGGATTTTAAGTTCTAAAGGGGATTAAGGGTCTTTCTATGTGCGCGTACAGGTGTTCAGGGATCAACACATCCCAAAGTCACTGGAGTGGCAGCCGGTTAGAACAACTGCCGTCCTGCAGATTCATGTGTAGAAGGAGACTTTGCTGAGTAAGCTACATTTCCAAGCTTCCTGTTAATACCCAATAGTGCGTGTGACAGGATTCTGCAGAGGCCATCAGCACCCAGCAGCCAGCAGCTTCCCAGGTGCCACCGGCCCCCACATCTTGGGCAATATTGTAGTAGAATACCCCTCTGGTCTCAGGGGAGACACCTCCCAGGGAATAGCTTCCTCTGGCACCCTAGAGGGTGTATCTCAGGCAAGTTCCAGAAGGAAGATTTCCAGCCAGTTCCCTGGGTGCAGCACCACAGGGGCCTCCCTGCCACTGGCATGCCCTCTCCAACAAGGTCTAGATCTCGGCTGGGGGCACGGGGTCTGCCTTGGATGCTGTGTTTTAGATGCAGGAACAGGGGCTGCTCCTTATATTACACTCTTGAGAGTTCCCTTTGCTTCCTTGGGTGCTGAGATAGAGCATCTAAGGAATTTCCTCCTTTCTGAGATCCAGATCTCATTGGAGAGGATGGAAAGGACAGTGGCAGAAGTTGCTGTGGTGCTGTGCTGGCGGAACTTGTGGGAAAATCTTCCCTCTGGAACTTGACAGTGAATCTGGGGCCGAGAGGAAATAAATCGATACCTGGCACACATTCTGACACCAGCCCTACTGTTCAGTTTGTCTGTGGCATATAGAAAAAATAATTTTGTTAACTTTGCAGGTTTTTGTGCTGATGAAAGTGAAATGGCACATGTGAAATGCTTCGTAAAAGATACAAATGTTAAGATAGGATTAAAAATTATTTGGCTGTAAGGATGCCTGTCCTTGGTTTCAGGCTCTCCGATGCTAATTTTGTTGAATTTTCTCAGGCCACTTGAAGCTTTTGCTGAGCCCAAGTTCTGTTTCTGCTTTGGTATCCGCTGAAGCACAGGCACTTGGTGGCAGATAAGTTGGCTCTAGCCTCCTACAGGTGAGGGGTTCTGTCTATATTCTCCTTCAGCACCCAGGCAGCCTCTCTCAGGAACTGGCCTGTTTTATTTTCTAGCGTTATTGTATGATTTACACACAATAAAATTCACTTATGTTAAGTATACAGTTTAATGAGTTTGGGTAACTATATACAGTCTTGTAACCACCATCACACTAAGATATAGAGCATATCCTTGATCCTCAAAGTCTCCTTGGCCTCAGCTACTTTTGATCACTTGAACTACACCCTTGCATTTTCCACTTTCAATACTCAGACTCACTTTCTGTGCTGGTCACCACGTTTCATTTTTCTGAGAAACATCCCTGTTTTTGTCTATTTTGCAGAGTAGACGTAACCGACAGGTTTAGAGTTCAATAACTAAAGAGTCTTTTCCTGGCTCAAATGCAAAGTGTCCATCATACGCTTTTTCTTAGCATTTTACCCCCACCCTCAAAGTGTGGTGATCTTTAATGATCTTGTTATATTTTTTAATGCCTGAAGGAGACCTCCTGGGGTAGCAGCCATCCACCGTTTTCCAGGAACAGCCCTTATACCTGGAGTGGGGTGAAGTGGCATGTCTATGGGACAAAGCATCACACCACCTCCCACCATATACATGTCTAAGCCAGAGCTTACTGGACCACCTGACCCAAGCAGAGTCAGTCAGATTCTCGTTCCCAGGAATTTCAAGGGTGGACCATAGGGGCACAGACTGTCATTGGAGCTGCACTGCACTATGGGAAGATCCTGGAGACACAATCTAAGCACTCCTGCTGTTGATCAGAGTTGTCCCCATGGTTTCGTCCCTTCCCATTCCATGAACTTTCCCTTTCTTTCCTGAAGTTAACCAATTAATGTCTGTTGTGTGCAATCTGAGATATTTTACTAAACTGAAACCTCTACTAACTGGTACAATTTCCCCTCAAAGTAGAAAACAATTGTTCTCTTACTGGCCAACAGAAACCTAGTCCCAAGAGCTACTGAGAAGGGAAGTATAATGTAGCTTACTTGACCAGGCTTCTTCCTGTACTGGGAATCCATCTACCCAGAAGGTCTCCTGCCCTTTCTGAACACAAGTCTGACCACTTTTCTTTCAGCCAGTCTTAAGCCTTTTCCCTACCTCAAGATTTTTATTGTTTTTTTAAATATATGCTATTATTTTCATTCATATTTCCTAATGTCTGTGAATAAAATTCTATGTCTCCTGTATTATTTCTGACAAATGTGTTACTGGAACACATTTTATATGTTCAAAAACATAATATAACAGGACAGACCTTCCTGAGATTGGTGATGTATAATGTCAAAAGTTAAATTTGGGCCTCACATATCAAAACTTACTTAGAAATACTTCTTTTCATTGAGAACAAGATAAACAGATTTTTGAAAGAAAAGGGGTTTTCTCCTCGAGAGCCCTTTTAAAATGCAGGAGCTGCTTAGCATTGCTTCAAATACAATAAAGTTGAAATGAAATGACCATAAAAAGGAAAAATTACACAAATTGCAGAATGCTTAGGTAGTTGCTTTGCATTTGGTCTAGAGTATATGCTGGCTACTCCCACTCTGAAGTGAGGAGCAAGCAGCTGAGAAAGGTAGAGTGGGAAAGCTGAAAAGCTTTCTGTTATGGGTTGAATTGTGTACCCCCAAATTCCTAGGCTTAGGTCCTACTGCCCCGTACCTCACAATGTGACTTTATTTGGAGACAAGGTCTTTACAAAGGTAATCAAGTTAAAATGAGAAAATCAGGATGATCCTATCTTAATCAGTGTGGGCTGGTATAATAAAAATACCAGAGGGACTTCCCTGGTGGTCCAGTGGTTAGGACTCCGTGCTTCCAATGCAGGTGGCATGGGTTCGACCCCTGGCTGGAGAGCTAAGATCCCACATGCCGCACGGCGTGGCCAAAAAAAAATTACCAGAGACTGCGTGGCCTATACAATAAACATTTATTTCTCTTGGTTCTGGGAAGTCCAAGATCAAGGTGCCAGGAGATTCCGTCTGGTGAGGACCTATTTTTCAGTTCATAAATGGCCATGTTCTCACTGCTTCCTTATATGGTAGAAGGGGTGAGGGAGCTCTCTGGGGTCTCTTTTATAAGGGCACTAATCCCATTTATGAGGGCTCCACCTTCAAGATCTAATTACTGTCCAAAGGCCCCACCTCCAAACACTATCACATTGGGAATTAGGTTCCAACATATGAATCTTGGAGGGGCACAAATATTCAGTCTATAGCCGACCCTAATCCAATATGACTGATGTCCTTACAAAAAGGGGAGATTTGGATATAGACACATATAGCAGGAAGATGATGGGAAAAGGCACGGGGAGAAGATAGCCATCGATAAGCCAAGGAGAGAGATCCTTCCCTCATGGCTCTCAGAAGGAACCAAGGTCTGCTGTTAGAAAACAGAGCTGCACTCACTCACCTACACATAAAGCTCAACAATTTTTGGTTCCTTTATACGAATAAGACACAAGACATAATTTGCTCTCTCCTTCATATAAGACATTCCTATTAACCCATCAGCCGAGTATGGACCGTAGTGTACTCCCAGGCCTTCCCATTCTAAGGGGATCCAAATAAATTCTCAGTCAAGGTCCAGGCAAGGCTTTCTTTCCCATTGTGATGGCTGATTTTATGGGTCAACTTGACTGCACCACAGGGTACCCAGATATTTGAACAAGCATTATTCTGAGTGTTTCTGTGAGAGTGGTTTTTTTTTTAACATCTTTATTGGAGTATAATTGCTTTACAGTGGTGTGTTAGTTTCTGCTTTATAGCAAAGTGAATCAGCTATACATATACATATATCCCCATATCTCCTCCCTCTGAGTCTCCCTCCCACCCTCCCTATCCCACCCCTCCAGGTGGTCACAAAGCACCGAGCTGATCTCCCTGCGCTATGTGGCTGCTTCCCACTAGCTAGCTATTTTACATTTGGTAGTGTATATAAGTTGTGAGGGTGTTTTTGAATGAGATAAACATTTAAATCAGTAAACTGAGTAAAGCAAATTGGTCTCCATAATGTGGGTGGGCCTGACTCAATCAAATGAAAACCTCACTACCTCCCCTTCCCCGTTCAAGAGCACACTTTCCTGCCTGGGAGCCTTTGAACTGGTCCCTGGTTCTACAGCAGCTACAGGTCTTTGGACTCAAAATAGACATTGGATCTGCAGATTTTAGACTTGCCAGCTTCCATAATCATGTGAGCCAATTCCTTATTTATATATTATATATATAAAATATACCCTATTGGTTCTGTTTCTCTGGAGAACCCTAATACACCCACCCTTCCTTACGTAGCCAACAATTCATTTTCATCATACAAATTTACCAACTAACTTTTGTAAAATTACTGCTATGGATTTTGTGAAATATTTCTCCATGTTCAAATCCTTTCAGAAATGGTCTGGGTTTAAGGAATAAAATATAAATAAAC
Source organism: Lagenorhynchus albirostris (assembly GCF_949774975.1). Taxonomy (NCBI): domain Eukaryota; kingdom Metazoa; phylum Chordata; class Mammalia; order Artiodactyla; family Delphinidae; genus Lagenorhynchus; species Lagenorhynchus albirostris. The sequence continues at coordinate 84,921,761 of NC_083104.1, read as the reverse complement.
ATCAAATGAAAGAGAGATTAAGAAGAAAATTTCTGCCTGGAATGCACTTGTTTTGAGAAAAGAACACTGACAGGCCATCATAAAAATTCAACAGTTGGGGCTTCCCTGGTGGCGCAGTGGTTGAGAGTCCGCCTGCCGATGCAGGGGACACGGGTTCGTGCCCCGGTCCGGGAAGATCCCACATGCCGCGGAGCGGCTGGGCCCGTGAGCCATGGCCGTTGAGCCTGCGCGTCCGGAGCCTGTGCTCCGCGACGGGAGAGGCCACAACAGTGAGAGGCCCGCGTACCGCAAAAAAAAAAAAAAAAAATTCAGCAGTTACTTTATACAAATGACAACTAGTAGACCGAAATATGTCTTCTGTAAATAATGGACATCTCAGGATCAATACTCACTGTTCTGACACCACCCTTTTAAAGTGAGAATGAAATATACAACGAGAAGAGAAATTATAATGGCTTAAGTAAAAGGTTTATGTTCATCATGGACTGCACTCATTGTGTGTTTTATTTTTCATTTCCTTGGTGCTTTGTAATCACCTGTTAACTATCTTTTATAGCTGATTAGTCATCTTTAAAATTACTATGTATCTCATATTACCTATTATTAAAATGTTATCTTAACAATAAAAACCTTAATTCTGCTACATTGAATTTTAACATTTTTTCCTACTCTCTTTTTTTTTAACCTTGCACATGTCACAGGTAACCTAAAACCTAAGTTAAACTATTTGAATACAATTCAGAGCTGGGGAATTGGGTAAACTGGATGCTCTACAAATGATCTTACATGAGCTTTCTGAATCAGAATGTAACAAATTATTATTTGTTCCCCTTGGCCGTTTTCAGAAGGATAGAGATCATCATGTAAAAGTCAGGCAATTTCTGCACTCTGGCTGAAAACCTTGGGAATTTAGTTTAGCCTTAATAAGTAATAACAAAATTTTAAAAGGTTCTATTGCTTTTCATTAACATTTTATCATTATTCTTTATACCATGCTAAATGATTTAGCTTTATTTTTCTATTATCATACAGTATTGTGTTTCTTTCTTCCTTTCTCTTTCACAAACTGATAAATGCTCTTGGGCAAGATAAGAAGACACAGCCCTACAATGCCCAGCAACGGAGTCTGTGCTAAGCTACAAGTGGCTAATAGAAAGATTACATAAAAATACCCATAATTTTTCAAAACTTGTATAGTGGAAGACTGCAATAAATTAAAGGATTATATATGAGTTAATATCACTGCATAAACTTAATCCTATCAATACCCATCGTTTCTTACTAAAGATAAGACACTATATTTGGATGCCTAGAGAAAAATTTTGATTAAATAATTAACTACTTATCACTTTTTCCAGATATCTGCAAAATTGTTTCCTTATAAATTTGTTCTTCAAAAGCAATAGGAAAGGATACGGTGAATTCCCTGGAGGTCCAGTGATTAGGACTCCGCACTTTCACTGCCCAGGACCCGAATTAGATCCCTGGTGGGGGAACTAAGATCCCACAAGTCACAAGCAACACGGCCAAAAAACAAACAAACAACAAGCATATGTTTTGGAGACATTCCCCAGTACTTCGAGGGTTTGAGGAAACTTTGTCTCTTGAGAGAGGAATATTTTTAGAACCTCCCTCTTTCCACATGTGGACTTTGAGTCAGAAGATCTGAAGTCTCAGTCTACCACTGCCTAGTTGTGTGAGATCTTGGACTTGTGACTTAGCCTCTCATTCTTATAAAAAAGGGAGTAGAAAACATTTGCCCTACATGGCTACTGAGAGGATTCAATGGGATAACGATAGTTTAGAGCAGCCAGGTGCCATGGAAATAAGATATGAGACACAAATGTGAATCACATCTGTAATTACAATTTTTTCTGGTATCCATATTAAAAAAATTAAAAGTGAAATTAATTTTAACAATATTTGTATTCAACCCAATATATCCAAAGTATTATTTCAACATGTAATCAATACAAAAAATTATGGAAACATTTTACATTCTACCTTCTTTTCACACTAAATCTTTGAAATTTGGTGTGTATTTTACATTATAGTACATTTCAATGAAAACTAGACATATTTCAAGTGCTCAACAGCCATCATGTGGCTGGTAGCCACCCAAATGAATAGCAGAGGTAGATATCTGAATTAATTTGTCACATCAACTAGTTGATCATTTAGCAGGCAAAGCGTAAGGGATCTTACCTAAGCTGGTGACATGGTTGTTGCAGACTCTGGGGGCTTCACAATTTTTCCTAAGGGAGGCATCATCTCCTTTGGTATGCTGAACTTAAAGAAAGTCAAATAACACTAAAATGTATAAAGTTAATGCCTCTCCACACCATTCCAACATTAACCAATACTATTAACAACTACAGATAACATCTGGGGAGGTGTGCTTCATAAGACGTTTAAAAAATCAATTCTTTTATTGCCTCTAGATTTTCAACTATGATAACCTCTAAATTCTACCCCTCTGTTTTGGTTACCATTTTCATACAGAAGACATTTTTCTTTCCCAGCTTCTTAGTTCTGTTAAGAAATAACATTAGGTACTTTGCTTTATACAATACTTAGTACAGACTGCCTGAATATAACTTTTTATATATTTTAAACTATATACTTACTATTTGGGCTCTTTTCATCAGTGATGCCTTTTTATCATGTGGCTGAATGAAGAAATTAGAAGTCAGATTTAGTTTTGACTGGCTGGTGTTTCAAAGTCAAATTACACAGTCAAATTACAAGGTCATCAAAACTCTTACTCGGAAACTCAGTCGTCTACTGACAGTTTTCAAATCAGTGGGTTGTTTCCTTTATCTAGAATTTATATTAAATGTTACATTTCACCCCAAAGAAAGCTAGATTTTGAGCTCTGTCAAAAAGAAATACGGGTGGGACGGGTGGCAGGAGGTGGGCACGCAGTGTCTGCAGCGTATACAGCTGAGAAAGCATTTCCTAAAGGCGGTGCTGTGCGTGGTTAGTAGATAAATATTTCCTGCCTTCTGAGAATGATAATCCTATGAAAAGTTAAGAAATGGGAAAACAGACTTGTATTATAATAGCTATGGTAGGTGTAAACAAAAGATTTAACAAGACTCCAGTAAACCGAAATGTACTACGCCCACAAAGAAAGTTGAGAAATTTGTAAAACGACTTAAAAAAAAAAAAAAGCTAGACGTAATTATTATTAAGGCATTCCTGCTCCTTCAGATTGCAACGGCAGTTGTTTTCCCGGCGCCCAGAACAGTACTTAGTACGTACTAGGTGCTCAGTGAATAGCAGGATTCATTGCAGGATTAGGCCTTCCGGCACTACTACCGCACCACAATGTAGTCAAAATACAAAAAACCAAAATATAAAAGCTCTTAATACAATGAGGAGTCCGCGGAACGAGGGTTTTACAGAAAAATAAGCCGTACTACATATACAATATTTTGTTCTCCCAGTGTTTACAACCAGTGGGCGCAGGTCTTTTCCCCGCTTGTAAAAGTCAAAAAAAAAAAGAGGATTCTACTCTGAAGGGAAGTTCCGAGCACTGGTCAGAGGGCAGGATCCGAGGACACTAAAGAATTAGGAAGGAGAAGCCCCAAGATATTCCAGCCCAAACACACGCTACGCCCACCACGCAGGCGCAGGAAGGGGCAGAGCCGAAGCGGGCGGAGCCGAGAGGCGATTCGCCGGATTCGGATGGCCCCGCCCTCCGTCTCGTGTCAGGCGATCACGTGGCCGTCTAGGGCCGAAGGGCGGAGTTCCAGTGGTTTACAGCAGCGCGCGCTAGCATTCCTGGGGCTGCGGGGACGAACGCGTATTGCCTGTGGACCTCACGCGAGGCGCCGGAGCCACAACTACGTGAGTTCGCTACGAGGATTGCCCGCTTCCATCCAGTAAGTGTGAGAGAGGTGACCGGAGTGGGTCCGCGGGGGCTGCTAGACTAGGCGCTTTGGGCTCCCACCGGCCGGAAGTCGGGTACTCGTGTGACAGCTGCCGGGCCGCTGCCGGGGTCTAAGTGAAGGGGCTGTTGAACGGTCACAGGAGCCGGGACGGGGAGGGAGGTGAGGCTCGGGGCTGCCCTATTGGTTGGATCTGTTTTGGCGCGCTGTCCCGTCCGCGCTCTCTATTGGCTGGCGGGCGCAGTCCCTGTGGCGCGCTCAGCGGTTGGAGGGCCCTGGCGCGCGGCACCGGATCTTCTGCCCAGGTTTTGGTTTCTGGGTCTCTGTCCGTAGGACGAGCTGGCGGGGTCACGGGGCCGTTTGTGTGCAGCTGCTTGGTGTGAGGGCCTCAGCCTGGGCGTGCCTGGCTGTCGGGATGAGGCGGAACATCCACCCTCTTGACCAGTAATTAACTGGCGGTGATCCAAGGGGGTCTGCAAACTGGGCTCATGGGACAAGGTCCCTGAATTCTGCGTCCCCCTTAAAAAAAAATTGAACTTGGTGACACTTGGTTTCACCAGTTTATCAGGATTTCCTTGGACCCAGTCCTATGACAGAGTTTTCAATCTAGTTGTTTAAAAGAACTAGAGAATAAAAAGCAAGGACGCGAGGTTTCTGGAGGGAGTGTGATGAACAAGTGAAGGATTAGACTTGATCCGTGGCTTTCAACTTTTTAAATCTGGACATGTACTAAAGAACATTTTTTACATCGCAATTTAGGATGCAACCCTCCAACTAAATTAGAACCTTCACTAAGCAGTATTTATTTCTCATATGCCTTGCACTCTGACGTTTTCTCGTCTGTTTAGTTACATTTTTCTAAACAACCACTGAGTGATTTTGGAATCCCAGGCTGCAACCCGCAGTTTGAAAATCATTGCCTTGGCTCAGCTCGACCAGCATTTGCTTAATATTAACTAGAATAGAAAATAGGGTGCGTCACACAATTAGATTTTCTTTCCTAAACATTTTCGTTTGCGTTTGTGTGTGCTAGGGCACAGTGTAAAGTGTATTCACATGGGATGGGTCATAGACAAAGTTTAAAAGCCACTGCACTGGGTAAAGAAAGGCATGCCACAGAAATCAAGGAGATCTGTTTGAGGCAGAGACATGGCTGGGGAGTTCAAAGTTGGGTTTGGAGTGAGTCCGGCCCAGTGGTGTGGTTAACAGCGTTACATAGCCCTTTGTCTCTTGCTCCCTTTTCTTTGCTTCCACCAGTGTCTCAGTTCATGATGGTGGTTACACGTTCCCTACAAATGTAAATGCATAATCTTATTTGATTGGATATTAAATCACGATTAAGTTATTGCTGGTTACCAGAGCCAAGTTTATTATAGCTTAAATCTGCCTTTGAAATAGTAGAGTTAGGATGCTGCTCTTGACTTGGGCACACCCAAGTATCTGTGTTTTGCTTTTCCTGGTGACTGTTTTTCAGATCTTTTTTTAAAAATTGTTTATTTTTGGCTGTGTTGGGTCTTCGTTGCTGTGCGGGGGGGCTTTCTCGTTGAGGGGAGCGGAGGCTACTCTTCACTGTGGTGTGTGTGCTTCTCATTATAGTAGCTTCTCTTGTTGCGGAGTATGGGCCCTAGGCGTGTGGGCTTCAGTAGTTACGGCACGTGGGCTCAGTAGTTGTGGCTCGCGGGCTGTAGAGCGCAGGCTCAGTAGTTGTGGCACATGGGCTTAGTTGCTCCGTGGCATGTGGGATCTTCCCAGACCAGGGCTCAAACTTGTGTCCCCTGCATTGGCAGGCGGATTCTTAACCACTGCTACCAGGGAAGTCCGTTTTTCAGATCTTTGACAGCCCTGTATTTAATCCAGGACACTGTCACGTTTTGTAAGTTTGTTCAGAATACAAATTTTCCCTTTTGTAACAATATTTTTCCAGCCAGAATTAATTGTATGTGTGTGTATAAAGATATTAAGTGTCATTAGCTTTAGTCACTTGTCATTGACAGGGCTGAGTTTGGGTACAGTGAGAAAAGATGGTTCCATCATTTTTTATTGCTATAATTTTTTAATTTTTATTTTTATGATTGTACTTTCAACAACAAAAAAAAACTAGGTTTCACTTTCTGATGCAGACCATATTCTGTTTTTGAATTACTGAGCTTCTGTTCTTCACCAGGTGTACAATGAATCACAGTATGAAGCAGAAACAAGAAGGAATCCAAGAGAATGTAAAGGTATGTGATGCAGTCACTTTAATTTGTTATAGAAAGCATGTAGCTAGATGTTTTTTGACATAATTTAGTCAAATTTAACCTGAATATAATTTCTATGAACGTTGAATTAATCAGTTTTTAGTCTGAGGGCAAGTAACTGTTTAAAAATTAATTATGGTTGAATATTAAGTTTTCTGATCCACATACATGGGATGTCTTTCCATTTATTTAGGTCTTCTTTACATTCTTTCAGCAATGTTTTGTTGAAAGAAAAAAGTTTCAACAAAGTTTTTTGAGTTTTTCACTTTTTTGTTAAATTTTTTCCTAAGTATTTTATTCTTTTTAATGCTATTGTAGCTGGAATCATTTCCTTAATTAAATTTTTGGGGTGCTCATTGCTATGGTATAGAAGTACTATTGATTTTTGTACCTTGATCTTGTATCTTGCAACCTTGCTAAACTTGTTTATTCTAATAGTTTTTACTAGATTCCTTAGGATTTTCTATATACAAGAAATGCTTTGTTTCTACTTTTACTACATTTCATGAAATGATTTTATTAAAATCCTTTTTGTGTATCTTCAGATTAGTGTCTTTGACCACAGAGACAGTTTGCATTATATTGTGTATATTTCCAAGGTATATGCTCATTACCACCCAACTTGCTCATTTTTGCCACACTTTTTGAATCCCTGTAGTATACTGTCACTGGAAATCATGTTCCAAATGTTTATTCTTATAACAATAAAGACAGAGCTTAATTTTGAGTTTGTAATTTTGACTGGCTTCGCTCTTCAGGTTCTAAATGAATTTTCAACTTAGCTAGGGGGTCCTGCCACACAACTTAGACTATATGTATTCTCAGGATTCCTGGGAATGAGACTACATTGTTAAGAAAGTGTACCAGTTTCCAGATTTAAATTCAATAGTATAAATAAAAGCCTTTTTGTAAGTGATAGCAGGTGCTTTTTGATAGGTTGCGTTGTTTACCTTGCCTTAGTATCTTCCTTACATTATTTTTCATGAATAATTTGCATCGATAATTTGTGAATTTTATTCCATCAGCTTTCATAGAGGGTGATGGCATCTTCCCACTGTGCTTTGTATGTGTGTGTTTTAAAACTTTTTATTATGAAAATTTTTAAATATTCAAAAATAGAGTCAATAGTATAATCTCATTTTACTTCCCCCATTTTCAACAATTATCAGTATATGGCCAGTCTTGTTTCATCTCCATCTCGATTCACTCCCCCTTTCCTCCACTGAATCAAATCCCAGACAAATAATTTATGTAAATTCAGCAGATCCTAACAGTGAAAGAGAAGTCTAATATTTACTATCTATAGTACAACTATCTGGGATATAAAAGGATCTGGGTTCTGTTTGGTTCTGGTTCTGCCTCCAAAACTGTGATGTTGGGTGAGTTATTTAGCATCTCAGCCTCAGTTTACTCATCTGTAAAATGAGGGAGTTGGACTGAAACTAGGTCTGTAAGAGTACATTTTAGGAGTTCATGGATTCCTTGCCAATTATACACAAAATTCTGTGAGTATGCTCTTTTGTTTTTTTTTGAGGGGGTTCATAGAATCTCAAATCGTTTTCTAAAAAGATTACGACTCAATATATAAGAACCTTTCTGGCTGTAAAGAGCTTATTATTCTAACGCATGATCTATATGAATAAAATGATAATAGCAATATTGCATTTGGACGGCTGGATGCTATAAAGCTTACAGTTGTGAAAGTTAAATCTTGGAAGTGGTCATTTAGCTGGCTTCTTTGGCCTTTATGAGTAGCAAGCATTTAAATAAATTAACACCTCCTATTATTAAGGTTCCAAAGTTGTATTTTCTTCTGTTTGTCTGGACAATGTTGACTAATCTGTAATCTAAATTATATCTGAAATGTTGGTGTAATATTTGTTCTCACGGTAGCCAGCATTTGTTCTTCAGTTAAATGGTGAGATAATAATCAGCAGTAGAAACTTTACCGTGAGAAAGGTGAACTCTAGTCCTGTGAAGCATAGTGTGGAATCAGTAACTTTCTCACGCTGCTTCGGTGTCATGTTCTTGCTGACCTTGTTTGAGTATTCACCATTGTTTGCTGTCCCGTGGTGGCAGTATAACTAATGATTTTTTGCAAAAATAGAGAGACCTTTTAGATCAGGAAATATACAGGAAGGTATTTACATATTACAAGGAACCCATTTTTTTTTCAAAAACAATAGCTTGTGCATTTTAGAGTGTTTCTATGCCTCAAGCACTGACATTTTCTCTGCTGATGAATGGGCTTGAAGCAAAACTGTTTCTGCAGTCAGGTAAAGGTTGAAGGGGGGAAGCGGGTCTTCTTACATGTGTAATATTCTTTAAAGTGATATTCTTTTGGTGGATTCATATAAATGTGTTAGGGACTATTCACAATTTAAAGGAAGCCTGAGATGAATCCTTTTGATTAGGGGAAAGTATTTTGCAGTGTAAATAATTAACCTTTTCCTCCAATTTACCTCTTTTGTGGGTAGCATTAAATGTTATGATGTTTGGTAAATTTCTAGTTTCTGTGTAGAAGATCTTTTTAAGAGGCAATACAAATATTCCTGTTTTACTGGAATTTCATCATACATGGTTTGGAGTACTAGAACTTAATGTTATATTTTTGTTTTAACTAAACAAATGACTACATGACTATAGCAAGAATGTACATTGAAATGGAAGAAGAGCTACTTGTTTGTGTCAAATTTGGGTAATGTGATTTATTCTTAGAATTTCTTCAAACTTTATTATAATTTCAGGGAAATAAGCTTGCTAGTTGACCAAATCATAGGTAGCATTATAAAAGTATACAGCAGATCAAACATTAGTGTCCTTAGCATTTTTTTTTTCTTTTGTAAATTACGGTAGGATTGAGATGTTAACACTCCATATAGGAACTTAGTAACCAGATAATTCCTTATCTTGACTTTCAGAGTAGTCCTGTTCCAAGAAGAACTCTGAAGATGATTCAGCCTTCTACAGCTGGATCTCTAGTCGGAAGAGAAAATGAGGTGTGTATTATTGAGCTAGAACGGGGTACAGATGATGCTACCTTTACATTAAAAACATTTCAAAGAGTTCCTTCGTTAGAAATACCTAAATCATTGAAATTTGGAAATAATTTAAGGATAACAATTGTATATTCCCCACAAAAGTGGTTTTTGTTTTAATTTTTCAATTTAGGAAGTTCAAAAGTGGTATGAATACCTGTAGTAGAACTGGGGATAATGTAGTAAGTTATGAGTTAACCTATAGGCATAATGTTTGATTTTTTTTAAGAATAAAATGTTAGATTCAATCATTTACCCCTGTATGTAAATGATGAAATCATGGATGAGGGTTTCTAGACTTTTGAAAATAGTGCCTTTCCATGGTACTGAATCATTTAAATAATAAAAATAAATTCAGCTAAGCCTTAGGCTCAAGTCTAATTCAAAATAGTTGATGTAAATAAAATTCCTAAAATATAACTATACATTTTGGTAGAGTTTTGAATTGTGTAATTTCTTAAAAGGGCCAAAGATATCAGAAAGATAGAGGTACGAGTGCTTTCGGTTTTTTCAAAATCTTTATTGGAGTATAATTGCTTTACAACAGTGTGTTAGTTTCTGCTTTATAACAAAGTGAATCAGCTATACATATATCCCCATATCTGAGTGCTTTAGTTTTAATTCATAAGAGACTAAACTGCTTAGCTTTCTTGTTCATTAAACAAAATGACTGATGTATATATTTTCATTATAGTTGGTTAAAAGCTTGTCCAAACGGAAACATTGGAACGACCAGTTAATATCTAAGACTTCCAGCTCTGGAGTTGTTACTGACCCAGAACACAGTGAAAATAAAAATCTTGGAGGCGTCACCCAAGAAGCATTTGATCTTATGATTACAGGTATGGAAAAAAAAAATATGTGTGTGTGTGTGTGTGTGTGTGTGTGTGTGTGTGTGTGTGTGTGTGTGTGTGTGTGTGTGTGTGTGTGTGTGTGTGTGTGTGTGTGTGTATATATGGCTTTTATCTTAAATTTTTTAATTATAATAAGGGTAAATATTATTTGTTGTATTGTTAGGAACTCTTCCCACAGCTTCTTAATTTATTAGATATTTTACTTTTATGTTTTTGATGATTTAAGATTTTTTTATGGTGTAAATATATAAAACAGTGTACATTTGGACAGGTCCTACTGTTTGGTAAATCCATATATGTATGAAATATTAAAGAAAAGGAAAGTGATTAATATGGCAGCTCTGATATTGGACTTATAAGACTTGGAAATAGTCTTTTCAGAAGAAAAATGTATAGAGATAATGAATTTGAAGAAAAGATACCAGGAGAATGAAATAAGGGAACAATAGGAATAATAAGGGGAGTGAAGATGAATGAGAAGCATGTGGCTATAATAAATACTAGTTTTTAATGGCAGTGGAAATCAGAAGAGGAAGTTAATGATGTTTTATAAGTATTATGGAAGGTGATTACTTCTATCCTAATCATGGGTCATTATTACTGAGGAAAAAGATTGAGCCTAGAGAAGTTAATTGTCTTACTCAAGGTTATAGTGACATTTGGGCTCATTTTGAGTCCCCTGAGGACAGTAAGGGGAAAAATAAGTAGACAGTGGGATTTCATTTATTGGATTTCATTTATTGGGTTGGCCAAAAAGTTCGTTCAGGTTTTTCTGTAAGATGTTAAAACCCGAATGAACTTTTTGGCCAACCCAATAGAAAGGTTGACTGCATACAAATAAAGAAGCTCTAATAATAATGTAGAATAAACAACAGGATTTGTGACACTCATATCTGATTTGGCTAAAATTAATGAAGATTGGTGGGAAAAAAACCCACTAAAGTTAATTATGGAAATAAACAACTCAACTATACATTATATTGCTAACATACCACATAGATGAAAAACATTAATCCATGCAACTTGAACACAGAACTCTGACTGTAGACCCTCAGAGGGCTATACTGTGAGGATTGAAAGAACTATAAAGAAATCTTGAATTTAATTTTTGCTGGCAGTGGTATTGGTGTAGTAGCAGTTTGGGTAAAAATTTGTGTATATTTTAGGATTGAGCAAATGAGTAATATGTTGATATTGTTGGGTCCATGGTATGGTTAAGGGAGATACAGTATATAAAGGGGAAGGAAAGGAAGAACTCTGTTGTGGAACTGGAATTGGGAGTGTTGGTATAAACTGATGATTTTTTAAAAAGAACCTTTCCTAACTGCCAATGAAAGAGCCCAGAAACAAATGACACCCGAATAATAAGAAGCACAATCACATTCAGTTCTTGGTTTGTAAATACTATTCTCCACTAAAGCTCCCTGGAGAAATGGCTGCTTCCAGCACTGGGGCAGGGAAACTACAGAGTGAGCTTGGAATCTCTTGTGTTAGAAAATACAGAAGTACTCAGAACCTGATGGGTGCCGGTTATAAGGACAAGGAGTCTGCTTGAAGGGATTCCCCCCTGGCTAAATTTGGGAAAATTTGAGCATCAAAATGAATAATGACAAGAATGGATTATAATACATTGAATTAAAAAAGAATACATGAATCCATACTGGTAATTTTCTTTTGAATTGGGGTAGGGAAAGTTCCTTTACAGAATAATGCCAACTACTAAATGTAGAAGGAACAAGAAACATCAGTGGAGGAAAATTGGGTGAAAGGTTGTTAGGGAACTGGATATTAATACCACAGACTCAAAAACTTTACTCCATAGATCATTTATTTGTTACTAAAGGAAAAAAGTATCTTTACAAGGGAGAAATCATCTTAATCAAGTGATCAAATTTAACATCTCCAGTATTGTGACCAATTAGTATGTGCTTCTTTGGTGATACACTGAGAAGGATACAACATTCTTACACAGTGTTCCTGCCAACTTGTGTAGCTTGAATTTAATCATGGAAATGGACAAATCCAAATTTAAGGACAGTGTAAAAATAACTGATCTGGACTTTTCACAAATGTGAATGTTAAATTAAAAAATATGAACACACAAAGCAAATGTTGCAAACACCTTTAACAATCTAGGTTAAAGTTATATGTGTATTGTACTTGTGTTTCAGTTCCTTTGAAGGGATTGAAATCTTCAAAATGTTGGGAAAAATAAGAGAAAAAAACTGATTTGGCTTTCTAACTTTAATCTTTAAAAAAATGGGTATTACTAAGTACTGAATGATATTGTAAACTTTTAAAAAACAGACAAAAAAGTTATTGGTTTTTTTTTTTTTTTTTTAGTTATTGGGCTTTTACAGCAGTATGTAACAGTAATGATTTTCAAAGTTACATGTAAAACAATTTATTTTAGAAAATCCATCCTCTCAATATTGGAAAGAAGTGGCGGAAAAACGGAGGAAGGCTCTCTATGAAGCACTTAAGGAAAATGAGAAAGTATGTACTGAATATAATTTGTGGAATTTTTAAACATTCCAGGATTATTTTCTTTCTGCTGCCCAGGATATTTTATTAGAGCAATATAAACTAGCTTTAATGTTGTCTTAATAAAAATTTAATTAGGCAACTCTGTTACCAGAACTATTATACAAAAAGAAGCCTATTGTGTTGAGAGCCAAAGACAGCACCTTTGTTAGGAACTTTGTGCTAAATGTGTGTCAGCTATATACTTGGAGGCATATAATTTGGTTTATAGCGTAGCAAATCTATGAAAAACTGAACTTTTTGATTTATGTCACATAGCTTCATAAAGAAATTGAACAAAAGGACAATGAAATTGCCCGCCTGAAGAAGGAGAATAAGGAATTGGCAGAAGTAGCAGAACATGTACAGTATATGGCAGAGATAATAGAGGTAGGTATTTTAACATTCACCTGATTCAGAGGCATCTATTTTTCTATAAAGTTGAAGCAGTAGTGTGATCAGAAAGTGTTTGGGCTCTAGAAAGAGATTTCCTGGGTTTGAGTCCTAGCCCCCTACCTAGCACCATTAAGTTTGAGTCAAGCAGGTTATTTATCCTGTCAGGGCTCCATTTTCCTCATTTATAAAATGGGAGTAATAGTGCCTACCTTTATAGGCTTGCTATGAGAATAACAAGTAGAGAATAGGTAGAAAATTGAGAGAATTGCCTGTACATAGTGAGAGCTCAATAATTGTTAGATGCTATTATTATGAAGCAAAAGAACACCTATTTTCTTGTAACAATATAGAAAGGAATACTTACATCTGAAAAATATATGGAAAATTATATTTCACAGTTGTCAAATTTTCAGACAGGTGGTTTTTTAAAAATTTTTATTGGAGTGTTGCGTTAGTTTCAGGTGTACAGCAAAGTGAATCAGATATATATATATATCTATATCTATCTATCTATCTATATATATATATATATCTATCTCCAGACAGTTTTTAATTTAACTATAATGCCAATGAGATATTACTGTCATTTATAAAACTGGTAATTGGTGTACGAAATAACTTCGGTTGTCTTATCTGACTTTTTTTTTTAATTTGGAAGTAGCTAATGTGTTTATAAGAATTAGCCTGATGACTGTTACTTTACCAGTCTTAAAAAATAGGTCTTAAACTTATTCATGTCTGCAAAAAATTATCTTGCTGTTGGGGAGGACCTTTTTCATATCAAAACTTCTCTTTTACTGAATTTCTGCCGTACATTTTAGTGCCATGGCAGAACTCACATTTGAAGTTTTCATTTGGAAGTACTGTAGTAGCTCTCTTAACTGCCATGGAAGTATTGGTCCAAAGCAGATGGGAAATTAGGAAACCTGGTCCTTTACTGTAGATAGTTGGAGAAGTACTGATTTAAATTGTATTCTGAAAGCATGTGAGTACTTAAAAAAAAAAAAAAAAGCAAATTTTTAAACACTGTGACTTTGCAGAAATATCTAATATGGTTAGCACTTTGATCTAACAAACACTTGACTGCATGTAAGTGAATTTAATATAGAGACATTATGAAATGAACCCTCATTATAACATTGAGGGTCAGTTATATCAGCATACTGATAATGGGCTTGGATTGTGAAGTTTTCACAATAAATTATTGGTTTATTCTTTACAAGAGACTGAATCAAGAACCTCTGGATAACTCTGAATCACCGGATAGTCAGGAATTTGATTCTGAAGAGGAAACTGGTGAGGATTCTGAAGTAGAAGACTCAGAAATTGGTACATGTGCTGAAGAAGTTGTCTCTTCCTCTACAGATGCAAAACCGTGTGTGTGAAATTCAGTAATACTGACTCATGAGAAATATACTGCCAACGTTCACCTCCACTGTAGTTCTTTGTAGCAGAGCAAATAACTTTATAATGAAAACTTGGACTCAGACTTCCTTGTTTGTATCCTGGGGCCCTATTATTGTATTAAAATACAAATACTATGTATTTTTAATCTACGGTGTTTTGTGTAAATAGCATTTTCTCAGTTGTCAGACATGACTTGTGTATATGATAAATAAACTTCATTCTGTTGAGCTTTGTGTATATCTTGAAGAATGAAGTATAAGGAGTCTGGGTAGAAAATTTGTCTATTTCTGTGCTTTTGTTTTGTTTCCTTTTCTAATCTGCTAACTAGCTTGGAGGAAACAAGGGGAAAATGAATTCTCCCTTTTTAGACTGAGATAGCTGAGGTTTTACCTCGTAAACCTGGTTGCACCTCAAGCTCACTGGAGGGAATGTTGATTTCTAGACCCCATGCCCAGGTAATCTAACCCAGTAGGAGTGTGAGCATCTGGAGTCAAAGGCTCCCCAAGTGAATCTGAGTAGCCAAGTAAAGGCTGGTATGATCATACTCTTCTTGGAAGCTTAAATGTTGGGGTGGTGTTGGTAGTCCTCGAGAGAAGCAAAGTGGGGAGCAGATGAAGAGATGCATGAATAGCTAAGGGTTCTGAAACTTTCTATCTGCACATTTCACATACTGGTATAGACAAAGTATGTCTATTGAAGGAATATGAAGTAAGAGTAGGGTGAAATTAAGGATTTCTCATATGTACTGTTCTGAAGGAAGAAAAGGACAAAATAAAGGGAAATTGTTTGCAAAGTATACAGCATTGGGATTAAGATCTGTGGAAAGCATACAAGAAGCTTTGTATAAATTGGCAATAAAGAGCAATGTCAAGCTTTCAAGGATTACTTTAGGCAAGTTATTCTTATAGAACTTTAATTTTCTTATCTCTGATATTAAGTCCACCTCTGTTTTTGTGAGAATTAAAACCTTTACTAGAGTGCCTGATCTAAATGCTTAAATAAATATTATTAATCTATAGCAACGCTGTCCAATAAAGTTTTCTGGGATGCTGGAACTGAGTTGTCCAGTATAATAACCAGGTAGCCATATATGGCTTTTGAGCACAAAATGTGGCTAGTATGAATGAGGAACTAACATTTTAATTTTTAAATTTTTAATTTATATTTAAAGAGCCATGTGAGGTCAGTGGTTACTGTAATAGTACAGCTGTTTATGTTTTAGATTTGGGCCATTAGCCCAAAGAAAGAGGAGAGCTAAGTAGAATAGGATGACTTGGCAAATAAAAAGTATTTCTGGAAAATGTCAAAAATGCATTGCCAGCATTTGGTGGCAGGGAGCAAAAGAGGAAGGAATTGAAGAGGGTTTTAAAATTTAATGTCAGAGCCAAAATTATTAATCTTCTAGAAGAAAATATTGGAGAAGATTTTAGTGATCTTGGATTTGGTAAAGGTTTCTCAAAAAGCACACAAAAATCACGAATTATACCATAGATCAGACTGCATAAATAAAAATCAAAAACTTCTTTTTGAAAGACTTTTAAGAGAATGGAAAGACAAGCCACAGACTGGGAGAAAATACTGCAAAATATACCCAACAAAGGATTTCTATCTATGAAGAACTTACTACTCATTAAGTAGACAACCTTATTTTTTAAATAGAGGAAATATTTGGACACTTGCAAAGTATATGTACAGATAGCAAATAAGTACGTGAAAAGATGGCAACACAGTCCTTAGGGAAGTGCAAATTAAACCTACAGTGAGATACTGTTATGTGCCCATCAGAATGGCTGAAGTTTGAAAAGCAAAACTTGACCATACCGAGTGTTAAGGACATGAAGCAACTGGGACTCTCCGGCAGTGCTGGTGGCAATGTTAAATGCCACAGATGCTATCGAACTGTTCGGTAATTTCTTAAAAGTTAAGCATACACATTCTGTATGATCCGGCCATTCTAGGTATTTACCTAAGAGAAATGAAAGCGTATGTCCACATGAAGATTAGCAAATAAAGCCCTTGTGCTCAAATTCTTATCGTGGATTTGCTTCTAAGAAAATCCAAATGTTGGAGAGAGATGAGCTTACAAGGGACAGCAAAGGAAAATAGCAACCATTTGTTAAAATTTTGGAGAGCGATTTTAAAATCATAGCTTAGCATAAAAATGCCTCAAGGCCCAAATCTGAACCTCTGTTTCTCATCAGAGGCCTGGCAATATTTGACTCTTCAAACTACGTTCATGAATTCCTCTGAGGAAAAATTCAAATTCAATTTAAAAAGCACTTGAATAAAGGAATTTGTGGCCGTGACCCAGTTTCTAAAGGGGACTTATGATTTCCGACCCTTATTCTCCCACTATAAACTGAATTCTAGTTTCAGAAACTCTGCGTTAACACAATTCACAAAATCCACAAAGGATGAAAAGATAACAGTTGCTCAGTAGAACACAGCTTTTCCGGGTTTAAGTTTTGAGAAAATTGGCTCCCGAGAGCCTCACGAATCCACGTGATGTGATTAACATCCCTCACAACATTCCTGTAATAGATACAAGCAAGGATCACGGACCTACACTACTTTTTTTTACAGGCCCCTCAGTGAAAGGTAGAAGCGTGACGCTAAAGTAAGCTTAGTCAAGGCAAGTCTGTGAAATAGGAAAAGTACGCAGTTCAATCTATGATGGCTCCGACTTAAACTAGAGGCAAATGTTAATGTAGTTAGAGACACAAACAGGTACACATCCTGTAAGCGCTTCTCCGTAAGCATTTTTTGTAACAAAGCTTTTGATGAGGCTGGGCAGTACAAAAGTCAGGTGCAAGCTTTCTTTTACATATTCTCTTAACAGGCAAAATAGGGAGAGTAAAAATCCAAGAGCCTAGCTTTAGGCTGTCTTTAGGTGTCTGAACACATGGTACTCATCTCTATCCAGAGTTGTGCCAGTGGAGGCAAGCACTGCTCCTATTCAGTGTAAACTCCCCCAAACTGGTCAGCCTGATGTGCAGAAAGATCATGGTCTGGTAGCCAGAACGCAACCTCGGCCAAAGATGTGGCAACCGGAAGGCCGTCACTGAAATAGGGCTGAAAGGATACATATGGGTGGGACGACAGTGTCCACTGTAGGGTGTGGCTGTGAGTTGGGTTTGGATTTGGCATTTCTGGGTGCCTTAGCTTAATGTCATCTAATAGCCCCCCAAACACACCATTGCTCCTAACAGTTATATAGGGAATGCATCTTCCAGTGAATTCTCATTTTATGAACTTAATTTTTATGAGGTTATTTTAAACAGTGGCGCTTTTCATAAGTTTGGTTATTGCAGTAACTATGAAAATGTATATAGAATTTTTCAACTATCTAAAAGAAAACGCTGAAGAATAATGTGATCGGCTATTGTTATTTATTTCAGTTTTCCAGGGTGATACAGTGGTGCAGACAGCTGCATCAGGTAACTGGATTTAGAGAAATTAATTCCTGTGAAAACCAATGAGGAAATACAGCTCCTCTGCAAAATTCTCGGGCCATCCAGACCAATTCTCACTGGCCAACATTTGCAAGTGATATTTTAGAGAACTGTAGTCTCTAAGCTCCTGCATACAAGACAGGTTATTGCATGTCATGACAGAGAGAACATAGCAACTCCAAAATTTAAGCAGGAGGTTGCTGTTTATGTCACTTTTCATGGTAGGCTCAAGTCTGTTATCAAAAAGATCAACGAGAATAGGAATAAACTGCAAATGTTTGGCTCTTCTCTGGCTGACAGGGTTTAAGTAACACCAAGATGCAACACTCTGGAGCAGCTGGATCTTTATTTTTGGTTCCATCTTGTAATTTTGCAACAAGTGAGCTACTTCTTTCATGTACTCAGCTGCAAAATTTCCAGCAGTTGGTCCTCCTGTAAAACAAGCATTTGCATTTCCAGAAGTATTTGGTGTATCTAGTAGCTAGTGACATTTGAGTGCTCCTGTGTTTATATTCTCGTCGCTATGGATGTGATACTTCGGATATTTTGAGTTCTCCTCTTTCTCCCCCACCCCGTGTGCTGCTGTGAACATGAGAAAGTGTGTGTTGATCAGCGTGGAGTTATATGAAGAGCACTGCCTGCCCAAAGCTCCTCCCTGTTTCCTTCAATCAGGCGCCTATGAGTCAGTACTGCAAGATGACTAAAGCCCGGCTGTGTTCACCTAGCAAATCTCCCTCATGGTCTCATTCCCGAGTCTCTGTCTTCGGTACTTGAAAAAGCACCAGAGCATTAGAGCAAACAAAGGAAAACCCAAAAGGCCGAGCGGCAAAGCCAGGGTCTAAATGGTAAGAGAGAGGTTTTTCATGAGTTGTCCATCACTGTCCTGTTCTCCTTACACGTTTCTCAGCCCAAATCTTTTGCAGATCTGGGACCAACCTGGTGCTTGACTCTACTTCCATCATATACCTGAACCCCAGATCATCCTAGTTCAAATCTCAAACCCCAAGCAGGTCCTAGTTAGGCGGCACTGACGAGGACAAGGTAGGTGGTGAGGAGACGCTGGTACAGTTGGCTGGACTCTAGCCACTGGGATTTTGACCTGGTTTGGAGTCCTCTTATCTGCACTACCACAGTCCCGTGGTCCCGAGGATATTCTGTGCAGTGTAAAGCTTTAGCCAAAGCCTGGGCATAAGCCCTTTCCATCGTTTCCCACCAGTACAACCAAGGCTAAGTAACATCAAGTTAAAGGATTCTGAGCCCTTTATAATTAGCTAACTCTTACCCCAAATGGTGACCACAGCTCTACAGGGAACTGAGCCCGCCTCAAGTGGAGGATGCCATTTACACCGCCCTCACCTGGGTGTTCTGAGTTTCCGTCTTCTCTCTGGTCCTCTGCTAGTGGCTCTCAATCATTCTGGTACCTAGGACCCCCTGGTCCTTGAAAACAGTAAATGTTTTCTCTCATGGACACCGTTCTGTGAAAGTAGTCTATTAAACTACATTGAAGTAATTCATTTTCCCATTTAAAAAATAATCGATCTACCAAGGACACTAACAGCTACCAACAAGAGCTTCTAATAAGGCGATGTTGTTGAGGATTGTCTGTAAAATTTTTTTACATGAAATGTATTAGAAAAAAAAGTGAAGCAAGTTTGGACTTGACAATCAGAGCAGTGTGTCTTTAAATGGTTTACCACTTAATTCTCTAGCCAAGTATACATTAATAGTTGCTTTTCACTAATGCACCTATTGGCTTTCCTAGTAGGTATTTTAAAAGCCTTAAGTTCTTCATGATTTTTCTGAACTACTGTCTGTGTAATGCATTTTTACAAGATAAAAAATAAAATACTGAGTAGTTTTATCCTGTAAAAGGGTTGAAATTATATCAATTCAGTATAGATTCAATTTTTTCATGATACTGAAAAGTTTGATAGGCAATTTCAGTGTGTGTGCTATATATATATATATATATATATATATATACTTTTTAAATTAAAAACAGGAAAGTACCTTATTAGTAATTTATTTGATGGACACATTCTTTTGAAAACATGAGATCCTTGAGGAGAAAGTAGTAATATCTTTGGCGGTGCAAAGACAAAAAACTAATAATTTAGGCAAAGGAAATGTTATTGGAATGTTAAGACGAGTGCTAAGAGAATCACTCGCTGACAGTGTTACAACAGGCGAAAAGACTGTGGAACACCTCTGTCAGCACAGCTGGTTAAATCAGTACCTGTAAAGGCCAACAGTCCAATTCTATAGGCAGCTTGAGCTCTCTGTTCAAGGGCTAGAGATTTATCCTTCAACATACGGCCAAGCACCGCAATTTTTTCTTTGTGAAAAATACTCTCAGCTGGAGGGATGTGTTCTTCCTCCTTTTTAGTGAAAAAGCCCTTAACGACACTCCAGCATTTCTTGAGGCGGTGATACAGCCCCACAAAATATCGATAAACCTGAATCCAAAATTGTGCATAGTAAGCCCGGGTCTTTGCCATTGTGTAAAAAGGCCAAGGGTGCTTAAGTCACACCACTGGCAGTAACAGAAGTGAACAGTCAAGAACTCTGGAATGCATTGCTTAGCAACACCATAGAATGGAATACACAAATCCGGGGGAAGCCATGGATGCCTAGATTCTTTCTTCAGCCTAGCATTGAAGGCCTTCTACAGTTTGAACTAAACCAAGCTTACTTTCACTTCTCTGGTGCACAGAATCTCAGCTTAAACTAAACTGGCTTCCCCCAACACACACTCAGCTCGTTCCCGTCTTTGCGCCTTTGCTTAGGTGACGCCTACTGGGAACTTGCCCATTGACTGTTCCAACCTGTACTGAACTTTCCATTGATCTTTCATAGTATTATGCCCATTTTGCTTATGTGCTACATAGAGTTTTTCTCTACATCACAGATTTCCTATATTGATCTTATTTTGCTGAGAAAATAGAAGCAATCAAAAAAGACCTTCCACAGCTCTCCCCATCACATCTACCCACCGATCTGCGTCTGCGCCCATATCCTCTGGCTTTCCTCCTGTTATACCGATGCCCCCTCCATTTATGCAGGTTTCAGCCAATCCTTCTCACTCCATTCAGGGAGACTGCTCACTATTCTTCTCTTGCCTTATTAATTTTTCAATCTCAACTGGGTTCTTTGCATCAACAAACATGCTGTACTTTTTCTCATTAAAAAAATAAAACAACTCTTTTGACTTCATACAGCCCCTCCTCTCGGTTATTGCACATTCACAAAATGTGCAGTATTCTGCTCCCCTTTATACAAAAACTCTTCAAAGAGTTGCCATACTTGCTATTTGAAACATTCTTTTTTTTTTTAATATTTATTTTTGGCTGCATCGGGTCTTAGTTGTGGCATGCAGGATCTTTCATTGCTAGTGTGGGCTCTTCGTTGTGACACGTGGGCTCCTCTCTAGTTGCGGCGTGAGGGCTCTCTAATTGTGGCGTGCAGGCTCCAGAGAGTGCAGGCTTAGTAGGTGCAGCGCACGGGCTTAGTAGCCCCATGGCATGTGGGATCCTAGTTCCCCGACCAGGGATCGAACCCGCATCCCCTACATTGGAAGGTGGATTCTCAACCACTGGGCCACCAGGGAAGTCCCTGAAATATTCTTTTATCCTCTCTTGGATGTACTCCAAGTTGGATTTTAACCCCACCATGACTCTACTGAAATTGCTCGTCAGGGTCACTGAAGACCTTCATTCTGCTGAATCCAATTCTCAGTCTTCAGCATTTGTCACTCGTTTCTCCTTGAAACACTTTTTTCACTTGGCTTCTAAGATGTCATAGTCTTTTAATTCCCTACTGGTCACTCTTCTTTTCCTTTGCTGCTTCCCCCTCTTCTTTATGACCTCTAAATACTGGAGTGTCCCAAGGCTCTGTTCCTGTATCTCTTGTTTTCTATCTATACTTCCTGGAGGAAACAAACCAGTCTCATGGCTTTAAATACCATTCACATGCTGAAGACTCCCAATTTTATATTTTTAACTGGATTTCTCACCTGAACTCCAAACACAATTACCTTCAATCACCAACTTGGTATCTCCATTTGGATGTCTAAGAGGCTTCCCCAACTTAACATGCCTGAAGCAAAATTCCTGGTCTTCTTTATTATTTTATAGTTTAATTTAAATTTTTAATTTAATTAATTAATTTATTTATTTTTGGCTGCGTTGGGTCTTCGTTGCTGTGCGCGGGCTTTCCCTAGTTGAGGTGAGCGGGGGCTACTCTTCATTGCGGCGCACGGGTTTCTCACTGCAGTGTCTGGTCTTTGTTGCGGAGCACAGGCTCTAGGCATACGGGCCTCAGCAGCTATGGCATGTAGGCTCAGCAGTTGTGGCCCGCGGGCTCTACAGTGCAGGTTCAGCAGCTGTGGCATACAGACCCAGCTGCTCCGTGGCATGCAGGATCCTCCTGGACCAGGCCTGAACCCACGTCCCCTGCACTGGCAGGCGGATTCCCAACCACTGCACCACCAGGGAAGCCCCCTGGTCTTCTTTAAATCTCCTGCTTCTCAGTTTCCCTATCTTGGAAGATGGCATTCCTTCCTTCCAGTTGTTCAGATTGACATTTTTGGATTCATCGTTGGCTTTTGTCTGTTTCACATCTCATTTCCAATTTATCAACAAATCCTTTTGTCTCTACTTTCAAAGTAGGTATTTGGACACCCTGTCCAAATTTGGGACATTCTACAAAACCTACTTGCTTGTACACTTCAAATATAGTAAGATGTGGAAGTTTAAAACAAAGAGGGGCCCATTACTGTTCTAGAGTAAAAGAACCTGAAGAGGAGAGTTACCATATGACCCAGCAACCCCACTCCTGGGCATGTATCTGGAGAAAACTCTAATTTGAAAATATACATGCACCCTAATATTTATAGCAGCACTATTTATAATAGCCAAGACATGAAGGCAACCTAAATGTCCATCTACAGATGAATGGATAAAGATGATGTGGTGCATATATACAATGGAATATTACTCGGACATAAAAAAGAATGAAATAATGCTATTTGCTGCAACATGGATGGACAAAGAGATTATCATACTAAGTAAAGTAAGCCAGACAGAGGAAGAAAAATATCATATGATAGCACTTATATGTGGAATCTATTTTTTTTACATCTTTATTGGAGTATAATTGCTTTACAATGGTGTGTTAGTTTCTGCTTTATAACAAAGTGAATCAGTTATACATATACATATGTCCCCATATCTCTTCCCTCTTGGGTCTCCCTTCCTCCCACCCTCCCTATCCCACCCCTCTAGGTGGTCACAAAGCACCGAGTTTATCTCCCTTTGCTATGCGGCTGCTTCCCACTAGGTATCTATTTTACGTTTGGTAGTGTATATATGTCCATGCCACTCTCTCGCTTTGTCACAGCTTACCCTTCCCTAAAATATGATACAAATGAACTTATTTACAAAACAGAAGCAGGCTCACAGACATGGAAAACAAACTTATGGTTATCAAAAGGGAAAGTGGGGGGAGGGATAAATTAGGAGTTTGGGATTAGCAGATAAAAACTATTATAAATCAGATAGATAAACAACACGGTTCTACTATATAGCACAGGGAACTATACTCAATATCTTGTAATAAACCATAATGGAAAGGAATTTTTAAAAGAATATATATATGTATATATATATGAATCACTTTGCTGCGATTCAGAAACTAACACAACATTGTAAATCAATAAAAAAAATGTAATAAAGAAAAGAACCTGAAGAGGCATGACAACTAAATTAAACATGTAACGCATGGCTGGATCCTGGATCTATGTGTGTGCATGCATGTGTGTGAGCATGTGTATGTGTGTGTATGCTATAAAGGATATTACTGGGACAACTGGGGAAACATAGACCTGCATTATCCAATATGGTACCCAATAGCTACACGTGGCTGTGGAGCACCTGAAATGTGACTAGTCTGAATTGAGATGTGCTGTAAGTGTAAAGTATATACTGTATTTCACAGACTTCGTATGAGAAAAAGAATGTAAAATATCTTATTAATAATTTTTATATTGATTACAAGTTGAAAGATTTTGGATATATTAGGTTAAATAGAACATATTATTAGAATTAGCTTTCTCTGTTCTTGTTACTTCTTTTCTAGTGGCTACTAGAAAATCTAAAACATCAAGCATGGTCCCTTTCTAAGGTCTTTGTGGTTATTGTTGCTTCTGCCTGGAATGTTCTTCCCAGGGATATCCACATATCCACATGACTGACTCATCCCATCAGTTCCTCAGGCCATCCTCAAATGTAGTTTTCTTTTGTTTTTCTTCCGGTACGCGGGCCTCTCACTGTTGTGGCCTCTCCCGTTGCGGAGCACAGGCTCCAGACGCGCAGGCTCAGCGGCCATGGCTCACGGGCCCAGCCACACCGCGGCATGTGGGATCTTCCCGGACCGGGGCACGAACCCGTGTCCCCTGCATCGGCAGGCGGACTCTCAACCACTGTGCCACCAGGGGAGCCCTCAAATGTAGTTTTCTATTCGGCCTTCCCTGAACACTCTCTTTGAAACTTGTGATCTTTGCCCTATCACATCTCCCACACCAACACTGGGCAATTACATGACTTTTCTCTGTCTTTTTTTTTGGCCGTGCTGCACAGCTTGTGGGATCTTAGTTCCCAGGTCCCCGGCAGTGGAAGTGCGGAGTCCTAACCACTGGACCACCAGGGAATTCCTTCCTTTTCTCTGTCTTATTGTCTCCTCTTTCCAGGATAGGAGCCCCGCAAAGGTAGGGATTTTTATGTCCTCTCTTTTTTTTTTTTTCTTCACTGCTATAGCTCCATTGCCAAGAACAGTCCCTGGCATACGCATACCTCATTTATAGTTAAGTATGCAACAAATACTTGTTGAATAAATGAGAAGTTAGAGAACTAGTTTTTAGCAAACAACTGTTGTTCCCTGCAAAAAGTGTACTTAGAACTTTCTCAAAATCCATCATATTTGTTTTATAAGAGATAATGTCCCCAGGAAAATTTCAGGGATAAAAATATTTATTTTTCTATTTGACTGATTTGTTTTCCTGATATAGTGAGAAGTGCTGGTATTTTCTGCTGACTTTGGTTTACAATTTTATAAAGTAAGTAAGGTAATTCAGCTAAGCAGTACAGCAACAAACCATATAGGGGAAATTGTTTTTACTGCTGACTCAGTAACTAAGCAATCACTGGTATTTAATGAATCGCTTGGTAAATACTCTCAGAGCTGAATGTCAGGGGCTTCTCTGTGATGATGCTGGTGGGGGTTTGGGTTGGGAACATATACAAATAAAGACTCATTTAGCCTCAGGGGGCTTACAGTCTCTGCTCATATATACCACAACTCTGAAACGCAGCTCTGGGACATGGGGTTTGCAGAGTTGCAGTCACGGTGGCATTGCAAGGCATCATCACAAAGTAGAACAGGAAAGCTTAGTTTGGAAATGGCGCAGGCTCTATGTATGGCCACCTGCAGTAACTACTGCAAGGAAAGCCACCCGTGATGGAAGCAGTACCTTGGCATTAGCAAGGCGTGCACAGGTCTATCGAGATTTCTACAACAAGGTACCTCTCCTAAAGAAACTGTTTATGCAGGCTGGCGTTGGGAAGACAAAGTTAAGACCTTTGGGTGATAAAACACATGCACTGAGAGAGGCCAAAACATGGGAGCAGAAAGACCCTGAGCTCACCTCCTCTCACAACCACACCAAAATCACAACTGTCTGCAGAACAACCATCAGTGCAAAAGACTGGAACCTACCAGAAAAGATCTGCAACTAAAGACCTAAAGAAGGAACCACAACTAAATGGGTAGGAGGGGAGGACTGTGATATAATCAAATTCCACACCCCCTCCCCCTACAGACGGCTGACCCACAAGCTGGAGAATAAATACATTGTAGACGTTCTCCCACAGGAGTGCGAGCTTTGAGCCTCATTTCAGGCTCCCCAGCCCGGGGTTCCAGCACTGGGAAGACGAGGCCCCAGAGCCAGCGGGGCTTTATTGCAGGAGCCCCACAGGACAGGGGAAATAGAGGCTTCACTCTTAAAGGGCGCCCACAAAATCTCACGCGCACTGGGACCAGGGCAAAAGCAGTTAATTGGTAGGAGCCTGGGCCACACCTACCTGCTGGTCTTGGAGAGTCTCCTGGAGAGGCGGGGTGGGGCAGCTGCAGCTCACCCTGGGGACACAGACGCAGACGGCAAAAAACAGTCATTTGCACGAACACTCCCGCCGGCCGACATCTTGGATCATTAAGACCTGGCGGAGGGGGTGGGGGGGGCGGGGATACAGCCCCGCCCATCAGCAGACAGGCTGCCTGAAGACGAAAGAGCCCACAGCTGCCTCTGGACACACCTCTAGACACGGCCCTGCCCACCTGAGGGCCAAGACCCAGCTCCACCCACCAGCGGCCGGCCACGGGACCCTCCCTCCAGGAAACCGGCCTTAAGTCTCCAGGGCAGCTTCACCCACCAGGGGACAGACACCAGAAGCGAGGAAGCCACCATCCCACAGGCCAGACCCTACCCTGGGACCAGCAGGGCCCTGATCCTACCCACTAGCAGGCCAACGCAGCCTCCTGGACACCCTGGACCCCACACCCAACTGTATCAGGAACCGCCATCCCCAACTCCCCAACGATCTGAAAGCAGTTCTGGGATCCCTGGGCCCTGCAGCCGGACTCCAGGACCTGGCTCTGCCTGCCAGCAGTCCATCACTAACACTAGCACCTGGCTTCACCTGCCCGTGGGTGGGCAACAGCCCCAGACTCTTCAGGACCCTGACTCCACCCACCAGTGAGCCAGCACTGGCCTCAGGGCCCCCAAGGATTCCACCCCCGGCTACCTCGTGACCAGGCCCCACTACACAGCAGCCAGCAGCATCTGTACAAGGCAGGGCCTGGCAACCCACCAGACTAGGGGCCAACCAAGCCTACCAGACGGTCCACATAGTCAGCCTGCCACAAAAGAAGGACCCACGCAGCCCTCTTAGGGGGAAGCCCCAGAGCATACAGCTTGGGTGACAAGAGAGGAGGGCACTGCTGGGACGCATGGGAGCCTCCTACAGAAGGCCACTTCTCTAAGGCCGAGAAACGTTAACTAACCTACCACAGACATAAAAATACCAATAGCAACTTAGACAAAATGAGGTGGCACAGGAATACGTTCCAGACGAAGGGATGTGATGAAATGCAGCTCTTTTTTCTCCAGTTAGCATTACAACAAATCTGAGAAGTAAATATCATCCTCATGTATGGATAAAGGAATTTCAAGATAAGAATAAACTGAAGTTGAGAATGAGGTGTAGTGTGTTGTGTAAATACCAACTCAAGAGGGGCATGTGAAAGAAATACACCAGACTCTGAACATGAGACTAGTAATTCAAAAATAATTTTTATTTTAATTTACGTGATTGAAAGAGTGACGAATACAAATGCCACAAAACTAAAAGCACCCCGTTCAACCAAAAATAAAATGCAGAAGTGAATACAAAAGATATGGAAGTACTCATGCAATATTCAAAAAATAAAAAAAACCCAAACAACAAAGCAAACAACTCTGTAACATTTGTGATTTGACTTTCTATAAAAATCATTTCAACCATTTAACAGACTGTAGACTATACATACTAACTATAGACTGTACAGTGTACCTTTAAAATGAAAGATATATGCATATATATAATATTTATAAATTTACAAATATATATATACATTATAACTTCACAGTTGAAAGAACTTATTTGCCAGGAAGCCTGACAAACAATTTTCACTTTAAAATGAAATGAGTTGTTTTTAAAGGTCTTGCTAAAATGTAAATATTTAAAATGACATCTAAATGATATTTTATATAAGCACATTCAGAGAACAGTTGATATTCCACAGTTCAAATTACACTCACACATATTATTTAGATATCTTGGCATATCCCACCTTGTATACTCTTAAGAGGAAGAAGAGTTATTTAATAAGAGCTACTGAACGGACTTGTACTTTATTTGAAGGACTTGCTATCCTGATGTGGAAGCAATACGGGAGCTGTTGGTTTAACTATTTGGCCAAAGGATCCTATCCAGTGATGAGTGATTCCTCTGGGGGCAGTAACCATCATTCAGGTCATTCCTCTTCCTAACCTTATGGTAATTTGTATAGAAGAAAAGACCACTGTTAATGACCCTCTGCTTCCACCCCATTAGGATTCCTCCAACTTCTATGTTCTTCTACTTCAAGGAGCATCATAACTTTCTGAATTAATCACAGCTGTCTGAAAACTTCTGGGTTTGATTTGTCTTAGCAGCAAAATACCTCTATTGTAAAAGTATCATTATAAAATGGCTCTTGTTTTTTAAAAAAAAAAAGCTTAAGTTTTGAGTATCTTCTTTAAAATGAGTATGGGTATAATCTTAATAAAGTAGTTTTCAGTGATCTACCCATCTTTTTTACCATAATGGAAACACGCCTTTGGAATTTTCACAATAGACGAAAGAAACAAGAGAAATAGTGGAGGCTTGAAAAAATGAAATTAAAAAGAAATAAACTCTTACAATATGATCTTTTAGCAGGTTCTGCAGGCAAACTTTTACTTGAAGAAATCTTTTTTTTTTTGCTTTGCACTTAAGGTAAAATTAGGTAACTAAGGGGGCCACTCAACCCTGAGAACACAACAGAGGAAACACTGCAAGGCATATGATATTTACCAAAGTTTCATGTGACTATTTCAAGCTTATAGAAGAACTTCCAAAAATGTATAAAGACGGCTGATTTAAAATCCCATACATACTAGATAAGACAGACTCTTTTACTAAGTATTGTCAGACGCAATCAACCACGTAATCTACTGAAAGACACAGAGCCCTATTCTGTTGGCTGAAGGAAAAGCAGGTAAGTACTGCGAAAGAGGACTTTGAATTCCTCCCATAACATGTTAAATTCCCAGACAACCTCAACAACTTCGAGCTAAGTCACAGCACCACCTTGATTAACAGGGCCATTTATTAAGACAGCTGTTAGGCAGAGTTAACTTGTAATTAAAAGGCCGTGGCAACTTCACTTGCGTGACGACCTCCAACTTTAACACAGTCTCGAGGAAATTTGTCCAACTGTTCATATGCCAGCCGCCCATCTTCTCCTGCATATAGAGCATCAAAAATGAATACCAGTTTGAACTTAACTTTTTTATTCATCACTCAGAATAATAATACCAGTTGTTTAGGTAGGGGTCGCTATATTTTGCTAAGGTTGACTTTAGGTGAGAAGAAGTCATTTTGGCTATTCTTAATTATGTTGTTTTCTAGGTAATGTTTAGAACAACCAAGAACTTCTGAGCTAATGCCAGAGACTAAAAGAATGTGAAACACAGCAGACATCCTATGGGCATTTGATGTCAATAACTTCACATAATAGATTTATTCCTGAGAAATTATATGGATTATATTTTAAGTGCATTAGTGATTTCAGTATGGCTAGTCCTTGATTTCAGTGCATTGAACTTTTACGTAACTTTCACTTTTATACATTAGATATTGGTACATCCAAATGATCTGTCATAAAATCAAGTTTAGGCTTTCAAACTTCTGCTAAAAATTTATTCTTTGCCCTGTACACATGTTGATGCTGTCTACCAGCCAACAACTAGGCCGGTTCTATCAGCAGTACCATCTTGAACAGCCAACATGTATTTGCAAATTATTTGAATATTTTACTCCATTTTTCCTATTTAAGAAAAAATGGTTAGAAAATGGGAAAATGAAGTACAGATAACTAGTGATAAGAAACAGGCTTTCACACATTTAATACAAATGAGACAAAGATGCAAATAATTAATTGTGCTCAATCAGAAGTTCACTGTGAAGAAAAACAGAAGAAAAGATTCCTTGAAATGCTGGAAATATATTGATATTAGTGGGTTTTAGAAAAGGAGTGTAATCATGGATTTTATAATATATTGCCTCTATATTTGTATAATTTATTGGATATAAAGGCCTTTCAATAAACCAAAAGTCTGTTTTTGATTGTTTTCTTTTTCAGTACATTTAACTTTTTCAGTAATACATTAGATACAAAAGTAGAGATTTGCGTGTATTTAAAAGAACTTCGTAGTGAACTCGTCTATAAGCAAAAGCCATCAATCTTTAGATTCTTTTGTTGATTGTTTCTGCATGCCTTGACTTTTCTGAGGCAGACGTTATTTTTTCCCTGATTCAATAGTTTCCAACTTTTTCTTACTTTGGAGTAGAACCCTTTATTTGAAACAAAATATTTATGCAAAACCCTGAATATAAAACATGAACAGCAATGCCTTTCTGGCTGATGATAGTGGGAGGAGAGACAGAGGGCCTTAAATTAAGCACATTTATACCATACTCCCTGCCCGCTCACACACACCCCTGTGGATGCCTAGGCTAATGAATGCTACTTAAAAACCCAATAATACCAGGCTAGTTCCTAGTTTGCTCACAGGGAGATTCCAATTTAGAGGTCTTCAGTTCTTCCTCCAGTAACCTACAGCATCCAGGTACCCTAGAGGGTCAGGGTTCCATTGCAGCGCTTGACCGGGTCTGGGTGTCGTGGGTGAGTTATGCAACCCTAGCATGCCTCACTGTGCCCCTCTGTAAATTGGGATTAACGGTCCCTCATAGAGTCTCAGGAGGATTAAATGAGCTAATCCATGTAGATCCCTCAAAACAGTGCCTGGCACGTGTTACCCAATATTCTTTACAGTGACACAACCCGGGCCGGGGTTTCAGGGCATCTCGCTGTTACTAAGATTCAGTTTTCAGGGGCCTGGATCTGTGTTGGCTCCTCTGCTAGTCCGTTTAACAGCCCTGTACAGTAGGCAGGGTGTTGGAGGAGAAAGAGCTCGAGCTTTGGGGTGTCAGGCAGTGTGGTTCCGGACAAGACTGAGGTCCAGCCGGGACGCGCTGGAACGGCCAGAGGCGCGGTGAAAACTGCTCTGTGCAATGGAGAGGCCACCAGCCTCAGGTGGCTGCTTACATTTAAACGGTAACCACTCAAAATTAAACTAACTCCTCAGTCACAAGAGCCATGTTGAACCGCTCAGCTGCCACATGTGAATACTTCCTGCCGTCTGGGACGGTGCATATAGAGCAGCCCCGTCATCATGGAGGGATCTACTGGACAGCTCTGGGTTCAAACATTGAAATAATTCCGTACTGGTTGGTAAACAGCAGCTGCTCGGAGCCCCTCGAACGCCCTGTGACAACCCTCAGCCCTCGAGTATCTGTTACCAATTCCCATCAAAAACACTATTTGCACTACATGAATTCAGTCGTCTGTGTGGGATAAAAATACACCAGTATTTGTGTCTTAGGATCAAAGGAGATTCATAACATTGAGTTCAGAGGTTCTCAACCTGGGAGGCTTTTAATAATCCCAGTGCTAAGGCCCAGCTCAGACGGACAAGAGCAGAGTCATCAGAAGTGGAGCCCAGGTACGGGTGTATTTTAAAGGTTCCCTGGTGATTCCAGTGGGCATCTAGGGTTGAGAATCATGAACCGGTGGTGTGTGGGCTATGGGGGCTTTGGGGAGCCACATCTGTAACGAGTTAAGGTGAAGCAGGTGTGATGACCAACCCTGGCGATACGGCTGTCTGTGCAGCTGAACTGGATCTGGGTCATCTACAGGGATGAGCCTCCTCGGGTTACAGTGGGAAGAGCAGCGTTGCTGGCTATTCCTTCCTTCATTGTTATTTCAGAACACTAAAGGATAAAAGAAGTTCAAACTAATAATACCCTGGGCACATTTTTAGGGAATTAAATAATTTCTATGCCTAAAGCAAGCCGTGAGGAATAACTGTTTTATCCTTTAAACACACATATGTTGGCTAAGATTTCTATGCATTGCATGATATATCAATAGCAGAATGAAGCCTTATTAAACCCTAAGAAAGAGCACCAGACAATGAGTGTGATTGCCATGGTGACCATAAGTGCCATGAGAGTCTTCCTTACATTCTTAAGCTGCTACTAGAGTCACACTAGGGCAGCGGCTTTTTCCCAACTAGTATTACTGAGCGGATTCTATTCGAGGACTTTAGTATTTATACTTTGAGTGAAGTGAAGGAGAAGGGTTATTTGGATATTCCAGAAAAAAAAAAAAACTTCATCTCTTTTCTTTGGTGTCGGGGCTTAGGGGCAATAGGCCCGCAGGGCAATCAGAGGTTAACCTGAGAGTCTGGGGGAGGCTGTGTTACGTGGGGGATTATGGCATCCTGGGGAACACATCGCTGTCCTCCAGGTAGTGCCAACCCCAACCTGGCAATCCAAACTGGCTTCCTGACTCTGACCTCTGCTTGATAGTTTGATTTCTGTGTTCTTGATTCCAAATAGTGCCCAGACTATGAAATCAGCTAGAAAGGCTCCAGAGAGCAACCTTCTCCCTCAACATCCAGGTAGTTAGAACGAGGAACTGGGGTGAGATGGAAATTGATCAGTCATAGTGTGTGTGTGTGTGTGTGTGTGTGTGTGTGTGT
This sequence comes from Lagenorhynchus albirostris, assembly GCF_949774975.1. Taxonomy (NCBI): domain Eukaryota; kingdom Metazoa; phylum Chordata; class Mammalia; order Artiodactyla; family Delphinidae; genus Lagenorhynchus; species Lagenorhynchus albirostris. The sequence continues at coordinate 84,889,458 of NC_083104.1, read as the reverse complement.
GTGTGTGTGTGTGTGCGCCGATAGCCTATAGGGGAAAAATTGCTAAAACAAGGTACATGAAACTTTTCCTTACCATTCCCTTTGAGGGTGTCAGAAATAAACAATCATGTAAAAAAACCAAAAAAAACCCCAACTCACCAAGAGATAAGAGAGTTTCTGAGGCCACATTTCTGATTTCTTCAGTATCAGACTGACACAATGTCACCAGCATTTTAATGCTTTCAGTAGCCTACAAGGAGAAAATAGTTAAAATAGTGTTCTGACATTTATGTGTGGGATTACATGAGACTTAGCATTTCGTAGCTGGTAGCTGACTTTAAAAACCCAGGGCTTCCCAAACCTAGTGGAGTATCAAGATGACTTAGGGCGCTCTTGTAAAAGTACAGATTCCTGGGTGCCACTCCAGACACACTGTATTAGAACTTTCTGGGTCGGAGCCCAGGATTTGTACTTGTGGGAGCTCTGATGATCAGCTAAGTTCCTATTTCACAGGGGACTCCAGATGTAGAGAAGTGAAGTGACCAGCCTGCCTTTCCAAAATAGAATCCAATTCTCTTAGTTCTTTCTACTGTATCTCATTCCCTCCAAAACAGCTCTAATGTAAGAATTCCTAATTTTAGTCTATATACTAAAATAGAGGAGGGGAATAAAGATCAAGGATGGGAATTCTTCTATTTGTTTATTCCACAAACATTTACTGAGCACTCTGTGAACCAGGCAGTTCACAGGGTCTGGGAGATTCAAGCCAGGAATATGACATGGTCCTTCCTGGCCCTCAGGACTTTACAGTCTGGTGGAAAGACAGACCGTGAAAGAAGTAAACTAATTATTATGATGAATGATAGGCTGAGTCAGGGTGGTAGGGCAGAACACGGCTGGGAAATGCAGCCTGGTCTGATCAGGGAAGTCTTCCTGGAGGAAGTGATATCTTAGAGGAGTTAGTCAAGTTTGGGCACATGGTAGGGGTGTGTGTGTGTGTGTGTGTGTGTGTGTGTATGTGTGTGTGTATGTGTGTGTCTGTGTGTATGTGTAGTGTTTGGGGGTGTGGAGAAGGAAATACATTCTAGGTAAGGGGAATAGCTTGTTACAGGGTCCAAATCGATGGGAGGCTTATAAGCCACATTAAAGATTTTGGACATCATTCTAAGATCATGGAAAGCCATGTAAGAGTTTTAAGAAGGAGTTGTCTTTTATTCTGAGCTTTCTAACTGCAGTGGAGAGGATGGACTGCAGGGAGGCAGAGACGAGTGGGAAGGTAGCTCGAATCCAGGTAAATAGAGTGAGGATAAAGAGTGGGGGCAAGGGCGGGGTCACTGATGGCTCCTAGGTTTCTGGCCTGAGCTACTGAGAGACGGTTGTACAATCCACTAAGACACCAGAGGCTAGAGGTGGGGATGAGATGGGTGGAGTTTGAGGTGACTTCCTAGGGGAGATACCTAAGAGCAAGCTGATCAGAGATGGGAAGGGAAGACCTGGACTAGAAATACGAGGAATTATTAGCATAGAGATGATGATGGAAAACGTAGGAGTTGATGTTTCCCCAGGGACGACTCATAAAGGGAGAAGAGGGCCCAGCAGGTGTCTCTACAAACACCAGTATTGAAGGCAGGTAGCCGAAAGAGAGCCTGCTATGAAATAAAATGCTCTTCCTGTCATTTTGAGGAGTCGATATTGGGTAACAGATTACAGTTTTCTTTTCTGGAAGAAACGTAGGCTTATGAAATGGCAGCTGCATGGGTAGACTATGGGTTACTCTAGCCCAGTAAGACAGATGGGGAACCTAAAATTGGAGGGCCACTGGATTTGAGGACCTTGACCTCTCAAGCTTGTTTTCATTTTGATAATAGGAAAGAAAAATGTCAGCTGTTTGCCATCATTAATTAAAAAAAAATGTTTTCCCTGACAAGTTAACAAGAGTTGGTTGGTTGAGTCTGCACTGTTTTTCACATCATGCTGCATGGAGCCCCTTTCAGGAGCTGGGGGGCTGCAGATGGTTTAGAAAGAGGTCTTTTAGTCAGCACAAAGGATCCTATCCTCTAGGAGAAAAAGGTAAAGGAGAGGAATTGGTGCTCCCAGACTCTGGATAAGCTAGACTTTAAAACTGTAGCTTTTAAAAATTATTTATTTATTTATTTATTTATGGCTGCGTTGGGTCTTTGTTACTGTGCACGGGCTTTCTCTGGTTGCGGTGAGCGGGGGCTGCTCTTCGTTGAGGTGCGTGGGCTTCTCATTGTGGTGGTTTCTCTTGTTGAGGTGCATGGGCTCTAGGTGCGTGGGCTCAGTAGTTGTGGCACGTGGGCTCAGTAGTTGTGGCACGTGGGCTCAGTAGTTGTGGCGCACAGGCTTAGTTGCTCTGCGGCATGTGGGATCCTCCCGGACCAGGGCTCGAACCCGTGTCCCCCGGATTGGCAGGCCGATTCTTAACCACTGGGCCACCAGGGAAGTCCTAAAACTGTAGCTTTTATGGTAAGCTTCACAGCATGTAAATCCACAAAAACTGGTGCAGATCACTTATCCTCATGTCTTAATTTATGTTAACCCTGTATCAGAGCTATCATCACCGACCTGTCACTGTATATCAGGAGAGCACCCAAATACACAGCAACCACTGTGTGCTTTTTTTGGCCACCTCAAGGTAATTTTTTGACCAAGTAACAAGGAAGGCAAATTTTCCCAGAGCTGTTTTTCTTCACAGGTCATTAACTTTTTCTTTTGAGGTGTTAATCCCTTCCTTCATGTTCCATCAGGCCTGCAGGTCCTTGCACCAACCCAAGAGTTCAGCAAATTTTAAGGTGTGGCCTTTTCATTCTTTTCTCAAGGATGATTAATCTTATATTTTGTGATTAAGGTCGGTCAAACATTAAATCTTGACTACTGAAAGCCAAGCTCTTTAATGTTGGCAATTCTCAGCCCTTTTTCCATTTACACCTCCCTCTGACACAATTAAGATTGATGAGCTGCTTAGTAAAAAAGAGTTCTCCAGGAAGGATTTGGGAGTTTATTGGCACACTGGATTTTAATACTTCTTTGCCAATTTTATTTGTTCCTGCTATTTTTTTGTACACAAGAAAAACTGATGAAATCAGCATGTCATCTCTTTTTTGGGATGGAAGATACTTTTCTAACAGGCAAACTGATTCCTGTGGGCTATTGAGAAATGGAATTGTTTTCTGAAACGTATCGACTTTAACAAAACTAAGTTACATTTAGATACTAAATTTGGGGTTGGTAGATGCAAACTATTACATTTAGAATGGATAAACAACAAGGTCCTACTGTATAGCCCAGGGAACTATATCCAATCTCCTGGGATAAACCATAATGGAAAAGAATATTTTAAAAAGAATGTATATGTGTATAAAACTGAGTCACTTTGCTGTACAGCAGAGATTGACACAACATTGTAAATCAACTCTACTTCAGTTAAAGAAAAAGACAAAAAGGACTCGCGAACTAATATACAGTGTAAAGGAGAGAAGAAATGCTGCTAAAGCAGGTACTTCCAAATACAGCAAGAAAGCTGTTCTATGCACCTGGCTTAGTCTCAAAGCCAAAGTCAGCTCAAAGCTGACCTGCCAGGGGCTCTGAGGCTGAACCTTACCTTCAGGCTTTTCAGGGCCAGGCAAGCTCCCTTCTGGAGCCAGAGGTCAGTCTTTGTTAGGGCTTCACAGTAATAGAGCAGGGCCTGAAAAAGAAGAAAGGATGCTGTGAAGACACTTCGATTTGTTTGTAGTTTTAGGTGTATATATCATTTTTACTCCCTGAGATAAGCTACAGATAAAACAAGACATTTTGCACTTCCTTCAGAACAACAACAAAAAAATCCATTAAAATTCATGTTTATTAAAAGAGCTGTCTCTTTACTCAATTCATCATGCCTTCTATTCTATGACTGGAATCACATAATACATGGCCTCTCGTGTCTTGCTCTTTCAGTGGGGGTGATGGCATTCGGCCCATAGAAGAGAGTTTTGAGCAAATTCTACCAAAAGATCAGAACTTTGTAGGAAAGAACAATATGAAGTTCATGCTCTTGGGCCAAAATGGCATTAGAATGGAATATCTTCCTGTGAGTACATGTCACCACAGGCTAGCTTATGTAATGCCTTAGAAAAGTTAAGCAAACTCTTCTCAGAGTTCAACATCGACCTCCCCAAGGACAAGAAGGACCAAGTTTGATTTTCTTGAGCTGATCTGAAGGTTGACATGAATTGATTTTTAGAATGACTGTTCAAGTTGTAAAGGTCTCCCAGAGGACCGAGGCCCTTGCCTGTACTGGGCCCCAATGTGCTTGAATTGCAGATGTTTATTATACCTGGATGACTGTTGAATTAAAGCCGAGAGAGGTAAACTGTCTCTTCCCTAGCATCAGGAGTGATGGCTTTTCAAATTAAAAATATTCTAGCTGTTTGAGCCAGTAATTTGATGACTTAACCCCAAACTACTCATGAGAAATGCATGTGCATGAACATACATACGTATGTTCATCATAATATTTTTCAGAGTTGGAAACTACACAAATGCTCATCAATACAGAATAAGAAAATAATGGATTATTCATATACTGAGATGCCATTTATCCATCAAATAGAATGAAGTAGATCGATACGTTCTGCCATGGAAAGAAAATAACCACGATATATTACATTTAAAAAATCAGTTGCACAACAGAATAGTGTGATCTCGCTTAAGAAAAAAATAATTATCCATGTTAGCATGGATAAAATAGAAAAAATCTGAAGGAATGTACACTAAGTTATTAACAGTTTTCTCTGGGGGCTGGACCTACAGGTACTTAACTATTTTCAGTATTTTCAGTATTTTTGTAGTTTAAATCATGTTACATATTGTTAATAAGTGAAAAATTATTTTTATAAAGGAAAAGATGACAAACTATTAATAGTAAATGGCATAAAGTTAAACAAGCTTCTGCCTCGATGTCCATCATTTCATGCCCTACCTTTTCCCTGAAATGCTCGTTTCTGGAGGCTGCTGCCAAGTAAAGCATCACCGCTTCACTAACTCCACTGTCATCCCCGGTTAAGAGCAGAGCCAGAGTCCTGAGTATTTCCTGCTGGGCCAGGAGGCTGCTGGGTGCAAGGTCACTCATGACCTGTAGCAGTTTTTCATCTCTCAGTGACTGCAGAGTCTGAACCATGGAAACTGGAGAGTGAGAAGAAAACAGAGGTCACCTTCTGACAGTAAAGGAACATGTTCATTAAAAATATAAATAAGACTCAAGGATGTACATAATAACAGACCCAAGGATATATGAAAATTAGCATATTAGAAAGGCAATGTTTCCAATTAGTGAGAAAAGGACAGATTATTCAAATAGCTATATCAAGGCAAATGAATCATATGAGAAAAAAGTAAAAGTGGATTTCTACCTCATAATGGCTACTATAATAACTTAGAGATGAATTAAACAGTCACATGTAAAAATAACAGTGAAGAAAATACAAGTAAACAGTTTCTACAGTGTTCTTTTTTTACTGTCTTTTTATTTTTAAAGTCTTCATTGAATTTGTTACAATATTGCTTCTGTTTTATGCTTTGGTTTTTTGGCTGTGAGGCATGTGGGATCTCAGCTCCCCAACCAGGGATCGAACCCGTACCCCCTGCACTGGAAGGTGAAGTCTTAACCACTGGACCACCAGGGAAGTCCCCAGCCCCCTGTATTTCAGTCATACTTGCCTGGCAAAACCCTGACCCTGAGTGACCCCTTACTCAGCCTTCTCTCTGTCTGCACTCAGGAAACTGGACCCTGATGGAAAAATTCAGTTGGTTGGAATATGGGGACAATATGATAAAAAATAGGATTCTGAGTTCCATTTGGACAAATTGACCATGCTCTATGTACTCTAATCCTTAACTAGATATCCAGCATGGGCATCCATTAGCCACAAAAGCATTAGGATAAGAGTGTATCTGGTCCGTGCAGATGGGAAAATATAACAAAATTCACATTCCATTAATAGAGCCACATCCTCTACACATGAACAAATTTGTGAATGATTAAGATTTCTTTGCTTTAATTTCCCATTTCTCCTGTTGTGGTTGTTCTGGTAACTTCACTGTTTTATAAATAAACACTCTAGTAAAAAGTCTCCGGATAAGATTATGTATAACAGCTAAATAAGTAACAGAAAACAACCTAAACATTCAACAATAATCAAATATATTAGTATGCATCTAAATGCAGGGATATTATAAAACTAAAAAATGTTTCAAAGAATTAATAACATGGGATATAATGTCAAATTAAAAAACCAGGATATAATATTCTATAATGAGTAATCACAATTTTGAAATTTAAAACCAGCGTACAATCAACTGAAAAACACGTTATATTTTAAAAATAGGAGAATAGGTGACTTGAATCTCTTCCTTCGTACTTCTCCTGTTTTCTAAAATTTTTTTTTTTTTTGTATAATGAACGGCTTTTCTTTGTATAAAGAAAGGGGAAAAAAAGATAAGTAAAGGCTTAGAGTTCTTCCCATGGTCATTCTCCAGGGCTGTGTAACAGGAGGAAGGGGATGCGGTTTTAGGACCCCAGGGTCTCACTTTGTTATGCTCTTCATTTCTTTTTTTGTTTGTTTGTTTGTTTGTGGTACAGGGGCCTCTCACCGCTGCGGCCCCTCCCACCGCGGAGCACAGGCTCCGGAAGCGCAGGCTCAGCGGCCATGGCTCACGGGCCCAGCCGCTCTGCGGCATGTGGGATCTTCCTGGACCGGGGCACGAACCCGTGTCCCCTGCATTGGCAGGCGGACTCTCAACCAGTGCGCCACCAGGGAAGCCCTATGCTCTTCATTTCTTGATTCTAAATTTGTCACAATCTAAATCGATTTTCTAAAAAAAAAAAAAAAAATCAATTTTCTGAGTAAATTTCTATATTATTCAGTTTCCATCAGAGGCGTCTCCTGTCCAGGCTTGCCCTCTCTGGCACTCTGGACTAGTATGGCTATTCGGGGCTGGGGAGTGGGACCTAAGCACAGACTCCCGTGCTCAGGCTGGAGTGGCCCTGGGTGGAGGAAGATTTTCTTCTTCTCCCTGTGATGCCAATCACCGTGCCGAACATGGTGCTGCAGGGTTTAATGTTCTAGAAAGAGAAGGGCTGAGCCTGGGTTTGGGTCAGAGTAAGAAGTGTTTCTGCCACTAGCGCTGTGCCAACCTGTCTACTCCCAAGAACACACCTCACTCCCTCCCCTCCCCACCCCCTCCATTGCCCCATTGTCAAGCGTGGGTGGAGAAATAGAGCACAAACTTGGGAACCAGAAACCAGCCCCTTACGGCCTGGCTCCACTCCCAAAGAGGTTTTCACTCACTGCAGATACTGATTTTATTTCTTATGTTCAAAGGGCCACATGAGAAGGCAATAAGGAGCTTCACTGCCGCACCCCTGCGTTGGTTGCCTGTTCTCTTCAATCCCTGGATATGAAGCCTTAGATGTGGTTTTTCATCTTCTCCTCCTTTCCCTTCCCAATCTGTCACCCCACTGGTCTTCTTCTGAACCTCACTTCTGCTTAGTATTATGAAAGCGCCACCAAAAAGGGCAACATAAAATAGCACTGCCTGCGGGCTTGATCCCACAAGTGGCAAATACATTAATGCGGGAAAGAAATGACAGCAGTCTGAAATCATTCACCAGCTTCCTGTTACGGGCACTCCCCTGCTGGATGACTGGGATGTGCTTAGCAAATCCCTGGTTCGTTGCCAAGGGGCTTACTAATGTGAAAGGTCTAGAAGTCATTTAAAAGGCGAACCTTAGCCCAGCTGTTGACTTGGGGAAAAAAAAATTACCACCACTAAAAACTATGACTAGAAAGACCAGGGATCATTCTAAACTGAGCCCCACACAGTGTGACCAAAGAACGTGTCCCACCTTGCTTGGCCAGCTGGTTCAGATAACTCTCTAGGTCACTCACACCGTGGCTCGTAAAGTAACTGTAATACTGGAAGACAGTGATGACTTCGGAGGAGAGGCTGGAGGTAAGCAGGGGCTCGGCCCGGTCCAGGATCTGGGACACCAGTGTGCGAAACACTATTTGGAAGGGGAAGATGCGGAGCAGCTTTTAAGAAACATGATCAATCATTCATTCATTCACTCATTCATCTTTCTATTGTGGTACATGACACAGTGAAGTCTGTAAAGTGAAATCAGTGTACAGCCGGATGATTTTTGCATGTCTATACACCTGTATAGCTTGTCATCTGGATCAAGATACAGAACACTGCTAGGACTCCATTAGGTTTTCTTGTGCCCCTTTCCAGTCTATAGTCACCCACCTATCCCCACCATGGGCAACTAATAATCGAACTTCTATCAATATATTAGCTTTATCTGTTCTTGAACTTCATATAAATGGAACTATATAGTATGGACTTTTTGTATCTGGCTCCATTTGCTCAAAAAATATCTGTGAGATTCATCCAAATTGTTGCTTGTAGCAGTAATTTATTCTTTTTGAAAACTGCTATGTAATACCCTATTGCATGACTACATTACAATGTATCCAAGTTCTTGTTGATGGGCATTTGACTTGTTTCTAATTTCTGGCTCTTGTGAATAAAGCTGCTATTAAAAAATGAGCATAAGCATGTATTTCTCTTGACACATTTAGGAGTGGAATTGCTGGATCACAGGGTAGGAGTATATATATTTAGTTTTTATAGACACTGCCGAACAGTTTTTCCCAAGTGGTTATACCATTTGATACTCCTGTATTGCTGACATTTTAATGAAAAAAGGATACGTACTTCAATAGCAACACAGACATATAGTCCTTTTCAAAGTCACTGCTGATATTCAGAATGAAAACATGTTCAGTGCCTTTCTTTTCTTCGATTTTACTAAGTAGATGATGTTTTCTCTGGAGGGTAAGCCCTTTCTCAGGGCTAGCTGTGGGGAAAGCGTTGAGGGAACCTCTCTAGCGCTCACTCTCAAAACAAACGACAGAAATGTTTCCCTTGCTCCTGCTGCCCTGTACCTGGGTCTGCAAGTCCGGGATAGTCTCTGTTGACAGTTCTGGCAAAGCTGGCTTCTAGCTGCTTAATCACTCTGTCCGCTGAGCTGTGGTAGACCCCAGCTGGGCTGCAGCACTTGGTCCAGAATGACAGCAAAGACAGCTTTTTGTGAAATTCCGGTATGGCTGGAATAGAAGAGCAACACCCCATCCCATGATACATGTTTTGAATGAAATAGATGAAGAGATGGACCTGGGTCAGGATGGGGAAGGCATCACCAAGGGCCTTCCTTTTTTTTTTAAAGACTGTTTTTTAATCAGAACTACAGGATTCCTCTGTCGTTGGCAGGTGTCCCGAGGGCAAAGAAGTTGAGATGAGGATCTCATCCAGCCTGGGCAGCAAAGGAAATGCAGCAAAAGCAAAGCTGTTTGCTTTAGGTGATAGAAAACAGCAGGTCTACCCTTGGGAGAAGGTCCAATCATCTCATCTCCTATAACTTAACAGCAAAAAATATACAGGATCAGAGACTCAAACCTCAGGAGACTTTTCTGCAGGGGGTGCAACAGAGCAGAGGATGACTGAAGGAGTTTTTTCACCCTGCCCAGGTGGCTCTCTGACTGAAATGATTGAAGAGCCATATGCCACGGTCAGTATTTCACTCATGTGGCTGTGATCATGCAGAGGGGCCTGGGGGAGGAACAGACAGGAGTCTGAATGTCCTGCCCCTTTTCACATCTCTCAGAGACCTGCCAAGGTCACCTGCTCCTGGGAGGACCGGAAGCAGGAGGCAGAAATGTATAGAGAGAACCTACAAGGTGTTTTAAGCTTAATCGGAGATAATCCAGGAGATCCTAGTTTTCCACTATTTCCACAGACGATCTGATGTGAAAAACGATACAGATTCTTGCCTTTAGGAAACAGCCCTGTAGCCAGACCACACAGATTCAAAGGCATCTTTCCTGGGTCAAGTTCTCTACCTAAAGCTCTCTGAACCAGGGACGCTCCTGAAGGCCTTTGACTTCTCGTTCTTCTACCTTTCCCAGTAGGGTTTGAGAGCACCTTGCCTTGACAGTCAACCACTATGGGAGCTGTCTCAGCCAGCTCTGTGGTGCAAGCACAATCCTGATTACCTGTCCCAAATGGAACCACACCAGGACAACAAGTCTGTGAAACCACCGGGGAGGTGGATGCTGGTTCTGTGCATACACTAGCGTCTGCCTTCTGGGGGTGGAGGCCCCGCTAGAAAAAGCTAGGCGTCTGCTGCTTCGACTCCGAAGGCTGAAGCATGGTGTTAATTACGACCACACTCGTGTGGAGACCTTCCTCTACAGCCCAAGAGCGCTTCTCTGCCATCCTAACAAAGCCATGAATAGATGCAGGCAGGGGAGGGGGCTCGTGGGGTCATCATTTATAAGAATGGCAGCGTAACTGCAGGTGCTCACCTTCGATGACAGAACTGATGCTTCCTATGTTCTCATCACTGACGGCCGAGAGCTTCTCCATCACTTGGATTTGCCTAGAAAGCTTCTCTAAGAGGTTTCTGGCCACAAATGGGGTTTTGCTTGAGAAAACAATTTGCTGATAAAACAAACAAAACCACTGTGTCAATTACGTTGTTGTCAACAGAGCTTTCCCCACTCAACCTTGTCCTTCTGAATGAAGTGGGGATTTTTTTTTTTTTTGTGGTACGCGGGCCTCTCACTGTTGTGGCCTCTCCCTCTCACTGTTGTGGCCTCTCCCGTTGCGGAGCACAGGCTCCGGACGCGCAGGCTCAGCGGCCATGGCTCACGGGCCCAGCCGCTCTGCGGCATGTGGGATCTTCCCGGACCGGGGCACGAACCCGTGTCCCCTGCATCGGCAGGCGGACTCTCAACCACTGAGCCACCAGGGAAGCCCATGTGGGGATGTTAAACTCATACACATTTCTCTTCCAGTTTGAAAATGTTCCTCATTCCAGGCCGGTTACAACATCTGCTGAAATCAGACACGTTTTTGTTGCTTTCAACTTTTTTCATGCCTATGTAAATTCCTGAATTTTCACAGTAGTAGGGTTGCAAGGTTATTATAAAGTTACCTTTCTTGTATGTACTGTCAATCTAAAACTCCTCTCTGAAACTTGAAGGGCATATTTAGGTTGCCCTCTGGTATGGAAACAGAAAAAAGATTTTTTTTTTTACAAGTGTAGTAATTTTTCACAGCCTGATTTATTTCCTTGTCTTCAAGCTGAAAATTAAGAGCGTGCTGTAGAATAATCCTAATTACAATCAAAGCTATCTCACTATAGTTAACAAGTTCTTACTATGTACCAGGCACTGGTATGAGCCTTATACATGTATTAGTTTGTGTTATTTTGCACAACAATCCAATGAGGTGGGAACTTTTGATTTTCCATTTTACTGATGAGGAAACTGAGGTACAGAGAGGTCACGTAACGTGCTCAAGGGCACTTAAATAGCAAGTGATTTCACTTGTGTGCAGATCACAAGAATAAGGAAGGGCTTGAGAGGGGAAAGGACAGAAGTCAGTCGCTGCCTGAAGGTTCTAGTCCTTTCTGTGTCTCTCAGAAACCTGTCCCCTTCACTTGGTAGGCATGGCTGCAGGACGCAGACCTGTACCACCATTCTGTATGGTCTAAAGCATTTGGACTCTAAGGCAAAGAGAATTTTTCAAATTCAAAAGTCAAGTACAGCAAATATGTACTAATGCCTTTCATGTAAATAAATACAGTAGAAAATAACTGCTTTATTTTAAACATAATTATAGCTATTATGATTTTTATGCACTGCCCATTTTTATCTCTTTGCAATTACATACCAAATGAATAAGTAAACTCACTGATTCAGGAGCGGGTGTGAATTAGAAATCAAGCTTCTAACCCTTACTCTTTTACTCTATATCTTTATGTCTACCTCTTTTATTTTTCTTTTGTTTTTCTTTCTTTATTTTTATTGGGGTATAGTTGTTTTACAATGTTGTGTTTGTTTCTACTGTACAGTGGAGTTCCCTGTGCTATACAGCAGGTTCTCATTAGTTATCTATTTTATACATGTTAGTGTATATATGTCATTCCCAATCTCCTAATTCATCCCACCCCTCCTTTCCCCACTTGGTGTCCATACGTTTGTTCTCTACATCTGTGTCTCTAGTTCTGCCTTGCAAACCGGTTCATCTGTACCATTTTTCTGGATTCCACATGTAGCCATTAATATATGGTATTTATTTTTCTCTTTGTGACTTACTTCACTCTGTATGACCATCTCTAGGTCCATCCACGTCTCTACAAATTCTTTTCCTTTTTTTAAATTTTAAAGATCTAATTGGCTTTACTAAACGATTCATGGATTGGGCAGTATCTCATGTACCATGTAGAGAGGAACTCCCCTCTTGTTTTTCTAGTGTTGATTTTCTCCACAGAAGAGTTGAAGTGTTATAACCAAGGCCTTATTATCGAGAGAAACACTGCACTGACTACTGCATGCCAATTATTCTTTGAGAGAAAACATCCATCCCTTCATGGAAGAGAATTCTCCCATGCGTCACAAAGTAATGACTTTACGTCTAAAAGGTGAACGGGGAGTTTGCTCAGCACAGTCTCGGCCTCACCAAGGACAAAGAGCCGTGAAAACCATCTCATTCCAGTGCTTGGTGAATAGAGGATAGCTATAAGTCAACGACAATCCTTGTCCATTTTGGTCGAAAAAAAAAAATTGCACCTTCTGCCAGATTGGTTGTCAGCACCTGGCTTGCAAATTCAACGCTCAGCAGAAGAGATCTGCTGGGGTGTTGGCCAACCTAGTGCAAGAGTCATAACTGCCAACCAGTTTCCCAGAGCACGTGAGGTGTCTGAGGCTGCTTTGAGGGTCTACATTCGTGGAGGAGAAGCAGATTCTTCTACATCTCATCACAAGTGTGTTACTAAAAAAGCAACATTAACCCACTCCTGGCCTCCCTGGGGTCCTTCCTCCTCACCCTGCCTCTGGTCTCCCAGTTGGCCATGTGCTCTTAAAAGCACGATTCCTCCTCTTCTGGCCTGGCCCACCCCCCGGAAACCATTATACATTTGCTTTCACATTCTTTTCCTGTTCCCCACACATCCAAGCAAGTGGGAGAAGAACAAGATTGGGAGAAGACAAGCCACCAGGTGAGGAGGGAGCATTCAAGTACCGATAGCTGCTTGGGGAAAATGCTTTGTTCGAGACAGCAGAAACCCTCCCTGCAACAAAAGAATGGCAGAATAGTTGCTCTGCTGTGGCAAAATCTTAAGTGATAAACAGCCTGAAATGAGAAGAAAAGTGAGCCCCAGCGTGTCGCAGAATGAGAGCGAACTGGTGAGGAGGATGATACCTGTACAGTGTTCTTTCTTGCTGCTAATAAGCACTTATTCAAGATCTGGGAAACTGTGGTTACGTTCTGGAGCGTTTTGCCTTTAGCTGTCCAGGTGGTAGAAAACTAGCTCGTGTGATGGGTTCATACTAACATATGTTCAATAATACTGGCTTTCAAAGTCCATTTGTAGATGGCGGAATGCAAATTCCTTATCTAAAAAAAAAATCACACTACTCTCACCTACTATCAAATGATTTGAAAGCAAGAGCATGTTATATGTCACCTACTACCTGTTAAAGTCTGGAGATCTAGGTTTTAAGATAGAAAACTCAGGGTTGAGGGAGCACGGCCATGCCTTTCAGAGTTTCTGAGTTGGGTCAAATCAAAGCAGGATGGCTCTCTTATTCCTGAGTTCTCATTTTCCTGGGAAAACTCAAAGAAGCAAGCACACATCCATTCTCGGTGCATCAAAAACCTGGGCTCTAAAAACCCAGTGCCGTCACCAGTCCTACCTGGACGAGTTGGGTGCAGTACTGGAGGTGCCTGATGATGCTGAGGTCCAGGCTTTCATTTCCCGTGGTCAGTGGGAGAGGGCTTCCTGCCACACTAGTCCCGACTCCCGTGTCCTCCGTCAGGGCTTCGCTGAGGTGCCCCCTGGCTTCCGGGTGTACTGATCTGTAACTGTTGAAGCAGGAAGGTGAGCGAAATGTTAGCTGGTTCTTTCTGCATGGAAATCACAGGTCAACTCAATCACAGCACCCACTGAAAAGAGTCTTGCGCTCGCCTATCTTGAAAAATAGAGATACCTTTCAAAAACTATTTTATAACTAAGCCTGGTCACCGATTTGCCTAATATGAAAAAGATCCTGCAGACAGACTGTTTCCAGAGTTCTCCGTTTGCTTCTCAAGCACAACGAACCATCTGTACAGTTGGCTCACCAAGAAGGCTTTTGAAATGTGCCCTCGTTTCGCGGCGCTTTCCTGCTCTGTTGACGGAGTGGTTTGCCAGATTTTCTGGGATTAAACTGTCCTGTGAACCTGTGGCTTCCCAAGAGCAATACCATTAAGAAATAATCAGTCAAGGCTTTTTCCTGGCCTTAAATCAATTGTGACTTGAAGAAAAGGAGAAAGGAAAGCTGTTAGGAAGAAACATGATGTTCTACTCCAGACAAAAGCTAAAAGGAGCATTCGTATCGCTTAGTTCTGCCTCGCGGGCTTTGTGTAAAGCCCACCGTTGAACTGTCTAAAGTTGTATCATGATGGGCACTTACATTTAAAAAGAAATCTGTTGCACCTATTATTTAATTTTATTCTTAATATGAATCTGTGCAGGAGGGCGAGGGGGAGGGAAGAGTCTCATTTCACGCATGGAAGGAATGACCAGCAGAGGTGTTAACCAGAGCGTCCTCGTTCACACAGCTAGGCGGTTTTTGGCTTCTAGTTTCATGCTCCCCAGTCTCCACAATTTAAAAAGATAATGCACCAGAGTTTAGAGGCGTTGAGTGCCTTACTCTGAGTCACATTTGCCTCCAAGGGGAAAACATTCAGCTTGTGTCCTGGTAGTCAGCACATTTAAAACACACACACAATTTCCACAATTTTCCATAATACCTCTGATGACATACGGTAAGACTGATCAAATTAGACATATTTAATAGCAATGATCTGTAAAATTTACAAAGGCTATGATGTTTTTAAAATGCTTCTTGGGGCTTCCCTGGTGGCACAGTGGTTGAGAGTCCGCCTGCTGATGCAGGGGACACGGGTTCGTGCCCCGGTCCGGGAAGATCCCACATGCCGTGGAGCGGCTGGGCCCGTGAGCCATGGCCACTGATCCTGCGCGTCCGGAGCCTGTGCTCCACAACGGGAGAGGACACAACAGTGAGAGGCCCGCGTACCGACCGCAAAAAAAAAAAAGTTAAAATGCTTCTTATAGCAAGAAGAAAAAAAGTTTACTCTGACCTTGATCCATCATCTAATAGCTTAAGCTAACAAGTATACAGGAAGGTGTTTGGTTTAAGAAGCATTTCACAAATTCAATCAAGTTAGAAAAATCTCACTGTAGAATGTAGAAGGATAATTTAAACATGACATTCATTTCATAAATTTTCTTTGCTATGCCCCCAGTTTGCTCAAAGGATAAATTCTATTTCTCACTTTTTCTTTTCCTCGTTTCACTTTGGCAGAAGAAACCCTCCAGGAACAACAAAACTCCAAAATATTAACACCACCCACAGAGAGGTTTGCGAAGGTTGCACAGCCATAGCTTGTTGTAACTTGAAAATCAGTGTATATAACACGTCAAAAGAAAAGATGGATGGAAACCCACCCTTTCCTTTGGGAAAGTGTTTGTGTTTTGGTTTTTTTTTTTGCAGTAATTGATGGAGCTGAGTATGTTCACTGTGCTTACAGAATGGACCCCAGGCTCTAGCTCTAAACACATGGTTTGGTACAAGAAAGCCCAATGGAGAAAGAAGGTGACAACATTTCACCTTTATCCTCCCTTCCCACTGCTCTGTCCCATCCCCATCCTAGAGAAGGCCACATTCCAGCTGGAGGCCTGCAGATCCAGTGGCAGTTATCAGTTATCAGTCATCTCTTCTTACGCTCTAAGGAAAACATGGACCACGGGGCTTAAACCTGGCTTTGATATGGGCACTGATGAGCTTAATCTACTGCAAAGACCCAATGGCCAAAAGGAACGGAGAGATAAGGGGTGGGAAAAGCAAAGTCTAACAAAATGAAGAAATTAGAAATACGATGCAAAGCAAGGAGAACCAGGTCCAAACTGATGATCCAGTAAGAGTTCTCCAGAAACATGGTATACCTACTTAATTTGCAATTAATTACATTGGGGACAAGTTGTAGACACTGAAACCTACAAGATGTATGTGTATACACGTAAATATACACACACACTCATACAAAAATCTCCCCTTCATTTATAAGGAAGAAAATCAATTTAATTTTCCTTAAACAACACCAAAAGAGGTGAATGATATTTAAAAGTTGTACTTAACAATGAAAAGGAACTGTAAGCCAATTCATGTATAGGGGGTTTTATCTTCCTGGAGATGTGTATCAGGTCCCGTTTGGTAGCTACAAAGAACTGCTGTACCAGCTACGACAGTAGAAATAGAAGCAGACGCTAACTTCAGACTTACCTATTTTTCTCAGTCTCAGTGTCTGAAAATACTGAGTCAGCACCTCCTCCAACGTTACAAACCTCATCACCATCCTCCTCCTCCTCGTCAAAATCAGAGGTGTTCAGAAAATCAAAGCTTTCTAAAGCACTTTCAACTGTAAGACTTAAACTGGAAGACCTGCTTCGGCTTACTGCTGGCTTGCACTGCAAAGGTAGAAGGTACCAAGGAGAATATCAACATATTCGGAAGGAGAAACACAACAAAGACACCCAGTGGGAGATGTGACACTTTTCTTTTTTTTCAAGCTTTTATTTTTTTTTTTGTTGGCAGTAAAAAATTCATTTAAAGTCGTCTTATTAAAAGAAAGTACAACCGTGGATAAAATGACACAATATCTGGGATTTGTTCCAAAACAATCCAGAGGGAAGGAAGCAGGCAGAAGAACAGACACAAGACTGGCTGTGAATTGAGCACTGTGGAGGCTGGGGGATGGGCACATCAGGGTCCATCATCTGATTCTTTCTACTTCTGTTTGAAATTTTTTAAATAAACAGTTTAAAAAATATTACAATCAGAAAGCTTTGGGAAATAGAACTGCTATAGTCTCTCCGCCTCGTGCTCAACCCCAAATAAAATGCAACTGGCAGACAGATCTAAGGAGTCACAGTCAATGCCAACTACTAACCCATCTCTAATTCCAAGTGGCAACATGTTTAGTGCCCTGAGACAGGGGTGAGCTACCTAAGGCACCTGTTCTAAAGGATTCACAAAACAAATCCCAGAAATAGAAAACTACTCGAAGTCACTTAATCCACACTCGCTAGGTAAGTACACTTAAATATTAATTTTACGGGGCTTCCCTGGTGGCACAGTGGTTGAGAGTCCGCCTGCCAATGCAGGGGACGTGGGTTCGTGCCCCGGTCCGGGAAGGTCCCACATGCCGCGGAACGGCTGAGCCCGTGAGCCATGGCCGCTGAGCCTGAGCGTCCGGAGCCTGTGCTCCACAACGGGAGAGGCCACAACAGTGAGAGGCCTGCGTACCGCACAAAAAAAAAAAAAAAAAAATTAATTTTACATTCACAGCATGTAATTTTTCTTTGAGCACTGAGGAGAAAATAAATGGCATGGGCATGACAAGGAGTGGCCGTGCTTCCTCTACAGCTCTTTGAAGGAACAAGTTCCATTTCTTCCCTGACTGGGCCCTGGAATTATGTGAGCAAACCCATTCTATGGTGTGGAGAATTCTACATTGCTGGATATTAAGCAGAAACATTACAAACAGGGTAATGCCAGTTGCTGTGGGCACAGAGATGGAGAGAAGTTCTTCCAAATAGTCAAGAGGATGCTGGGGGTTACTGAATGGGACAAATTCTGCAAGTAAGAAGAACGAAATGTTCTCCATCCAGTTAGGTGGCACTCCCTGCTGACTTCATTACACAAGTTCGGAAGGGCCTTGCAGGGATCTGAGTCTCTGACACTCAAGACAAAGCATATAGGAAACCGTCTTTCAGTCTTTTAAATCAGAGTTGTTTCATTCGCCCTCAGTGATCTCCGTCCAAGAGGCAGCATCATTTAGTTTCTGATCCTCAAGGTGTTTAGCATCCTAGGAATGTGAAGGAGGGAAAAAAGAGAAAGCTTTGTCCAGCGGATGCTTTAATCCTGGCTGGAGACAAAGCCACTTGCCCCAGACCTCAACTCTAATGCCATTTTCCATCTCAGAGAGAGAGGAGGAGCCAGTCCCGACTTGACCCACTTCTAGGGTCTTCTTCCCTAAGCTAGATTGCAGAACCTGATCTTGCACAGTATGGATGTGTTTAAATACTGATCAAAATAAAGAAAGAGGCAGTTAAGGATTTTAGTAGCGGGATAGTTTTGGAACAACTGCAGATTGAAATAATACTCTGGAAAGAAACCTATGGCCACCAGGTTTTTATACGACTAACAGATGACTTGCTGAGCGCTTCTTGGTGTACTGAGCTACTGACCAGCACCCTAGACGCCTGGAAATGGGGGCATCTAGACATCTGAGGCATTTACTTCAGGTGGATCAATTGTGTCTTAGCTCTTTACATTTAACAACTTTTCTCCCAGTAAGCGAAAGCTGGTCAGCTGTGCTGACATGAGCTTGTTGAGGGGATAAACGATGTTTTCACTGCAGTGCTGGACCAACAGCCTCCATGCGTGAGCCCTGAGCAGATGCTTTTGAGTTATGTTTTACAGAAAGCAGATTCAGAATGCCCATCCCTATTGCTCGGAGGCTATACCTACAGCTGAATCAATCTGTCATGAGCATTAGAGGATGTGGGGAGTCAGAGTATGGATTATTATCTGCCCCGGGCAGACATCCCCTCCAGACCTCGGTCTGCGTGACCGAGACTGTGAGAAAAGCCTTGGGAAGGTTGTTCCAGGTGCCACGGGGAAGGCCACATCTTAAAACCGTCACGCCAAGGGATGCAACAGCCTGCTGTG
Organism: Lagenorhynchus albirostris; assembly: GCF_949774975.1. NCBI lineage: Eukaryota > Metazoa > Chordata > Mammalia > Artiodactyla > Delphinidae > Lagenorhynchus > Lagenorhynchus albirostris. Next base: position 84,870,550 of record NC_083104.1, on the reverse strand, counting down.
GGTTGACTTGCCCCTGACACTGTATTTTCAAGCTTATTTTATAGAACAGGTTCCCAAAGAACTGCTCTTTCAAGAGAAAAGATCCAAGTTCTCTTCTCTGTGGCACTATAAATCAGAGCGGCAAAGCAAAGAATACAAGACGTGGCAGTGGGATTCGGGACAAAAATTCCAGTTCTGTCTTCTTGTGCCTTGTTTTTAAAAATGTCATCTGTATGCCAAGTGGAGACAGATACATTCTGGGGTAGCATTAACGATCTCATTGCTAGGACCTCCTGCCTAAGAGGAAATCACCCCCTCACTCCTATCTTCCCATGTCTATCCTGAGCGGTCTGATTAGGAACAGGAGAGGGGAAGATAACTCTGGTGGAGTCAGGGTTCTCTGGCTTCTCGATTATTCGTGGGTGATTATCTGGGGTTCCGACTCACCAATTTGGGCCAATTGCAGAGAAGGGAATCTTCCAGGAGGTGGTGCCCTGGGCAGGGGAGAGATGCCCGTGGCTCTCACATCTGTACTGCCTAACTCTGTCTTCAACCATGGGAGGGCTTTCCTGCTGCCCTGATACTCAGAGAGGTACCCTCTCCAGGAGCATCTCAATGAGATTATGATGCCCAAAAGGCCACCATTTCACATTTGGAATCTGAATGATGAACTTAGGGACTGAGGGAATTTAGACGCTGTCCAGAGCTGTTAATTTAACTCCTAATCATTTTCCTTAAGTTGATCAGTTGTCAGGAAAATAAATATGCGCTACTAGTATTGAAAATCAGTACCATTTGCGTGATGATTATCTACTGATCCTGTGATGGGGCAGGATAAGAAAAAAAAAAAAGATAGGCTATTTTAAATAGAATGTTGGCTGAAGATACCTGTCTCCAGACCTAAGCCAATTTCCCTAAAAATGTACTTACTTTTAGAATGTCATCCAAGTGCATGACTTCTTGGTTCAGATCCTGAAACTCTTTATACTGCTCTTTATGTGGTTCTAATGCAAGGAAAAGCCCATTAAAGGCATCCTCTAAGCTTCCATCTAGGAAGGATCTACAGCCTTCGGACTCTCCACTGACAGAGCCCTCAAAGAGCAGCCTCTCGGTGGCCGCCGGCACCTCTGACGAGGTGAGCCTCTTGACCAGCTGCTTCGTGATGTTTCCTTCAAAAGTGTCCAGTTCCACGGGCTTGAGTTCAGAGGCCTCGTCAGACTCTTGCAGAAGGGCCTCTGCGACACCCTTCTCCAGGAATAGGCGCTCCGTCCGGGCACCCGCGGATGCTCTGCAGGCCTCGGGTTTCCCGAGCCCCTCGGTCTCTTCCTCCCTGTGGGGTCTGGGCTCTGAGCCTTCTCCCAAGGAGCTCTTGGAAGAGGCCGAGCTGGAGTCATCCAGGCCCTCGTTCTGGGAGGAGGGGCTGTCGCGGTTCAGCTCTGCGGGGGTGATGGTGATTTCTGGATTTGCCGAGCACGTGCTGGGGAGAGGGCGGCCTGGGCTGTGGGAGAGGGCGCAGTCCCCATTGGGCAGGTCACTGAAGCTGAGGGACAGTGGCATTTTCTCCCCAGCTGCCTTCCCATTTTCAAGGACGTCATCAGGTAGATTCGACTGCAGATAAAAGGCAAATCATTACGATTTTAAATACAAGGGATGCGTTTGGCATGGTTCATTTCCAGACAAAATGTAAGACAATTAAAATTTTAAAAACAGACCTTTCACGATATTAACACTGTATTGTTGGTTTTGTGTGTGTGCGTGCGCGCACATGCGTGGCAAAAGAAAACAAGCCTTTAAAAACTCTATTACCATTGTTGAATCTCGGTGAAAGTTCATTGCACTATTCTCAGGTTTGACACTTTTCAAAAGAAGAGGCTGGAGGCAGGGGGGTGGTGCTTGTTTCCCAAATCCCAGGATCTCACAATATTTGGCAGCCATAGTTAAGAATAGCACCACCGTTTTTTTTGTTTTGTTTTGATTTGTTTTTTGGCATCGATCTTAAAAGACTTTACAACATTCTTGCTATTTCACTCAAAAGATGTGATGCTTTGTTCTGCTTCAGTTCTCATAATATTATTTTTTGAAAAACTCTACCCACAAATCCCAAGCCCTGGAAAAAGTTTTATTAATTCAGTAACCACGCCACAAACAATTCAAGACCAGAAATACGTGCGCAGTGCTTCTATAAAAAGAGGAGAAAAAGACTGATAAACTGAACAACTATCTTCCAGGGCTGCAAACCCCAGAGCTCCCAGGGTGTCTAGAAATCCCAAGTGCTCTGTCAGGCAGCCCCAGGCTCTGTGATCCGTGAAGCAGAACTCAGAAGACAGAGGTCAGAAATATCCAGGTAACCAAGGTAATTTGTTTATGCAGGCGTTAAAGCAATTTCTAAGTCACCTTTCCTGACACAGTGGTCTTGGCGAAGTGCTAAACGTTGCTCTGTGGGAAAAGTTTTTTAGTTATTTGAGATCAACTCCTTCAAAATGAATACTCTCTCTTGGATTCCAGAATTGATTGTTTAAGTAAAGGTAAGTACCTATTTTAATTATACATAAAACAATGAGGGAACTCCCTGGCAGTCCAGTGGTTAGGACTCCGCACTTCCACTGCAGGGGGCGTGGGCTCCACGATCCCTGGTGGGGGAACTGAGATCCCACACGCCGTGTGGTGCGGCCAAAAAAAAATAATAGGGCTTCCCTGGTGGCGCAGTGGTTGAGAGTCCGCCTGCCGATGCAAGGGACGTGGGTTCGTGCCCCGGTCCGGGAAGATCCCACATGCTGCAGAGCGGCTGGGCCCATGAGCCACGGCCGCTGAGCCTGCGCGTCCGGAGCCTGTGCTCCGCAACGGGAGAGGCCACAACAGTGAGAGGCCCGTGTACCGCAAAAAAAAAAAAATAATAAATAAATAAATAAAACAATGAATGATCACGATAGTGCTGGGAATTAGCCCAGGAAACAAAAATGTTACAGCAAGTGAAATGAGGAGCAGACAGAAAGAGGCTCCCCATCCTCCTCCAGCAGCGTCCATGGTCCCACCACTGCTGGATCTGGGCCACCAGCTCCCAATACATGCAGTTTCAACTCAAACTCTCCATTCTCATCTGGTTGGAAGGTTTTTTACTTTAACCACAGGATGAGTAAAAGGATGTGTCACTGGGGCACTCAAGTAACCTCTGCAGGCTCAGTTTCTTTGCCTCGAAAAGTGAGAATGTTTTCCTTTTCGATTAGTGATTATTGGATTATTGGATTAGTGATTATTGAACTGTGCTCCAGAGTCCCGGTGCGGTGGGGGTGGGGGGTCGGGGGTGGGGAGGGAGTTCCAGGGACCGTACTCGGGAGGGGACGGGGAGGGGGTGGGTCCCCGTGCGACTCACTATTTCCAGCCTCCTTTACTTCAGTTTCCTTCCTCCTGTATCTGCACCCCCTTTTCCCCCCAAACACGTTTTATGCCTCCAGAACAGACAAAAAAGGAAGCTTCTGGGGAGGGTTGGGGGAAGGCTGAGTCCTGCTCCCTGCACTTCCTCCGTGGGGTCCCCTGGGGATCTCACAGAAGCCCTGGGTCCTCTGAACGTTCCTGCCCAGCCTCAGCTCATCTTCAGAGCACACATTCCGAGCAGCTCTGAGGGAGGCGGGAGGCGCTGGCTAAGTAAGGAGCGGGACTGGTTGTCACGATTCTTATTTAAATTCCAAATTCCTCTTCAGCCACTTCTATCAAGTCTCACATTCCCAAACCCAATTTGCATGTACTTAAGTGGCAAGTATCCAGTTAGACTGAGATGCCCTGCTGAAGGGGACGTACAGCCTGCCAAGAGCGCGAGCCTATAAACGGGCACACGGGGAAGGCGTGCTGTAACTGAGGGGTGATGTAGGGATGCTGCAGGGTGGTAGGAGCCCCGGCAGGGGGCGGGGGTGGTGCTCAGGAGAGAGAGTGTCTGAAACTCAGCCCTGGAAAATGCGGAGAAGAAGGGCAGAAGGAGGAGGAAGTGCGTCCTAGAAGGAACAACAGGCTGTGGGAGCTCTTGAGAGGGAGGGTGCATTTGGAGGACAGTGATGGGGGTTGGGGTCGGCGGGGGGCAGTCCGGCAGAGAATGAAGGCTGGAGAGAGGAGAGGTGGGCCTGGAAGACTGGGCCGGAATGGAACGGCTGCTCCGAGGAGTTTGCGTTTATCCAAAAGGCTATGGGAAGCCATCACATTCTCTTCTAGTCTTGCTCTCGTTTACATGATGCAATTAAAACCTCTACTAACCATCTCTACACCCTCCAGCTTGCAGCGTATGAGCATCAATACACACATGACATCGACAGTTACTGCATCAGCTCTACTCTTCTCTGGCACGTGCATATCTTTCCCATTTTCCGTGGAAACTCCACTAGAGTTTAGCCTGGTCCATTTCACCTGTGTTTTTTAATCCAATGACTAAGATGCAATTATTATTATTATTTTTTGGATGGCTTATTTATTTATTTATTTTTTGGGAAGAAAAATAAAAAACGCGTTTCAAGTAGTCATTTAGAAAGAAAAATAAATCTATTTTTAATTTTTATTTGAAGTATATTTTAAAATATATCTTACTAATGCAACAATCTTTTACCTCATTTGAGCATGCAGAGTGGGTACTTGAAAGTGATTTAAAAAAATCTATTTCAAACTCCTCTATAATCAGTCTCTCTACTAATTTAGGCTTGCCAGTTAGTCTAGAGCTGCACTCTTTTTTTTTTTAACATCTTTATTGGAGTATAACAATTATTATTATTATTAACCAGAAGACTTTTAACCCTTTCCTCTCTGGACATTCAAAGATTACTTTTATATGTCTGTAAACGGCAGAACATTCCAGGTATGTGTGTACATATGTGTATGTGTATTCTCTTGTGACATAATGGGTAACACACATAATGTAGGTTACCTATTACATTCCTGATTGCAAATTAAAGAGTTTCTTTTACTTCGATAGTATAAAACTAGCAAACAATATAATAAATTAGGGCTAAGAACCTCTTTCAATAAAAATAGTTTTGGGAAAATTGGTTTAAATCCAGTGCCAGGTTTTGAAGGCTACAACTGTAAAGATTGCTATTAGTGATACATTAGCTTGACTTGTGAACGAAAATCCTCTTTGACCTTGAGCGCAGCTGTATTTTTTTTTAGGTGACAATATTGTTACCATGGATATCTTTGCCACAGCGCAGAAAAGTCACAGCACAAAAGTGGAGATCATGAGCAGGGAAGGACAAACGGCCTCTCTCACAAAGGTGCATGCATGCCCAAATCTCCCACCCATGGACAGGAGGCCTGTAACCGTTAGCCAATGAGCGAGAGACAGCAGATAAAACAAGAGCCATGCCAAAGCCCACATGCCACAAGCCCCCTACAGCAAGCACGTCACACCCAGGCGGGCCACACACACTCACATAAAACTCTAGAACGGCCTTGGGTCTCAGCCTGAGGGAGGGCAGGTCACTGAAAGAGCGGCTGCGGTGCAGCTTGGCAAAGAAAGACTCTTGCAAGACACTCAAGACAGACAGCCTTGGCTTGTCTGGTGAAGGATGCAACCATCTCTTCAGAAGTCAAAGCAAAATGGGGGAGTTAGTGGAAAGCAGCAGGTTACCATGTTTTTGTCAGCTTTTTAGCGAGCATTTCTGATTAAAACAAGGAGGCCATTATTTACACCCACTTCTTTAAAAGTCTGATCTTAGAGAATGTGCAGAAAAGTCTACATGTGTTTACCAAGCAACAGGTTAAGTTGGGGGAGGGGAGAGGAGAGCCACAGGAGGTTTACCACCTGTGCGCGGGTGGCCACAGACATCTCGGAATGTGCTTTCCTTAGTCACCAGGTGCTTAGGGTGAACTTGAAGATGACATTACAGTCAGCCCTCCGTATCCAAGGGTTATGCATCTATGAAAAAAAAATTCCAGGGGCTTCCCTGGTGGCGCAGTGGCGCAGTGGTTGAGAGTCCGACTGCCGGTGCAGGGGACGCGGGTTCGTGCCCCGGTCCGGGAAGATCCCATATGCCGCGGAGCGGCTGGGCCCGTGAGCCATGGCCACTGGGCCTGCACGGCCAGAGCCTGTGCTCCGCGACGGGAGAGGTCGCAGCGGTGAGAGGCCCGCGTACCGCAAAAAAAAAAAAAAAATCCAGACAGTTCCAAAAAAGCAAAACTTGAATTTGCCAATTTGCTGGTAGCTATTTGCATAGCATTTACATTGCATTAGGTATTATAAGTAATCTAGAGATGATCTAAAGTATCCGGGAGGATGTGCATAGGTTATGTGCAAACACTATGCCATTTAACATGAAAGACTTGAGCATCCTAGGATTCTGGTATCAAAGGGGGGTTCTCGGAACCAATCCCTCTCGGATATTAAGGGACGACTGTATTAGGAATTATAGAGACTCCCTAACACCGTATATTAAGCATTTCAAACCCTGGGTGCAAGCACGGCCTCAGGCTCATCATTTCTCCTCTAGAAATCACACTGAACTTACAAAGAAGGAGTGGTCCTTGAAGGTGGGCGTTTCTGGGGTGCCCTGGCTGTACATGGACATTCTTCTCTGGAGGGCGGCTGCCTTGTTCCCAGCGCCTGAGGATGGGGTCATGTCCTCCACGTCAAACGGACTGCAAAACAACAGGTCCCCGTGAACACACGTTTGTTAAAGTCACCTATAATCACCGGTCCGCAGGCCAAGAAAGCACCTCATTATACTTACGTAAACTCAAACCAGTGGGAACTGGGCTGGTTTTGGCCAAATTGGTCTGTCAGCAAACAAACCAAGAAAAAAAAAAGTGGAGCAGAAAACGGGGTCTAGACTCACCCAAGGGACCCCAGATTATCATCACAGCTTTAAGCACAATTTATGTACACACCTGCAGACCAGATAAATTTGCTTCCTCGTTCGTATTAGAGACACAAACATATTAATGTTTGTCCCAACACGAGATGTTGAAGAAGTCTGTAAAAATTCCTGGAGCTTTGCAAGGGCAGACGCTTTAATGATACAAGAGAGCAACAGATTATTGTTCGGTTCTAAAGAAAACTCTCCTATTCCTTTCAGTGGACCCAGAGCCTGTTGTGTGACTGAGAGGATAACAGTCTGTTCACAATGATGCCATTTATCAGCATGCCATGTGCTCCTCCAGCAGAAGCACTGATCTTGCATTTGAGACGTCAATCATTACAAGTTACGAGGAGAGATGGGCTGGGCAAAAGCTGTGGACACTGCTCCAATAACAAGGCAACATGTCTTTGCTGCTTCCATGCCTGACCCTCGATATTGTAAAGGTGGCCCCAAACATTAATACTGAACATGTCCTAGTTACTTGTAACATACCAGGGGCATAAGATCAAATGTTGTGAGCAACCAGTACTTAATAGCTTATCATGACCTTTCTCACGGGGTGACTTCAGAAAACCACTTTTAAGTTCCCTGCTTTGACAAAAGGTGTCTCTGGCCCTTTGGAAATATTCTGTTTCAGTATATAGAGTGTGGAGAGACTAAGGATATCCAAAAATTTCCAAAGCAGTGTCAGGTATCTGAGATAAAGAGGGCTAAGCAATTAAAACACCATAGCGAGAATCAGGATCTTTCTGTGGATAAAATATCTCATACTGGAGAGTTATTTTCTTTCAAATTAGTGGACGTGAGAGATATACTTCTTTATACACATCTAAAGGCTGAGAAGGAGGGGAGGAGACAGAATAAAATATTTAAAAATAGGAAGTTGAAGAGGAGAGTAGTGACATGGCAGAGGGCTCTCCTTTAACATGTGTGAACATCACCCAGCTTATTTAAGAGATTCCTGGGCCCTGAGAGATTCTGACACAGCGAGTCTGGGGTGGGGCCTGAGACCCTGCTTTCGTACCAAGCTCCCCAGTGATTTTGACGGTCCACGTGCCACCCTTGGGACAGCACGAGCCTACAGCACTTGTTTCTATCATGATGATATTGAAAAGGGCAACTTACTACCAGGTGATTTCCAGGTTGAGTTTGATGGTGCCAAGGTCATTGATGTCCACAGCCACCACCTGAGGTCGTGCTGCAAACAGCTCTTTGGTCTCGCAGGTCACACTGCCGACCAGGAGATGAGTTGCTAGCCCTTTGAGTTCTGTGACCTGGTGAGAGAGGGAGAGGTAAGAAAGGCCTTACAGGAGCGCAGAGGACGAAGCCAGGTTACTCTTTCCTTTGTTTTTCTTGGCCAGGGCAGGCATTTCAGAACCATATCTGAAATCAGAGGTGGATGTTTCCCAAGCCCATCTCACATTTCCATTGCCCGCTCTGACACGAGGGCAAGTCTTTTGATGTACCTGTAGTACATACAGAGGTCTGCGGGCTGGAGGGGCAGCAGGCAGAAGTAACGGGCACAGGTCTCCACGATGGACCATCAGCCGTGGCACCAGCAAAGACAACAAACTGCAATGACAATATTGTACCTTGATGGAAATTAATCCAATTATCAGGGGCAGGAACACCATTTCTTCTCCATCCCAGGTCTGTTTGCCATTTACTTCTATTCTGCCTTTCAGTTTCCACCTCTGTCGGCCATACTTCATGAAAATCTGGGGAAAGACACCAAAGGGCCCTCAGGTTCCACTGCCCTCACCTGCCTTCCCACCAAACACCAGGATGAAAAAGGCGAGTAGATACAGTAGCTACTGTTCCTCCCCTTCTCCAGCATCCTCACGACACCCACTGACTGTCGCTTCTTCCAAATTCCCTGGCAGGGGGCGTGGAGCAGAGCACCAGCAGGGAGAGACTTTCCAAGGGGGTAAGTTCTGTTTCTCTAGGATAGAGGGTATGAAGGGCTTTCTTTAGAACAAGGTCACTGCATCATGCCCTTTGGCTCAGTTCTTTCTCTCGTTAGTTCTACTTCAGTATAACAACCACTGGATTAATTCTCCATACTCCCCAGCTCCTTTAGAAAGACAAGGAACCAGCAGCTAAAATCTACTTAGTGTCCAGAAGCAAGAAGCAGGGCATCCTTTTTGTGGATAAGGGAGACAGGTCTGGACAAGGATTTTGAAATTTGACACACTCTGGGGGGAGGGTGTGCAGTTTCTCCTCTGTCAGACAGCTTTACTGCTTAGAGGAAGACACATTCCCCCTCACCACCCCCGGCCAAGATGAATGATTATAGAAGGTTTTGGAGGAGATAGTTAGATGAAATCATTATGTAAGTTCCCTTCTGAAGAGGGAAAAGATAAAAAGCTTTTTTACTTTTATGGAGTATATTTTTATAAAGAAAGATCTAGATTCTATTATTCTTCAATCATGATACTTTTGAGTAGTCATAATCCTGGATTGGATCTTGCATCAGGAAAAATAAACTGCTATCAAGTACAATATTGGGACACTTGGAAAAATATGAACATAGATTGTATATCAAATGACATTAGCTAAAGGGCCAGTGCTAAGTTTGTTGGTGTAGACAATTGTACAACGTTTATATGAGAGAAAGTCTTTCCACATTCAGGAAAATAATTTTTTTTTTGGCTGTGCCGCATTGCTTGCAGGATCTTACTTCCCCAACCGGGGATTGAACCTGGGCCAAGGCAGTGAAGGTGCCAAGCCTTAACCACCGGACCGCCAGGAAATTCCCTCAGGAAAATAATTTAGGGGTGAAGGGTCATGATACCTGTGCATTAATCTAAAATAGTTCAGCAAAATAACAACAACAATAATAATATTAATAATACTAAAGCAAATGTGACATAACGTTAAAAACTGGTTGTCTAGGTGACCCATATATGGGAGGTCTTACACTAATCTCCAAAATTACTTATTGGCTCAAATTTCTTCTTCAAAATAAAAAAATGTAAAAAAAAATTGAAGAAGCAAAATAATGACAGCTGACTCCTGCCTCTCAAGTCCAACACCCAGACCGACACCACACTTACTTCATATTGATCTCCGGGACAGAGGCGAGCAAAACCAGCCAGACCTGTAAGCAAGCAACTGGGATCAGAGGTACAGAATTCATTTCCCCTCTTTATAAACCCACACTCGCACACTTATAAGACTCAAAGTGTCAGGCCTTTGTGAAAACTCATATAATAGTTTCTGGGGAACGACTGTGGGTACAGCTATTGTTGGGAATTCCATCTATCACAGCAAGAGAGGATATTCCTTGCTGGGGTGATGGGAGAGGTGCTCTCTGGGGCAGAGAAGACTGTTCTTTCTAGGAAGAGCCCCGTTAAGTTGTGAGACTGTTGGACGGATGAATCTGCTTTGCACCAGTCTCAACGGGCTATGCCAGGATTAAGATGATAGAGAAGGTCCAGGGAGGCCTAAAAAGGCACCTGCTGTTACCACTCTCTGTCAGTAGATGGCAGCAACTCACCAGTTCGTCACACCTCTCCATCCACGGAGCCGGTCCATTGAGGACCAGTTTCCACTAACAAGTAGAACATAACAAGCCTCTTAAAAGATTTACTGAAATAAGAGCAGAATTAAAGAAGCCAATTTTCACTAATAATTTTCTGGAGGATTAGTCTTTTGTTTTTAATACTTCTGAAAAAAAGCACAATCGACTGATCTTTATAAATCACAATTGGCTGGATATACCAATTCTAATAAAGTCCTAAACACTCTTTAAAAACCTCTGCAGAAGACATAGAGTATGGACTTGAGGACACGGGGAGGGGGAAGGGTAGGCTGGGACGACGTGAGAGAGTAGCATGGACATATGTACACTACCAAATGTAAAATAGCTAGTGGGAAGCAGCCGCATAGCACAGGGAGATCAGCTCGGTGCTTTGTGACCACCTAGAGGGGTGGGATAGGGAGGGTGGGAGACACAAGAGGGAGGAGATATGGGGATATATGTATATGTATAGCTGACTCACTTTGTTATACAGCAGAAACTAACACACCATTGTTAAACAATTATACTCCAATTAAGATGTTTAAAAAAAAAAAACAAACCAAAAAAAAACTGCAGAATATTCAGGATTTATCTACTGCCTATTTACATACCTATGCAATTACAATGGAAGCCTGGTTAGAAAACAAAACAAAAAAACCTAAAAAACTGATCTGATATCGGTGCTGGATAAAGAAGAGTAAAGGGGAAAATCCTTTCAGGGTTTTTATTTTTATTTTTTTCTTTCAAAATCACCAGAAATTTCATATTGGAAGAACTTATCCAGATGGGAGAAAGCTACTTGGTAGTGATGTTTTTGAGCTTCTCAGCTCATGTTATTAAAGCAAAATTTTTTGGAAATGCTTGAGGCGGTATCACTCTGATACTCTGATTATAACCATAACGTGGCACGTGGCAGTAGACAGGCAAAAACAGGCCTGGGGCTGTGCTATGATTCTTCAAGTCCTACCTGCTAATGTAAGCCACTCATGGTACTGATTGCAGAAATGAAACTAACAGTGGGTCAATTAGAGTTACCGCCTTGTATCTTTTAAATCTGGCCAGGTTTCTTTCAGACTCTGGTCTGAGGCCTGTTGGGATTTTCAGTTGGGGAAAGCTTGTTTTCTCAGCAGTTTGGGGATGACTGCTGCACTGTCTACAAAGCTTTCATTATGGCCACTCCAAAAACCATCATGGGGGTTAGCACCCAGGGATGAGCATGGGCAAGTGGAGGGGCTGAGGGGACTTTCATCTCCATGGTGCATCTTCCTGCACCTTGTGGATGTTTTACTGTAAACATCTATTACTGATAAAACAGCTCTTCCATGACCTCATTCGGAAGGCCCAGATGCTACAGTCTGCAACCGCCCACCCTGTTCTTCTTTTGCTCAGGGACCATTCTGCCAGAAGAATGTGCCGCCTTTTTTTCTAGTTCTGTGAGGATCTTCCTTTCCAAAGATAAAAAAGATCACACATGTTGGCAGGCAGCGTATACACAGAGAAAAGGCTGGTTGGATATTCACGACAATCTTAGCACTGGGCGGGGGGAGCGATTCTGAAGCTAAGGAAGTGACACTTTCTACTCCAAGGAAAACAGCCAGACAGCTGAATAGATAGGCGCTCCCATTACAGGACTGAATGATTTACTGACCAGGCATAAATAATGCAGATTTACTAGCTCCCTGGTAGATGTCCCCTCTCCCAAGGCCGGACCTGCCCTAAAAGCTGCAGGTGCCAACACAGACTTTTGGATATACACACTGCCTGGAACTTAATATGAAGTAGGTAATACTTGGGAGAAGAATTAGTTTTTCTGTAACAGACCACGTCTTTCCATCTGCAAATTGGTGGATGGGTCTAGTGCTCCCTCTTTAGCCTGGCGTTGGACCCTCTTCAAACTCTGGCATCAAGGAGTCCCACAACTCTCTTCCCAGGGTCCTCTCATTCTAATGCAAAGGTTACAGCGGGAAGCCTTCCTCTTCCCCATTTCCCTCCCACAAGATAGGCGGGTGGCACCCTTTGCGCCCCCTCCTGCCACCCCCCCCGCCCCCCAGGCATCGAAGCAATTGGCCACATTATTGATCCAGTAGATCATTTATTCCGTGGAATTAGATTAGACTGGCTCATGCAACCACTGTCTCCAGTAGACTGTGTGGAAGTCAAGGCCAGAGACCATTCACCAGGATGCAGCCCAGAGCCTGGCCAACAGCAGGCTCAACTGTCTTTACCATCATCACTTACCCCGCCCCTCCAAAACCCCACAGAATGATTGCCGTCTGTGTGTTGGGGAAGCGTGTGGCAGGAGGAAGCTGGCTTACCAGGTCTGAGGATATTATGAAAGATCCTCAGCTTGTGTCACTATGCATGTTGGGGGTGGTAATTCTTCTTTTTTCTTTTTTTTTACCAGAATGAATAACAGATAAGAAAGTAGGTAACTGCAGTGATGCAAGATTTCTTGGCAGCGTGAGAGGCTCCCTTTTATCAAGAGAGAGGAAGATTTCCATGGGGGTGTTACCCCTGAAAGGCTTCATAGAAATAGTTCAAGTTTTCATGTTAGATTAGGAAAGTGGAAGTGAGATAAATCAATAATGAAAAAGGAGGATCACTTGCAGGTTTGAGTGACCCCCCTGGGAGAAACCCTGAACCCAGACAGAAGCCAGGGAAGCCCGTCGGGCAGGAAAGACAGAACCACGCTGAGGGTAGAGCTGGAATAGCAGAGGCGGCAGCAAGTTGAGCCCGTCCATCATGACAGCCCATCATAACCCAGAGCCGTTCTTTAGCTGGGCAGCCGGGCCCGCCGGTGGATGGTAGGGCCCCCAGAGCATCCTCGCTGACCCTCAGGCCTGAGGTCCAGGTCTGGTGGGTGGCTGTCCCTTTCCTCCCACCCACTCCTGGGTGCCTGTGTGCTGGGTGGAAGACTACCATCCCATAGAAGAGAACATGTTTTGAGCAATAGTTTATAGTATCTGTTCACCTTTGTTAGAACGTCCCTCCTCATATGGGGCTGGGGGACGGGAATGCACTGGCAGCCACGAGCTCTGGAATTCAGTTTCAAGTTTGACTCCAACGTACCGTGTGACTTCTGGGACAAGTCACTTAACCCCACTCCCCATCGACAAAATGGGGAAATCACCAACTCACCCCAAACTGGTGACTTTGATAATAGTGAGCGTCAGAAATAGAGGAAATACGGTACTGCTTGGATTAACAGAGAGAAGACGGCATGATGGGAATTTCTCTCAGCTGTAAGACCCCAGACTGTGCTAGCCTGCGTGGAGGGTGCCCGAGAGTTAGGGGAAGGAGAGAGGAGTGTTTTCTGCTAAACACTGGCTCAGGGCAGTGGTTTTCCAGAAGCAGGCTGCTGACAGAATCATCCCGAGGATGAAAAATATACCCAAAGGGTGCCACCCACCCATCTTGGGGGAGGGAAACGGGGAGAGGACGGCTTCCCATTGTAACCCTTGCCTTAGAATGAGAGAATGCTGGGAAGAGAGCTGTGGAGCTCCTTGGTGCCAGGGCCCCGTCCTGACTTGCTGAGATGGGGGCAGGGCCTGAGTGGTTTTAGAACCACTGACTCGGTGAGGACCCACAGTGAAGAGAAAGGACCTAAAAAACTGAAAAAGCACAGATGTCCCGCCTCCGTAGTAAAGTAAGTATTGAGACTTCATACTGAATAACAGACTGATTCACTATGGGATCTGCTGGAGAGAAGAACACAGCCGTGTGGGCAGCTGAGGGTCAAGGTCATGTTGATTGCAGGTACACTCAACCAGAGCAGCTCTACGGACATCACACTTGACAGAACACTTTGCCTCCTGAGTTAGGTGACTCATTGGAAAATTAAGCTCTCCTGTCAAGCACTTAAAAAAAAAGCGCCCCTTTTCTACTCCCTTAATGGCAAAAAGCAGACAAGAGGGTGATTAAATCCCCATTAGCAACCCAGGGATCCGGCTGCTAAGAAACCTCAGAAAAGGAAAGGCACACAAACTAGCCCTTCTCCCTGCAGTGAGTGGGTGCGTGGCCCAAACTCAGAAGGAAGACGGACTCGCTGTGATGGCTGCTCATCTGAAGCCCTGTTGGCCACTGAGCTGTAAATCTGACAACACCTGAAGGATGCTCCGTTTCTACAACTAAAGCTTTTTGTTCTGAAGATGCTTGCAGTACAAATCAACAATGCTTTCAGAGTAGGACTTCCTGGAGTCAACACCAGAAAGGCACTGGGAAAAAGAGGAAAATGCTGTGTGGGTTTAACACTAAAAAACATTTAAAAATAAAGAAGTTGGTAGGTCGTTTATAGGAAAGTAGAGCATAAAGGAACAAACTAGATGACACCACCAAGAAGCCAACAGACAAGTCTAGAACGTGGGACATTCTGTACAACAGTGACATGTTGAAAGTGACAACAGTGACAACAGCTTCAACGTGACAAGTCAATGGTAGGGAAAAAAACAAGGAGGCGTCTGTTTTAGATGAAAGGAAACTGAAAAGAGATATCTAACGACCAATGATAATGCATGGACCTCGTTTGAATCCTGATTTGAACAACTGTATAACGCACTTTTGAGACCACCAGGTCATTTGCTAATGGAATGGATTCATAACAAAGGCATATGCATTTTATTAGAAGCGATAATACTTGGCATTGTGGTGTCCCTATCATAAGATGCCCCTATTCTTTAAGAGAGGCACATTGCAGTCTACAGGGAGAGACTCCCACATCTGGGTTTTATTTCATCAAAGGAAGAACAAAGACAAGCAAACAGATGAAGCAAAGGTGGCAAAATCTTGCTGATTATTAAATGGAGGTGATGGGTCTATGGGAGTTCCTTATAATATTCTTCCATGTTTGTGATCCTGTCACAGTAAATATTTAAATATGTAAATATGTAGGCACAGTAAATACGTAGGCAAGTCTCAGGACGAGAAGGTTCTGGAGCATCAATAAATTAACATAAGTGGGGAGGCTTGAGAGAGAGTGGCCCAATATCTTTGCAAGGAAAATAAAAACGGTGTGTGATGCCACACTTCAAGGAGCTAGGCGGAGATAGCACCCCACTCTATAAAAAGGAGGAAGAATACCTTTCATCTTGATGGAGAACTCCCCCAGCTGCTTCTCCAGCTCTGCTTCAATGGTGCACATGTTCTAAGAAGAGCACAGGAGACCAGCGTTAGGGCTACATTTCTTTCAAAGCACAGGATGTTCTCACAGCAGTGGACAACCGCTGCTCAAATGAGAGGCATTTACCTGTTTGCAGTGAGTTACACGTATGTAGCAAATCGTCACAAAATATTTAACCTAAGCCTAAGCAAGCCTTCTAGTGTACCGGCAATTTAGAGCATAGAAGACCAAGTGAAGTTATATCATAAACAGTCAGATAAATCCAGAATGTGGGAGATTCTAAAAGAACTGGCCTGGATTCTATAAAAAGGCAGTAGAATTATGGGAAAAAAAATTTTAGATAAAAGAGATTAAAGTGACATAACAACCAAATGCAATGTGTTAACTTTGATTCCATCCTGATTTGAAAGTAAATAAACTAAAACAGTTATAAAAGACGTCATTGGGTCAAATAAGGGAAATCTGAAAATGCACAGGATATTAGATAATTCTATAGGAGGACTGGTAATCTTCTTAGATGTGATAATGGTGTGTGGTTATGCAAGGGATACACATGTTACATAGGTTATCATTAAAGGATCTGTGCTAAAATATTTATGGGGTGAAATGGCATGTTATCTACCATTTACTATCAAATGACTGAGTAAAAAAGGGAAAAAAATTGAACATATGCAAGAGAAGAAAAGCAAATATGGCAAAACATTACCAAATGGAAGTCTAAATAAAGGTATATGATGTTCAATATACTAGGCTTGACTTTTCTGAAGGGCTGAAATTTTTCTTAATAAGAATTTGGGGCAAAAAGAGCTCAGGAGGGCTTCCCTGGTGGCGCAGTGGTTGAGAGTCCGCCTGCCGAGGCAGGGGACACGGGTTCGTGCCCCGGTCCGGGAAGATCCCACATGCCGCGGAGCTGCTAGGCCCGTGAGCCATGGCCGCTGAGCCTGCGCGTCCGGAGCCTGTGCTCCGCAACGGGAGAGGCCACAACAGTGAGAGGCCTGCGTACCGCAAAAAACAAACAAAAAGGGCTCAGGAGCTCAGCTGTACTCAAAGTGAATGAGGCAGAGTTCCTGCTGCCATGCCCTGAGGCCCTCAAAATGATTCTTGGGTTTGACAAGAGTCCTCTCCTCACTCTAATGTTGAGGAACAGTAAAGGCAGAGGAGCCACACCATCTGTGCCTGTGGTTAGATATCTAACCACTCGCACCCTACCTCCTCAGTGTCTGAAGACCTAAACAGAGCAATTGCAGTCAGAAATCAAGAGGAAAAGTGCTGTGGCCCTTCTGCAGCATGGCCAGTTTAAGCTTTCGGTGCCACCTCTGGTGTTCTAAGCAGAAGTCCCCGTCCCATCCCCCTGCGCGCACGCACGCACGCACGCACACACGCGCGCACACACACACACACACACACACACACACACACACACACACACACCCCCGCCCCCTGCCCCCCAGGGCAGCATCTGCAAGCTTCTTCCTCCATCCCAGCTAGGGGCTCGGACGCATGGCCTGGGCAGCTCAGTGAGCACAGACAGGGGCTACTTCCATTTGGATTTTGTTTGCAAAGGAATTCCGAATTGATTTGCAAGCTAGAGGTGCTGACTCTTAAATGTTGGTACCTCAAGTAGCTTAGCAAAGCTGGGGAAAACTCCTGAGGTTGAGTTCTGTGCAGCTGGAAAGTTTCGAAAACAAAGTCTCAGTTTTGTAAACCAATTTTCTTCCTCAGAGCACTGGGTGTCTCTGGGAAGGAATGCATGACTGTTTCTAGAAATATATCAACGATGTTATCACGCACGTCAGGACTGCGACCAGTGTCTTTGGAAAACTTGGGGGGCAGCTAGTTTAACAGCTGAGGACATCCACGGTCAGAATTGCTTTCTGTCTCACCCAGGCAGCCATGGACGCACACTGCTGCCCTTGCAAAGGCACCCAGAACCGTCTATTCCTAAATCCTCTTTGTGATAAAATGCTGGTTTTTGTGGTTATGTGAAGATACGAATCCACTTGATGTCAGGTGAGGTAGGAAGCTACAGAAGTCTTGGACTTCTTTCTCCTCTTGCTGAAATTACACTCTACATCTTTGAATTTGTGAGGAAATATGATGCCATGTCTTGGCGCTTGACCACCAGAGGGTATTTCTGAAACAACGGACAAAAGTTCTGGGACAGGCACCGGCTGCCACTCAGTCCTCCTACGTGTGTACTCTGAACGGCCTCCTTCATTGGCAACTGCTCTCTTGATTTCACAGATGTGTGGAAATGAGGTCTCATGAACTAGGGCTGCTTCGAAGCCAGAGATTCTTAACCTGTGCTCCATCAGCTTGGATGGGGAAAAAAGAAAGTCACATCGCTATTTCCACTAACCTCTAACTGATATCTAATATGTCCATACATCATGAACGTAGAAAACACGCCGCAGCCGTATGACTGGTACCTGTGACTTAGACCTGATAAAAGTCACGTCTATGTTCATGTCGCATCAATTGTTGCAGGTACCTTGAGAAATCATTTCTATTTTTCATTACTTTCAAATTGCAATAGTTATTGGAGCCACTGCTAAATCTTGTAGTTTGATGAGTTAATAAAGCAGCAGCCTTGTACTGTATCACACATTTGATTTTAAAAATATCTTGATCACTGTACTGACAATATTGAAATAACTGTATTTCTTTCTTTTTTTTTTGCGGTACGCGGGCCTCTCACTGCCGCGGCCCCTCCCGTCGCGGAGCACAGGCTCTGGACATGCAGGCCCAGCCGTTCCACGGCACGTGGGATCCTCCCAGACCGGGGCACGAACCCGTGTCCCTTGCATCGGCAGGCGGACTCCCAACCACTGCGCCACCAGGGAAGCCCGAAATAACTGTATTTCAATATAATTTGTTTCCTTTGAATTCCTATGGGTTTCATTTTATGCATTCAAAAAGCATTCTTCCAAATGGAGAGAAAGAAGCCCTGTTTTAGACCATGAAAAAAGACAAATTTGGTTCAGACAAGACGCAGGGCTGGAGGGTTACACAGGAAGCAATGCTGTGGCAAGTCATCCAAGACATCCCTCCCGTCCCAGGGCTGAGACCGGATGCTCAGCTCTGGGAATTGTCCAGCAGACCCTCATCAGGCCGATGACTTCATTCATGAAATTGGATCTTTGAACAAAGACACATGGGAGAGTGAGAAGTGCTGTTTTAATAATTCAGTCATTTCATCAAAGGCACTGGTTTCGGGTGACCCCCGGATGAGTGAAGACCTCCCTGTGTCATATGTTTGGGCCCCAGAGACAGTCAGAAAGCAGGAAAGCACGCTTCTGTTCATGGTTCTTTATCTCGCCTCCTTTAAGATAGAAGGGAAATTTCTTACAATAAAATAATCGTAGGCAGGAGGTGGGTGAACCCAATATCCAGGGCAGCCATCTTAACCACAAGGTCTGCTCAATTTGCAGGGATAAAGCTAGACTAGATTGTACACTAGAGAATTTGGAAGTGCATTTCAATGACCAATACCAGGGCATTTGTGACTTACTCATTTGCTGAAATTTTTAACATGCATTCGTAGTCTATTTGTGCGGAGACTATACACATAAAGAAGTATAAGATTTGGTCAGTGAATGGCTTCACAGTGTCTAAAATCTTGTGGATTTACACGTCCATGAACAAATCTATTGCCAGGCACTATAGGAGGTGAGTGCCTGACAGGTGACGCTCACAACAGAAAGTCACATGCTCTGGAGTCCACAGAAGGCTCTAAACAAAAATACAACCAACAGGGCTCCCCTGGTGGCACAGTGATTGGGAGTCCGCCTGCCGATGCAGGGGACACGGGTTCGTGCCCCGGTCCGGGAGGATTCCACATGTCGCGGAGCGGCTGGGCCCGTGAGCCATGGCCGCTGAGCCTGCGCGTCCGGAGCCTGTGCTCCGCAACGGGAGAGGCCACAACAGTGAGAGGCCTGCGTACCACACACACACACACACAAAATACAACCAACAAAACCACCCGAGAGCCATTTTAAACCGCTCCACCGAGGGCCTCAAGGAAACGCAAGACAGGCAAATAGTAAAACGTCTCTCTCTAAAGAGCAGAATGAGGTTGCGGGTGCCATTCCCCTGGTTCTTAGCAGGTATCGACAATTCAGATTGGGCCAGGTGGGGTTCAGCAGCCGAGCAGGTTGGCGCATACCTCTGTGTACTCTTTGTAGCTCCGGTGGATCTCCGACAGGCTCTCCCGGGCCGCTCTGCTGGCAGGGGACGCGGCGAAGGCTTGCTTCATCTTGCTAGCGCCATCTTGGAGGCGTCTTTGGATACAATAAGCTTCATAGAGTTCATCTACCTGCCGGAATCGAAACAGAAACACAAGGGACATAAATATTTGTCACACTTGAAGGAAGTGACATTGGCCGTTGTTAAGTGCTTAATGTACTTTATGTTTCTGACCTCAAAAGGAGAATCTTGTAGAAATGTCATCCTTTTAGACAGATCCATCATTTTTGTTTTAGCCACATGATCCATTTTCTATTTCAAACTGGATTTTACTCTGAGCTCTCTTTTCAAATGACACAAAATGAAAATGAACTTAACGTTGGTGGACTGCGCGAGACAAGGTTTAGATAATGAAGACAGGAGTCGTTTATATAAGGAACGAACACTGGAAGAGTGTATGCAGTTTCAAACCAATGTGAAGACGTTGCATTATACTGAGCTATTATCACTTTATTTTAAGAGAGTGTCACAAGGTGATATTCACGCATCCAGATTTAGATTTAAAAAAAAAAAAAGAACTCAAGGCTATTTATCTAAAATGATTTTTGTAAAGTTGTGGCCCAACAAAAGAGAGAAAACAAAGGTAAGTTATTCTTAAAATTAGGGTGAAGCATGACTGTTAAAACTTAACAGACTGAACATAATAACTGTGACATTTTGGGCATGTAATTTATACCACCATTTAAAAAAGTAAACGGGAGGAATGGAAATGAACATTTCTCTGCAATACCTCTATATTTAGGCTTTTAAATAATAATATACCCATTGCAAATGGCTATTGATCATATTCATTATATAAGCCTGACAGTCACTTAATACTTCTAGGGCAGTGATTCTCAATCAATCCAAGGTGATTTTGATATTCAGGGGACATTTGGCAACATCTGGAGACATTTTTCAGTGTCACAGCTGGGAGGTGTTACTAGCATCTAGTTGGTAGAGGCCATGGATGCTGCTAAACATCCTGTAACACAGAGGACATCCCCCTACAACAAAGAATTATCCCCAAGTATCGATAGTGCCTAGGCTGAGAAAACATACAGCTATATCTGACGATACTTATCTCTATAGTCTCTCGTCCTATCTTCAATTATCAACACACCAACCACAGTTAACTACAGGAATTATCAGGTAGATTAAGAAGAAGGATATCACCAGACATTATGTTTTCTGGGAGGCAGTTATCTACCTAGGACTGCTTGAATTTTTCATTTCAGTACAAACTTTGTTCCCTCAAAAAGGAGGCTACAGTTGTAGAACCAGAAGGTAGAGGTGAATATGATGGACTTCAGGGTTTAACATTCCCCTTTTGTTCTGAAGGCAAACTTCTGGCTGATCACTAAAAAGCATTACTATTACCTGTTAATAGTACAATTTTCCATAGTTGCTTTCTCTATACAGATGTCAATGATACTTAGCTTAGCATATGAATGTTAGTTAAGAGACTGAAAATGATTCTCTTGGTTAAAAGGATTCTTTGTTGCTCTTCAACAATTCACTCCACTTTACTGAGAGGAATCGTCAAAACTCTGGAAGGAACAGTCTTTCCTCTTTGGCGTTGGTGGGTTTGTCTCTGAATAAGAGGGAGGTATAAGACCCAAGGGGTTGTGGCATATCTGCTGATAAGATCCTTTGGTTGGGTGACTAGCATAGAGGGTGGTTTCCATACATTAAGACTAAGCTAAGACTCACTTGGTGAGCTTGTTAAAATGAGGATGCCCAGGCTCCACTTTGAGATGCTGATTCAGTAGGTTAGGGATGGGTGAGGAGTCTGAAATTTTAAGTAAACAGTGCAGATTGTTCTGATGCGGCAGGTCCCCTAGACACTTAGAAACACAAGAGCTGATATCTCTTCTGATGCAGGCCAGGCTGTTTCACCCATATGGCCTCCCGGGGGACTGTCCCTTCAGCCCTTCCCCCGCTGTAGTCCAAAGACTGTAATCCTCTCAACAAGGAAACTGCTAACTGGACCACTGGTATAGCCCTAATAATTTAGTATACTACTTTGCATTTAAAGAAAAGTATACCCTTGTTTTCATTTAAATATCAATCTACCCTAGCCAAATGGAGTTAACCTTTAGAATAAAGGAACTATGTACTCACATAAGCAGAAACTGGCCCATCTGTAGGCAAGAATTTGTCTTACCTATAAGTCAGCTGTGGCTCTCATCAAAATAAACTGATTAATCAATTAAATATCATTTGTTAGGATTTGTTAGGGATCCATCCACAAGATGCTGCAGATAGAGGACTACCAACCTTTAATAACCACTAGGATTGTTATATCTTACAATGATGGATACAAGATGGATAAATACTCTGTTACCTAATACTACTTGTTTTCTTGGTATTTTTCCAAATAAACAGAGTAATTTCAAAGCTTGCCTGCCACATAAATCTCTTCTAATGGATGTCATTGTTTGTTTATTTATTTATTTATTTAGGCTGCATCGGATCTTAGTTGTGGTATGCAGACTCTTAGGTGTGGCAGGCGAACTCTTAGTTGCAGCCTGCACGCAGGATCTAGTTTCCCGACCAGGGATCAAACCAGGACCCCCTGCACTGGGAGTGAGGAGTCTTACCCACTGGACCAACCAGGGAAGTCCCTGTTTTATTTACTGAGTTGAACAGAAATAGGAGCAATTTCAGACTTGCCAAGGTAATGAATATCTTTCAAAGTGGGAATGGGAATGTACAACGGCAGTAGCATATACATGTTTAGATCATCATAGAATTTTAAACTGGAAAGGATTCTTAGGATCATCTAGATTGACTATGTGCACGTCCAGCCTCACTGCATGGAGTGGAAAGCCAAGGTCCACACAGATGTTATGGCGCAGTGAGTACGTGGCAGAGATGGGACTAAAACCTGGGGCTTCTGACCACTAGTAGAGAGAACTGCTAAAACCTCCAGTCTCTCCACTTGGAACACAGGATGATGGGTGCAGATAAGCACAGGAATTGCCAATGGTGTGATCCAGCTGCCCTCAAAGGGACATTGTTTCTAGGTTGTACTGATACCGCCTGATAGTGTTCAGAACAGGGTGGGGGGGATAGTCCCACTCCACGTTAGGCTGGTGGGACCATCAGTCAACTATTTGTAGGGTTCAGGGCTGGATGTCAGGGACCCTGACAAACTGGTGTACGTAGAGGGGGGCAATGAGGATGAAAAGGAATCTGGAAACCAAGCCATGTGAAGAGTGGAAGGAACTAAGAGCTTGAGAACGATTGAAGGAGCTACATGACAGCTGTTGTTAAGTACTTTAAAGGCCTTCATGAAGAAGGTTATGGGGGTACCAAGTTGTATGTGGGACCTGAATGTAGAGTTAGGCAAGTGTGAAGATTTTTGTAGGTCAGTTTGGTTTAATCTTATCTCTAACCAGACTACACCCAGACTGCATCCTCTACCAGGCACCGTGCAGGCTGCACAGGAAACACTTAATAAATATCTGTTGAACTGAAGCAGAGTAAACAATGTGCTAGGTAATCAGGCTCTCCATTCTTATGTTTTTTCTACAACTTTACTGCCTGTTGGAGGATTTAATTGCTAATCAGCTTAGGAGTCAATTGGATAAGAAATTCTCCACGGACTAGAGGCTATGCTCAGGCCAAAGGTGTATTGATCAGTGACTGAGAACTGAAAAACAGGCAAAGACAAGAGGAACGTCAGTTACCTTACTGATGTGAAACTCCAGGCGCCTCACGTATCTTTCAATTGTTTTAATTTGCTGGAATAAAAGAAGAAATTTGAAAAAGTACAGCCATTTACAGTTCCACTGATTAGACTTGTGTGGCTATCTTTATTATCTCATACTCAAAAGTACCAGAAGATGTTAACTATTTCCCCTTTCCTCCTATCTCTGTTGCTACTTTAAAGATTCTCTAGTATCAACTTAGAAAGTATTTTTTAAAAAAATATTGAAGAAATACTCTGAGAGATGAACTTGAGTTAGCTATTGGAATCCTTATGTTTAACATTAAGAGGGGCCAACCAAATGGAATTCACTGGATTTCTGGCAGGACAGTATTATATTGGAGTATACTTAAGTTTCTTCATAATAACATTTTATCAGCTCAAATATGAACTTGCCCCCCCATTTTAATGTCTCTGAAATGGGGTGCATTTTACAACTGCAACTGTCTGTGCACGCCCCAAGATAATCATAGTTGGTTATGTGTCATCTCTTCCATTTGAGTTATAAATATTATCACATGCGTTAAATTTAATTACCCTTTAAAATATCTGCAAACAGATTATACTATGATTCAGTATTTTTTTAACATCTTTATTGGAGTATAATTGCTTTACAATGGTGTGTTAGTTTCTGCTTTATAACAAAGTGAATCAGCTATACATATACATATATCCCCATATCTCCTTCCTCTTGGTGTCTCCCTCCCACCCTCCCTATCCCACCCCTCTAGGTGGTCACAAAGCACCGAGCTGATCTCCCTGTGCTATGCGGCTGCTTCCCACTAGCTATCTATTTCACATTTGGTAGTGTATATATGTCCATGCCACTCTCTCACGTCGTCCCAGCTTACCCTTCCCACTCCCCATGTCCTCAAGTCCATTCTCTACATCTGCATCTTTATTCCTGTCCTGCCCCGAGGTTCTTCAGAACCTTTTTTTTTTTTTTTAGATTCCATATATATGTGTTAGTATATGGTATTTGTTTTTCTCTTTCTGACTTACTTCACTCTGTATGACAGACTCTAGGTCCATCCACCTCACTACAGATAACTCAATTTCATTTCTTTTTATGGCTGAGTAATATTCCATTGTATATATGTGCCAAATCTTCTTTATCCATTCATCTTTTGATGGACACTTCAGTTGCTTCCATGTCCTGGCTATTATAAACAAAGCTGCAATGAACATTGTGGTACACGACTCTTTTTGAATTGTGGTTTTCTCAGGGTATATGCACAGTAGTGGGATTGCTGGGTCATATGGTAGTTCTATTTTTACTTTCTTAAGGAACCTCCATACTGTTCTCCATACTGTCTGTATCAGTTTACATTCTCACCAACAGTGCAAGAAGGTTCCCTTTTCTCCACACCCTCTCCAGCATTTACTGTTTGTAGATTTTTTGATGATGGCCATTCTGACTGGTGTGAGGTGACACCTCATTGTAGTTTTGATTTGCAAATCTCTAATGATCAGTGATGTTGAGCATCCTTTCATGTGTTTGTTGGCAATCTATATATCTTCTTTGGAGAAATGTCTATCTAGGTCTTTGGCCCATTTTTGGATTGGGTTGTTTGTTTTTTTGTTATTGAGCTGCATGATCTGCTTATAAATTTTGGAGATTAATCCTTTGTCAGTTGCTTCATTTGCAAATATTTCCCCCAATTCTGAGGGTTGTCTTTTTGCCTTGTTTATGGTTTCCTTTGCTGTGCAAAAGCTTTTAAGTTTCATTAGGTCCCATTTGTTTATTTTTGTTTTTATTTCCATTTCTCTAGGAGGTGGGTCAAAAAGGATCTTGCTGTGATTTATGTCATAGAGTGTTCTGCCTATTTTTTCCTCTAAGAGTTTTATGGTCTCTGGCCTTACATTTAGGTCTTTAATCCATTTTGAGTTTATTTTTGTGTATGGTGTCAGGGATTGTTCTAATTTCATTCTTTTACATGTGGCTGTCCAGTTTTCCCAGCACCACTTATTGAAGGGGCTGTCTTTTCTCCATTGTTTATTCTTGCCTCCTTGATCAAAGAAGGATAAGGTGACCATATGTGCGTGGGTTTATCTCTGGGCTTTCTATCCTGTTCCATTGATCTATCTTTCTGTTTTTGTGCCAGTACCATACTGTCTTGATTACTGTAGCTTTGTGGTATAGTCTGAAGTCCAGGAGCCTGATTCCTCCAGCTCCATTTTTCTTTCTCAAGATTGCTTTGGCTATTCGGGGTCTTTTGTGTTTCCATACAAATTGTGAAAATTTTTGTTCTAGTTCTGTGAAGAATGCCATTGGTAGTTTGATAGGGATTGCATTGAATATGATTCAGTATTAAAGGTCTCGTATGTACAGAAATGTGTGGAAAGAAACAGCATCATATATAACTTAAAAAATATATCTACATTTAAAATAGGCCTAAGAGAGTTTTGTCACTAAGTATAAAATACATATGTTAAGTGAAAAGAAAGAACTGTGTCACAGTGTAGCTGTAATCACTCTTTTTCTTAGTGGCAAATAAGATAATGATGTGTTTTCCAATCAAAGAGGTCTTCCATTTGATGAAATATGATAGTTCCCATTTAGAGAGAACACAGGTAAGGACCTTCAAACCCTTGGGAAATTCTTAAACTTAACCAGAACACTGAGAAACCCTGCAACCAGGTGACTTTTTTTTTAACAAAAGTGACCTTAAACACATTATTGGGTCTGTAGATCATAGTACTTATGACCTTTCATCATCCTCATTAGATAAAAGCATGAACTTTTCTAGGATTAGAAAAATCATCATTTCTCTAGGATCTTACTGTACCTAAGCAAGGATCACTGACTTCTCCTCAAGGATGAAGGATTTTATTTCCCCGTAACTCCCCAACACAGAACAGTAACTTACCTTGTCTAGGTCATACAGCACACCCTAAAATTAAAAAAAAGGAGTATCTGGATTAAAACACATCTTCCTCAAAACCGTTACTGATAAGAATCAAAGGATTTTGTCTGCATTTCTGCATTGTCAGTGAAATAATGGTTAGCCCCATAATGTCTGTTGGACTTTTTGATATTCGCTTTAAAAGAGTAAATCTGGGTTATTTTAAATAATAGTAAGAATACTTCTAAGAGCTAATATTTATTTATACCCTGTGTCTCCAGAATTCTACCCAGTCCTCTCTGCCTTCTGGGAGCCTTAAGACGTTCACTTGCTTTGGGCTCTCCTCGCTTACATAGTGAGGGACACATAAATTCACGTCCACTTAAATGTTTTTTTAAATGTTTTTAACATAAAAAGTAGCAGTGAGGGCTTCCCTGGTGGCGCAGTGGTTGAGAGTCCGCCTGCCGATGCAGGGGACACAGGTTCGTGCCCCGGCCCGGGAAGATCCCACATGCCGCGGAGCGGCTGGGTCCGTGAGCCATGGCCGCTGGGCCTGCGTGTCCGGAGCCTGTGCTCCAACGGTGAGAGGCCTGCGTACCTCAAAAAAAAAAAAAAAAAAAAAGTAGCAGTGATTATATGTGTTAAAAAAAAGACTTGGGCTTCCCTGGTGGTGCAGTGGTTGAGAGTCTGCCTGCCGATGCAGCAGACACGGGTTCGTGCCCCGGTCCGGGAAGATCCCACATGCCTCGGAGCAGCTGGGCCCGTGAGCCATGGCCGCTGAGCCTGCGCGTCCGGAGCCTGTGCTCCGCAACAGGAGAGCCCACAGCAGTGAGAGGCCCACGTACCGCAAAAAAAAGAAAAAAAAAAGAAAAAAAAAGACTTGCCTTCCTGTTTAAACACATAAAAATTGGTATTTAAGAAGAGCCCTTGAGAGTGGTGAAAGCTTTTCACAAATTGTTTTTAAAGCAAGTTTATTCCTGTGTGCTCACAATATCACAGTATAATCAGTACACTAAGCCCACATCCTCCATCAGGAGGGTTTTTATGGAACATGAGGTCCTGCTGGAAGCTCCTCCATCCATACACGATTGTTCTCCAAGAAGGAACATTTGTTGCCATTGAGGACTGCCAGGGACATTCAAAAGCTCTGAAGGCCACTCCACATTGAGTTCCACATAAATGGGAGCAATTTATCTTCTAATATTATTAGAATCTAAAACTTTTAACTCCTATGAAGGCTTTAACCTCTAAGCCTTTGAAAAGGATAACATCTTTTTAAAAAAAGAAGATAACAGCTATTCATGTATATGTGTACCTCGTATACGTAGACTTTTCCTGGGCTTTCTGATGCCTTAAAACTTTAAGGCATGATATCATTTAGAACTTAACAAAATCATTAAAAATCATTAGAAACACCTCTTCAAGCAGACAAGTCCTCACAATTCATTAGAGTAAAGGAAACTTGCAAGCATCTCCAACAATACAGTGTGTAGTTGAACTGGCTCAAGGACGCCTCCGATTTCTTCTACCAATGACCTCTTGAGCCTCCTTTTCCTCTCAGGTATCACTGACCTATTACAATTTTTAAAAATTGGATATAAAGGAAAGTTCTGGGTTCCAAATGCTGTACTAACAATATGGTAGGAAAACCCCAACTTTTCATTTCTTTATATTACTTGGGAAGAGGAGTATAGGGAGTTGGCTTTTTAAAAGTATTTTTTCCTGATTACAAAGTTTGTCTGCATAAACATGCTTGGAAAATACTGGAACATATTGAGCATTAAAATAAACATCAGGAAGCACATGGCACTTTGTCCCTTGGATCTGCTTTTCTTGAACTTTCTTCCTTGTCCCCGTGTCTATCCAGTAAGAGAAGTTAGCCAAAACAAACAAACAAACAGAAAACCAAAAAACCCACTGTGTGAACACCCTAAGGATTAGATGGTACCTACCAGGCGAGAGTTTCTTCTCATATCTTTTAACTGAGCTGTCAACTTGTCCAGCTCTGTCTGGTGAACCTCCAGATACTCACTGCAAAGAAAAGAGAGACGTGATCGTGAACTCTGTGACTGTCAAGTGGAATCTGATGCTGATGCTGACCTTTCCCTTCTAAAGGGGGGGCATTAAGAACCTGAACCTTGCTCTGCGGAGCACAGAGCTGGCAGGGAAGAGGCTCTGCATTTTCCTAAACTCTCCACATTTTGAAAGATCTAGCAGTTGAATCTGATACTATCCAGATAGTCAAAAAGGAGAATGCCTATGAGGCTGGCATAGCAGGAAAGAAAAACCAATGTGGAGGGAATGGCAAGAACTATGGAGTCAGTCCTAGACCTGGGCTCACAGAATTCTATCTAGTTCCATAGGACACTGACAGTATGCATCTCACCACATACTAGGGAAGTTTTATTCTGGACAAATCATTGCTATAATATACTCAAGAAGGTTTTAGAACGCTTCTTCAGCAATCTCTAAAACAGATATGCCTGTCTACCAGTGTTTAAGTAAAATACAATATTACACAGAGTTAAATATAAACATATTACTATTTCAGGTCTCCTTCAATGTTTGGTTATGATATGGAAACCCGATCAAGTTCAGATCTTTGGGACTCATTTAAGGCTTCCTCAATTATGGTGCAATAATAAAACACCTACTACAGAAATAGACATTCTAAAATTTATCTCATAAGACTAGCTTTTGTGACCTTCCCGAGCATTTTAGAAAGGAAAAAGGTTTCAGTGCATTATTAGGTTTGATGTTCTTACTCAAGTCCATTTTTCAAAGCCCTGTAGACCTCTTCCACCCTTTTAGGCTGAGGCTCCTTGGGAGGGCTGCTGTTTTTGTATCCTAAATTGTGCATTTTCTTCAGTTTGGCCTGAGGCTTCTTGAGAGCAGAGGGATTTTCAACGAAGGAGTTACATCTACGGAAAGAGAAAAGAAAAGCTGACATTGAGTCTTGGGCACCCAAAACGATCTGACCAAAGAAATGCCTTTTAATCACCTTGTGTTTGTGTCAGTGTCTTCTGGGGAAGGTAACGTTCCCTTGTATATTAATAGATCTGAGCCATCCTTCATTTAGTTTTGTGGTGTTAGAGTTAACTGCTGAAATCTGGAAGCTGTGCAGGGCAGCAGTTACCCAGAGTCAAAGCCTGGATTCAGGTAATGTACACTCTGAGTGAAAGCATGTCACATCACTGAGACCTCACGGGAAGCCAAGAACAAACACTTCTAGGTGGAAATAATGAACAGGCAGGAGAATGTAATTCAGCTAAAAAAATATGTGCACTATGTGACATCAGGCATAAGCGTCTATTAAATTTGACTCGGATGTGCATGAATAGTTTTTAAATAAAGGGCCATAAGCATGACAAAGGGCTAATGCTGTATATAAACACATTTTATTGCACTTCAAAGATATTGTGTTTTTTCACAAATTGAAGATTTGTGGCAACTTTGTATGTCAGATGATGGTTAGCATTTTTTAGCAATAAAGTATTTAACTAAGGTATGTACAATTTTTTTTAGACATAATGCTATTGTACACTTAATAGACTATAGTGTAAACATAAGCTTTATATGCACTGTGAAACCAAAAAATTTGTGTGGCTTGCTTTATTATGATATTTGTTTTATTGCAGTGGCCTAGACCCAAACCTGCAGTATCTCTAAGGTATGTCTGTAGTGTTAAAGTAAAGAAAAGCACACATAGCTGGATGAATAGACTTTTTAAAAGTTTACTTATTTATTTTTTGGCTGCATCGAGAGGCTCGTGGCATCTTAGTTCCCCGATTAGGGAGCAAACTGGGGTCCCAGCAGTGAAAGCGCTGAGTCCTAACCACTGGACGGCCAAGGAATTCCCTTAAGCTTTATTTTTATGTAGTAAACTTTGTTTAGGTATAACATGAAACTCAACATCCCTATTAGTGGCAGGGAGGCAGCCTACAGTGGTAAGATGGACACCTGGTAACTTAAACCCAAACTACTGATCTGATTAGGAAGCTCAGAGGCCAGACTACTCACTGACCCAGCTATTGAGTGGAAAGCCATGACCTCTGAGTCTGGTAGGTGTCTGCTGTGCACCTTCCAGGTTAATTCTTACTTTCCTCTGCCATTACCGTGTGCACCAAAGGGGACAATACAGGTCAAAGCACATAAGACCCCTAAGAATGTAAGATCTTTATCATGTCAGAAAAACTGAGGATGAACTTTATTCCATGTTACCTATTTCACTACCTGTGTTCTTTTTCTTGAGTTCCTCTAAGTCCTATTTTAGATGAGGGGAGATTCTAGGGAAACTGAAGACTAACATTCCCAAGCTTGTGTCTGAAAGACATCTGCTCCCCAGAGTCAGTCTGCAGAGTCGGTCTTTATCGACTACGTAACTTCATACCACAAATAATCTCCCAAATCTGGATATAATGGAATGTGCTTCAAAAAGGGGTGCGGGGTGATTTCAAGCTCTATTATGAAGCTATAGTAATTAAAACAGTATGGTATTGGCATAAAAACAGACACATAGATCAATAAATAGAGAGCCCAGAAATAAACCCACTCATATATGGTCAGTTAATTTACGACAAAGGAGCCAATAATATGCAATGGGGAGAAGACAGTCTCTTCAATAAATGGTGCTGGAGAAACTGGACAGTTACATGCAAAAGAATAAAACTAGACCCTCTCTTACACCATATAAAAAAATTAACTCAAAATGGATTAAAGACTTGTATGTAAGACTTGAAACCATAAAACTCCTAAAAGAAAACATAGGTAGTATACTCCTTGACATGGGACTTGGCTATGATTTTTTTGAATATGATACTGAAAGCAAAAGCAACAAGAGCAAAATTATACAAGTAAGACTACAGCAAACTAAAAAATAAAAAGCTTCTGCAAAAGCAAAGCAAAGGAAACCATCAACAAAATAAAAAGGCAACCTGCTAAATAGGAGGAAATACTTGCAAATCATATCTGATAAGGAGTTAATATCCAAAATATATAAAGAACTCATACAACTCAATAGCAAAAACCGAACAACTCAGTTAAAAAATGGGCAGAAGATCTGAACAGACACATATCCAAAGAAGACATACAAATGGCCGAGGGGTACGTGAAAAGATGCTCAACAGCATTAATCATCACGGAAGTGCAAATCAAAACCACAATGGGATATCACCTCACCCCTGTTAGAATGGCTATTATCAAAAAGACAAGAAATAACATGTGTTGGCAGGTACGTGGAGAAAAGGCAACCTTTGTGCACTGTTGCTTGGAATGTAAATTGGTGCAGCCCCTATGGAAGACAGTACAGAAGTTCTTCAAAAAATTAAAAATAGAACTACCATATGAGCTGGCAATTCCACTTCTGAGTATTTAACCAAAGACAATGAAAACATGAACTCAAAAAGTTTTCTGCACCCCCATGTTCATTGTAGCACTATCTACCAAGGCCAAGATTTATGGAAACAAGCTAATGTCCAATGAATGGATGAATGCATAAAGAAATTGTGATACATATATATATGGCTGAATAATATTCATTATATATATATAGGAATATTACTCAGCCATAAAAAAGAATGAAATCTTGCCATTTGTGACAACATGGAAAGACCTCGAGGGCATCACACTTAAGTGAAGTAAGTCAGACAAAGACAAATACTGTACAATCTCTCATACATGGAATCTAAAAGAAAAACAACAAAAAACCAAACTCATAGATATTGGTGACTGTCAGAGGCAGGGAGTGTGGGCAGGATAGAAGAAATGGGTGAAGGAGGTCAAAAGGCAAAAAAAAAAGGTAGCAATTCAAATGAGGGGGAAAGGGCTTCCCTGGTGGCACAGTGGTTGAGAGTCCGCCTGCCGATGCGGGGGACACAGGTTTGTGCCCCGGTCCAGGAAGATCCCACATGCCACGGAGCGGTTGGGCCCGTGAGCCATGGCCGCTGAGCCTGCGCGTCCGGAGCCTGTGCTCCGCAATGGGAGAGGCCACAACGGTGAGAGGCCCGCGTACCGCAAAAACAAACAAACAAACAACAAAAAAAAAATTAGGGGGAAAAAGACTACAATATATGGTGTTACAATGGATATATATAAAAAGCCTTTATTGTTCTGTAAGAAAATATGTAAATATCCACCCCCAAAATAGGCAATGGATGTGAATGCACTGGTTATTCCCAAAATAAATACAAAAGACAAGTAAACTTATGAAAGCACATTTAACCTCGTTAGGGATGACATAAAAGACTGGAAAAGATTTTTAGAAAATGCTCAGTATCAACAGATGTGTGGATAAAGGTAAATCTGCTGTTACTGGTTAGAGGATAAATGGGTTCAAACATCTGGAGGCACTCTGGCAACAGGCATCAACAGAGCTGAAAGAAATGGGGTGGGGGTGGGGAGAGCTATACATATGTATTGCTAGCTTGTTCTAAATCTTCTTTGAAGGAGGAATTCTAAATGATAGAAATTTGGGGAACATTACATCTTTTTCATGAAAGAGATGAAAATAACACAGGTGAGTGTTGTGACAAGGCCACATGCACACGGACCCTCTTCAGAGCACCAAGGCTCACATCCCTCGCAAGCTGCGTCCCAGCAGAGAAGCACACACAACTTGCCTGGATCGCCTCTCCTGAAGGCCACTGAACCCCGCAAAGGACTGGCTCCTGATAATCCCATTAGGCCCTCCAGGCGAGAAGGACTGGGATCCTACCAACATGATTTCTGGGAGTCTGGCTGGCAGTCCTATAAGACAACAGAAAGATTAAGGCAAATTACAGGCAGGTTCAAACAGAAGACACGGGAAGTAATAGGAGGTGACATGAGGAAAGGTGAGTCATGAGGCCATTAGATGCTTGTAAGACTTCTTGCCTCCGACATGTTCTTTTTAAGCGGAAGGGTTCAGCTCTCAGGTGGACCTGAAGAAACACATGAAGATGTAAATAAATGTAAATTACACACCATTATCAGTTACTTTAGGGTTCCTTCAGGGATTATTTTTTTTAAACAAGGTTCAACCATACCCTCAAAATACACAAAAACTTTAGAATGTTTCCCTCCGTTTAGGACAACAATAGCAATAGCAAAAGGAAACAAATAGGCCAAGTCAAGTTTCAGATAGGTTCTGCGTGACATTCAAAACACAGTCCAGTCTTAGGGTGGAATTCTACACT
Organism: Lagenorhynchus albirostris; assembly: GCF_949774975.1. Taxonomy (NCBI): domain Eukaryota; kingdom Metazoa; phylum Chordata; class Mammalia; order Artiodactyla; family Delphinidae; genus Lagenorhynchus; species Lagenorhynchus albirostris. The sequence goes on along the minus strand of NC_083104.1, from coordinate 84,837,142 downwards.
TAGAAGTCACAAGGCTAAAAACACTAGGTTTCTTGAGAGATGAACTTACTTAAACTTGTTCTCCCTTTTTCTACCCTTAAGTATATTTTGAAAGATAAGATCGTGCCGCTCTTGTGGCAGTGATAAAAAAGAAGAGCACAGAGAACGCTCACAGAAGTAGTGATAATCTAGGTTATGATAAGAACACAAGAGAAGAGGCAAGAAAGGTAAAGGGGAAAATACAGCAGAAGGCACACACCCTATTTCAGTCGCTAGTTCACCTTTTATAAAGACTCATCACCACTGACCAAGACACGTTGTCAAAATACAACTTCAGCTGGACAGAAGCCCAAGGTTAGTTCCCCCAAAGGACTGCCCTAGAACAGTTAGGTAATTCTATTCCCTTTAGATCAGGAAGAGTCAAAGCACATACCATTGTCTTAGCAGGTAACCTCAGTCCAGAGAGGGGGACAGGCTAGCAGGAGAAAGGGGACACAGCCGCGGTCCAGACTAAAGACTTCCAAAGTGGGCAGCCACTAATAGCATCAATAGTTGCCCTTTAAAAACCCAGCAAACAGGGCTTCCCTGGTGGCGCAGTGGTTGAGAGTCCGCCTGCTGATGCAGGGGACACGGGTTCGTGCCCCGGTCTGGGAAGATCCCACATGCTGCGGAGCGGCTGGGCCCGTGAGCCATGGCCGCTGAGCCTGCGCGCGTCCGGAGCCTGTGCTCCGCAACGGGAGAGGCCACAACAGTGAGAGGCCCGCATACCACAAACAAACAAACAAACAAAAAAACCCCAGCAAACAAGCAAGCAAGCAAGCAAAGCTAAAAAACAGCAGCAAAACACTCTTGTGTCCATCTAGACGGAATGGAAAAGCCAACATCACTGGGCCCTACTCAAAGCTATTTGAAGCAACTCAGCCAAGGGAGGGGGTTTGAGTGAGTTACTTCCCCAGAGAGAGAACAAACAGCCCCCTTCCCCATGAGGCTGCAGGTTGCTAAATCCCCTCCTCCCCACCCACCCCGGGAGAAAGCAGCTCTGAGGAAGCACGCATGCATTCTTGCTGACTCACTTGGCAAGAGGCTTTGCAATGAGCAACAGGTTGCTCTTTGATCTGGGTAGGACAGGCATCCCACCCAGTCCAGCTAGGGATGGAGACAGGGAGGCTTAAGTTTTGGAACATTCTCTAGAATTTTAAAAGTAATGACGTAGAAGTATGCGTGTGCAATAAAATTAATATCTAGTGCACGAATGGCAGGACAAAATGTGGTGCAAATAAGACTCTTTCTGGTTACTTCCCCCCACCCCCAAGTTTCAAAAATAACCATGATTCACATAAATCCTTAATGAGGTTCTCTTAAGTGTTCTTTGTTGCTTACTAAGCAGTCTGTCTAGTTCTCGTTAAAAACACCTTCTTAGGTTCATAAAGCACGCCTGTGCTATCTTTGTATCACATGCAAACGTAGTAAATATCAAGAAAACGTAATAAATATCAAGAAAAAGATCCAGAAAATTTAATCAATATCAGGAAAACATGTTCTTTCTGTGCCCAATAATTTTATAACCTAAAACCCACCTCAAAGTCTCCATGTGGCAAATTTAATTAGTATTGTATCTCATTTTGTAAATTATTGTTCAACAGGTCTGTTGCATCATGGCGTTCTTTGGTCACAGGGAAAAGACTTAAAGTATTTGAACTATTTTAACTGCGCTATTGTCTTGTACTTCCTAGAGATTATGCTTTTAAACCAAAAAGATTTTTTTCTCTTATCCACTGGATCAGTAGTTTCACATACTCCCAGGCATTCTGACTTAACTAGTATGGACCTGTGTATTGGGATTTTGAAAAGGACCCCAGATGGTTCTGATGCTCAGCCTACAAAAGAAAAAAAGGATGATGCTGAATTGGTTGAAAATGTTCAAACTTCAGTTACAATCATCTGCTACAATTTCTCAAATGTCCAACTTTTAAAAAGTCTTAAATAAGCCTCTCTTTACAAAGTTTAAACGTTAAATGAATTAAACATTAGAACTGGATAGTGAAATAATTTTCCTTCTTCCCCTTTTTCAGTAATAGGTAAGAAAGCTTCTTGAGAACAAAACAAATGTTTGCCCTGGATTCTGAGTTTGTAAATTGCTTCGGGATGGATAAAATCCTCAGACGCTTTTCATTACATTTACGTGTTGAATGGATGCCACTGGGAACAGGAAGGGAGGTAAGTGGTTTTGCCTGTCTGGTCTTAGAAATGGTCATTATCTATCGGAAAAGAATTTGACTGATAGCTCTGGCTTAGGCTGAGATCTCTATCCTGCCATCAATTCCCCTAGAGGCTGGCTCACTGCCTAAGGAGAGTCATAAAATAAGTCTGAGGGCCTCTGCACAAGGTCAGGCTCTTGGAGAAAAGGAGTAGGTTGGGAGAGGGGAGAGCAGGTGGGTTGAAGGATAAGAGTATGCAAAGCACCTCCCCGCCCACACCCCTAACTCTGAAGTAGGGATGACAGTTCTTTTTTCTTTTTTTTTTTTCTTTTTTTGTGGTACGCGGGCCTCTCACTGTTGTGGCCTCTCCCGTTGCGGAGCACAGGCTCCGGACACGCAGGCTCAGAGGCCATGGCTCACGGACCCAGCCGCTCCGCGGCATGTGGGATCTTCCCGGACCGGGGCACGAACCCATGTCCCCTGCATCGGCAGGCGGACTCTCAACCACTGCGCCGCCAGGGAAGCCCAGGGGTGACAGTTCTTTGCTACTACTCTTCCGATGGCCTCAGCCATTCCCCACTGGCTAGTTATCCTGCAACTCTGTTATCATCTTCTTGACAACACCACTCCCACCTCTTGGAGCCCTAAGTCTTCAAGCTGCTCCCTGGCTTCCTAGAATCTCACAGACCTGCTTTCTTCCAGCAAAACTACCCTTAAAGCTATATTACTCATTTTCAGGCTTTAAGGACTTCAAACTGGTTCCTTGTCATTTGCATTTTAGTAGCAGATGCTTCTTTGTACCTTTACCTAAAGAAAGGACTGAAGTAGAACTGCAGTATCACTGCTGGTAGGGGTATAAAGTGGTACCGAAAGTTTGGAAGACAACTAGGTAGTATCTATTATTTAAAATGTAAAACATACTTATCCTTTAATATGTCACATCTACTCTTTGCTATCTCCTGTGGAGAAATACTCAAGTTCACAAAAAGTTATATACAGGGATGTTCACGACAGTTAATGTAATAGCGGAAAAACGGAAATGATGTAAATGTTAATCATTACAGGAATGGTTAATACACTATGGCATAACCATAGCAGTTAAAAACAATATGCCCCATAGAAAGATCCACCCCGCCCCGACCCGCCCGGCTGAGGACAAATTGCAGAACAAAATAGAGTATGATACCAGGAATGTTGAGAACAAAATATAAAATTATGTACATGAATAGAAAAGTTCTGAAAGTATACACAGTCTATGAAGAGGTGGGATTGAGTAGTAGTCAGAAACATTTTAATTTTTTCTATATTGTTTGAGTTTTTATAAAGGAAATGGATTTATGTATGATTGATATGATGCAAAATTCTCTTTTGAAACTGCAGACATTTGGAGTTGTCTAGAGTTGGGACTGGAGAGGAGAGAAAGCTCAGATACAAGAACATATAAGATAGCTTTAATGGGTAACGGCTATATTTATATAGTTTATATGTGTAAGTCCTGAAGAGGAGAAATATAATTTCTGAGAAATAATGTATTAGGTTTCATAAATTTTGATTACAGTAGAATAATTCAGATTCCCCAGTGAAGTTCCCATTATGAGCTCTGAGCTATGTACCAACTTCTTTATTTTGATCTGAAGGATTTTTAGAGATGATACTGTACTCCTGGTAGGACGCACTATACCCAATACGTATTGTCAAGGTTCACCAAATCCCATATCTAATAAGCACGAAATTCCACATAAAAAACCACAAGTCCTTCTTTGGCTGCTGCTACTTGAAACTCCTGGCGCTTTGAAAAATGTTTCCAGTCCCTAAGTTACTGACTTCTCACCTGGTCTTTCCGAAAACGCCAGCAGAACTAACATTCATTTTTGCGCATTAAATCCCAGAAAGGTCTCAAATCTTAGGCAAACGATAAAGCTGCTGTGCTTTGCCCCTTACTTTGTTTTGTCCCAGGAGGCCCAGGCTGTTATACCGGGTGGCCACCCATGCCCTGCCTTTCCCACAATCCCTGGGAAGAACGGAATCCTTCTGGAAAGAATCCCCAGCACCTTGACTAAGAGTTGAACAAACCCTACCATTCTGAGCCGAGTCTCTTAGCACAGAAGCCAGAAAGTCACAGTTGTTTCTCTTCTCGACTCTTCATACAGTGAAAACCGCTGCCTTCTCCCTGGCTATGCAGTGCTAAGATCCACCTGAACACATACTGGAGTCTTTTGAAATTAAAATGAGTATAGGATTTCATGTGTTCTGATATGACACGGTGATACAAGTACACCGGGCCTTGGTGGGTACCATGAGCAACCAGCTGACCGGAAGTTCCTAGTTTGTTTGAATTAGAAGGTAGCTTATCAGATCAGCAGGCAGTTTGGTAACAGCACTGAGCGTGGCTGGAGATGGCAGGGTCTGGGGAGGCGGCTGAGGCAGATAAAGAAACATCAAGGGTCAAGAGGTCCCCCTTCATCCCACCAGGTCTCATACTTGTTTAGATCAGAAATAAAAGGGACAATATGAGTGCAGTTCGGAGCAGGGAAATAGCCAGTGACCTGGAGAACACAGAGATAACCTGATTCTTAAGAATAAACGAATGAATGATAGAAGTCAACCTTGGAGGGTTGCTTGGAAGACAGGCAATGAAGGGCATTCGTCACACAGCAGGGCTACGCACCAGACCCTAAAATGCAGCTCCTGATGGTGCTACCAGTAGAAGTAGTAAAAATGGAAGAAAAATGCTTTGAAAGTTCAGTCTAGGTGACAGTTCCATTTCCCATTACATTTTTATTAACTGGTATTCTGACTTAAACTTTCTTGTAAATTTGATTAGCCTGAGTTAGCAAGCTTCTCTACCCAAATGTGAACAATTCCTCTCGGGGAACCCCAAGGTTAGGTAAGACAGGCCAACCTCTTTTCATCACTTCTTGGGCATGAATCTCCAAACTGACGAGTTCACAGTAGAAGTGTTAGAGGCATTGATTAACTGATATGGTAACTGGACAAAGCAACCGGTCAGCTAGAAGGAATGTTAATATTGATCGTTAGAGTTAAATATACTAAGACTCATGAAAGCAAATAGGAATCATTAGGTTATTTTTAGTTTTTCCAAGCATAAAAGCACTCTGCTGTATTAGGAAAATACAGAGAAGTAGAAAGAAGTCAGGGCAGGGAGGGGGAGGGAAGAACCATATTGTTTTCTAGCACCCATCGATAACCACCAGCAGAATTTTGGTGCATGTAATTTTCTTCAACTCTTCCCTTTCCGCATAAAACATAAGAATTTTGAGCACAATGCATGTTAAATTTTGTATCCTGCTTTTTCTATCATATTCTTTTTCTAAAAAATTAATTAATTTTTGGCTGCGTTGGGTCTTTGTTGCTGTGCGTGGGCTTTCTCTACCTGTTGAGAGCAGGGGCTACTCTTTGCTGCAGTGCATGGGCTTCTCACTGCAGTGGCTTCCCTTGTTGCAGAGCACGGGCTCTAGGCGTGTGTGCTTCAGTAGTTGCGGCACACAGGCTCAGTAGTTGTGGCACATGGGCTTAGTTGCTCCGTGGCATGTGGGATCTTTCCGGACCAGGGATTGAACCCATGTCCCCTGCATTGGCAGGCGGATTCTTAACCACTGCGCCACCAGGGAAGTCCCTATCATATTATTTTTTTAGAGGTACGTCGAGGGGTTTATAAATTAACTTTTTTCTTCAACCACCTTTAAGGGGGTACTTAGGTCTACCCCACATTCCATGTGCTACCTTGATAATAAAAGGGAACCCATACAGTCTATATTATATATGCCTTTTATTTCTGATTTTAAGATATGGTCAAAAGCAAAGTGGACCTTGCCAGGATGACACTCGGGCCTCTCTATGGGAGACGGGGGAGCAGATTAGCATTTGTACATGCTGGAGTTGCAGGACATCAAACATTATGAAATTTAAAAAACAACAACACAACAGCTGACATCACTGTCTTAATCCTGGAAGAGCAAGGTTTTTATGGTGTTTTCCTTTTTTTCATTTAACCAAATTCTCTAATATAGAACACAAACAGGTAATTCTGGAAGACCCCCACTATGGACAGAAAATATAACAGACATCTGTGATTTCTGAATGAAGTGAGTAAGGACATCTCAGTTCTCACCAAAGCATTTGTCGTGGAGCGAAAATGTTGACTTAGAAATCAACAGTTGCATAGCTACAAAGCTTCGCCATCTCCACATTAGACTGAGACCAACCCTCTGAGATAAGTCAATGGTCAGTTGGCAGGTTGCTGGAGTGACAATGCTGGCAAAAGTAGACAATTCTACAGTCAACCCAAGTGTCGGCCTGGTGCCAGGGATGGGAGCAGGCAAAGGACCATGAGAGAACTTTTGGGGGTGGGGCTGGAAGTGTTCTAAAACTGTGTTGTGGTGACTGTCACACAATTGTATACATTTACTAAAACTCAAACTGTACACTTAAGATGAATTAATTTTATGTGATATATGAGTTTTACATCAATAGAGCTGTCGGAAAATCACTATCAATTTCCAGAAAATGTCATCATTCCTTCTGCAAGAGGAAGTGCCAAGGAATCGGGACCTGAAAAGGAAAAGCTCGATCAACAAGCCACCACCTGAGAGTTGAATATTTTCGTGATTTGATCCTTTTCCCCATCAGCACCACATAAGATGCAGCACACTGGCCCCACTGCACTTTCTGAGTCATTTCTTCCTGCCTGCTTTGTGTGCCTCCGCTCTCCTCTCCTAACCGTGCTGTCCTGTTTATGCACCTCCACATCTTGGTCAAGGGCAGAAGTATAATTCAGTTGTCTGAAAGAGGCACGTGGGGCAGATGTAGATAGCCTGCTATGCTAAATGATTATTTAAGATGAATCCTAAAAATAGGCGTCTGCTTATATATGGATGCAAGGTACCTATTACAGAACAGTTGACTAATCTTAAAAAAAGTGGATATATTTAAGTCACGGGCTTTTTTTTTTTTTGGAGTGTACTGCCTTAAAATAAATCAAGGCAAGGCTAATATTTGCCTCTCAGTTGTCAGCTTTGTTTGCTAACCAAACAATAAATGAGATATTACATTGATTGACTGAGACAAGTGATGTGAACGCATGAAAAAACTTACAGAGCAACACAGACTCACTCCTCAGTGAGAGATGGAAGAACCAAGCTCAGGTGTTCTTACTGGCCTCTTGGGCACATACTAAACTTGCTGAAGCTCAAATCTGGTATCTAGAGAATGAGAGTAGTAATTCCTCCCCATTTTAATAGACAAGCATTGTAAGGTTCAACTGAGATCAAAGCATCATTCGATCTTACAATCGTGAGGCTACTTGGACATCTTCTAACCTGACTTCTCACCAGCCCTATAGACGGTAAGACTTCTGCTTAAAAACATACAGAAAATGAGGAAGTGCCTTATAAAAAGTAAGGTGCTTGAGAAATACAAAGATTGTGATAACGAAGACTGAGGTTCAACTAACGTGGAAGAAAAGGAACGCATTTTCAGAATCTCTGAAACTGATATCAATGGTTTTCTTTCCATATTTTCTAAGACACCTCAGTCAACACAATTATTAACTACATATTATCGGCTCATCACTGGCAGGATGCTATATGTTGCCCAAGATCTAAAAAGAACCAAAGACTGATCTCTGCTATAAACAGTTTTAATAATTTAATGCAAGAAGAAAATATGACTGTACATAAAGAAGTTGGGAGATCATGTCTGATGTAAGAAATATGTAGGAAATAACACACAGTGAAATTTTAAGTGATGTCTATTTCTCAGTGCTCCAAGGAAAGCAGTAGAGCTGAGATGATTAGAATGTGGACTCCCAAGTCAGACAAATCTGGGCTCCATTTGGGGGCTACAGTTTACAGCTGTTTGAACTTATGCAGGTTACTTAACCTCTCTGAATCCCAGTTTCCTCATTTGTATAAAAGGACTAACACTTCAGAGGATTTTTGAGGTGCAAATGAGTTAGTATACTCAATAGCTGGTGTGTGGTAAGTGCTTAATAAAATTTAAAATAATAGAGTTCTCTCAATGGAGAGGGAGATAAATGAGACAGGTACAGCCAGGAAGGTTCATAGAGAAGATAAAACGCTGGCTACATCCAGAAGAATGGATGTGATCTGAACAGGTGAAATCAAGGGAAGCCGGAAACGAGCATCTTTGTGAACATAGCAATTTTTAGATAATTAAAAAGCAGAACTACTTTAAATACTGACTGATAAAAACTAAAACCATGGGTACTTTGGAAGTCCAGTTCAAAAACCAATTACGGTTTTGTTTTTGTTTTTTTGAAATAATTGGAAGCTTACAGAAAAGTTACAAGAAAAGAACATAAAGCTCTCATACATCTTTCATCCAGATTCACCATTTGCTGAAATCTGTCACGTTTTACTCTGTCGTCTCCCCCCATACACACATACCCATTACTACTTCCTGAATCATTTGAGAGCAACTTGCATATACATATTCATATATATATTTGCTCCTCCCCGTTGAGCAATCTGCAGATATGATGCAGATATGATGTGTGTATCCTAAAGATGTGGTCGTCACTTACATAATTGCAGTACAATTATCAACATCAGGAAATTTAACATCAATACGATACTATTATCTAATGTACAGACATTATTCAAATTTTACAAATGGTCCCAATGATGTTTGGTATACTGTCCCTCCACCCCCACCCCCATGCTAGGAGCCAATCCAGGATCATGCGCTGCCTGTCTTGAAATGTGCCTTTAGTCTCCTTTAATCTGTGATGGTTCCTTGTCCTTTCTTTGTCTTTTGTGACTTGGACATTTTCACAGAGTACAGACCAGGTGTTCTATAGAACGTTCCTTAGTTTGGGTCTGTCTGATGTTGTCTCATAATTAGGCTTAGGCTATGTATCTTTGGGAGTGACATCACATAAGTGATATTGCCATCCTTCTGAAGGTATTGCATTCGAAGGCACAAGGAATCACTTGGTCCTATTACTAGTGATGTTAACTTTGATTACTTGGTTCAGGTGTTGCTGGACAGTTTCTCTCCTGGAAAGTTTCTATTTTTGCCTTTGCAACTGGTAAGTGGTTAGTAAGGAGGTACTTTGGGGCTATGCAAATATCTTGTTTCTTTAACCCAGAAGTTTTAGCATCCATTGATAATTTTTGCCCAAATCAATTATTATGATGATGGTGGCAAAATGGTACTCTTTGAACTCAATCATTGTTTTCTACTGTAAGAGTTTTCTTGAATCCTTTTATTTATTTGTTTTTATTTATTTTCAGGACTGTCAGCATGGATTCATGGATCCTTATTTTATTCAATGGGTTTGATCCATGACTATCATTTGATGCAAAAGCCAACCATTTCTTGAAGCATTTTCTGAGCAGATCAACCAGCTCAACCAGAGGGATCTTGCCTTGTGAACCATAAAACATCCAACTATTTTTTGTTGTTGCACTTCTATTTTATTTATTTCTTGTTTTCAAAGCTTGGTTTTTATTTTATTTTATTTTTTGATCTTTTAAAATAAATTTTTATTGTAGTATAGTTGATTTACAATGCTGTGTTAGTTTCTGCTATACGACAAAGTGAATCAGTTATACATATACATATATCCACTCTTTTTTAGATTCTTTTCCCGTACAGGTCATTACAGAGTATTGAATAGAGTTCCGCGCTATACAGTAGGTTCTTATTAGTTATCTATTTTATATATAGTAGTGTTTACATGTCAATCCCAATCTCCCAATTCATCCCTCCCCCCTTTCCCTCTTGGTAACTATAAGTTTGTTTTCTACATCTGTAACTCTATTTCTGACAAAACTTCCAATTATTAATGGGAATTAACATACTCAGGGGCTCAGTGTATTATAATTATCTCCCTGAATGTTTCGTCTCTTTAATAAGCTACAAACTTCTTGAGTGTAGGTACCACCTGTCTGTACCAACTTCTTTCATGCTCAATACAGGGTAGAATAGAAAAGCATTGTCTCTGGAGCCAGGCTAACCCCAGGGTTCACCCAAGTTCTCTCTGAGCTCCAATTTTTCTTGTCAATAAAGTGAGTACAATAAGACCTAAGTCACCAATGTTATTGCAAGGAGAAAATGAGAAAACATACGTAAAAATCTTAGTGTGGAGTAATGGTCTTTTCTACTAACTAGAATGTGCCCTTTGAAGCTATATCTGGCTTTCATCCATCAAATAGAATGCACTAATTATAAAAGCATACATACTTTACAGGTGAAGAGATATACAGAAATAAAGTAATTTGACATTACTGCTCTCCTCTTTCTTCCTCTTTTATTCCCCCTCTAAGCAATGACAGCAGAGAACTGTGAAGCTATTTTAAGGGTGTGGCTGAACCATTTGAAGAGTAAAGAAGAAACGTTAATTGCACATCTACTCACTGGGACAGTCAGTTGTAGGAACTTCTCGATAACTGACACCATTTCAGCCTGAGGAAAATGAAAACTCTATTTCTTCTTCCATTCTGGTGGATCAAATAAATGCAGGAGGAAGCAGCTGGCCTCACGATAATTAGAAGAGAAATGACTCAGGACATAAAACTCGCTTAAATGTCAAGAGGGGTTAAATGGATTTTGACTAATGTTACAACTCATTTTAAAATGCAAAGTCTAGAACACTCGGAGACCCTCATTTGGTGCAAACTAGACATCAAAACAGGACCAACTGTTTCCTGGTTTGGAGGAAAAAGCATTTTGCACTTATTACCTAATTTTTTTTTAAACCTATTCAAAACCATGTCCATCAAAAGGGAAAATTTCTTGGAAACATGGTCCTCATAGACAGCTTGGCTGGTCCTGCTGAGAAAAACATACACCCACCACAAATCCTCATTATTTGATCATCAGATTCAAAAACAACACTCCAACATAGAAGAAAATGGTCCCATGCCTGGTGTTATCGACTCCTTCAGGCTTTTCTTGCATGCAGCCTGTTTACCCCTAGAGCCTGGCAACTCATTTCTAGCTAATGGTGATTGTGGCTTCTTTACTTCAAAACAGCAACGAAATGACATTGACATCTTCTATTGTTATTTGACTTTACTGAAATTACCATTTTTATAAGCTCATAGTTTTAATCATTTTCACTAGAATGGAGCTACATCTTTGGACATCTTAAAGAGAAAAAAAATCCTTAGGTCCTGGAAGAATGTACCCAACAGTGTGCTGGGAAGCATAATCACGCACCACGTACCTTGCCCAGCATGGGTGACCAACACTGGTATTCATCTGCGGGCATGAGAGTCAGGTAGAAAATGGAATTGAACCTTATAATTAAGCTACATGGTACAGTTCATCTCAGAGAAAGGAGAAGAAATTATCTTAAAGCTTTTCAGATATGGCCTACATAATCAAACAAATAGATTCTTCTTATGGTCAATTAATTTATTTCTGGCCATCCGAGCAATTAAATTGAACTGATGGAGGACTGACAATTTTATGTGATGGCAAATATAGCTAAAGATACAGACTCAATTATGGTAATGTCATTTGACCACAGCCTTTGTCTGCACTAGGAGGTTACAGTTAAGCCCTTGCTTAGGTAAAGCAATGGACTTAAAACTAAGGCAGTCTTTTCAGTCAAGTTACACTTGTCATTTTATTCCTGTTGTTATGACAACACTTTTAAAAGCAGCACTTCAAACGCTTAGCATTCAGGCATCTTATTATAGACTTGAATATAATATATGAGGGTATAAAGTGCAGCTCGTAGGGGTTTTAAAGGGACCAAGGGACGCAGGGTTAGAACACCTGGATGCCTTCTCAGCTTTGGCCCCTGGAGCTCCTTAACTTGGATTTTTCTACTAAAAAAAAAAGAAGAAGTGAGGGCTCATCCAGAGGAGGGAAGATGAAAGGATTTATGTGGGAAGACATGCATTATTATTCACAGTCTCTGTTCTGATTCTCTTGATTACAGCCTGCGTCACGCAGTTTTTAGAAGCCTGTAAATGACGGCATGTGCCGATCACCTTTGGGTGCTTATTGTTAGCTATGGAATGATTCACTTATGTAACTGTAACTTTATAGAAAGACTTCTCAGAACGCAGACTTATTATGAAAATTAATAATCGATATTGGGAGACTGGGATTGACACGTATACATTATTGGTACTATGTATAAAATAGACAACTGATGGGAACACACTGTATAGCACAGGGAACTCTACCTAATGCACTGTGGCAACCTAAATAGGAGGGAAGTCCAAAAGGGAGGAGATATCTGTATGTGTATGGCTGATTCATTTAGTTGTGCAGTGGAGGCTAACACAACATTGTAACCATACGCCAATAAAATTAATTTTTAAAAATCGATAAAGGGATAGTGGTATTGGATTGAATCTACTACGTGAAGCAATGACCTGTTGTGTTTGCACTACAGTCCGATAAAAGCACAAAAATGTTTGTTAAATCTTATGTTGTAAGTTTTTCAACTGAAGTATAGTTGATTTATTAAAATCTTGTGTTCGTTTCAGGTGTACAGCAACGTGATTCAATTATACATATATTTTTTCAGATTATTTTCCGTTATGTTATTACAAGATATTGAATATAGTTCCCTGTGTTATACAGTAAATCTTTATTGCTTATCTATTTTATGTATAATAGAAAAATACAGAACGCTTCACAAATTTGCATGTGATCCTTGCACAGGGGCCGCGCTAATCTTCTCAGTCTTGCTCCAATTTTAGTATATGTGTTGCCGAAGTGAGCACTAATTTTTTGTTGTTGTTTTTTAAGCAACATACAAATAAAAAAATGTTTTTATTAAGGAAATGAGCTAGTTGAAGGCTGGTACTTTCCAATCATTATGTACTAATAGGGGGACATTTATCTGTCTTGTTAATTCTCTCTGCCTTAAAGTAAATTTCTCTGATAATTTTACCTTGGTCTCCTTAGACCTATGGCGTTCTGTCTGAAGTCACGTGAATTATTACCAAACGAAGTAGAGGTGATAAAAAAAGGAGGATGCAAACGATAACATTTCAGAAAAACTCAGTGTCAGAAAGTTACTCTGTGGTTCGAATAGAATAAGGCTGTGTATGAACGTGCCATCACATGCCAGCAGTTTCAAAGCTGAGTGGTTTCCCAGGGGCCTGTACACGTGTTCTCTGAATGGTAATTTTAGCAAATTAAACTGCTATAATAGGGATGGTGGTTTCATTACTGGTCCTTGCTGCTGCATACCAAGAAGGTGGTCATATTAACAACATCTGCTGAGTTATTTTTGTTTGCCAAAATCAAATAATTTATAACCAGAATGCAAAGCTGTTAGGTATAGCGATGTGCAAATACCTAGATTATCAACAAAGCAGAATTATGTTCCTTTTTATGATACACCAAGGGCGTAAAATAATTTCTTACTATCCCTTGCTCTGTCCAGAGGATTTGAAGCTGTAGAAACAGGAATGAAGCAAAAAGTCCATTTAATCCTAAGCTTAAAGTACAATTTAGTGCAAAGAAAGAACAAATGTTTATGGATCCCACACTGGACCCGTCAACATATGGCAAATTCCCAACAGCAAAGACAAAAGAATACATTACGGGCTTATTTGTACACATGTGAAATGCCATATTACTTGGATTCTGAGCCCAAAGGCACTGTCAGGATGCTTCCCCTCTCAGATGCCCACATAACTCCTAAAATCACACCAAGCTCCCACTCAGCTAGCAAATTAACTTCTGCTCTTAGCTGTCTGCGCCCCTTTGCCCATTCATGCCCTTAGCCAATCTACCTAGAGGGGAGTCAGATCCATTTTTATAAAGCAGGAAAAAGAGGGGTTGGAAGACTTTTCCCAAGACAACCTGTCTCCCCTACCACACCACTCCATCACCTGACTCTCACCAGTTTCTACCCTGTTCTAGGCCATTCCCTGTGCATTCACTCCATCCTCTGGGTCACAGTAGAATTGTTTGAAGGGATACTTTCTATCTTCTGGGACTCAAGTCTCACTCTGAAATGCTTGGCTTTCTTTTGGCTCTGTGTTTTAAATTTTGTCTCTGGTTCACTAGTGAGAAGGTGGTTTTTATCCATTTTCTTGCGTCCTTAGCCACTGTCTCCACCACCCCACCCATCTGGTCAGCCTGGGCGAAGTTATAAAAAGTAGAGTGAGAGCGAGTGATTCTTTGGTCAGCCTGGGAGAAATAAAGCAGGTAACAGGCTTTCTCTGGACAGATCTCAGGGCTTCAGACTCCCTACTCATCAAATCATTTATTCATGGGAAAAAAGGGAGGAGAAAGGACAAGAGACTCAAAAGACATACCATCTTGATGCAATGTGTGGACCCTGTTTTAATCATGATGACAAACCTAATGAAAAAAGTCTTTTTTTTTTTTTTTTTTTTTGTGGTATGCGGGCCTCTCACTGCTGTGGCCTCTCCCGTTGCGGAGCACAGGCTCCGGACGCGCAGGCTCAGCAGCCATGGCTCACGGGCCCAGCCGCTCCGCGGCATGAGGAATCTTCCTGGACCGGGGCACGAACCCGTGTCCCCTGCATCGGCAGGCAGACTCTCAACCACTGCGCCACCAGGGAAGCCCGAAAAAAGTCATTTTTGAGACACTTGGGACATTTTAATATGGATTAGATATTAGACGATACTAAGGAAATATCGCTCATTTTGTTAGGTGCAAAATGGAATTAGGATCATGCAGGAAAATGTCCACACTTTTGAGATGCCCATGGAAGCTTGTAGGAGTGAAATGACATACGGTCTAGATTTACTTTAAGATGCTTTAATAACAACAATAACAAAAGGGATGGATGAAGCAAGTGTGGAAAATTCTTGACAATCATTCTACTCGGTGATGGGTTTTTAGGAATTTGTTATCCCATTTTCTTTATTTACATGCATATTTGAACATTTTAATTTATTGGATGTCTATTGGCCCAGTGCTGATATAAGAAGGCAATCCCAAATAGTGTATGGGTGTCAGGTCACGCATCTAGCCTGAAGCAAGCAAGTCTAGTGTTGGAGACAGTAATTCTTAACCTTCACCCGCTTTATGGAGCACTTTAGAACTCAGAGAAGGTAAGAACGGGAGATGCAGGATGAAAGCAATACATGATAATCCCTGTCCTTCTCGAATCTCGGTGCGGGTAAAGATGAGGTCATAGAGAAGGGAAATTTGTCTGTTTTCTCTAGAAGGAGAGGGAGATTTGGTTTAGCCTTTTTCCTTGGTGAGTCGACCCAATCCCACTTGGAAGCAAATAAGAAGCCTATCATTTGACCACATTGGTGGTCAAATTAACTGGCTTTAAGAAGTTCCAGATCCACCTAATTTTCCATTCCTCCCAGACCAACATCTGTGTAAACACAGAAACCCCCAAACTGGGACCATCTCTCTTAGACATGGAGCAGATTAACAGGGAAAGGAACTGTGTGGTCAGGGGGCCTCAGATTTTGCCTCCGTCCTCTGGCTTGTAGGAAGAAGCTCGTGGGAATATCCTGAGGCTTTCGTCATGGACAAGGGCACAGAGGGGTCTAAGGCCGTCAGGACTTGAGAAACAAACGCATACTGTGAACAAACTGGCAACACTGAGCTTAGTAGCATTAGTCATGCAAACATGAAAAGATGAAATAATCTGTGTAGGGAAGTTAGGTGTTCAAGCCAATTGACAGAGGCCTTATCCACCATATGGAGCACCCGAAGAATTTAGTACCTCATGCTAAATTTAGAAGACTTTGGAACAGGTGACCCTTTGGGGAATAAAAATAAACAGAATGGTGCAACTTTTGGTGGCCACACAGCTGTCTGTAGTATCACCTAATGAGGAGACTCATAATAACATTTCATGTTTGCAGATTGCTCCTTTCCAAATGTTTTGACATCTATATCCTGACAGCAACCCTGTAAATTAGGTGGGACAATTACCATGATTCCTAGGTAAGGAAATTGACCTGTAGACAACTGTTCCAACAAGGCTGTTGGCAGAACCAGAACTAGCATTGGAGTTTCTGCCACCCACATGTGGCCTTGCTTCTACTCATCTCTATTTTCCTTTAGCTGAGAAAGCAGAATTCCTTCTCTAGTTTTCTTTGCCTGTTTTTTCTTTTCTTTTTTTTAAAATTTGGCCGCGCTGCGTGGCTTGCAGGATCTTAGTTTCCCGACCAGCGACTGAACCCACACCCTTGGCAGTGAGAGCGCAGAGTCCTAACCACTGGACCGCCAGGGAATTCCCTTCTTTGCCTGCTTCTTAATGTGACTTTCCTTCAATTGGAGTGGAGGGTCACCAGTACTCAGAATGCCCTGTGGCCCCGAAGACGTCATTAATCAGGTCTGATCAGGTGCTCGGAGGGTTCAGGAACAATTGATCTTTGTCTCACTGTCACTCTCCTTGCTTTTTATTTTCTTATTCCATAACCTTTCCCCACAATGAGATGCTCATTGTAACATAGTATAACATAGTATAACAATAATAACAGCATTTTAGATTCAACAAAAATAAATGGGTAATCCTTGCTATTCAGGAGTAATGCCTTGTACCTTAAACTCTTGTGGCTAAATCCAGAAAGTTCAGTTTTGACTAAACCCAGAACTGAATTATTGGGTTTATTTGAAGATATTTACCACATTAAAATAAATATTTAACCTATATCTCAGCCTCTGCACCTTCCTATTGATATAACTATCAATAACATCTAGAAAGAGCCTAATATAATTTAGAGAGTCTCAAACCTGGCTGCGTATTAGAAGTTCCTGGAGAGCTTTTTAAAAATGTGATTGTTGGGCTTCCCTGGTGGCGCAGTGGTTGAGAGTCCGCCTGCCGATGCAGGGGACACGGGTTCGTGCCCTGGTCCGGGAAGATCCCACATGCTGCAGAGCGGCTGGGCCCGTGAGCCATGGCCGCTGAGCCTGCACGTCCGGAGCCTGTCCCCCGCAACGGGAGAGGCCACAACAGTAAGAGGCCCGTGTACCGCAAAAAAAAAAAAAAAAAAAAGTGATTGTCTGAGCCTCATCCCCAGAGATTTTGTTTTAATTGATCTGGGGTGTAGCCTTGCCAGAGATACTTAAAACAATCTTCCCAGGGTTTAATTTTTCTCTGCGCACACAGTATACCATAATCTTGATCACATCTGCCTTCCATTCTTTCAATATGTAAAAAATTGAGTCACGATTAATGTTCTTTAGTCACTTGATTCCAACTCCACTACAAGAAATATTTGAAAAAGCCATTGTGGTCTTTACCAGAAACACAGGACAAAATTGTCTCTCTTATTTAGTGGCAAAAAGGAATGGCTCTGAGAAGCCTAGGATTTAAAAGAAAAAACTTTTCCACTGTTGTAAAGACTCAAAAGTAACTGCCTATCAGGACTGGAACTCATGGTCCTCTAATCTTCTGTTTTCCAATTGTGTGCTGACAAAGCAAATGAGCCTTGTGTCTCAGGGCTGCTGAGACCAAAGAAGTCACCCTGCCTGGGTTTGTGGCCCGGCAGTACCACTTTATATTGTATAGCCTTGATGGGCTGCTTAACCTCTCCAGACCTTAATTGCCTCATCTGTAAAATTGGGAAAAGAACCAAACTCATAGTTTGCTGTGAAAATTAAATAGGTTACTGAATTAAAGTGCTTAGAACAGTGAATAGCATTCGCTATTCTTATCGTTACAATGATGAGGATGTATTATCAAGTTGTCTCCAGTTTAATGAGGTCTGGATGGAGACTTCCTGTGCATCTCCCAGGCGAGAAATCTTTCAAAGCAGGTTGATTTCCTGGGCTTTATAATTTACCTAGGATCTCATTTATAGTACTGTGCATTCTCAGGTGTCTTGAAAGTCGAATTAGCTGAGCTAGGGTTCAATTGGAGAGACTATATAATATCTGCAGAGGGGGTAAAAAAATAGTTGATTCTTCCTAAATAAAAAAATGCAGTTGGCATTAAATATGGTACAAGATCCTAGGATATTTTACCACCAAGCAGGCATTTTTAAGAGTTGATTTTCTACGGTGTGATTTGTGAGCTTTTCAGTGGACGCCCTCCGGACAACCAGCTGCTCTGAACATTTTCTTTTCTGAAGGGTGTCATTCACACTGTGTGTTTCTCAAACCTCATCCCGAGACTTTGGAATTGAAAGTACAGAGAACATTAAATGTGGATGCTGAGTACAATCCAGTGGGATGAGCAGAATGTGGAACGTGAACTGGGCAATGTCTTAAAAAAAATGACATGCATTCACGTAAGAATGTATTTTGATCCCTAGGAGGGACAAATTTTTCTCTGTACCAAAAATATACCATTTGGCAGGATGGGTTTATTGTTTCCGAGTCAGCAGTGTGGGTGTTCCAGCCCCAAGAGCAGATGCCCTCCAACTGTTCGGCTTGGGGTATTCAGGGTAAAGAGAAAAAGGGGGCAACAGTATGGACAGGTGGCTGGACACAGCCAGCCACTGCACCCCCTACCCTCCTGCCGCCTTCCAGAGCTGGATTTCAGACCACGCTGTGTGCCACAATTAATATTCTCAGCAGGGAAGGGCAGTATCAAATGTATCAGTTATGTTTCTGTTAGCACTTCCAGAGTCAAGGAAAATGGTTTAAGTGGGAGCATTTGTCTTAGTGAATGAGAATACACTTAAACTTAACACGTGTGTATATATGTTACGTATTTCCTGAGAGTCAGCTCAGAGGTAATGTCATGCCATCACAGCTGTAATTAATAGAGGGTCTTAAGTTAGACAGAATCTTAGAGATTGCTACAGTCAGAGTCTTTGTACACAACAGAGAGGAGCAGCAAGTAAGAGCAAGGGAGCAGCAGGATCCGGAAGCTTAAACACACACGTGCACACACAGACACCTCAAGTTGTGTGGTGTGTGGTTAGACCATCAGTCTGCAGTCACACAATTGGTGTGAATTTCCTCTTTGGAACAATGACCTCTGCTCAGTTTCCTCTTCTCTAAAATGGGGCTCATAATATTTACATCGTTAAGTTATTGTGAGGATTAAGGGACATCGAGCCTGGAAAGCCTAACGCCAGGCACAGAGTATACACTCAGTAAAACAGATGCCTGCGACCACCACCACCATCATCATCAACATCAAGGTCAAGGATATAAAGACAAATGGCCTCACCTAAGCAATGAAAGTTTTATGTTTTTATGCTCTTCATTTTGCTAATCAGGTTGGTCTCGCTGAAACCTAAGATCTCAAGTGCTGAATTCCGGCACTGTAATAAGATTATCATGAAGTTGCAACTCAATTGTCTCAGCCGGGCTCCCGTGTGAGAACATGTAGGCAGGGAGGAGTCACCCTCAACTCCTTCTGGTAACCTTGCCTGAAGACAAAAACCTGATTATGGTATGGAACTTTGCCTTAGAAAAGTTGAATCTCTCTTTTTTTTGTCCAAAACAGAGCAATTGAAGGCCAACTATACATATTTCTTTTTCTCTTCATGAAGTTTCCTTTGATTGCTCCTTTTGGATCTTTAGGAGAACCTGATGGAGGCATAAGAAAATAAGAGTGAAGGTCGACGTGCAAAGTGTCGACTTTTGAACTTCACTGCAATGCTCTGGTTTAACGAGCTCAAATTAACCTCCTCTGTGTCAGTTCCCACATAAGACATTTCTTTTATAATTCATTGCTGGGGTAATTGGCCCTCCGAGGAACTGCTGTATTTTGCATGTCCATCTTCCTGATAGCAGTAACTTCAGTGATAACCAAGTATGTATCCGTTTTGGTCTGGCTACGACGAAGCTCAGAGCAAAACTTGCTGCTCAATTGTAGCATAAACATTAATTTTTTAAAGTTAGAATACTGACTTTCTGAGCTCCTTCTTTTGATACTTATTCTATTTTTTAATTGTGTATTATTGTAAATGTCTAAAATGTTTGAAAAGTTATGGAGAATAATTTTTTTTAATAAACTTTAACCAAGTCTTGTTCTTCTCCCAATTACCATAGATGAATTCCAAGAGGCTTGAACAGCTACCTATTGCTTGACAAAAATCACAAGGATATTTCCATCTGTGTCCACTCATCGTCCCATAATTTGTTGCAGCTGTTTGTTTCGGTTTTAGTTTTTGGAAGCCACTGGATCCCAGAGGTTCCAGACAATGAGGAAACTACCAATCATTATTATAAATCCCCCATAAATCTTGATAAATGAAATAATCATCATTCCCATTGAATTATTCCCATAAAAGAAATTTTACTCAGGCTAACATAGGGCCCATGAAGATAATTTCTCTTGCACTGATTTGAAAAATGGGCACTTCTGCAAAAGATCAAACAGGAGTTAAGGGCTTCCCTGATGGCGCAGTGGTTGAGAGTCCGCCTGCAGATGCAGGGGACGCGGGTTCGTGCCCTGGTCCGGGAGGATCCCACGTGCCGCGGAGCGGCTGGGCCCGTGAGCCATGGCCACTGAGCCTGCGCGTCCGGAGCCTGTGCTCTGCAACGGGAGAGGCCGCAGTGGTGAGAGGCCTGCGTACCGCAAAAAAAAAAGAAAAAGAAAAAATACTTCTATTTAACAAACCAATGCAATTTTGCACATCACGCACACTGGTTACCGCTTTAAGTCTTTTCTGAGAGAGGGACAGAACGGTGAACCATGCATGGATTAACCAGCTCTGACACTATTCATTTCCTTCAACTGCAGGTAATTATCCTGTATAATTCTCCTATGCATAAATTAAACTGCATGAATTAACAATGATCTTGTTTTCCTACATTCAGTAATTAAGACAAAATTGAACAAGGGACACTTTACATGTGGGTATGGATTAGACAATAATCCTTCTAAAAGGGAAGGAATGACTCCTTTTTTCTCCCAAGTTTGCTTTTTCTCCATTCCCCCCCCCGCCTTTTGTGGGGTTTTCAGATCGGAGGCATTGCGAAGGACAGTTGTTTGCATGAGGAAGGGGAAGGCTTGCCACTGACACACATCACTTATCAGGACGCATTGTCTACTCAGTGGAAAAGTGTCTGTTTCCCTGTGATAGGGTACCTCTCAGCACAGGCACACTGCTTACTTAGCGGGACTAATGAACCTTTTGGCTGGATGATGTGAAAAAGCTTCTCAGTGATTACAGTAAAGTCCTGAAGTGTCTCATTAATGCCTTGATATCAACTAAGACTCTCAACCTGAAAACTGCATGGACCATCTGAGTACTGAGTGACTAAGCCAAGTGACCTGGCAACCATAATCCAGCTCAGTTCTGTGGGAGAACTCAGGCTTCTGGAACATGCTACTAACCGGCAGTTATAGGAACTCTGAATCTGGGGTCTTTGTATATTTACATCCACAGCTACAGCCCAGACTGATACCAGGCGGCCCAGATTTAAAACTGTACTCTGTCTTTACTAATTTTGCTGAACCTCAGTTCTCTCATCTATAAAGTACAGATGATAATAGTAATTACCTTGGGGCCACTGAGAGAATTCAGTGAATGAATACATGTGCCTGGCACATTGGAAATGCTATTAAATGACAGCTATTATTATTAATATTATTATATAAAACATTTTATTTCGATTCGATGTTTCACTACAGAAAAGGGGCTTTATGTCAACATGCGATATGAGATACATGTGGACACATATGTAATTCAGAAATTGGGTTTATTTTTAAAAATTGCAATGGCTTCAGACTTCCCTGTGCCTTCATTCAGTATCACATAATTTACTTAAGGGGAGAAGATGCAAGGAACATCTTTTTTTTTTTTTTTTTGCGGTACGCGGGCCTCTCACTGTTGTGGCCTCTCCCGTTGCGGAGCACAAGCTCCGGACGCGCAGCTCAGCGGCCATGGCTCACGGGCCCAGCCGCTCCGCGGCATGTGGGATCCTCCCGGACCGGGGCACGAACCCGCGGCCCCTGCATCGGCAGGTGGACTCTCAACCACTGCACCACCAGGGAAGCCCAGGAACATCTTTTTTGCACGCAGAATCTACATGCAAGGTCTACCTGCACTTATTTCCCCCCAGTTAGACTGTAAAGGAGTGAGACTCATTCCTTAAATGAAAACTACACATTCTTTCAATATTTTTTTACAGTACCTCTAGCTTGATAACCGTATATTCACATATTTGAAAGCACCTTGAGTTAATGTAGCCCCTTAGCCTCTTCTTGCTTTGGCTGTTTTCTTCCATCAGCCATTTTGCAATACTCAGAGCCAAAAAAAATTACATCTGGAAAATATATTAATGTGAAGAAACACACTTTGAGGATCTAAAAAAATAATAATAAATAACCCTTAAAAAAGAAACAGCACATGCCATTTCTATCCTATTTTCGGCCAAAGGCCATTTGACAAAATTCAAAGGGCAAAAGCTTTTTTAGGGATGTCATGGGAGCCTGCAAAGGGAGCAGTTCCTGACCTTTCTTATGTCATTATCGGGGCAGGTTTCCACTTGCAAAATACAGTGTCAAACTGACATCATTAGTCAGGTAGTAAGAGAAAATAGTCATGCTTCGGGCTCTCAATGAATTGGGCTTCAAATAGGCCATATTTTGGTGACTGAAGATGGTGGGCAGGCAGAACAAATCACCCCTCCCTCTCTCCAGCTTAACATTGATTTTGCTACAAAGGCCAGTTGAATGGATATTCTGGGGTGGCAGACGCCAAATGGGAGTGAGAACAGCTCAGCACTAACCCAGCCTCGTAGACATACTGGCACCGTGATTTTGGACAAGACTTTTGTTTTGTTTCCTAATTGGTGAAACCAGGGACATTAACGTTCGTCCTGCATACATCATGGGGTTCTCTGGTTGAGATGGGATAATGGATGTGATGAAAGTTGTTGAAGACTGCAAAAACCCGCAGAAATATAAGGTGCTATGACTTAGACCAATGTATTATTATGTACCATTTCTGAGGGGACCTTGAACTTGAACTTCAGGAGCAGTAAACTTTGGGTATCAAGGAAGGAGGCATGTGCAAAAAAGAAGTGGTAGAAAAAGAAAGAAGAGCAGTCAGCCTGCTGGGGAGGAGGGCTAACACACTTCATTGTGTGTTAGTCCGGCTGTGTTTCATCTCTTTTTCTCCATCTCCTAAGTGGGTCCCAAATTTGACGACACTCCCCAAAGTAAAGATTTGCAGCGCATCTACCTGCCACACTGAGGCAATTCTACTTTCAAAAGAAGTTACCAGGCGTCTTGCTTATTCACACGTTGAATTAGCCAGTTTGAAATTCTTTCTCAATGCTACCAATTCCCCTTTTCCTAAATCCTCCCCCAATAAACCAACCAACAAACTGCTTCTGATACATATTTTAAGAATGAGTTTCTTAGGCCAATATTCTACAGCAAGAGAACGTGGGCTTTAGATTTGGTTATTCTGCTACTGACAACTGTCACACTATTTACCTCACAGTGAAGAAATCTGATAGGAATAACACAAGATTGTGGTTTTAATTGACTTTTTTTCTGCATCCGACAGCATGGACCAATCCAGTTATTTATTGCTGCGTGACAAATCATCCCCAAATTCAGTGGCCTAAAACAACAAGAGTGAGTCAGGCGTTGGGAAGGGCTCTGCTGGACAGTCTGGCTCAAGGTCTACCATGCAGTCAGATGGTGGCTGGACATGGAGCAGTAGGGACCAGAGAAGCTGGGTACTGGCCAGGCATCTCTCTCTCTCCTTGTGGCCAGGCCTCTCCATGTGGCTGGTTAGTTTGGGCTTCCTCACAGCATGGCAGCCTCAGGATAGTCAGATAGCTTACGTGGTGGCTGAAAGCTTCAAGAGCTAATAAGAAGCTGAGTTATCTTTTGTGATCTAGCCTTAGATGTCACATTCCCTATTAGTCCAGAGAGTCAGGTTTTTGAGCGGAGAAACAAAGGCCTCATTTCTCAATGGGAAGAGTATCAAAGTCACTGTGTAGGAAAGCCTGTAGGGTGGAAGATACTGTTGAGGCCACCTTTGGAAAATATAGTCTGCCATATAGACTGACTATAAAGTTGAGATCAGTTGTAGAATGTCAGTAATTATCCCTGATACTGATACTTACATACAATCTCTCCTTACTACCACCCTGCCAGCGATAGCTAATAGATCAGATAGTAACTTGTAGTTCGGTAAAACAGGCAACTATTCTGATGCCTTCTCTTCCCCTCCCCCTTGTGCCTTAATGACTTACTAACACTTGTTAAACTTCCTAAAAATCTCAGGCATCCGATTCTGTTCTGCCATATTTACATGCCTCCGTCCCTCAGGGCACCGTGCATATACACCTGTGGCTCCCCGGGCTCCCCATGTGCTCCCATGACAGCTGCACTGGATAGGAGTGATTGGCATTCAGCGTCATTCCAACCCCATCTCGGTGCCTTCTAGTACCGAAGCCCAGAAGCTGAAAACATGTTTGAGAATCCCCTGCAGCTCGGATTACGCACATGATGCAGGGGGTCTCCACCAGGTGTACTTGCCACAAGATCTGATGGGGAGGCTGTGGGTATTGGTTTCCTATGGCTGTTTTAACAAATTACTACAAATGTAGTGGCATAAGGTGACACACAACTACTAGCTTACAGTTCAGGAGGTCAGAAGTCTGAAATGGGTCTCACAGATGTGTTCCCGTCTGGAGATTCCAGGGGAGAAACCACTTCCTTGCTTCTTCTAGCTTCTAGAGGTCATCCACATTTCTTCTCTTGCTGCCTCTTGCTCCACCTCCCTTCCTGCATAGTCATACGACCATAGCTGGGACAGGTTCTCTGCTTCTAAGGACTGATGAAATTAGCCTGCGCCCACCTGGAGAATCCAGGATGATCCTAAGGTGCTTGACTTTATCATATTTGCGAAGTTCCTTTTGCCATGTAAGGTAATCTCTTCATTCACAGGTTTCAGGGATTAGGATATCTTTTGGGAGGGGGTGACGACACATTATTTTGCCTGCTATGCTATACTTCTGCCTTTTCTGTTGTCACCACTGGCAACCACCTTCATGGACTGTCTGGCTTTTCTGTGGTGCCTTCCTGGCTGGCTGTTTCCTGATGGTGGCAGTGGCAGCCTCATTCTGGAGACAGTAGCTTCCTAAATCAGCAGGTAGCATCTAGATTATTGATCAGGCAGTGACTCCACTACAACACGACTTTCAAAGTTGTTACAGAAAGCTCGACCTAGGGTGTGTTTCCCTGGCCTTCCTGACCTGACAATTCCATAAGTCATTTTATGTCCTTTCTGCTGAGTGGATTCTGAACCCCGATGCATGTTCTCAGTGCTATATCCCTGTGTGTGTCTATCTCTCTCTTTTCTAAGCTCCACATATTTCTGAACCATCACCAAGACAACACTAAGTTATATTACAATTTCGGAAGATATGGATCATTTCAAAGTGGCTAAAATGCTGCTAAATAACTTTATAAATGAAAAGTATGGCACTGCTGTTCACGGGTTACCTGGTAGTTATACAGGAATCTTCATTTAGGGAAGTTAACCTTGAACCTCCATATATCAGCAGGGTCACATTAATTAGAAGGTAGACTGTTACAGTTAAGGCCAAGACCAAGTCACTCCGGGCCTTCATATATAGCAAAAGGTAGGGAAAGCAAATGCTGTACTGGGAATAACCTCTCAGGAGTTGCACTAGCTCCAGGAAACTGTCACTTTGGATTTATTCCCCCTATTATGGGAAGGAAAAACCGTGTGCCCTTTGTGTTCATCTGTATTACTTTTGTATTTGTGAGGTACCCTCCCCCCCACCCCGCTCTTGCCTCTCTTCCAAAAGTCCTCCCAGAAAACAAAGACAGAAGGGGACCAGCTTGAAGAGAATGGAGTCATTGTTCCTTCAGTTCCTTCCTGAACAATTTGTTTGAGAAGGAATAGATCACTTCCAGTGCTAGAGGTGAAAGCCACAGCATTAAACCCCAAAGACAAGTGACTTTATTATACAAGAGTTACAGGACATTGTTCTGTACACAGGTTGTTTTGTGGGACGGGCATCGCCAGCCTCGTTTTAGCACCATCACCATTACTTAATAGCCTTATTTCGTAATCGTGCCCATCTGACCTTTGCCAGGCACACCGCCTCACTATCCTGAACTTTCCTACCTTCAGTCTTGATCTTAAATCTAGGTCACAGGCAACGAATTCACATTTGATGCCTATGATTTGCTAGGCAGCACGCAAGCCCTGAGGATCCAGGAAGGAACAAAATAGACCCTCTGTGCCCTCAGGGAGCTCACCGTCTTCCTAGTCTTATCTGGTGAGTCTTCCCTTTTCCCTTCCATTTATCTGTAATCTTACCATAGGCACGGATGAAATCTTCACTGGCTACTTCAATCACAGCCTTCCTCTCCTTCCTCTGACCTCTCACAGTCCATTTCTAGGGTGACCAAACCGGAATCCTTCTGAGTGAAAGGGGTGCTATTAATAATTATGCTGCAACAACAGATGTACACAGGGCAAACCAAGACATGTGTGGCCAGCACTCTGTCCAACACAGTTGGGCTCTTCCTCCTTCCCTACCAGACTGTGCACTTCCTAGAAGGTATAATCAATATCTTACACTTTCATATTGAATAAAAAATCTAACTTTGGCCAGATCCCAGTACTCCCTTAAATTACAAAACACTGAGGACTTGGACTTCTAATGCACCTCAGAAATAAAAATACTTGTTAATCATTTTATTATATTTTTGAATGCTAAATGGTGTGAAAAACATTCCCTTTGTCTAAGACTCTGCCCTCCTTGGTCTGGCAGAGAGCTCATTTTGATCTTATGAAATACAACATAGAAATATTGCACCTCATTTGCTTTCACTGTTGAAAAGAAATCTAATTTTCTTTTTTAATTAGTGTGATAGACATGTGAAAACATTCATCTCCTCCACGCAGTGCTCATCAGTGTCATGTAAACCTTGCACACGAGACAATAAGTCAGAGTGGCTTCTTTTCTTGATGGTGTCCAGGGAGGGCACCCCAGCATTGGGCCATGTGTAAAATGATCTTTTCTACATAGCCGGCCACATTCTGAGAAAAACATCTATTATTATTTGGGAATACTTCCAACTAAGGTGGGATTAGTGTACAGTGACCAAAAATCAAAACCAAAACAAAACGAAAAACCCAACAACAACAAACCTTGGCCATTCAGCCAGAGAGGAACTCGGTGGCCTCAGAGGGCAGATAGGAAGAGGGAGGAGGACGTGTGGGTGTTTCGATATTAATTCATTCAAGATCTGTGCATGGAGTGCTTTTGTTTAGTTGAATCGGCTGGAAGGCCTCCACGTGCACAATGGGGAGGTTTTCATTTCCAGGGGGAAAATGTTGTGCGGAGAAACTGTCTAGAAGGATATGATTTTGAAAGCGGAGAGGAATGAAGCCAAAGGAGGGTTCCCTCCGGATGAAAAGGCACATAGTCATAATCGTTCTCCTTTGTTGACGGGATCTTTCAAATAATCACTGTGGGGTGTTTACGCGACAACTGCTTTACGGAGCCATCCCGTGTCTAGGTTTGCCTTTGGGGAACCAATTATGTGCTGCTGGCCTATCTGTACCTCCTCTCCCCACCCCCAGCCCCGCTTCCCTTGCTTCACTGTCTGTTTTCAGCTGGTATTCTTTTCTGGTTGAATGGCCACAAACACAAGCTGTCTATCTCCTCCAGCTCGTGGAGTTCAGCTTGGCAGATGAAAATAACCTTGGTAGAGGAGCTGTTCAGAAGCACGAGGCCCTGCCCATGGCCACCAGGGCAGAGAAAGCCCAAGTGGAAAGTCAAATCTGCCATTGCCCAGAGGAGCACCTACTGCATAAACAAAATGGACTTTCACTTTACCGCCACCTCCTCCCAAGAAAAGGAAGAAACTGGTTTTAGACTTCTGACTTCTTTGCAGAATAGAAACAAGACAGCATTTTATCTTTTTTCCCCAAGCCATTGAATGAAATGAACAGTAAAAATAAAACACAGGTTTGCAAACGCTTCAACCCCAGGGACTGTTGTTTGCCTGATTCCACGATTTAATGTGAAATGTGCAGGCTGTGCTGCCCACCCTCCAGAACTGCCTTTGTCTGTGTTTTAGTCTCTTGACACCATGGGGTGAGCCAATAATCTGTGAATTAACCCAAAATATAGCAGAGAAGTGACTTGGTTATATTCAGAAGTGAGCATGTGGTTGGTATCACAGCTGGGCTGTGGGGTTTAACTACACTAGGGATGTATCCATTCAGCAACCTCAGACTTAGGGCAGGACACCTGGCCGTTTGGGCAGGACACCTGGCCGTCACGGGCAGGGCCCCAAGTCAATGGACTTCAATACTAAAGAGTAGAATTTGATATGAGTTTAGCTACCAACACCTGTAGATACAAATATCTCCTTCCCAGGTCCCTTGGTTTCTCCAGGTCACCCTTGAAAAGGGATGGGTCCCTTTTCTGCTGGAAATAATTTGACTTTGCAGTCAACAAAAAGAAAGAGAGCCATTGCTGGCGCTTGTGTTCGGGTACTCAGAATTTTGTGCAAGTCCCTAGTGCAGGCTTTTATTAGCTTTTCCTCGCTCTAGCTTGGTATTCCTTTATATTTATACATAAGATAAAATATTTAAAGCAGAAATCTCACACTGGATTGGCAGAGGAAGAGAGAAGCAGCACCCGTTGGGGGCCTTTCGGAAAAGCAACATATGCAGTACGTTTTTGCTCAACAGATTCTCCAGTATTCAGGTTTTCAGATGCTTGGATGCAGCAGATTTTGGGGCAAGTGTATCACCTTCCTGGGGAAGAGACAGGATTAGGCAGTATCTCTACTGAAGGGGGAGCTGGGCACAAGAGGCTGAGCCTGAGGGCTGGGCTACCAGGGATGGTGAAAAGCTGGGAGGCCCTTTCCTCTAGTGGCTGTTACCCTGAGTAGACACACCCCTGCAATTTGTTCCTACAGAAGGTTAGCCACTGGCTGCTTCCTAATTAACCACTGGAGAGTAGCCCGATGATGCTCCTTCTTGAAGAGTTCACAGCTGACATCCCTTGCTTGGAACAGCAGCTAAAACAGTCTGATGGAGACACAATGGGGGGGGAGGGGATTAGAGGGAAAACTCAGAGGCTGGTTCAAAAAGGCTGGAGGAGGAAGAGGAAGAGGGGAAATAGGTGAATAGGAATATCCTGGGGTGGGGGTGGGTAGGAGAAGAGGAACATTCTCAGAGCCAGATAACCCTGATAGAAAACAAAAACGAAGAAGTGATCACGTGTCAGATAACAAAGGGGCAAATGCTCACAGAAGATGCCCAGTCCCATACGGAGCGCCAAGTACAATCTCTTTGGGAATGGGGGCGACGATTAGTCCCAGTCCTAGAACTTCAACCAACTGCATGGCTGTGAGCGTGGAGGAAGTGGAGAGCAGGGAGGAAAGACGGACCCAACATGTTTTCCAAGACAATCATGATTGTTTCCCCCGGACCAAAAGCTTAAACGTTTCCTCTCCGTCACTCGAGCAACACGTTGGTATCTTCAGGATAAGAACCTTCCACGCTGCCAACATCCCCTCTGCACCACCCCCGCCCCCCCCCAACAAAATCCGCCCGGTTATCTTGCTTTTCCACTTGCTCTCTTGCTCCTGCGGGAGCTGTCACTTTGCACGAGGGGCTGTCACAGCGCTTCTGCCACCTTAACATCTGCATGGCTTCCGCTTGTCTAATTTCCAGCAGCACCTACTCCCTTCTAACATGAGGTTCTCTATCCGTTCCCCACTACCCTGGGGGAGGGGGATAGGAGGTTACAGTCTCACGGTAACAGAGTTGCAGATGCTTCTCTTCTCTAGACCATCTCCCAAGCCACAGAAACTTGCAGGGGTGCTCCGGTCCTCAGGTGCATCATCACCTACCCCACTCCCACTCTCCACCCCCGTTTTTCCAGACACTGGTGGGCATCAATGCAACAAATTTCTCCTTCTTGCCCCTCCTCCCAATTCTCATCCCCCCACCCCGTCACCCCACATTGCCAATTTGTAATTCAGACACGCGGGGATGAGGCTGGTTCATTGCCAAGCTGAATCCGGGCAGCCTGGGGGCAAGTTGGGACCCCAGAGACTGCGATCTCAGCCTGAGCTGGACTCCCCGTGGGCGCTGAGAGTGCCGGAAGTCGTTCGGTGGCAGCCGGCAGCTCAGGACCCGCATCCCGGGACGCTCTCCGCGCCCCCGCCCCCGCCCCCGCCCGCCCCAGAGCACCTAACGTCCGGCCACGCGTGTCCTAGCCCCAGAGATGCTCCAGCCGCCGGGCACTGCCGGGGGCCCCTTACCATCTTCTGGGCCGGTCCCTCCACTCTCCTGGGCATCCCTCGGTTCTGACTGCAAAAGTGCTTGTGCCCTGCACCGCTCGGCAACTTCGCGTCTCTACCCTGTGGGCATCAGAGACCCGAACCCTCCCAGACGGAAGAAGCCGAGGACGCCCCAGTCCCAACGGCTCCTTAACAGGCAACACTCATGCAAGCCGAGGACACCCTCGCCACACAGACCTCACTCGGGTTGTCAGCAAAATCAAGCAAAAAAGAACAAATAAAAAGGTGCTCATACCTAAAGACGAAGGCTCCTTGTCATGACAGGAGGACACTTGAGGTCTCCGGCTTAGAATAACAGCCTCCGTGCCAATGCAATGACCCGGGCCGCCCGCACCTCCGGCTTTGCAGCTACCCTGAGCGCGCTCACTCGGGTGAAGGGACAAAGGGTCGCGGGAAGCAGTCGGGTCCCCGCGTCCAGGCCCCGGCGCCGGCGGCCCTCCCGCGTCAGCCACCGGCAGCTGCGGCGCGGGCTGAAGTTGCGGGGCCGGCAGCGCGTGGAGCGAGCGCGGCGGCCGCGCGGGGGGCGGGGAGCGCGGAGCGCGGAGCGCGGAGCGCGCGGGGGCGGGGCTCGGCCGAGGGGCCGACGGCGTCACCCGGGCGGGGAGGGGGCGGGGCAGCCAGATGCTTGACAGTTACTTCAGCCCAACTCCGAAGGGTGAGCTTTGCTGTCTGCGTCCAGCGGATCGCCGCCACGCCGAGCTCCTTGGCACTAGCTGGTGTCACCGCTTTGGAGTTATCCTTGGAATTCGCGCAGGAGACCGAGTGCATCGGAGGGAGAGGGCAGGGGAGAACAGCCGAGGCCATGAAAGGCCCTTTCGGCTAACCTTTTGGTACTTAAAAGAGAGGCTGTGTATTCAAACAATGCGCTGGGGCGACTCTGGTGGTGGTGGTGGTGGTGGTGGTGGTGGTGGTGGTGGTGGTGGTGTGTGTGTGTGTGTGTGTGTGTATGTGTGTGTGTGTGTGTGTGTGTATGTGTGTGTGTGTGGCGGTGAAGTTGGTTGCCCACGGCACGACGTTTGCTTTGTATGGGCTCTCCTCTAGGGCCTGTTTGGGCACAGAGATCTCATAACAATGGGGAGAAACAGAGTTGTTGGTTTTTTTTTCTTTTAATTTTGTTTTGGTGGATTTGAACTATATATAAAGGTTTCCTTTAGGAAAGTGTGGATATGACAGAGACATTCCATAGAAAGAGTCTTTGGAGTGGAAATTGTCCAAGACAGGGAGTCTACAAAGACCCAGAGACAAGGTCTCTGCCTCCATCCTTAAATAGGGAATCCCTTATACCTCAGTTTCCTTATCTGTAAAGCCACCATTCTGAATAAATTGTGTACGTAGAATATGTTAAATAGAATGGTACTGCAAGGTGCATCCGCCCTCCCCAGCTTGAAATTCAGTCACCTTGTGAGGGAGTAAGAGTCGATGAGCATAGATATGAACCAAAAGGGAACATTTGAGGACACTGTGTCCTTATCCAGTTGTGATAAGGAGACTGCATCCTCAGGCCTGGACTCTAGGCCACCCAAATCATAGCCTAATCAATGACATCATAACCAACCAATGATACAACAGTAGGAGCAGAGTGCGCTTGATGCCTAGAAAGGGCACCCCAAAGCAAGCTCTGGTCACTGTGTCTCTGCCTTCGACCATGAAGGGCAGCCTGAGCAGTGAGTGCCTTGACAGGCTGAACACTTCATGACAGCTGGATTTTTCCAGACACCCACCTCCCTCTGTCCTTCTTCCAACTTACTAAATAGTTCCTGACAGCACTCAGTCTTCCCACATACACTTTCCTTCAGAAGAGAAAATGTGTTGAGCAAATGATACGAACATTCCTGGCAACTAATTCCTCGTATGTGTTCAGTACTGGTATATTCTGGTCAATATATGTGTCCCTAGTGAGTTTGGTTGACTTGACGTAATCCTTATGATGCTGAACACTACAGTTCATTGGCTATCTTCTTTCCTTTTTTTAAAAAATCTTTATTGGAGTATAATTGCTTTACATTGTTGTGTTACTTTCTGCTGTACTCAAAGTGAATCAGCTATATGTATACATATATCCGCATATCCCCTCCATCTTGAGCCTCCCTCCCACCCTCCCTACCCCACCCCCTAGGTCATCACAAAGCATAGAGCTGATTTCCCTGTGCTACACAGTAGCTTCCCACTAGCCATCCATTTTACATTTGGTAGTGTGTATATGTCAATGCCACTCTCACTTCGTCCCAGCTTCCCCCCCACCCCATGTCCTCAAGTCCATTTTCTACATCTACGTCTTTATTCCTGCCCTGCCACTAGGTTCATCAGTACCGTTTTTTTGTTTGTTTTTTCCCATTGGCTACTTCGTATACCCTAGATTCTGGAGCAGATACTTTAGAAGCACTGTATCATTTATCCCTGACTATAAGTCTGCAGTAGGTATTATTGCTCCCATTTCATGGATGGGAAAACCAAGATTCAAGGGAGTTAATGTGAGTTGTCCAAGGTGACACAATTGAATCAACTTTAGATACATGTGCAAAAGCTGGGTTTTGGCACCTGAAAACATGGGTGGTAGTGGCCCCACTATCCTGTCTGTCATAGATCCTTGTTCTTCTCTTCATTCTGGACCTGGGTTCGTCTCTGTTGTATCCCTGTTGATACTTGACAGCTGAGCCCAGGTTTTGTGGGTATTTCCTGACTCTATCTCCTTTCTCACTTCCCTTTACCTATCTGATGACTCCCCCAGTCCTTTTCAGCATCAATAAATCTGAGAGTCACAAAGGTCCAAACAGCTGCACAACTCCCATAGCACCCCTTGGCCTCTTGGTAGCTATTAAAATGGCCATAAATAAGACTGCTATTGAAACATTCATTCATACAATAAGTACTTGTGGAGAACTGAGAAAGGGACGGGGGATAAAAGAAGGAACGCTCCCCCCACCCCCACCCCTCAAAAAGTTTACGACCTAAATGGCGATAATAAGATTAAGAATGGGAGCTGATGGGGAGGGTGGGAGGGAGGGAGACGCAACAGGGAAGACATATGGGAACATATTTTATGTATGACTGATTCACTTTGTTATAAAACAGAAACTAACACACCATTGTAAAGCAATTATACCCCAATAAAGATGTAAAAAAATAAAAAAAAAAAAAATAAAAATAAAAATAAAAAAAAAAAAAAAAAAAAAAAAAAAGAATGGGAGCTGAATGACACTGTTTAAGACAATGCTGAGATAGAGCACAAGGCCAAGTAGGATTAAGTCAAATGATACACTCATCCCCCCATGCCCCCACCCCCGCTAAGTAAGCAAAACCAGCCGGGAGAGAGAGGATGGAACCTGGATACTCTTCTTAAAAGATAGTTAGAATTAGGGCCAGTGAAAGAGAGGCAGTCCTAAAGGTAGACTGAGGCACTTTACAGAGGACTAAATGGGGTTCTAGGAATGATCTGCACATAAACAGCTTAGAGGGGTATTCAAGGGCCCACAGTGGGGCCTCATCTCATTCAGTTCATGGCTTTAAGTGATGCTCATGTGCTAAAGATTCCCAGATTTATATTCCAACTCAGAACTCTCCTCTGAGGTCAGATATCTGAGTACCTACCTAAAATTCCTGTTAATTTCTTGCTGCCCAATTCTTGATTCTCCTCCCCCCAAACCAAACCTGGTCCTCCCCTATACTTAACCATCTTAGTTAAAAAAATAATAAATAGCACCAATATCCAACCAGTTGCTAGAGGGCCAGAAATCTAGAAGTCGTTACTGATGCCTCTTTTCCCTTTACCTCCCACATGCAATTCATCAACAAAACCTGTTGCTTTTGTCTCCAAGGCACTTCTCATTCTTGGTTACTCTCTCCAGCTCTACTGCCATCACCCTTCTCTGAGATCCTTCATCTCTAGACTGTATCGCTTATCTCCTTGCCTCCAGTTTGCCCTTCCCTAGAATCCATTCTCCACTGTGGCGGGCCAACTTTAAGATGGTCCTCAATGATTCCCACCCCCTAGTATTCACACCCTTGTGTAATCCCTTCCCCATGAGCGTGAGTCTAGTGACTTCTAACCAATAGAATATGGCAAATGGGCTGAGATGTCACTTTCATGATTAGATTATAAAAGGTTTTGATTTCTATCTTGCTAGCTGAATCTGTCCCTTGTTGGCTTCGATAAAGCAAGCTGCCATGTTGGAGAAGCTCATGTGACAAGGAACTGAGGTCCTCTGTTCAGTAGCCCACAGAAACTGAATCTCGCCATCATCATGTTAGCTTGAAAGTGGATCTGTCCTCAGTCCAACCTTCAGATGAGACCCCAGCCCTGGATGACACATTGATTGCAGCCTGAAGCTAAGCTGTGCCTGGACTCCTGACCCACAGCAACTGTGAAATGAGAAGCATGTGTTGTTTTAAACAGCTGAATTTGTGATAATTTGTTATGTAGCAATAGATAACTAATACAGAAAGAGTAATCTTTAAAAATAAAAATTATGCTGTGGTCACTCTCCTGCTTAAAACCCTGCCTTCATTCCCCATTTATTATAGAATAATATCCAAATTCTACACCAGTGCTTACAAGACCCTGGTGAGCCAATCCCTTCTAGTCCTTCCAGCCTCACTCATGCCTCTGGCTTCCCTCTTACTAAGCTCAGGTTACTGACTCAGGTCACAGGGCCTTCTTTCAGTTCCTTAAACATGCCAAGTCACTTCTAAGAGAGTTCTTCCCTGACCACCCACATCTTTAAGTATATCCTTCCCCTCAGTTATTCTTTTTGAATACCCTGTACCTTTTATAGCACCAGCTGTAAATTGTAATGGTTTTCTTTACCTTTTTAGTTGTTCTTTGTCTCTTTTTCACTGGACTGTGAGATCGTAAGGGTAGAGACAGTTTCTGTCTTATATACCATATCCCCACAGAGAACAGGGGCTCAATAACTACTTACTGAATGAAAGATGAATAACTCTGCCATTCTGGAGCACACCTGTACTCTTACCTCGATCTTTTTATTACCTTGTCAACACCACCCCCCACCCCAGCCTATCTCCATCCATGTAGCCTTCACCCGTTTCCTAATAGCCACATCTATTCATCAAGATCCAGTTTCAGTACTCTAGTTTGCATCTGTTTTTCCCAGATCTCTTGCCCCATTCCCTGCCCTCTCACTTCAGAACTTTCATAACATCTTAGCTCTTAACATCTCCCGAGATGCTGGGCATCTGCCACCTTGTATTACAGCTATTTGTGTAGAGTCGGATGGTTCCAAACATTTCTCCATTTACCTCATTCTAGAGACAGAGGCCTGGAGAGAAGCACAGATATGCAGGAAAAGTCTTGGGAGAAATAAGAGCTACTGCAGATTAGCATCAGAGCTAATAGGCTACCGAGGAAAAATCTGGAGGGGTGGGAGCAGGGTCTAACACCTCCCCTGGAGAGAAGCAGACTTTCCATTTCCCCACTATATTAGTCTGCTAGGGATGCCATAACAAGATACCACAGACTGGAGGGCTTAAACAACAGAGATGTATTTTCTCACAGTTCTGGAAGCTGGAAGTCCAAGATCAAGTTTCTGGCTGATTTGATTTCTGGTGAAGGTTCTCTAATTCATCTACCTCAGAAACTTCCCTGATCAAAGCATTCAGAGATTCCCTGGTGAAGCCCTTAAACCTCACCCAGGGAAACAGTGAAGGCCAGAGCTTGTTAGGCATTGGGGTGGGGATGTTACAGAAAACTCTGCTAGTGTGAGAGTTCATCACTCTTTAACACCAATGGAGAGAAAGATTCCCTCCAAAGGAGTAACAGCTTAACACAAGTTCCCCTTCCCCTGTCCCACCCATGTATCAATTTTAATTTAAAAATCCCTAGGTACAAATGATAGCTATTATTTCAACAAGTTATTATTTCAACTCAGGTGCCAGGCACTCTGCTAAGGGAAGGAGCCACAGAGGTAAATAGGAAGGTCATGGAGCCCATCTCGGGGAGCCTGGTGGTGAGGACAGCGGTAAATAACTCGGGTGGGTGTTATGAAAGAGGAAGTACTATGGGTGCTACGGGAACTGTGATTATTTTTGGTGCCATAAAACAGGGTGTTTGAACTTCAGCAGCACTGAAAATGGTCTCTTCTAAAAACTGAATTTTATCCTGTTTTTCTCTCATGGGCATTTTTAAAGCCAGTTTTTGTTTAGGGAACAGAACTGGCAATGCCAGGCTGATTATTCTTTGCACCACCAATCAATCCTAGTAAATGCATAATTCATTAGAAGAAAGCATAAGGGCATCCAAAGTGCAGCCAATTTAGTTTCCTCATTTAGAGCATCAGATATTTAATGCAGAATTCAGAACATGTCTGAAGACCCACTGCCATTGTGCAATGAAGTAGATGCTCTGATCAGAAGGTCCCGGAGATTTGGTTATATCTAGGGACCTCTATCCATTTATATTCCTATATATTCCTTCTGCCTATGATACTTCCTACTTCTACCTTTTTGCTCGGGCTATTTCCACTGCCTGGAAATTTTCCACTGAGAATTGCCCATCACTTTTTCTTTTACCTCTGATGTTTGTCTCTGAAAACCCTGTCTAGCCTAGAAAGACCCGTTCAAACACTACCTCCTTCCCAATGCCTTCTTGGCCCTCTAAACCCTACCTGCATCCTCCTGCAAGTCCCTTGTGTGTCCCCTGAATAAGACCCTATCACACACCTTCCTTCTGTCATAAATATTTGGTACACATCTCCTCATCAGTTTATAAATTCCTTGATGTCAGGAACTATGCTTAATACCACTTACATGATTGTAACCTCTATATTAATGAGCGTAGAGAATTGTCAGTGAATATTGACTACGTTAGGAATGAGCGCATACAGTGCCCCTGCTGCCTTCTATCACCTTTTCTCTTGGAAAAAGTGCATAACAAGCCTGTATTTATTGACATCAGAGCTGTACCTACAGAAGTATGTTTCCACCTGACAAATGACAGCTGGGTCTTGCTTGCTGCTTTCTGAACTGGTGAGAGCTAAACCCCATTTTCCTTTGCCCATGTCTGGTACTGATGATAAGGTCCTCAAGGGAGTAAACATCTCAAGCTGTTGTTTTCTTACCATCGTCACACGCATCTGCTTGCACAATGGGAAACTAGTCTGGCCAACACCCTTAGCATTTTAGTATGTCCCAGGAGCGGATGTCCCGGGGGGGCTGAAATCAGGCCTATGCATTAAGGCAAATGATCTCAATCCTAGACCCTGCCTTCACCCCCACTTCTAGCTTCTGCACCAAGTGACCTAGAAGTTGCATGGGTGGAAGATAGTCAGCAAAATGTTCAAGGCTGACAGGAAATAAAACATGTCTTACATGTAGCAAGCAATCCCCTTCTGTCCAGCAACCTGAGATTGGATTTCTCACACATTATTATTATATTACATGTAGAGGTCATTTTCTGCAATAATACAATCTATAAAAATCACTTCCCAATTTTTTGGTCTCAAGACCCATTACACAATAACACAATCTAGACTAGCCATTTTATATAACATATATGTATATACATAGGTTTATGTGTATATGTACTTGGAGGGCATTATGCTAAGTGAAATACATCAGACAGAGAAAGACAAATACTGCATGATATCACTTATATGTGGAATCAAAAAAAACACAACAAACTAGTGAATATAACAAAAAGAAGCAGACTCACAAATATAGAGAACAAACTAGTGGTTACCAGTGGGGAGGGTAAGGGGAGGGACATTATAGGGAAAGGGGGTTAAAAGGTACAAACTATTAGGTATAAAATAAACTACAAGGATAGAATATGGGGAATATAGCACATATTTTTAATAACTATAAATGGAATATAACCTTAAAAAATTGTGAACCACTATATTGTACACCTGTAACTTATATAATATTGTCTATCAACTGTACTTCAATTTTTAAAAAACCCACATTTATATATATAACATAATCTAGACTAAACCCTCTTATATTTTTAAAAATTGTTGAGGACCTTGGGGACCCACTGAAAGAGTCTTGGGAAACTTGATGGCTTCTCAGACTATATTTTGAGAAACTGGTCTAGACTGACAAACATTTTGGTAGAATATTAACTGTATAAATTCCTATAGCTCTGAACTCGGCTGAAGGCTGAAGGTAAATAGTATAAATCTAACAAATATTATTGCACAAAGATATTAAAAGAAGTATAAAATAATCCAGAATGAATGTAGAAGTGACTGGAAGCATGCACGTGTAAACACAGTGCTAGGTACTGGACATGTAGACTCTTTTTAAGGTTCTAAAATGGACTTTTCCTTCATAATGAATCCCTTCCCTTTTCTCTCATTATTAGGGGAAACATAAGAGAAGAGCTTTGTCTGTAAGGTTCGCCAAGGTGATTTATTTATATTGTGTCCCTGGGCCCCCTGCAGTCCCTGGCTTGCAGGTTGTCCCACGTGACCCCTTCCTGTCCATTCTCCACCTTTCTCTCTCCTGCTTCCCGCCCTGGGGGTCCCCAGGTAGGGACCACATCAACGACTGCCCTGTGATGTCCAGTAGGGTTCGGCCAATGGGGAGCCCCAACAGGAGATCGGAAAAAGGTAAAGGAGTGAGGTGAGGATATTAATTACCTGGCTCCTCCCTCTGAGGTCACATTGGGCTGGCTGTGCCCCTTCCTAAAAGACAACTGCTCTCCCCCCCACCCCCTCAAGGCAGCCCTCTCTACACAGCTCTCTCTCCTTGAAGATTCTAGCAACCTCTT
Organism: Lagenorhynchus albirostris; assembly: GCF_949774975.1. NCBI lineage: Eukaryota > Metazoa > Chordata > Mammalia > Artiodactyla > Delphinidae > Lagenorhynchus > Lagenorhynchus albirostris. Next base: position 84,798,042 of record NC_083104.1, on the reverse strand, counting down.
CCTCTCCCATCCTTTGGAGCCAGGTGGTGTTGGTCTCTCTCTGCCCTCTGGTTCCCCCACAATCCACCCACACCTCTGTAAGTCATCTCTTTGTAAATAAACCTTCTTGGAATTATTCTAATGGAAGCTATCGGTTTCCTGACATTGCCCTGACTGATACACATTAACAATAGTGTACTGATTATTGAAAAAAAAATTAAATCTGTTTTTATCCAGTCATTCATATTTTTAAAATATTTCTTAAGTAACTCCTTTAATTATTTTCATTTCTCTTTCAATTTTAGGCAAGATCTGTTGTTAATCTCATTCAATTCCTTTCCTCCTTACTGCCCCCCAACGATGCACAAATCTTTTCAAAGTTTGGTCCCTCCCTAACTCACGAAATTGAGATCATTAACTTCAGGAGGTGATTTTAGCAGGAATTGCGGGCCCAGAAGCCATTTTACTTAAAACTTTGTCACTGGTTGTTAATCTTCACCATCTTCATGGACATTATTCTGGAATCCAGCTCACATCGGAAACAGGTCTCTGAGGTTAAACGGCTGTCACTACCACTCAAGCAAAGTTAGAGAGAGCTGGAGGGAGTATCAAGGTACCTTAGAACACAAGGGAAAGATTCTGAAGTCATGACAGGTTCCTCCTGGCTGTTCGCTCTTCTCTACAGCTGCTCTCATATTCCTGCTCCTGGGCCTTGAGTTCAGCTGCACGTTTCAAAGGCCAGGGCCGCCTCTGTGAGGCCTGGAAACCATTAGCTATCCCTGCTAGCTTCAGCGTCCGGTGCCTCCCCCTACTAACATACATTTTATGCCCAATCGGGATACTGGATACAAAGCTCCATCCCCGTGGGCCCCGCACAGTTTCACTTTGCAGAGGTGAAAGTGGAAATCTGACTCCTGCAGCCAGGCTTGCTCAACCCACAAAGCCTTCTTTGGTAGCAGGGACGAGACCTGGCCCCACTTCCCCTCTTTCCTTCTCTGCTCACACACAATCCACATCCCTGGCAGCTTCGGATAGGAGCCGTGACAACAGGACAGGGCGCTGTTACCCTCCATGATTAGCCAGGCGGGCAATGCTGCTGTAATATCACAGCATTGACAGAGCTCTCACACCTATTAAATTATTCACGCCACCCAAGTGTAATCAGCCATCACGTTTGAAATAGGTCATTCACACTAAGGCTGCTTGGAGGTGAAAATTTCACAGGGATGGCACCAGATCCAAGTGCTTTGGTTTCATCCGATCTCCCAAGTAAGGGGCTGCTCCAAGCAATCCCCTATTAAATATCTTTCATTGAATCGCAGTTATGTTTTCATGAGCAGCAGCAGGAAGCATCTGGAACAGCTGTCTGCTGGCAGGCACAAGAGTTGTGGGCTGGAAGGCTATATGTCAGCCTCTTCCTTCAATGACCTGTCCTCAACGAGCCTCAAGGGGCTGCTTGAGGAAGATAAATCTGAACACCTGCTCTCATTTGTTCTCTGCGCCCAAGACGGTAGCTGGGTCAGAATGAGGATGTAAGCACTGGGCAAGGGCAGGTTTTAGAAGAACGAACGCACACAGGCCTCTCTGAGAAGTGCCTCTCAGCCCTGGGTGCCGCATTCAAAGAGGAATTCAAGTTCAACAGCTGTGGGGCGTGTGCCCCTGCATTTCAGATCCTAATTCACAGACATCTGGGCCTGTTCGGCACTCAGGATACACTTGCCCTCTTGTTGGCATAGATATACTATTCAACTCAAGTGCCTGGTGGAATACAAATATTTGACTAGCTATTGTAAGGTCTGGAGAATTACTGCTGTGTTAATATGTTCTTTTAATGGTTTTTGAGGATACGAAAGACTATCTTACAGGAGGAAGAACAATTTCCCCCTAGGATTAAAGTAAGGTGACTGAAGACATAGTTCACGGGATTTGAGTTAAAATACAAGCAAATGTGCTGATTGCTAGCGCTTGACTGTTAAATGGATACGTTACTGAGGAAGGCTGATAAATCTCCTTGGGGAAGGGAAAAAAGGCAGGGAGTTTAGCAATGGGATTGACCCCTTGCCTGCCTTCTATTAGGAGAATAAGAATAAAAACCCCTAAAGAGGTCTCTTTAGCTGAGATGCTACGGATGTACAGCCTAGGAGCGAAAGGGCAAGAGATGCAAGCTTTTTTTTTTAATAGAACGTTATTGGAATATAATCGCTTCACAATACCGTGTTAGTTTCTGTTGCACAATAAAGTGAATCAGCTATAAGTATACATATATCCCCATATCCCCTCCCTCTTAAGCCTCCCTCCCAACCTCCATATCCCACCCCTCTAGGTCATCTCAAAGCACCAAGCCGATCTCCCTGTGCTATGCTCCTGCTTCCCACCAGCCAACTATTTTACATTCGGTAGTGTATATATATTGATGTTACTCTCACTTCGTCTCAGCTTTGCCCCCCCCCCACCCCATGACATCAAGTCCATTCTCTATGTCTACTTCTTTATTCCTGCCCGAGATGCAAGCATTTTAACGTGGTGAGCGTAGCACCAAAAGCAGAGAGGCCACGTGAAGATGGAAAGTTCATGGATGCATTTCCATAATTATTCTATATATCAGAACAGTGCTCCCAAGGATCTTAAGCTCTCTCCTTCAAATATTCACCTTCAAGAAGGCTGCCCAGGGCTTCCCTGGTGGCGCAGTGGCTAAGAATCCGCCTGCCAATGCAGGGGACACGGTTCGAGCCCTGGTCCGGGAAGATCCCACATGCCGCAGAGCAACTAAGCCCGTGTGCCACAACTACTAAGCCTGCGCTCTAGAGCCTGTGAGCCACAACTGCTGAAGCCGTGCTCCACCGCAACGAGAAGCCTGCGCACCGCAACAAAGAGTAGCCCCCACTCGCCGCAACTAGAGAAAGCCCGCACACAGCAATGAAGACCCAACACAGCCAAAAATAAATATAAATAAAATAAATAAATTTATTAAAAAAAAAAAGTCTGCCCAGATGATCCACCATTTCCCCCGATCTTTCCTTTAATTTCCTTTAAGTGTTTTGCACAGTTTGTATTGCTTCTCCAGCTCCTGGTTTTATGCAACAGCCCATATAGGTTATACAGCCCAATCCCCATAAGCTAGAGATAAATCTATGAATAATTCTCATTTATGCATATGCTGCTTTATCATCAACATTTCAACAGGTATTTCCTAGTGCCCACTATTCTGGGTACTTGGAGTGGGACTTCATGAAGTCATCCCCTATTTATATCTAAACTATCTCAAAGTGGACTCCTGCTTCCCCATCATGGCCATACTACCCCAATGCAAGCCTGCTTCTCCAGCAGCCTTCCTCATCTCAGTAAAGAGCAGCATTATCCTTCCAGATGCTTGGGCCAGAGTTTGGAGACATCCTTGGTAATATTTCCCTCCTTACCTCCAGAATTCAATCGGTATCAGGCCTGCTAAGTTCCCCACCAATTCTCTCCTGGACTGTTGCCATCCTCTTCTAACTGGCTTCCCTGCTTTTGCCTTTTATGTCCCCATTTTAATTTTCCAGACAGTAGTCAGAATGGTACGCGGGCCTCTCCCTGTTGTGGCCTCTCCCGTTGTGGAGCACAGGCTCCTGACGCACAGGCTCAGCGGCCATGGCTCACGGGCCCAGCCGCTCCGCGGCATGTGGGATCTTCCCGGACCGGGGCACGAACCCGTGTACCCTGCATCGGCAGGCGGACTCTCAACCACTGCACCACCAGGGAAGCCCCAGAATTATCCTTTTGAAAGGCAAATCAGATTATGTCACTCTGCTCAACATTCACCAATGGCTCCCCATCTCCCATAGAGCAAACCCCAAATGCGTACAATGGCCTGTAAGGCTTATAGGAGCTGGACACCCTCCCTCCTAACAGAAACCTCTAGGGTTGCAGCTTCTACTGCCCTTGGCTGTGCTCACATCGTGTTGCAGCCACACTGGCCTCCCGACTCTCCCTGGAACATTCTCCTCCTGATATCCAAGTCGGCCCTGAGGTCCTTCGAGCCTCTAGAGCCGAGTAGAACTGAATCCAGCACATGGTAGACTATCAACAGATAGTCTTTAATGAATGAAAAAAATACACCTTCTATCCCTACATAGTTCATAAGCTCCTGAGGGGCTGCATCTGCTAATTATGCTACTCCTTTCTAGAGAAGCCTCGGTAAGTGCTAATCCCAAAATATTTATGCAGAGATTTTAAAAATGATTCCCAGCTAGGCAGACATTGGTAGAAAAAATTCCCAGACCTCATTCTTACACATCCTGCTATGGAGAAAACAGTCTTTCTAAGACTGTGTCAGATATGCCCAGCCCTGGGCAGAATCAGCTCCCTGGGACCATTTCTATCTCACCTGGGTATTCAGTTCCCTGTTGTTAAACTTACATGGCTCAAGAAAAAGCAACCTTTTTGCAGACTTTCAGGAACTGTCTGGTTCTTTCCTGTTTTGTTTTGTTTTTTGGGGGTACCCATTCCTAACTCTTTTTTTTTAATGTGGAAATATATATATGTTATATACGTATGTAGATATAATACATGTAAGATTTACCACCTTAATCATTTTTAAGTCTACAGTTTAGTAGCATTAAGTACATTCACACTGTTATGCAACCAATCTCCGGGACACTTTTCATCTTGTAACACTGAAAACTGAAGCTAGACCCATTAAACAACAACTCCCCATTTCCCCCTCTGCCTACCGCCTGGAAGTCACCCTGACATTTTCTGTCTCTATGAATTTGACTCTCTACACACCTCAGATACATGAAATCATACAGTGATGTGTCTGGCTTATTTCACCTAGCTTAATGTCCTCGGAGTTCATCCATGTTATACCATGTGTCAGAATTTCCTTCCTTTTTAAGGCTGAATAATATTCCATTGCATGTATAGACCATATTTTGTTGACCCATTCATCTGCTGATGGACACTTGTGTTGTTTCTACCTTTCGACTATTGTGAATAATGCTGCTGTGAACATATGTACAAATATCTCTTCAAGACCTTGCTTTCAGTTCTTCTGTGTATATGCCCAGAAGTGGGATTGCTAGATCATATGTTAAAGAACTAATTTTAACTTTTAATTTTTTGAGGAACTGCACCTGTTTTCCATAGTGACTGCACCATTTTATAGTCTCACCGGCAGTGTACAATGGCTCCTGAGCTCTTTTTATAGTAAGATATTTTTCCCCTCCAGCAAGTTAGAACTGCTCAGAGATGCCTAATAGTGCTAAACATTCCAGCTCCTTCCAATGCTTAGCAACCAGGAGCTGAGCGGCCCCCACTGAACGAGCGAGGGTGTGTGTGGTGGTGCTTTTCGCTCTTTCCTTCGTGCCTGTTTTGAAACGGCTTTCTTGTCCTTGAATTAACATGCAGGCTGAGTGGACATCAACAGGTCTGCCCTACAGACAGAGGGCAGTGGGCAAGAGCCAGCACTGTTTTGGGGATGATCAAAGCTCTGCTAATCCCTTGTAATCTCCTAACGTAAAGGGGATATATTTCCAATTTGTGGTTTCTTTGAAAGATGCCCCCAAGGTTGGCACTATCACTTTTTGATGAATTGGGAGACTTGGAGTGGTGTGTGTGTGGAAAAGCCAAGGAGACGGCCTCGAGTCATGTTCGTGCATCAGTCATCTCTTGCAAGGAGGTCCAGGGTTTCAGATCTCGGGGACAAAGAACCCAAAGAGTCAAATGAGGAGGAGAGTGCCTTGAAGTCATGCAGAGGAGTAAGTGGGAAGGACCCTGGACACCTCCTGTGCGTCGCCTTCTTTCACCTCACTTATCGGTGGGTGGGGAGAACAGGCCTTAGTCCTCCTGTGTGCCTCTGCTTACATCATGCTGCCTTCTCTGCCCTCCCCCACCCAGCGCATTCTGTCTTTGGTTTTGTCTTGGACTGTTAATTTTTCATCATCCTACCAGTTGGTGTTACAGAGCAATGTAATATGGGGACATGTGTTCTCTTAAAAATAATATTTAAATAAAAATAAGAGGGGATAAATCTTCTCTTAAATGGGGATTTTAAAATGATAGGGGGCTTCCCTGGTGGCGCAGTGGTTGAGAGTCCGCCTGCTGATGCAGGGGACACGGGTTCATGCCCTGGTCCGGGAAGATCCCACATGCCGCGGAGCGGCTGGGCCCGTGAGCCATGGCCGCTGAGCCTGCGTGTCCAGAGCCAGCCTGTGCTCCCCAACGGGAGAGGCCACAACAGTGAGAGGCCCACGTACCGCAAAAAAATAAAATAAATAATAAAAATAAAATGATAGGACCCTCTCACCGGACATGAAAAGGGGAAGAGCTAGTGGGAGAGACAATGACCTTAAGAGGCAAAATGATGGAACGTGATGACCTAAACCAGGGGTCAGCAGGCTGCTTCTGTAAAGAGTCAGATAGTAAATATTTTAGGCTTTGGGGCCAAGAGGTAAAAAATGAGGAAATTGTATACTTACATATAACAAGAGAAAACAAACTTTCACATTTTTTATGAACAAAATTCAAAATATAATAATTAATAATTGAGCTTTTTTTTTTATAACACCAGTCTACTAAGGAGAAGAATGGAATTCTTTTTCTTTGGCATCACATCTTGCTTAATTGAAGTTCAAGGTCAATGTTCCCTATCATCAAATCGATTTGCAAATGTCTGTCTTTTTGTAAAAACCATTTATGGCAGGCCATACAGAAACAGGCAGTGGGCTGGGTCTGGCCTGCAGGTTTGCCATCTCCTTCCCCTGCCAAGAGGTGGGTAATGAGCTACTGACTCACTGTGTGCAGTTTTCAATATTGCCTGGTAGCTTATAAAGGCACAAACATCTGTCTTTTGGGTGTATCATTAATGTTAGGAAGACACACAGGGGTTTTTTCTGTCCTCTTCACTCTAGTCCGTGGTGTAAATGACAAGATGTGTTGTCTTTTCTCATACAGAAGAGGATGCTTCTGACCCAGCAGCAGTTGTCCTTCCAGGAGTCAGGAGGACCTGGGTTGACCCTCCCCAGTCTCCCCTCCTACAGCTGGGACCATTTCCAGCCTGACCAGTTATGTGCCCTAGTCCTAACTTTTATTGAGTGGTGCTCAGTAAAGATTTGGTGATTAGTTCACAGTGGGTAGATCCCATTAACTTGCTCTCTGTCCCATGAAGTATTATTATTAAACAACTGAACTGATGTTTGTCCTCCTGTGTGCACATTAATATATTTACACACAAATATACATAAACAGATTACCATGATTTCTCCAGGAGGTTTTACCACTGAAAATATTTTAAAAAGCAATGGAAGTGAAAACAAAGCAAAACACCACTAGGGGAAACGTCGCAGAGGCTTTGTTTAAAATCTTAATTACTGTCCTAAAATGCCATTAACATATGTATAATTCAAGTTTCAATAAGTGTTATCTTTAAATTAGAAATGGTTTAACAAATATAGAGAGCCCAGCCTTTATCAAATTACTTTTTTTTTTTTTTTGCGGTACGCGGGCCTCTCCCTGTTGTGGCCTCTCCCGTTGCGGAGCACAGGCTCCGGACGCGCAGGCTCAGCGGCCGTGGCTCACGGGCCCAGCCGCTCCGCGGCATGTGGGATCTTCCTGGACCGGGGCACCAAACCCGTGTCCCCTGCATCGGCAGGCGAACTCCCAACCACTGCGCCACCAGGGAAGCCCCAAATTACTTTTTAAAAAGTACTCTGTAAAGCGGCATGCAGAGGCAGTAACTGTGGTGTGTTTACCCCAAGTAAATATTTACCCAGGAGAAAGGGTCTGTGTATTGTTAAAGATACTGTTAAAGATATTCTTCACCTCCAGCATTCCTGACCAAGGCAAAGGGGACTCTCTCCACAAGAAAACTGCCATAGCTTATATCACTCTTTAATACTCAAAGGATTTTCAGAGGGAGACCAGATTGGTTAAAGCCAAAAAAAAAAAAAAAAAAAGGTAAGAAATCACAAATTCATTTTGTGCCAAGTGAAGGGGTTATTCTGAGTCCTGCCTTTGTCAAATGGTGGAGGTCGGATAGCAGCCAGGCTTGTTAATTCATGAGCCAGACGCACCTCTATATTCCCAGGAAAGCATTTGAAGTGAGCAGTCTCAATAGCTGTGCTCTCATCAGCTTGTGTCTTTGTTAATCACAGGCCAAGAGTAGAAGAGGAGAATTGTATAGACTTGGGAGACTGGGACAGCTGAGAAAAATCACAATTAAAAAATCACTGACATTTACGTAGTAAGTCCTTACTGGTTTTCCATTATCGCATACATTATCTCCTTTAACTTCAAGCAGTTTGTGGGGGAGGTCACCACCACCACCGCCACCATCTTTATCACATCACCATCATCACCACCCCAGCATCATCACCATCACCATAATTATCATCATCTCCAAGTGGAAGAAGGAAAGTGAAGATTCTGAAGGGTTAGGTAACTTGCCTGAAGTCAAGCTACTAGTAAGTTGAATTAGGTCTTTTGAGTCCAAATAGTTTGCTCTTTCAGCTATGCTATCTTCCCTCAGTTTGGAAGTCTGAATGGTAAAAAAAAAAAAAAAAAATCAAAGATTTACAAACATGGTGGCTCTAGAATTTTTGGATGCCAAGTACTTAGTACAGCAATATGGCCAGAAAAGGGGTCTGTCCTCCACTGGAAACTGTTTGCAGCATAAGCATATGATTTTTTACTCAGATTATAGAGTTCAAATCATTCAAAATAGCAATGTTTTCTGAAAAAGCTTTTTATCATGCTTTATATTTGGACTCTAAATTCTAATTTATTTTTTAGTCTTTAGAGCTGCTAATGGAGATTAATAGTGGGCTGAGGCATGCCCCACCTCAAAGACATCCTTGGTAACCCTGAACATATAAACCAGAAGTTGAAGGAGAAGAGATTGTTTTTCAGAGATTGTTTTTCGTAATATTTCAGTCATATAATTTATCTGAAAGTGGTTAAAAGTGCCTTCTACAAATCCTATCTGCATATTTGATTCTTTGACACACTTTTCTTCAAATGCCATTCTATCAGTTCGTCGTGCTGTTACAAATAGGAAGGAAAATCCCACCATAGAACATGTTTTCGTATTTACTCCCTCTCAGAGTTTCCTGAATGCCAATTCATAGAGAGAAAAAAAAAATCTTCAACTGCTCAACCAGCTGACTCAATTTATGATCTGAAAGTCAAGTTATTTTCTTCCTGGTTCTTGGCTCATCACTTCTTACACTGAATGGGCAGTTTAGAATGACGTCAAGAGGGAGAAGAGACCAGCCGGTGTCCCCCTGTTGCTGCTTGAGTTGTACAGTATAAACATTTAAACTCTTAACTCCCAGTGATCCAAAGACTAAGAAGGAAAGATTTGCAGTGAAAAGGTGGCACCATAACCTCGTCACTTTCCAGACGGGCAGCAACTTGTTTTTAGTTCTCTTTATTTTATTTAGAAATAATTATTTCCTAGGGTTAAACCTCCTAATACAGCAGAGATGACATACCCTCAAGATCTTTTCTCTGTTTACTAGGTTACCTATTAATGACAATCTTTACAAAGGTTGACACAGTGTTTTCTCTCTCTCTCTCAGTTGGGAAAATAGACACCTCACCCTGCCAAAAGTTCACATTTTCCTCACTTTTATATTTTAACATCTAGAATTTTTTACTTGTATCCATCATTGATCTTCAAGTGTCTTCTGCCTGAAGCCTCTGTTAAGCAAGTTGAGGCATGAAAAAGCATAAGCTATGGAAAGTCCACACGTGAAAGCATGACGATAATATAAATTATCATTAACTTGCCTCTGGAGTGAAGCTGGCCATTATACCTGCCTTTTGATTGTTATCCCAGCGTATATGTCAAAACCTTTCTCTTAAAAATATCTAAAAGTGATCAAGTAAATTGTCATTTTTCTTGAAGGGAAATTCTTGATGAGTGATGAGATACACTCCGTCTTCACAGCACAAAGTGAAGTGGTCTTTCAGCTCAAACGACATGGTTTGTCTATCAACAAGGATGGAACACTTCAGATTCTTGACAAATCCCTTCACTCTGCAGTGCACACATGGTATGGAATCATCACCCTCCTAGTCGGCCAGGCATCTCCACATTTCAGGCGCCCCAGAAACCAGCCCCCAATCCAGCCTGGAACTTACTGTCAAGGAAGCACATGAATGTTCAATATCCCACCAGCCCCTGCATTGTGGTTTCATTTTCTTCCGTCCATTTTTACTTGACAGGACCAGTCACTATTTTTTTTTTTCTTCCTCTCTGTCCTTCTGGTACTTGAAACAGTCATTTCAACTTGACTCAACTAATACCTTTTCCTTCTTTAAAATCTCTCCTGAAACCAACTGAATTGCAAACATTTTCATTAAACATCACAGCCGTTTGGTAAACAATCAACAGACAAAATTTAGCCATCCAAAAATAAATGAGAAGTGGAATAAGCCTACACTTGCTAAGCACAGTAAAACATGTGAGGTATAGGTAACGGGATACATCACATTTCTTTAATAAATAGGTTGACTTCAGTAAGTGAAGTAACTCCCATCAAAGAGCAAGGGCAATACTCCCAACTTATTTCACTGCTTTGGTCATAACAACTACACATTTCCTTTTTTTTTTTTTTAACTATTTTCCCCCCATACAAACAATGGGTATGCATATACTTGTAGTTTTCAACTCAAGTCCTGTAGAAGATATACTCAAGGCTATCTCATACTATTCCTAAAAAGACTTTACTGGCTGCCTATAGAGATATTAAATAAGCATTTAAAATGCTTTCTTTGTGATTCTGGGCCCCTTTTTGGCTTTGGCCTGATCTAAATAAGTCACCCTGAGGTCACTGGGGGCCATAAATCAGGGGGGTGGACTGGGGGCTAAGACGGCCTGCATAGCTTTAGTGCAATGTGCTATTTTAGCTTGTGCCCCTGAAATGACACCATCTCTTTGGCACCAGCCAAAGTAAGCTTCCTAGACATCTATGGGAAGGGAATGTTTTGCAGTAATCCAAGGCATAGGTCACACAGGCATGAAATATTGTGGGGAGGTCTGTGTCTGCTCCAGACCCTGTGACAAATAAAGTAGGGAAAACAACTTCCAACCAAAACGTTTATCCAGGATTCCAGGAATGGAAATTGACCCAAGCAATCTCGGCAAACTGCGAAAGCAAAGATTGGCCAACTTTTTTCAACCCAGGAAACTAAGGCAGCCTCTTCCTGTCCCGTCTCCAATCCCATTACTTGGGTCCACTTGAGAACCCCAGACATGGATGTTTTTGACAAAGGGCTGACATAGCTAAATAACAATTATTATATCTACGTGCTATAAAATGTGGCATAATCAAACAAAAAGGTCCAACTCTCTCTCTAACCAAGGCACATACACTTTTATGTTCTCTTTCTCAACAATTTTTCCATAGAGGGTATGGACTTAACCAGTCTGAACTTTCAGGATTTATTGGTTTTGTACATAATCTTAATTTAATCTCTTCTTCCTTCTTTCTTTTAATTTTGGAAAGGGCAAATGTAATTCAGTAAATATCAAAACATGCCAGATTACAACAGGTTGCAGAATTGTTTACCCATTAAAAAAAATCTACCTTGGCTTCATAAGCAGTTTACACAGAAAGACAAAGTGGGCATCTATTCTATACTTACAATTCTCTTTTTGTTAAAACTTTTGCAATTTTTTTGCTCTCTCTGAGCTGAAGATCCCATTGAAAGGGAAAAAAAATGCTAACTTACTTGGCTTGGGGAAAGGAGAGAGGTTTGGTTCGAAAGTGTGTGGCATTTTTTTTCAAGCATCTGTCAGTCTCTTTAAGAGCGACAGGCAGCTAATGGTCGAGTGGACTTCCCTTTGAGTTTCTCTCTATCTGGGAGAGTTCTTCTCCTTTGGGGAGTTTGAAACAACTTTCCTAGATACTGTAATCCAGGACAGGAGAAGTATTCTTATGCTATGCTGCATTGTACCAGAACATTCGAAGGTCTGGCAAAGCTTTGCAGTTTCCTGTGGTCTTTCTAGAAGCAAGATTTTAAAAGACATGTAAGTGTCCAGGGACTATATAAGCCTGAGAAATACTTTGCACACATGACCGTGAACTCGTGCAGTTTTATTATTCTAATCATTGCACTTGACCACAGATTACCGAGCACTGCTGAAAACAAAGGCAGTGAGGGCTTGTGGTTCTAAGGAAAGAAGGACTGCAACTTTAACTTGTTCCAAGGAGTAATTCTGACTGCTAACCTACTGGCTGACCACCACCTGGGGAACTGTTTCCTCCCACACACGAATCCTGTTCTGTTCTTGAAAGCTGGCCAAGGGCCTCCACTGTGCGTGACACTTTTTTTCTATTATTATTATCACCATCATAATTGTTAGAGTTATCATTACTATTATTATCCATCCAGCTATTTCTACTAACATACACCAGACTGGCTGTCAAGAAGGCACAGTGACAAAACAGATGAAAGCCCTTTAATTTGATAAGTTTGAAACAACAATGGGAAAGAAGCCCTCTAATTCCAATTACTGGTTTTTCAATAGCTTGGTAATCAAACCAGTCATTCCCCCAAGAAGGAATAAAGTCTACTGATAGTAACCATTTTCTAAATGGCATGGTGATATGAAAATAAATAAATACATAGTGATATTTGGAAAGCCAACCTGAGGTGGGGGTGGGGGAGGGAGGGAGAGAAAGAGGAATAAAATATTAGGGTTTCTGGTGGGTAGGTGGGTGACTGCTTTTCTCTCTCTCCCTCTTCCTCTCTCCCTCTCACTAATCATATGCAACGCTCCTCTAGACCAAGAGCAAAGTTACACACCAATGCTTCTTAATTTCGTGAACTTTAACATTTTCTTTAACCACAGAAAACAACAGCTGAAGCAAACAGGATCTCAGAAAGGCAGTTAAAAAAATATATTGCGAGCATGACTCAGTTTTTTCTTCCCAGATCTTTATGTGGTCCATAAATCTAAATGGATTATATATACTTTTAACCAAATGGACCTAAATTCTAAATTTGTTTTTCTTTAGGGGGAAAGGGTCCTTTAAAAATGTGGCCACTGCAAGGAAATATGGTTGCCTTGGTAACAAGCTCCTAGGCATCTTCCTTCCTTTATGTTACAGGAAACTCACTGGACCGAAAGCTTTCTGCTTTCTTAGGCATGTTAAAGTGAGCTTAAAGCATGGAGGAAAGCTAGAGCAAGCTTGAACTCTTCTAGGTAGATGTATGCCACTGTGCAGAAAAGATGAAGTAATAGAATGCTGGAGCTTTTCAAATGAGATCTGAGAGATTGTGTAATCAACACTCTTGTTTTAGGTAAAAAATGAGGCTCAGCAAGATTAAGTAAGTGACTTGCCCAAGATCCTACATCTACATAACAGCAGGTGCAGGGCTACAATCCAGGCTCCGGACAACTTGTCCAGTGCTGTTTCCACCCAGGCATACATCTGAAAAGTGGTTTATGAACTGATTTTCTGTAATAAGTCCTATTCTGAATATACTAGGTTAACCAGACATGTGAAAAAACTCTGCAGAACTCCTTTTATACATTGCTTTCTAACCTATTCTAAGAACCCATTTTTGTGAACACATAGTCAGAATTAGTATTTATTGAGTGCTTACCATGTCTGAGGCACTATTCTAAGCACCTTCCCTGTAACAATATTTAATCCACACACCATCTTAGGAAGTTAGCACTCCATTTATAAGTGAGTCAACTGAGAGAGAGATTAAGTAACCAGCTCAAAGTCATAGAGTGAATTAAGTGGCAAAGCCCAGGCAGTGCAAGTCTGGAGAGGAAGCTCTTGACTATTACCCTGCAGGGAGCTTACTTAAAAAGAAGGAACTACCCAGACAAGCTTTCACATAAATAGGCAAACACGATCCATGACTCTGAAAACTGAATACAAATATGCTGGATGTTGGACTTGCAAGGATTCTCTCTCTAATCTTTAGAGATTAAGTTAAATGAGATAGTCAGTCTGGAAAGTACAAAGCATATCACCTGTGAAGTACAACGCAAATGTTATGAATCTATTATGAAGATACCCTGTACAACCCAATAGGTATTATTGTCCCATCTCACCACTGAAGAAACAGAGGTTTAGTTTAGCAGTTACGTTGCTTAAATCACATAGGTAATATGAAGCAAAATGAGAATTTGAATCGGAATCTTGTCTGACTCCCAGCTTGACTCCTTACCGTGCTGTTGAGGTTGAAATAATCACATTGATACACATTGATAATCATGAATGCTCAAGAGAGAGATCTTACTCATCAAGCCCTGCTTTGCTGAGGTCTTAATTCTTTCCCTCAGAGTAGGGCCGCTCACCTATCCGTCTATAGGTGGCACTCTTTAGCACAGTAGCCATTGGTAAAAGAGAAAAATCCCTTTGGGGGAAAGAAATGTGGCCTGGCGTTTTGGAGGTTGGGTAGATAATTACCAAATTGTCCCATTTAGGCTTATCTTCCTAGTTGTAAACATGTTCTAATTCCTGAAGGGAGTAACTAAGTATGTATACACAGAGAAAACATCTTTTTTTTTTTTTTTTTTGCGGTACGCGGGCCTCCCACTGTTGTGGCCTCTCGCGTTGCGGAGCACAGGCTCCGGACGCGCAGGCTCAGCGGCCATGGCTCACGGGCCCAGCCGCTCCGCGGCATGTGGGATTTTCGCGGACCGGGGCATGAACCCGTGTCCCCTGCATCGGCAGGTGGACTCTCAACCACTGCACCACCAGGGTAAGCCCACAGAGAAAACATCTTTAAGTAGAAGTGAAAGCTGAGGAATGGAGCCTAAGATCAAACTTCGAGTCACAGTGGCTCTACCTGTCATCCAAGTAGAGCAACAGCTTGAGAACATGCCAAACAGCAAGGAAGCTGGGGAGACATTCTTTAAGCTGGTTGAAATTGTGATAAAAACCCAAATTATGGTTTTAAATATTTCTGAGGCTACAACAAAAGTAATGTGAAGACAGACATCAGTAATGGTAACCTCCTAGATGACTAGACTACAAGGGATTCTTATTATGCTATACTCTTTCATTTGTCTTCAATGAACTTGTACTACTTGGGTAACTGCAAAAAATTTTACTAGAGCTCCTTTAAAAAATTACTTGATAAGAGTTTTTTAAAAACTATCAGATACGGTTCTTGCGGAAACCAACAAGTTTATGAGGTCCCGAGTCCAGAATACCACTTCTTTATAGACAGTTCCAAATTCTTGAAAAGCTCTTGCCTACAGCCCAACCTCATAGGCAGCATTTGATTACAAGGCATCTGTAGATTACAAGATTAGCCATTTCAAATTGCAACCCTTACAGTCAAATCCCACAACACTGGTCTACCTGGGGAAACCTAAGCGGCGCAGTTGATGTCAGAAGCTAGCATGGCTGCTGCCTCCCAGCCTGGAAGAAGAGGAAAAGGGAAAGGCAACTAAGACGGTGTCGGGGTGCCAAATAAGTCCACGGAAGAGTGGAGAGGGCAAGACCCAAAGGCAGAAAGAGAAAAGAAGGACAGGTGGGTAGTGCAGAGCAAAGCAATATGGCACTGTGGGGCACCATCCCCGGCCCATCTGTCCAACTGCTGCCCTGCAGTCCTGCTGTGTGCTGAGCACGGAGACAGACTTATTTCCTTAAGGTGTTAGACAAGAGAGCACAGAAGAGGGACAAGGGGAAATTTTAGTACTATTTTCTACCCTAAACTAAACCTTTGGTCATGACTTTAAAAAAAAAATTATTTGGAGGAACCATTCAGTTCCCTTGTCCCGGGTTCTGCAGTGTACTTCTGGGGTGCCAGCCCATCCAGGATGCTTTCAAAGTCCTCAAGTCCCTTACCCAAACCGGGCCACAGTTTCCAACAGTGTCAAAGCTAAGCAAAGTAGATCAGAAAGGCTCCTGCCAGAATGACGTGTTTACCTTCACAAAAAACATCATCCTCTTCATCCATCAGGAGCTCCTTGGAGTCTAGATACTGCATCTTGGAGCCGGCAGTCAGCGTGTGCAGTGGCCTCAGCAGCTACCCTGCCCTCCGAGGCGACTTCCTTTTCCCAGCTTGGCTAAGCGCCCCGAGAGGGCAGCGTCCGCCTCTGCCCTCGAGAAAGCAGCTTCATTCATATGAACAGGCTTCGTGAGCCTTTTGAAGAGTGCATTCCAGGTGGGGTAATTTTCACCACTGAGAAGAAAGAATTTTTTTCTTTTTTTTTTTTTGGAAGGGGGCTGCAGATCCGGTTGGAGCTGAACAGAGATAGCGCTTAAAGTCTGAGGGCAATGAATTCTATTTCAAAGCGACAGCTTTCATATTTTCTTAAAGAGGAAGGCGGCCGTTTAACTTTCTTATGAATTTGAACACAATGGGTAGTGTTGAAAGAGAGGGGGTTCACATTTCTCCTATCTTGGTTTTGCTTCAATGACAATTTAT
Organism: Lagenorhynchus albirostris; assembly: GCF_949774975.1. Classification (NCBI taxonomy): domain Eukaryota; kingdom Metazoa; phylum Chordata; class Mammalia; order Artiodactyla; family Delphinidae; genus Lagenorhynchus; species Lagenorhynchus albirostris. The sequence continues at coordinate 84,781,677 of NC_083104.1, read as the reverse complement.
CTGAAAGGAAAGCAAGCCACTATGCTAGACCCAGGCAGGCATCTGGAGGGACAGAGCTTTTCTTTCACTCAGTAATAGTTGCATTTTTCTTTCTTTGCAAACCCCTGGCATTTGAGGATTAGAAAATTTCCAACACTTAAACCAGATTTAATGCACATCTAGGCTCTTATTGACTCAATCTATGGTCAATAAATGGATAAATCGTTTGGGTCAAACAACTTCCATTTTATAATACTGACTCAGTATGATACTTCAGACTTATCACTAAAGCAGAAAGGAGAAAATGTAACTCAGAAGGCAGTTCCTCCCAGAGGGAGGACTAACCACTGACCTGTCACGTCAGTACCAGTGGTTGGCATCACTATATTGAAACACCCAAAGTGTGCTAAATTCTGTATGGTGGTTCAAACACAAATCTCTGAGTGATACTGCAACCTCACTTGGGGTTTCCCAGCCCTCTACTTTGTGTTATAAGACGTCTCAGGCGTCAGAAGCTTGGAAAATGCAAACAGAGATGATGGCAGGGAGTTGTTGGCCCAAGGTGTTTATTTCTGGCAACCTTATTTATTGAGTAGGGTTTTAAAAATATGTACATATATTAATAGACTTTGTTTTTTAGAGCAGTTTCAGGTTCACAGCAAAATTGAGAGGAAGTAATAGAAGCTCCCCATAACGCCCTGCCCCCCCCCACATATAGCCTCCCCCATTATCAACACCTCGACCCCCAGAGTGGTACATTTCTTACAACTGATGAACCTACTCTGATACATTATTATCACCCAGAATCCAAGGTTGACATTAGTCCAAGGTGCATTCTTGGTGTTGTATATTCTATGGACTTGGACAAACAGATAATGACATGTATCCACCATTATAGTTTCATATAAAGTAGTTTCTCTGCCCTAAAAATCCTCTGTGCTTTGCCTATTTATCCCCCCACCACCACAACCCCTGGCAGCCACTGATCTTTTTTTTTAAATAAATTTATTTATTTATTATTTATTTAATTTTTGGCTGCTTCGGTTCTTCGTTGCTGCGTGCGGGCTTTCTCTAGTTACAGTGAGCGGGGGCTACTCTTTGTTGTGATGCGTGGGCTTCTCGTTGCGGTGGCTTCTCTTGTTGCGGAACACGGGCTCAGTAGTTGTGGCTCGCGGGCTCTAGAGCACAGGCTTTGTAGTTGTGGCGCACGGGCTTAGCTGCTCTGCGGCATGTGGGATCTTCCCGGACCAGGGCTCAGACCCGTGTCTCCTGCACTGGCAGGTAGATTCTTAACCACTGCACCACCAGGGAAGCCCCAACCACTGATTTTTTACTGTCTCCATAGTTCTGCCTGTTCCAGAATGTCATAGTTGGAATCATATACAAGGTAGACTTTTCAGATTGGCTTATTTCACTTAGTAGTATGCATTTAAGTTTCCTCCTTGTCTTTTCAGGGCTTGATAGCTCATTTCTTCTTAATTTTGAATAACATTCCATTGTCTGGATGTAACACAGTTTATCTATTCACCTACAGAAGGATATCTTGGTTCCTTCCAAGTTTGGGCAATTATGAATAAAGTTGATATAAACAACCATGTGCAGGTTTTTGTGTGGACATAAATTTTCACCTCCTTTGAGTGCATAAAAAGGAGCGCGCTTACTTGATTGTATGGTGAGAGTAGGTTAAGTTTTGTATGAAACTGTCAAATTGTCTTCCACGGTGGCTGCATCATTTTGGATCCCCACCACTAATGAATGAAAGGTCCTGTTGCTCCACATCCTTGCCAGCATTTGGTGTTCTGGATTTTGGCCATTCTAATAGGTGTGGAGTGGTATCTCGGATTCCTAAGTGCTTTTGAAGAGACTCCTGGTGCTACGTTCCAAGCTAAGAACTATCCCCTTCTCCCCTAACCGTATCCTTGAAATTACACCAGCTTCTCCCAGGGGAGAGTATGGAAAATAGAGCTGGAGAAGTCCAGCTGTGAGAACGGATGTGTACAGAGGAATTCTAGAGTCAGTCAATCATGAAGGGTTATTTGAGCACCAGCAGTGGGCTTACCCCTGCACTGGGTGCCGTGGGGTTTCCAGAGACAATATGTAGCCTGGGGCCTGTTGGAACCTCCAATTGCTCTCAAGCAGGGTTCAGACCATCCGTAGGGGAGAGTTTGGAGATGGTGTTTTTGGTTGCACAACGACTGGGGGTATGACTGACATTTAATGTCTTGGTAACCTTCCTGTAATGCATGGGACAGTGGCTCGAGAGGCATTTAGTGTCCAGCCCTAAAGGCCAGTAGTGCCCTTACCCCCTTGAGAAATACCCTGAGAGGCAGACAGCTGGTGTTGAAGCCTTTCTCTAGATTGCCTTTGCTCCCCTCCTTTCTGACCCTTCCACCACCATCTCCCACCCCAATTCCCACTCAAATGACTTTTCTGGTCAAGGGTTGTGCTTAATTATCTAAATTAAATTAATTTAAATGGGCCTGAACTGGAGGTTGGTGAAGCCATTATGGAATATAGTATGGGGGTTCCTCAAAAAGTTAAAAATAGAATTACCATATGACCCAGCAAGCCTACTCCTGGACATACATCCCCAAAATTTGAAAGCAAGATCTTGAATTGATGCTTGCACTGCCATGTTCATTGCAGCATTATTCACAATAGTCAAGATGTAAAAGGAATCTAAATGTCCATCAGTGAGCGAATGGATAAAGAAAATGTGGCATATAGATACAATGGAATATCATTCAGCCTTAAAAAAAGAAGGAAATCCTGTTATATGCTATAATATGGATGAATCTTAAGGACATCATGCTAAATGCAATAAGCCAATCACAAAAAGACCAATACTGTATGAATCCCCTTATGTAATGTATCTAAAGTAGTCAAATTCATAGAACAGCAAGGAGAATGGTGGCTGCTGGGGGCTGGGGGGAGAGGAAAATGGGAAGCTTTTCGATAGGTATAGAGTTTCAGTCATGCAAGATGAAAAAGTTCTAGAGATCTATTGTACAACAATGTGCACATTGTGGACTTAAAATGTGGACTTAAAAATTGTTAAGAGGGTAAATCTATGTTATGTGTTTTTTTTTTACTATCTACAAAACAAAACAAAAAAATGGCCCCAAATGTAGGAAATTTGCATGCAGACCCGAGCTCCATTTGTTGTGGCTGGGATGAGAGGCTAGGTATCAATTCTGATGATCACTACGTTTCTCACCCATTGTCCTGTGCCCTTTAATCTGCATAACCGCACAAGGTGGGTGTTATCTCATTTTACAGCTGAAGCGGTGGGACTTAAATAAGGTGAGAGCTTAAATAACTTTCCTAAGAGCACATAGCTAGCGAGCGGCAGATTGCACTAATTCTAAAGCTCACCCCATTACCTCTCATCTAAACAGCTTTATGGAGTGACTGCCAATGATCTGGGTCACCAGAGTATCCCCGTGGCTCCTGGGGACCTGCACTGCCTCCATTTCCTCCCACCCCAGAACCACCAGGTTACCGTAGTAACCCTGAGGTCCCTAGCCATTCCACTTCAGCAAGTGAACATAACCTCGCTAGGCCTACCTCCTTATCTTCAAATGGAGAAAATAATATCTCCCTGTTAAGGGCTGAATTGTGTCCCTCCGCCATCCACAACCAAAGTCCATACGTTGAAGTCCTAACCCCCAGTACCTCAGAATGTGACCTTATTTGGAAATAGGATAATTGCAGATGTAATCGGTTAAGATGAAGTCATACTTGAATAGGACGGACCCCCTAAAAATCCAGTTGTCCTTATAAAAAGGGGAGATTTGGACACAGACACACACACAGGGAGAACAGCATGTGAAGATGAAAGTAGAGATCTAGAAATCAAGGAATGCCAAAGATTGCCAGCAAACCACCAGAAGCTATGGAACAGATTCTGCCTCACCTTCTTCAGAAGGAACCAACCCTCCTGACACCTTCATCTCAGCCTTCTAGCCTCCAAAACTATGAAACAATACATTTCGGTTATTTAAGCCACCCAGCTTGGGGTGCTTTGTTACGGAAGCCCTAGCGAGCTAATACATCTCCTCATTTGGCTTATTTTGAGGATTACAAAGAATAATTCATGTAAAGGAACTGACAGAGCACATGGCACACCATACATACCCAACTGTAATTATCCAAATTAAATCTCTCACAGGGCAGTTTAGGGCCATTTCTTGGGCTGAGGCCTCAATGTGGGCGGAGAGTGAGCAACCACCATGCTCAGTACAAAATCTCAATCACCCTTTGGACATTCTCCTCTGTCTTTTCTCCTCCAATTTAGATATTTTTAAAAGACAGCTAAGAATCTCAAAGAACAAGTCATAAATGCCACTAAGAATGCCTTGAGAGCAGCATTATAGAAAATATGTTCCTTGCTCCCAAAGTTCACAATCACCTTAGAGAGAAGGCATATATGCATGACATGTTGGCTAAGGGGGAAAATGAATGACCTATAGATGCATGCATCCATACGGATCCATTCCAGAAACATCATGTTGACTAAGAAAGTCTCATAAAAATATAAATAATATGAGTTGACTTATATAAATCACAAAAATGGGCAAAATGAAAAAATATATAAATAACAGCTAAACTGACAAAAACAGATTAACAGGAGAAGAGGCATACAAATTTTATTAACATTTGTATAATGCCTGGGGGCTTCACAGAAAAGAAGTGAAAATCCCAAAGAAGTGGTTAGACTTGGGGGCTATATACTAATTTAACAAAGAGTGATAAGTTGTGGAGAAGTGACTAGACAAAGCAAGGCGGGGAGGTTTGGACTCTTAGGGGTAGTGACTTGGGGGAAGGAGACTAAGAAATGTATGACAGATAAGGGTTGTTTAATAAGGTATGTTATACAGAGACACTGAAGTGTAAGGAGTTGATGCACTTTTGCTAGCTTGAAGATGGAGGGGGTCCCATGCAAGGACCAAAGAGCAGCCTCTAGGAGTAAACAGTGACCCCCTAGCTGACAGCTAACAAGGTAACAGGCACTTTAATCTTACAGCTGCAAGGAGCTGAGTTTTGCCAACAATCTGAACGAACTCGGAAGTAACTTCTTCCCCAGAGCCCCGCCCAGCTGACATTTTGTTTTCAGTCTTGTGATACCCAGAGCAGAGTACTCAGTTAAGCCTAACCTACAGAACTGTGAGTTAATAAATAGGTGCTGTTCTAAAAGAAAAAGAAAAAAAAAAAGATATGTTATGCAGACTCATCTCACCTCTGGTGATAAAAGTGGCCTTCAGTTGATAAAGAGTCATTTTCCTCTTCCTGGTACAGGAGAGGGGAACACTTTTACAAAGAGAAATTTATGCCCTGTGTCTGCTATTTCTGAATTGCCTTCAGCTAAAAATAATCCTAATGCCAATGTGGCATATTTTGGGGTGGCGTATTCTGATCCTCTTCAAATCCATACTAGAAAAGAAAGACTAAAGCTAGGGAAACTGAGTGCTCAGAGCTAGGCAAGTCAGTGAGGTGGAGTTAAGGGGGTGTAGGTTATAGAGAGTAGTCTTGACTAAGCAGTGAGAGATGAGTCTGGAACAATAACTAAAGGACCTTGCACGTCAGTGATTGAGGCAAACAGCTAATACTTGGATTTGAGGAAGAGAACAAAAGTAAGGATGAACCAGTGTGAGCCAACTATTTTAATAAAAGGCTGATTTGTGATAACCTGGGCTAAGTTTAACAACAGAACTCACCAAGGTCAAAAGCACAGGAACATGGCAAAGCTTTTATACCCTGAACAGTTGGTATCCACCTTGTGCTATACCAGGTATGCAGATATGCACGGTCTAGTCCTTGCTTTGAGGAGCTTTACTTGCCCATTCCTGTGTTCATTCATTTACTCATTCATTCATTCATTCATCCATCCATCTATCTATTTGAAAAATGATAATGAATGCCTACTATATTTCAGGCACAGTGGGAAACATTTAAGTAAATATATAAATGACTGTGCTTGTGTTGTGTTGAACATGTGAAAATCAACACGGTGATATTATTTTGTGGTATGAGAATTTGTTATAATGATTGGCTATTTATTAATTTTAAACATTTCTGCATGGTTTGCTGTTTTGAAAAAAAATTACCACCTGTGAAGTGTTTAGAGGAGGAAGTCACCCTGATGGGAAATGTCATCATCCAATGTGGGCTTTCATTTCAATAGAGGATGGGCTTCACAACCTTCTCTCTGTACCCATTCCTGGAGAATTTCCCACTCCCTCCAGAAAGTATTTCTAAATACATAATTTTCAGATACAAAAACTTCAGAGCAGGGAGAAGAATCTGAAATAATTAGGGGTATTAGAAACAGAAAGGAGAACAAAGTAGGAGAGAGGAATTGAAACTGTGAGGAGTGTTTGGAATCAAGAAAGAAAAAGAAGGTGAAAATACCACAGAGCCAGAAATAAGCTTATCTTTGGGTAACTTTGCCTGTAAAAATGCACATAAGATGTATCTAACTGCAGAATGCCATGGACAAGGAGCTGAGACTAAAGGAGCATGATTTTTTTTTTTTTTTTGCTGACAAAGCAAGAGACTTTATTGCAAGGGGCACCCGGGTGGAGAGCAGGTGGGTAAGGGAACCCAGGAGGACTGCTCTGCCACGTGGCTTGCGGTCTCGGGTTTTATGGTGATGGGATTAGTTTCTGGTTGTCTCTGGCCAATCATTCTGACTCAGGGTCCTTTCTGGTGGCGAGCGGAACCGCTCAGCCAAGATGGATTCCAGCAAGGTGGATCCTGGGAGGTTGGTAGGACATGTGGAGTGGTGTCTCCTCTCTCCTTTTGACCTTTCCTGTATTCTTCTACTTGACGGTGTCTTGTTACTTCCGTGTTCTAAAGAAACATGATTTTAATGGTGTTCCTGTTTTCACATTACAAGAGGAGACACCCACCTCATGGGATTACGGCTCTCCCAGAGGCTTCATAAGTCTTCCTGTTCACCTTCCCCCATTTTAGGGGTATCTTTCAACTGTAGAAGCCACACTCAAGGTCACTTACTACAGGTGCTGGGGAAGCCTGAAGGACAGGCTGACCAAAGCTCTGGATGGATTTGCCTCCCCAGCTGTGTCGTAGCCTTCAAAACCAAGAGCGAACAATATAGTGAAACCAGCAGACTGGTAGTCACTGGCGTGGTTAGAGAATGAGTTTGGAGCTTCTTTAAAGCCCCTTTCCCAGAAAATTGTCATAATTTGACCTGCCTTTTGGTTCCCTGGAAGACCCCATTTACAAGGCTGTCTTTATTTAACTTGACTCAGTGCTGCCTGGAGTGAAGAGCCTCTTCCCTGGGCCTGCTTGTTGAAAACAATCAGAAGCAATTGGTGAATAACTAAGCTGCCTAGGGCAGTGGTAAGAATTGGGGGCAAACAGTAGGTGAACCAAACTCTTAAAAAAAAAAAAAAAAAAGCTGAGGAAACAGATGGCCACAGGGAGCTTTGAAAAGCTCTGACATATTCCTGGGGATCCAGAAGGCCAAACACGTGTAGGGCTGTGCGCATGACCAGGCTGTGCACATGCTTAGAAAAGACCTGCAAGGCCATAAGCTCTCACCTCTGTCTAATCTTGAGGCTCTGCAGAAGCAGGAAGTAAATGTTAAGGCAAACTTATAAAGTGTCTAGCTGAGTGTTGAAGGTGTGTCCCAGCTTACATACAGAGTCACTTGGCAAAAGCTAAGACTTATTGTCTCCAGGCATCTAAAGAAATCTCTGTCTGACGTTAGCTGACTGCTAAGTAACTAAGCAGAGATTTCAGTGTCCACAAATGACAAAGAATACAGACTTTACAGAACTAGTTCGGAAAAGTCACTAAACAACAATAAAAACCCCTAGGGAAGGGGGAGAAGCTGATTTCCAAAATTCCCATATAATATTAAATAAATTGTCCAGTTTTCAACAAAAAATTGAGACATGCAAAGAAACAAGAAAGTATGGCCCATAAAACAAAACAAAACCAATCAATAGAAACTGTCCCTGAAGAAGCCCAGATGTTAGACTTACTAGGGACAAAGACTTTAAATCATCTATTTAAAATGTATTCAAACAATTAAAAGAGAAGAGAAGAAGAATGTCTCATGATGGAAAATATCAACAAGAAGATATTGTCTGAAGAAAACAAAAAACACTCACTCAAAAAGATATATGTACCCCCATGTTCATGGCTGTGTTATTTACAATAGTCAAGATATGGGAACAACCTTAGTGCCCATCAGTGGATGAATGGATAAAGAAGACGTGGTATATATACACAATGAATACTACTCAGCTATAAAAAAAGAATCATAATAACTTAAGATGGTGACAGATGGTAACTAGACTCATCGTGGTGATCATCTCATAATGTATATAAATGTCAAATCACTATGTTATGTACCTGAAATTAATATAACATTGTATGTCAATTATACCTCAATAAAAAAAGGAAAGCCATATGCATACATATATTTTTTTCTGACAGAGAAATGTGATAGAATGATCAAAAAAGAGTTTCAAATAATATTACATTATTAATAATGTAATAATATTACATTATTATTTTAATGTAATAAAAATACATTACATTATAAGAAGGGAAATTGTCCCAAACTTGGGCTGAAGTCAAACTTTGTGGTGTGGTTGGAACAGCAGCACCTTCTGGGATGTATCTAACATTCTTAATAAAATGTACCATCAGTTTCCTGATAGATTTTCATTAGTTAAGAGTCCTTCTGGAATATCGATTTATCCTACCTGCCTAACTTATAGCCTTATACTGAGCTAAGATACTGATGATATTAAACTAGAAATTCTTTTTTTAAAAGTCCAATATGTTAATGATCATCTAAATTACATAAATTACATCCTTTGTAAATTTTTAAACTTATAATAATTTTTAGATATACAAAGGTACATAGTTTCCCAAAATTTACTTTGGGCTTCAAAAACTAGACAGTTAAAGACCCCTGGTACAGATCCCGCGTTGAGTGCAGCAGGCCTGCAGCAGGCCCTGTAGGACCTGGGGCCATGATCCGGTGTCCCACATGGAAGCTGGGGCCCATGGCCTCTGGGCATCTGCAGAGGGAAGGCCTGGCAGCTCCATCCCTTTACACGTACTAGCTTTGTGGGTTGTGACCCATTCATCTCTTGACCGGTTTCTTCTTAGCCTCAGAATTTCTTCTCCTCAGGGATAGCAACGAAAGTTAGGAGTTGAAATTTGGGACTTGCTATGTTCTGATTTTGGCCAAATGTTTTTGAAAACTCTTCCCAGTGTGGCTTCTCTTTAATAGATATGTCTCAGTGACTCCTGACTATACAGAGGACAGAAAAACAATCTGGGGAAAGAGGTCTTTCAGAGACCACATTCAAGGAAGGAAGGAAGGGAGGGAGGGAGGGAAGGAGGGAGAGGAGAGAGAAAAAAGGAAAGCATGAAGCTAAGGGCAGAACATTTTTCTTTTGGAAGGAAAATACTTCCAGACTGCTTTTTTTTTTTTTTTTTTTTAGGTTCTGGGGGAAGAACGCTCCTTGATTTGAAATTTCAGCCCTCCTGGAAATTCAGAAATGCGGCTCTGGGTGCTGTAGGAACACTACAGGGCAGAGTTGGGCCCTGGATAAACCCTTGACATGCTTAAACTCTGATTCCCAAGTTCCCGGCTCATCTTAGACAAGCTTCAAACCTGCTTTGTCAGGCACCCAGAAAGACCTAAATGCACTGAGTTATTTGGATGGAGAAAATGGAGAGTTATAGATGAAGAGATCATGATTCCTCCTTTGTTTCTCTGCAGGCTCTTTCCTCCTTTAATGTTTTGTTTTGAAGTGTAAATCACAGTTAAGAGGATCAGTGAAAACAGAGCATGGAGTAAAAGGAAGGACAATGCAATGTGTCCCCTCTTCCAAATAAGGGCACCGTCCTGCCCAGGAGGGACTCAGTTCCCATCTCCTAACTCTGGCTTTCCAATGTTCCCAATCTACCAGCTCGATGGTGGCTTTTAAGCTTTTCCCTCTAAAGAAGTGGAGTAACAACAGCTGCTTCCCTCCCCTCCCTGAAAACATAGCAGCAAGCTGGTAGAGAAGGAGGGTGATCCAGCTCTGACGCTTTACAGTTCAATGAGCAGCCTTGAACTTCAGTGAAAAAGGGGGGGCTATGGTTTCGTCTCTTCCCTCGAACTAAAAAACAAAGCTAGCTGAAAGAGAAGGAGGAGAAGATGGAGAGAGAGAGGAAGAGGGAGGGGGAGGGGGAAGATGAGGAGGGAAGAAAGAGAAAAGAAAAAAGGAGGAGGAAGAAGAGAAGGAGAAGAAAAAGCTGCTTTGATTCTAAACACAATACTTGACCATGGCCATAACCTGAAGCAGTGAGGGGATGAGCTTAACTTCCTCTCAAGGGTGGCTCTCTTTGTCTCTCTCAAATTATTGCACATGGGAATTTGGAGTTATTGAACAGTCTGCATATTTTTTAATAATTTCCCTTTTAATTGTGAGTTCAGGTTGCCCATGGAGAAACTTTGTTATGACCAAGGGATCTTTATTTTTAGGCACTGGACTCCCCTTTCCTCTTCTCTCCGTCATGCTCCCTCTGGTTCCTGCTCTCTGATTTCTTTTCAGCTGAGAGGTGTGAAAAACAGTCTATGGTTTGTTTCATCTCTGCACAGCTGTGTCAATCCCTCTTACTTACCTCTTCAACATAAGACCAATTTTTTGTTTCTTTTCCTAGAGCCATATCAGGTGTGATAACAGGTTGAAAAGTGCCACCCATCCTCTCTGAGACCACAAACAGAGCTGAATCAGTGAACCTAGACTTATAAACAAGGGCGTAGACCAGAGAACGTGATGAGACCAGAGGAGGAGAAAGAAAGCAAGAAGATAAAAGCACTGCAGCTTCAAGTGCGAGGTGAGAGGAAAGCAGCCAGCCCTTCAAAAAACAGGAATCAAAAACCAAAACACAAACCTCATGAAACTGTCATGAGCGGGAAGGTTTTGAGAGTCGTTTCTACTGCAGATTTTAGAGACTTCTTCCATTACCCCGAGGTACCCACGAGCTATAAACCCAAATCCTTAAAAGTTCAGCCTCAAGGCATAGGGTCTAAGGGAAGGGTCTCAGTGGAAAGGGTCTCTGTGCTACTCAGGTAACCTTACAGTCAGCTTTTGTGAAGTGGTTCGGTTGGGCCAGCTTTCTGGTCATTCCGTCAGCGAAGAAGCAAGCAAATTTGGAGAAAATGGGTCGGGGTAAATGAAGGTGAGTGGGTGGGCTTCTTCTAGCGTGGACTTGGCAGAAGCCAAAGGCAGTATAAACGTCAGCTTCCCATCTTCTAATATCATGGAAACCCGGGGTGGTGGTGGGGCAGGGGCTTCCTGAACCACCTTGAGGTGGAAGAGAGGCCTCAGAGGTCAGAAGTAGGTTAGCAAGAGCTCAGGAGGACAGGTCTTCTTTGCCCTCGATGGGGGGAGGGGTGGGGGGGCACCAGCCCACCCCGTGGAAGGAGTAGCTGCTGGGAAAATGTTAGAATGATGGGTGAGATATTTTCTCATAAAATTTCATCCAAAGTTTTAACAAAGTACAAAAAAGAGGAGGTGTCAAGGACTGTGTGTGGGTAGGGTGGAGGGAGCAGGGAGGAGAAGGGGAAGTTCTACGCTCTGCCCAGCTTCTTGACCAAGGTGTGACCTAGTGTCAAAACCTGCACATGCAACCAGCTGCCCATTTCATCCACATGGCTCAGTTGTTATGTATAGAATCCTACACATGTCCCTGATGTTTGTACGGAACAGGGTGCTGAGCTGAGCACCAGATGGTCCTGGAAGAGCACCTAGTAGTGTTTCTTTCACTGAACAGAATCTAATAAAAGCTTTTTGCAAAAGTCATGAACTATTATTGATTATAGATATTACCTGATAATAATAATTCTGTTAAGTTCCAGTTTGGACCAGGTAACTCTGTGAAGGGAGAAAGTTGATACTGTACATATTAAAAGCAAGAGTCTTTCTTTTGTTTTCCTCCCTCCCTCCCCTCCCACAATCCTCTCCTCGCCCTCAGGAAAATTTGGGCCCTGACTTAGCTTTTGCACACCCCTAGGATCTCATGGTTTCCTTTGCGATGAGAATTTTAATACCAATGAAGGCACTTTTCTCCGAAGGAATTTAGGAGTGTCTGTTGCTTGTTCTGCTGAGTTTCCTATGAGGTAAGAAAGGGAGTTCAGTGTGACTGTCCTCAAGTTATTGATGGGGAGATTTAGGACAAAGGAGCTATAGATGCATGGGCAGCAGGGCACCCGTGACGCGGCACAGTCGCCAGAGCAAGTCAAAACGCTCTCAAAGAGCAAGTGAGTCAAGATTGTGGAAGCCGTGCCGGAGAAGTTTTTCAGGGATGGCTGAACTGCTCCATATACATGAAAAGAAAATATATTCATGTAAAAAAAGCCCCAAAGTGGAGATATCTAACAGGCAAAGGGGACAGGGGTGAGTGAGTAGGGTTTGCTGCACTGGGGCTCACTTCTCAAATCTTTCATTTTCTGTGCTGAACTCTGAACACAGTGCAAGCATATGACTTGAAGCTGCAGGATCTAGGTCATATTTATTTGTTTTGAATCCAGGCTGTCCTGCTAGACTTGGAGATTCCCAGAAAGCAAAGGTCAAGCAAGACCTTGGCATCTTCATTTCAAGCCCAGTGGGAACCAGCGCTCCACAGACATTTTCTAAATGAATAAGTAATGGATTCCCTGAAGTTCTCTAATCTCATTGTGATCAGAGATTTTAGAAGGTTCCTATTAACGGGTGGAATGACACCTGGGCGAGCAGCAGGTGGTCACCAGGTCACCTGCTGGTGTTAGGAAGGTTGGGAACACAGCTTTGCCTGCAAGTGAACTTTATCCCACTTCCCAATATGGGGTGGAAGCACAAACATCACACAGGGCCTGATTTGGTTTTTAATGTTTGGAAGGATCTGTGTTGCCTTCCAGGTACTGCAGACCCCTCTGCAGGTACTGCAGAGAGGGACTGACAGATATTGTCTCATGTAAATTAATTAGCTAATCCATGAGTTTTACAGTTAAATAGATGTCTTTACACAATGTTACCTGTCAACTCCTGGAGGAGATATCTTCAAATTTTATTGACAAAGGTAAGACTTCCATAAAAGGATCCCTCAGTGGTGTTTAATAAGGAAATCCAAAGCAAGGTGTTTATAACTATAATAAATGTTTCTCTACCACTTTGCCCCAGGCATCTGCCCCTGTAGTTCTTTTTCCTGGTTCCTCTCCTCTTTTTAACGCCCTAAAAGAAAACTATATAAAAGACTCAGTAGAAACATTAAAACCTGGTATAAGGGAAATTTCATGATAGGGCACGTTATGAAGGTTTGCTGAGAAAAAGTTCAGACCTTCCTTCCTTCTTGCATTTTCTGGATAAGATTTTCACTGGTCCTTAACACAGAGACTACCCTGCTTCAGTAGTAATATTTAGTTCCTTTTTCTTTGTACTCACTGGGATAGATGGTACATGTGAACGGAACTTGTGGTAAAAATGACCTTGCCACAAAAGGACTCCACCCCTGCTTACCTTCCGCTGGATCTACTTGTAAATATGTGGTGAGTGGTAAATGTGGAGTTTCCTGTATTCTGCAGTGTGCATTGCCACACCACTATCTCCAGTGGAATGAGCTAGAATGGAAAATGTATGCCTCTTTTGAAATGTGATGAAGCAACATTGAATTCAGAAATAGGATGACTACATTTTCTGTACTATATTGCACTCTTTTGCACAATATGAAAGAACACAACATGAGAAACCTAAGAAAGAAGGAAATAGAACAATTGAGGTTGTTGGCTGGGCAGGCTGCAAGGAAAAGAGCGGAATATGAAACACCCCACCTAGCTAACATCCTCTTGTGGGTGTTATTCCTGCCTCCAAGGCTCTGCAACTTTCCCCTCATCATTATTCTTTCCCATCATCCATCCATCCATCTGTCCATCTATCCATCCATCCACCCAACATTTGGGCACCCTGCCATTCTAGTTGCTGGGAATACAGACATGCTGCAAAAGTTAAAGAACTAGCTTCTGGTGGGGGAGATGATTTGCAGTGTTTGTTGGTTTTCATAGTGTAAATACTCCCACCGTGGCTGATTTCAAACTCCCAACATGGATGGCATCACTGAACACAAAGTTGGGAAGAGATGCACAGGAGCACACCATTATATAGTGTTTCCACCCTCCAGGTACAATAGATGCAAAACCTCAAGTACACAGGTAGTAGTTAAATGGCGGTAATTAGGAAGTGATAAGTTTTGAGTACTTACTAAGTTTATTGTCAGATAATTTATTCAATTTTACATTTATGTAATTTAATTTTACATAATAGCTGTTTCAACAATCAGCTCACAACATCTCTGAAAATTTAACAACTGGCTCTGTGAGCAGGCATGAGCTGTCTCCAGTGCAACACTGGACAGAGATAAATAATGTAGGCTGTCTGCTTTACAAAAGTTTTTTGTCTAGAAAGGAAGATGTATACATATGTAAATAATTAGTAGCCCTACAGCTGATGTGATATTGCAGTAGGGGAAAATGCTGGGTAATAGACTTAGTGGGGAAGTACAGTGAGACTCCCAGAATAAAGTTACCTTGAGGAGAGGGTGTTGACTTGAACTCAACACAAGCACCTAAGAATACACAGAGCAGGACTGGCTTGAACTCAGCATGTGGCCCTTCCTTTCTCAATGATATTTTCTATCTCTACTCACTGTCTTCAGACCCAAACACCCTGGCACAATGCCATCCTTGGCAGACTGCTGACTGGGCAATGGGAAACTCTAGCTTTGGAGCCCAAGCTGAGACACCCTAGCAGGGCAGGTGAGTACTGGGGTGAGCAAGGACCCCTCAGTGTAACAAGAGGAGTCACACCTGTTGAACTGTACAGGCCCCGTCTTCAACAGCGACATCTCGTGGCAACAAAACGAACAGCATGAATAGGATTGATGACATTTTCTAATTCCCTCGATTCCTGACATCGATAGCAAAATTTATGCCCTTTGGAATGAGAAAGTCCCTGAGATTTTTTAGACAACTTGGTGGCTGGACAGAACTTGAGGGGTTTCCCCCTAATGTGGCATATGTGGCCTTGAGCAAATAGTAAAAAACAAAATTAAGAGTTGTGACTTTTATATTCTGATTTGCAGAGCAGGTCATAGGTGACATAATCAACCACGTGTGTGTATATGTGCTTAGAGAAAAAGATGTTGGCCAAAATGTTAACAAGTGATTCCCTCTGGATGATAATTTCTGCAGGGAGGGTTAATTTTTATATATTTGCTTGCATGGTTTAATAATTTTATATTTTTTTACCAAAAAGTAATGTAAATAGTTTTTTGTGGCAGTAAACAATATCTGCTAATTGTTAAAAAGATAAATAATGGGGCTTCCCTGGTGGCGCAGTGGTTGAGAATAGCAACTAAGTTCATGCGCCACAACTACTGAGCCAGCGCTCTAGAGCCCGTGAGCCACAACTACTGAGCCCACGTGCCACACCTACTGAAGCCCGCACGCCTAGAGCCCGTGCTCCGCAACAAGAGAAGCCACTGCAATGAGAAGCCGGCGCACTGCAATGAAGAGTAGCCCCCGCTTGCCACAACTAGAGAAAGCCTGCGCGCAGCAACGAAGACCCAACGCAGCCAAAAATAGATTATAAATAAATAAACAAATAAATAAGGTTAAAGATGGAAACTAAAAATACAACCATAACCCCAACAGCTGGAAATAACCACAGTTGGTATTTTGGTATGTGACCTTCTAGACCTTCTCCTATGCATGATGCATTTTCCTTTGTTACCTCTCTTCAGCCTTAGGTTAGTCTGTCTCCATCTCCTAACCAGCGCTTCTGAGCACTGCCGGGCAAAACAGCTCACACTATTATTGTGTTTTGTTTTGTTTTAACACAGTAAGCCCTTCATCTCAGCTCACCCATTTTTTTTAAGATTTTTTAAGATCTCTAATTAGCCCCTTTTCATTCCCCACAACTATTTCAAACCTTAAGCCATTCTTTGTATTACTTCCTATTTCAGAGAGAATATAGACCATCATATGTGACTCTTCAATTTCTTCCCTTCCACCTTTAAATCTGTGCCCATTCCTTCTTCCCTGCTGTGTCAGATGAAAACCTACCTTTTTCCCTGACCAAGGTTCATGCTGTTTCTTTGAAAAAATAAAATCACATTTTCTTCCTGGCTTCACAAGTAATCATACCAATATTGAAAAATTTACAAAAATAAGAAAACACAAGGGAGAAAATAAAACTTACATGTAACTCAAACACTGAGAGACAATCACTGCTAACACTGTAAATTCTTTGTTTTTTCCATGCATGACTGTACATATCTGTACCTTAAATAAATATTTTTCACACAATGGAAATTATTCTGTAAATACTATTTCATAATCTCCTTTTTCCTCTTATAATAGATGATGAATATTTTTTACATGACTGCAAATAGTCTCCTACAATGAGATTTTAAAATAATTTTTTAAAGTTACGAATAATTTTTTTTCTTAATTTAAAAGCAGTGCAGGGACTTCCCTGGCGGTCCAGTGGTTAAGACTTCGCCTTCCAAAGCAGGGAGTGCAGGTTCGATCCCTGGTCAGGGAGCTAAGATCCCACATGTCTCGCAGCCAAAAAACCAAAAAACATTAAAAATAAAACAAAAGCAATATTGTAACAAATTCAGTGGAGACTTTAAAAAAAAATAAAAGCAATGCATGCTCATTGTAGAAAAATTAGTTAAAATATAGTTAAAAGGAGGAAAAACAAAATACGTATAGCCCCACCTCTGAGATGTAACCAGCTGACATAATTTTATATAAAACTACTTCATAAAAATAGGTTCAGTCACTACAAGGATATATTGTATGGCACAGTGAATATAGCTAATACTTTATAATAACTCTAAATGAAGTATAATCTATAAAAATATTAAATCACTAAGTTATACCTATGAAACTAATATAATATTGTAAATCAACTATACTTCAATTAAAAACATATATATAAAACTACAAGGAAAAAAGTCTCCGTCAGGCATCATTCTATAGTATTTGTGATATATGAATATTATCTCATTGAATTCTCATAACACATTGTGTAGTTGGTATTATGATGCTAACTTCCATTTTCTAGATGAGGTAACTGATGCCCAGAGAAGCTCAGTAACCTGTCCAAAGTTACATAACAGTAAGCAGTGGAATTGGGATTTGGATCGAGGCAGTTTGCCTCCAGAGGCTGAACTCATCACAACTTATCTACAGAGCTCTCAGCTTATAGAGAACATCTTCCCATGTTAACTTTCCATGATAAATATTACGCTCTGTGTCATGCTTATAGAGATCTACCATACAACAGGATCAAATACTGAGTTTTGTTTCTGCATAGTTCTTTTAAGATTTTCTTTTTCAATTCATGGTTGCACATGGAATTACTTTTATTCTGTGGGTGAATTCTCACTTCAGCTTTTCCCACATGGTTAGTCAGTGATCCAAGTCTTATTTCTTGAGTAACGTATCCTTTCTCCACTAATTTAAACTGCTACCATTGTTTTTGCTTCTATCTTCTCTTGCTTTCCTTGGAAACTTGTTTTATTTAGCAACCACTATTTCTCCTGGATCTTGAAAATATGAGCTAGCTTTCAGTTATTTGTAACTGATTGGTTAATTGAAATACTTGTTCATTAATCGATTGATATACTCATTAATTAATTGGTATATCAATTAATTGATTGATATACTTGTTCATTCAATGATATTTATAGGGAATGCCCCAGTAAATAAGATTTTTAAAATCTCTTTTGAGGTGTAAAGTCTAGGGACATATACAACACTTTTAAAAAACACTTATCTTGCACTTGTAATGTGCTTGGCATTTTTCTTAGTGATTTAGAAATATTATCACTTTGCTGTACAGTAGAAACTAATACAACATTGTAATGCAACTATACTCTAATAAAAATTAATTTAAAAAATATTATCTCATTTAATCCTCATAGCAATGCTATATAAGGTAGGTATTTTTATTTATTTATTTATTTATTTATTTAATCTTTTGGCCATGCCGTGCGGCATGTGGGATCTTAGTTCTCCGACTAGGGATCTAAGAAGCGCCCCCTGCATTGGTAGCACAATTTTAACCACTGGACTGCCAGGGAAGTCCCAAGGTAGGTACTCTTTTTATCTCCTTTTTTCATATGAAGAAATGAAGCATGGAGAGGTTAAGTAACTTGCCCGAAGTCTCTTAACTGGTAACTGGGGAGTTGGGGGAAGTTAGTAGGCAATTCCCATTTAATGCAATAAATGTTATTTACCATAGGGAAATACAGGGTTCTGTGAGAACTCTTAGCAAGGGCCATGAGGGTCAGGAAAGACTTTTGGAGGGAGTGACATCCAAATGATTCCTAAAGAATGAGGAGTAGGCCGGACATGGACTGGAGAAGGGAACTGTGAGTGGGGAGCCGGGGGAGGGGCAGAAATATTTAAGCTGGAGAGAGTAGTAGTATAAAGGCATAGAAAAGAGAGAATGTTATGTACTAGAAGCTGAAAGAAATGATGTATGGTTGGGACAAAGGGTGGGGTAGGGTGGGTGGGAGGTGAAAGGTCCTAGAGTTGGAAGGGTCAACAGAAGCCCATCTTCTTGTGAGTCTCTTTAATGAGATTTAACTGTAGTCTAAATATCAGAGGAGACAGAGAAGGGTTTTGAGCAGGAGAGAGATTTCTCTAGCTGCTGGGTGGAGGGTGGATGTCAAGAGGGCAAGAGTTGGGCAGAGTAAACTGTTAAAGGGGTTCTTGCAAAAATCTGGGTGAGAAATGATGTTGCCTATAGAGCAGTAGAAATGGGATGGAGAGAAACAAACAGGTGGATTCAGATGTCCCTCTGAAGGGGCTTCATTGGACAGGTGGTGAAAAGAAGGGGATTCAGTGCTTACGACCTGGTCCTTGGCTTACCTAGTAAGTCTCCCATATTACCATCTATGGCTTTGGTTAAAATGTGGATAATAAATAGACTAGACCTAATATGCAGAGGAGAAAAGATAACTTGCCTAGAGTCTAATTATAACATTCCCATGATGTCCTCCTTCACCACTCACTAAACCCTTATTAAGGGAGGTCTGCAAAGTTTATAAATATGGTAAATGTTAAGTGCATTATCTCTTGTGGTAGGATTAGGCAAATTAAAAAATTTTTTGCAGCTTTATTGAGATGTATTTCATGTACCATACAATGCACCCATTTAAAGTATTTACTTGAGTGGTTTTTGATATAGTCAGAGTTGTGCAACCATTACCACAACCTAACTTCAGAACACATTCAATAACTCAAAAAGAAACCCTGTACCGGTAAGTAGTCACTCGCTATTCCAGTTTCCCCACCTCACGCAGCCCCAGGCAACCATTTATTTACTTCCTGTAGAATTGGTAGGATTTGTCTATTCTGGACTTTTCGCATAAATACTGTCATGTAACAGGCAGTCTTTTGTGGCTTGCTTCTTTCACTTAGAGTAATGTCTTCAAGGTCCATTCTCGTTAAAACTTGTAACAGCACTTCATTCCCTTTCACGGTTGAATAATATTCCCTTGTATGAATATACCACATTTAGTTTATATATTCATTAGTTAATAGACATTTGAGTTTATTCTACCTTTTCGCTATTAAGAAGTTTGCTGCCGTCAACACTGCTGTACACCTTTTTGTACAGACATGTATTTTCCAAAGCTGCTGCACCACTTTATATTCCCACCAGCAATGTGTGACGATTTCAATGTCTCCACCTCTTCTTTAATACTTGCTATTCTCTGTCTTCACATCCTGCTGGGTGTGGAGCGGTATCTCTTTGTAGTTTTGGTTTGTATTTCTCTAATGACTAATGATGTTGAACAATTTTTCACATGCTTATTGGGCGTTTGTAGATCTTCTTCAGGTCTGCATAAATTCTTGGCCCATTTTTTAAATTGGGTTACTTATCTTTGTAAGCATTCTTTATATACTGTAGACACAAGCCGCTTGTCAGATGTGTGATTTGCAAGTATTTTCTCCCGTTCTATGGGTTGTATTTTCTTGATGGTGTCCTTTGTTACACAAAATTTTAAATATTGATGTAATTCAATTTATTCATTTGTCTGTTACTTGTGCTTTATAAGAAACCACTGCCTAACCCAGAGTCATGAAGATTTGGTCCTATGCTTTCTTCTGGGGATTTTATACTTTTAGCTCTTATATTTAGACAAAGTCCATTTTGAGTTAGTTTTTGTATATTGTGTAAGGAAGAGGTCCAGCTTCTTTCTTTTGCATGTGGATATTCAGTACCATTTGTTGAAAAATCCCCCATCTGAATTGTCTTGGCATGCATAATTTAACTTTTATTCTTTATACTTTCCTTTCTTTCCCAAAATCACCGAAAGACAGAAAGAAAGAACATTAAATCCACATTTTTCCCCTTTTTTAAATGGAAGAAGCAGTAGATCATTAAAAACAGCATACGCACCAAACATTTCATTTGAGCTGGGTTTAGCCGGGGATCTTTTCTGACACCACCAGATCAAGCCATCCTTTTGTCCTTTGCTCACTGTGAAAATAGCCAGTCTCCTCTCAAGTCCTACCGTTTTAGAGTTTGTGAGAGCAGACCTATTTTGTGAATTTTAGCTGTACAAGTAAAGGGAAGGTCCTTAGAAATAGCTAATAATTTTCTTAAGGATGTTATGTACCAGTTACATGGGAGAAGTTACTCTCGTGCTGGGGCAGGAAATAAATGTAGTTTAGCTGCAAGAGCTATTTGATTATAATGCTGATTTTAAAAATCTTTTCGAGGTTTATGGAGAAGTACATAATGTTTGGTATTTATTATTTATTTCCTGGGGCTGCCGTAGCAAAGCACTACAAACTGGGTGTCTTAAACAACAAAAATTGATTCTCTCACAGTTCTGGAGGCTAGAAGTCTGAAATCAAGGTGTCAGCAGGACGGGTTCCTTTTGAGGGCTCTGAGGAGACTCTGTTCCATGCTTCTTCCCAACTTCTGGTGACTCCCGTCAATCCTTGGCCCTCCCTGGCTTGCAGATACATCATTCCAATCTTTGTCTCTGTCTTCACATGGCATTTTCTCCCTGTGTCTCTGTATCTTCTTATAAAGATATGGATTACAGGCCCACCCTACTCCAGTATAACCTCGTTTTAATTTAATTAATCACATTTATAATAACCCTATTTCCAAATATGGTTACAATCTGAGGTACTCTGTGCTAGGACTTCAATATACCTTTTTAGGGGGACAAAATCCAATCCCTAACAGGTGGCCTTGGAGATAATTTAATTAATATACTGTTCTGATTCATTCCAGAATTTTCTCAGAGCAAACTCTAGGCTGCCATGACAGGTCCTAGGAGGATCCACTCAGGAGACGTGGTAATGGGGGAATGGTCATATGAACGTGGGATGGATTGCTCTAATAGACTGCTGGCTTTTCTCCCTGGGAGGGTGGCCTCACTTTTGGCTGACCATGGAAGTAATGGTTAAGCCTGATGGGTGAAGACAGATGGAGGCTGTTGTGGGAGCTTCTCTTGTGGGGAGGGACACACATTACAGAAGTGTCTCTGTCCTCATCCCTCCCTCAATCAGCCTTCTCAGTGGAGGAACAGTGACTTAGCTGATTGGTGAACTTGGAAGATGGCTCTGAGCAGGCTCCACCCACCCCCTTTCTCTCCTCTTTGGAGCCAGCTGCTTGCACGTTCTCTGTTCTTCCACACACTAAATTGTCCTAGGGCAATGCCGCATGGGGGAGGCCAGCGGTTGTCCAGTGCTGCTTATGACTGGGTAGCTAAGTCTGCCTAATTCGGGAGGCTGGGGAGGTCAGGATTAGCCCATCACTTGGCCAAGAGATCTAAGCCACACCCTCCAACCTGGCCTTTATCTACATTGGAAATGTGTCTGCATTTCCTGTAATACAGGTGTTATTTTGATTTTCTTCTGCCTACCTCCTGCAAATGGTTCCAAGTTCAGACATAAAAAAAAAAGATGCCTCTCTAGGTTTCCTTGAACCTCCAGAAAAGGATGCGATTAGCTCATTTTCAGATACTCCCTCTATCCTAAGTACCAGATGTGACAGACAGAAAGGAAAGATATGGAGGATGCCTCCGATTAACTTCCATCTCCCAAACCCCGCCTCTTTTCCCAGTCATGAGTGAGGAGCAGGGTGTGCTGTAGTGCTAAGAGGGGCAGAGGTGAGAATAAGAGGATGCTTTGTCCATTTCTAGCCGCTTTTGTGCCCGTTTATCAAACATTTAAGGAGAGTCTGCTCTGGGCAAGGCGCCATCCTACTCCCCACCGGGAACACAACGAACCGTAAGGCAAACAAAGTCTACGCTCAATGGATTTACAGTCTTGTTGGGGAAACAAGGCACATAAAAAAGACAAGTTACAAAACAAGACGGGATGTGGTCAGTGCCAGCGAGTTTTATAGACAGTTAAAATGCCATGAAAATTCAGAGGAGGAGAAGAACACTGTGGAACACTTTGAACTGATAAAATATTGGGGGGATACTTGTAGGAAAAGAGAGTATTCCGGGCCAGGGGAATTGTGTATGAAAAGTTAGAATGTTCAAGATATTTCAGTGAGCAATTCAAGCAACATTTAAGGAGTCCCTGCTGTGTGAAAACCAGGGAATGAGGTGGATACAGTGTAAAGGGGTTGTCAAGAGGGTGGGCTCTGAAGCCAGATTTGTAGACTGGAATTCCAGCTTGGATGCATCGGGGAGACCTAGGGCAAGCCATTAAACTCTGCAAGCCTCAGTTTCCCCATCTACGTGCTGGGTGCTGAGGATATGACAGTAAGTAACGAAAGTCTCTATTTATTATATGTGCTTACTGTATGGCACGGGTGCTATTCTAAGAACTTTATAGGTGTTAACTTATTTAATCCACAGAATAACCCAGGGAGGTGGGTGCTTTTATTAGCTTCATTTTACAAATGCAGAAAGTGTGGTCTAGGGAAGCTAATTACCTTGCTCTAGGTCTTACAGCTCCCAAGGGGCAGAGGCAGGATGCCCACCCAGGCAGTCTGGTGCCAGAACCATGCTCTTAACCCATTGTGCCATCTGGCCTTTGAGGTGGAGGGCTCACAGAGGGGATATGATGGCGGTGGGATATGCGATTGCATAGTGTGTAATGACCTTGAGCACCAGAGTAAGGGAAATAAGAATATCTCGCAACTGGAATTCTTTTCCATTTACTGGTTTGCTTCTTTTTTTTTTTTCTTTTTTTTTTATTTTTGCGGTACGTGGGCCTCTCACTGTTGTGGCCTCTCCCGCTGCGGAGCACAGGCTCCGGACGCGCAGGCCCAGCGGCCATGGCTCACGGGCCCAGCCGCTCCGCGGCATGTGGGATCTTCCCGGACTGGGGCATGAACCCGTGTCCCCTGCATCGGCAGGCGGACTCTCAACCACTGTGCCACCAGGGAAGCCCACTGCTTTGCTTCTTGAATGAGTTGTTTTGGACTTATAATTATAGGTTCCATGTGGCCATTGAAAGCCTCGCAGGAGAGATAAGTAAAAACTATTTTAAGATTGTTCTTCCTGTGACATAAATTATGGTTTGGCGAGGAGAGAGTTTGGTGGTAGTGGGCACTAATTAGAAGGGATGATAAGGTCTGGACCTAGGGCAGGGGCTGTAGAAATGAAAAATAAGGAGCCGACTTGAATGATACTAAAAGGGAGACTATTAGCTCCATTTAACAATGCTTAATATACTAGTCTATCATAGTATTTAATGCCATGGATATACAGGGCTGTGGTTTTTAAAGGACTCTGCAATCACTAATTAATTAATCCATTCAAAGTGCTGAGAGGAGAGGCACAGTTAATCGTTAAAAGGAGGCAGTTGAGGGCTTCCCTGGTGGTGCAGTGGTTAAGAATCTGCCTGCCAATGCAGGGGACACTGGTTCGAGCCCTGGTCCGGGAAGGTCCCACATGCGGTGGAGCAACTAAGTCCATGCGCCACAACTACTAAGCCTGCGCTCTAGAGCCCGACGTGCCACAACTACTGAAGTCCGTGCGCCTAGAGCCCGTGCTCTGCAACAAGAGAAGCCACTGCAATGAGAAGCCCGCGCACCGCAACCAAGAGTAGCCCCCACTCGCCGCAACTAGAGAAAGCCTGCACACAGCAAGGAAGACCCAACACAGCCAAAAATAAATAAATAAAATTTAAAAAAAAAAAAAAGGAGGCAGTTGACCTCAAGGATGGATACCTTTCTTTCATAGTTCGTCTTTTTATTTGGTTTTCATGGTATTCTATATTGCCTGCGAGAGGTGGGAGAAAAGAGACTTCATGTTTGTTTACTGCGGTAGGTTTTGAGGCTGCTTAAAGAATAGCATTTGAAAAAGGGTAATAGAGCTAAAACAGGAGATTGTAGATGGGTGTATGTAAAAAGGTGATATGAATCTTCTGGCCATATTAGTTCTATGAAAACCTCACAATTTACAGAATGAAGGATATCTGCTAATCTTCAAGAGCGATATTAGAAAGTCAAATAGCTGCATTTGCTTGGGGTCTTAGGATTCAGTGGTCTGGAAATGGAAGAATGACTCACAATACCTTTGTCCTGATCAAGGCCAGGTGGGAGAGAATTTGAGCTCCAAATTCCACTGGGGAGGATTATCTAGTCCTCCGACATTTGACCTTTTCCTTGGTTGGCTACGGAGGCCTCAGCAGAGGATGCTGGTGTTTTTCACCCTCTTTCCAGACTTCTACCACACAGATTGATAACTAGCAAATTCTCGCGTTTTTTCCCTTCCTCTTCTCAGTTTCAAGGTTTGACAGAGTTCCTAAGGTTCCCCAGTAGGGGTGATGGTGGAGACGGGATGAGGGAGCTGGTTTATATCCAGTTCACTCTTATATTGAAAGTGAGTCCTTTGCGATCCTAGCTTTGAATGGGGTGGAGTTGGGTAAGGGAAGATCTCCTACCAAACCTTAGGCTGGCCTGGGTTTTGCCTGCTGTGTGAATATATTTTTTCCAAAGACAATTTTTTCAATTATGAGATTATGGGAGATTTATCTTCCTTTTTATATGTTTTTAATTTTAAAACTTAATAAAAATATTAAAACAAAATGCTAAAATAAATAAAATCTTTGCTTTAAAAATGCTTTTTAAAAAACCAACATTAAGGAGAGAAAGATGGTTACATAGCTAACTAATTTACTATTTAGTAAACAGCAATAAATGTGGCAGAGCTGAAGAGTTCCAGAGGATGTGAAACCATTTTTTTGGGTAAATGTTTCTTTAAAGAAGAAGGGAAAACCTGAAGTCTGAAGTCCTTTAGAGGAAGGAAAAGAGGAAGAAGAAATCATAAGGAAAAGGGAGTGGTAGTAGAATTGTAGTACAGCAGAGTGAGCTTAGCTTAGCTACCTATCAAGGAAAATTGTGTATTAGTTACCGACGGCTGCCGTAACAAATTACCACCAACTTAGTGGTTTAAAACAACACAAGTTTGTTATTTTGCACTTCTGGTCAGAAGTCTGAAATGGATCTCACTGGTCTGAAATCAAGTTGTCACATTCCTTCTGGAAGCTCTAGGGGAGAATCAGTTTCCTTGCCTTTTCCAGCTTCTAGGGGCTGCCTGCATTCCCTGGCTCATGGCCTCCTTCCATCTTCAAAGCCAGAAGTGGTGGCTGATTGAGTCTTTCCCACACTGCACAACTCTAATGCCAACCCCTCTGCATCCCTCTTCCACTTTTAAAAACCATTTATGATGACATTGAGCCTAATAGGATATTTCAGGATAATCTCCTCATGTCAGGGTCAGCTGATTAATATCCTTAATTCTATTTGCAATTATAATTCCCCCTTACCATGTAATGAAACATATTCACAGGTTTCATGGGTTAGGACATGAACATCTTTGGGGGACCATTATTCTGGCTACCTTAGAGAGAGAAGTCTTTAGGTCATTTGGTCCAATTCAGATGGGAAATTCTTTTACAAATTACCTGCAGATCAATGATATTTAAAGAATGTTTTATTGTGAAATAAAACATAAGAAAAATATGCAAAACAAATATATAGCTAATGAATTATTATAAGGCAAATGCTACTGTAACTTCTGCCTGGGTCTAGAAGTTAAACTGTGACAGCCACTGCCAAAACCCCTCCATGTGCCCCATCCCTACCCTAGTCAGTAACCTGCAAAATTACTCATCACATGGTAGACACAATTCTGGATAAAAGAATTTTCCTCTGTCCTGCAAGAGTTTCAAGCCCTAGAAATTGTGGAATCTCCAATTATCACAACTGAGTAAACTGGATACTTTGAAACTTTTACAAAATCAACTGCAGCATGAAACAAAATGATTGCCTCATGTAGAGAAATAGAATGGGATTAGGTGAAAAGCACAGAAAGGAATGTATAATCTTTCTTCTTCCTCCTTCGGCTCTCGAACAATTTCTTCCCTTTAGCTATGGAGAAGAAAGAGAGCCTGTGAAACCATGCTTCCCACCTGAAGTTCTCTTTGCTTTAAACGTGATGCTCAAGATCTCAACCTGGGACCTCAGAGGCATCAATCAGCACATAAAATAGATGGACAGATTGCCATCAAGCTCTCTATAGGACCCACGCTAAGGCATCCTGCAAAGCTCCTTATGTAATGGTAACAATAATAATATAATTAAGGTATACATGTAATTGACTGAATGATTCTCTCTGGGAATAAAACATTCAGTGGGGCAATTTCTTGGGGGAGTGGGAGTATTTTTCCATACTTCAGCTACTGAAGTAAGTCACCACTGGGGAAATCACAAAGCAGATATTTCATCATCATTATATAAAATCTGCATGGAGTTTTATTGAGTCTCATCATTGTTATTAATATGCTATTAAGTTTAGCAAATTACCTAACCCTAGTCCAAAATGTTTTGTTTAATACTGTGTTTTTGATCCCTGTATCGGACAGCTGGGATGCCATGTGTTGGGGCCCTGCCGAGTTGGGAAATTATACATTTGATGATTATGAAATTGGACTTGATTGATTTAATCACTGTAATCACTGGCATTGTGCAGATATGCAACCGGGAGGTTTTCATTCCAACAATCATGCACGATGAAGTCACGTTACACGGGAGGCTCATCTCTGTGTTTATTTCTGTCTAAATGGGAAGGAGGATGGGGAACAAGGCATGATCCAGGGTACAGCACTGCCGGGCGAACCCACATTATGCAGCCAGGGAAAGATGAGTTCAAGTAACAAGCTTGATGAAGTCATTGCACTGTACCTGGCTCCCTCTGGACTTGGGATGCAAAGAATACCTTATTAAATATAAGCTTATGCCATTATCCCTCAAGGAGGATTAAAGGGCAGAGTATCTGGCACATGGTAGGAGCTCCCTAGATACTAGTTCCTTTCTCCGTGACAAGTCCTTCAGGGGCGTCTAGGGGTGGAGCTACTCCAGACCATCACCCTCCCTTGTAACTACCTGTTACCCTAAATACCCTGGAGGGAGATTGGCTGGAGGAGAGGGAGTGCTTTCCTCCCTCCTGGCTCTACAGATGATTCAAGTTACTGACCGAAGGAGAGGCTCCCCATTGGGAAGTGGTACAAAATTATGGGAGCTAGTCAGTCTCTGGGGAAGGCTTTGAAGAAAGCCAGCAAAGCCTAAGCCATTCTCATCATTATCAAATCTCAGAACTCTGGCTGGGAAAGGAGCACGCTGCAGCTTGGGAAATCAGCTCATTTTCACAGCGTTCTGGGGGTGTGATTTGGAAGGAGGCTGCGTGTGGGAGTGTGGAAGTGGGCACCAAGAAGAGAGAAGGATGTGGGAGGAATCCTTGGTCTAAGATATTGTCCAAGTGCAGAATAAAGGACAAAGACATATTGTCCACTGCCACCATGCACAGAATCACAGTGCAGTGGAGGGAAGGAGGACGTTGAAGACCATCTGCTCCAACCCCTTCATTTTGCTGCTGAGGGACTGAGACCTGGCAAGAGTGATCAGGATCACACAGCTGATGGGAGTCAAGTGGTCCCTGTAATGCAGGACACCCGATGAGTCTTCTTTTATTTATTTCTTTTCTTTTATTTATTTTTTGGCCTCGCAGCGCAGCACGTGGGAATCTTAGTTCCCCGACCAGGGATTGAACCCGTGCCCCCTGCAGTCCTGCAGTGGAAGCTTGGAGTCCTAACCACTGGACTGCCAGAGAATTCCCCCGACGTGTCTTGTGCACATTTCTCAGGTGACTCGCTGAACTTACAAATCTGTTTATAACTGGCCCCTCTTCTAACTGGCATAAAGTTTCCATCAGGACAAGAGTTTACTGCATGAATTAAAGAATATATTAGTTGTTTTCCTGTGAGATAATATGCAACCTAATTCAATCCTCAAAATAGCTCTGTACAGTAGGTATTTTCATTATTTTCTTTTGTGGATGAGGAGATTGAGGATTAAGAGAAATTACATGATTTACAGATTAAGTGGCTGGGCCTTGAATTGGAGCCCAGGTTCTCAGAGCCCCCCTGAGCCACATGTCTCAGCTGCGAGACCCCAGTCCCGCCACATGCAGTGAACTTTCATACATCACACCTTGACCCCCATGCATCAAAGTTGACTTCAACTGCCTTTCCTATATCAAGAATTCATATTCAGAAATCAAGCAGTAGCTCAAGGATTTGAGCTATTGCTGCCACCGAGAGGGAAGGCGAGCCCTCTCTTGCCTGGGGGGAGCATCTTTGGGGTATTTTCAGTGTCTGCTCCCAATGCTGTCACTCCCTGCTGAGTGGAAGCACCTTCTATACCCAGCCTCCAGCCAGAGGACCCGAGGATTAGAATCTCAGTCTGTAACAAATCCTTGTGCTTGCCTCTATATCAGTGGTTCTCAGCTGGGCAACTGTGCTCCCCCCGTGTCTGGAGACATTTTTCATGGTCAAAAATAGGGGTTGGGGAATGGGAGGTTGCTACCAGCATTTATTAAGTAGAGGGCAGGGATGCTGCTGAACAATCAGGACTAGGGTGAGGCAAGTGAGGCACCTAGGATGCACGACTTAAGGAGGCACTTACTCTCAGAGTCATGCAAATGCCAAACCTCTACACGTGGGTCCCTGAAAGCAAGTGCCTCCTTAAATTGCGTGCCCTAGATGCCCCACTTGCCTCACTCCAGCCCCTGGCTTGCTCTAAATAGCCTACAATGCACAAGGCAGCCTCCAGCAACACAGAGTTATCCAGCCCAACCTGTCATAGTGCCCAGGGTAAGAAACCCCATACAACATCATGATATCAGTTGCCTGAACAATACTAAAAGGGCTACACCTTTCAGAGACTGTGCCTTTGACTCCTGGCTGCTCCTGCAGGTGACCAGTTTAATCAGCTCATTGCTTTTCCTTCTCTTCTCTTTACCTTCAACCACTTTCCCATCATTAGACAAGTTGTATAAGTTGCTTGTGAAAAAGAACCTAGGTGTTCCAGGGCAACGGCTCTCAAATTTTAGCTTGCATCAGAATCACCTGGAGCTTGTTCAACCACAGCCCTCTGGGCCCCCCAATGTCTCTGATTCAGTAAATCTGGGGTAGGGCCTGGAAATGCATTTTGTACATGCTCCCAGGTGATGCTGTTACTGCTGGTCCAGGAACCACAATTTTCGAGAACCACTATTCGAGGGCCTGGCTATGTAAAGAGTGGCCCAGGGACCTGGGAGTATCTGATCACCTGGGAGAAATGCAGAATCTCGGGCCCTCCCCTGCTGAGCCACTGTGGGTAAGAATCTGAATTTGCAGTTAACAGATCCCCAGGTGATTCATGTGCACATTAAACTTTGAGGAGCTGGCCTCAGAATCAGTGGTTCTCCATTCCAGTTGCACATTAGAATAACCAGAGGAAGCTCTTTGACTTACTGAGTCGAAGAACCTTTATTCACTATTTTTGCTGGGAAGGGCAGTTTTATGAGTCACTGGGTGGGTAGGGGGAGAGACCCCAAGCACACACTTGAATTGCCAAGGTGCCCACTAAGCTACCAGGCTGCAGTCCAAAATGGATGGGCCCTGGACCAGCGCCAGGATGGATTTCACTGACAAGGCTCTCTGGGATCGGCCCTGCCCTGCTCTCCAACTTCAACCCCTTCCACTCTCTCTCTTACGTGCTCAACCAGGCATCCAGCTACCGGCCCTCCCCCTATTTCTGTTCTTCCAACCTGCTGAGCTCACACATCTCAGGACATTCCTACTTGATGTGTCCCCTCCTGGAGGAAATTTCCCAGAGTCCCCTCCCTCCAAGAGTGGCTACCTGTTCCACTCTTTCTATCCCACCGGCCTTTCTGATCTTCTTCAAGGACTCAGTACTCTTACTAAGTGAAATTATCTATTGATTTACGTGCCTCTTCCACCAAAGCAAGAAGGAACTGCTCCACATAGTAGATGCTCAATAAATATTCGTCGCATAAACAAAATAAATTAGTTTGGGGATAGTTTTAAGGCTGTGAGTTCAAATATCTTTTATAAGAGAGGCAAGAGATCTTTGAAGTTCCTGGATAGGAAGTTTGAGAAAAGAAGAGAGCTGAGGGGTCAGAGCACTGCATGGAAGGTGCAGGGAAAATAGGGGGCATAATGAAAAGGCCCTATTGTCGGGAGAGCAGAAGGAACCATGAAAAACAGAAACACCTAATTCGGTTGTTTACCTTGTGAGGGATGTTTACCTTGTATTGGAAACCCCTATTCCTTCTCCCCTACAAAGTCTTCAGTCAAGTCTACATCACCCAATAATAACGTTGAGGGTAGAGGATCATTTAGGGGAAACTCAAAATGCTTCTGAGTTCTGTACACTTGTTGGCACAGGGCTGAAAATGGAAGGGACAGGTTTCAGGAAGCAAGAGCAAGACTGAGGAGGGCTAGTAACTGGGTTACTTTTCAGATACAAAGTCCTGCTCTTTCTCCCATGCCAGGTAAGCTAGACCTCTTTGGGGAGGAGCCCAAGAATGTGTTTAACTTAAAGTTATACTGGTAATCTGTGGGGAACCACAGGTCTCTCAGGTTGTAGCTCCCAGGCCCACATAAACACCATCCCAGATGAAAGCAGAGCTGCTCTGATGGAGGGGTCAGATGACACCGGGGAGGGCACCCTTCATCTCCTGAAGCAGCTATGGAAGCTTTAGGGCTCTGTGGTTTGAAAACTGAGCTGGATGGAGCCACGGAAGCCACGCTTGCCAGGTGTGCAGATCAGGATGTTGGAAGGCGGTGACTCCACTGTCTCAAGGGTGCTAGCCTTCCGAGCCATAGGAGACAATACGGTGAATCGCCTAAGAGCTTGGCCTTTAAATACAGCAGATATGGATGTGACTTTCAACAAGTTAACCACGCCAAGTCGCAAATTCTTCAACTATTAAATGGGGATAGTAACTGTGCCTACCTCATAGGGTATTTGTGAGATTCAAATGGAAAAATGACCATAGAACTTTTGACATATTATTATTTTAAATATTATTATCATTAATTATCTGTACTTGATGAAACCAAATTCAGCAAAATGACATTTAACAGGGTAAAAATAAAATCCTATATTTGAATCCTACAAAGATATGCAGAAACACAGAGATGGAGTTCGTTAGCCGTTCACGTAGGAAAAAAAACACATAGGTATTTTTGTTGCCAGTGAAACTCAGTGTAAAAGCCAACCATATGACAGGAACAACAGGAAAAGAGCACATAAACTGCATAATTTAGAAAATTTCTGTCTACGTGCCCCTGGTCAGTTCACCCCTCCCATGCTGAGAGTCACACTCTCATAGGGAAATAACAAAATTGGACTTTGCAGAGGAGGTTGGTGAAGGCTCTATACATGAACCATAGTGTCTGAGGACAGCTGAGGATTTATGATATTTACCTCGAAGAAGAGAAATCTCAGAGGAGGGTAATAGGATAGAGGTTTTCAGATATCTGAGCAGGACTCAGGGATGTAATAATGACTCAAAGGTAGAACTAGATGCTGGAAGCTTCAGAGAGGTAGATTTAAGTTCAATATAATGAAGAACTTTCTAGGAACAAAGTTGTTTGTCCAGCGATACAATGAACTGCCTGAGAGGTAATAAATTCCCTGTCATTGGCCGTGTGCATGACTTGGTGAGGTGTATTACAGAAGGAACTCATGGGGGCTTAGACTGGGTAATTTTTAAAAGCCCTTTCAACCTTGAAAACTGTTTTACTAATGAATTTTGAAATGCTGAGTAATGACTTTATTTTACAGGTAGAGACAAGGACAGGATCTCTTTACTGAAAACGTCTGTTAATGTGAAGCCTGGACCAGTACTCATGCTGGAAGTGGGCTTGCTCAACTGCTGAGGGACATAGGCATTTTCCAGCTCTTTTGACTGTCTTAAAGTACAAATTTGAGAATAAGTAATGGAAAGAGAGGGTGGAAGAAAAGAAGAAAGGAAGAGAAAGAAGAGAGAGGGAGGTATCTGTCAAAATATATTCATCTGATCAGAATAGACATTTCTTCAAATAAGATATTTAAATAGCCTATTAGCACATGAAAAAATGCTCAACATCATTATTCATCAGAAAATGAAAATTGAAACTACAACGAGATACCACTTCACCCCCACTAGGATGGCTATGTCAAAAAGATAATAACAAGTGTTGAATAGGATGTGGAGAAACTGGAGCCCATACATTGCTGGTGGGAATGTAAAATGGTGCTGCAGCTTTGGAAAACAGTTCGGCAGTTCCTCAAAAGTTACTGTAAGAGCCAGCAATTCTTTTCCTAGGTATATACCCAAGAGAAATAAAAACATATGTCCATGAAAAGACTTGTACTTGAATGTTCATAATAGCATTATTAATAATAGCCAAAAAATGAAAACAACTCAAATGTCCATCAGCTGATGAATGGATAAACATAATGTGGTTATTCGTGTAGTGCAAGAATATTCAACAATGAAAATAGTGAACACTGATACATGCTACAGCATGGATGAACTTTCAAAACATTATACTAAGTGAAAGAAGCCAATCATAAAAGACTACATATTGCAAGAATTTATTGATG
The DNA here is from genome assembly GCF_949774975.1 of Lagenorhynchus albirostris. Taxonomy (NCBI): domain Eukaryota; kingdom Metazoa; phylum Chordata; class Mammalia; order Artiodactyla; family Delphinidae; genus Lagenorhynchus; species Lagenorhynchus albirostris. Next base: position 84,748,681 of record NC_083104.1, on the reverse strand, counting down.
AAATATCCAGAATAAGCCAATCTATAGAGATGAAAAGTAGATTGGTGGTTGCCAGGGGCTGGGGAGAAGGGGAAATAGGTAGTGACTACTAACAGTATGGAGTTTCTTTTTGGGGTGATAAAAATACTCTAAAAATTGATTGTGGTGATGGTTGTACAACTCTGAATATACTAAAACCTTTAAATTGTACACTTTAAGTTGGTGAATCATATGGAATGTGAATTATATCTCAATAAAGCTGTTATATATATACACATATTATATGTATAATGTGTGTATACATATATATATCCATTTCAAAATTCTACTAAACTCCTAACTTTTAACTGTAATAGTCCACCTAAACGTAAAACACTTAGAAATATTTACACCAAGTATAACAAAGAATGGGAAATATCCTTTAATAAAGAACTCTTCCAAATAAAATAAATACATATAAAGAAAAAGATGAATAGCACAGTAAAAAAGTGCATAAGGACGCAGTATTTAAGAGAAGTACAGATGAATAGTAAACCCAGAAAAGCATCAAACTCATGAACAGCTAAAGAAATGCCAACGGAAGTGTTCATTGGTCCAGTGTTTTTGGAGAGCAAATTGGAAACATGCTAAGAGAATCTCGAAAATACTCATCCCTGTTGACAGTTTTACATTTAGAGTATAATAAGGAAACAAAAAATATATATAAACATACTACTATGGCATAATTTATAATGGAAAAAATTGCTACACACTAAATGTATGACAATAAGAAAATAGTTACATATATTATGGTACATCCATATGTTGAAATACCATGCAACCATTTAAATTATGTTTTTGAAGAAGAATATATTATACTAGAAAATGCTTACAATTTTAAGAAAAAGGAAAACACTCACTGCAAATAGAGTATGATAATTTTGTGAGAAATAAACCACACATATAGAAAAAATACACCAAAGCATGGAATGGATACTAATGTTTTCTGTTTTTTGCTTGAAACTTTTCTGATCATTCTAAAAGGTCTACAATGAACGTGTATTCCTTTTTTTGTATTTCTTTTGAATTGTAATAAAGATAAACATTTAATTTAAAACAAAGAAATATGGAACATGAGGTGAACCACTTTAATCCTCACTTAAGAGCAAGGTCTTTCTGGAACATTAGAGGTAATTGAGAGAAAATTATTATCTCCAAAAATAAAGCACTGTAGTTTCACATTTTATTGTTCAAATATAAGAAGACTCAGGGGAATGGTATGTAATAAATATCTTTTAGTTTTGATGAAAATCTTGATGATGGAAGGAAACAATGAGCTCCAGCCACTGACACGTCAGTGGTGGGAGGGTAACTACTGCTCCTGTTGAAAGGCTGCCCTGATTTTTTGATGGTTTCTGGAAACATCTTGCTCTTTGAAAGCCTAATTATTCAGCATGAATATGTTTTGAGAACTAAAGTCATCAGCATCTCAAAAAAAGTTAGAAGTGTTCATTCAACTGCATCTAAAGCTGTATAAACCACAGTGGGTTTTGGGTTACCAGCTTGAATGTCAGTCAAAACTCCATTGACATATGGTGAGTCAGGGCTGCCTGTTTATTTTGAAATAAACTCATGAAGGAAATGCAGCATTCAGCCTATGAAGCTGTGAGAGTTAAAGCTTCCCTACAACAGCCAGAGCGAGGTTTTGATATCTCATTAGGATAAGTAAGAAAGTTCTTTAAGGTGAAAAATGCTTTAAAAACAACTGTATTGCCCAAATATGAATCTAGTGTGAATGAGTCTTTTCCCTTCTACATTCTAAATTTCGTAGACTTTCCAAATGAATACATGGATATATAAATAACATATATATAAAAGCACCAGGCTAGCTTATTGCAGTTTCAGAACTATTTTTTGTTAAGTTGAAGGTCACCACTTGTATGTATAGTTTTAGGTGCATCCCTTAACTTCTCTGAGCCTGAATTTCCTTGTTTTCAATATGAGGATGGCTTTAAATTTTAAAATTATATAATTCACTGAAACCACCACTTTTATTCATACACACACACACACACACACACACACCCCTCACATGAATCTATAAATACATAACATTTTAAATGACTAGTTTAAAATGTCAGTCTTATTAATACCAAAGATCTTCTCTGAAGATAAAAGCCAATTGATTCAACCAGTCGCCATGAAAAAAATGCCCCCTTTCCTCCCTAACTTCCAAGTATCTTCTCATACCAGACAGCACAGTGTCTGCAATTCCACTTTCAGAGATTTATTATTTAGGAGTGTTTGTTGTCACTAATGCTGCATGGTGAATGAAGGCTAGGCGCATGTGCTCAGGGTTCAAATCCTAAATTCTACTTCGTCGTATGACCTTGGGCAGGCTGTTTAATCATTCATTCTTCCGTGTTCTCATTCATAAAATGCGGTGAATATTAGTACCTTTCTCAGAGGGTTATCATGAGAATTATGTCGGGGCTTCGCTGGTGGCGCAGTGGTTGAGAGTCCGCCTGCCGATGCAGGGGACACGGGTTCGTGCCCTGGTCTGGGAAGATCCCACATGCCGCGGAGCGGCTGGGCCCGTGAGCCATGGCCGCTGAGCCTGCGCGTCCAGGGCCTGTGCTCCGCAACGGGAGAGGCCACAACAGTGAGAGGCCCGCGTAGCGCAAAAAAAAAAAAAAAGAATTATGTCATAAGAATTATGACACATATAAATTCTCAATAGATGCTTATTATTTCTTCTGGTGGGAGAATTTCAGAGCAATGTGCGCATCTCAGGGAAAGATGCAAAAAGCCCCCAGGACGGAAATGGTGATGAAATAAAGCTGACATTACTTCACATGCTGGATACATTTGCTTGGGCCTGAAGTACACCCTACTGAGACTGATATATTTTGGAGTAAAGGTTTAATATGGTTTTCTCTTTCATGAACTAGTTCCTTCCCATCTACAACTCTTTTTTATAATTGACCTCTCAACATTTTCTATTGCTTCTTATGGAATAATTAAAAACAATGGGCTTAATTTTCCTCTTTCATCTGTTGTGCATCTTCTGTATGGGCTACACAGAGCCCCTCTCTGCTGCATCCTCACTGGGTCTACACCTGGGTGAACCAAGGACCATGGGAGGAACCTGAATGGTGAGCTAGTTATTTGCAAAGATATATGTATTTTGCTGGTTTCTTAGCCCTCACATTCTTTTTCTTGTTTTTAAAAGTCACACTGTACACCTACTGTCCTATGGGAGGGACCATGCCCTCTTCCAAGTCATCCCTAAGCCATATTAGCAAGTCCACACCACCAGGCATAAATGTGTTTTCTGCAAAATTGAACCCAGAGAGCTTCCCATTATGAAAAAATGCTGATGAGATTAATGTGAATTGGATCTTATTTTTCTTTGTGTAACCAACTATCTGGTGTTTAAAAAAAAAAAAAAAGACTTGTAGGTTGATGGGAAGCCACCAGTTCTGCTTTGCTGGGAAAGGGAAAGGCCAGTTCTCAAGACTTCCTCTACACCATGTTGGGACCCAGAACCAAAGAAATGGTCCATCTGTCATCCATATGACTAGTTGTTGTTGTTGTTGTTGTTTTAATAAATAAATAAATTCATTAATTTTTGGCTGCATCGGGTCTTCATTGCTGTGCACGCGCTTTCTCTAGCTGTGGCGAGCGGGGGCTACTCTTCGCTGCTGTGCACGGGCTTCTCATTGCAGTGGCTTGTCTTTGTTGTGGGGTACGGGCTCTAGGTGTGCGGGCTTCAGTAGTTGTAGGATGCAGGCTCAGTAGTTGTGGCGCATGGATTTAGTTGCTCTGCGGAATGTGGGATCTTCCAGGACCAGGGCTCGAACCCGTGTCCCCTGCATTGGCAGGCAGATTCTTAACCACTGTGCCACCAGGGAAGTCCCATATGAGTAGTTTTAATTTGGAAAATTACAAGCCTAGTTTGAGTACTGAAAGCAAGTTGCTAGTATAGCATGGTGATTAAAAGCACAGGTTTTAAAATGGACAGATCTGGGTTCAAATTTCCATTTAGCCACTTAACAGCTTTGTGAGTTACCAGTCTCACAGCTATACTTTCCTCCTCTGTGCGGAAGAATAGTAATACAAACTTCATAGAAATTAAACGAAGTTATATATCTGGCACATAGTAGGAACTGAATAAATGGTAGTTAATATTATTATTGCTGCTGGTTGGCTAGTGACCGTGCTTTTGACCAACCAAATATAGCACTGGATGTAGGTGAGCACATGGGAGAGGAATAGCCTATAAGAAACTGTATCCCCAGGTGGCATCCCTCTGCTAGGATGCGTCAGAGAATTCCATCCTAGAGAGGCTCCTTGGCCTTGAGTATGTAATGCAATCCAAATCTTCCCTTTGCTATTCCACAGTCCAGCATTGTTAATCTGAGAAGTTGCTAAGAACTCAATAGACACCATAAATTATTTTGAATTACTCTCTCATTATCTTTGCCCAGATTTGGAAATTTACAAAGCAAGTAAAGCGCTTCTGAGTTTATCTGCTGGAGCAATGAGTTGAGTCTGTTATAGCAGGAATGCTTCCTCAGACATCCATACACCGTTTACACGTCAGCAACAGTAAGCAAAATCAGGACACCTGGACATCTTAAATGTGACCCAATAACATAATGTTTTACAAATATACGCATTTTTATATAAATTGATTTTTTTTTAATGTTGAGACATCTTTTAATTTATTTATTTTTATTTTTGGCTGTGTTGGGTCTTTGTTTCTGTGCGAGGGCTTTCTCTAGTTGTGGCAAGCGGGGGCCAACCTTCATTGCGGTGCGCGGGCCTCTCACTGTCGTGGCCTCTCTTGTTGCGGAGCACAGGCTCCAGATGTGCAGGCTCAGTAGTTGTGGCTCACGGGCCTAGTTGCTCCGCGGCATATGGGATCTTCCCGGACCAGGGCTCGAACCCGTGTCCCCTGCATTTGCAGGCAGATTCTCAACCGCTGCGCCACCAGGGAAGCCCTGGATTTTTTTTTTTTAAGTATGATTGTGTACTTACCTGATGTGAAAATAAGATCATGGCTAAGCTATGGTTTTCCTCCCTTTCCTGCTCTTGTTATAGCCACAAGTGCAACCACGGTTTGTGAATTAGGGAAGCAGTTGGTCCCTCACACCTATAGGGTAAAGGGTGGATGCGGAGCAGTGGGTACACAGAGCTCTGTAACTCTCCAAGTGCACAGGAGCCCCTGTCAATCCACAGGCGCATGAGGGATGCAGGTGTCATGGAGTCATGGAGGGGGTAGGGGCATTGATGCCTCCTTTTATTCCATTAGCCTGCCTCCCTGCCTCCAGCACCTCAGAGGCTTGCCTTGGCATGCTGAGGCTGGGCTCTGGGGAGGTAAGCGAGGTTAGTTAGTCAGGATGAGAGCAGGGAAGCTGTGTGACAGTGGCTGGGACCAGGGGAGTGGGGAGCAGGCACACATCCTTTCTCTGGTCCTTGAATGAATGAGCACATTCATTCATTGTCCCAAGCTTCTATCTCAAATTCCTCTGCTTCACTTCTCTGTGGGATATTTTCTCCACCTCTGTATGAGAAACAAAAACAGGGGTGGGTCTCAAATAGTTGAAATTCTTTTCTCCTTTGCCACTGCTTTTGCTCCCTTCCATTCAAACAAAAGGGTGTAGAGTTTGGATGAAAACCAACAGGGTTATAAAGAATTTTATCTTTGGATAAGGCTTTCAATAGCTGCTTTCTGTGTCCTGAGCGCAGAGTTGCCTCGTGAGTGAGTAAGTAGAAAGCACTTATCAATGCAGAGAAATATTTTCCCAGGTTTCCCTTCCCCACGGAGCCACACTGAATTCTCAAAAGAAAACAGTCAGCATAAATTCTTGCTTACCCTCCACACTTTTTCCCCTCTAAAGCAGAAGGAATTCTGAATTTAGGAAGGATGGAGATAAGGTTGAATGACAAAGTATGACGTGTGATGGAGGGGAGGGCTTTCTCTCTTCACCTCTAGGGAGCACTTCCCTGCCTTTGTCCCCACACTAGCCAGCTGGGTCCTGACTGAGCCTGCTCTGGCTGTGGAACTGGTAGAAGGAATCTGTACTGAGTAGGCCCAGGGTCTCCTGGCCAGTCCCCCAGTCCCAGCTTAGCCTTGAATCCCACCTACAGCCTGGTCTGTTTGGCTTCAGCGGAAAATAACACAGACACTGGAACCATATTGCTTGGGATCTAATCCCTGCTTCCACCACTTTCTAACTGTGCAACCCTGAAGAAGTCACTTAACCTCTCTGTGCTACAGTTTTGTCATCTGTAAAATAGAGGTTATAATAGTAGCTACCCCATAGGGTTGTTGAGTGGATTCGATGAGGTAATACTTGTAAAATGCTTAGAAGGTTTTCTGGCACCTAGTAAATGCTCAATACATGGTAATTATTTTGCTGTAAGCCCACAGAAGCATGGAGAGGAATGGGCTCACCTTGTCCTTTGGCGTTAGTGAAACGGAGAGCTTGGCACACCTTGCTCTAGACATGGTGCCCCAGGCTGGGCTTCGGCTCCTTGATTTACAAGGAATGAACTGATGAACAATGACCCTAATCCAGAGTATCTGCCTCAGTCTCAACCTTTCCAAGGTTAATAATGTCTTTGCAATCTCTGATTTCTAAAAGATTTTTTTTCTTTCCTTTTTCAGTAACAGAAGAAAAACATATTTGTGGTTAAAATTCATATAATTCTAAACTATAGAAAATGAAAACCAAAAGCTTTCTTCCACAAAACATTTTCCAAAGGCTATTAACAATTATTGGCTTTGTTCAAAAATAAAGAAATATATAAAATAAAAAGAGTAATAGTTTTGTTTGGTTGTTGCTACTTCCAGGAGCCAAATTCTTTTAGTTCTGCAGAATGAATTCATGCAGAATGAATTATTCAGTAGTTAGTGTGACTAACATGGCCCATGTGAACAAATTTAGTCAAGGGGTTTTTGTTTTTTGTTTTTTTTAGTTCCATTTATAAGTGACTCAATTTGCCTTGTTATTATTGTCTTAGTAAGATTTTTTCTTGCTTAGTGTTGCATTTTGTTAATTACATATTTCTGAGGCCAAGCAAGCTTATCACATCCACATATTCAGGTACTAAATATTTATTTTGAAAAAACTTTTCTAAGTGTCTAAATTTCTTCACACATTAAAGAACATTTGATCTCAATGACTTGCTTACTGTGTGACTTCTAGAGAATCAAACAAAAGTAGTTGGTCGTGTTCCTCTACATATAAAATGGATGCCATATATTAGTTTGTCAGATGGTCATAATAAGGACCTAATAAGTGTGAAATACCTCCATTAAAAACTAGTTAAGATAGGGACTTCCCTGGTGGCACAGTGGTTAAGAATCCACCTGTCAATGCAGGGCACATGGGTTCAAGCCTTGGTCTGGGAAGATCCCACATGTCACAGAGCAACTAAGCCTGTATGCCACAACTACTGAGCTTGCACTCTAGAGCCCACGAGCCACAACTACTGAGCCCGCGTGCCACAACTACTGAAGTCCGTGCACCTAGAGCCCGTGCTCCACAACAAGAGAAGCCACCGCAATGAGAAGCCCGTGCACCTCAACAAACAGTAGTCCCCACTCTTCGCAACTAGAGAAAGCCCACGCACGGCAACAAAGACCCAACACAGCCAAAAATAAAAAAATAAATTAAGAAATTAATTTTTAAACAACTAGTTAAGATAGTATATTTCTGCAAATTGTTAAACTGAACTTCATCAAAACTAAAAACGTCTGCCCTTTAAAAGATACTGTTAGTGAATAAAAAGACAAGCCACAGATTGAAAAAAAATCTTTGCAAAGCACATATCTTTTAAAGGACTTATATCTACAATATATAAAGAGCTCTCAAATCTCAACAATTAAAAAATAATAATAGTGGGCAAAAGATTTGAGCAGACACTTTACCAAAGAAGATATACAAATGTCAAATAAGTACATGAAAAGATACTCAATGTCATTAGTCATTAGAAAAACACAAATTAAAATGACAATGAGATGTTACTATACATTAATCAGAATGGCTAAAATTAAATAGACTGACCATACCAGGTGTTGGTGAGGATATGGAGGAACTGGAGCTCTCATACACTGCTGGTGGGAACGCACAACAGTATAACCTCTTTGGAAAAGTCTGTCAGTTTCTTAAGAAGCTAAACATATACCTGCCATACAACACAGTCTCTGCAGGAATAAGTATTTATCCAAGAGAAATGACAACGTACATCTATACAAAGACTTGTACACCAACGATCATAGAAGCTTTTTTGGTAATAGCCAAAAACTGGAAATGACTCAAATATTCATCAGCAAATGAATGGATAAACAAATTATGGTATGTCCATACAATGGAATACTACTCAGTAATAAAAAGGAATAAACTATGGATATATGCAACAACATAGATTAATCTGTCAATAATTATGCTGAGTGACTGAAGCCAGACCAAAAAAGAGTACATTTGATTTTATTTCATTTATGTAAAATTCTAGAAAAACACAAATAATCTATAGTGACAGAAAGCAGATCAGTGACTGCTTGGGGAGGAGGTCAAAGGGAGGCAGGAGAAATATACTATAAAGGAGCACAGGGAATCTTTTGAGGATGATGAATACGTACACGGTCTTGACTGCAGTAGTGTTTTCATAGGTTTACACATATTCCAAACTTATCAAATTGTACATTTAAAATATATGCAGTTTGCTGTATGTCAATTAGTCAATTATACTTCAGTAAAGTTGTTTTAAAAAATGATGTAGCTCTAGAAATATAGCATCAGAGTACCATAGTAGTACTACTTCTTGTTTCCAGTGCCCTTATGAAATTTTGCCCCAATTTTTCTATTTAGAGGCCAGACTGACATTTTTATATATATATATATATATATATATGCTAAAATAAAGCAACTATGCAAATACGCATATAAACTTTGGAATCTGACTGACCTGGGTTTTAATTCTGGCAAAGATAGTTAGCTGTTCCCTAACGCCTTTTCTCCGCTTATCTCTCTTTTTTTTTTTCCTTGCTGTACGCAGGCCTCTCACTGTTGTGGCCTCTCCCGTTGTGAAGCACAGGCTCCGGACATGCAGGCTTAGTGGCCATGGCTCAGGGGCCCAGCCGCTCCGCGGCATGTGGGATCCTCCCAGACCGGGGCACGAACCCGTGTCCCCTGCATCAGCAGGCAGACTCTCAACCACTGCGCCACCAGGGCAGCCCTCCGCTTATCTCTTAATATTAGAATGCTTGAGTCTTAGCTAAGCTCATGGCTGCCTAGAATAAAGACTATAGTTTTCTGACCCTCTCTTTTTTTTTTTTTTTTTTTGCGGTACGTGGGCCTCTCACTGTTGTGGCCTCTCCCGTTGCAGAGCACAGGCTCCGGACGCGCAGGCTCAGCGGCCATGGCTCACGGGCCCAGCCGCTCCGCGGCATGTGGGATCTTCCCGGACCGGGGCAGGAACCCATGTCCCCCGCATCGGCAGGTGGACCCTCAACCACTGCGCCACCAGGGAAGCCCTCTGACCCTCTTTGCAGCTAGCTGTGGCCATGATTATGTTCTAGTCAATGGAATATAAGCAGAAAGATTATGTGTGACTTCTGAGAAGTGTCTTTAAAGGGTGGAGCACACACTTCTTTGGCTTTCCTCCTTTCTGCTGGCTGGAATGAGGATGTGATGGCTGGAACCTGAGTGGCCTTATTGAACCATGAAGAAGAAGCCATATGTGAACAATAATGGGTGACAACATGGAAGGAGTTCTAGATCTTGACCCCCTGAAGCATTACATCAGCCCTGCACAACTTACTTTCAGCCTTTTTATATATGACAGAGAAAATGAAATAAAATTCTACCCTTGTTTAAATCTCCCTGTTTCCTAACATGTACAAGTGGTCCAAACCCTAACTGATATATTGGACAAATTACTCACAATTTTCTAATCTGTCAAATTTGAATAAGTTTATAACAGTTTCTATCTTAAAGAGTTATTATGAGAACTAAATGAGACAATACATTTAAACACTTGGAGTTGTATCTGACCCCACAGTAAATGCTCAATAAAATATAAGCTTCACTTATTGTTATTATTTACATGAACTCATCCCTGACTTAGGAAATAAAATCAGCCCCAAGATCTTAGCTCAGCGACCACTGTGTAGTACAGAGGAAAAGAGGGCATCATGGCCCCCCCTTTGCCCTGGTACCCGGTGCCCCAAGGAGGCACCTTGATGGAAGTTCCTCCTGTGCTCTACACATCCCACTGCTGCTGCTGAGACTGGTATCGGGGTCTGGGGAAGCCCTGCCAACCACTCTGCCACCTATTCTGATCAATTAAACGAACACAAGCCTGACTGAAATAAAAAAAGCAGTGGATTTGGCATCCTCTCCTCTGGAAGTGCTCCCCCTGGGCAACATACATGACTGGCACCAGGTTTCTCTGCTGCGAGCAATTCCATATCCAAAGGACCTTAATTTTTTCCAGTTGGGAGTGGATAATTGACTAAAAACCACGAGGAAACACCACTACCTGAGCCAGTATCATCCTCTCAGTATTCTCAACTCCTTGGACAAGTTCATTGTCAAGTTAATTGGACAAGTTAATTGTCCAAGGGGCATCAACTCCTTGGACAAGTTAATTTTCAGTTCCGTAAACTTGGCTAGGCAGTTTAAAAGGACAGAAGGCAGCTTTGCTAGGAGAAAAGGGGTCAGTTACTGTTTGGAATTCAAGAGCTTCCTCTCTTTTAACACTGCCAGAAGACGGCCAAGAACAGCAGCTGTAGGTAAACTGGATTCTGAAAAGCAAGAGGTGGTACCTGGGGTTCCACAGGCCAAGTAATTAAAAAAGAAGAAAACCCACTGAAATGAAAGAGAAGGCTGTAAGTGAGCAAAATCTCTTGACAATAACAAGTGGTTGACTGTCCCTGAATATCTCAGCGGGACCACATTGTCCCAGGAAATCCTAACCCAAGTGGATTATGAACCTGAGAATGGAAGGCAGTTACTCAGGACACCCAGCCCTGACATGTTCTTCAGCTGGTGATGTAAGGGCCACGGACAAGATGACTTTGTGTCCCCCCCCAGCCCCACGACTGCCACACACACACTTCCCATTAGAGATGACTTGGGAATGAGAAGTAGGGGATTCCGGGACCACTAGGCCCCTGGTTAACATAAATCCAATTACTCTTCATGGGTCCTAGATAGAGAAGTGTCTGGGCTGAGGTAGAGAGTAAGTTACTCTGGGAAACTTCTATTTTATTTCACATGATTTGGAGTGGTAGTTAATAGAACCAATGACAGAATCAACATTCAAAGACTGTAGAAAGGCTGGAATAATGTCCTAAAAATCATGCAAAATATAAATAAGAGCTACAGATTATAAAGTCCTATGTTTACATTCCAGATATCAATTGCATGAACAAAGGACGGGAAAAAAATCTTGATAATATTTCAACATGATAAAAACAAAGGGAAGCACTGTCCAAACCTTCTTCCACAGAATTCTCTTTCAGAAGATTCCTAGCGTACATTGCATGATATTAATTCATGTTTTCCTAAGCACTTATTACATGCTGGGCATTGTTGTAAGGCTTCGGGTATATTCACTCATTTATTTCTCATAACAACCCTCTGTGGTAGGTACTATTATTGTTGTTCCAGTCTCCCTGTGGGGAAACTGAAGGACATTTGATCAAGGTCACATAGCTGGCAGAACTAGGTTATAAACCACTCTTAACTGCTATGTCATAATGCCTCTCCAAGGACTCATAAGTAAAGAAACTGGTTTTACTTTGAGTTAAAATTTCACATACTTGTTTGAGCACTGAACACTTTTTTTTTTTTTTTTTTGGTCACACCCCGCAGCATGCAGGATCTTAGTACCTCGATCAGGGATTGAACCCACACCCCCTGCAGTGGAAATGCGGAGTCTTAACCACTGGACCGCCAGGGAAGTACCTGAACACTTTTTTTTAAGGCGCCCCAATTATATCTTATAGATTAGTGTTTCTTTAAACAAGTTGGGAACCAGTGCTAAGAAGGTTAGTTGACCCTAATGAAGACCAATAAAGTGGTATAGTTGTCCTCAAACCGAAATAAACGTACAGAAGAACAATTTTATTCCAGAGATGTAGTTGTCTGACTGTGTACCCTGTGCTTATCCAGCCTCACCTGGAACATTCTGCTCAGTGCTGGGTACCATGTTTTCTCATAAACCAAAGATGACCAAGAGTCACCTGAACATCACTATTAGCTGAGAAATAGCTGACATGGATGGCGGAGTGTAGTCTGGAGAGGGGCTGAGAGGAAGATACTAACTTCTTTAAGTATCTGAAGGGCTTCTGGGTATTTCTTTGGAGGACAGAAATGGGATGAACAAGGAAAAGTACTAGAGAAGCAAATTTCCACTCAGAATGAAGGAGAATTTCTTAGAATACAACAGGCTTTTTGTGAAGTCTTGGATACCTGACTCTCTGGGATGGCCGAGCAGGAATCAAGGCTGGCTGACACGGCCATGGAGACAGCGTGGTGGGAACAGTGTGGTCAGAGGACCATAGCTATGGGACCTACATTCCAGCCCGTCTCAGTTTCCCAGCAGTCAAATGGAGGTAAGGACATGTATTTCATATTGGGAGGGTAGAAAGAAGTTTAATGATGGAGTGACTGATGGGTGGCATCATATGGGAAATTGCTTGATGCAATGGAAGTCTCCAAGTATATACCATCAGACAAACTATCCTAGATGTTACGGAACAGAGAGGCTCCCAGACCAAATTAAGAGGCTCAAATCACATAATTCATTCAATCAAAAGAGATGCAAAGGGAGTAAGGTGGAATCCTATCAATATGATTACAATAGGGTTACAAGCAGAGTGGAGGGACCATACCATGTAAAGCCTGGGATGTGCAATGTTCACAAAACAAAGACAGACCAAATTGCCAATAAACTGACTTTGTACCCAGGTACAAACGGCCTTGTCGTCCGGTGGCAAGTATAGCATACACCCGTGGGGTAAGTCAGAAAGCCCTGGGGGTTGTCAGAGGCTTCCCTATTCACAGCATTGTACCTAAATAGAAGATTTTATCCTTCTCCATACTGAATGTAATAAATTAACCAGACCTATACTGTCTTGTCCTCAACAGATGGTTCTTGTTTTTCCCTTACACTCATCTAAAGGCCCTTACCACAAACTACAGCTCTGAAATTGAGTTTTAGAAGAAACATCAAAGAATCTCAATAACAGATGGTATATAATACCTGCCAGACTCTACCCAAGGACAGAACTGGGATTTTCAGGACTCTTTTAGTCATAAAGCAGACGTCATGAAAGTCGAGCTTAACCCAAGATCACAAAACAAGAACTAATTACCTAAGACTGAAATAATGAATTTGATTGTGGTTAATGTTCCATTGTGAATTACTCTTTAAGCTGTTTTGATCTGTCAGTTGAACACTGAACACACTTTCAACTGGTATCTTGTCCTAACTGATCCCTCAGGTTTCAGAAAACTTTCTATAAAAGCTCTTCTGATAGGTTGTCAAGAAAACCCAACGAAAAATGATTCTGTAGAAAAGATGTCATATATTGATTGATCTTACTACTTAGAAAAGTAGTTGAAAGCTATGCAAAGTACATTTACTGTTTTTTAAACATTTTGTTGTGATATAATTGATTGCATAGGTTCAATACTCAATACCTCTTTTTGTACTTACATAAATAAAACAGGCCAGGTACCACAAAACATACTATATCAGAAATAAAATTTTCAGTCTTAGTTTCTGCATACTTTTTCAGTCTTGGTTTCTGGATATTTTTTCACAGTGAGAGTGTTAGCTTACCTAAAAATTAATGATATTTGTGGTCAGATTGTAATATGTGCTTTTTTTAGACTACGCCTCAATGTGCTCAAAAGATAAAGGTCTTACCTTCTGGACCTGTCAGAGGACATGATGAAATCAACTTTAATAGGTGGATAGTTACACAAACATCACAAACAACGCTTCTGATAAGGAAGCACAAGAGCTAAATCAACAAATAAGAATTCAACACCAAAAGAGGAATCTTGACATTGCAAAGGCAATAGAGCAGATGAAAAAGATATGACGCCTGGATGTACAGAGCTTCATGTGGTCTCATGGTCTGGAGAAGCTGACAGCAGTCACAGCCCCGGGGCTTCTGAAAAGACTGGACTGATTGGACTCATGTTGATATGGGTGAATTGTTTAAAAGATGCTATTTCCATATCGTTTAATAGTGACGGTTTATAATAACATATCTGTATGATATGTTAGAACGGAAACAGTGAATATTCAGAGGATGACTTGTAATGTGCATTTGTTGCACTGTTGAGAAGATAAAGCTATGCCATAGAAGAAAAAAACCAAATAGGATGGATGAAACTCATAAGATGTGCTGAGTAAACGTAAATAGCTAGTAAGTAGAGCATGTATATGTTAAACGTAGACAGAAAAGAGTGGACAAGCCAGGAGAATCCTAATATTCATGAAATAATAAATATACATGAGACATATGAAGCACTAACAAGGAAACCCAAATACTCAGGATACAAAATATGCATGAACACTCTATGTTCCTAAGGCCTTAATTCGGCCAACCATTGGTGTCAGCCATCATGGCCAACACATTCTCTCTCCATGAACTACAAATAAAACTCATGGTTGTTCACTAACCTAATTAATGACCTAGTTAATGACAAGGGCATACTCGTCCCCATCCCTGTGTCTCTCTGAAAAGTGTGTGTCCTTAGCTCCAGACACCGTCTGCCTGTGGACCCTCTTGCTCAAGCTTCAGTTGTGGTTTTTACAAACGAAAGCATCAGTGGCGAAGGTTGGTGTGGCTGGGAGAGAAAGAGAGAGACAGAGAGAGAGAAAGAGAACAGATGAACTTTGCACAACCTATGATTCAGGCGCCATGGTCCTTCCACCCCATTTACATCCTGTTTTGGGTTACTACCACTTGCTTCTCCCTGTGTATTTTAAATTAATAACCCATGTGATTTGAGCATTTTAATTTGATCTGTGAGCCTTTCTGTTGTGTGACCTCTGGGATAGCTTGCCTGGTAGTGCCCTGGGAGGTACACACTGCATCACGGTAATTTTCCACAAGACAGATGGAATCCAGGATTCTGGAACCTTAACCAGCTGACTACTATGATCATGTCCCCCCGCTAGGTTCCCAAGGGACATCTGTGCACAGTGTCTGGGGGCATCTATGGAATCTTGTGTGTGGATTTAGGCCCACGGAATTCACAGTGAAATCTGACCACGGGCTCCCAGTGTCCTGGGTCACTTGGAGCCATGAGCTCTTCTGCTTAGATTAGGTGTCCACCAAAACTAACTAAGTGGCATCCTTATCACCTGGGCCCATAACCAAACTTTAGCTCAAAGGATCAAGGGAAAAAAACAACAGACAGCATCCTGGAAACAATGGGTCAAGGGAAGAGTTACATGAACTAGTGTAATCTCACTCCTGGCCTCCCCATGTCCCTGATTTCTGGGATAAGAAAGGATTCCACAGAGAAATCTCACCATATGGACTCAGAGTTCCAATTCCTTTTGTGCTCACCATCACATTTTGAAAGCTCTGGCCCTTAGCACCAAGGCCCTGAGGGGTGGGGGTGGGAGGCGCAGGGGCAAGAGAGGGAGCCAAGCACTCCACCTGGTGGTCAGAACATTGTATTAACAGGTTTTTACTAAAAATTGGTTGCACTGAGTTATTTAAGCAATTGATAATGGTTTGTTTTCTCAAGGGCTCTGCAAATGGTCACAAGATAGAATACTATAGGAGACCCTTCCTTTGGAGGCCAGGTGGCCTGGGTGACCTCTAAAGGCCACTGTAAATCTTAGATCTTATGAATCTTTCATAATTTGTCTTGTCACAAATGCAAAAGACATTACAGGCAGTCCTCACTTTGCATGATTCCAATATGCACGAATTTCCATTTCCACGATTTAGTTAAGTAACACCAGTCCCTCAACTACAGAGTTCCAATTTCAGTTCCTGCTGTATATTAACCATGAGTGATTGCATAGGTACAAACTTCGCTTACAGCTCCTCAGTCCGCAAATCACTTATGGAAATGACAGATTTGCATTATGGTCTGTGACTGGTCATGTCAGACAGTTTGCACACAGACAGCAAAGTGTGTAGTTTTGTTGCCTCATTATCTCTCAGTGATAAAACCATGTGACGTTTTATCAAAATGGATAACTGAAAGAGGGAACTGGCCAATAAACAGAGAAACAAAAAGGGATAATGTGGTAAGTGAAATTCCAACTGAATGTAAGGCGAGTTATAGAAGTAATAAGTAACTGTGGGAATACTGTCACTGCAATGTTGTAGAGACTAGATATTCAGTCAGAGGAACTTTGGGAAGGAGAACTTACTGACATAAGTGAAGGAGAGGATGAGGATATCTCAGAAGAAGTGATACCGGCCAAAACTTCTCACTAAAAAAACCCTCAGAGAGATGTTATGACATTGAAATCACGAAGGACAAAATGTTGGAAGCCAATCCATATTTAGAAAGGAGTATGACAACTTGCGAAGGTGTAGAAAAGATACTTGCTCCATATGGTATATTATACAGAAGTCAAGTACAGTTTAAATTGCTTTTGATAAGTTTTTTACAAAGAAATAAAACACGTTAATTCTCAGTATTTCTAACGTTTAAATTACAGTGTACCAGGGACTTCCCTGGTGGCACAGTGGTTAAGATTCTGCACTCCTAATGCAGGGGGCCAGGGTTCGATCCCTGGTCAGGGAACTAGATCCCACATGCATGCTGCAACTAAGAGTTCGCATGCCACAACTAAGGAGCCCAGCTGCCGTAACTAAGACCTGACACAACCAAATAAATAAGAAGAAAAATAAACTTGAAATTACAGTGTACTAAATATTAGTTTTGCAATTTTTTTCATTTTCCTATCTATTTATAACTGACAGTAAAAGAGTCTTTAATGTTTTGACAAACATTTTTAAAGTTTATGGAACAATTTTCATTTTCCTATTGATTATCAAGATAGCTTTGCATGATTTCAGCTTACACAGTCATTTTTAGTCCTGCACAACCACACAAAGTGAGCACTGTCTGCAATCTTTAAAGCAGGGTTACAAACTCAAAGGCCTTCAAGAACCAGGAAGGTAAGGCAAATGAGGGAAGCAGGAAGGTAAAAGATGATATGTGACCACAAACCCCCTGGCCTTTGTGGGAAACGGTGGAGACCGTGCCCTAGGGAGGTTTATCCTGTCCAAGAAAGGCAGCCTCGACTCAACTCTATGGAGAGCCGAGCCGAGAGAAACGTTGGCCCAGGGTTGCCAGATCTTCTGATTCTGCAAGAGATGCCTGAAATCTGGATTTATATGTGAAACCTCACAACTTTTAAACAAAGACAGTGTTTCAAACTTAAAACACGCTGTGAACCAAACAAACAAAATGGCATCAAGCAGTGGCCTTTATTTTAACATGCCTGCAATAGAACGGTGTCAGTGTTGGATGAAAGACAGCCATCAGAGGTTCGGTACTAGGCAGGCTGGGAAGTCAGATGATTAAGAATTTTTGTTGGTTTTGTTGGCTGCTCGGCTTGCAGGATCTTAGTTCCCCCACCAGGGACTGAACCCAGGCCTCTGCAGTGGAAGCGCCGAGTCCTAACCACTGGACCACCGGGGAATTCCCCCACTTCCTTGTTTTATCTGTGGGCAGAGTGAACCTGAGATTCCCACCACTGCATCTCTGGAAGACAGTTCACTGCTTGAACCTGTGTAGGGCACCTGAAATGGAGAACTCGTTATCACATTTGCTAGGCGTCCTGAAGAAGAAAGATTCTTAAAGGATAGGAAGTAGGAAGTTTTGCTGGGTATATGGAATAGAAAGCACATAAAATAAATGGCTGCTGCTGGGGTCACCCCAGTGAAGGGCGGCAGGGAGGGGGAGCCCCAAGGGGGCTGCCACAAGAGAAGATGGAACCACCGTCAGCGGTGAGGAGTCAGGGCACAGAGGCAAACTTCCTCTACTGTCTCATTGTGGATTTTCCCCCCAGTTCTATTTCATATTTATTAGGTCATGTACTGAGCCCCTGAACTGCTTCTGTTTGCCCACAGACTTGACAAATTACAGCTCAAATTATTTACTAAGACTAGAAGTTTTCAAATTGATTTTTATAACCATCCTTAGATACTGGAGGTAGATTAACCATCTGGAATTTCTATTTAGACATGTAACAGCAACTTCAGCTCAGACAAATGAGGACTCTGAGTTGGAAGAAATCCTAGAGGCCACTTAGCCGAAGCCTCAACCAAAGAAGGAATTTCCCTTTAAAACCCTTGGCTGGAGACCAGCAGGCTTCTGCTTGCAACACTCCCCCAAACTTGCTTCACCTTCAGTAAATACAATCAGCAACTCATATATATACTTCTGACATCTAAGAACAAGACAGATGCTAAGGGTCTGACCACCTTCTCGCTCAACGAGAATAGAACATTTGCAAATGGAAGATTTGATGATAATATGGCACAATTGCAAAAAGAAGATCTGGAGGACAAATGTGATTGCTCAGGTAAATATATCATTTTCAGTTTGAAAAGTATAACCACCTGATGAGGAATCATTATGAGTTTTGAGAGCTGAAACCAATTTTTGGTGAAGGGTGAGCATATATAAACAAGGCCACAGTGCTTTTGGAGTCATTTTCTTTCTGTCTTTGACTCTACACCAAAGCATTACTTCCTTTTAGAAATTATATTAACAGTGTTATAGAAAATTTAGGAAAAACATGCATAATCCTATATACAAATACACTTTTCCTTTTGCATCTTTCTTCCCAACCAACCTTTGTCTGAATACATACATAGTTTGACACGGATGTCATCAAAGGGTTCATATTATTTGATTTTGAGGAAGATACTCTCGCTTTGTTCCTAAATACTCATTTCCCCATTTTTTTTAAAATAAAACCCTGATCTTGCTTCCGAGTGGCAATGTACCTGGTCCGAGGTAATGAATCAGATTTGGTAAACCAATTGTAATCATCCTGCTTCCCGTTTTTCCTTACAGCTAGGGGGTAATCTGTGAACCAGCTTTGGCAAAAGAGACATAGGGAATGCCTGCTGGGAGTGCTTCTGGGAATGTTCTCACTTTCATCATAAAAGGGAATTCCCTTATCCCTTCTTCCTACATTGATCAAAGACATGATGGCTAGAGCTTTGGCAGCCATCTTGTGACCAAGAGGAAAAGCTCAGGAGAATTACAGGGATGTTGGCTTTGAACAAATACTGAAATTGGATTTCTTGGTTTATGAGAAAAATAAATTCCATCTGAGCCACTGTGGTTAGGCTGTCTATTACAGCTGAATATAATTCTAGCTGATGAAAGCATTTTATTTCTACTTAATTTCTTAATTATTCTTTGCAATAGGGCATAACATTTAATTTTGTTGATATGCTATAATTTAACGACATTGTTTTATTGTTGAGGATATAGGTTGTTTTTAGTTATTTGATATTACAGACAACACTTCAACAAGCATCTTTGTGCATTTAGCTTTTTATTTTATCAATAATGTGTTAAAGGCTATGAGTATCTTGATGGTTCTTAAATTGCTTTTCCGAAGTATTATATAAACATACAATGCCTCCAAGAGTATATAACTAAATTAATTTCACCATAATTTCATCAGCAATGGGTCTTGCCATTATTTTTTGGCTGAATTTTTTAGGTATAAGATGCTACTTCAAGTTTGCTTTAATTAACAGCTCAGTTTTAATAGAAAGAAGTTAGTGATTTGTGTAAAATGGCTGAGAACTAGGCCAAAGCTGTCTGTGAATATGCAGGCATCTGGCCTCCCTGTCTGAATCATCTTCTCTTTTTATTATGAGGGCTGTGCTGGAGTGCAGGATCCCAGCCTTGATTGGCCTCTCAGCTCTGCCACGTGTCTTCCCTCTGAAGGGGATGCTCAGCCTGGAAGTGCACAGAGACCTTCCCTGACATTCATTGTGGCTGCTGAGGAAGCCGGGGCCCCAGCAGCAGGATCTGCTGAAGAGGCAAAGGATGGTCCAAATGAGTCCATGAGGACGGAGGAGAACAGTTCCAGAGAAGAACCATTTGGTAGGATCCCTCTATATCCTCAGCGGCAGCATGGGGGGTGGGTGGGACAAAGGGAAAGCAGCCCATGGGCGGGCAGGCAGGCAACTGCGGGGGAGGGAGGGGTCTGGGCAGCTATACCTGGTCTGGGAGCTGGTAATCCCTAAAGCCTAATCTACCCCCTTGTATGGTTTGTCATCTTCTAGACTCTCTGCCCAAGGAGGGTGAGCTAAGCAAGCTTGGGGGTGAGGGTTGCAGGGCCACAGTGCTGCACAACCCCAGGGGGCACTGCTCACACAGACTACAACACACGAGGCACCCCCTGCTCAGTTACAGCTATCAAGTATGACGAGGATGAGGTGATCGTGGTGGACTCACCTTCTCACATCACTTCTCTGCTTAGAAACCATCCCTGGCTCCCCTTGTCTCTACAGTCCAAACCCTGAACATAATGTCCTTCATGACATGGCCCTACCAACTCCCCAGTTCTGTGCCACGTTCCCCTCTTCCCCACCACTTTTCCTGATTCCTTTAACATTGGACAGTCCAACCATGTTGATGTACTTGACACACCCAAACACCACCATTTACTCTCAACACCCAGCTTGGAGGTTGCCTTCTTCGGGAAGTCTTTCTTTCAGTGCCCCAGGGAAGAGCAAGCCATTTCCTCCCTTGTGAAGTACCCCCTGTGTGACCCTGGCACGTTGCAGTTGCACAGACTTCTGTTCTAGCACTTACTGTATTGTATGTAGTTCACTTTGCTGTTGCACTGTGAGTTCCCTGCAAGACAGAGCCCTCAAACTTTTCAACTTTGTGTTTCTAGCACACAGCATAGTGCACAACCGGACGCAGTACACAACAGATGCTTGCTAAATTAATGACATTTTATGGGTCTAACTTGTTTTGGAATAGAACCTATTCTTCAGCTGCAATGGTATATATGATCAAGAGACTACAAATGTCCCTTCTTAGTCTCATTGTTTCAATTGCTGGATCACTAGCAAGGTTGAATTCCGGTGGTTCTCAAAGTTGGTTACTCGTCAGATTCACCTGTGGAGCTTACAAACACCCCCCCTCCCCCCCCAATAAGCACAGAACAATTAAATCAGAATCTCTGCTGGTAGGAGGCAGGCATTTGTGCTTTAAGGACCATCCCCCCGGTGATTCCAATATACAGCCTCACGCTGAGAACCACTAGCTTAAACAATCCTGAGCAGTTAGTTAAAAAAAGCTTTTCCCGTGTGCCCCCCATATAGTACAATATAAGCCCTGTGTTAGGCATTTGGAAGTGGGGTGGGAGGTGGAGTTTGCCCCTAAGGGCAGCCTCAGAACTTCTATATTAGTCATAGTACCTGCCCTGAAGAAACTGCATTCCTTACAGTTGCAAGAGACAACAGAATATGGTCTAAGATGGTATCTAAATTGTATGGTTTAGATTCGGGTTTCACAACAGTGACATTTGGGGTTAGATAATTCTTTGTAGAGGGAGGCTGTCCTGTGCACAGGAGGATATTTAGAAACATCTTTGGGGCTGTATCCACTAGATGAACACCCCCGTCTCCAGCACCATTTATAAAAATCAAAAATGTCTTCAAACATGGCCAAATGTCCTCTGGGACTAAAATCATTCCTTATCAAGAACCACTGATTTTCATTTAGGCGTTGCAGTTGAAGGAGACCCAGATGATTGGTATGCACATTAAAGTGAGAGACAAGCACCATTCCAGAGCATTGGTTCTCAGCGTGTGGCCCCGGGTCAGCAGCATCACCTAGGAACCTGTTGGACATCTATATTCTTGGGCCTCACCCCAGATGTACTGACCCCCAAACTCTGTTTTAATAAGTCCTCTGGGTGATCTTCACGCACGTCCAATTTTCAGGTGCACTACTAAATGGTCTAAAGAGGGATGGAAGATTGAATGCTTCGGAGCAATCGGAATATTCTTAGCAGTAGAGCTTGATTGGGGGTTGGCCGGGAGGGTATTGCAGGTGAAGGAAAGAGCATTGGAGAAGGATTTTCAGATGTGTATTAGCCTTTACTCTGAAACTGCCAAATCCCTCATTTTCTCCCTTAATTTTTTAAAACTTCCTCAATCTGTTTGCTTTCTTGAATTTGGATTTAAAACCATTTCTCCTGCACTTTGTACTCTGTGATGTGTTCGTCAAGTTGTTCAAGTAATTCTTTGAGAACCTCAACAAAACAGAGGATCACTTGCAAAAACACAGGAGTGTGTTTTTGAAAAGTTGTGCGTAATCAAATATTTACCTTCAGACATATGTACAAATCACTACATATTTATAAATGTATTTCTCATTTACAGGGATTTTGTATTGTGGACCATTTTTATACAGTTAATAACAATCCCCTTAATTTCTACTTTTAGTGGATTTCAGATCTAATATCCCAAATCTATCCTCAAACCCGCAGCTAGAGTGAGATTTCTAAACCAAAAACCCCAATCCCTTCATTCTCTTACTTAAAGCCTTTCAGTGACTCCTTATGGGCCTCAGGATAAAGTCCAAACTCATTATTTTTCACAAGACCTTTCACTACCTAGGCTTACTTTCTAGTCTCATCTATAGATTAAATTATGGGCAAAAAAAATCCACGATGAACAAAATATCAAAAATGTAGGTAGAGACAGGCTGTTGATGTTTGCTTAGTGACCTCTGTTATTGTGCGATGGGAATTCTAATCAGCCCAACCTTGGCAGGGGAGGCGGTGTCATGAGGGTTGACAGTGGCCTGTGACCAGATTGGGCAATGTGGGACTTCATACGTAGGCATGTTTTTTGACTGTAGAGATTCTATTAGCTTCTTCCACTTGATTCAACCTATGGAGCGCTTTGGGGTAAGTGCGTAGAAGGGTGCATATATACATACATACATACATACATATATATATATATATATATATTTTTTTTTTTTTCCCTTCAGGCTCCAGTATGGCTGCACATGGCACTGAATCAGAGTATCACATCCTCCTATTTGATCTGGGAGATCCAATGAAGGCTGATCCGGGATCCTTGGGGACAGTAATATGCATGGTGGGGGGAGAAGGTCAGCTACCTTGCTCGGATTTTTAGCTCTAAGTGAACCTTGAACCACCCCCACTGCCCCTCAGTCACACACCCACCGCTTTGTCTTTGGGACCCAGCCTCCCAGACCATTTGCATAACTGCAACACTATGGTTTCTCCCAACTCTAGTCCTTTGCACAAGTTGCCTCTCATGCAGAGAAGGTTCTTACCAGTGTCTTTTTGCTGGGCGAACTTCTACTTTCACTTCACTCTTGATTAGAGGTTGCTTCCTCTAGAAACCCTTTTCTGACCCCCAGAGGCTGCAAGACTAGGTTAGGTGTCCTTCCTGTGGGCTCTGCAGCACGCTGCACGGACCACATGTACTTCATTCACGGCTCCCCCAGTGTAAGCATTCATGCATCTCTCTCCTGAACTGGACTGTTAGGTCCTCAAGGGCAGGATTGTATCCTGTGTACTCTTATATCCCCTGAGCCTAGCCCAGTTCTGGACACAGAGTAAATGCTCAGTTAGCCGTTTATTAAATGACTAATTAAATGAATTAATACCTGGGTTGAGGGGCTTTGAATCTAAAATAAACACCACATTTCTTCCCCCCAAATTAAAAGTAGTTAGCAATGTCGCACTACATTGTATTGTTAAGTACAGTCAACCTTTGTTTTCTTCCAGTGCTCTTTTCTTCTCTGTTCTTTCTGGGGCTTTGCGTCTCTCTGTGGGAGAACAGCAGGCATCACCCAGGCACCTGGCGCTGAGCCTGCTGCGCTGAAGTCCTGGCACTGCACGCCTCCTGCATCAGCAGCAAAGAAACACTGGCCCTCAAACACCCTCATAGCAGTGCTTTCTCCAGAGAAAGACCCATGAGTCAGAGACATAGAACATGCTTTCTATAAAACCTGCATTAGGCATTGTTTACCACTTCTGTAGAGGGGAACCAGTACAGCATGTTCAGGAAAGGGGCTGCCAACCTCGATTTTTTTTCAGATATAATTAAAGATATTCCCTAGTGATGGCTCACCTAGAATTCAATTAATTTTGAGCATGTGTGGGTGGGGAGGGGAGTGGGAATTGGAGGAAGGTGGTGAAAAGGTACAAGCTTCCAGTTATAAGATAAATAAGTACTAGGGATGTAATGTACAACATGATAAATATAATTAACACTGCTGTGTGTTACATATGAAAGTTAAGACAGTAAATCCTGAGTTCGCATCACAAGGAAAAAATATGTTTTTTTCTATTCCTTTAATTTTGTATCTATATGAGATGACAAATGTTCACTAAACTTATTGTGGTAATCATTTCATGATGTATGAAAATCAAATCATTATGTCGTACACCTTAAACTTATACAGTGCTGTATGTCAATTATATCTCAATGAAACCGGAAGGAAAAAAATTTTGAGCATGTGCACATGTATACACAAATATGCACATATGTACATGTAAACCCATATATACACATGTGTATCTATAGATGCTTATATATGTACTTATGCATCTATGTATGTCTATGCATACATGTGTATATATAGCCATATATAGATACGCATATGTTCATATATAGTTATACAGATACAAAGATTATATACATATTTATAGTCTTGTAAAATTTTAATAATTTAGGTCAGGAGTCAGCAAACTTTTAATGTAAAGGGTCAGATGGGCTTTGTGGGCCACACCATCCTCTGATACAACTAGTATTCAACTCTGCCATTATACTGTGAAAACAGCCATAGACAGTATGTAAACATAGGAGTTTGGCTGTGTTCCAATAAAACCTTATTTACAAAACAGGAGTGGGCTAGATTAGGCCCACTAGCCATAGTTTGCCAACCCTCTTCTTAGATTAGAGATGTGATTGGAAAACTTAGTAAATGGCATTTAACACAAAATTATCTAAGGTTTTGATAACCATATAATGTAGTTATTATATTCTCATATTGAATACTATGACAAAGTACAAATTCTATGGATAAGAACATAAAGTGTGTTCTCTGGTTAGCAGAATTTAAATCCATAAAAACTATGAGAACAACTACTGTTATAAAAGGATTTATCCAAAGCACAAGTATTCTCCATTTTTCGTCCTTAATAATTATAATAATGTTGTCCAGCATCAATACTTTAAAATGCTCTGTGAATCATCCGTATTTCCTCATCCATTCAGCAAGCTCTCTGGAAGTGGACGCTTTTTGATTTCCTACATTTTCCATAGAAAACAAAATCTAGGGACTTCCCTGATGGTGCAGTGGGTAAGACTCCGAGCTCCCAATGCAGGGGGCCCGGGTTCAATCCTTGGTCAGGGAACTAGATCCCACACACATGCTGCAACTAAGAAGTCTACATGCCGCAACTAAGAAGTCCACGTGCTGTAATTAAAAGATCCCGCATGCTGCAACTAAGACCTGGCACAGCCAAAATAAATAAATAAATAAACATACCCAAAAAAACAAAGAAAACAAAATCTATATTACATGTTTCCCCCCTACAAGTCCTGAAAGAACCTGCAATAGCAACAGTGTCCTTTAAAGGCAACCTAATCTTTTAGACATACGACATTTTACCCCTTTCTGGCTCACATTCAATTTTTGTCACACAATCTCTTGACCAGAATAAAAGCAAGGCACTTGGCTCTACTCAGCACAATATCAGTCAGGAACACCACATGTAGAAGTGATGGTGGGCACAGGAACCTCCCCTGTGTGCCTGGGGTGAACAAATGTCATGCAAGAAATGACTGAGCCTTGTCCAGTCTGAGAAAGATGTAACAGCCATCCTGAAATGAGGTGTGCGGTTAATTGCACTTATAGCCAGCACTGCCTTTTGCAATTTACCAAAGATTCAAGTACAAAAGTGACTGAAGACAAGTTCACATGGATTACAGCTCCTGTGAATTTTTCTGTGGTCAAGACATGAACATTCAGAACGCTTTGCCATTCGCTGTTGTTTTCACTGAGCAGATTAGACTGTAGGGAGGAAAGACTGGCAACTCACTTCTTGACCTTTGAGGTAACGTTGAGTCTTTCAAACATTCTAAATAATTTTTCCCAGAACATGCATTTCTAAATCACAATACTGATCATTTCGCAATTGAGGAACAAAATTAAGGGAATATATTTTGACTTCAGACTTGGAGAGTATCATTGCATAAGAGATATCTCAATATTTATTTTTATGGAACTCTTCCCTCCACTCTTAGTCTACATAAACTATGAGTTTTCTTTTTTTTTTTTTTTTTTTTTGCGGTACTTGGGCCTCTCACTGTTGTGGCCTCTCCCGTTGTGGAACACAGGCTCCGGACGCACAGGCTCAGCAGCCATGGCTCACGGGCCCAGCCGCTCTGCGGCATGTAGGATCTTCCTGGACCCGGGGCATGAACCCGTGTCCCCTGCATCGGCAGGCGGACTCTCAACCACTGCACCACCAGGAAAGCCCAACTATGAGTTTATCAGAATTAACGTACCATAGTTACTATCATTGCCTTTAAAGGTAGTGTTACCTTTTATTCCAAGTCTAATTTTTTTATACCTTCAGTAGAAGGCATTCTTTCTCCAGTCTCAGATTTTTTTGAACATTTCTGATGTTTATTTGTTCAACCAGTATTTCTGAATTCATGTTAAATGTTAAAAATATTCCAATAAATCTGACCTCAGAGCAGTTATGGCCACTTGCCACTATTCTTTCATCTGCTAGGTCACTGCGAGAATAGATAAAAACTAGAAGCAGCTGCAGTTGTATCTTAAAAGTTCCAAGTATCAATAGACAGTAGTGCACTTCTTGGGGCTGTGAGCAACACACAGTGAAAAGGAGTAACTGAGTAGAACTAAGACAAGGGAAATCGGGGTCGTGATGTGTCCACTGTCTCAGCCTCCCATGACTTATAGATGATTTCTGAATATCTCAAAAAAGCAATATATCTGTCAAATAGCTAAAACCACAGTGATACTCAGACCCCAGGAAAAGAAAGATGGAAATTAAAATCGCATGGCTGATAGGATCTGGTTGTTGAATGATGGAGATGAAAAAGAAAGAATGAACTGGCTGGTGAGCACAGACAGGCTTTAGACAACCAAAGTCATGTAATTAAACACCACATAATCAGAGGCGAGCAGAAAGTCTCTTTATATCTCATAATACCTGCCTCTTGGTCCCAGCCCAGCATTTCCATATCAGTTCTATTTTGACGGGATAATAGCTTCTCCTTTATGTCCAACCACTCACCACTCATGCTGGGCTTTTCTCCACCTCCCTCCCCCGACCCAGGTTTTCTCCTGCCAAGAAGGGAGATAAGTGTCTGCAAACAACACTGGTTTGACAGTCATTTGCATCAGGAAAATTGCCTGCATCCCTGCTCAAGCCGGCCAGAGAGCTCCCATCATGCAAGAGGCCACCCAGATCCTGTTCTCCTCCCCCCACCAAGTGGAAGCCAAAAATTGAAGGATACCCTTTTAGAGTTTGCATGGGCTGTTTTTGGAGAGAAGCCATGCCCACTTTGTGTTTGGCACCGTGTGTGTGTCTGTGTGTGTGTGTGTGTGTGTGTGTGTGTGAGAGAGAGAGAGAGAGAGAGACAGAGAGACAGAGACATAGAGACAAAGACAGAGAGAGAATCTTCTGTCTTCAAAAGGAAACAAAATGTTTTCCAGTTCCTTCCTTAAGGTGCTTTAGTATTCTCACATTTTAATTTCCTCCTTTGGATTGGTATAATTACCATTCAAATCTGTTATACTCCAAAAATAAGCTAATTCCCCAAATCTATTCATACAGCCTACATACACACTCCGCTATTATCCATTCCATTATGTCCAACATCATGGTATTCATTCGTGAACTCTTCCACCCTTAAGCCATAGCTGATAGCTTTGCACAAGGAGAATTTCCCTGCTTATTTCCCAATTTGGTAGTGCTAACAGGACCTGGAGTGCCTACTCCTACAGCTATTCCTTCACACGGTTCTGTTCACCAGAGGTTGATGGAGACCCTGGAATTCTTACCTGCAGAGGCTGAACCTGACTGGGTTGTCCCTAGACTCAGGCCAGGTTCCACCTCAATCAAAGCAGGTATTAGCTCACAGTGTTCATGTACCAGATTACAAATCAAACCCATTAGACAAAACTCCTCACTCACCTGTAAAGTGTCACAGAGCCACTGACCTGCACGGTTCTTTATATCATTTATACAACAATCATATTTTGTGCTCTCATTTTCCTACCTGTGCATGTGCAAAATATGCCTAAATAACCAGTGTTTCTAATTTTCCACTTGAAAGAAGCATAAGAAATCTATGTCTTATCTTAATAAATAGAAAAAAAAATCCTTAACCATGAACAGAAAGTCAGAAAACAAGCCTCTGATAAGAGGAGATGAAGAAAGCATGCAGGACTAACTTAGCTTCTAGTAACTGTGACAGGGAATTTTAAAAATTCCAAGGGGGATTTCAAAACTAAAACCTCTATAAACATGTTTTTTCACCCATTGAAAAATATGCTATCATAGAGCTCTTCACCTGCTTCTCCTCTTAAATTTGGTATTTTCTTCATGGTTAGTGAACTCTGGGGTCCCAGCCCTTCCTTATACAATGTAGTGTTCCTACCAGGATGACTCACTAACCTGGTGCTATGATCTGAATGTTTGTGTCCCCTGAAATTCCTATGTTGAAATCCTAACTCCCCAATGAGATGGCATTAGAAAGTGGGGCCTCTGGGAGGTGCTTAGGCCACGAATAGGATTAGTGAAGAGAACCTCATCCCTTTTTCCATTTGAGAACACAAGAGGACACACTACCTGTGAACCAGAAGTGGGCCCAAACCAGACATTGAATCCGCCGGCCCCTTGATCTTGGACTTTTCAGACTCCAGAACTGTGAGAAATAAATTTCTGTTGTTTACAAACCACACAGTCTATGGCATTTTGTTATAGCAGCTTGAACTAAGACACTTGTTTAAATGTTTTCAGATGATAAAAGCAACAGAACTTCAGAAAGTGAACAAAATGAAACTCTGTAATTCCATGCCCAACACAAAACTGCTTTAAGTTTTATATATTCCCTTCCAGACCTTTAAAATTTTGAATCCTCACTTTAAAATATTTCTATTAAACAAACGTGAGAACTAATTTTAGAAACCATCACAAAAAATCATAAAAGAAAAACAATTAGAATAATCTCTAATCCCTCCACCCAGAGATGAACATTGTTAATACGTATAAATCCAGTTTTTTCTCTTCACACACTAATGTATATTTTTAAACGGATTATTTCTCAATGCTCTTATGGCTCTGTTCTACCTTTATCCATTGGTTCATTCATTCAATAAACATCTATTGAGCACCTACTGGGTTGGCCAAAAAGTTCATTTGGTTAGTGAATACGTTGTTCTATAAAGTTCTTCGTGAAAATGAAAAATACCTTTTATTTTTACTTAAAGATGAACGAACTTTTTGGCCAACCCAATACTACGTACCAGCCAGCACTTTATGGGGTAAAAATGAACTACAAAGGTGCCAGAGCCCCTCATGGTTCTCATGACATTTATAACCTAAAGAAGATAGATCTGAAAAATAATTACTAATTTCTCTTTGAGGACAAAATATTTGTCTATTGGCCTTAAAGTTTCATCTCCCTTTCAAACCTCTCCCACTATCTCATCCCCACAAATTCCAATCTCCTTCTACTTTTTGTGCATTCATACACCTGCGTCACAATCCAAATGAGAGGTGCCCTGGAACTCTCGGTTCCTACATTTCACACCCATGTCCTCCAAGGGCAGATGAGTCACTGAGTGTGGAGGCAGCTCTGTACAGCACGGATTGTACCACAAGTGGTCTTGCAAAAGTTTCTGTTTACACCTACAAAGCTATGAGAGTTCTGAGAATTCTACTGATAGGAAGGAGAGGCGTTTGGAAGAGGAAGTCAGAGCTGGTGGTCACAGCGCAGCTATCAAAGAAGCTGGGCTAAGAAAGAGGAAACATTAATTCTCCTTTTTGGCTGCCAGGCTGCACTTTTCTTTGGGGAAAAACAAACAAATTGTGCCATGGCCGAGAGCCTAGAGGAACCGGAACCCATATGCTGTGTGGTACCGCTGCCCGAGGCCTCGTTGCCCTGGAATGGGATGCTGTGTGAGTCTCAGTACCAGGTTCCGAGTGGGCCTCTTGCTCAGCCAGAAGCTGGGACTGGTTCTCCTAGCCAAGGACTGGGAGCAATTATTTGATTAGCTTCACCCAAGTTTCTACCCTGATTTGGCTGTGGACACGTGTACTCTTTCTTTCTTTTTTTTTTTTTTTAATGTCTTCCTAATATTGCTGAGGAAAATGGCCAATATCTTAATCTTTACAATAGATGAAGAAAAGACTATTAAATGCAAAAGACCATGAACAGAGGATGTTCCATGTTTGCATGGTAAGCTGGACCTTATAGTCCACTTAGTCATGGTCTGTACCCCAGAGGACATCATTTATTTGATAACATTTGACTTTCCCTCTCTGTAGAAGGACTAAGCACAGAGGACCTTCTGATCCATTTTTGCATCCTCAGTACTGATGCAGGGCCTGGTCCATAGCAGGCACTCAACACTATGAAATTATGACAAATCCTTACTTGATAAACTGAGAATGTGACATGCCGAAAAATGTTAGCACGAATGGAGTGGGTTTCCACTCCATACAGAAGCAGCAAGATATGATCAAATACATACAGAGTGAAGTAAATCAGAAAGAGAAGAAAAAATACCGTACGTTAACGCACATATATGGAATCTAAAAGACCGGTACGCAGGGCAGGAATAAAGATTCAGACTTACAGAACGGACTTGAGGACACAGTGGGGAAGGGGAAGCTGAGATGAGGTGAGAGAGTAGCATGGACATACATACACTACCAAGTGTAAAATAGCTAGCTAGTGGGAAGCTGCTGCATAGCACAGGGAGATCAGCTCGGTGCTTTGTGACCACCTAGAGGGGTGGGATAGGGAGGATGAGAGGGAGGCTACAGAGGGAGGGGATATGGGGGTATATGTATACATATAGCTGATTCACTTTGTTATACAGCAGAAACTAACCCAACATTGTAAAGCAATTATACTCCAATAAAGATATATAAAAAAGATATGATCAAATAAAGTTTCACTTTATTTCCAAGGCAATTGTTTTCAGAATTATTATTTCATTCTCTTTTGCCTCTCTAAAAGCCCTCTGCTTTCTAAATGTATTTCTCTTCCCCACACACCTTTTATCCTTTGCCCCTTCTTCCCTGCCCACTCCCATCTCCCTTCCTGGTGATCCTGGCACCCCATGGCTTTAGCGTCCACCTCTCTGTCCGTGCTCTTAAATCTACATCTATGCCCCGGCTTTTCTCCAGGGCCCCAGACCTGGTCTTCCAACTGCCTTGTAAGCATTTTCCACGCTGATGTCCTGGAGGGGCCTCAAATATAACATCACCAAATGAGCCCCTTACGTTCCCACCTGCTCCCACTCCACCTGCTCTGCCACCGCTATTTCCTGTTGTATTTAGTGGCATCACTTCAGGCAACCAAAGCTGGAAACACTGGCGATACCTCCTACTGGAATGTCAAACAGGGCTGTTTCTGCCTCATTTTTTATTGAGGCTGAGTAACTTCCCCCCAAAGATGGCCGCATCCTAATCTCTAGAACCAGTGAATATGTTACCTTCCATGGCAAACAGGACTTCGTGGATGGGATTTAGTTAAGGATCTTGAGATGGGGAGTTTGCCATGGGTTATCCTGGTGGGTCCAATGTAATCACAAGGGCCTTTGTAAGAGAGGTCAGTCAGGGAAGGAGGGGAGAGGACAGAAGCAGAGCTTGGAATGATGCAACCCTGAGCCAACGTGGCTCTAGAAGTTGGAAAGAGCAAACAAACAAATAAAAAACCCAGACGCTTCTAGAATCCCCAGAAGGAATACAGTCTTTGATTTTAGCCCCATACGACCCATTTCAGATTTCTGACCTGCAAAGCTGCAAGATAATACAATCATGTTGTTTTAAGTTTGTGGTAATTTGTTACAGCAACCGTAGGAAACTAGTACAAGAGATTTCAAATAGCAAAGTGAGTGGGAGAGAGTTTTCCAAAGAAAGCATCCTCTCTGATGTCTGCTCCAAGGATCAAGTTGACAGAGATGGGTCAGGGTGCAGAGGGGATTTGGTGAGGAGATGGGCAAGGGGATAGCTCTAGGGGAGCTGTTGGCCTTTGTGGGTCTCCTCCCTTTCCCCCTTTTAGGGCAGGGGGTAGGTGCAACTTCCAACCACAGCCTGGTGGAAGGGGCTTCAAGTGTACCTACTGGAGAGCTTCAGGATGTGTTTCTTGCTGTTGGGACACACAGACGACTACTGCTTGACGCACCCCTGCAAAGGCTGAGGCTGACTGAGGTCAAAGGCTGAGGTCCGACCCCATCTGGGAAGTTGAGAGGGCCAGAGGGTATAGAGATCCAAGGGCAAGTGAAGGACTCAGGAGGACAGACTGGGAGGCTGAGGCAGGAGAATGCTGCTGTGGGACCTTCCCTCCCAGAGACAGTGGCGACAAGGGGTGCGTAAGGGTTTCCCTGGGACCAGTGTGGGTCACCCGGGAGACAGTGAAGGTGTGGGGTCGTCTGTCCAACAGGGTCACCTGGAGGGCAAGGCAGAGGGAGGAAAGTGGCTGGGATGCACTGCCGAATGCCTGCCCAGGGCTGAGGAAGGAGCAGAGTGCTGCAGAGACCGGCCAGCAGGGAATCCCTGAAGTGCTCCCGGTGAGCAGCTCAAACAGCCGAAGCCAAAGGAAGAGCTGCCCCCGCCCCTTGTCTCTTCCGAGTTCTGACTAGTCCATGAGACTGGACATTTTCATTCCCAAACTGAGCCTGTTCTGTAACTAAAAGTGACTAGAGAGCCTTTGTCCGAGCGTAACCAGAAAAGTCACGCAGGGGCTGCCTCGTCTTAGCCAGAAACAATGGGCCCCCTCCCCCCTCCCCGATAAAGTTCAAAGGGACAGTGGGAGAAAATAAAGTTGCTTTTTTTTTTGCGGTACGCGGGCCTCTCACCGTTGTGGCCTCTCCCATTGCGGAGCACAGGCTCCGGACGCGCAGGCTCAGCGGCCCTGGCTCACGGGCCCAGCCACTCCGCCGCACGTGGGATCTTCCCGGACCGGGGCACGAACCCGTGTCCCCTGCATCGGCAGGCGGACTCTCAACCACTGCGCCACCAGGGAAGCCCTAAAGTTGCTTTTTGATACAAAGCATGCCTCTTGCTTTTGCACTACCTGTCCCACCCGTGGATGTTCCTCGCTGCTCTTGGCCAAGTCCCACGGCTCCCCGCCACGTTCCCCTCCCCACCTGCTCTCAGACCCTCCACTCCTTTATGTGCTACTCGGTCTCCCTGCCTTCATCTCCCCCCCTTCCCGTCCACCTTCACCACTGTGGCCTCTGCCATCCTCCCCAGCCCTCGATGGCCCCGGCACGAGTTGCTCAGAACTTCCGGGCAGCTCCCGGATCTCGAGTGTAGAGAGCGAGGTTCCAGCTGCTTTGTGTGGCCTTCAGGGCCCCTCACAACCCTGCTTCCTACCACTCACACCTGTTCCTTGTCTTCTTGTTCCTGGGCCTGCCTGCCCCTCTCTGAACATATCATACACCCCAGTACCTTTGCTCTTCCTCTTCTCTGGTCACCCCCTCCCCTAGCCCATCACACTCCACTCTCTGTGAAAGTCCTAAACCATCCATTGAAGGCCCAGTGGAAATGTCAGTTCCGCTATGAAGCCTTGGCCCATCTTCCCGAGCAGAAGTGACCCTCCCTCTCTTCCTCCTTTGGGTCCCACCAGCACTTTATTCATTCCCAGTGCAGGGCACTGTGCTGGCTGCTGGGGTACCAGGTAGGTGAGACATGGCCTTTGTCCTGAGGACCTTCTGGATGCTCAGTCTACTGAGATGCTGATAAGCAGAGAGGTACAACCGACAGCAGCAGTGGTTGGGCGTGGTCCCTTAACCACGACCTGATTGTGTTACACTTTATAATACACGATTACAAGATAACACACATCTCCTCCACTGTATGGTGAACCACTAGTCTGGTAAATTCCCAACGTCAAGGATCAGGTTTCAGGCCCCTTTGCCTCATCTAGAACAGTGCCCTCTAGGACAGATAGTCCACATTCCACGAGGGTCAGTTTAATAGAAGTAAAAGATAAAAATTCTGTCTTTAATTTGTGTAGCGATTTATAGGCATCAAGGCACTTTTTTTTTTTTTTAAGGCACTTTTCATAAGCCCATCTAACTGACTTCGCCAGAACCGTGGTCTCTAGCATGACTCCTTTCAAAAAATATTCTTCCCCAGGCCCCACCCCCATCGACACTGATGTAATTACTTGGTGTGGGCTCAGGCACTGATATTAAAAAAAAAAAAATCTTTTGGTGATTCTACCAGACAGCTAGGATGGAGAAGCTCTGCTCTCCAAGTGGTGCGGGTACTACCTCCACTTGGTATATGGGAAAGTGGAAGCAGAGAGAGGTTAAATAATTTGCTTGAGCTCGTGTAGCTTCATAAGGATGGAATCAGGACAGAGATTCAGGATGGCTTCACCTCAGGGAAGGCAGCACAAATAGTGAATGGAGCTCTGATTAATGTTCAGGGCCTTAGCTTAGAAAGCGCCAGCAACGTTGGCCTCATGGGGGGAAGGAGGCCATTAGCAGTAGGGAGCCCAAGGGGAAGCGCCGTTTACTAGGGCCAGTGTCCAAAACAAGGGAAGACCAGCTTCCTTGTGACAGGTCAGACACAATACAACATCCTTTACCGTGTGCTTCTTTGCCTATTGATCTTTATCTTTTTTTAAAAAATAAATTTATTTAGGTTTACATTGGGTCTTTGTTGCTGTGCGCGGGCTTTCTCTAGTTGCGGCGAGCGGGGGCTACTCTTCGTGGTGGTGCGCAGGCTTCTCATTGCTGTGGCTTCTCTTATTGCAGACCACAGGCACCTATGGGCTTCAGTAGCTGTGGCTCGAAGGCTCTGGAGTGCGGGCTCAGTAGTTGTGGCGCACGGGCTTGGTTGCTCCGCGGCATGTGGGATCTTCCCGGACCAGGCCTCGAACCCATGTCTCCTGCATTGGCAGGCCGATTCTTAACCACTGCACCACCAGGGAAGCCCCAATCTTCATCTTTATTAATGGTTTCTCTGAATTCACTTGCCCTCTTCCAGTGACTCAATCCTAGACACTCCAGCCTGAGGTGTTAATTTGGTTGATTAAACAAAAGGGATCTCTTAGAAGTCATCTTAAGACCCTGAAGGCCAAATTTCCCCAGAAACATTCACTTCTGCCAGATTCCAAGGTTCATGAAAATACCCATGAATTAGTAGGAAGTAGTTCCTCAGTTTTAACTTCAATTGAACTTTGTTCAAAACCATGAAACTCAAAGAAGAGTAAGAAACCATAAAACTAGTCATCACTCAGATAGCCCCTAGGTTGTGAATAAGTTGAATTCCAAAAGTTTGTAAATCAGTTGTTTGGAATGCATATAGGCTTTCCTGCAGAAACCATCTTTGAAATAGTGGTAACATTCTCAGGCTCTCGCATAAAGTTTATCTCACGCAGGAGATAACCAAGATTATTAACAAAGAGGAGAATTCCAGAAATTCTCCATGAGTATTTTCTGGGAGAAAAGCAGACTAAAGAAGAGCTACAATTCCTGGGCTGGGGGCGGTGGAGGTGTTCAATTGTCTCCAAGCAAGTGAGAAGCCAAGAGCACACAGTCTTTTGCTGTTCAAGGCTGGATGAAAATGTCAGCAGAAATGATGATTACACAATTTACTATTTTATGCTGGGAATTGAGTGCACACACACACATACATGTACACACATGGATATGTGTATACATACAACCCTCCCACCCATATGTATATACACATGTATACACACATACATATTTACATACACACACGAACATGGATTTACGAGTCAAAAGAATCTCGCAGAGAGGAGCAGTTTCCCAGTACCCAGCCTTTGAATCTTTGGGTGAGATACCTGGAATGAGGCAGGGATGGCCAGGACTCCACGCATCACTGCCACATGACTTTGGATCTTTTATCTGAACTCTCAAATATCACATAATCATACAGCCACATTTTACTCTGCTCTTCTGCAAAGTAAAAGGCTATCAGGAAACGCCGGTTGGCCTATATTACACTATAATGCATGAGGTTAATTGCATGATATCATTCTGTATCACACTGAGGATCTGAGGAAAGCTTTTTTCCTTAGGATAAGATCTACAAGCACATTACATTTTCATATTTTGCACTCCTTAATAAAGCACAGCCTGAAGCATAAGTCACATGAAGCAAGTTCTATAAACGATAAAACCAGACTTCATGCCCCTATCTCATATCGCATACAAAAACTAACTCAAAATGGGCCATAGGCCTAAATGTTAATGCAAAAAAACTCTTAAAAGAAAACTTAGGAGTAATTCTTTGTGACTCGGGATTAGGTAAAGGTTTCTTAGATATGACACTGAAAGCAAAAGTGACAAAAGTAGATAAATCAGACTTCATCAAGTTAAAAACTTTTGTGCTTCAAAGGACATTTTTATGAAAACAAGAAGATGACCCGACAGAATGGGAGAAAATATTTGCAAATTATATATTTGACAAGGAAGTTGTTTCCAGAATATATAGAGAACTCTTGCAGCTAACAATAAGAAGACAAATA
Source organism: Lagenorhynchus albirostris (assembly GCF_949774975.1). Classification (NCBI taxonomy): domain Eukaryota; kingdom Metazoa; phylum Chordata; class Mammalia; order Artiodactyla; family Delphinidae; genus Lagenorhynchus; species Lagenorhynchus albirostris. The sequence continues at coordinate 84,711,888 of NC_083104.1, read as the reverse complement.
CGCTAATTTTAGAAGTGGGATGAAATCTGAATAGACATTTCTCCAAAGAAGATAAACAAATGGCCAATAAAAAGATGACACGAAAAGATAATTAAAGCCATATGTCACTAGACAAAGGCAAATCAAACCCACGATGAGATACTAGTTCACACCCACTAGGATGGTTAAACTAAAAAGGACAGACAATAACAAGTGTAGGTGAGGGTGTGGAGAAGTTGGAACCCTCACACGTACATTGCTGATGGGAATGTAAAATGGTGCAGCCATCAGGGAAAACAATTTGGTAGTTCCTCAAAAAGTTAAATATGGAATTACCATATGATCCAGCAATTCCACTCCAAGAGAAATGAAAACATATGTACACACAAAGACTTGTACAGGAATTTGTACAAGTAGCAGAATTTTTCGTAATAACCAAAAAGTGAAAACAACTCAAATGTCCATCAACTTTAAAATGGATAAACATGAGATGGTTTATCCATACAATGGAATATTATTTGGCCATAGAAAGGAAGTACTAACACATGTTACTACACAGGTGAACTTGACAACATCATGCTAAGTGAAAGAAGTCAGACACATATTGTATTATATGAAATGTCCAGAATATGCAAATCCATAGAGATAGAAAGCAGATTAGTGGCTTCCTAGGGCTACAGGAGGAGGAGGGGGAGTGAGAAATGAGGAGTGACTGCTAACGGGAAAGGGGTTTCTTTTGGGGGTGATGAAAATATTCTGCAATTAGTGGTGATGGCTGTACAACTTTGTGAATAGGCTAAAAATCACTGGATTGTCCATTTTAAAAGGACAAATTTTATGGTATGTGAATTATATCTCAATAAAGCTATTAGAAAACCCCAGAATGCACAATCCCTGCATCCATAGAGGGGGAGGTCCGGGACCACCACTTATTCTCTTATCAACAGAGGGTGGTCTGATTAAGAAGCACTGCATTGCCAATCACTGGAAACCTTATTTATTTAGTTAGTTATTTAATTATATTTATTTTTGGCTACGTTAGGTCTTCATTGCTGCGCGCGGGCTTTCTCTAGTTGCGGTGAGTGGGGGCTACTCTTCGTTGCGGTGCACCAGCTTCTCATTGCAGTGGCTTCTCTTGTTGCGGAGCACGGGCTCTAGGCTCGCTGGCTCAGTAGTTGCGGCTCACGGGCTGTAGAGCGCAGGCTCAGTAGTTGTGGCGCACAGGCTTAGTTGCTCTGCAGCATGTGGGATCTTCCCAGACCAGGGCTCGAACTCGTGTCCCCTGCATTGGCAGGCTGATTCCCAACCACTGCACCACCAGGGAAGCCCACACTGGAAACCTTTGATTTATTCCTCTCCTTTTGTTCAGAAAGGTGAGCATCTGCAGACAGCTCTCTGGCACAGAGTGAGGTGTTCCATCAGGATATGCAGAAAGAGCATCCCACCTACTGAATATCTGTCATCTATGTTCAGATTACTTTTTCATTTTTCCTCTCCCTTTTATAAAAAAAAAAAAATTAAATAAGTACAGTTCCCCAATAGGAAGCTCTAACTTTTGATTGGATAATACTCAGGTCATATTCTCTGAAAGCTCAATGATTTTTCTCCTGGTAGAGTGGTTCTTCAATGGTGGTCTGAAGCCAGCAGGTGGTCCTTGACCAGCCAGTAAATCAAGCATCTACAGCTCCCTTGTCCACAGGGCAGGGCAGGGTGGGGAGGATGAATGAGGACACAGTGTGGTGGGGATGGTGGTGAACAATGTGGGAAGCAGCTGCCTCGCCTAAGTAGGGCAGCCACTTTCCACTGGTAATAGAAGCTGGAAAACTGGATTTTTTTTTTTAATGTAAACTCTTCATTTTTTAAAATGCTGGGAACGAAACTTTAAAAAAATTTAAATCACTTGTGCAGGCCAAACAAAGCATTTGTGGGCTGAGTTCCAACCACAGACCACAAGTGTGTGATCTAGGCTCTAAGTGGTCTCTGCCCTGGTTCTTTTGTACAATTAATATCAAAATTTCAAATTTGAATTTCAAATCAGAAAGTGAGTATTAAAATGGTACCTGGAGTTCATCTGATTTAACCTCCCACTCCATGTTAAAATCCCTTCTGTAGCAGATGGTCACCCTGAATTTAAGTAAGTTAATAATTCAAACCAGAAATATGCAGTTTCTTCACTGGCTTCTTATTTCAAACATTGCAGGGTAGGATTAGGTAAGGAGATGGAGGTAGAGGTGGGTTGAGGGGAGCAAGCCTAACATATAGGGCTGGAAAGAGCTTCACTGTTAATTTTTTAAATGATTCTCTCTTATTGCTAATCCTAATACAGGCATACCTTGTTTTATTGAACTTTGCAGATATTGCATTGTTTTTACAAATCGAAGGTTTGTAGCAACCCTGCAGCAAGCAAGTCTATTGTTGACATTTTTCCAACAGGGTTTGCTCAGTTCGTGTCTCTGTCACATTTTGGTAATTCTTGCAATATTTCAAACTTTTTCATTATTATTATTATATTTGTATGCTGATGTGTGATCAGTGATCTTTGATATTACTATTACAAGAGGATTACGACTTGATAAAGGCTCAGATGATGATTAGCATTTTTTAGCAATAAAGTATTTTTAAAGTAAGGTATGCACATTGTTTTTTTAGACAAAATGTTACCGCACACTTAATAGGCTACTGTCTAGTGGAAACATAACTTTTATATGCACCAGGAAACAAAAAAATTTGTGTGACTCTTTACTGAGATATATGCTTTATTGCAGTGGTGTGGAACCGAAACCACAATATCTCTGATGTATGCCTATATTTTTTTAAACTCTAATTCATTAAAATGTATCAGCACATTTGGGGCTTAGGTTTTCCAGAATTCCCAGAAGGAAAGAGAACAATGGACCTGGAGTGGCCCTCAGAACTATTGTTTCCCTACTCCCTTATTTTACAGTTGATGGAACTAAGGTTCATTAGGTTTAAACTGCTTCTTTAAAGGCATGTCAGACATTTGTGACTAAATCCTAGTGTAGTTAATATTTCTTTCAGTGGATCAAGTTGTAACTGGTAACTAGGATCCAAATGAAACTATGATCACCTTGAAATTTCCTGTAAACTTTTGTACCTGACTATCTCAATAGCACTCACCTTTTCAGATATATGAAGGTTTCTTTTTTTTAAATCTGGTATTAAATCTGGTAACTAGGATCCAAATGAAACTATGATCACCTTGAAATTTCCTGTAAACTTTTATACCTGACTATCTCAATAGCACTCACCTTTTCAGATATATGAAGGTTTCTTTTTTTTAAATCTGGTATTTATTTGTTATTATAATAACAAATTTATATTGTATATATGTATATGTATATATGTATACATATACATATATATATGTATACATATATATATGTATATGTATACATATATATATGTATATATGTACATTAAATCTGGTATTTATTTCTGAGCTACTTTAATGGAATAAAGAAGTAACTAACAGAAGTTATCTGTAAGTAGAGTTGACTAGAGATTACTCATGATTCTGAAGACCGGGTTGGTATAAAGCACAGATAGTACCCACATCTCATTTAACTAGATCCCATCTTCCTAATAAAACCCTTTTGAAAGCTGCTGAGAAGTGTTGGATTAATTTGTGTTTCACTTCCTTTATCTGTCCTCTGAAGGAGATTTGGCAGATAGCAGGGAAGGCAAAGAGAAAAAATGAAGGACTTGAAGAACTCCAAAGTGTAGTCCATCCATCCCTAAATAATTGACAATTGTGTGTAACTTGGCACAAAATGCTCTGAGTTGAATTCTTTTGGTCACCAAGGACAAGGAAAAACAAGGCCTAGCAAGTGTGTGGAGAGGGGCCTGTGGGATCATGCACTTGGCTTGCGTTGGTTTTGGGGTTTTTTTTTTCTTTTTTGGTACAGCACCTACACACAAATTTGACAAAACAAAATAGGAATAAGAACACAGGCAGTCACAATGACCTCTTATTAAATGCAGAGATAGTTATGAGTCACATTAAAAGTCAACAAAGGCCTCAGTTCCGGTAATCATCAAGATTTTTTGCTGCATTTATACTTGGTCCTTCTCTTTAATTATATAGAGTTGCCCCCAAAGTACTGAAATGATAGACTGGAACACGATCACTTCAGCAGGGGATCAGAGCTTTGGAAAGTCATCATTCGTGTTAGCCAAACGCTAAATTCAGCCTGTCTCTCCTCTAAATGCAGTTAGGAAACTTCTAAACCTTTTGTGTGAATCCAGGAGGGAAAATAGTCTGGCAAATTCTGACAGCATCTCTTCCAGAGCACATTTATACTCCGTTAAGAAGCCCAGGCCAACTGCTGCTGGGTTGTCATGGCAACAGACATACACACCATTTACACATCAGCTTCTGAAATGAGCACAAAATAACAAAACCTTCCTGATAAGATGGGATGGGAAGTGAAAGGCTGCCTCATCCACGTAGCCTGATGAAATGTGTTCTGTCTTTTATACGGTTCTAGCAGGCATGCTGCCCTTTTAGATTCTGTTATATTTACAAGCCAGTGGAAAATTCGTAGGATCTTCCCCACTCTGTGTTAACTTCAGGACAATTCAATTGATCCCTTTTACCAGATTCTCATTTCCTTTTCAAACTCTGCTTACTAATTGATGTCAAACATTATTATAGTAGTTGGGGGGGTGGGAAAGGAAGTGCCTCTCTTGCTTATTCCTCCCAAAATAAATTTCCCTAGTTTCCTGTGGAGGTTTTGTAGGGCACACTTATATACTGGAAATGGAGCTGGAGGAGGACGTGGCCTTGCACAGGCCTACAGAAAGCGAGGTTAATCATGGTTTGAAAGGCTTCTCTTGAAAACGCAGGTTAAAAATAAATAATAAATAGCTATTCACTCCAGTACTTCCCGAGGCATATGGCATCAACAATGGAATGGAACTGTCTGAAATAAAACCACAATGATGAAAAATTTAGACTAAGTGGAAGCTGGATCCTTTTAGGTAGATCTTCGTGATTTAAAATAGAGAATAAGGATGGAATGTATCCCCTCCATTAGCCTTGAAGGGAAACCACAGGGGCTCTATTCACGAGAAGTAAAATTAGCTGTATGTTCAATTTTCATGACATTTTCTATTGCAATAAGCATTCCACAGCATGACTTAATTGCCGCTGAAACACCTAAGAGGAAAGAGAAGAAAGGCAAATAAAGTGTTTGATTGTTGAATGACAAAATAGTCATGGATCCAGGAACATGTAGTAACTAGAGATGGAGTGAGCTTCACAAGCAATGCATGACTAAAACTTCCATTTCTAATGGTAATAAAGTCCCTTCAACTGATTCATCACTCTTTTTCTTCCTATAATCATGAACACTCATCAAATAAGCTCTGACCTTAAAATGTCAAACTGTCTCCTTTCAGTTGTGCTTTTCTATCTTGTAATTTAAAAAATATTTACTGATTTCAATTTTAATTCTGGGTCTTTAAAAAACAATTCCAGAAAGAACCTAGGGATAAAGATCTCCTCATTGTATACGTCTTCTTGGGGTGTCACCCTGTAGGTATTACACTTTGACATGGTAGACTGATAGGTTCTATGGGGAAAAAGAGCTAAAGAATTTGCCTGCCTCTCCCAGAGATTTCAAACTGGCATCTGGTCAGCTGGAAGACATTTTTTGGGGTAATACAGGCTAGCACCATGTTAAAAAAAAATGAAATAAACACCTTCTAGTCAGAGCAAAAGCTCTGTAGTTTGCCACAGTCCTCTCTACTCTCTAATGTCTGACACCTAGACTGCCCACTTATTTATGTTGCCTGCTCAAAGGCTTTGAGTTCACAGTCATGCACACACTTGCCGATGCTCTTCAGCTTTTCTTCTCTTTGGTGTGCGTTCAAATTAAGTCCTTTCTTTAAGACATAACTCAGGTGCCCCCTCTTCCAGTCCACTGATTTCACCTGGCCATGCCCCTCACCCCTAACCAGAGCCCTTGGTTTTAGCTCTTACTTGTTCCTTAATCTGGTCATGACATTGAATAGTAACCAAACAGTAAACTCCTGGAGGGCCGGGGTTGTGATTTGCCATTCTTGTGTTTTAATTCAGGATAGTGGTGACTGCAGTGTAGGAGTCCAGTAAACCCCTGTCAGTTTAGTGATAGATGGGAATGCAGAAACCAACAGAGAGAGGAAGTGTGGACACTGGCAAAGCCCCATGTGTTTGCATTCGTTTCTGCATAAATTTACTGTAAAGTATTTAGATGGCTTCATGATAGGAATAGTTCTTTGGGGAGTTGAAATTGATATTTTTGGTTACTAGTAGTATACTTAACACACATTTCTGCTTAAAACCTGTAAGTAATAAGGGTTGTCAACAAGTAGGATGAGCTACACATATAAGTAATTTCATAATGTCAAGGGAAGACATGGATTGAATTTAAGTATTTGGTGACTGTATCAGGGTCCTATGGCTGCTATAACAAATTACCACAAATTTAGTGGCTTAAACAACAGAAATTTATTCTGGAAGTCAGAGATCCTAAAATTGAGGTGTCAGTGGGACTGCTTTTCTTTTGGAAGCCCTAAGAGGAAACCTTTTCCTTGTCTTTTCTAGTCTCTAGAGGCCACTCGCATTCCTTGGCTTGTGGACCCAACCTCCATCATCAAAGCCAGCCAAGCAGTATCTTCAATCTTTCCCTTACACTCTGATTCTCCAGCTCCCTTTTATAAGGACCCTTATGAACACATTGGACCCCTAGATAATACAGGATAATCTCCGTATTTTAAGGTTAGTGATTAGCAACATCAATTCTATCTGCAACTTTAATTCCCCTTTGCCATGTAACCAGTTGCAGGGATTGGAGAAGACTTCTTTAAGGGGCCATTATTCTGACTACCACAGTAACAAAAATGTAATAATCCAACACCCAAGAAAATGACTGGTTTATTGGAGTAAGTGAGGAAGCTATCATATAATTCTATTTTAAAACAGTTTAATTCTATTTACTGATATTCTAAACTTGTTTATAGAATTAAGGATTCTTTTGTGAGAAGCTGCCATGGTGGAGCAGCATCTGGTTTTGAAACTAAAAATCAATTATTTTTCAAGAAATATGATTCAGTGACTTAGAAGTGTGTTGCTGGAGAAACCACTGATTAGAAAGAAACTAAAACTTCAAAAAACAAGGTGTGTCCCCCAGCCAATCCGCACAAACATACATATTTGTATCTTGTTGTGATGATTCCTGAACCATTTGTGTGGAAAATCTGAAGAAACTGGGACCACTGCTACCCTCTTGCCCAATCCTCCTGGTCAAGTACAATTTCTTGCTGTAATTCACATGAAACACACGTTCTACTATACTTGGATGGACCAAACCTATTTAATCTCCAATCTAGGGTAGACAGAAGTGGGGACAGAGGGGTGTCAGGGCTTAAAAAGTGGGGGTGGGAGACGGAGAAAAGGAAGATGAATATGTATATGTCGTTCAGGAATTTTTATATGGCTGCAAGAAACTTATGTCAAAGTGGCCACAAAATAGGAGGCAAATGAATGTACAACTATGTTTACAACTAGAAACCAAAATGTTTGAATTTATGGTGAGGGAGGAATGGAGAGAGGATGGAAAAGTATGTCTGGTCATTCCCTTCTCTTTCCCTTCATTCCTGACCCCATTACTGGAGAATATTTACTTAATAGTTGATTTCACTCTACTGGGTACTTCCTTTCCCTTCTGTCATTTTGTAAAACATGCCAACTCTCTCCCTCTCCTCTCTTTTTGCCCTGAAAAAATACAATGAATGCATAAAGACTTGTTGGTACTGAAAAAAAATCAAGGTGCAGACACAAGTGTGTGGTGGTGTTTACTTATTGCTTTTTCTCTGCAGACCACTATGTAGTAGACGACAATTATAACTGATTTAGCCAGAAGAGCTATTACTTGGAGAAGTGGAAAGAATATCCCATATTGGTAAGAAAGATAGTAACGACGGGTAGAGGACAGAATTATAAAACGTAAACTCACGGGTCCACTTCATACCCTTCCTGATTCTATCGTTTCTTTCTGTGGACATATGCTGAGTCTACCAGGAACCAAACATTGCCAAGCACAAAATTACGAAGAGAAATAAAATCATATTTGTCCCCAAGAAGCTCACATTCTAATAGGGAAGAAAGAAATGTAATTTCATTACTGTAAAGTAGGAAATAAAGTTGTCAAATATACATAAATCCTGAGAAAACTCCAAAGGTGAGAGAAAGCTAAATGTTCTCCTTAAGAAAAAAAAATTTAGTTGAACAATCCTTAAATGACAGTTGTGTTTAGTGACAAGGACCCATAACCGAGATTTAGGTTTGCCAGTAGGTTAAAAATTGATCATTATACAAAATTACTTAATGAGGAGCTATGCTTTTCTAGAAAAATTATATGAGTGCATAATGTGTTAGGTCCTTGCTTCTTTCTATTAATTTCTGAAGAAATGTTTTATGTTGGGTTGAGAAAAACTATAAAGTGGCACCACCTGGTGGTCACTACCCTAAATGTTTGAATTAGGCTTGTTATTTCAAATACAGTAAGAAATCTTGACTAGCTCAGAAGCCTTCATATTAATGCTTTACGTTAAAATAGCAAACTGATACGTGTTCCCAGAAAATCATAAACAGAGAAAACATTTAGAATTCTGGCTGAAGCAAACTCAGTAAAATACAGAATAATCTACCACCAAAAAAGAGAGTTTGTAATATAGTACTCATTGGACTATATTGGATTTCCACTGTGTTATAAGAATTTCTTATTCTGTTACTTTTTCTCCAGTTTTTTTTAAAGCAGGGATTCTTCTGCACAGAACTTCCCTTCATCACCCCCAGCACTGATTTCATCCCCAGCATTTTAGCCAACAAACGCTATTTATTGGTTGAAAATTTGTCCTGTAGAATTTTCCACATTCTAGTTTGGGCTGATTACTTCCTCATGATGTGGCTTAATTTGTTCCTCTATTCCTTGTTGCCTATAAACTAGTAGTTTATAAGATTTAGATGAGATGAGATCTTGATTAGATTCCAGTTCAGTTTTTTTTTTTGGTAAGACTACTCGTAGGTGATGCTATATGTTTCCTATTTCCATCAAAGCCCCAGGCACTAATGACCAGCTATGACGTTAAGATCAGTTGGTGGGTTCATGTGATATCAGCTGGATCCCTACATTATAAAGTTCCCCCAAAACTTCTCATTGATAGTTTAGACATCCATTGATGATCACTGTCTCTATCCATTATTTCACGAGAATTGCAAAATGGTAATTTTATAAATTCGGTTATTCCTTCTACATTTATTAGCTGTGATTCCCTCATGATCTATTTACTTAGTTTGAAGTACAGTTCATACAGGGAAGAAAGGAAAAATGTGTAATTTATTTATTTAAAACATATTTTTAGGATAATAAATTAGTGTCCTAGAAACTTCCAAAGGTGGTCAATGCTTGTGTGTGTTTCATTATGAATTCAAGATTGTTATATATTTAATGTATTTCAACCAACAGTAGGCATTATTCCTCTTGATGTCCAAATTGTACCACTTTTGACCAATGTGTATTTTTTTTTTTTTTTTTTTTTTTTTTTTTGGTGGTACGCGGGCCTCTCACTGTTGTGGCGTCTCCCGTTGCGGAGCACAGGCTCCGGATGCGCAGGTTCAGCGGCCATGGCTCACAGGCCCAGCCGCTCCGCGGCATGTGGGATCCTCCCGGACCGGGGCATGAACCCGTGTCCCCTGCATCGGCAGGCGGACTCTCAACCACTGTGCCACCAGGGAAGCCCAATGTGTATATTTTTAACACAAATACTCTAATAGGTAGCAAAGCTAAATTGTAAAGTTGTGACACTCTCGGGATAAATTGTTACCACTTTCAAGGAGGGCAATTTGGCAGTATGTGTCAGGAGACTTAAAAATATTTATAACCTTTGATTTATACCCTAGTATCATACTTAAAGAAATCTTTTCTATGAAGATGATCAGAGGTGTAGATAATAATTGTAGAAAGATGTTAATTCTAGTGAACAATTAGAAAGTGATGTCAATAGGTTTTGATACATTTGTATGATGAAATATTATAGCTACCATGTGAAAAATCTAGTTTTTGAGGAATTTTTATTATCATGGGGACATTTTATGGTATTATATTAATTGAAAGAAGATTACCAAAATCTTATTTACATAATATTACCCCAATTATTTTGTAAATTACATACAAATATGTATGTAAACAGAAGTCTAGGAAGACATACTTCAAAAGTGTTAATAATAGTTCTATCTAGATGGTGGATTACAGAATTTTTTATGTCTCCTTTGTACTTTATTTTACAAATGATCTCCAATAATATGTATCACAGTAGATCTTATCTAAAAGCAGCTAGTATTGAAATTTGCTTATGGGTAATGTTGATTTGTTATTCTTTGAATAATAAACCAAAGTAAATGTCCTTTTTGTTAGTGGTAATTGTGCAAGAAAGAAAGCACATTTTTTTCCCTTAACCAAAAGATCATTCTGACTTAGTTAAAGAATGAATATAGAACTGAGCTGACTTCGAAATGCAACATACGGGAGATATGTTATATTTTCCCTCCTAGGATCTGATCATTGCAATTAATTACGCTCCCCAAAAGTCAGTTTCCCCTGTGCTATCCAATGAGTCAATCTGATATTTCAGCTTGATTCTTAATGTGAATGAGACACATCAACATAGATTAAGATGGGTGTGTCTGTCATTTGTAACAGGTTTCCACAGGACACCTCCTCCCACCAGTTCCCTTCTTGATACTGACAATTTCTAATTTTTGGCATCCTAATGTCTAGTTGTCTGACAACCTCTGGTCCAAACCACTTAGTAAGCCCTTAATTTCTGCTCTCCCTTCTTATTACTAAAAATTACTTATTAAAGTATTCAATGTCGATTGGATAACCCCGATGAGCTGAAAGAAAATAAAATTCACAAATCGTTCTGTCAAAACACTTTTAGCCTGTTGCATAAATCCTATTTTCTGGACCTATATGACTAGCCTGTTAGCTCTTTGGGGATAAGACTCATATCTAGTTTACCCTTTGTTTCCTTTGTACCTAGAATAGTGCTCATTTCCTGGGTGTCTACTGATGATGGGAGGGAGGTGAAGAGGAGGAAGAAGAGAGGGAAAAGGAAAGCATTCCTGGACAGGTGACTACATGGGAAAAACCTTGGATGGAGGGATGAGCTCTGGGCGTTAGAGAGGCTATGGGGAGACAGCCCGGCCTGGTAAGAGGGATCAGGTGGGGGAGTTATGGGCGAAAGGTTGTGGCACATACGGCAAGACTGTGAAGGGTCCCAGCATTTGGCTGGGGAGTCTGTCTATAGCATGAGTTGGTAATGGACCAGACTGAAATCTCTCCTATTATACGAAATAGCCACCCTACATTCCTTAATTCTTTGAATCAAATAATTGGTTTATAATGAAGGTTGGTGGCAAGGGGACCTACATATTAGACTTTTAAAAATGCTCTGTAACTATATAGAAATAAACCCATAAATTTAATGGGATTAGATACTTTTTAAGGTATAATTTACATGGAGTAAAATTCATCCTTTTTAGTGTACAGTCCTATGAGTTTTAACAAATGCATATGATAGTGTAACCCCCATCACAATCTAGATTTAGAAGAGTTCCATCATACAGAAAAAGTTCCCTCAGACCTCTTTGTAGTCAACCTCTCCGTCCAGCCCTTGGCAACCAATGATTTGTTTTCTGTCCTTATAGTTTTGCCTTTCCCAGAATGTCATGTAAGTTGAATCATACAGTGTGTAGCCTTTGGAGCCTGGCTTCTTTCACTTAGCATAATGCATTTGAGAACAATCCATGTGGTTGCATGTAACCATTCTTTTCTTTTTTTTTTTTAATTGCTGAGTAGTATCTCCATCTATAGATGTACCACAGTTTGTTTAGTCATCCACAATTGAAGGGCAATATATTTCTTTAACTAATATTGTACCTTCAATCGGCCCAAACACGATTTCTAAGTTTTGGAGAACTGTTTCTAATTGTCAAAGATAGTTGGAGACAGGAAAAAGAAAATCCAAGTATAGTATAAATTAATTTTGGAAATGTGAATGTCACTGTCCAGTAGACCCATTTTCAGAGCAGTCAGAGAGAGTGAATGACTGAAGGTCTCCAGTTCTGTGTCCTGGAGTGGCCTGACCCTACACTGACAACCTACTACAGTGTCTCTCTAGGACATGGAAAGCTATTTTCTATGTTTCTAGCTACACATTTGAAAAACGAAGTTGCCATCTTTTTTGGGTTCACAGCATTCTCGGGGGCCAAGTTTGTGACTCTGGGTTAAATATCGTTAGGTGAGTAATGAGACGTAATCATGCCCAGTTAACCTCCAAATATTCACACTAAATGGAGGGAAGAAGAGCCAAGAAAGAAAGAGAAGATGGGCGGGGGGAGGGGAGCGGACAGGGAGGACAGAGGTGTGCATGGGGGTGTCTGTCTCTCCACTGAATGGGCACTCGAGGCCCTCTCTGCCTCATGCCCACTCCCACCACAGGTCCTGGTGTTCACGTGGGTGGTGCGAGTTCTATGAATTTTACCTAAGATATAGTCAAAGGGGGAAAAGGGTAATTTAAAAGCTTCTATTTATTTAGCGCTATGGTTCTTATAGACAAAGAAATTTTAAAAAGTGCCAGTGCTGTTTAAATTTTCTGCTACTTGCAGATTGTACCTTGGATTTATATAGAAACTATCTACTGAACAATAGTGCTCTGGGAGGCCAGAGCTAGGGGGACACTGGGTATCATGACAATGAGACCTTTCAGGGTTAGAAATGGAAAAGCAATGGGGCCTTTAAAAAAATGACAGAAACGGATAAGGAAGCTCATTCTATTCCCCTCACCCCCACCCCAGCAACAGTTGTGTCATAAAAGGAGGGAAAAGTAAAAGATCTTCTGAATTTAAACTGGACTTCTGAGGACAAAAATAAATGGTTTTCTTTTACTCTTTGCAGAATACAATTGATTGAAATAAAAATTAGATGCTGGAATTGAAAAGACCATACATTTGTCTAAAGAAAATGCACATAGGGTTTAAAAAGATATACTTCCTGTGATGTGATGACTATGAATATTCCAACATGGCTTTGGAAACACTGATTTTGGACTTCAAGGAGCAATCATTCCCTTCACATAGTCCCTCCATGAGTCATTTTTGTTCAGGAAGAGTAAGAAGTTGATTTACCTAGAGGTCAAGAATCAGAGCTGTAGGAGACTGAAATATGGGCTTGAATGGAAGGACTGTAATGCATTGATGAGATTCTTTGACTCTAAGTGATATTTTATTTGTCCTTTAACTCATGGTATTTTGAAGCCAAATTCTAAGTGTATTCATGAGCAAAAGAAACTGAAGAAATTGCATGGGATTAAAAGTTACAGAGACTAGGTTTTTCTGAGGTGAGCCATTTCTGAAAGGATTGTGTTCAGAAAGACAGTTTTATAAAATGAATGCTAATTACAGGTAAAACTAAAGGTGAACAAAATGCTACATAAGAGTTTTTTTATTCCCAGTGCTGTATAATTAATCAGGGCTATTGTGTGCGGAAAAGAGGGAAGTTGCTTCCATTGGTTGCATTTGGCTGTTAGTACATTTTTCTTAGATATTTATATAGGTATGCATTTCACCACATGTAGAAAGGAGAGTTGAGTTTCATTATTTCAGGTCTCACTAGTTCAGTTTATGACAATTCACATAAAGACAGGCTAAAGTCTACCTTTGCTTAGCAGATAAAAATAAAGGACTGAAGGGCAGATAAAAGTAAAGGACTGAAGGGTAGACTGAAGAGGTTAATCTTCTAAAGCACTTTGGAAGGTCAGTATGTAAACAATGGCGACACTAATTATAAATCCTTCTTCTTTCTCCTGAAAAACAGGAAGCCTCAGAATTTCTGGAGGCTTGACTTTTGTTACTCTATTTTGAATTGTTGTACATTTTTCTTTTCTTTTTCTGTCCATTTTTAAAAGGGAAAAAAATTAATGTATACTTTTAAAGAAATCATTTGTATGAATTTAGAATATGAATTCCCCTGCTACTTCTTTGACTTGGTGACCCTTCACAGTACAATGGAGATTACAGTGGTCTTAAATGCAAGACCCTGACAATTTTAAAGAGAATAAACAGAGAAAAATCCTGAGATTTGGAGCAGGAATTCCCTCTGAACGGAAGCTGGCAGGAGATAAGAGGCTGAAGGCCTGGAGGAAATAAATAACACACCTACTCTCCAGTGGGGGCAGAGAGCAAGAAGAGGCAGGTCTGTCTGTCCTGGCTCCGTACACCCATTCCACGGCTGCTGAGATGTGGGCCTGGAGCTGGCCCCAGGGCGCCCCACAAGTCCTGACACAGCAAGGCCAAAAGGAACCACTCAGGCAAACGGCACTTTTTGGATCTGCCAGTCTCCTGTAAGCAAGTGTTCAAATATTAAAAGAAGAGTACGCCCATGAAGGACTTCCTGATAAATTATATTTTTAAGATAGAAAATATTAAATTTTAAAGGCATACTCTAATCTGCTAGACTAAGAAGAGAGATATTTGAATGGTTCTTCAGGCTGACAAAATATTTTCACGTGTGTTATCTTACTTAATGCTCAGGACTATTGTGAGGGGTGGATTCCACCCTCCCGGTGCAGCCCAAGAGCCTAGAAACGCGGAAGCACACGGTGTAAGGGAGCTGGTCAGTGGCCCAGCCTGCGGCGGGTCCGGAAGAGGAGGAGCGCAACGGTGACGTGCGAACTCAGCCCCAAGGTCAGAAAGGAAAGTCTACGAGCGTGACCTCTGCGGGAGGGTCAGTGTCCAGACTTCAAATATAGATGTGCAGTGTGGGGTTTCTGTTTCTCCCTGCTCGGCGCAGAACGGAGGGCATACATCGTCCCAGCTCCGCCAGTAAATGGGTCACCAGGCTCCCGATGGCCACGTTACAAATGGCAAACTAGGAGCGGAGCCCCTTCTGAGTACGGAAGGAGGCATCTTCCTGTGAGCGTGGGCACGGCCTTGAACCGAGTTTGTGCTGCGGAGGAAAGGGGCCCCTGGGTGTGGGTCACCACATCCTGGTGCGACTTCAGGTCTTGCCCTGCTCTGTTCTGCGCTTCAACTCGGCTCGGAGGCAGTGCCACGTGGGGAGGCACAATGGTCAGAAGCCACCACCAGGATGGGAAACTCACTTAACAGGTGGGAACAGGCAAGTTCCCTGGGGCAAGGGATCACTAAATGGGGCTGGGACCCTGGAGGCAGCGACGCTTCAGGTCGTGGAGGGGAAGGCGGGGTGGGGCGGGGCGCGGTGGGAGGTGGGGTTCTGTGTGTCTGCTTTCAGTTGCTTTTGGAGAAGACAGGGGGCGCTGTCTTGCCAAGACAGGCACTAGCTCTGAGCCAAGGGTCCTGGGTGTTCAGGTTTCTTTCTGAGTGGGCCTCGTGGTGGGCCTGTCTGGCACAGAAAAGAATCCAGGGACTCAGGGTAGATATTCCATACAGAGTTTAACATTTGGTGAGCATTTTCCTTCTGGATATTTCTCAAACACTTGTGCGTTTAGCACAGCATTGGAAGATACTGTTCCCAGCAGACACCAAATATCTCTTTGACTGCTGTCAGACATTGCTAGCCCTGGAATCCACCTTTAGGAGACTCCCAGAGCTGTGTGCATTTCAACTGGGCCCACATTTTGATATTTGGGGAAGCATGGTAAGATGGATTTTCTGAATAGACAGTGCAGGAAGCTGGAAAAACTGCTAGACTGGGAGTCAGCTGATTTGGGATTGAGTCCTAGAGGTAAAAGTTCTTGCCGTAAAAATTGCTTTGGACTTGTACAGAAATGACTTTGAATCCTGGCTCTGTTCTGCTACTTAGTAATCCTTTAACTTCTCTGAGCCTCAAAGTCCTCACCTGCTAAATGGATACAGTGACCAACCTCGTAGGGTTTTGGATGAGGATTAAGTGAAAGAAAGACTCATATAGGGCTTCCCTGGTGGCGCAGTGGTTAAGAATCTGCCTGCCAGTGCAGGGGATATGGGTTCGAGCCCTGGCCTGGGAATATCCCACATGCCACGAAGCACCTAAGCCCGCGAGCCACAACTACTGAGCCTGTGCTCTAGAACCCACAAGCCACAGCTACTGAGCCCACGTGCCACAACTACTAAAGCCCATGTGCCTAGAGCCCGTGCTCCGCAACAAGAGAAGCCACTGCAATGAGAAGCCCGTGCACCGCAACGAAGAGTAGACTTCACTCGCCGCAACTAGAGAAAGCCCGCGTGCAACAACAAAGACCCAATGCAGCCAAAAATAAAATAAATTATTCCCTAAAAAAAAAAAAAAAAAAATGAATCACATAGTGCCTGGCACAAGTTCTGTCCCCAATAAGTGAGGAGTGACGGGGAGCAGTGAGTTTGGTTTGATGTGCGAAGAGGAAAAATGAGAATCGGGCTGTGTCTGGGACGGAGGGGGACATCATTTCCTAGTACAGCTGGAGGCAGCAGAGTCCTGGAAGCAGTTACCCCTGAAGAGGTGATGTAAGAAGGGGTGCACAAGAAACCAAGTGCAAACTTGTGGCCTGGGCAAAAAGAATGTGTATTGACTGTATGGAGAGGGTGAGTGGTCTGACTGATGTCTCCCAGATGCTCAGAGGCAAGATCCAGAAACAAATCCCATGCCCTTGGCGGGGACACTCACATCCCACACCCCTCATCACCTTCTTAGATGATACTGAAATGGAGTCCGCATTAGGAGTGAGGGTGAAGAAAAAAATATGTAGTCTCTCCCTGAAGATTATGTTTCTCATCTTAAAAACCACACAGCTTCATTTCAGCTGTGGAGGAAACAGAAGGAAGTCGATTCCTTGTCCTTTGGGAGAATGATAACGGTGTGTGGGCTGCTCAGCTCAAAGCTGTACTGGAAGCATAAAGCTAAACTACATGATTTCCTAAAGAAATCAAGATGTTCTTTCACTCTTTTCTCTCTGTGTGCTGGATGTTATTATTTTAGATGCAAAACACAGAATTTTAACTTGAGTTAGGGAAAGAAAATGGAGAGAGTAATAACAGGCAGCCAGAAAGCTCTTGAACCAGGGCTCCTGGATCCTCTGTGACTGTGTCATAGCTTGTCAGGGCCAGCACAGCCTCCACTAGAGAACGGCTCTTCCGTCTCTCCCATCCTGGTTCTCCTGCCTCCCCTGGCCTCTGCTCTTCTATATCAGTCTGGGTTTAGGTCTCACATTGGGAGAAACAATCCCTGACTTGTGTACAGGTTCTGCAATCACATACAACGTCAAAGAAAAAATGTAGGGTTGCTACCTTCTGAACCATAATCCTTTAGTGCTGATTGAATAAAGTATCCCTGAGTAGTTCCCACTAATATTCCCAGGGCACTAATACTCCCAGGGCACAGATGAGGCGCATTGGGACCCCAGAGAGGTTCCTTGTCCTTGATTTGCCTAGAGATTCCCAAGACAGGCACAGAGCCATGAGGACCATGGAGACCTCAGGGGCTGTCCACTCTGGTGATCGCTGTTTGCCCATGCTTTTTGGTGATGAGAGATCTTACCACCTGCACGTGATTATACCTTATAAAAATACATCCAGTAATGGATACTACTCTGCAATGAAGATGACAAAGGTGCATGCAACAACGTGGATGAACCTCAAGTGTATTATGCTAAATGAAAGAAGCCATACTCAGAAGGCTACAGGTTATAGATTCCATTTGTAAGACATTCTGAAAAAGGCAAAACTGTAAGGACAGAAAGCAGACCATCAGTTGACGAAGGCATGGGTTGAATACAAAGGAGCATGAGGGGATGTTTGAGGTGGTGGAACTTTTCATGTCATGATTGTTGTGGGAGTTACACAACCATAGGTGTTTGCCAAGAGTCACAGGACTGCACACTCAAAAGTAAAAGTGGTCTTATAAAAACTGTACTCTATGTAAATTAAACCTCAGAAAACTTGGCTAAATATTTTTAAAGAACCAGCAACAAAGATTAAATGACATACATATTGAAGTGTTTAGAGTGAAGTGCATGGATGTCTGTAACTGAATTTGAAAGCATTAAAAATAAGATTTATTGATGGATTGATAGAGGGGTGGATATATGGGTAGATATAAGATAAAGCAAGTATAATAAAATATTAATGGTAGAATCTAGGTAGTAGTTATATGGATGTTCCCTCTATAATTCTTTTAACTTTTCTGTATGTAAAAACTGTTGCTTATGAAATCTCGGAAAACATTAAAAAATACATCTAACACATCCCTTCATCATCTGTACCATTTAGAGGGTGCCTGCAGGCCCACAAAATTGCTTTCATCGTTTCTGATAGCTCAAAAGAGCATCCTTTCTCTCCCTTTGAAACCATCCTGACAGAAGTAAAGCTTCCTCTTGGTCCACAGGGGGGGAAATCTCTTGAGATTATTTGCAGGCTCATTTACATGAATTTGCTATCCTCCCATTAACACAATATTAGCAAGTAAGTCCTTTATGGGTTTTTGTTACTTGCTTGAAAATTGAAGGATTGGATTAATTTGACTCTATTCGTACACAAAACCTCAGGGAACAAAGCTCTGGGGAGCAGCAATTCAAAGAGTTATTAGCAAATATCCTAGACTCTGTTTTTCTTGATCTTGCCGAACTCTTTTTGGGTGCAGGCTCGGGTTTAAGATGCCTCTTCACATCCCATTCTATGATGGAGCTAAATGCCAAGCTACCCACCCCTAAGCACAAGGACATCCTGGTGCCTTGGGAACCAGGCACCAATGGTACCAACCTGCAACGGGATAGGGAATGGTCTTGTTCCCAAATCACCCTTCATTTTGGTGGGGGATGAAAAGATTTACCCTTCAAGGACTGTGTGTGGGATAGTTTTCTGAAAGTACATACACAAACCCTCTCCTGATTACCCTGACTTTTTAAACACTCCTCCTTACCATCTGAGTACAGAGAGTCAGAGACACCCAGGCTATGTGAATAATTAAGCGAACAGTTCAGTCCCCATTCAATACAATCCACTTTTATAATTATAATAATTTTTTCAGGAATAAGTGAATCAGATGAGATACATTTAAACTGCCCAAACTCTGCAGGCCTCCATTTGAATTTGGCTATATGGATCCAGTCTAAAGATATTTATGGCCATTGACTGTCAGAAAGGTATTCAAGTTATGTTGTTAAGTGAAACAAGCAAGATGCAGAACAGAGCCTATGAAAATAATATATTGAGTATGTTTTAGAAAAAGAAATGGGAGCACTATGCTGTGCAATGAGGGGGCTGGGAATTCTAGATGACTTTCCCTCTCTCTCTTATGTGTTTCTGAATTGTTTGAGTTTTATACAACAAAGACATAATAGCTTTGTATCAGATCAAAACAAACTAAAGACATTTATTTTTTAGTGCTGCTGCCCAAGCTCACAGTCATCACATTCTTTTTTTTTTTTTTGCAGTACGCGGGCCTCTCACTGTTATGACCTCTCCCGTTGCGGAGCACAGGCTCCGGATGCGCAGGCTCAGTGGCCATGGCTCATGGGCCCAGCCGCTCCGCGGCATGTGGGATCCTCCCGGACCGGGGCACGAACCCGTGTCCCCTGCATTGGCAGGCGGACTCCCAACCACTGCGCCACCAGGGAAGCCCCAGTCATCACATTTTTGACAACTGGGGTGTGTCTGTGTGTGTGTCTGTGTGTGTGTACACAAACATACACACATATTCCTGTGCAGTTAAACAGTTTCTTGGATCTTGATATAGAAAAACTGGTACTTACATAGTGGCTTGCTTTTAGGCTAACATATTTCCAGATGGTTCCTATCCCCTAAAACCCTCCTTCCCCCCAACGTAATACACTGGCTTAATGCTACTGAGAAAATTTGCTATTTTGGTAATTTTCTGCTTCCAACCAGAGTCCAAGTTGTTATTCCAGTGGTTAACTTTCGGGCTCTTTAGATCTGTCCACCAACAACCAATCTGAGGATTAAAGGCTTTAAGACCCTCCACCAAGCTCTGAGTCCTCTAATCCCACTGCTGTTTTCATTCTTTTTAATTTCAGTTAGTTGTGTTCGAAATTTGTTTCTTCTTCCTCTCCTTCCCCTTTCCCTCCACACCCTCTCTTTTGTCCGTCCTTGGCTGGAGATGGCTAAAATATCTGTCCAGATCAATGTACATACAAAGAGAGCACTTTCTCAACCAACAGAACCCCCTTGAATTATTCAAAGTATCTCCCTTTCTCGGGTTTCCCATGCTTTTAATCCTTGACAGTATAAGCTGGAATGGGGCATTTGGAAGTAGCACTCTGGGACTCAATCACTCAGGCAGGAAGGCTGAGGGTAAGGCTTCTATGGAAAGCAATTAATCTTCTGGTTGATGAGAAAACAGGTAATGTCGTGTTGGAAGCTATATAACTAACTCTTACACCAGTATGAATACTAGGCTCCCTAAACAAGTCAAATTCTCAGTAATTGACAGAACAGCTGGTAAACAGGATGCAGAACTGTGGAGAAACTCAGGCCCTGGGGGGCCAGCCTGCCCGCTGTCTGGGCTGAGGCTGTTCATGGGCGACTTTAGCAGGTGGCTAGACTGGAACCTAGGAAAATATGTGACCCGTGGTTTACAGAAATGTTCTAAAAGGCTTCTTTATTTGGTTTTTTTTTTACACTTGGGGTGATCCCCTTGCTTACCTCCTCCCAAATCTTTAAGCTTATGGCTTTAAAGGAAACAGGAGCCAGGCGAGGAATTCATGGGGTATGAGACAGAACAGAGCCATTATGGAAAACAGTATGGAGGTTCCTTAAAAAACTTAAAATAGAGCTACCATATGACCCAGCAATCCCACTCCTGGACACATATCTGGAGAAAACTCTAATTTGAAAAGATACATGCAGCCCGATATTCATAACAGCAGAATCTACAATAGCCAAGACATGGAAGCAACCTAAATGTCCATTGACAGATGAATGGATAAAGAAGATGTGGCACATATATACAATGAAATATTACTCAGACTTAAAAAAGAATGAAATCATGCCATCTGCAGCAACATGGATGGACCCAGAGATTATCATACTAAGTGAAGTAAGCCAAACAGAGAAAGACAGATATCATGTGAAATGACTTATATGTGGAATCTAAAAAAGTGATACAAATGAACTTATTTGCAAAACAGAAACAGACACACAGAGAAAACAAACTTGTGGTTACCAAAGGGGAAAGCAGGGGGCAGAGGGGGATAAATTAGGAGTTTGAGATTAGCAGATACAAACTACTATATATAAAATAAACAACAAGGTCCTACTGTATAGCACAGGGAACTATATTCAATATCTTATAATAAACTATAATGGAAAAGAATATGAAAAAGAATATACATATATAACTGAATCACTTTACTGTACACCAGAAATTAACACAACTTTGTAAATCAACTATACTTCAATTTAAAACAAAAACAGAGGAGACCAGCCTGAGTCAGCAAGAGCAGCACTAGGAATCTGACATTTGGGAGTCATTCTAATTAAGTCAGATCAATGGCAAGATACTGAGGCAGCAAGTCAGGAAAGGCAGCAACACGGCTCCTGCTGTGGTCTAGGACGTTTGGGTGTCTGTATCCAGGCTGAAAAGGTCAATCTGCAGCCATATGGCTTCCCTAAGCTGGTGCAAAATCCCGGAGGGGAGGAGCCCTGAGGAGAAACGTGAGAGTCGTTCCAGCCCCACAGCACGTCTGCCGACCCTCCCCAGATAACAGGTGAGCTGGGCGGAAAGCCGATAGTCAGCAGGCTGCTCTGTAAGCTGATGCTGGGTCTCTGGCGAGCAGGGGCCATCTGCAGAGTGGGCGGCCCCGCGCGGATGGAAGAGGCTGGGAAAGGCACTGTGCACACTCCTCCAGCCATCAGCCCCCGGCTACCTGGGGCCTGCCCAGCTCCAGCCCTTGTCTTCCGTTTCATCTGGAGACACAGAGGTATTTAGGAAAGACTCCAAGGCCACACCCGGTGAGGTATAACCGGCTGGGTTCTTACCTCCTTGTGTAGGAGAACCGTCAGTCTGGGAGAACCCCCTTTCAAAAATCACACCCGCTCTCCCAACCACTGTCCAGGGATGGGTGTGCGGAACTCAGACTGCTGCTTACGGCTCCCCTTCTTGCCCCATCCCAATGGAGAATACCACCACACTGAGTGAGGAGACCGGCCGAACAAGACAACCACGCCACATCAACGCTGGGAAGGAAGTGACAAGTGGTGTCTTTGAGACAGCAGCATTCGCAAATCTCAAACGCGTATCAGCTTTGTCACTGTTGTCTTCTCAGGGACAGAGAGAACTCATTCCCATTGCTTCAGCTGGGTCCACAGAGGGTGTCATCCTGAGCCTTCTCCAACAAAGCTCTCCCCAGACGTGGAGTTCCACCTTTCAAGGCAGCAAAGCAATGAGTTCCGCTTGGGCTATGTCACCTGGATGCATTTACTTGTACTGCAAACAGCCTGGGGATCCACCACTGGGGAAAACACTCACCCCAGCTTCTCAGAAGAACAGGAGTTAACTGCACCCCCAGGGGCCAGTGGTTTTCCCCTGGCAGGGCTGGGTTGCCTCCTACCTGGTGTGTTGCAAGCTGGCCGGGTATGGGGGTGAAGTGGGGTGATGTTAGGATCTGAGTAAGAGGGGGCTGCCTTCTCCAGCATGGCATTTTCCCCAACCCAAAAGCGTGGTGGTGGCAATGGTAGCCCCTTTATCCTGCCCCAAAGGTCACCATTACCGTTACCAGTCTCTCGGATCCCAATAGCTACCGCTGCCACTTGCCAGGCACTTGATACATTTTATATCTTCTAATCCCCCTAATAACACTGCGAGGTTGGTGTCGTTATAACAACCATTTGGGGCTTAAGGAAGTAGACATTCAGGGAAGTAGAATGACTTGCCCACAGGCCAAGAGCTAAGATGTAGAAGTAGGATGTGAAGTCATATATCCCTGTTATCAAAGTTTATACATTTTCCAGGCTTTCTTCCCTTTCATCACCCCTAAACTTTAGCAGATTCAAGGGAAGAAAGGGTCACAGGGCACCCTCTTATCTGTGCCTACCCCTTACTGCCAGACCCTGCCCTGAAACTGCTGTCATCATTCAGAAAGCCAAGTGCCCACTGTGCTCTCTCTAGACCCCTTTTTACCTGGGGAGGTCTCAGGAAGCAGCTTGATACAGTTTTCAGGGTGTCAGATAAGCCTCTCCTCAAGATATCTGCCTGCCATCACATATTTGGGTCTTTCTCTGCTGGTATCTTTTATTTTATTATTTAAACAATTTATTTAATTGATGGCCTCTTTTAAAATTTGAATATCCCTAAGAAGGGTAACACATTACAGCTCTCGTACCTTGGTTCCATTATTTTCCACCCCACACTATTATAGACTGTAAATAATGTAAATATCTCATTACAGACCCTGGCAGTGAAAAGAAGTGAGAGGGACTAGGGGAAATTGGACTTTGGGAGTCATTGCTTTAACATGATTATAGAATATGAATATAATTTTGATGGAATTCAAACCTTTTTGAGTACACTAGGTGCCAGGCATTTTGTAAGGGTTTACAGGCATTAGGAGAGCACATTAAGAATTGTATTCTGCCTGGGAGATTTGAATATAAACTATGTATTAAACAATATTAGGGGATCCCTGTTAATTTTATTAGGCAGTTATGTAGAAAAAGGCCCTTATTTTTTAAGAATGCTCTTACTAAAATATTTAGAGGTGAAATGTCATAATGCCTGCAATTTATTTTAAAGTATTTCAGTAGGAAAACAGAAGAAGCAAATATGGCAAAATGTTAACAACTGTTAAATTAGATGGGTATATGAGATTCATTATATTATTTTCTCTACTTTCCTGTATGTTTAAAAATTTTTCACAATAAAAAGTAAAAAAGAAAAACAAAGCCAGTAGCTCAGAATCAAGGTTCTATTACAAGGATGACATCTGGGTTTGGAGTAAGCAGAATTCTAAGATGGCCCCATGATTCCTGCCCCCTGGTACACATGCTCTGTGTCATTCCGTTATGTAGGTGTGGGCAAAACTCGTGAATATGGTGAGATTTTACTTCCATTATTAGGTCTTGGTATATGGCAAATGTTAAAAATTTGCAGGGCTTCCCTGGTAGCACAGTGGTTAAGAATCTCCCTGCCAATGCAGGGGACATGGGTCCAGGAAGATCCCACATGCCGTGGAGCAAGTAAGCCCATGCGCCACAGCTACTGAGCCTGCGCTCTAGAACCTACGAGCCACATCTACTGAGCCTACGTGCTACAACTACTGAAGCCCACACGCCTAGAGCCTGTGCTCCACAAGAGAAGCCCCCGCAATGAGAAGCCCACGCACCGCAATGAAGAGTAGCCCCCACTCACCACAACTAGAGAAAGCCCATGCACAGCAGCAAAGACCCAATGCAGCCAGAAATAAATAAATAAATAGATAGATAGATAGATAGATAAATAAATGATTTGCAGATGTAATTAAGGTCCCTGATCAGTTGATTTTGAACTAATCAAAAAGGAAATTATCTTGGGTGGGCCTGACCTAATCAGGCAAGTCCTTTAAAGGAGAGATTACAAGCAGCAACAGACACTCTCTAGTTGGCCTTGAGGAAGCAGACTACCATGCTGTAGGAAGGGCCATGTGGCAGGGAACAATGGGTAGCCTTTAGTTACTCAGGGCCTCAGTCCTACAACCACAGGGAATTGAATTCTGCCAACAACCACTGCACTTGGAAGGAGACAATGAGCCTCAGGAGACTGTGGTCTTGGCTAACACCTTGACTGCAACACTGGGAGACTGAGAAGAAAGCCCAACTACTTCACACCCAGTGTCCTGACCCATGGAAACTATGAGATAATTAATGTACGTTGTTTTAAGACAATAAGCTTGTGACAATTTGTTATGAATCAATAGAAAAAAACAAATCCAGGTTTCAACCGTTGTGCCAATTATAATTGATTACAAATAGCAGCACTATATTGGAAAGGATTCTAAGATTGGGCATGGCCTCCTTGGGAAAGAAAGATATGGAGAAAGCTGTGGTTGATTAGCAATGTCTGCAGGGGCATGGAAAGGGTGAGTGGTGGCATGTATACCCTCTATTGCCATTCAAGGTCACTTTGTGTATTTGAGGAAAAAAGGACTATTAACTTATTTTTCTCAAAGACAGAATAACCCCAAGAGGCAACAACGCTTGGGTCTCCAAGTCAGAGGTGATGCTGACCTGTGAGAAAGGCCTCAGAGAAAGAGGACGGGAAAAGTTATCCAAGACAAATCTTAGCAATTGCAAAACAATGTCTAGGACTAGCCTTGCAGGCCAGTGTTTGCAGTGAGAGGCTTCTCCATTGTTCCTTCCCTCTTCAGTGTCTTCACGCTTTCTCCCTTTCCACAGCCTCTAACTCTCTGCCTTCAAACATGCTCAGTGGTTCCATGAGTTGGAAAAATCAACCCCAAACAAAGTCACTTGATCCTGCTGCTATTTCTAACTCACCCTGACCCTGATACAGCAGAGCTCTTGACCATCCTGGAGGAATGTCAGAATCCCTCCTTCCTCACACACATAGGCCAGAGAGGTCAGGACTAGCCTGCTGAACAGCAAGCTTGGATTAAACATTTATTAACACATCCTTGTTTCATATTAAAACCATGCAGACACCGTATCACAGTACCCAGATTTTAGTCTCATAATTTAAGTGAAATCAGTACAATGAAGCAGGCCTTTCTCCCAAGTTCTTGTTTTTAGAGGGAAGGCCAACCCCACCCCGCCAACAGTACGCAATAATGCAGATCACACTCCATCCTTTCTCAGTGACAGTAGAGATGTTGCCCTAAATCTGTGGGACCACAACTGTTTCCATACCAACACAAAATGAGGTGTCACAAAAACTGGAATTTAAAGTCAAGGTAGGTGCAGCTGAAAGAAGCAGATGAATAAGGTGGAGACTCTGAAAAAACTACTAAGAGCTTCTTCAGTTATATTAAGGCATGATTTTGCTGGGTGCAGTTCCTTGTATTGGGGTGCCATTTGGAATGCAACCAGCCCAGCTTGCCCTCCTAAGCTAGCAGACAGTGTTTATTTATGTTCCTAAACCACTCATTCATCATAATTTAACTGTCTTCCCCAGAGGCTTTTAACACATAAGAAAGGCTTGCCAACATATAACTAGACTTAAATAAACTATGTGATGGGCTTTTAATGAGAACAGCACCCAGCACTTAAACCAGGGCGTGGGGCCCCACAGCTGTCACATTTCGCATTAGAGCACACTATGGGCTATATTTACAATTTAAAGAATTAACTTCCAATGTTTAAGCTTGAGAGCTTTCACTTAGAAAATAGCATTTTTTTGCTTTTCTTGAAAAAAAAAAGGGAAATTGGGAAATCTGGCCACCGGTCAGACCCCCATTCCTCATGCAAATAATCTGATGGCACTGAATGGTGGGTGCCCTCCTGTACAAGTGCTTTCCCATGTACCACAGTCTCCACCATGCCCTATTGCCTCCTCAGACTGAGGCCAAGTGGCAGTTGTAATTTATCATCGTGGTTTCACTATTGTTTTGCCCATGACAGAGATAAGAAGAAAGTGAGCTATTCCTTACCACCCTGAAAACAGCCCTTTTGCTCACTGAACTTAGCAGCATAGCCCCTCTAACCATTTGAATTTGCTGACATCTGAGTTAAATACACCTTTCCAGTAACAGACACACACCAATTTGTTACTTATTGAAGGATAGTGGTCTTGACACATACATCTTAGAATGCTTTCTCTTTCTCCGATTACGTCAACACTAAAATATCCCTTTTGATCACCTCACACTCGTCAGAATGGCCATCATCAAAAAGTCTACAAATAATAAATGCTGGAGAGAGTGTGGAGAAAAGGGAACCTTCCTACAATGTTGGTGGGAATGTAAATTGGTGCAGCCACTATGAAAAACAGTAGAGGTTCATTAAAAAACTAAAAATAGAAGTACCATAAGATCCAGCAATCCTACTTCTGAGCGTACGTCCAGAAAGGTGAAAATGCTAATTTGAAAAGATACGTGTACCCCAATGTTCACAGCAGCACTGTTTACAAGACATGGAAGCAACCTAAGTGTCCATCGACACATGAATGGATAAAGAAGATGTGGTATATTTATATACAATGAAATATTACTCAGCCATAAAAAATAATGAAATATTGCCATTTGCGGCAACATGGATGGACCCAGAGATTACCATACTAAGTGAAGTAAATTAGGTAGAGAAAAATATTATATGATATCACTTATATGTGGAATCTAAAAAAATAATACAAATCAACTTATTTACAAAACAAACAGACAAAGATATAGAAAACAAATTTATGGTCACTAAAGGGAAGAGAGGAAGGAGTATGGGATTAATAGATATACACAACTATATATAAAATAAACAACAAGTGTTTCCTATATAGCACATGGAATTATGTTCAATATCTTGTAATAACCTATAATGGAAAAGAATCTGAAGCTGTACATCTGAAACTAAAACAATATTGTAAATCAACTATAGTTTAATAAATCATAAATAAATTAATTTAATTAAAGCTCACTTTTGGTTAGAGTTCGTGTCAACTCAAGGGGAATCTTAGTATGAGTTTGATAATTTAAGAAACCATACGATTGGGTCCTTAAAGGAAATGTGACTCGCTGATCCTTGAGTTTCACGCATTCTAACTACACCACTGATACTGTTTGATTCAGACACTGCATTTTTCCCCCCACCATAATAAACAAAAGTTCCGATCCACACAGCCCCTTGACTGGTATAAGTATTTGTATTTTCCATCAAGTGGAGAAGTAAAGAAAAGAGGCCCTCTCTTGCTTGCTACTTGAAACAAAGTGAGTTTAGTTACCTCCAATTAGGATAGAGCTGTAGGAAGGAAACAGGGAGAGAGGAGTGGATGAAAATTAAGACCATTGAAGAGGGTGCACAGGACATGAAGGAGGAGATGGTGGGGGGAAGCTTGGAGCGGATTTGCAGCAGGGGCATACATGCGTGTACTGGGAAAGGTGTGGAGAAGGAAGGCGGGGGCAGTGGGGGGGGGTTGGGGGGAGCGGGCAACACCCCGGGACACTCACGGTTGAGCTGCCGCCTCCGGATCCTGTCCCTCCATGGCCTGTTTCTGATCCAGTGCAATCGTGAAGGTAACACCATGGTCCCAAAGTGAGGGTCTAACACCTTCTCATGGCTGGAGAGCAAAAGTGCTCGTAGCGATACAGGAAGTCAAGGCCAGACGTATAAAAAAAATTTTTTTTAAAAGCTCTCTTCTCCTTTTTTATATCCAAGGCTTCCGTTGACTTCTTTTATCTTGAAACTTGCCTTTTCTTTCCTTCCCTTAACTCCCGACTGGCCCGAAGGCAGCTGCTGTGCTGGGCTGCCCAGCCCAGGCCTCCTGTGCCATGTTTTATGCATGAAGATGATGGGCCAGTAATTTATTCCAGCCGAGCCGATCACCGGGCTCCTGTGTCTGCCCCACGTCAGAGGCTGGGGGAGGGCAGGTGTAATCTGTCTGCAGGAAGAATGGCTGAAATGAGGATCCCTCTCTGCAGGCAGGATTGAAGATCAGAGCTTGGCTGCCAGGAACATGGGGCAGGGCTGCTGGAGCCCAAATCAGGGCAACAGTCGTCACATTTTAGGGCACATGATTTATCTGCTGCTGGGTCTCTAGTGCCGAGGCTAGCGCCTGGCACAGGGTAGGTGAACAATAAATATTTGTTGACCAAATGAATGGTTCAGTGGTAACCAACATCAGACTTTATTGTGCCCGCACGAGTCCTTTACACCGGCTGACCTGCTATATTCACTGTCTTCAAAATGCTTATCTGAACTTTCTCACCCATCCCATTGCCCCCACCTTTCTCTCCACCTAAGATCACACTCCCTCCTCACCCACCCATTCATGCTTCAAAATCCCATTTTCCCGTGAGGCTTTCCCTGCACCCACACCGATGGGGCCGGCACCCACGCACCCGTGCCTCTCGCGCGCCTCATTCCCGGATGGCCCTGACTTGTTAGGGCTTTTGTTTGTTCGCTGGTTTGTCTTAATGTGCACGTCCAAATAGCGAGCCAGCTTCTTGGTGGCAGGAACTGTGTCTTCCTCTCCTGAGCCTACAGTGGTTTGCATGGGAAACTGGTGACACCGAGGAGTGGCTGGGGCAGCTTGAATCTGGTCCCCAAAGCTCCACCAGCCCCTCCTCAAGCCACCCCAAATAAATACACAGTCTAACGAAATACATTGTATTGGCTATAAAAACACAGCCTCAATTCGTAAGCCCTGGGCGCTGTGCCTGGCGGGGGAACTGCTGTTTATGATTGATCGCTTACTTTGTTCCAAGCTCTTCAATGTGCGACGTCAGATTGCTCCAGACAGCAGTTATTGATCAAAGCCTCAGGAACAGTCTTGCCAAGAGGTCCGAGCTGGAAAAAGTGACATTCACGTTACCAAATTTAGCCCAAGATAATCCATAAGCTTGCAGAAGGCAGAAACTCTGCCCTCTATCTTTTGTATCCCTCATGGTGCCACTGAGGCAAAACTGCCAAGAGAGGGGGCTTGGGGGGTGTCATAATCACAACTAACCAGAGGTATGCTTTAGTCTCTGTGCCTTGTTTTCTTCGTCTTAAAATGGAAATAACCTGCACACCCCATGGGGTTGTCGAGATGAAATGAGATAAAGGTAAAATAACTCTTTAGTGGGGCTTCCCTGGTGGCGCAATGGTTAAGAATCCGCCTGCCAGTGCAAGGGACACGGGTTCGAGCCCGGGCCCGGGAAGATCCCACATGCCGCTGGAGCAACTAAGCCCGTGTGCCACAGCTACTGAGCCTGCACTCTAGAGCTCACGTGCCACAACTACTGAGGCTGCATGCCACAACTACTGAGGCTGCGTGCCACAACTACTGAAGCCGGCGCGCCTAGAACCCGTGCTCTGCCACAAGAGAAGCCACTGCAATGACAAGCCCGCGCACCACAACAAAGAGTAGCCCCCACTCGCCGCAACCAGAGAAAGCCCACACACAGCAACAAAGACCCAACGCAGCAAAAAATAAAAATAAATTTATATAAAAAATAACTCTTTAGGGGTTGGTAGAGTGTGGGAATGCTCCTCGTCCAATTGGCACTATGCCTAGAGGTGAAGGGAGGACGTTCCAGAGCCGCAGGGCCCGGGTGCAGACTCTTAGCAGCATCATGACTTTAACATCACTGTACCTCAGTTTCTTCATCTGTAAAATGAGGATAAGAACAAGAGCTGCTGCCTTAGGGTCATGCTGATGATTTAGTGAATTAATACACTCAAAGGGCTTTGGGTTTAGCATCGGCGAACTGCTCCATGTCATCAGTGGCCACTGGTCACTAGCCACGCAATTTTGTGAAAGTTAGCAAATTCCCTGGGTCTCACTTTCCTTATCTACAAAATGAGGTGGTCTGGGATACATTACATCAAGAGTCCTGGGTTTCAGTTTCCTATTGCTCCTATAACTAATCACCACACATTTAGTGGCATAAAACAACACAAATTTATTATCTTACAGTTCTGGAGGTCAGAGTCTGAAAGGGTCTAACAGGATTAAAACTGAGGTGTCCGCAGGGTTGCATTCCTTCTGGAGGCTCCAGAGGAGGATCTGTTCCTTGCCTTGTCCAGCTTCTAGAGTATTCCTTGAATTGATTTCCAGGTTATCTTTCTTAGCCTGAGGGACCATGACCTGGGCCTTTATATCGAAGGTAGTGACTTGGCAATTGTGGGTCTCGTGGGACTTTGTTGGTCCAGACAATTGCTGCTGGACCCTGAGCCCTCACTGGTGTGACTGCATCCCAAGCTTCAGTTTCTGAAGCGAGGGGAGGGTAGACACCAAGATGAGGACAAAAGCTATGGAAGGCAGCCGTTGAGATTTTATTGACTGTTGCAACTGGACATAATTCCCTAGAGTGATACACTCAGCATAAGAAAGCTGTGTGTTTGAGAGACCTAGGATAGCTGTTCCAACAGTCTGGTCTGGTCTTGACCTGTACAACTGCTAACTGCAACACATTTCTGCTCATCATGTCACTTACTATAAACCAAATCAGGCAGCCGCCAGCTAGGCAAATGAGAGACGAGGGGAAACTCAGGGAGGCTGTTAGGGTGTTGTCGTCATGCTTCCTTCTGTTGTTACCTTCTTTCACCATTTGGCTCTTGCAAGTCTGTGCCCACGATGAACTTGAACGTGGAGCATGTCGTACAAAATGAAGTACGCTTTTTTATTTTTGCAATCAGTATCAGACCTTCTTTCCTCCTTATTAAGCCACACATTTCCTCAAGCTTCTGCCGCATGAGTCACTGCTTTTCTGATGTACATAATTTACAAGAGCAGATGAGAGGGAACAGTGGGCCAGAGGGGGTGGAAAGTACAGTTAGGTCTAAAATGAGAGGCAGCTGAAAAGTTTGCGTTTCGTCTTCTCTTGTGAATTTAAATACAAATCTTGCCAGTTTACTCCTTACTATCATGGAGGGACCTGGAGGTGGGGGGCAAAACTAGAAACAGAAGATTCGCCTCCATCTCTTACTGTCATTCTTTCCAGTCAGGTTGGCAATGCTGCAGATCCCTGGCTCACACCATATGGTTCCTTCTCCTGACTCTTCCAGCTTTCTCTCTTCTTTTATCAAGTACACACTCATAAATGCCTGCAGTAGATGGTATGTGGAGTGTTATTCTCCCAAGGAACATTTTCCTCTGTGTTAAGTGTAGGATATCAATTTTTACTCTTCTCTGGGCTTGTGATGCTATTACATTTTCATAAGTTGCAGAATTTCATGGCAAAATACAGAGTCTGCTAGGAGGAACGTGTTAAAAAGAATATGGAGAAAAGCATAATTATGTGATCCTTGCTGTTACATTTTTCCTTCAACTCATTTTCAATAAATGGAAGCTAAATGTTATATTCAGGAGAAATATAAGGGGCACCAGCATGTCTGTTTCTACTTTAAAACTGTCCTGGGGAGAAACAAACCTTCAATTACTCAGTGGAGAATGGAAATTGCTAAGCCACGGCACACTGTGCTCCTTTTAAAGAAAGCCACTTAGGAAAACTTGGTATTCTTTTAAAATAAAAGCTTATTAAACACCAGGAGAAAACAACAGCATAGCATCTGATTTATTTCTCTCCTGTCACAAGCACACCCAAAAAGGACAGAGAGTTTTGTTTATTCTTTGGAAACTGGAATGGGATTGAGAGCCAGATTCTAGCTGTGGCTATTGGGCTGTCAATCTACCTGCATTGATTACTTACCAAGAAATAGGCTTTGTGTTGCATGCTTTAAGTAGCTATGCAATTTTACTTAATTTCCCCATATTCTTATTAATAAGTGGTTATTAGTAATCCTATTTTACAGATAATAGAGTGAAGGCTAAAGAGTGGTTACTCTAAATAGCAATGATCTAATACAGTACTTTACAGATTTTAATTTCAGATCACTGTCACGATAATCCTGTACCCATTTTGTAGGTGGTGGAACTGGGGCAGAAAGAAGTTCAATAATTTGCAGGGCTTACACAGCAGCAGGTGGCTGAGATGAAATTTGAATTCAGATAGCCCAGCTCTGTGTTTAACCACAACCTATATTAACTCTTCACATTAAGTAATTTAAAAACACTGCACTGTAACTACGTACTATGCTCAACATACTCAGTGCTTCTTAAGTTTGGCAATACCGTTCTGTTTTTGAAATATGTCCCATGTAGCCTTGGCAAAGGCTATTACTGAATAATAAAGAATTAGAACATTTGACAACTCTTAGAGAATTATCTTAGACAACACCACATGCAAAAGCGTCATGTTAGAGAATATGAAACTGAGGCTCAGACACGTTAGGGGACGCATCCAAGCTTGCACAGCAGGTTGGTGGCTTCGGGCCAAGTCTTCACCCACCCCATCTCCCAAACTCAATACAGTGTTCTTTCCTCCGATGCTGAGGTCAGATTTTCCAGGAGATTTTAGGCCTAGAACATTTTTGGAGGATGGTTTTTGTGGAGTAGAGACAGAGAATTTTGAGTTGGATGATACAAGAGAGGCAATGAGCCAGAGAGGGGGCAGTGCCTGCATTTCACCTGCTCTCCTCCTGTCAGACACAGCCCATCCCTGCCCCCTCCCTCCTCCTCTTCCTCCCTCTCAAACTGCTTCTCCACAGCACTTCCCATCTCAGTGAAGCAGCCACACCTTCCATCCACTGCTCCCACCAGAGACGTAGGTGATCCTCCTTGCGCCCTCAGCCTCCTGCCCACATTCGGGCCAACAGCTGATCCAATGGAATCTACCTCCTAGTTCCCTCCCAGGTCCTCCCTCTAGCTGTCCCCACAGCCATGACCCTGGACCAAACCACCACCATCTGTCATGTGAGCTGCCTTGACCCTCCTCATTGGTGTCCTCCTGTCCCACTTTTGCCACCCACCCCAATCCATTTGCTCCTTATAGCCAGAGCAATCTTTGGAAAATGCACGTCTGACCACATACTGCCACCACTCAAACCCTTTTAGTAATGTACTTCCTCTCAGGATAAAATCCGCCTTCCTTAATCTTACTTCCAAGCTAACTGCTCCCACAACAGTGGAGAAGAGGAGATACGTAATGAAGATGTTAAGCCAATGGAATCGATGATTGAGTTATTGGAAGAGAGAGAGAAAGGAGCCATTTGGGAGATGACATCCAGGGTCCCATTTGAAGCACTCACCACCTGGGCACAAAAGAGAGAAAGTGCCCGTGCACTGAGTTTAAGCTTCGGAAGGCAGAGACCCAGACCACGCCCAGAGAAACAGATAGAGGAATGACTATGAAAGAAGCTGGGTGTGAGCTTGTTAATTCGGCCAGGCAACGTCTGTCCCAAGAGCCCTCGAAATTTACAACCACTATGAGGCCTCACAGAAGAGACTTGTTTTCTTCTGTGATTAAGGGCCCAGATATTTTTAGTTTGAAAATAATTTATTATGCAAGTCGTGCCTGAGTGACATCAGTGGAGCAGAGTTGCCCTTACGTGGCACAGTAGGGACAAGAACAAGGTCCGTTTTCCCAGCTGACTCCACCAGCCCAGTGGAGCAGCCTTGACTTGGGCAGAAGGAAAATGTTACAGCAGTGATTGGTGTAACCATTGTGGTGGCTTCCTCCGGGAATACTCAAGATGTGGAGGAGAAATACTTCCTTATTACATCTACTTTTAGAAAATTCAACTCCTCTTAGTGGCATGGACATATATATGCTACCAAGTGTAAAATAGATAGCTAGTGGGAAGCAGCCGCATAGCACAGGGAGATCAGCTCGGTGCTTTGTGACCACCTAGAGGGGTGGGATAGGGAGGGTGGGAGGGAGGGAGATGCAAGAGGGAAGATATATGGGGATATAGGTATATGTATAGCTGATTCACTTTGTTATAAAGCAGAAACTAACACACCATTGTAAAGCAATTATACTCCAATAAAGATGTTAAAAAAAAAATTCAACTCTTCTTTGATCTTAATGTCACTGGATTTGGACTCTTCCCAGGCTTGTCACATGAGGAGGGGGTGAAAGACTCCATGATTCGAGGGCAGGTTCTCTTCTTTTTACCTTCAGAAACCATAGTGTCAGAACCTTCCAGACCTTTAGAGCTGGAGAGACCTCAGACATCACTGCTCCACTCTTTCATTTCACAGAAGAAACAGCAGAGACTCAAAGGGGATAAATGTCTTGTCAGTGGCACAAAACCACTCAGTTCCTAAGGCAATATTAATACTCAGTTGTTCTGATTCATGGTTCAGGGCTCTTTCCATATTCGCAAGTCATTACAAAGACATCTTAGATACAAAATATTTGTGTTTTTCAGCAATGTTTTAAACATTGTATTTTATGCGTGAACAAATAGCATAACAAGGACTATATTTTTAAATTGTGCTATAAAACAAGACATTCTCCAAGTTTCACCCAGCTTGTTCCCAAAGGGATATTTATCTAACTGGAGTAACGTGTATTTTTATGTATCTTTAGGATGGAGGGGGAAGAGACTGAAGGGAGATAAAGGAAGAAACAGTAAGGGAATCTTCTCTCCGTGACGTTTCTGCCAGGGGTCCTGGACTTGTGGGGATCTATCTAGGCTGCTTGAGGGAGGTCTTCAAAGGAGCCTGGAGGTCTCGTCCTTACCCGGTTCATCTAATTCAGGTTTTAAATATGCAGTAGGCACTGGGTACACAAAGATGCATAATACATGGCTTTGCCCTGGAGAACTTAAAATCCAGCAGGGAATGTAGACGGATGCACAAATTAACTCCATTACCAGATCCAATGTGATTGGTATTAGAGCAGCAGCATCAAGTCTTTTGGGAGCTGGATGTCAGAGAACCAGTTCTGACCGGAAGAGCAAATCCAAGGCATTTGAGTTATGCCTTGAAGACGGGCTGTATATCAAGGGGTGGAGAGGAATGAGAAAAAAAGGCATTGCAGCCAAAGACTCACATGAGCAAAGGCCATGGGAGGAAATGAGGGGGCACTGCGAACCGAGTGAAAGGAGGAGGGAAGGAGGGAGCAGAGAGTGTGGCCTGCAAAGGCAGGGCTGTGGGGAGGCACCACAGCGGGGGTGGGACAAGCCTTCTGGTCGTGGTAAAGAAGGTGAACTTGTTCTGGCCTCCGTGGGCCTCCCTCACCAATTGGCTGATCTGCCTCCCAGCCGTCAGGAGCCCTCAGTTCTCAGGCTTCCGCCCTTCACCAGGGCTGGCCTGACAAGGAAGTGTCGAAGATGCTACTTAGACCACAGGGTGTTGCCACGTAAAGGAGTCAGGGGGAGGTGATATCTCGAGACACCAGCAGCCGCTCACTTAGAGCCTCGGAGAGTGGGGAGCAGCCCTCATGGACCCGTCTGGTTCCCACGTGCGGTGCTGAGGTCGGGAGCCTGAGAAGAAGGCACCGAGGGGAAGACCTGTCTGCGGGAACCACCTCACACTAAGCAAAATCTCAACAGAAAGACAGATGCAAATCAGAAAGGAAGTATGTTCATGTACAGAGGAAGAAAAACTGCCAAGGAAATGAAACATGTAGATACCTGGTCGGGACATATTCAAAAGTGAAATAAACTTAAAATAGACACTGGGCTAAATGTTTCGGGCGGCATTATTTCCCACGCATCGGGAAAGCCAAAGGCTAACCAGAATTTTGCTTAGTGAGAGTAAAACCTGAACCAAGTGAGTGAGTGAGTTGGCCGGTGCCAATGGTAACTGTCATCGAGTTAAGATAACCAAGTCATTCTGGTGCGCCAGAGACTGTCCCAGTTTGAGTGCTGAAAGCTGTACGTCCTGGGAAATCGCCCAGTCCTGGGGAAGCCAGGACGGCTGATCACCCTCTGTCAGGTTATAATGGCCCAGAGCTTCTCTCTCCTCTCTTCAGAGGTTTACCTCTGCAAAGGACTGGACATCTATGTCATTGGGGCGCCTTCTCTCCTGGACAGTGCTGAATGAACTCTGGCAAATCCCAATTGCTTTATAGTTCTTCCTTATTCTCCCGTGCTTCCTTCCTATATCTAATGCCACAGATTCATCGTGAGACTGTGAAGCAGACCTACAGATTGTCTCCCTCAGTACCGTTCCCTCCTGCAGTGCACCTTCCTGCTCTGTAGCGGTGGAAACCTACAAGCATCCTGCAGGCTGGCCTGCAGCTGGGGCTCCTCACAGGACTCAGAGTCGGCCAGGCCCGTGCACTGATGTGAGTCTTGATGGAGCGAGTGGGCAAACTGTTGGCCTTGTGTAGGGAGAGCAGGCCTTGTGGCCAGTGCGATCGATAGCTTTTATTCTGCTAAAAGCAGCAGGAGCAGGGCAGCTTGTAGACTCAGAAGCTCCCTGATCATGCCACAGGCATGGTGCTTCTGGGGCCCTGCTGGCTATAGCTCCCAGTTCTTTTGAGAAGTTCAGGCTAGATTGTGTACCTTCAGCCCTCTTAGTGATTTTATGAGCTATCATAATTCTTCTTTAGCATAAATTAGCCAGAAGACCCTGTAGTTTACAAGGAAACACAGACTGATACGGAAGGTAAATAAGATGCCATCACCAACAGCTTAATATTTGCTTCCTGGATGCTGCTTTGGAAGGAACTCTGAGGCCTCATCCAGGCTCAGTTGGATTGGGGGTCTCAGTTGGATTGCTCTGATGGATTGGGGGTCTCTGTTAGGATACCAAAGGGGGAATAATTGCAGCTTTGCCATCTGTGGTTAAGACTATTGACAAAACCATGTCTTTCTTCTTTTGTTTTACAACAATACTGTCATCTTAAAGGTATCTTCTACTAAGGTGTTGATTTTGTGAGTTTAACACTGGAGATCAGAAATTTTAGATGGATAACTTTAATCTTAGAAGTATAAGCTACAATTGTATTTGATATCAAGGGTTGAATAATTGTTGACATAAGTTCTTGAAGAATGTAAATGTTCTGTTGA
This sequence comes from Lagenorhynchus albirostris, assembly GCF_949774975.1. Lineage (NCBI taxonomy): Eukaryota > Metazoa > Chordata > Mammalia > Artiodactyla > Delphinidae > Lagenorhynchus > Lagenorhynchus albirostris. The sequence goes on along the minus strand of NC_083104.1, from coordinate 84,674,414 downwards.
AAATCTCCTGCTCAGCAAAGATAAAGAAGATGAAAAAATGTTCCATTCTAGCGAGTATTATGTATTCACTATAAAGATCTATATATTACAGTATTTATATATTACATTTAAGGAGTGTTGTAAAGAGTGGCTAAAGAGAAGGAATGAAGATCTTACTGAAAGTTAAATCTCTATTTCTTATACTCATTTACTATTTGCTTTACTATCCAATAGTTTAGAATAAAATTTTGTTTAATCCTGTATAAAGGTTGTAATATGTGCTTGAAAGAGGAAATTGTATTTGTTCCCTTGATCATAGAATATGACTATTATAGGAAACTGAATCTTCTCACTTAAACTATGAATGAAGTTATCAGCCTTGCGTTATTTTCTCTTCCACTATATACATTGCTCATTTCTCCTGTTAGACAGTGAGCACTTTGGCTGACTCTTCTTTTTTTTTTTTTTTTTTTTTTGCGGTACGCGGGCCTCTCACTGTTGTGGCCTCTCTCGTTGCGGAGCACAGGCTCTGGACGCGCTGGCTCAGCGGCCATGGCTTATGGGCCTAGCCGCTCCGCAGCATGTGGGATCTTCCCGGACTGGGGCACGAACCCGTGTCCCCTGCATCAGCAGGTGGACTCTCAACCACTGCGCCACCAGGGAAGCCCTGGCTGACTCTTCTTATGTCTGTAAGAGCATTCATCAAGCCACTCAGACATAATCTAAACACAACACACAGCATGATTTCTCTGACAGTTCTTAGAGTCTGGGGTTCCTCCTTGATTCTCCCTTGTATCACCTCCACCTGAAAAGGCTCATCTCTCTTAGGAGGGGTTTTCTCTCCCAGGGAGATTTTTACTCTCAAACTCAGGGGGCCCAAAGGTGAGGCTGTAATGGGGATGTTATAGGCCATGCAGCTGCTAACATCACATTGCCCAGGCATTGCCTGTTATGACACCCGGAGTCTAATGTGGGTGAAACTCTTGTGCACCCAACCTGGGGCACAAGGACCAGAAAAGGAACTTTTGGAGTTGAAAAGAACTGGAGACAAATTTCAGTTTTTTACTCATTTCATCAAGAGCAGGCGTTCTCCCTGAGTCTTTTAGTTGCAAGCAACAGAAATCCACTATAAACATTATCCGAGTTTGTTTTTTTAAGCGAGGGGGGAGTATTTATAATAACATGTTACAGCAAATGTTTCAAGCAGGTCTCTGAGGAGAGGACCACCACCAGGGACCTGGGCAGCAATCAGTCAGACTCTGCCTGGCCTTCACTTGCTCTCAAGAGTCACAAAATCTGGGCTTCCCTGGTGGCGCAGTGGTTGAGAGTCCGCCTGCCGATGCAGGGGACATGGGTTCGTGCTCCGGTCCGGGAAGATCCCACATGCCGTGGAGCAGCTGGGCCCGTGAGCCATGGCTGCTGAGCCTACGCGTCGGAGCCTGTGCACCGCAACGGGAGAGGCCACAACAGTGAGAGGCCCACGTACCGCAAAAAAAAAAAAAGAGTCACAAAATCTAACCTGGGCTTCTGAGCACTCAGCTGCCCTCCTGGCCTCGTGGGCAGCGTGTGGCACTGGAGTTAAACCAGAGGAGTGAAGCCTGACTGCACCCTTTCAAGCTGTGTGACCTTGGATTAGCTACTAAACCACTTGAGACTTGAGTGTCCCTGACCTTGGATGAGAACAGCTACAGCTCTGACCCCACAAGGTTGTGGTGAGGCTCCGATGAGCTCATCCCTGTGAACACAGTGCCAGCACTTCATATTTATTAGCTATTAATCTGGTTACATCCTCTTTTTTCTCTCCGTGGATTGGTTTTCTCCGCTTCACTGGGCCCATGTCCAAGTTCATCCAGCCCACATGGGGACCTCACTTCTAAGTCCACACGACCCCCAGCCAGGCCAACAGCCAGACGGCACAGGATTCTCTCAGTCCCCAAACCAAAATCTCGGGAGAAAGAATCTCCTTGGCTGGACTGTGGTCATGGAGACAGAGGAACTCAGCTGTGGAGGGTGGCATTGCATGTGTGTGTGAGCACAGGGGTGGAGAGATGGGAGTGGAGGGGGCCATGGTAGTTCTCAAAGAAAAAAAGGGTGTCTTTACGGGCTGGTTAATCCTCCCCAAAGGGGTGAGCCCAGAAAGCCTGCATTTTGTAATCTTTCGTGATAAAGAGCCAAAAAGGCCTGGGAGTTCTCCCTTCCTCCAGGGTGGCCCATAACTGGGAGTGTCAACTGCTGGTGAGGGAGTCTGAAAGCCCAGCAACCTTGCCCTTGAGTGGGGACACACCCTGAGGTATAATTCACCCTCCAGAGCTCCCCTAGAGGATCGGGCTGAGGCAGGCATTTGACATGAGATGGAGCTTTTCTTGGGTTCTTCCCCTTCTCTGTCCATCTTTCCCTAACTTCCTGGCTTCCCTGGGAACATTTCCTTAATAAATCACTTACACATGAATCCTGCTCTCAGGACCTGTTTCTGGAGCTCAATTTAAAACAATCCCACAGATCAAAAAATGAGTCTGAACTCATTTGTGAGCCATTAATGAATGTAACTGATGTCCATGGGAAAGGGATTCTTTCCATCCTCTGAGGTTTGGTTTTGTTTCTCACCCTTGCATTCTTCAGCAGGTCCCACCCACCGAGAGAGGCTGCTGGAGAGCCCAATCTCTCTGCGTTCAGAAAATGATCTTCTTTCAAAGAAAACAAGGAGGACAGCCACTCTGATTTAAAAAAAAAGAAAAAGAAAAGAAAGAAAGAAAGAAAAAAAAGACGGTTGGTCTGGTATGTGACCTGATCGTCTTTGCTGGCCCCCTTCCTCCCGCCAGCTGGGAGAGAAAGCCATTTTAACTTTCAGAAAAATAGACTCTTCCTGCCAAGTCAAGCTGCCCGTCTGAAAGCTAAACATGGGAAGGCCAGTAAATGAAGGCAGCATAAGAGGTGACATTTCTAGGACAAGGCGCCACCTTAGCTGATTCTTACATAGGAATACTCCTAATGCCTATTGCAGGGATTGCTACTGCTGGTTATGAGGATGAACACTTCGAGTGGATTTCAATGAGAACGGTTCTTACATGGAGAGATCATACAGGGCTGGCTGTGTCCTAGGCCGGAAGTCAAACAAGCTTCAGGACTGGCTCTCCTTTGGGCCAGTCTCAATGCCAAGCAGATAAGACAGTCCTTGGCATGGTGGAATTGGGCTGTCTCTACTTCTTCCTCCCACTTCAAAATATTCTGGCCACCTTGGCTTGACACTGAAGACTAAACTCCTACTGCACAAATCCACCTCTTTGGGCTGAAAACATGTCTATTGTTAAAATGTAAACTTTTTGAGGGAGGTAGCCCTGTTCCCTACCCAACCAGACACAGTGTAGTCAGGGGACAAAAGACACAGTTTAAATAATTACTGTTTTAAATTAAACCAGCAATTAACTAAGGAAGGCAGTATATCAGACTGGTTAATGGATTTTACTTTGAGGTTTAGATCTCAGACATGAGACCTTAGGCAAGATTCTGGGGGGCTCAGATTCCTGATTCTGTAAGATGGGGATGAGAGCACACACTGAGCTCTTACTTTGTCTTTAGGGGCTAAGCCCTTTACGTGGATTAGTTAATTCCGTCATCATTACAAACTTAGGAGGCAGGTACTATTATTATCTCCATTTTGCACACCAAGGCACTGAAGCTCAGGGAGGTTAAGAACTTACTCCAGGTCACACAATTAATAAATATCTATCTGGTGGGAGCTTTTTGGTGATTAAATGAGAAAAAGCTTATTAAAAACTTAGCATATTGACTGAAAGCTAAGAGAAAGCCCTGGCTAAATGTTAGTCCTTAATGATGATAATTTAATATTCAGGATTATTGTTATCTTACATTTGGAATTTGGAAGGCACTAATCTGGATCGTCTTTCTAACCCGCCATATCCTAAGCGGACAGCATTGTTGACGTGAACCATCTCTGAGAGCCCCAAGAATCTGAAACATCCAGGTACTTCTTGATGCAGTTGGGAAAAGAAAATATTCACATGTATCCTTAAACCCAGAGAGTTATTTTTTAAAAAAGCAAGTATCCTCGGTGGACAGCAGGCAGCAGATTGGGGTGGGGAGGGAGAGAGAGAACAGTTGTTTAATCGTCCGACCCAGTTCCTCCCAAAAGGAGGCTCGCGTGCTAGGAATGCATAATCAGGCATCATGGGCCAGTCCACCCCCAAGAGCTGCTCACCTGCCTCCAGAAAAGCCATTAGCATCGCAAAGGACCTGTTTTACAGGTACTCAGGGAGAATGCTACATTTCCCTCCAGTCCTTGCAAAGGTCCTGCGGCCAAATGAGTTAATCAGAAGCACCTCCCTCAAGCCCTGAGTGACAGCCCAGGCAAAGAGCACAGGAGAAACATGGTCACTGGGAAATGCCACCCGCCTCCAGTCCACCTACCAGAGAAGTAGCACCTGAGGGGTTAGGACCAGCCCATTCAAGTTTCTAGATCAAATGGATGGTATGACCCTGGGCAAGTTAGTTAACTAGGTCTTTGAGCCTTGGTTTCCTCATTGGTAAAATAGGGATAATAAAACCTTCCTCCTATCTTGAAAGAAACAATGTATTTGAATTGCTCTGTTGCACACCTGAACCTAATATAATATTGTAAATTAGCCATCCCTCAATAAAAGAAAAAGCAACGTATAGTGTATGCTTAGCAGAGTGCCTGACACCTAGTAGAGTTTTGTAAATGTTAACTATTGTTAATAATAACTATTCATTGAAAATATCTCTGTGTTAGGAAGTGTGAGCATAGAAATATACAGACCCTGGCCTCCACAGCTCATGGACTCAAAGGGGAGACAAGGCTAATCACATAAAATGATCAGCCATCCAGCGTGTGCTCAGCTGTTTGGCGTGACGAGGGTTCAAAGAAGAAAGAAGTGGGTGCAGACAGGTGCAGGCTGGACATGCCCAGGAGGTAAGCGATGAGGATGCTTGGGGTTTTGAAAGATGTAAAGAAAGAAAAAGCTCAATGGAAGCCAGCACAGGCCTGGAGGAGAGGCATGCTGGGTAAACGGGGCAGGTGGCACTCCAGAAGGAAACAGGAGCTCCTTTCCCCTCACCTGAGCTATCCCAGCCGAGACCCAGAAGCTGGGCTCAGCGGTGAGGCAGATCCTCTGACAGGAGTCACATGTCTACCACCCACCACTCAAGGGTTCTTCAAATCGCAAGCCTCTAAAATCCAGCACAGGAGCTGAGAATGATGGAAGCCACACTCTGGAATGACAGCCGGGTACAGGTTTCTCTAAAGCGACATTACATACAACAAACTGCAGATGATACTGCAAATTTCGGATGTGAATCGCTCATTCATTTCCAATGTAAATTGATGAAAACTCTTAGCTGAGTGTGATGATCAGATTGAACTGTCTGGGCTTTTACTGTCCTCTGGCTTTCCAGTTCCTACCACCCTCTGCGTCCGAAGTTATTCTACTGGGGGCTAAATTCAGGTAAATGCTAAAACTATCTAATTACTCATCAATGAAAATTCTTCATTTTAGCATAGCACTATAGGTTCAGAGTATCTTGCAATTATGTTCCTAAGGAGTTCTTGCTTTCTCTAATAAGCTTTGCAAACTATCAGTCTCAGCTGAATTTTTATCCTGGGAGGGATTTCTTCCTTTATTTGCCCAATTTTGCAGCACTGCTCTTCAGAGCACTTTTTTCTCCCATTTGCCTCTTTTCTCCCCTAGTCACTGATGGGAGATGAAAATGAATTTTGGTATTTCGTCCTCTTGAAGGGAAAAGTAAATTCTAGATGGGACTCAAGTTCCAAATGGTTCTCTTTTGGGGCAGGAACACAAGTGCCACGTTTCCTGGGTGATGTTGTTGAATAATAAGCTATCTGGCTTCATAAATACTTCGTAAAAAGTATACAGTAATAACAATGATCATTATTATCGGACATGTGCCATTTTCAGAATTCACTGTAAGATCCATAGAGTTGCACCTGACTTCCTGGGCACTTCAGCTGGTGGGGGCAGGGCAGCTGGGACCCACTGTTGCAATAGTCATAAACGCTCTGGTCACTGGGTCCCAAATGTCTCGTTGAACTTCATACTTAATAATGTTTGTCTACCCAGAGGGCAACAGAATGTTTGTTCCTGGACTGTGAGGCCACTGATATTTTAATTTTTTTTCTAGGGTAATATTAGTCTGAGGATCTGGGAACATTGTTTCATTGCCTGGCCTTATAAGAATTTGCTTGATCTATTTTTGTAAGGGCAAATTAACCCTCGTCCTAGAATTTTTTCAGGCAAAAGGGATAAATGAAAGTCTTTACTGCTGAAGAGGTTCCATTCGCCTGAGTCAATTTTAGCTACTGAAATAATCAGCTCTATAAATGCCGTTTTAATGGAAACAAGGACTTCCCAGGTCCAGCTTGGATAGGTCCATGCCTCCAAAAGGAAAAAAAAAAAATCCCTTCTTTGTTCTTTTCGCTGGATTATTATTGGGCAGGTCCACCATCCTTTATCAGATTATTAGGAACACATGAGGCCCTTTCAGCAGGCCTACGCCTTTCAATTGTGTGATAGTTGTGGTAACACATAGCAGTACAATCCTCCCATCTTGGTGTTTTAATTATGTAAACAGAAGAATAAAACTACCCAACTTCCCATCCTCCCATAGACTGAGGCTGAGGAGGACACTAAGCATCTAACCCTTACAAAATGACATTTCAAGGGCTTCCCTGGTGGCGTAGTGGTTGGGAGTCCGCCTGCTGATGCACGGAACACGGGTTCGTGCCCCTGTCCGGGAAGATCCCACATGCCGCGGAGCGGCTGGGCCTGTGAGCCATGGCTACTGCGCCTGCGCGTTCGGAGCCTGTGCTCCACAACGGGAGAGGCCACAACAGTGAGAGGCCCGCGTATGGCCAAAAAAAAAAAAAAAAAAAACACATTTCAAAGTTAAGGGACTCTAGCGTTTGTGTACCGAAGGGAGGGTCCATTAAGAGGGAAATGGCTCAGACACAAAGCTCTTTCTTATGCCCGCTTGTCCCAAAGCTGCACAATTTGAAAAGAAGGTTTGGACGGGAGCGGGTGCGTGATGATGTCAAAGGACAAGAAGTAACACTGCTTTGACCCATAAAGCAAAGTCTGAACTCTGCTGTTTAGCAAGTCAGGAAACTATCCCTTCTGAAAATCTGAAACTGCTTTTTCCAAAAACAAACATTTGTCCCTCGATGAACGGTGGGTTTGATTCAACTGTAACCTGCATGTTTACTCAGAGGAAGCTCTAAGTGGACTGGGCTAAGAGGCCCACCCCTGCCCTGGACATGGGGGTCCTTGAGGCCAAAGCGGCAGGGCCTGCAGGTCTTGCAGCCATAAAGGCGGTGTTGACTGCGCCACTGATGCCCTCGAGGAATTACTGAGTAAATATTTCAGACCGGAGGAAATGCACTACCTGGGAACAGGCATGGTCCTGGGTCCGTTTCAACGGGTGGGAAAGGGTCCCCTAAATGGTGGGTGAGGGATGCCTGGGTGATATAGGAAGCAGAGTGTTTAACCTGTCTCCTCTCCTACAGTGAAGCCTGGGATCGTGCGCCACTCCAGGGGCCCTCCGGTAAAGGATTTGATGCCTCACGTGTTTTCCCACCAACACAGGGGAAAGCCATGTTTAGCGCACAGCTTTTAAGTTTTAACCTCCTGCTCCGCTGTTCCCTTAATTATCCCAACACTGGGGTGCAGTGGCCGTACCTTCAGTCTGAGAGGCGGTGGCGTGGCGACCGGACGACAGGTGTCCCGTGCCCTGCGGAGGAGCCGGGGAAGACGACTGCGAGCTTCCGAGGGACCACTGAGCCCCTCTCTTCCCAGATACACCAGAGGAAGAGGGTTCTTGAAAGACATCACTGAGCGAAGGACACCCACCCCTCAGGCCCCATCCAGAAACCCGCCGAAGGGGTCGGTCTCGCGGGCCGCGAGGTTTGGATGCGCTCCTCTTCCGCCACCTATCGACGACATCAGCTCATTGCAGTTTCCAAAGGGCCCTAGGCTCCTTATGAAGTGGCCCAAATCAGGATAAGGAGCAGTCCAGGAAACTTAAAACCATTCAAGGCACATTTTTCTGCCTTCAAATTAATATAGATTTATTGAGTCGTCAGGGAAAATACATATTCTTAAAATATAGATGGCTTAAAATAAGTAAACTAGCTCTGAGTAAACTAGCTCTGATTTTCAGCTGCCAAAATAATAATATATGGGAGTAAGAGGTAGGCAAGAGTTTTTGTTATTGTCTTTCTTACATTAGCTTAATGCTTTAGAATACATAACGTATTGTGTATTTTTTTGTTGTTGCTGCTTTTCAGAAAAAATGATCACCCTACAGGTAATGAAGGAATTTTTAGAAGAGGAATAGTACATGAGTAAGATTTGCAAGCAAGAGAGTGTGTTGGGCCTGCAGAATTAACATTATGGAGCTCCATGGGGAATGAACAAAGGCAAGTATAGCATGGGCGACTGTCCATACGTTTTAGCGATCTGTACATTAGCTGGAAGACTGAGAAGGTGCTACCAAAAGCCCAATTGTTCGTATTCTTCGATTCAGTAATCCAACTTCAAGAATTCTATCCCGAGAAAAGAATCCCAAAATGTGAAAAAAGTAATACGGATGATAGTCTTTATAAGATTAGTTAATGCTCAGCAACAGAAGAAGTTATTGTTCCTTCAAAATATGGAATATTGCAGACATGAAAATAATCTTAACACATCAATATTAAAAAATGCATACCCAAGAAGATATAAAATAGTAAAAATAGAAATATCGAATAAAACTGGAAAAGAATATTTAAAATATCAAAACTGAGTTAGAGGGTGGATTTAGAGTCTACAATGCTATGTATACTAATATTTATGTTTTCCTAATTACATGATAAATACAGGAAAGCTTTCTTGTTATTACATTTAAAGTATACAGAAATATATTAAGAAATGAAGGATCCTGTTAGTAGATTGATGTAAGCTCTTCAGATCTTCTTCCTTGGAGTTACACACACACACACACACACACACACACACACACACACACACACACGTACACATTACTATGTGTAGTGTTATTTTTTTTAGAAACTTTTTTTTTGGCCACACGGCTTGCGGGATCTTAGTTCCCCGACCAGGGATCAAACCTGGGCCCTCTGCAATGAAGCACAAAGTCCTAAACACTGGACCCCCAGGGATTTCCCTGTAGTGTTATTTTAACATAAAAGTCATAATATTGTATTACTTGCAACTTGATTCTTTTTAAAATCTGCATTATAGGTCTTTCTGGATCAACAGTATATATTTACTATTTATATTGTTTTTAACCACTATTGAATGTGATGTATTCTAGTACTTTAATTATGTCACAATTGATAGATACTTATTTCTTCTCATTTTAAAAATGTTAAATAATTTTGCAAATGATCTCTCCTGTATACTTATCCTGGTACACCTTATTAATGAATTTAAGCTTCATTTATTCATTGGCCACTTATATTTCCTTAGAGAATTTCCTATTCATATCTCTTGCAAAAGTTTCTATTTCATTGTTTACATTTTAAAATTTATTTGTTGGAGTTCTTTATGAATTTTAGATTTTTATTGAGATTTCACTGAATTTAGAGATTGGTACAACATATTTCCATCCAGAGCATAATATCTCTCCCTATTAGTTCTAGTTTTCTTTTATATCCCTTGACAAAATGTTATTGTTTTCTTTAGATCCTGTACACTTCTTGTGGGAATTTATATTACATAAGGAAGACATTTTCAATGGCTATTTACATAACTGAAATACTTTTTAACTGAAACAGTTACCAGCTCCAGTTGAAACCACAGCAGTTTCTTAAAGCTATAATGATCTGTCAAATAACTCAAAGAAGTATAATCATCAGCCTATAATTTGCTTGTATACAAGGGAAATCAATCAATAGATTGTTTTCATGTCCTCTTAACACACCAAAAATGGGATTTAGATACAAAAAATAAAAAGTAGAGACAGAGAGAAGAAAAACCACAGTTTGGGAATAGTAAACTTTGTTTTCCTTTCTTTGGCAAGCTACTTATTACCTGGCAGTAAACAAGGAGGCTAAGTGGGGTAGCTTGGGCAGCTGGGTCATCAAGGAAAATAATTCCAGTTACTTAATGGTCCTTCACAATCTTTAGGCATTTAAACTGTGACGTCTTCAAGACAGGATGTCTCTACCATGTCTATTTTTCCCCTCCTTCTGCACCCCCACCTCCGTTAGGCAAGGTCTCAGCATTTCCCTCACTAGAATCTCTTAGATCCTTAACAGACGTGGAAATAAAGTTGCTGATAATAAATTTTCCAAAAGCAAGTTGGCGCATGATAAACTGATCTTAAAATTCTGAAGAAAAGACAAGTATAGCCTTGAAAATTTTCTTGGCTTATCATTTACTGAAAAGGGGGTTTTCAAATATCTTTGATTTGAATTTGTATATTTCTTCTTTTAGTTATGTCATTGTTTTATACATTTTGAAGCTCTTATTACGTACATATAAATTTAGATTTTTATAGCTTGCTGGGTAACTAAGACTTTTTACATTATGAGGTGTTCCTCCTTGTTTGACTTTAAGATAGCTATGCCAGCTATGCCATCTTTTTATTAGTATTTTCATATTTCCTCTGTTTTTTTCTTTCAAGCTTTCAGTGTACTTATCTTAAGTATGTGTCTTGTAAGCAAAGAGTGTTTTTTCAAATCCAGTCTGTCAAACTGTCTTTTAATGACAGCATTTAATCCATTTACATTTAATGCAATTATTGATATAATCTACCATCTTGATTTTTACTTTCTATTGTCTCATTTATGGTTTTTTTCTTTAATTGGCTTCTTTCACAGATTAATATTTTTAAACTATTTCATTTTCCCTCTATGACCTTTGTGGTTACACATTCTTTTAAAATTCCTTAAGTGGTTACCCTAGAGACTACAAAATGTATTCTTATCAAGTGTGTGTCAGTTATCAATTTATTGGCTCTCAGCTTTAAATCCACTCTGTATTGCCGGCTATGCACAAAAGAATTATATCTCTTTTGCTAGCTAGTATGAAGCTTTGGGTGTAGAGGGCACTAGAGGGGCACTAGAGAAGGAAATGGTTTCTGTTCTGGCTCTCCTTAGTTTCTCCAGAGCTGGGCTCCTGAAGTATGAGATAAGCAGCAGCGCCCAGCATCTAGCTGTTACCCTGGGACCCTCTAAAGTGGCTTTAGGATTGTGCAGCCTGCAAGTCACCTCCCCAAGAATGGCTTTCCCAGCATCCCCTTGAACGGCTCTGAGCCAAGTTTCAAGGCATTCAGCTTGTCAGCCTTTTATGGAATGGACAGATGCCTATTCATGGCATAAGAAAACCAGTTCCTAATGCCAAGATTACCTCTGTGGGTTTCCTTTTTCTCCTGATTTGATAGGAGTGGAGATGGTGGAAAGTGGTTACACTCTGGGTATATTTTGAAGGTAAAGGTGACGGATCTGCTGATGCAGTGGATGTTCGAACAAGGTATAAAGAATGATTTCATAGTTTGGGGTTTAAGTCATGGAAATGAGATCTGGAATATGAGAGAGGGAAAGAGGGCAGGTGACGTGGGGTAGAAAAAGGAAGGGGGGGGTGATGTGGACACAGGTAGAAAAGAACCATTGAAGATGATTAAGGAGAGAAGTGAGGACATGTAGGGTCAATTGATTGAAGGTCTTGGTAATAACAAAGAATTGCTGGAGTCACGGTATCAGATGGCAATAACTAGGAAGACAGCAAGAGAATAAAGATAGGCTTGGTGGCGAGAAAACAAATTTGTATTTTAAAATAATCTTTTATTTGCTCATCATATACATTTTAACACATATTCTGTTGATATACATTTATTTTTTGGTGATAATTAAATAATTTATAAAATATATGCATAATGTAAATCACAAAATATATGCATAATGTGTGAAGTGGACCAGAGCCATCAAACTTCATTGGTGTTCATCTTTATGAGATGTAGATAATCAAGAGATTTAAGGAGATAAATTCCATCATTGGATTCTTGTTTCTTCAGAATTAAAGAGGTAGTATACATAATCAGAAAATCAATTTTGATGTTCAGATCAATGAGAGGTTTGTGTTACTGGAAAGAGCAATATGTAAAATAGAAATGTAGTTAACAATCACATATTCCTAGGGATAATGTGATAATCATGGGAATATCATCAGAAACTACAGACATTAGCAGAAATAAATTAGTTGCCTATTTTAACCATTGCAACAGCATTTTCAAATGTTCAGAAGAGGATTTCCTAATTTTTTTCAAGACATGGGTCTTTATTGTTCATTATTCTATCGATTTTGAAAATTATTGTCTATAAAACTCATTTTATCACTAGCTAGTGTTCGTATTTTTAGTCAAAAGATACCGCCATTTGTTAGAATTTATAATTTACATTAAATAACAGATTTTGTTACCGAATTAAAATACTTTCAGTTCCAACGAAAGTATTACATTTTAGGGTAGCCTCTGCAGCCTTGTTTTGGTAAATAGACGATTTCAACAAAGCTTTTTGAAAAATTGAAAACAGCTCATGAACACTTCTTACTCAATTAGATTCACAGACTCTGTTTGGGGAATCAATCTATTAAGGAACAAAATGTCTGTTTTTACATTCACCTTTTTAAGTTCCATCTTAATTTTTTCTCTTCCCTATTTTCTTCTTATAGCCTCTCATTTATCTATTTCTCTTCTTTCTTCTCTTCTTCTAGCTTAACTTCTGCTCCCCCACCCCCTTCCTTTTTCTTCACTGTCTTCTAGGAAACCTTTTCTCCACCCCTTCTATTTCTTCTGTGCTTGGATTTACATCTCCTGTTATCTTTCTTTTCCACAGAGAAGTTGTTCCTATTGCGTTCATTGGTTCTTTTATAGAAAATTATGGACGGAATAAGTAAAATATTAATAATCTATGTAGTGATCCAACAAACATAAGATACGTGAACATTTCACAAATGCAACATGTAATTATCCACTGCTGATGTCAATAAGGCATGGTCTCTTTGGTATAAGCGTCTATGTTCAAGATGTAGCATCAGTAAATACTTGAATTTTTCATGTTGCTTGGTATCCCTGTGAACTAAAGATATTACTAATGAGCAACAGTATGAAATTCATTTTAATACTTTTTCTTTTTTTATTGCATTGGGGTGAATTTTTATTTTTAGTCTTTAGTTCAGGTTATATAGTCTATGATGCTTTAAGGTAAAAGAAGATCTAAAGCTGGAATGTAAACTGGAATTGACTCTCCTCCCAACTTTTTACAGATTCACCAAATGACTGGTTATAGGTCACATGACTCTCCTGTTTATTTCATAAGGTTGTTATAGTCAACATTTATTGTTCTCTTACCATGTGCCACTCACTCTTCTAGAAGGGCCTTAAGAACACAACACAACCCTGTGAGGTAGGTGCTATTATTATATTCACTTCACAGGTGAAGAACCGAGACACAGATTCCCCAAAGGTCACATAGTAGGTGACAGAACCAAGATTTTAACTCAAGAAGTCAGTTTCCAAGTCTGAAGTGTTGACCACCGTACTATTGCCTCCTTGATATCTGACCTTTTTTTCAGATCTGCTCCATCTCCAAGACCTTGGACTTGGCATTGTCTCGTTCAGCTGCCTCCTCACCTTTAATGCCTCCAGCTTTTTCGCAACTACTGCAGACGCTCAGCATCCCCATTGAGCCTCTTGACTCTCTTTATCCTCCCAGGGCCACTCATGCCTCATTTCTGCTTTCCCTTCCTTCTCTGTCACACCAGGAGGACTTGCCATTGCTCTAATTCACCTTGTATTTTTCTACCTTTTAACTTCACCCACTCCTTCTGTCTGGAATATTCTATCATCGCTCCCTCCATTTCAGCTTATTAAAAATATTCCCCAACCTTCAAGGTGCTCTCCTAACGCCCCCTCCCTACCCCCCTGAAATACTACCTTTTCTGTAAAGTTCTTCCTGGTCATTGCAAAAAGTCAGATGTAATTTCTCTCTCCTCAGGATTCCCAACACTAAGTTGGTACAACAAATATAGTGCTTACTAAGTCTGCCTTATAATCTAGTTGTATGTGAATTCCTTTCACATCCCTTCTAGCCTATGGTAACTTAGAAGATCTAGGCTAGAGTATGGAATAAAGAACGTTACAACTGAAAAGAATATTCTATTTAGATCTTTAATTTTACTGGTAAGGACACCAAAGCTTAGTTTAAGATGTAAGTCACACTGACAGTTAAAGACGAAATTCACTTGTTCCTTCCTTCCTTAAATGCATATTATGAATAATACTGTGTGTGCACAGAGCACTGTGCTGAGTACTAGGGTTACGCAGGCAAAAGTGTCTACTTTTAAGAAATTCAGAGTCTACTGACTGGAAGAGACAATAGATTATTACAATACAACATGATGGGATAGCTGTTTGTGGAATAAATAAATAAATGCATGAGTCAAGGAATTTACTATCTCTGTAGTGATATTATGTGATCTTTCCAATAACAAATGTATGGAAACAGGTTTTGTAGTTCAGTTTATAAAATCACATCCCGAGTGGTAGGAAGGAATGTCAAGTCTGGTTTGTGTCAGACAAGCTGATCTCCATCAGTCTGAAAAAGAGAGGGGTCTATTGAAATGAGGGGTGATGTTTTCCATCTCACTCTGTTTTTAGTTTTTCTCCTTTCAGTTTTGGTTGCTGCTTTTCTTTTTTGTGTTTATTTTTTTTCCAGTGTTTTTGTTTATTTTATTGAGATATAATGGACATACAGCACTATGTAAGTTTAAGGTGTACAGCATAATGATCTGACTTACCTATATCATGAAATGATGATCACATTAAGTTTAAGGAGCATCCATCATCTCATATAGAGACACAGTTAAAGAAGTAGAAACTATGTTTTCCTTGTGATAAGAATTCTTAGGACTTACTTTCTTAACCACTTTCATATGTAACATAGAGCAGTGTTAATTACATTTACCATGTCGTATATTAAATTCCTAGTGCTTAATTATCTTATAACTAGAAGTTTGTACCTTTTGGACACCTTCACCCAATTCCTCTACCCCCCATCTCTGGCAATCACAAATCTGATCTCTTTTTCTTTGAGTTTGTTCGTTTGTCTGAAGTATAATTGACCTACAACACTGTGTTAGTTTCTGTCGCACAACATAGTGATTCGATATTTCTATACATTTCAAAATGATCACCTCCATAAGTCTAGTTATGAAATGTCACCACACAAAGATATTACATTGTTATTGTCTCTATTCCCCACATTGTACATTTCATACCTGTGACTGCACCTGCAAGTTTATTTTTAAACTGAGGTTTGTACCTCTTAACCTCCCTCACCCATTTCCTTCCTCCCTCCACCCATCTCCCCTCTGTCAACCACGTTGTTCATTCTCTATTACTGTCTGTTATGTTTGTTCGTTTGTTTTGCTTTTTAGATTCCACATATAAGTGAAATCACACAGTATTTGTCTTTGGTTGCTGCCTTCCTTCATATGTTCAGGATTTAGCTCTGAACACTCACTGACCACCTAGCATAATTTTTGTCTTGTTTATTAATCGGCTGCATGTTCACCTCAACCAGACCAAAGATTCCATAGACTTTGGGCTGGAGGCACTCACTACTCATTTTATTTACTTGTTTTTAAACTTGAATGTTCTTCCTGTAATGTTAGCTCCTCTCATTCCCCGGAAAGTCAGGTTTTCTGATAGGCACGGTGCCTGCTTAATTCAGTTGCCAAAGAGAGTGTGATGGGATGGATATAAAGGTGTCTCCCAGATCTACAGGATGCTTTACCTGGGAAATCTCAGGTCCTCTCTACCCACAGTACATCAGGAAGGACTTCCAGTTGGGTGGTGTTAGGGGGAGTTTTATTTGAAAATGGTTCCAAAACCTGTAAAAGAGATAAAGCAGAAAAATATGTTTTTGAAACTTCCATGCCTATTGTTTTGCCAAGATCTGTTGGGTACCTGGTACTCAGCTCTCCCTGAGGCAGCATTTTCCTGTACTGTTCCAGATGTTAATGTAGCTTCACATTTCCAGTGTGTTGAATGCAGTCCCTTAAAACATGACAACTGTCTTATTTTTAGTTTTCTGTGATGCGCCTTGCTTTAAGGAATTCTTATATGTAAAAATATAGATTTGTATTCTGTACACAAAAGGACCTGGTATTGGTGAAGGTGCAGGTAAATGTGTTGTACGTTATTTCTGGGGAGGTGAGCTGGCTTCCTAAGAATGATTTGGCGGCGTGCAGCAAAAGTCTACACACTGAGTGCGTGTTGTATCCAGCAGCTCCACTACTAGGAATTTATCCTAAGAAATCACTATGAAAGTGTGCAAGGCACACCTACGTGTTTATTTGGCAAAACATCATTTCAAATAGTGAAAGTTAGAAACTTACAGGGTGGATCAAAGATTGTTCAGTAAACATGCAGGAACAAAAGTATGTATTATCCCAGTTTTTAAAAATTTTGATTGATTTATTTTTAAATAAATTTATTTATTTATTTATGGCCGCATTGGGTCCTCGTTGCTGCGCACGGGCTTTCTCTAGTTGTGGCGAGCGGCGGCTACTCTTCGTTGCGGTGCGTGGGCTTCTCATTGCAATGACTTCTCTTGTTGTGGGGCACAGGCTCTAGGCACCTGGGCTTCAGTAGTTGCAGCTCGCGGGCTCAGTAGTTGTGGCTCACGGGCTCTAGAGTGCAGGCTCAGTAGTTGTGGCGCACAGGCTTAGTTGCTCCAGCGGCATGTGGGATCTTCCCGGACCAGGGATCAAACCCGTGTTCCCCTGCATTGGCAGGCAGATTCCTAACCACTGCGCCACAGGGAAGTCCAGTATTATCCCATTTTTATAAAAAAAAGTGCATGTGAAGAAAGATTAACTAGATACCAAAATGCAAATTGCTCTCTCTGGATGGTGTGATCATTTGTGGTTTTAACTGTTGTTTTTTGTTTTGTTTTTGTATTTAAATTTTTTTTTCAAATTTTCTGCAGTAGATATGTATGTTTTATGACCAGAAAAATATTTAATAAACTCATAAATCCCATTTTGAAAGCAACAAAGATAAATTGGGTTGTGACCGCTTTCCAAGATTCATTACGGGATTCTCTTACATTTATGCCCTTTGCTATCAAAACAACATAAGAAATAGGCTTCAGCACCAATATCCCAGAAGCTTCCAAGATGGAATTATTTTTTTAAGAAAAGTAGCATTCGAATCTCCCCCAAAGTTGTTACATTTCCTTTTTTTCCAGAACAAGAAGACACGTATAAGTTTTGTTGAAAAGGAACAAAACTTGTAATGTTCTACCACTGTTAAAATGTTTGGGGTTGATCTGTGTGTCCCAACACTAAGGATACCAAAGATATATTAATGAGTAAAAAATGCAAGTTACAGATGTACTAGGATTACATTAAAAAACAACAGCAACAATAACCTTCCCTCCCCAACTATCTGGGACGTTTTATTGAGAACAAATATATTTAGTTAAATGTTGATGTATTCAGAATTAGGCCTGGGATGACACACACTGTGCTGTGATCAAGTGTTGCCCTGGAGAGTGGGTAGAGGGAAAGACAGGAAACAGGTTTTCTGGGAAGTGTGGGGTAGGGTTCTTTCCTTTTATTTTATATACATCTACATTCTTTCAATATTTTAAAAATCATTTCAAAACATTCAAAAAGAAATAAATAAAAAAGAAAATTCAAGACATGCCTGTGCCTGGGAGCTCAAGGCAGAAGCTAGATAGTAGGCTTTGCTCATTTAAAATTAAATTCCTGAACTTTTCAGAGGGTCAGTGGTAATGATAAGACAGCATTCTCCCTCTTGCTGATTATTTTGCAAATACGAAAATAGAAAATGGGCCCTTCTGACACTTCAACTCAAATATTCCAACTATAGTCTTAAAGACATATACAGTTGGGTTTTGTTTTTGTTTTTGGCTGCATTGGGTCTTTGTTGCTGCACACGGGATTTCTCTAGTTGTAGCGAGCAGGGGCTACTCTTTGTTGTGGTGTGCGGGCTTCTCACTGCGGTGGCTTCTCTTGTTGCAGAACAGAGGCTCTAGGCACGCAGGCTTCAGTAGTTGCAGCACACGGGCTCAGTAGTTGTGGCTCAGGGGCTCTAGAGTGCAGGCTCAGTAGTTGTGGTGCACGGGCTTAGCTGCTCCACAGCATGTGGGATCTTCCTGGACCAGGGATCAAACCCGTGTTCCCCTGCATTGGCAGGCGGATTCTTAACCACTGTGCCACCAGGGAAGTCCACATATACAGTTTTGCAATGAGAAACTTACATGGTTTTGAAGTGTAAGCAGGTAGAGACTCGGAGGGCCATTCCCGTTAACCAACTAGTTCACCAAATTCATGCTCAGAGTTGGGCACAGGCAAAAATTTGTCATGGGAAATAATTGTCTTCGATGATCACATCTTTGCCACATAAAACCACCTCCTCGTTCTTGTCTTGGCCAAACACACCCTTTCCCTCTCATAATGTCCTTCCCTTTCCTATACCATAAACCACTTTCAGAAAAGACTGAAACACATTTGCATGAATAAGGAAACAATGAGTCTTTAAAATGTTATTTTCCTAACCAGATTTGCTTTTTAACACGTTAACAAAGAAATAAAGCTCTAATGGCGGAATCTCACACACCCATCAAAATCTGGGGGCATAGTCGGTCACCGACTCTGCTTATATATCCACAGCATCCTCTGCAGTGGCCTAGAGTACAACAGGCATTTTCAGACTTACAGATGATGGTATACGTCAGGATCCCGCTGCAGCCGGGTTTGGAATCCTATATACAAGTCATCCCAGAGCAGACCATTCTTCACCACGTGTCTGATAACATCAACCCGGCTCCGAATCTGAAACAGATAAGGAACAACTAGTAGGGGTGACCCAGCCAGCAGTGAGCATCGGTACTGACCCCTGTGTCCCTGAAAGAAGCAGCTGCCTATAACGGCAGGGGTCTGAGGAGTCAAGGAGAAAAGCCTACTGAAGGAGATATCACAGGCAGAGGGGGAAAGAGAGGCTCCTGAGTGCAGTAGAAACTGAGGGAAGGAAAACAGGAAATGGATCAGGAGCCGGGGTTGGGGGGTGGCGCAGAGTGGCTGAGAGCACAGACAGAATCAGATTGCTGGGTTCAAATCCATGGTCTAGCTGTGTGATCCTGGCAAACATTCTGTGCCTCAGTTTCCTCATCTATAAAATGGAGATAACAGAACATTCCTCACAGGACTACTGTGAGGATTCACTGGGTCAGTGTATATAAAATACTGAAAACAAGGCCTGCCACAGAGCAAGATTACCTTAATGCGGCGGGCAAGGCCCTTACCTTTAAAGAATCCCAACTCCTGACACGGGATCTGCTGAATAGTCAAAGGTGCACAGGGTTAGGAGGCAGGCAGAGATGGTTTTGAGTCTCAGCCCAGCACTTACTAATCATGTGACCTTAACCTTGCTAAGCCTCGGTCTCCTCTGTTACTGTTGTGAGAAAAAAAGAGATAATTCATTAAAAAAGAAAAAAAAAGCATGAGGTAGCATGAAGGGAAGTTATTAAGGTTGGACATGGTTTTAATACTTCATAGGTACATGTTCCAGTTTACCAGGAGCCTTTTTCAGTATCTGGCATCACATTTTTTTTCCTGATAAATATCGTGCTAATGCCAGTAGAGGCAACTTTATCATAAATGACAGGCCATTAAATGACACGGAATGATCAGAAGACTGGCATTTAGGATTTATTTCTCTTTCCTGCACCATTCCTACAAAACGATTACATCCATTGTGAACTGAGATCGCAAACACAGGTCAGAAGATCTCCTGTTTTGCCAGTAGAGACTTAGAAACATGACTGCACAGTTTGTTAAGTTGAGGACTGCCCAGCTAAAGCGCAGTATCAAGATCTAGTTCCTCACAGTGGAGGAGAGATGGCCTTTCTTGACCTTTCAAACTAGAGAGGAGCATGTGGAAGAACTGGGGAGGTTTTGAGAAACGTTTAGATTGTAAAATGGGAAGGTCTTGGTGATTGATTAGATTTGGGGATGAGGGAAAAGGAAAAAGGTGAAGATTGCCCCCCTGTTTCTAGCTGGGCTCACTGTGGGGGGGGGGGAGGAGTTGATATTGCCAACGATCAAGACAGAAAAGGAGAAAGAGCAGTTTTAAGAGAACGATGATGTGTCGCATTTTGAACAGGTTGAAAATGAGGTACCAGGGATTTGGATATCCAGGTGATGATATCCAGCAGGTAATTAACTCTAGTGAATCTGAAGCTGGACAGAGTTGGCGGGAGCTGGGCAAGGTCTGGGCAGGACCTATGGATTTTTGGCGTCGGAGAAGCGGTGCTAGCAGATGTGTTCGGTGGGTTGAGTACAGAACCCTGGAGGAAAACAAGAGATTTAAGTGGTGGCTGGAGAAAGAGAGACCCTGAAAGAACTTAGAAGAACAGTCAAGAAGTGAAGAAAACAAGGGCTAGTGTCACTGGAGCTGAGAAAGGACTTCTAATTCAAAATGATGGGCAGATCCCATACCTAACCCGCCTTCTGCCCACTTCTAGATGCAACTGAAGTGTTGACAAAGCAAGCGTACAGGTATGAACTGTCACAGTGAAGAAGAAATGAGGTGAGTCGTTGACAGCAGGAGATTCCAATTAACTAATGTGACTCTGGAAAGCAGGAGGGTGAGTGGCATCTAAAGACGAAGGCAGAGGCTGCAGAATCCCAGAGAGTAAGTGGAGGGACATGCAGATTCAGAAGCAGAGGAGGTACGTACCATGGATGACAGCAGGGACACAGAGCACAAAAGTATCTACACAAAACAGTCAACCCCTTCCTTACGCCTATGCATGGCTCCTGGGCCAAATACATTCAGACAGTTCTCTGAATAAATGGAATCCATTTTGCAGGAAGAGTGAGAGCGGGAGTGTATATGTGATGCCCCAGAGCAACGACCTCCACATTTCGGTATTTAGGGGTCCCTCAGCCTAATAGCTGGCTCCTCACCTTCATAACTTAAACGGGTGCCCCCCTGTCCAAATACAACCTAGGTCTTAGTTGATAGCTTACAGTCCCTTTTTAAAAAATTGAATTAACTTTCCACATTTACAAAGCTGGGTATTTTACATGAAAATCCAGATTTCCAAGTTTTCTGGAAAACTCAGAAGATCAGCTGGAGCTCAGTAGGGGCTCCTCCCTTCCCTGCTTTCCACTTGATACAGTCCCCACCCAGCTCCCCCTATTTACAAGATCTGCCTCGGGTCCGCCTGTGAGCACTTAAGCCTGTAATCCCTGACTTCAAGTAAAGCCTGCTGCTTGAAAAGGTCTTTTTTTTTTTTTTTTCTTTTGGTAAATATAGCTTAATCCCTAAATTCTTAAAAGTCACCTACAATGGAAGAAAGGTCAGCCTGGGGTAAGCAACACTGCATGCAACTACAGTAGAAGCCAAAAGAGCAATGCCTTCAGGTAACCATGGCAAGTGACCGCCACCCAGCATAATGGGTTCAGGCAAGCTATCGTGCGAGATCAGACAGGAAAGTACTTGAAGTTTAGCTCCCGTGTAACATTTCTTCGGCAGATACTTAAGCAAAAAGTCCCACAAAGGAGGAAAGCAAAGAAGGTGAAGACATGGGTGGGGTCTGGAAGTGGGTAAGAGATGTCACAGGGTGACAGATTGGCAGCAGACCTAGAGAGGGGCCCATCCAGATTGGAGCAGGAGGATGGACAGCTACAGGAGCCATGCATCTAGGCAAGATGGAGGCCTTCCCTGGTGGCGCAGTGGTTGAGAGTCCGCCTGCCGATGCAGGGGACACGGGTTCATGCCCCGGTCCGGGAGGATCCCACATGCCGTGGAGCGGCTGGGCCTGTGAGCCATGGCCGCTGGGCTTGCGCATCCGGAGCCTGTGCTCCGCAACGGGAGAGGCCACAACGGTGAGAGGCCCACATACCGCAAAAAAAAAAAAGATGGAGAGTTGGTGTGATAGAAAATATACTTATGAGTTTAAAAGGCAATGAATGGCCCCCGCCCTCAAAAAAAAAGGCAATATGAGAAGGCTCCAGGTGACAAGAGAAGGAGCTTTTCCAAGTATAGGCATATCCGCTATATATGAACCTCAACATACAGAAATCTCACTAAAATCCTGGGAGACAAAAGCACTGAGAGTCAAAATAGGGACCACCACGTATACAGCGGGCATGAGGGTTTACCCCGTGTTGTATTAAATCTGCAAGAGAGCTGTTGCCTGCTTTATCCAACAGATGCATTATGAAAAGCTGTGGAAAAGTGACTTTTTTTCAATGAAATATTTTTAATGAACTTGTGATTTTTAAAATTCCAAAGAAAAATCTCCCTTACGGCAACTGATACCTTAATTTATAAGTTTTGTAAATCAGAGTTAAGAAGCAAGACAGTGGCTAAATACACAGACTGTGGAGCTAGACTACTTGTGGTCAAAGCCCTGCACCACGCATTCACTAGCTGTACGACCTTGGGCAGGTTATGCAACCCCTCGGCATGGCATCTTCCTCATCCATAAATGGGGAGTATAGTAATATGGCTTCATGAGGCGGTTGTATTAAATGACTTAAGATATATGAAGCTGTGTTATGTATGTGTTTCATAAATAAAGCAATAAATTTAGCAGATTCATTTTGCTTAAAATGGGTGTTTTTTATGTAGGGTTTTCCTATATTTGAAAACCCAGTTTTTTAAAACCCATAAAGCAGGCAGTGGATTACTGGTTTTACTGAAGTTTCACCATAAGATTCTCTTCAACAGCAAGTACTAAACATAAAAATACAAGTCAAATTATTAAAATGTAGTTTAAGAATACATCTATTTTATAAAGGTACATTTAAACTTCTATAATTAAGGCATTACACATTTATATGTCATGTGTAGTACACTTAAGGGCAGACTATACACCCTCCTAATTTATTTAGTGATTTTTGCATTTATATAGAATTTAAAATTACAATGTATGCTCACATATTTTATGTCATTTGACTATAATAAAAAAAAAAACTGATAAGGTGGGAAGAGGCCCAATGCAAGGAAAAAAAAAAAACAAACCACCAAGGCTCGGACAGGGGCTCAAAGCCTCATAATCAATAATCCTCATCAGCAGGGATGGGGTACCCATCCCAGTCTTGACGTTGTGTCCAAAGCCCCGGCTCTTAACACCATGCCTGCCGTGGGTTAGGGATCTGTTAAAAATTGGAGCTCAACAAAATATGTGTAGGTTTATGCTGACTTCACTTTCTTTAGAGAGCCACCCACTGGGTTTGTTTGGGGAAGGAGACACCACTGGAGAGAAGGCAAGGAAGGCAGAGATCAGTGCTTGCAGGTCTGGTAACAGTGCAGGCGGGTCAGCTGTTTGGAAGGAAGCAGGTAGAAAAGCCAATCTTTGCAAATAACTCAAAAAGAAACAAGTATGGAGTTTAGTTAATAATAATGTTTCAGTATCCACGTGTTAGTTGTGACAAATGTAGCACAGTAAAGTAAGATGTTAACAATACTCTCTGTACTATCCTTGCAACTCTTCTGTAAATCTAAGGGTTATTCCAAACTAAAAAGTTTATTTAGGAAGGAAGGAAAGATGGAAGGAAGGAAGGAAGGAGCACTTCCACTGGTGTTTCTGCTTACTTCCTCATACGGATGTTCCCGGCTTGGTCTTTCTTTTGGAAAGGATAAATCTAGAAAGTCAACCAAATAGTCATATCCTCCAGGAAAAGGGCTGAAGTCCTCATTTGTCTCAATCATCTGTGCAAATGACAACATGGTAAAGGGAAGAAGCATATCAATCTGGTGGTCAAGGTCCTTAAAAATTTTGGAACATACAAGACCCAAATGCTCTTAAATGATAGCAATGAAGTGGAGTTAATATAAAAAGAATCTCTCCTCTCTGCTCTCTTCTATTCCCCCCTCCTCTACCCCCCCTTCAATCCCTCTCTCCCTCTCTCTTCTTTCCTGAACTGAATTCTAATCCTACTCTTCTACACTAGCAAAACTGCTTCATATCACTAGCTTCAATCAAATTTACAGAGAAGGATATCATTATCTTAAGCACTATTAGTAATGAGATATCAAATACCACTGTATATTTGCAGGCTAAAAAATAAATAAAATATGAAAATTTTCTCACCATCACATAGCAGCTAAACATAAAGAATGTCATTGAAAATTCCAAATGTTTTCTCTTTTTCATACTAATTGCTCAACTGAAGATATAATGTAGACCAATGTTTCCCAGGTCTTTGGGTTTCAAAGACAATTTTCTAAAAAATATTTGGTAGCTAATGTAGGCATCAACATTTCATTTTGCAAAGTGAGGACTTAAAAAAAATTCTTACATCTACTATCCTTTTATTTCATTAAAGGAAGATTGCTTTCATGCCTCAAAAATAGAAAGGACCTAATCTTGGAATAATGACAATTCATCCCAAGAAAAGAGAGTTGACATCCTTGCAACCACACTCACATGCATACTCATACTTGTTTCATTACTGACCATTAAAAACTTTGTCATAGACTGGCTCTGACCCCCAGGTAGGTTTTTAGGACTCACTGATTTTGAGAATGCTAAGTGTTGCCTGGTACCCGGTATTAATGTTCTGGGGTTGAAAGGTAAACTTGAGAACAGCCCTCACCCTGAGGGTAACCAGTCTTTTGTTTCTAAGGGTATGAATGCTGTCCATTTCCTGATGCTTTCCTTAAACTTTGCTCCCCATGCACAAATTCAGGCACTATATGTAAGAGAGATAAAATATACATATAAGTATTGCAGGGATTTCCAGCCCATTTCAGGCCTCCTCTTTCTCTTTCACTCCCTGCCTGTTGGTACTTATTTTGTTTTTGGATACCTCTCAGTTTCGGTGACCAGCTTATAACGTGAACCACTTGGGCTTGTGAGCTCTGTGCGTACATGTTGGGGCTAATTTAAGTTCTAAGCTGACCTCATGGTTTGTGCAATTCATTCCTTACCACAGCTGCAGATAAGAATTACCTGCTTCTCTGCTGCTACACGACACCACCTCTCCAGTGGAGCCCACTTGCCTGTTCCACAGTTTAAGTACCTGTTTCTGCTACAAACACAACACAACAAAACACCCACAAAACAAAAACTAACACATGGTGATGGGAGGAAAAAGTGCTCCGAGAGAGAAACTGAGCTGGACCCCAGAACGTTCCCTACATTTTCAACAAGGGATTGTTTTAGCACATTGTCCGATCTATTTTCTGTGAAGCAGATGGTAGGGCTTAATAAATGTTTTTTGAGAAACAAACTGGAATACTTCATAATACAAGACAGCAAAGACAAATAATACTTCATAGCATACCCTGACCACCAGGTTATAATCCTTAAATCCAGCCCAAGTGAAGTATTCTTTTATCCAGCATGAGTGACGAAATATCTCATCTCCTACAGCAGCATTCAAGATTCTCAAATATGGTCCAAAGTCCCAGGAATCCTTGTAAATTTTAGTCCCCTCTGGAGGCTCTATGATGCCTTTCCTTAAAGACACAAACGTGAGAGAACAAGGAAAGAAGAAAGCAACAAATAAGGAAGGCAGAAATTAGCACTTCAATTTCAACAGTCAACCAGACCAGCAGCTTTAAGACTGTTCAGATGATACCAAAGCGTCTCACAGAAGTGCCTCGGGGAACACTGAGGGGTAGGGCCCCACCCCAGCCTAAACCAGAACAGCTCCTGTTAATTGTTTAGTGTGATCACTCTCCAAGTCAGAATACATTTAAAGATAAAAGTCCATGTCGGGGAAACAAAAATTGGAAAACCACTGATGCAGACCCTTTCGGCTCAAATAACTAAATTATGGAAATGTTGAATATAAGTGGCCGTATTGATTTTGTGGAAGTCTGCTCACTCCTGCCCTGCCCCTCACCTCCACTAGAATATAAGTTTGATGAGAGTAGCAACCATGAGTGGCACATAGAAGGGGCCCCATAAATATTTGTTGAACATAGGAATGACTTTAGCCTATCTTTGAGATATATGTAGAATTCTGTGTCTCTAATATATGGTCCTCTCACTATACTAATCAAACCACAGCTCTCAGACACATGGGCAATTCTGTATGTAAGCCCAGTCAGCAATATGGACGAGAGAGTTCTCTGACATTCCTAGAACTGTCCATCCAGTGTGAAGATGGATCATTGCATGGAACATGGAATATTGAATCCTGGCAATAGAATGGGATGTGATCTGGATAAGAGAAAGATGAGGAGGGAAACGGGCACCTGGCTAGTAACGATTTGGTAACTATGTCCCACTTATCAAAACAACACTTTTAGTCCATTATTTGCCCAAAGCTAGAGAGGCACTGGTTTCGATAATAAATTACTTATCAAAACCTAAAGTTTCTAACTTCTAAATGAATGTCAAATCTGCTTCTCCAACTCCTCCCCCCATCTCAGTTTACAGCCTCACTCATCTCTTCCTGGATAAAGCCTCAGTCTTCCAGCTGGCCTCCCTGACTCTAGTTCTTCCCCCACTGTGGCCTCTTCCCCAGGACATGGTCTTCCAAAAAGTAAAATAGTTTTTCTAAAACACAACGAAGTAAGGTTCCTTCTTTGCTCTATAACTTTCTCAAGCTCTCCTTACTCATAGGCAAGTTCCGTGGACTGTCTCACAAGTCCTTTCCGACCCTGGCCCGACAGGGCATTCCCGTCTCATCCTTTTCCTCCACCTTCACTTACCAACCCTACAGTCAGGTGGATGGTTGGATTCATGAGGGAAGGACCTCTTTCTTCACAGCTGTTTCCTTGTATCTAGTATGATGCCAGGTATACAGAAGGAGCTCAATAAATCACTTCCGAATGAATGGCATAGGTCTATTCACTTAAAGTATCTGCACTCACCAAACTCATGACACTATTTACACCTCCCTTCTCCAGCACGTGTCAGTCCCTCTGAGCGGAATCTCCATCTGTCTCTCTTAATTATAACCTACCTCCTGATCTCTAAGACATAGCTCAAACGCCTAAGACTTCAGACTGAGCTTTCCTTGACCACATTTCCTGTTCTCTCCTGGCCCCTCTTCCCCTCACAAGGCAGAGTTAAGCACTTAGCCTCCCTGTGTCCTTACACTCTGTCTTACTACTGAGAATCCAACAATATCGACTCTCTTGTTACCCAGAATGCTTTGGTGTGACACAATGATACAAATGCAGATTCCCAGGCTTTGCCTCAGATCTACTGAATCAGAATCTCAGGGGGTCGAGCCCAGGGAGCTGCATGTATCCAAGTGCTTCAAATTATTCTGATGTTCATTCAAGTTTGAGGATTATTACCATGGGATACATCGGGGGAACTGGAGAGAGATGATGCAGAATTCTGCCAGTGCCGAATGTCAGACCCTTGAATGTGCTGCTAAAACCTGAAACAATTAAAAACTTCTCTCACCCTTGATCTGGAGAATACAAACTGCTTTTACCCTAGAGGTACTGGGGAGATCCTAAGGAATTTTAAGCAGGGAAAGGAACAGGAAGAATTTTGCATTTAAAAAAGGTTTCTTCCACAACAATGCAGAGCGGAGGCTTTCCTTGCTTATGATCCCAGTAAGAATTACATTTTACTTGAGGGCCCTGGGGGTCCACATACCAAGCGCACCTGTGAAACAAAGTCTCCTGAAATAATACTACTCCTTGTTATATGTACTCGGGCAATGTACTCAGGTCTATTCTATTTTATTCTATTTCATTTTTTAAAATGCTGGTCATGATCAATGCCATTGATTTTTACAACCCACCAGTGGATTGTGGCCAGCAGACTGAAAAAGGCTGGCATGGAGGATAGATCAGAGGAGAGCAGGGTGGAGGCACAGAGCCAAGTCAAGGGCCACTGCTTGAATCTAGGTGAAAAGAAATTGTGAGAGGCCGAATTAAGGTCACGACGGAAGAGGCTGGAGACGAGTGGTGGATTTGTGAGGGATTTACGAAGAATTGACCAGATTCGGTAACTAGCTCGATATGGGAATTTAGCAAAAGGGCATAATCAGCTGGCTGCGCCACTCCACCAACTCTGCAGAGGTAAGGCCAGGAGAGGGGTGTGCTGTTGGCAACTGTGTGCCCAGCTCTCCAACACGTTCAGTCCACTTCTAAATAAGGGTGAGGAACTAACAGTTCCATTTGGCTCAAGACAAGTATATGTAAAGATATAGCTCTGTGACATCAATAGTAACTTTTCCTGAATTGCACTCCCAGTGCACTGTTACTTGTTCAAAGGTACTGTCTGTGGAATTGGCAGCTGGGTAGTTTATACTGATATGAAAACTACTTCTCATGCTTATTGCTTGTTACTTCAGACAACTTATTTTTGAGCTGCATCAATTGGCCTTCATCGAAAAAACTTCCTCACTCTTTGTTTTCAAGTAAGGCTCTGAGACGAGGAAAACATTTGAGTAATTATTACATAGGATGAGAAAATTATTATATAGGACTGAGAAAAAACTCAGCCTTTTTCCCCCTAGATTTGAAAAATACTTATTTAATAGTTTATTTTCTTTAAACAGTAAGACTTCCATTTTAAAAAGTGATGTGTGGATCTTAATGCATGACAAGCTGAGGATGCTACTCAATAAAAACTTAATATTCTGACAAATAGGGACCTACCGAGAGACCACAGGTACGTCCTTTATTTTCTCATAAAATTGAAAAAATCCCTGAATCATTTTTTTCCCTATAAGTGTTTAAGCCGGGCTTCCCTGGTGGCCTGCCGATGCAGGGGACACGGGTTCGTGCCCCGGTCCGGGAAGATCCCACATGCCGAGGAGCGGCTGGGCCCGTGAGCCATGGCCGCTGAGCCTGCACGTCCAGAGCCTGTGCTCCACAACGGGAGAGGCCACAACAGTGAGAGGCCCACGTATCGCAAAAAAAAAAGTATTTAAGCCAAACCTGTCTGTTGGATCCTTTAGCACCCTTCCCAGATCAAGAGTGGCTCCAGGTCGTGGGGTCCATGTTAACACATCAGAATTTTTCTTGATAAGGTTGTTGAGTTCATTTGGGTCATTTTTGATGTTTGTTTCTTTAATATACCTGAGAAATAAGAAAATTCCCATGTAAGAAAGTTTATTCTCAGATGAAATTTTGATTAGAACAATGACAGAATTTTTGTTTGTTTGTTTCCTCTGCATTCCTACTTCCCAATCCCCCTGCAGTTATCCCAGGAAAAATAAAGACTATATTTGGGCTAATGTCCCTAATTAGGAAACAGCTACTATTTATACTTTGTTTTTTAGTATAATCACATAGTGATTGGAATTGAAGTTAGATGTAGCAAGACTACTATAAAGAGGTAGGAATAACACAATCTTGTATTTAATTTTTTTCCAGTTTTTTAAAATTGAAGTATAGTTATTTACAGTAGTGTGTTAGTTTCAGTTTATAGCATAGTGATTCATTTCCTTACATTTAATATTAATGAAATATATAGACGATTAAATATTACTTGGCAGGTATATACTAAGCGTTTAACATGAACTAATTGATTTTGTCTTCACAACCCACTGAGATACCTGCCATTATTACTCTTGTTTTATAGAC
Organism: Lagenorhynchus albirostris; assembly: GCF_949774975.1. Taxonomy (NCBI): domain Eukaryota; kingdom Metazoa; phylum Chordata; class Mammalia; order Artiodactyla; family Delphinidae; genus Lagenorhynchus; species Lagenorhynchus albirostris. The sequence goes on along the minus strand of NC_083104.1, from coordinate 84,644,831 downwards.
AAAGAGACTAAGGACCAGAGGGCTCAGGTGACCTGCCCCAGGTCAGCAGTGTCCACCCAGCTCTCCACCGCCAAAGCAGGGCTCATCCTTCCCAGGAGGCCACGAGGAGGAGCATCTCCCCAACTTTGGGAGTAAAGTCTGATAAGTCTTTCCAACCCCTTCCATTATGTGAGGTTACATTTAAAAAGACAGGTGTCTAGGAACCAGGAAGTGGGCCTTCACTAGATATCAAATCTGCCAGCGCCTTGATCTTGGACTTCCCAGTCTCCAGAAGTTTGAAAACTAAATTTGTTGTTTATAAACCCCCTCCCCCCAAAAAGGCTTTCCATTCAAAACCACTGAAATCCACCTGTTACAAAAGAACACACACATCCTCAGTCATAGTCCCTCCTGAGATCTAGTTTCTAATTGTGCTATTATTGATCAGCGCTGGGTATCTCCCAAATTTAATTCCAAGCCACAATCTTTCTGGAAAAGCTGTAAATCATCAATTTTAATGTCATATGGGCAGGTAATTGTGGTGATGCTGGAGCAGAAAAAGAGAGATCCAGGATTTGTCACTGTGTTTCATCAGACATGGGTTACATAGACAGACATTTCTGTTAAAGGGAATTTTACTTTCTTGAGCCACAACTGGGTTACCTAGACTGGATAGATATTTTCAGTCAGATAGACAAACACAAAACATATGTAAGCATTTGTATTTCTATAGCACCAAGGTATTTTCTCAATCCCCACTGTCATCCCCACTGACTTACATTATTTATGATCTTGCAGACATGAGTAAAGATATGTCTCCACCCAAAGATGTCTAACTTGTCCCTTCCTACACATGGGAATGTCCTCCCACTGGGGCAGTCCTCAATTTGAAGCAGTGTCACCTCTTTGTGTCATCATCTTACTACCTCTAGTCTCAAAATGGTTCACCAACTGATCTCCCCGCCTCCGAACCGGGATGCTATCAGATTACTCTTCCTAAAACATAATGCGTGGCGTTCACAAAAGTCTTTAACTTCTTGATGCTTCTTTGTCTGCCTCTCTAAAATAATCATAAAGTAATACCCAGACACTGCCCTCTGAGGGGTATTGTGCGTACAGAGGATAACATCTGCCAACTACTAATACACAGAATTGTGACTTACGACTACTTTAAATGGCAGCATCACATTAAGTGGTCAAGTGTCCTTAAGTAAGAAACCATCATATCCAGTTCGTCTCCAAGTTCTTGCAATTCAACCTCCTTTATATTTCTAGAATCTGAATTCTCAATCCCCACTGTCATTCATCAGTCCTTCTGAGATTACTGTAATGATTTTCAAACTGTACTCCAGGATCGACATTCCTGTCTCCCTTCCCACCATGCAGACATACAACCTAACCTCTCCAGTGCACATCTGATCTGTTCCTTGTTAGACTCCTTTACCAGGTTCCTCATTCTTAAGGATAAAATCCAAGCCATGTGGAGTGACACACAGCGGTGTTCACTGTCTGGTTCCCACTGCCCCCCGCCCCAATACACCGACCTCAGTCTCCTACACTGAACTGCAACCTCTCATCTCAGCATCTTTCCATCTTTGCTGGTGGATGTCTACTCATACTTCAAAACTTTGCTTCATAGTCTCATCCAGTAGTCATTATCTGACTCCCATCTGTATCCCATTGCCTCCAGAACATACATGTACCATAACATTTATCATTCTGTGTTACTATTGTTTTTCTCTTCCAACGCTGAAGACAGTCATTTCATCTCTAGTTCTCCAGCACCTAGCACATGCTGCTCAAAAAATGAATGAATGAATGATGAACAGCACTGATCGAAATAAATTATATTTTAACTTTAGGCCAATCTTTCTGGAAATATTTGGAAGATGAGAGACAGCTAAGTAATATCAACAAGAAGGTAATAAAGAAGGAAACATATCAGCAAAAGGACACATTAAGTGACTAGACACATATAGATATGTCATCAGAGGACAGAGGAGAACTTCACAGTGAAAAGAGTCAGGTTTTAATGATGAGTCACATGAAGCCCAGAGAAGTCAAAAATATTGGTCCTAATAAGTGGTAGTAGGAAAGACCCTAAATTCCATGTACACTATTTCCCCTACTGTACTCTGCTCCCTCAATGGATGAGAAATTATGGCCAGTACTTACAGGATTTTGCCATAAAAACTTATCTCATGGACTGATAAGTCTATCAGTTTCTTTACTATCCAACGAATTTACAGGTAAGTGTACCCTCAGAGTAGAAAGACATATGCATTCCGTCTGCATGTGGGCAGTCCCTGACCTTTGTTCACAAAATGTTCCAGGCACTGATCATAAAGTGATCAGCAATGAAGCAGACGGTACTGGTACTTGCTCATAAAAACACCATTAATGTTAGGGGCTGAGTCACTTTGTGATCAAATAGATGCTCTATACAATTGACAGAATCTTATAAAAGCAAAATTAAAACATCTAAAAGACTTTAACATTTAAAATAATAAAACTATGCTTCAAATACTACCAAATGGATTAATTGTATATTTTGGTTTTTTCAAGGGGCTGTGTATTATATAAGATGTGCATATATATTTGTTGTATCACAAATATGACCTAAATAAACACGTAGCTTTAATTAACATGACTGAGGTGTTAAGAATAACTGTTAGCTTTTTTGTTGTTGTTTTTAAGATTTACTTAGATCCAATTTTTGGATTTTTTTTGGTGAACAGCTCTATGAATTTTAACACATGTACAGATTTGTGCTACTACTAAAATCAGGATACAGAGCACTTCTCTCTGCTCTATATTCTGTTCTCTCAAAAATCCCCCATGTTGGCCCTTTTTAGTCAAACCCTCCCTTCCCTTCAGCCTAACCTCTGGCAACCACTGACCTTTTTCTCCATCCCAATAGTTTTGCCTTTCTCAGAATGTCATATAAGTGGAATCACAATATATAATCTTTTGAGACTGACTTCTTTCACTTAGCACGATACCTTTGAGATTCAACCTGGTTGTGTGTATATCAGTAGTTATTTATTTTCTATTGTATTGCATGGTGTGGATATACCACAGTTTGTCCATTCACCTGCTGAAGGACATTTGAGTTGATCTGGTAATTATGACTAGAACTACTATTAATATTTGTGTATAGCTTTGTGTGAATAAAAGTTTAGTTTCTCTAGAGTAAATATCCATGAATGGAATTTCTGGGTCGTATGACAAATGTATATTTAAAGCAACAGCCATACTGCTTTCCAGATAGCTGTATCATTTTGAATTCTCAACAGCAATGTCTGAGAGGTCCTATTGCTCTGTATCTTTGCCATAACTGGATAGTGTTAATCTTTCAAAATTTTATAAACTTTAATTCTTATTTCATTGTGGCTTTAATCTGCATTCTCTAATGACTAGTGATATGGGCACGTCATTTCTTATGCTCGTTTGCATCAATATATCTTCTTTGGTGGAGTATCTGTTCAAAATGTTTTGCCCATTTATTATTGAGTTCTTTGTTTCCTTACACTGATTTTTTAAAGTTCATTATATATTCTAGATACAAATTGTTAATCAGATATATGATTTGCGAATTCTTCTCATGGTCTGTAGTTTATCATTTTATTCTCTTAGCAGTGTCTTTCACAGAGCAAAAATTTTAATTTTGATAAAGCCCAATTTATTAAAATTTTCACTTATGGATTGTGCTTTTGGTGTCCTATCTAAGAAGTCTTTGCTTAACCCAAGGTCATGAAGATTTTCTCCTATATTTTCCTCTAAAAATTTCATAGTTTTACATTTACATTTCGATCTATGACCCATTTTGACTTATTTTTTGGTATATAGTGCAGGGTCTACTATATTGAGGTTCATTTTTTGCATATGAATGTCCAATTAATTGCTCAACATTCAATAACATTTATTGAAAAGACTGTCTTTTCTCCACTGAATTGTTTTTGTACCTTTGTCAAAAATCAAATGGCTATATTTGGGTGGCTCTGTTTTTGGACTCTAGTCCATTAATCTCTGTGTTTATCCCTTCATCAATATCATGCTGTCTTGATTACTGGAGCTTTATAGCAAGTCTTACAATTGGGTAGTGTGGTCCCTCCAGAAGTTTCCCTCTAGTGTCACTTCCCTTTTATCTAAATAACTTTCTTTAGCATTTCTTTTAAAGTAGGTCTTCTTATAATGAATTGCCTTAGTTTTCCTTCATCTAGGAATGTTTTTATTTTACCCTCGTTCCTGAAGGATATTTTCACTGGATATAGAGTCTATGTTGACCGTTCTTTTCTTTAAGCAATTTAAAAATACTATCTTACTACCTTCTAGTCTCCATGGTTTATGACTAGAAATCCATACTTGAATTTCTCCATATGTACAATGCATTCTTTCCTCTGCTTGTATTTCTGTTTTTCCACAGATACAGACCATCTCTCTACCTCTCTAATACACCTGAGTCTGGGGTACAATTCCACTTTTAACCTCTCAGGCAGAGAACCCTTTGTGGGTCCAATGCAAAAAATTATTTCCTTCTCACATTTTAGGTAATAGATTAAGTCACTTCAAATGTCCATTATCTTGCCTGGTTCCTCTTCTCTAGTTAAACCTTAGACCGTAAGATCATCTCAAAGGATGCTTAACTTATCTGCATTCAGACTACATGCTTTGACGTGGAACATTTAACATGAAGCCAATTTAGGAAATTCTCTTGAGTTTTTGTAAAAATTCACGTTCAATAATACTTCCTCACCGGCCTGACTTTAATACTCTCCACAGTGTCATGTGGCAAATATTGCTCTCGATTTTGTACTTTTTACCTGAATGGCCCATAACTAACAAAATGAAAGTGATAGAACAACCCACTGTTTTCACCTTCTCAAACAGACTCTCCTGGATTTATCTTAGACATGCTTTCTCTTTATATCTTTTCACAGATGCTCACCACTGTCCAAAGCAGTGTGGTATGCAAAATACCACCACAGTCTAATCCCTTAGTTCTTGGGTATTTCCACGTAGTATGATGTGAGAGCTGGAAATGGCAGCAGAATCTCTTCTCTGCTCCTTTTTCCATTGCTCTAAGGACAGACTGATGTTCAGCCAGAAGGCATAACAGTTGCTAAAATACTGAAATAGTTCTATGCCAGTTGGTTCAAAGCTGCTTCCCTGAGTGCCCTCTTTGCTGTCCCAGGCACCTGACCCTCCCCTGGGGCCTCCTAGCTCTCTCTCAATTCAGTCAACTAAAGGATTAAAGTTTGAGAGAGCAGAGCCTCCAGGACCTGATCCAGCACTACCTGTTATCTGTTCTGATTGCTTGGTGTCTATGCCGTACTGGTTCTTAACTACACTGAATCTTAGTGCATTTAAGTGAAACCTTTGTGCCACGTCTACATTGGCAGGCACTGAGAAGTTTATTTTTGTCGCATTAACTGATTGTCATTTCGCTCTAGATCAAGATTGAGTGTGAGACACACCTATTCACTGATAACTAGAAAACTGAAGGGTTTGTGGGAAATTGAAGGGAAGTTTTCCAGGGCCATCAACTTCTAGTAATATTGGAGTAGCTCATTCCCCTGGTTCTGTATCATTGTCACTTGACACAGACAACCCTTCCCTGGTTCACTAAGTCCTTCATTTGCTGTCTACCTCCATTAATTTCACTGTACCTACTCCATCTTCCATCCTTCATAGTTAAGTGAGCATAAACATTCTAAGTCAGGAATATTTTACTTGAAATAATCCAATAGAACAACATCAATGAATCAGACATATAAAGTAATGAAAGGAGATATCACTACCACTATTTGCAGATGATTTAAAGAGAATCAGCTGAAAACTATCCAAACAATTAAAACAACTACTACTTAGGAAATATAATTATAGAAAAGACTGCATTTGCAATAGCAACCAAAAGAAAAAGTGAAAATACTAGGAATAAACATAACCAGAAGTGTGTGAGTCTTACATAAAGAAAACTTTAACATGCCGCTGAATGACACAAAAGAAAACCTATACAAATGAAAAGACATGCCTTGTTTTTGGACTAAATAACAAAATGATATTATTTATACTAAACTAATTTATATAGTTAACGTGATTGCAATATAAATAATAAGTGTTCTCATTGTTCGGCCCTAGCAGGTCTACTCAAAATCTCAAAAGGACACTAACAATCTTGCAAATGTTTAGTTTGGCTTTAGTAATTCATAGGAAATTTTGGATCACAGGGTCCATGTTTTGAGAGAAAAGGAAAAGCACTTCCCCAGCTCAGGCACCTGACAGTAGCAGAGTCCCAAGAAGGACAATCCAATCTAAAAACAGTAGTTAAGCTGAACTAAAAAAACAATGTTTCTTAAATTTAAAGTTTCTCCTGTTTGAGAAACATTTTATTATTAAAAGTTAACTGCTAAATCTTTAATGATGACTTGGTATCAAAGTGACCAAAAAAGAACCATAAGTGTGAATATCCACATTTATGAAATCTTGTGTAATACCCAGTATTAAGATTGTCATTCATTTGACCATTAAAGTGAAAATTCAACATTTAAACATTCTCAAAGAAAACTCATTGACCTCCAAAACTACACTTGAAAAACAAGATCTAAAAGTTATGTTGCTGCAAGAGAAGTCCTTTTAGATACTCAAAAATGAGAAAATAACTTGATGATGATACAGTCTCTATTCTGAGAGGTAGTGTGGTATAGAGAAAATAGCTTTAGAGCTAGGCATACCAGGATGCATTTCTCACCTCCAGCGGGGTGACTTCAAGCAAGTCCCTTAGCCTCCGAGTTTCAGATTCCCTAACTTAAACAGGTATAATAACACCTACCTTACAGTGTCATTGGAAGACTAAATGATTAAAAGCCCCAGTTCAATTCCTAGTGTACACTGAATACATATCAGTTGCCTTCATTCTTTCCAGGATCCTTTTGGACAAAATCTGTCTGAATTAACTCTAGCTGTCAAGCATGGCTCTCTGTTCCCAGGCAGCTTGTTAAATAAGCTCCAGATTCCTACTAATTACTTTTTCTCATTTCATGTTGTATTCATAGCTAAATCATTCATCCCAGCATACATTAACTCGTGTGTAAATATGTTATGCAAAATATCCAGCCATACTTGTCTGATGGGTGAGATTCCACGAAGTACCCAGCAAAAGGGCAATAAATTCGGGGTTGTAGGTCCTTCACCAGCCGAGCCTTGTAGTTCAGGAGTTTCTTCCTTTCTGTTTTAATGAATTGGGCTTTCCATTCCTCTGGAATAACAGGGTTTGGATTAGAATTTCCTCTGTTCAGAAATCACAGAAAAACAAGAGTTCTAGTAGATTAGAAGGCTTTCAGGAGATAAAAATTGACAGCTAACGAATGCAGACAGAGAGCAAAGCTCCTTGTCATTAGTGGCTTTATTTTGCAAATTTCAGTTGGTTACTAGGAAAATGTTTCCAAACCAGCCAGAGACACTGAACCCTCTCCTTGTTAATGGCAATTCATCTGGACCCTAGCTGAATAAACAGGGTGGCATGTGTAGTTGTATCTTGCATGCATGCACATTTTAAGGACACTGTAATTCTTGTAATGCTTAACTCTCTACTAACATGGAAATGGCTTTGCTATCTTCATGGATTATAAAAGCAAAGCATGTTCATTACACCCAGGTGATGCACAGTGGTCAAGGGTGTGGATGTCGGAGTCAGTTAAGACTTAGGATCAAAATGCAGCTCCACCACTTAAATTCTTTAAGTCTGTTTTCTCCTCTGTAAAACAGAATCATGTTGCCTACCTCACAGGTTGTTCATTTGTTCGTTTGCTCGTTCATTCATTTGATTGATATTTATTGAGCACCTACTATGTGCCAGACGTAGTTCTAGGAACTGACAATACAGTGGTGAACAAGATAAAGCAGGTCCCTGCTCTTAAGGAGCATTCATTCTAGTGAAAGAAGCAAATAAGGAATAAGGAAATAAGTTCATTTCCAAGAGTGATGAGCTAGGAAGAAAGTAAAACAGGGCCATGGGATGGAGAGTGGCTGGGGTGATGAGGTGTGGGGTGGAGGGGCATATTAGGGCAGTTAGTGAAGATGACATTGGAATCATAGAACACAGACAGAGACATAGAAGTTGCCGACCACATGGAGGTCAAAAGCAATAGCACTCCAGGCAGCGGAAACAGCACATACAAAGGTACAGGGCACAGATGGACTTGGTGTATTGGGTCTGAGGAACAAAAAGCGGGCCAGTATGGGCTGACACTTGTCAAGCAATGGGGATACAGGCAGTAAAGGAAGTTGAAATTAGGCAGGGCCCAGAGCATGGGGGGTACCATGTCAGGGAACTGCTCTTACTGTTACTGCTGTGAAAATCTGATAAACACAGACAAGAATACAGAAAAAAATAAGTTATCCATAAGGTAGACATAACCACTATTAACATTTTGGTATATTCTAGACCTTTTTAAATGTATGTGCGTGCACGCCCGCACACACTCACATAAGAACGGAGTTATGCTAGCTACCCTTTAGTAGGTATATGTCACCTCCCCAGTCACACTGTTAACCCCGTAAAGATAGCACCTCCCCTCTATCTCTCACTGGTGACTCATTCTGGGAGGCAATGACCACAGACTCAGAGAAGAAAGGAAGGAACTGGACAGGCTTTCCTTATACTGCAAGTAGGGCATTTCTGCCACATTGCTAAACAGAGATCGCTTACAGAAAATATTAATTTATTAAGTGGACATATATTGAGAACTTACAATGCTAGCAATGCTTACATACTGAGCAAAAGTAGGAACAAAATATACCATTTACACGCCCTCCCCCATCCCAACCCTAGCACCACCCTCAGACCCAGAGCAGAAGAGCTTCTGCCTTGGACCCCACATTTTTTTCAAGCTTTGAGATATAACTGATATATAATATTACATAAGTTTAAGGTATACACCAGGATGGGTTCATTACATGCATGTATGGCTAAATGATTACCACGATAAGGTTGGTTAACCTCCATCACCTCACATATTACCATTTTGTGTGTGTGATGAGAACATGTAAGACCTACCCTTAGCAACTTTTAAGTATATAGCACGGTATTGTTAACTATAGTCATCATGCTGTACGTTACATCCCCAGAACTTACTCATCTTATAACTAGAAGTTTGTACTCTTTGACCACTATTTCCCCGGCCCCCAGAAACCCCATACTTTAGAGGAGCTTCCTTTGCCTCATTCCTCCCCTGTATGGGCATTCCACAAGTCCAAGGGGATGTGCCCACCTCGGGTTGCCCACACCCTATTCTGAACCACATACCAAGAGCATTTAAGCCTGGACTACGAACGTCAGACTCTTCCTGTTCTGCTCTACAGTCTACATCAGGAATCAAATTGATCCAAATGATTCTTTTTCTTGACTTTTCCTGAGATGCTCCCTAATCTCCTAGGTGTTTCCTTCATGCTCCATCAGCATATTCTGAGCTGGAAACTTTGGCTTGTATATCTGTGATTTGCAAGTCTGGTTTCCCAAGAAGACTGTAAGCGTCTTGTGGGGAAGGATCATGTCTTAATAATTTTTGTATTGATTCGCACAGCATTTAGCAAAGTGCCATGCATGCTCCTTGGCATCACTTTGATAGAAAGTATTACCAGTAAATTTTCCACCACTGAAAGTCATCGGAAAGCCTGATGCCCCTCCGGCAAAATCACTCATCATTAGATCAACCTTCATAGGCAGCCTTCCCCCATTGGGTCTGGTGCAATCCACTGTATTGAGTATTTTATGACCTGTGGAAAAATAAAGTGGCATCAATACTCAAGGTGAAATCTTGAAAACCACAATTTGAAATCCCAGGTCAACAAACTCTTCCATGTAAGTCTATATAATCTGACTCATTCAATTACAGAAGAGTTGCTTATGTCCAAGGAAAAGAGAGAGTAAGATTTCAACATCTAAACTCTTCAATAGCACATTTTGAACTTTCAAGTGAATAAACTCATCCTGTCTGATTAGTGGGTTCTGGGTGAGGAGAGTTAGCTTGATTCCACTCCGGATCGTAGATAGACTACTTTCCTCGGCCGGCTATCTTCAGATGTTGAGCCCAAAGGATGCAGGGGAAAGAGTAACCGAATCAACACAAATCTCTCAACCCCTTGGAAATTCTATTCAATGATTGTTGGCGTAAAGCCATCTTCTCACATGAAAGGCAGAAGTGTATGATTACGTTACATCATAGTATTTCAAGATGAAAGTAAAACACTTATTCAGTAAAGGCAGTTTTGAATAAGTTACTATAGGTGAAATATAGAATATGTGTTGCCTTATGAAAAAGAATCTTTGCGCCTGTCACTACATCGAGCACATTACTGCTAATTTGTTCTCTGTAAGATTATCTGAATGAGAGCCCCTTTTCCTAAGACAGGGATAGAATATATTATATTCTATGGAAAATGAAGATGGAAGAAGAAGATGAACATAGGATGAAATTTTGGATAGCTCTTATTATCCTTCTTACCAAGAATATTTTTCACTTTTCACTGTTAATGAGAATAAGAAAATACCTTTGTATTCCACGATAATGCAAGTGTCCATCTCAGGATGAACGCCATCCATCAAGATCATGAATCGAAGATTTCTGTCTACCTGGAATTTTAACAATAAAACCAACAACAGTTTATGTCAGTTTGGCTTTTAATTCAATATTTGAAGAAACTGTCATCTCTTCTGGAAAGAAATCCCTTTTATTCAGAACTGGATTTATTATCCAGTAGAATCATACCATTGATAAATGGAGAGAAAAGCCACCTTTTATTTTAGCTCAAACAGAGATTTACACAGTGCTAGGTATTTACACAGTACTATGTACAGAAAAAGTAGGCCATTGTTTCCTTAGTGTTTAAAGCGATTACCTCGTCTAAAATTTACCCCAGAAAGCATAACTGAAAAGTATGGAAAGAACACAGATGTCTGACCTGCTGCCATATTCCAAATGGCACTACATTGATATTAGTCAACTGGACACCACTCCGCTTCAGATTCCAAAAGACAGGTCTTTCCGTGTTTCCAACATAAATGGGAATATCTGGTCTTCTTCCAGCAACCTTCTTCAGTGTGGGGTAACTAGGATCAGAAGAATTCAAAGGTTGAAAGGTGAAAAAATAGAATCATCTAGTATAAGAGACAGTCTGCTCCTTACACCATGTTGACCAAGAAGGAAGGTACTGAAATACCAGACTCTCTGCAGAGTCCAAAAGAAGAGTTTTTTCTCAAGGTTGACTGTAACAATGAGGGGAGTTTCCTAGGAGATTTCCCTTTATTGTGAGAACATACCATATACCACAGTGTGTATATCAAACCAGGAGTGCAAATTCCATCTTCCACACTGATGCTGCTTTGAGCAAGGGTAGTTCTAACAGAAGTTGCAGAGTGGAAAAGTCCTGCTGAAGAGGTTTCTGGTAGGTGAAGGTCTCCATGATCTTCATTTTTTCTCATCCCTCAACTAGCAGCTCCCAATAAGAGAAAGGTCTCGGCCATTAAACAAGGAGAACCTATGAACTGCCCATCACTGGAGACAGTTTTTCAACCATCAAAGGTTGACAGTCACACTGTGGTATAAAGAATGAGTTCTTTGTCCTTTAGGAGAGTTGGTTAGCAGGTAGGCAAGACAGTAAAATCTAGTATAGAGGAAAATGACATTCAGCATTTGTAGCAATCCCAACTCAGTACACCCACCATTAACCATCCAAGCATTTTTTTAGTACCTACATAGATTGTCAATTCTCATTTCTGAGAATTCATTACATAAAAGAATTATATACCACTGTGGGGTATGGTAAAACATGAATAATAAACAAATAAATGGCTGTTTAGATATCTATTATATATCAGTCATGGTGCTAGGCACTTTCACGTTATTTTATTTGATTCTCACCAAAAAACCCTCTAATTTTTGGTTTGCTTTTAATAAATGAGGACACATATTCAGAAATACATGACTAACAGATAGTAAATTGGTATTCAAATTCAGGTTTTCTGATCCTAAACTTAGTGCTTCTTCTATTAGAAGACAATTTGAGATTGACATGTACACACTGCTATATTTAAAATGGATAACCAACAAGGACCTACTGTACACACAGGGAACTCTGCTCAATATTATGTAACAACCTAAATGGGAAAAGAATTTGAAAAAGAATAGATACATGTATATGTATAACTGAGTCACTTTGCTGTACTCCTGAAACTAGCACAACATTGTTAATCAACTATACTCCAATATAAAATAAAAGGTTCAAAAAAAAAAGAAGGCAATTCCAACTTTAATGAATGTACTATCTGGTTTAAGAATCAGACTTGTGCATAGAGTATAATGTCAGGTGAAATAAGATATTTAATAGTAAGAAAAGTATAAACAAAATCAGCATATCAGCACTTATTAACTTCACTAATATTCAAGTTCCAGAACTATATTAAATAAGTAGAATCCAGACGAAAAAAATCAGTAGGTTTTCTTCTCTAAAAACAAAGGATTCAAAAAATCAAGGATTCTTTGAACACGTCTTCAGTCTCTGGGTGAACCACCTAAATCTTCTACTTTAAAGGACTTCAGGAGTTAGGATCAGTTATTCTAAAATGGATGTTTATTGCTTTGCAATTTTTAAATTGTTGACAATTCTTACTGGCATCTATTAATAATATCATCCATTACGATACTCATATATTAACATAATAAATCACACTTCTTTGACTAAAGACTGTTTTCTAGCCCAGAACTTCTGCTGTCAGTGTCCTTGTCCTCACGGTGAGCCACAGCCACGCCCCACCTCTGCAGGAGACCCTCCAACACCAGCAGGTATGCAGTCCTGACAACAAAGCATCATGAAGGCTTCAAAAACTGGCCAAGTCCTGCGTCTCGGAACTGGAACTCTAAGGATCTGGGGCCCCATCATGATTTGGCTGGTGAGTTGGGAACAGCCATCCAAAAGAGGAACATACGCTATGGACTCTATCACCCACTCTTAGAATGGTTCCATCCTCTCTACCTATGTGATAAGAAAAATGACTTCAAAACACAGCATTTTGTCCGTGCGAAAACAATGCCAGAGCTATATGACCTCGTTAGCAGGGCCTTGAAGAAGGGCAACATGGTCTGCCGGACCCTGAAGAGGATCTGGCATCTGGCAGATTTGTATTCGAATCCTAGCTCTTGTTACTTACAAGCCTTAAACAGGTACAAACCTGACTTGATTTGGTCTGATGGAGAGTGGGAACGTCCTGATACTTATTGGAACTCTACAAATTTTCTTGCTTGCTCTACAATGATAGGCCAGTTAAGGATGTGGTCATAGTAAATGGCCTATGAGGTCATTTACTGTTGCCATGGATGATACTACAACTGTCAAGACAAATTCAAGCCAGAGACCTTGCCAGATCACAAGTGGGAGATGTGCACCTCAACAGACAAGCTGTCCTGGGGCTATCGTCACAACATGGCAATGGGTGACATCACAAGTGAATCTCAAAACATTTCGGAACTGATTCAGACAGTAAGTTTGGGAGGCAACTATCTTCTCAACATTGGACCAACTAAGGATGGACTGATTGCTCGCATCTTCCAAGAAAGGCTTCTTGCTGTTGGGGAGTGGCTGAGCATCAACGGGGAGGCTATCTATGCCTCCAAACCATGGAGGGTACAATCTGAAGAAAACACGACCTCTGTGTGGTATACCTCAAAAGGATCAGCTGTTTATGCCATTTTCCTGCACTGGCCAGAAGATGGAATCTTAAGCCTTAAATCCCCCATAACTACTTCGACTACAGAGTGAACAAAGCTGGGAATCGAAAACGATATGAAGTGGTCCACAAATCCAGGTAAAGGTCTCCTCATGTACCTGTCCCAGTTACCACCCTCTGCTCTTCCGACGGAGTTTGCTTGGACTGTAAAGCTGACAGGAATGGAGTGACCACTGGAGTTCAACAAGAGAGGGACGCTGCCTGCACTCTGATTTTCCCTTTATAGTACCATCACTGTAATAAACTACTCTTGTCTACTCAGACATCTCTTTTCCAATGCATTTTAATAAAAGGAATGGATTATGTTACGCTGATGTCTCACAGGATCAAAGATCTGAGATCCATTGCTAGCATCTCTCTCTCTGATCAGCAGAAGGGATTGAACAGTTAAGCTCATCCTAACTTCGGGAATTATCTACGATGGAAACTTCACTCCATTCTGTGTTTCATAACCTGCTTGTTTATTCAAATGACTTCAGATCAAGAATAAGCCAAGCCATCCTGTTGCCTATGGGAGGAGCTGAAAAGGATTTGGCAAAATCCACCACATGCTATTTATTTAGCATCAAAGGTGACCAATTCCCCCCACCTACCCCCAGGAGCAGGAGATCCTGGAGGGGAAGGAAAATGCTTCCTAGGCTGCTACCAGGCAGCTTTTTAGAAGTTTCCAAAGCAAACTAAGAGCTCTGAAATTCAGTCTATTTACAGTGATACTCGGAAGAAAATGAATGTGATTCTGTCCTGCTTTCTTTAATACAATCAGATAAATAAATTTGTACATCAAATTATTTTCTACCAAAAAAAAAAGACTTTTCTAAAGCACATTGGCCTTTCCCCCTTGTTTTTGTAAATAAAGGAGGTTTTATTCAGTAAATCAAGGTCAGACAAGAGGACTGGGGACAAATGACTTTGGTGTTTATTAGTTGACTAGGTAAGAGTCAAAAAGTAAGGGTCTATTCTATATCAGAGAAATAAACTCAAAGGAGTGAAAACTATAAGTTTCGGTAACTTTCAGTAATAAACTATTACAGTACACTACACAACCAATGCACTGTGATACTACAGGAGAGGACCAGTGTTTAATGCCTGGCAACTTTGCCCACACAATTCCCTGAAATTGAAATGAAACTGGTTTTCAGGACAGTGGTTGAGAAATAACTGGGCTGAGTGACTTGAAAAGTTCTTATCTTCCCTAAAATTCAGGACTTTCCCATGGAATGTCCCTCATCAGGACCTTAGGCAATGGCATCTTGTAACAGGTACTATAAAGCAATCACCTGGTTTATGTGATACTGTTCTCTCTATACAGGCTATATGAAATTAGTACCACACAATACTGTTATTATACAATGCATGAACCCAGGCCTCTCGTAATTCTGCAGTTGTATGTGTTTGATTCCAGAGGCTTGTATGGACAAAGGTGTTGTGCGGTGGACAAGTCGATTTTTAATTGTGGCACCACAATATCCCAGTGGGTGATGTTCAATTTTTAAGTGTGTTGCAGGTAATTTGTTACTAAAGCAGTTAATTACTTGTTTTTAAACCGTTTCCTTAAAAAAAAGAGAGAACATACTCGTGCCTTAGAGATCTCATATGCTTTCAATAGAAAAATCAAGGGTCCAGCAAACAACATATTTTCCCTCACCATGGACATTTCGATCAAAGTATGTCCTTCACGTAAATTTTGTCATATAAAGTCACAGAAAAAAATACGGTGAAGTTGCTTCATTTTAGAACACTGTGGGCACTGCTAGATGTTTACACTGGCAGCCCAGCAGTCGTGACACAAACTTCTGAATAAGCATGAACAAACAGGACCCTGAAATGACACCAGGGGATTGGGAATATGACCCTGCCTCTTCTGGTAACAGTTCATTCACAAATGTGTGTGGTTTTGTAAATCCAAGTTCCTCTTCCTCCTTTTTGATTGCTGGGGTTAAGGAAGTTTCAGTTCCTATCCTTAGTATCACATGGCTCTGGTTTCAATGAAGGACGAAGTGGACTCAGGGTTCAAAAGCTGGGAGCTCAGTGCTGTTGAAATGCTACGAATCAGGAGCTGGCAAACCACAGCGACCTGCTGCTGTAAGCTAGGAAAACCTTCTACCCTTTTAAGTGGTTGAAAAGGAAATCAGAAGGGCAATCCTATTTGGTGACACATTAAAATTTTATGGTATTTGCATGTCGTCGTCCATAAATAAGGTTTATTAGAAGACAATCAGGCTGATTCAGGACCGTTTATGGCTGCTTTGGTGCCACAACAGCAGAACTGTGTCACTGCAACACCAACCATATGGCTTGTGAAGCCGAAAATAGTTACACCCTGGCCCTTTATCGGAAACGTGTGCTGCTTCCTACCATAAATGTTGAACTAAAAAAGGGGGGCTTTCCTGGTGGCACAGTGGTTGAGAGCCCGCCTGCCGATGCAGGGGACTGTGCCCCGGTCTGGGAAGATCCCGCATGCCGCGGAGTGGCTGGGCCCGTGAGCCATGGCCGCTGAGCCCACGTGTCCGGAGCCTGTGCTCCGCAACGGAAGAGGCCACAGCAGTGAGAGGCCTGCGTACCGCAAAAAAAAAAAAAAAAAAAGGGGGTCAACATTAATAATCCTTAAACCTAGACTTTCACCAAGTACCCTGAGGGTGGGAAGTGAGAGGGTGGAGGGTTATTAACCCCTGTCCTCCTTCCCACAATAGCTCCTTTCGCATTCCCAGTGGTATAAAACGTGAAAGCACTTTAAAAATTATGCTACGCAAATGTAAGCATTTATCTAAATTAATCCTCTTATCATCAGCCCAACTGAATCTACCTCAAAATGAGCAGTGATTGCAAAAGAACCTGAAAACCAGCGATGCCTTTACTGCAGCATTTTCTTCAGAGTTGAGTGCTCAGACTTCATTACCTCAGATGGTCTGAGTGCATGTGACTGATGTAAATTAGGTCCGCTTGGTACAGCCTCTCCAGCCAGTCAGATGGAGGCTCATGCAGTAACCACCATCCTCGGGCAAAAGCAGGACCGATTAACCAAGGGTCAAACACCATCCTCTTGTCTCCCAGCTTGAGGTCCATGCAGGCATGGGTCAGGTATGTTATCTGTCGGAAGACAGCGAGATTCAGATTATTATATCATCACCAGCCAGCAAAAATGAACTCGGCTGCTTAGCTGGCAAGTCCCATTGGAGAACTTGGCTCCTAAGCCTGTTCAGTGAAACAGGATGCAAGTGAGACCCAGCAGGAGCGTTTATATAGAATACAACTCTCAGCACAGGTCACTAGTTTAGTAGAATAGAAGTGTTCATGGTGGGTTTTAGGTGTCAAACCAATTGATTTACCCAGCCCTACTCTCTTTAAATTAGCTCCTAAATATTTATTTACAGCCTGCACTGCAGAATAGCGTTTGTGGCCAGTCCTTCAAAGCACAATTTACAAGGAAGGGCAATTAGAGATGTTATGGCAGACACTTGGGGATTTAAATGCTGGAGTGGCTGGGAATAGGTACACGAATGAATGATTCCTGGTGGGTTTAAGGCAGGAGATAGATGGGCCCCAGGCTGAGCAGCTGGAGTTTGTCGCCTGTGGACAGATACTCCAAGACAAAGATAATAGCTGGAGCAGAGAGGAGCTGAGTCCTGCCCAGATAAGAGATAAAGAGACCACATATACCTCATTCTCGAGGTCAAGGAGACCTTCCTGACTACACCTGTGCAGAAAGGCTCCTCGGGGGGCCAGAAAGGGAGGGGGCGCCACCCCACAGTAGGTGATGTCAACCTTCCCATAGGCCTCTGGACTAGAATCCATCTTGGCTAAGAGATGCACACACACACAGGGGAGGACCCTGAGTTATAACCAAATACAGACTCAGAGCCAGGCAAAGCAAGGTGACTGGCCAGAGGAAACCCAGAAGAAATGCCCGATATAAGTGATTTAAACTACCACGAAGGGACAACTATCTCTCTCTGAGCCCACCCATGTGTGTTTATTCACACGTACATTCTTCCTCCTAATAAAAACTTTACTTGTTTCACTACTTTTCGTCTCTTGTTGAAATGTATTTCTACAGAGCAGACGAGCCAAGGCCTTGTCACTGGCCCTCATGGTCTAGTGGTTAGCAGTCAGTGCTCTCACTGCCGTGGCCTGGCTTCAATCTCTGGTCAGGGAACTGAGATTCTGCTTCAAGACGCTGCAGGCTGAGGCCACCCGAGACTGGGTTGGCATAGCCATGCAGCCTGGCTAAACAGGTTTGTAAGGCTTTCTCTTCTAAATTACCTGCTGACTCACTCAGATGTCAGGATCCTCTGAGAATGGCTATAAACAGTGACTTAGAGACTGGCATAGACTAGAGGATTCTAAATCAATCCCTCACTTCCTTCCCCTGATCTGGCATATCCACAGGAAAAAGGAAAACACCAGGAGCAGAGATAAGGTAATAGAAACTCCAGTGTGAAAAGCCAATAAAGAGGGTAAGGAGAGATCAAGAAATCAGGGCTTCCCTGGTGGCGCAGTGGTTAAGAACCCTCCTGCTGATGCAGGGGACATGGGTTGGAGCCTTGGTCCGGGAAGATCCCACATGCCGCGAAGCAACTAAGCCCGTGCACCACAACTACTGAGCCTGCGCTCTAGAGCCATCGAGCCACAACTACTGAGCCCACGCGCCCAGAGCCCGCGCTCCGCAACAAGAGCAGCCACTGCAATGAGAAGCCCACGCACCACAGCGAAGAGTAGCCCTCGCTGTCTGCAACTAGAGAAAAACCCACGCACAGCAACGAAGACCCGACGCAGCCAAAAATAAATAAATAAATCTATAAAAAAATAAAAAGAAATCAAATTCAGGTGATTATGCCTATTCTAATAGGTTCCCATTTGTTTCCTCAAAAAAGTGACAGTCCATTTTCTCAAATGAAAAGATTCTCAAATACTCCAGAAAATTTAATTTTTGATTGTTTACCTCTCTCAAACTATCAAAGTGTTTTCTCTGGAGCAAACTCTCTTCTAAAGGTAGGAGAATGCACAGGAAGGTTTGTAAAGTTCTCAGGGCAACGTGCAGAAATATGCAACTGGCCGTTTTACCTGATAGTGATTTGGTATCAAGGGCAATTTCTGAACTTCCGCCAGTAGTTTTCCATGACTCTCCTCTGGGACCTCCGCTAAAAGATTTTTTTTTTTTTTTTGGATGTATTTCCTTGTAATCCCTGGCAAGTTCTGGGGGTTCCTAGAAAATGTGCTCAAGAGTTCAGAATAACTATATTATATGTCCTAACCAGCCACCTCCAAGGATATTCAAGGTAATACAGGATGTAAATATATATATATAAAAGGAAATCTTAGTTCTATTTTTGTTTTTAAGATTATTACAATTTAATGTTTCCTTACCTGCACTTCCCCAAAAGCCAAATCTTCAGGAGATCTGGGCTCTGAATCCCAGGGGTTAGGAGGATTCAGTTCTAGAAACAAAAGTCCATTTTCTTCATTCTTTTCCACAACTAGAACCAAATGGGAACAAATCTGTATTAACAACAATAACAGAAATGAGTTTTAAAAAGCATCACTGAAATGGAAATGCATGGCTCAGGTACACAGAGTACAAAAATCAAAGGAAAATAAAAACAAAAGGCAATGCTCATTTGGGTCAAGCAACGTCTACTGAGATGAGGGCTGAAGACCATCACCCATTCATTTCTTTTTTTTTTTAATTTAAAATTTATTGTAATAGGGTCTGCACAAAAGGAGGGGGTGAAGGGTGGGGAACATGCAGGGGATACAGGAAGACAATGACATGGCCAGGGCCACAGCTTCTGTCGCGGGGGAAGAGATGAAAAGGAAAGGCCAGGGCTGGAGCTGGGGTGGAAGAGGGAAGGGGGAGACACTGTGGCTGCATTCCCCCCACCCCCAGAGAGCACCTCTGGTCCCTGGATCCCCCCATTGACCCTGGCCCCCTAAGATTCATCTCTTGCCCTACCTCTGACCCTAGTGGCTCCTTCTTTTGCTCCCCTTGACTTGTTTCCCCCTGACAGATTCTCAAGCAGGATGATGTTTAGGGCCTGACCCCAAACAACCTCACCTTATGAAGGTACAAACTGTGTCTTCCCTGCTTCGGCCCCTTCGCAAATCTCACCTTTCCCCCTCACTGGGGCAGAATCTTTAATTTCCTTCCTTCCTCTCCTCCCTCCTCCTGGAAAAAACAAAAAGCACCAACTCCCCAGGGAGGGGCAGCAGACAGTAGGGGGACACTGGAAGGAGGAGAGCAAGGAGGACCACCGAGGGAAAGGCTCACAAATCCCTGGAAGGGCAGGGCAGGGGGTTACGGAGAGGAGAGGGGGCGAGGGCAGTGGCCGCTCCTGTCCTCTGCCACCCCTGCCCGCCGTCCAGGGGGCTTCAACACGACTGAGGGGCCAGGTGTGCATATGGCGTCAGGTCTGACAGGGAGAAATCAGGGGCAGGAGAAACAAGTCGTTAAAACCTAGCAAATTCCCCTAAGAAAACACTTCTTCCTCCTTTCCTTCTGGAGGCTCCTTGGTTGGCAGGGCAAGTAGTGAGGAGTTGGTGGGGAGACAGGGGAAGAGGAGATGGTACCGAGGGACTTTCCTCCATTCTCCCCTCTCCCCCGCACCAACTTGGAGCTCACCAGGGCTGGGAGGGAAGTGGCTGAGAGCTCACACGCACACCCTCGGCCCCCGAGGAGCCACAGCTCTGGGAGGGGCTGCCGCCACCATTGGACAGGCCTCACTTGTACCAGGTGGGTGCGGGGGTCCCCCTCAGCTGGTGGGCTGTGGCCGGGGAGGCGTCTCCGGGGCAGGGGCGTCACCCCCCCATGGGTCCGCCTGTGGCCGGCCAGCTGGGCAGGGTCTCGCAGTACACGCTGCACAGCTTCCACAGGATGAGGTCAGCCCGTATGCTGCCGTGGTGAAGCCTTTGTTGCGGAGCTCACGGACGTGGTGAGGGCCCTGGCTACGCACCTTCACGTGGTCCGAAATATAAGCCGAGCTCAACGTCTTGCCACACACATGACCTGGCGCCTTCTCTTCGTGTCGTACTGTGCGGACCCGCAGTCAATCCTTGATCTTCGTAGCAAAAGCTGCCTCGCAGTTCTCACATCTGAAGGGCCGGTCTGTTGAGTGCACTTGTCTGACATGACTGTTGAGGTGATCCCGCCGGGGGGAAGCTCTTGCCACAGTGGGAGCAGCTGTAGGGCTTGTGCACTGCGCCGTCGTGTGAGCACACGTGGTAGCTCCTGCGGTCCTTCTGTCGGTTCCGGCGGTAGACGTCGCGGAAGGCCTCGCCGCACATCTTGCAGGCGTGGTTCTTCTGCATGCGCTTTCCACCGCACCCACGGCACCCGCGGCCACTGCAGCCGCTCGGCCGCCAGCTCCGCTCAGCTGGGGCACGTTCAGGAGGCTCAGGGGCACCATGGTGGGCATCTTCATAGCACCCGAGGGGACCCGGCTGGCTTTGGCTCCCGTGTGGATGGCGTCGTGCCTCCGGAGGCTGTAGCCGTTCTTGAACTCCTTGGCGCACAGGGCGCAGAGGTAGGGCCCCTTGCTCTACGCTGCTTCTCCAAGGCAGATGCGACCGGGGCCACAGCGACCGTCGCGGTTGGGGCAACGACGGCGGTGGCCGCAGCTGCGGCGATGGTGGCGGCAGAGGCAGGGGGCGCGGCCTCGGCGGCGGGCGCAGACACCCGCAGGGGCGGCGGAGGGGGCGCCGGGGGCTGCTTCAGAACTGCTGGGTCCACAGTGGAGGCGGCGGCCGGGGCCGGGGGCGCAGCAGCAACGGCGGCGGCCGCGGCGGACTCCTGGGCGGCGGCGAGAACTCGGAGTAAGTCCACCGGGAGTCGCTCGGCCGCCGGGGCCTGGAGCGTGGGTGGGGGCGCCGGCGCGGCCTGGAATGGACTCTGGGCGCAGCCCTGCGAGGCAAAGAGGCCGGGCTGGAGCTCAGCCCCGACCTGCGGGGGGTTCTGGGAGTGACCCTCAGGTGGCAGGAAGGAGTTCAAGAGGCCGCCCACCTCCCACTCCCCCGGCAGTCCAGGCCCAGTCCAGGCCGCAGCACCGTACAAGGGAACACGGGGAGCATGGCCTCCGCCACGGCGGGGCTCAGCTGGGGCCGGGGGCGCGGGCTGCGCCGAAGGCATGGCCGGCGGGCCGCCCCGCCGCCCTCGCAAGCCGGCGGGCTGGAGGGAGGGAGGCAAGGAGGGCGCCTGACGGGCCGTGGAGCGCAGCATCGATGGCGGTGGCGACGCCCCCTGGATGGGGGCGGGAGGCCCAGCGGGGCCGGGGGCGCGGGCTGCGGCGGTTGGAGCCTGGCTGGGCGGGTGGGGGGAGCGAGCGAACAGCCTCCGCCCCAGCTGCGCAGCTCGCCCGGCGGCGCCTCGGGGAGGGCGCCCCATTCATTTCTTTCTTCATATTACACTTAAGGAACTCATGAGATCTCAGGTGTATCAGGGACACAGCCACACACCAACAACTTCATTACCATCAAATGAATAATTGCTAGAGATGAGTTCAAGGTGCTATGGGAGTATCTAGGAAGGAGTACCTAGTTTGGTTCTAAGAGTCAAAGCAGATTTCAGATAGGAGGTAATGCTCCAGCTAGACTTGAAAGATGAGGCATCTGGGCCCAACTAAAGAAATATGATGATGTGAAGCAAACAGGATGAGACAACAGCATGTGGAAAGGCATAGAGGCATGAGAGCTTGATATGCACAAAGTGACTACTCATTTATGACCGAGGAAAATGGTGCTTGAGCCAGGCCAGGATAGACAGGTAGGTCAGAGAAAGTCATGAAGGACCCTAGATTCCCTGCTAAGGAGGAGTTTGGATTTTATCTTGTGGCAATGAGGGGTCAATGAAGAATTTTAAGCAATTGTAGCAGATGTGCTGGTGGCTTGCACAAAATCTATTTTCTCCTTCTTTACTATTAGCATCTAATTTTTTTTTTAAGGAGTGGTGATACACCTATCTAAAGATCATGATTTCCCAGGCCCCCTTGCAATTATGAGTGGCCATAGCTCTACGTACAGTTTATATAGTTCTGCCCAGTGAGATGTGAGCAGAAGTGTACTAGTGGGACTTCCAGGAACATGTTTATTTTCCTGACAAAGAGGAACAAACTCAACGGATCTGGACTGTTCACCCTTCATCTTCCCCCCGCCCTTTGTGTGAAACTTGGTTGCCATGCTTGGAGGAGCAGAAGCCATCCTGAGACCCTGAGGAAAAAAGTCAGATACTAAGGATGACAGAATGGGAAGACAGAAGGAGCCTGGCTCCTTGATTAACCAACAGCCGTAATGCCCAAGACTGCCTGCTTTCCAACTTCTTGTGATATAAGAAAACCTCAGATATGCTTGGGCCACTGTTATTTGCGTTTTCTATTACAATGGCTGAAAGCAATACCTAAATGCTATAGGAAGGGAGTATTAAAATCAGAACTTAATTTTAGGAAGACCACTGTGAGACACATGGAGAGGATCAATTGGAGGGAGGCAGGACCATATTTGAGAGCCCTCCCCATTGTTTTGGGAGGCCATCAGCAAACCACTGATGGACATGCACTCAGGAGAAAGATGGCCTGTTTGGAGCCCTCACTCTCCCACTTAATAGC
Organism: Lagenorhynchus albirostris; assembly: GCF_949774975.1. Taxonomy (NCBI): domain Eukaryota; kingdom Metazoa; phylum Chordata; class Mammalia; order Artiodactyla; family Delphinidae; genus Lagenorhynchus; species Lagenorhynchus albirostris. The sequence continues at coordinate 84,621,479 of NC_083104.1, read as the reverse complement.
TTAATAGCTGGATGACCTTGGACACCTTACTTGACTTCTCCATTCTTCAGTGTTTTTATCTATAACCCCAGCCACCTCCAAGGACAGTCATCCTAATAAGTGTCAGCAATTTTACTAACTGCTCAATGGAAGCAAATGAGGTCCTAGACCAAAGCAGTCCCTGTGGAAATGGCATCATTGCCCTGCCCTCAAAGCCAAGCATTTTCCTACTTTCTTCAAAGCATATAAAAAAAATATTTTGCCTACACTTTCCAAATGAATAATTATACTCACTTTAAGACAACTGCTAATGGAAGAAACTGAGGTAAAAATTACCCCTAAAATGAAAAATGGTGCATTTTTTTAATATTCCCTAATAGTTGAAAACGAAAACTTATATATGCTGTCAAATTTCAATTTTCAAGGTCAACTTGAGGGACTGTAATAAAGAAGAGTTGAAAACTTAAAGAATTACCTCCCCTAAAGTCTGTTTTGCTCTCTCACTGCCCTAGCTTCACCCTCGTGGCTACATATTCTCCCTCTCTGCCCCTGACACACTGATGACACATTTAGACGATCTCCTTGGAAAGCTCTCCTCAGTATTACAGCACTGCCCACTACCTGGCTTCATTTGGGACTCAGCTGTCATATTATCAGACAGGGCTTTCTGACCACACCATCTCAAAGAGCACTCTCCAGCCCTCTACCCTCATTTTTTTCTTCCTAGCCCTATTGTCACTGGACATATTGTATATTGTTTGTTTATGGTCTGTCTCCCCTATAAGACTATGAGCTCTGTGAGAGCTAGCATCGTGGTTTGTTTGATGCTCTGTCAGTAGTGTGCCAAGAACGTTGCCTGACTCACAATTGGCATTTGTTAAATATCTGTTGAGTTAATTGATTAATTAATGGTCATCATTCCATGTCTCCCAAGACTCTCTTGGGGTGCACAGCCCCCTCTCCCAACCCAGGCACTGCTCCTGCCCAGACTGGGCACCTCAAGTTGGGAAATTTAGATATAAGATTATCTCAACAAAAGCCCCAAATAAAGTATATTACTTTTTCATTTTTAAAAGAGCACTTTAAAAGCTAGAAACATGATCACACCAGATAGCTTCAGCTGGTCCCTACAAACCCCTTCTTCTCTACCTGTCTGCACCCTTGTCCACCTACTGTCTCCTTCAGGAGGTTGACTTAGCTGGACCACATCAAAGGGCTCCCACACTCTCCTCCTTTTAGGTGAGTTTGGCTATTGGGAAGCTCCAGGGTGAGATGGTAAGAGAACTCAGTGAGGTTGGGTCACTTATACCTCTGGCTCTTTCCCTGTAAGGTCACCTTGAACTAGTTATGCTCTGGGCATGGACAGAGGTCACTGCTTATCTCATAGAAGCCAATTCTTTATGACTCTCTCTTCTTCCAGATTCTGGAAACTGCTCCCCCCTCATCCCTTTGGGCCTAAAGACAGATAATTTGGCTGTTATCAACTCCAGGTTACTCCACCTTCCCTGTGATTCTCCCACATCCACACCTTATAAAATATCCTTTGATGAAAACACGCTCTACAAATTATCCCAATTTGAGGGGGCCATCTTTTTTCCTTTTGTGAATATAACTAATACAATAAATAAGAATCGCTATCCTGAAACCCCAAATTCAGAAGAGTGATTACCTCTGGGGGATGAGGGGATATGTAACATGATCAAGGAAAGGTATTTAAAGATCTTCTGCTGTTAATGTTTTATGTCTTAAGCTGAGCACTGGGCACATGGCTGTTCACTCTGTTATCTTTATACCTTTTAAATATTGCTTAAGAATTTAATAGAAGCATATTAATTAATATTTTTCCTAGTAATAGTTATCAACTTATTTAATAGTAAAACACAATTGGCTTTCTTAATAAAATCAGGAACACACAAAGGATGCTTAATAGCACTATTCTTATTAAACTATGTCCTTGAAAATGCAAGTGATATAATAAAGATACATCTTATTATTATTTCCAGGCTATATGATTGCCAGAAAACATTGTCGTGAAATAGAAAGAATGCTGGATTTGGAAACATCTGGGTTGGGATTATGACTGGGCTGCCTATTATCAGCATCCTGGGATGCAGTTTCCTGATCTGTAAAATAGGCTTATGATACATACTTTGCAGAGTTATAGAACAAATCCTGTAGGGTCTAGCACTATGCCTGGCACAGAGAAGGGATTTAAAAAATAATAGAATTATTATGGCAATTATTTTACCTTCAAAGAATGAAGAGTTAAAAAGAAAGTTCAGTATTGGACAAACAAAATTATATACTAGCAAATACCATTTCAAAAATACAAGGTATTATGGAAGCCTCTCAGAAAACTACATTGATATCCACTCTTAAGGATTTTCCTTCTTTAGAATTGTTCTCTCTCAAGAAAAGCAGAAAAAAATAAGAGTCTGTAACTCTTAACTATTATTTCAAAGCAAACACCATAAAAGTTTTTATGCCCCTCGCACAAAGATAATGCATTTATGCATGGAAGTAAAGCATAACTTCTGCCAACGCCCTGCCTCTATAAAGCAGGTGAATGTGTCATCCTTCTTTTGACTGCACAAACTGATGCAATCTAGGTTATTTGGGTTATAACTGAATATTTATCCAGAAGAACAAACAAATGGAATTCATTAAAATCTTTTTACAAGGAAGAACGATGAAGAAGAATTAGAGCAAAAACATTTTAGAAAACTGTAATAATTAAATCATTGATTATTGGCATAAGGACGGTCAAGGAGAGGATCCTAATTAAATAACAGTTTAATATTCTAAGAGACGGATCATAGATTGGTGGAAAAGGAAGGGCTAGCTAAGAACGGTGCTGTGCAACAGGTTAGCTAAGTATTCCAGTTGATTAAAGACACAAAGAAAAGCAACCAAGTGGTTAAAAAGTATGAAAAAATAGTATATCAAAGGGAGGACTTCTAAGTTTAATAGCAATGGAAACAAGTCCAATGGAAAATCTGAAGAGATACAAATGTAAAATGAAAAAGTTCTACCACCAAAGAAAATTGGCAAACGTGTTTGGAAAATATTAGCAACATATTTGAGAAACAAGTGTAATTTAAAACAACAATGCTCTTTTTGACTCAAACAAGGAAAGTCTGAAAAATTAAGAATGCCCTGAGCTGGTAAGGCATGAAGAGAAAAGGCAGGCTTATTAACTAGTTAGAGGGAATAAAAACTGGTTCATTCTAAAAAATGGACTGTAATATAATATATATTAAAGAATGGATGAATGAATAATGGACTCATTCATTCATTTAGTACCTCAAGTAAAGACGACTGTGCTAATCATATTTTTCAGTTCATGACACATGATATTCGGCCCAGGCAAAGCTACTTACTTACTTACTTACTTATTCCCTTTATCTCTGTTTCCCACTCTTATTTCCCCATCCTCCCCTACAGGCTACAATTTGAATGGTCGTGCAAAATATGTATTATATTGTATATGTGCATCTTTAGTTTATATAAACGGTATTGGGTCTCCAGTCTGTTTCTTACTCCTTTTCACTCAATACCCTGTTTTTAAGATGCATTTATGTTACCACGTGTACATCTAGTCCACTTCCTCTAACTGCAGTTTAGTATTCCCTGGTTCACCGCATTTTACTGATTCACTCTCCCAGTGGTGGACCCATAGACTCTGCCACAACAAGGTTTCTTTGATATACAAATAGGAATGGGAGTGATGGGTCGTGGCGTATTCATAAACCTCCCCTGACTAGTCACTGTCGGGTTCCTCTCTAGCGTGGCTGTACCAGCCACATCCCCACCACAGGCATGACTATTTCTATACCCTGATATCTCTGACAACATTCCGCGGCACCTTCATTTCTTTCTATCAGTCAAAAAGACATAGAGTAACACCTCATTGCTTTACTTTGCACTTTTCTGATAATTAACGTGTTTGAGCATATCTTCATGTGCTTATTGACCTTTGTGGATTCTTCTGTAAAATGCTAGTTCATATCCTTTATGCATTTTTATATTGGGTTTCCTATCTTTTTCTTGTCAATTTGCATTACTTCCTCCTATATGCTAGATAATATTCCCTTGTTGGTTGCCAATATTGCAGAATAGTCACGCAAACTGTCATACATCTTTTAACTTTGTCCATGGTGTCCTCCAATTAGCAGAAATCTTTAGTGCTGATGAAATCACATTCACCAGGGTTTTGTGTGTGTGTGTGTGTGTGTGTGTGTGTGTGTGTTGGTGGGGGGTTATTCTTTGAGCTGTACTTCTGAAGTGTTGTTTGAAGAGTCAGGAAGTGCCGCCAATTTCTAGGTCACAAAGATATTTACATTTCTTCTGTTACTTTTACAGTCTGACCTTTTTCATTTAGGCTATTAGTCCATGTGAAGCCCATCTTTATGTTACGATGTATGAGGTGTTAAATATGGGTAAAAGCATTAATTAGTTATACCCTGTTGCCAGTAATTCACCTATCTTACAGAAAAAACTCCAAAAACAGAGAAATTCTTAAGCAGAAAGATCACAGTTTTGGTTTTGACGGCAAAAAAAAAAAAAAAAAAAAAATCTGTGAACAGCCTAAATTCCAACAACAGAGAAATGGCTAAATAAATTATTTAAGTTAGTATTTAATGTAAGCATACTTTAAAATTATGTATATATAGAATCTGACATAATATGACTAATATAATAGATTAACAAGACAAAAAACAGGATGCAAAAATAATATATAGAATAATTATAATTATTTGTAAAAGTATGCTTAAAAAGATGACTGGAAGTTGGAACAACTAGATAGAAAATCAACAAGGAAATAGAAGACTCAAACAACATGATAAACCAACCAGACCCAACAGACATAGACAGAACACTCCACCCAACAATAGAATACACATTCTTCTCAAGTACATGTAGAATATTCTCCACAAACCAGTACAAACCATATGTTAGGCCATAAAATAAAGTTAAAAGGATCAAGTCATATAAAGTATGTTCTCTGACCACGATGAAATGAAATTAGATACCAATAAGAGGAGAAAGTTGGAAAATTCACAAATATGTAGAGATCAGACAACATACTTCTGAATACAAATGGTTTAAGGAGGAAGATCACAAGAAAAATGAGAAAATACTTTGTGACAAGGAAAAATGAAAACATAATATTCTGAAACTTACGGAATGCAGCTAAAACAGTGCAGTGCATAAAAGGAACACACCTATAATAAAAAAGATCTCAAGTAAAACACCGAACCTTCCACCTTATGAAATTAGAAAAAGAAGAGCAAACTAAACCCAAAGCAAACAAAAGAAAGGAAATATTAAAAAATTAGAGCTAAGATAAATGGAATTGAGACTAGAAAAACAAGAGAAAATCAATGAAAACAAAAGTTTGTTCTTTGAAAAGATTAACAAAATTTCCAATCCTTTAGCTAGACTAACCAAGAAAAAAGAGAAAAGGTTCAAATTACTAAAATCAGGAATGAAAAGGGGGACATTACTATCAATCTTACAGAAATAAAAAAGAACATAAGGAAATATAATAAATATTATATATCAACAAATTGATAACCCAGACGAAATGGAGAAATTCCTAGGAAGAAACAAACTAACAAAATTGACTCAAGAAGAAATAGAATATCTGAGAAGACCCATAACAAATAAAGAGATTTAATTAGTAAACAAAAAACTTCACAAACATTAGCCCAAGCCCAGATGGCTTCACTGGTGAATTTGACCGAATGTCTAAAGAAGAATCAATACCAAACTTCACAAATTCTTCCAATAAACAGAAGAGGATGGAACACTTCCTAACTCATTTTATGAGGGCAGTATTACTACCCTGATCCCAAAATCAGACAAAGACATCACACACAAAAAACTACAGACCAATATTCCTTATGAATATAGACATAAAAATCCTTAACCAAATATTAGCAAATACAATTTAGCAATATAAAAAATAATTATGACCATGACCAAGTGGGGTTTATGCCAGCCTGGTTCAATACAGGAAAAGCCATAGCGACAGAAAGTAGATTAGTGGTTGGCCAGGGGATGAGGGAAGAGGGGAATGGGACTGACTGCTAATAGTTACAAGGTTTCTTTTGGGGATGATGAGAATGTTCTGGAATTAGATAGTGGTGGTAATGGCACAACATGTGAAAATACTAAAAACCATTGAGTTGCACACTCTAAGAAGGTGAATTTTATGGTACATGAATTATATCTCAGTTAAGAGAAGGAGGAGGAGAAGGCTGGGGAGAGGAAGGAAGGGGACCTCGGTGACGACCGGAAGAAAAGATACCAAAACAGGTGTTGTCTTGAGGTGATGGGAGTGCAAGTGAGCGTCTTCTTCCTTCTACTTTCCTGATTTTTACCTTTTTAATGATGACCGTATATTGTTATTTATAATAATAATAAAATCAAATAATCTAAGTTCATACGAGCTCAAGCCATCCTTCTCTTTCTTGGGATGTGGTAGGAAATCACTACAGTGTAGGTAGCACTGGACTGAAAAGTGGGCTCTGTTAACAAAATTTTCCACTCTCACAGAGAGTGGAAATTTTCCACTCTCACAGAGAGTGGAAATTTTCCACTTTCTCAATTTTCCACTTTCCTCACTGGAGCAAAGGCTAAAAAATTTAGTGGTCTTGTTATTTCCACCCTCCACTGACCCTGCTGCCACCTCTAGCCCTGCCTTTCACCTGCCATAGCAGCAAACATCAGCCCTCTGCATCAGTTCCCAGCCTCGATCTATTTTCCAATTGATCCAATTTTCTGCTGGGTGGGAAATCCCTTCCTCCTGCTCCTAAGGTCCCAGTTACAGGGGTGATGTGCAGATTATTTGAGACATACATATACAAATAAAACATTATGCTCTGTGTACCAAGTTCTGAGAATTTAACAGCTGTTCTTTTTTTTTTTTTTTTTTTTAACCGTACGCGGGCCTCTCACTGTTGTGGCCTCTCCCGTTTCGGAGCACAGGCTCCTCCCGGACCGGGGCACGAACCCGTGTCCCCTGCATCGGCAGGCGGACTCTCAACCACTGCGCCACCAGGGAAGCCCACAGCTGTTCACTTTGAAAATTCTTTCAACAACGCAATAAGATAGCTACTACCAATATTATATCCTAGTGAGGAAACTAAAGAACAAAGAGATTGACTAACTTGCCCCAAGTCATTTAATTGTGTGTTTGAGCATCAGGATCTGAGCCCAGGCTGCCCTGCACCATTCACTCTTAACCACTTTGCTATAATGTCTCACTATAGGTCTTGTCCAAAAGACTTAGAGGTTTTATAAAGGCCCCTAAGCAGCTATCGATTTCTGGGTTACATACTCATAAAGTTGATAGTCTATTGTCCTTTCACTTACACAAACAGTTTGATATGTTCAAACCTTTGCTTCTTACCTGTTTGCTGCCAAATAAATTTAACAGTATTTGTACAGTTCCTGCTAACAATGCAGTCTGCAGGTTTCCTAGGCTAGGTCAACAGACGTGGAATGAGGCTTACTGGCAAAAGAACCTAGTAACCGAGACATCCCTTTGAGGGGCAGGGGGAGGATGAACTTGTAGTCAAAGCAATCAGCAACTTTCCCCAGAATAGCATTCTGTCTCTTTTGGGGGGTGACCAGAAAAGGACATGCACCTCAGTAAGTGACACCTCTGCTCTGGGAACTGGGAGAATGCCTTTGCAGGTCAGACCCTTCTTTAAAAAGTGATTAGGAGTTGGTCTCACCGAGACACCTGGGCAACACTGGCCCTGATAGCCTATTCCATATACAATAATTTGAGCCTGAAAAAGATGTAGAGGTAGTGTAATCAAAGTTCCCAGACTGGAGGTCCAGCCCAGGAAGCCCACTATTCAGCTCCCTTCACAGGTAACCAGTGGTGAGCCTGCCCCCGTCCATAAGTGCTTATGTATACATGTTTTTTCATAATAGGGCCATACTATATGTAATATTTATAATCTGCTTTATTTATCAAAAGTCCCTCTTATTATTTTAGTTTCTTCAATAGTATCACTTTTAAGACACAGTGGAATTATTTCTAGTGTTTAAATTGTTTTCAATTTTTCTCTTTTGTAGATAGTATTGCTGTGAATGAACATTCTCATAGCCATATCTTTTGACATATCAGTGATTATTAAGATCTTAGGCATATGGTCTCGGATGTGGAATTGCCGGGTCAAAGGGATGCACCTTCTTCAGTGTGATAGGAAGCTCATCATAGAGTTTTAAGCAGGGGAATGACATGAATTTTTAAAATATCAGTCTGGTACTAACCAGCCTGAAACTAACACAACATTGTAAATCAACTATTCTCCAACATAAAATTAAATTAAATTAACAAAAATAAAATAAAATATCAAGCTGTGTGCTGTAAGCAGGATGGACTGCAGGAAGCAAGCATGGAAGCAGGGAGGCCAGTTGTGCAGACAAAAGGTGTCTGTGACTTGCATTTGGTTGGAGACAGAGCAGACAGAGAGAAGTGGATGGATTCTGAAGGTGTTTTGGCACAGGATTTATTAATGGTTTGGATATGGGGGTTTAAGGAAAGAGAAGACTCAAGAGTGACCACCAGGTTTTGTTCAGTTGAGTGGAAGCAGCGTCATTTACCAAGATGGAGAAGGCTGGAGGAGGAACAGGTCTGGGGATAAGGTGGACTTGGCCATTAGGAGTTCTGTTTTGGCCGCAGCTTGTAATGCCTATTAGAAATCAATTCATGGGACTTCCCTGGTGGCGCAGTGGTTAAGATTCCATGCTCCCAATGCAGGGGGCCGGGGTTTGATCCCTGGTCAGGGAACTAGATCCCACATGCATGCTTCAACTAAGAGCTCACATGCCGCAACTAAGGAGCTCACCTGCCACAACTAAGGAGCACACATGCCACAACTAAGACCCAGTGCAACCGAATAAAAAAAAAATATATATATATATATATATATATGTCAATTCATGTAGAACTCAATAGTTGGCCCTTCTTAACCGTGGTTCCTCTGCATCCACAGATTCAACCAACCTTGGCTGGTGTAGTCCTATAGTATTTACTATTGGAAAATATCCATGCAGTTCAAACCGCATTGTTCAAGGGTCAGCTGCATATTAAGGACAGAGTGGGCCATTGGGCTGCATGCCGAGAGTTTGAGTACAATTGGCCATAGCAAAGCGACCACTGAATTTAGCAAACTGGTGACCTTGACAGGAGCAGTGTTAGCGGAGTGGTAGGGATGGGAGCTCCACTGAGAGACGATGGGAGGGGAAGGAACAGAGACAACGAGTGTGAGATGCCTGTTTCAAGGGGTTTAGCTGTTTAGACATTTGGAGAAATGGAAACATAAGAGGGCTTATCTGAACACTAGGGCGCGTGCGCACGTGTGTGTGTGTGTACATGTGGGTTAATAGGCAAAGACGAAATTTATGATACAGGAGAGAGAAGGACAGCTGCAGGAGGGAAGTCCTCAAGTAGGTGTGAGGTGGGATCCAGGGTGCGAGAGCAGGGCGAGCCATAGGAGCAGGGTCAGTGCAGCCCCTGTCAACTGTCACAGGAGTCAGGGAAGGATATGCAGGCACGGAGGCAGATGGGTTGAACAATTTGGTGGTAATGACTCTCCATTACTGAGTCCCGTCACTGCATTGTCAATGTGAAGATAATGTGAAATAGTTCACACAAAGTGCCTAATACTACACCTAACACACACTTAATAACATTCTGGATTTGGTCATGATTCTTCAACTATATTCAAGGCCCTCCCTACAATGTACCTTTGAAATCTTATGTTCTACTACTCTGATACACATACCCTGTACTCCAGCCAACTAAACTACACATTTGGCCCCAAGTAAACTAAAACAGCCCAAGCTGTCCCCTCTACCAGAAATGTCCTCCTTTCTCTTCTCTGCCTGATGAAATTCTGCCCATCTTTCAAAACCCAACACAAATGCCATCTCTGGCATGAAGCTTTCTATGATTCCCCCAATTAGATCAAATCTATATTTTTATTCTTATAACAGACATTCTGAAACAGTGTGCATGAGCAGTTTTAAGAATCTTCCCAAGTAACTTTTTCTACTGATAAAACACGCTTTTAATCACTTAGGTCAAAGACAAATTTATTCCTATTATTAAGCCCTCCTTACTCATATTTCTACCTGCTTTCTTGAGTAGGAGGAAGGAAAAAGTAGAAGTGGAGCCAGCATACTGAGAATCACATGTAAACTGTAGCATCTTACCTATGCCAGAAAGAGCCATGGAATTTGAAGGACTTTATTTCCCAACCGAAACTGTGGCGTTTCATTATAACTGTTGAAAAGATCATGCACTTGAATATCTATCTTGTGTGTCTTCACTGATACAATATTCAGAGCCACTATTCTATAGTACACTGTACCAAAGAAACCTGTCAGAGTATCCCTGATCTTAGTTGTTCACAGGCTTGTCTTTGCCACCACCTCATGTTAATATCATCTAATTTACACTGACTCTATCTTATCTATCTTTGTATCTCTTAATACCCAATACAATGTTTACACCTGGTAAGTTCTCATCAGATACTTACTGAACAAATGAATGAATGAAGGGATCTTTTGGAGAAATCCTGTTTAGCATTTTCAGTGTTAATTATTTTTAAAAGATCTAATGTCCATAGTTTAAAATCAGGATATACTCAAAGCTTCAAGTGAGATTGGAAACAAGTTGACAAGAAGGACCCCAATAATAATAATAGCAGAAAACATTGATCGATATGGATTATATTTACCCAGTTCATCTTGACAGAAGCTGCCTGGAGGATTGATATACTTCATGGTGCTCACATCCAACTTCCAGTTGTGTTTTGTGCATCTAACAGACCTGGATGAAAAATTATACTTAGGTTTCTGAAATGGTGAAAATAAAAATTCATCTTATTAGGCTTAAATGCATTATAAACAACTGTAGTTGGTTGAACATAAAATGCATGAAAGAAAAACTACTAATAGCTCATACTCAACTATCTAAGGAAATATAGATTAATCATCAGTAGGCAATTTTAAAAGTGAAGATAAATGCCATGTCACAAAATAATATGTGTTAGAGATCAACAGAGCCATCAGAATAAAGTCATCTTTAGGGATGGCTGTCATACAAAAGCTAAGTTGGTTAAGGTTCAACTGGGGCCAATATGAGGAAAGAATGCAGTCATTAAGACATACCTATGATTTATAATCACTTTACAACCCTTAGCCCCTAGTATAGTGTGCTAAACCTAAGTTCAACTCAAGTTTTCAGAAGAGAAAAGACTTCCTTAAAGTTTAAGATTTCAGAGCATGGTTGCCAGATAAAATACAGGATGCCCAGTTAAATATGAATTTCAGATAAATAAGAAATAATTTTAAAAACACAACTCACACAATATGTGACATATACTGGAAAGTCGTCATTTATCTGCAATTTAACTGAGTGTTCTGCATTTTTACTTGCTAACTCTAGCAACCCTGTTTCAGAATGAGAATCAGATTGCAGCAAAATAGAAGGCTTAGTAATTTTTTTTCTATTTCTTACCAGACCGTGAAGGGGGTTGTGGTGGTGGAAGGTGAGGCAAAGAAGTTCCATTTCCTCTCTATTTTGGTAGTGTTTCTCGTGAAGTTTTTTTTTTTTTCACAGTTAAAGAATTTTTTTTTTCAAACAAGTGTGTCTCAAACCGGAAACATCAGATTTTTTAATCTAACAATGTCTATTTTAACTTATATATCAGTAAATTACACTGATTTTCCCAAGCTTCATTGTATCAAGAATTTTTCACGCTCTTTTCTAGTAATAAGGCAAAAAACATATTCCGCACTTCAATTTATAGAGGATTATTCTGAAACATCTACTTTCTCATCAATGAGTAGCCAACAACATTTCAAAACTTGAGAACATTCCAAACGCAGCTATTCAACATGCTGGGTCATTAAAGGGGAAACGTGGCAGGATCTTAACTGTTCATAGGCAGCAAGTAGACAGGAGGGAGGCGACAGCTTCATGTGCAAAGAGGTTGGGAAAAGTTGTTAGATTTAGAAAATGAGAACCACAGCTTATGAGAGTTGCTGATGTTGGTTACGTGTGAAGAAGAAAAATGTAGAGAGGGTGGTAGAGGTAGGTCATTACTCTTGACTGTCTCCTAGGTGAGAGATTCCTCGGGTGAATTGCTACACAGAGAAGCAGTCAAATTTGGAGCGATGGATGGGGGAGTATAGGGTGTGAGTTCCTCTGAGGATGGTGTTTCAGCACATCAATGCTTGGTGAGCTGCATCTGGGAATAAAGCTGGGAGAATGTGCAGGAGATAAAGCTGGTTCCTCATGTGCCGGAGCACTAAGACAATTCCAGCTCTAGGTTAGCCTGCCAACAGAATACGGTGAAACTAGGATCAATCACCGCCAAGGCTTTGGGTGAAGGAGAGAAAGGCCAGCCTGTGGCAAAGCAATCACTCTGTTAAGATGAGCCAGCCAGGTTCAAGAACAATCTGAATTCCTGTAAATAACCTCTGTTCCTAAGCTACACTAGAAGCTCATGACAGAGTAATAACGATAAATGTAATTGACATTTATTGAGCACTTATCATATAGCCAGACACTGTTTTAAGTGCTTTATGTGTTTGAAATCACTTAATCCTCTCAGCAGTCAGACAGAGTAGGTAATACTCTCAATTTCACTGTATAGAGGAGAGGATTGAGGTCCAGAAAGGCTAAGAAACTTGTCCAAGGTCACGGAGCTGATAGGTGGTGGGGGCAGGCTTCTGAACAGGGCAGGTTGTGAGGAAAGATCATTGCTCCTAATCACAAAGCTGCAACACTTCCTTGAACGGCTGGCTCAGCGAGCACCACGTGAAAAGCCCACTAAGGAGAGAAAGGGAGAGAGGAAACGCGGAGTCCCCAAACCGCAACAGTCAGAAAACCTCAGGGTCCAAGAGTGCCTGCAGAAACTTACCAGTGACAGAACAAGCCATGTCTGAGGTTTCCCTGACTTGAATCCACTGAGAAGATGGAAGGGACTCCAAACAGGGCTGTCAGCAAATAACCATGAGGCGCTCCTAGAGTACAGCTGTCGCTAAAACTGTGTCCCATGCAATACTTGCAAGCTATCTATGCTAAAAATATATTAGTTATTTAACTGGGTGCCTTCTATTTGCCTAATCTAGCAACCCCATCGAAGGAGCCAAACAAGCTACAGGTGCAACAGTGTTTATCAACATTTAGAAATCTAATAGTGTGCGTCTGGGCCCTGAAACTAAGTATGCAGTGAAGCAAATCTGTGTGCAGGTGTAAGAACATTCTAGACTTGGGCGATGGTCTTCTATACGATTATAGCAGGGAGCTCTTAGAAAACTACACAGCTCCCTCTGAGTCCACCTGCACTAAACTGCCCACAGATGACCCGAGAAATCAGCTCAACAACACGGTGGATGTCAAGCCGGATGTGGGAATGGCTAAAAAGCACCCAGGTCAAGTTAGGCTGAAGCAGAGCTTGGAAAGGTGCGGTCAACCACTCATTCGTTGCCGGTGTTGACCATCAGGCTGACAAAGCATCCCTCACCCAGAACTCCCCCTGTCTCTGCCAGGCAGTGCTGCTATCTCTTTGGCAGTCACTGAAAACAAACAAACAAACAAAACCCACAACCATCCTGTCCTGGTATTGCTCCTGAACTGGTGAGGAAGGCGATCTATATTGTAGGCTTCATCAAGTGGGGGGAGACGGGTACCAGCACTAGTTCTTCCAAGAAATGATTAGAAGAGCTGCTGTTCAGGGCAGATACAGTTGCGGCTCTGCCATTTTGGGTTTTTAATCACCATGAGGCAGTCAAAGCAAGTCTATCTGCTCTCCAGCAGTGTTTGGATAAGGGCCTGCCCCACTCATACTTCTGGGGGAGTGGGAAAGGAAACCCAGGGGAGGCTTGAGTCCTGGAAAATAAAAGCTGTTACATACACCCAAGCACTCACTCACACACACACACACACACGTACCTTAGAAATTTCACTGTTTATCAAGCTAGGAATCAATTTTCAATTAGAGTTCTTAAGAGAGAGTGGGAAATTAAGTAAAGGTCATAATGTTTTGAGATCAGAGAGTTGCCTCAGTGAGCACAAGTAAAAGTTATGAATTTGCTAAAAGAAATAATTTGTCAGTTGGTTCATTTGATTTTCAATGAACACATCTCCTGCCACATCTAATTGTAAGAAGGGTCACCAGGGAGAAAGCAGAGGACGCGTGTTACCTTCCGTCTAAATCCTCGATGTCTTTTATGAACAGGCCTCCTTGGTGCTTGCACATATTCTTGCATGCTCGCAGGTGGCTCTTACTTTTATATAAGATGTAATCTTTGCCAGTGCTCTTATTTCGAACAAAATTGATCCCTTCCTTGAGATTGGCAACTTCAGCAGGTGAGAGACACAACAGGATCTCAGTTGTTTGTTCGATGCTATGAAAATGCGAACATTTTGAGAGGAAAGAGTGATACTGTTAGGTTTCAAGAGAGAACAATTTGGCATTGACACCTCAAAAACCTCTTTTTTATTAAAATACTTTTTAAGGCCATCCCTCCAAGTACCCAGGCCTGGTGGCACCTGATGGTGAATTTTCTCCCCTCCTTTCAATGTCCATCCTACTTGTTGAGGGTTTATCTCCACTTTCCCAGAGAGCTCATGCCCCTCTCACTTGCCTGCCCATGGTCTGTCGTTGCCTCTCTCTGGGTATTTCAGAAGAACTGCAGTTGCTCCTTCAGGTTCTATGACTCATTCGCTCTCAGGAGGCATTAGTCTGTGTGGATAAAGAGGGTGTGGGCCCAGCTCAGTATTTCCGTCCTACTGCTTCCTCCCCTACCATATCTCTCTTAGAAGCCAAATTTTATATTTAGTTTCAAGAACCCAGTCTGCTCTCCCCACCTCCATGCTTTTGTCTCTGCACCTGCTCTCCTTTCCCACTGAGAGTCATCCTTTAGGTTCAAACATAACTCAATCATCCCCTCCTTGGATAAGCCTTCCGAGCTACCCACCACCACCCCCACCCCGGCCCCCAGGTCAAATCTAACACTTCTTTTTTTTTACTTTCCAGGAGACATTGAAATTCATTCTTTCTTTTTCTTTTAGTGAACATCTATCATCTCATATAGATATAAAATTAAAGATGAGACCTCTTAGCTGATTTACTCAACTTTCATATATAATGTAGAGTAGTGTCAGTTATGCTGATCCTGTTGTACATTCTCAGTACTTATTTATCTTACAACTGGAAGTTTGTACCTTTTGATCACCTTCATCCAAATCCCCTTCTCTCCACCCCCTGCCTCTGGTAACCACAAATCTGATCTCTTTTTCTATGAGGTTTTTTTTGTTTGTTTTTAAAGTATAATCGACCTACAACACTATGTTAGTTCCCAGTACACAACATAGTGATTCGATATTTCTATACATTTAAAAACGATCACCATGATAAGTCTAGTTATCATAAGTCTAGCACTTCTCAATGTGTATTACTATTCTGTAGAACATGATAACCTAGTACCAGTGCACTGCCCTGCTTACTTGCACATAGATGCTTTTAAAAACACTCCCTCTGCTTTTCTCTTCCCACCACTTAGCAGACTATCTTTAAGAGCTAGCTACTTAAGGCTTGAACCAACTGCACGCAATCTGAGTAATTTATAAAAAGCTCTAGCAGCAAAGCATTTGATCTCTCATATTTTTTCAAGGAAAATACAAATGTTACATTTCTCAAACTCCAATCTTTAAACAAACTCTTGTTATGATGCAACTCTGAATCATAGTGGAATATAATTTTCGCCAAGAGGGATTTCAAAATAACTTTTGGCATATCCATGGTATGAAATCTGGGTGCATGTTTAATTCTACATTCCACTCCAAACCAAAAGTGGTCAAAATTCTCTTCATGTGTTAATTTAAAATTGATTTGGAGCTCATGTACATTTGTGGCACTCTCACTTTCATTTTTGGAAGACTGCAAATTTCTCTTTTTTCTTAAAGATCAGGTTTTATGGGGCTTCCCTGGTGGCGCAGTGGTTGGAAGTCCGCCTGCCGATGCAGGGGACACAGGTTCGTGCCCTGGTCCGGGAGGATCTCACGTGCCGCGGAGCGGCTGGGCCCGTGAGCCATGGCTGCTGAGCCTGCGCGTCCGGAGCCTGTGCTCCGCAACGGGAGAGGCCGCAGTGGTGAGAGGCCCGCGTACCGGGGGAAAAAAAAAAAAAAAAAAAAAGATCAGGTTTTATTTAATTAAATCTAATTAATTAATTGGCTGCATCAGGTCTTAGTTGCGGCACGCGGGATCTTTCATTGCGGCGCACGGGCTCCAGAGCGCATGGGCTCAGTAGTTGCGGCATATGGGCTTAGTTGTCCCACGGCATGTGCGATCTTAATTCCTTGACCAGGGATCAAATCGGCGCCCCCTGCGTTGCAAGATGGCCCACCAGGGAAGTCCCACAAATTTCTTAAACAGGAAATTAAAATAATATAAAAAACACATCATAATAGAAAATAACAGGGAAGCTACTTCCAATTTTCAACTAATAAAGGCAGAGCTCTATAATTGAGTATGATCCATTTTTTTAAAGCAGATTCTCATTGTCACTTCTGTTCCAAATTCCTGGTAATTCTGTTCACAGTAGACTTTAAATGTTTCCAAATATATGTTTTAAATGTATCTGATAGAAAGGATTCCATGTTAAGCCTCATGAAGTTCTTTTATCTTTGTTCTTATGAGTACAAATATCTGACACCAAGCCAAAGCAAGCACTGAGGCAATTTCTGGAATAATTAGCCTAAAAGTGTAAAAAGGAAACCTTTCTAAATATTTTGTTTTACCTGATTGAATGAACCAGTTAGCCAAAGTTCTGTGTTCGATTCTAAGGCTTTCCATGCACTGTGGAAAGCAGGTTGAACTAACTACATCTTTATCAATTCCTTGAAAACGTATATTGGAACCTAAAGCAAAATTTTAAAATGTGCACTCCTATATACATGCTTTTGTTATTTTTTAATGGTTAGTTTTTCCCAAAAGTCAATTTTTAAAGCTATTAAAAATTGGATTGGATTCCATTAAAATCAGGAAAGTAAAATTATAGTCAATTCTGGCTTGGGTATAAATAAAATATTTAAACTAAAATGACGTGAGTTTTAGTACACCTACTTTTCAACATTTCATTATTTTTTCAAATACTTTAATGTTTGTGAAAAAATAATTATTAAAAAATACACAAAAGCATTTATATTTTACATTTTTGCCTTTTGCCTCAGACTTGGTGGCATGGCATTGCAGTGCAGCATCCTGTCTTTAAAATTTTGATATTTTGTTTGTCATGAAATTTTGGCTTTAGCTTTGATTTTTAAAAATATTATGTTAATGATATTCATCTTGATTATATTCATCTCATGAAGCCAGGAATCCTCCAGAAGTTTAAGCTCTGAGAAAAAGGGCTAGAGGAAGAAAAGGCAACTCACTGAGAATTGTCAATCTATAAATGCATTTTGCTACCCATAATTTCTTTTTTTTTTAACATCTTTATTGGGGTATAATTGCTTTACAATGGTGTGTTAGTTCTGCTTTATAACAAAGGGAATCAGTTATACATATACATATGTTCCCACATCTCTTCCCTCTTGCATCTCCCTCCCTCCCACCCTCCCTATCCCACCCCTCCAGGCGGTCACAAAGCACCGAGCTGATATCCCTGTGCTATGCGGCTGCTTCCCACTAGCTATCTACCTTACGTTTCATAATTTCTTAATTAGATTAGTTTTGTTTTAAATGGGAAGATGTTCAGTATTCTGTTCACAGGGATGTAAACTCCATGAAAGCTGAGGTATAAAGTGTCTGTCACATGGTAGGTGCCCAGTAAATATCTGGCTAATGAAGGAATACACTCACAAGAATGAAATATGTACTGCATGTAGACAAATGATGTGAAAATGCTTCCAAAGGTCACAGATCTGTTAAGGGAAAAATCAAATTAATGGCACATACAAGTTTTGAAAAGCAACTTAGGGGAATTCCCTGGTGGTCCAGTGGTTAGGACTCAGCAGTCTCATTTCCCGGGGCCCCAGGTTCAATCCCTAGTCGGAGAACTAATATCCTATAAGCCGCGTGGCGCAGCCAAAAAAAAAATAATAATAATAAAAAGCAACTTAGGAGCGTTGTTGTTGTTGTTGTTTTTAATCCCATGAAAAAGCAGAGAGTATTTCCTCATTTATTCAAATAATCTTGTTTGCTCTTTATTATGGTTTTGAAAATTTACTTTTTCAAAAAATTACTTTTTCAAAAAATTTACTAGCTAATTCTTAGATATTTTATAGCTGTTGCTGCTATCGTAATTGGTATCATTGTAATTTTATTTTTGGATCAGTTATTCTTGGTAGAGAGATGTAACAAATTTTTTAAAAATTGCTTTACTGCACTTTAATTGTTTTACTACATTTAATGCAAAACTGATCATCTTAACCATTTTTAAGCATACATTTCAGTAGTGTTAAGTATATATGCATTGTTAAGTGCAACAAAATTCCAAAATATTTTATCTTGCAAAACCAAAACTCCATACTCATTATATAACAACTCCCCATTTCCCTCCCCCCGCCAAACCCCTGTTAACACCATTCTACTTTCTGTTTCTATGAATTTGACTACCTTAGCTACTTGATATAAGTATAATCATACAGTATTTGTCTTTTTGTGATCGGCTTATTTCATTTAGCATAATGTCCTCAAGGTTCATCTATATTGTAACTAACATGTACGAACAGGATTTCTTTCCTTTTTAAGGCTGAATAATATTCCATTGTGTGTGTGTATCATATTTTGTTCAGAAAATATTTGCAAAAGATATATCTGATAGAGGACTGTTATCCAAAATATACAAAGAACTCTTAAGACTCAACAACAAGAAAACAAACAACCCAATTAAAAAATGGGTCAGAATGGGGAGTGGCCAAAATGGTGGAGTAGGAAGAACTTGAGCTCACCCCCTCCCATGGGCACACCAAAATTACAACTATTTACAAAGCAACTATCAATGAGAAAGACTAGATGACTAGAAGAAAAGATCTTCTACAATTAAAGATATGAAGAAGGAATCACAGTGAGACCAGTGGGAGGGGTGGAGACATGGTATAGCAAGACTGGCCAACACCAGTTCCAGGAAACCTTTGGCTCCTCACCAGTGGGTCAGCACGAGCCCCAGGACCCAGCCTCACCCACTAGAGGGCTGACACCATCACAGAAACCCTGCAGCTCGTCAGCCACCTGCCCTCGGATCCAGCCCCACTTGCTAGTGGGCCAGCACTGCTTTGGGACCCCCTGGGGCTCTGTAGCCAGCAGCCCCATGACTCAACCCAACCCAATAGCTGGCAAACTCCAGGACACCTCAAGGCCCTCAACCCGTGGCACTGGATCTGGACCCACTCACCAGTGCTTTAGCACTAGTGCTCGGATCACCAGGGCTCTTCAGTCAGCCGGCCTGTGACCTAATCCTGCCCATTGCTGGCTGAAACAGCCCCATGACAACTTGGGTCCCCCAGGCAGCCACCCCAAGTTCTGGCCCTACTCACTAATTGGTCATCACTAGCCCTGGGATCCGGCCTCACCCAACAGGGGCCTGACTTCAGCCTCTGGAACATTACAGCCACTCAGCCAGCTACCTGGGAATCTGGGCCCACCCACCAGTAGTCCAGCAGTAGGCACAGCACCCACCAGGGCTCTTCAGTTAGCTTCCCCATGCCCCAGCCTCACCCAACAGCTGGCCAACACCAGCTCCAGGACACCATGGGACTGTCATCCAGTCACCCTGTATCCAGCCTTATCCACCATGGGACTAGTACCAATCCTGGGAACCCCATGGTCCCACAACCAGCCACCCGGGACCCAGTGATCAGCTACCCTACACCAAGCCCTTTGGAACAGCTGTCTGACATCAGCTCCAAGACATGTTGGGCCCCTAAGCAAGCCACCCTGAGATTCGTCCACACTTTCCAGTGGGCCAGCACTAGCCCCAGGACTCCCCGGGGCTCTACAGCCTCCTGACCCAGCCCCAGGCAATAGTTGGCTGACACCAAGTATAGGACACCTTGGGCTCCTCAGCCAGCTGCCCAAGGATCCAGCCCTCCACACCAGTAGCCCAACACTAGCTCCTGAACCCTCTGGGGCTTTGCTGTCACCTGCCCAGTGTCCCAACCTCACCCAACATCTGGCTCACACCATTTCCAGGATACCTTGGACACCTCAGCCAGCTGTCCTGAATCTGTACACTCACCTGTTGGCCAGCACTAGCACCAGGAACTGGTCTCACCCACCAGCAAGCCAATATCAGCCCTGGAAACCTCACAGCCTTGTAGCCTGCAGCTAGCCACCCTGGGACCCAGCTCCACCCACCAGGGGTTCTGCACTAGCCCCAGGATTCCCTAGGGTTCTGCAGTCAGCTGCCCCTGTGGCCTACCTCTGCCCACCAGCTGGCCAACACCAGCTCCAGGACACCTTGAGCCCCTCAGCCATCTCAGGATCTGGCCTCACCCTTCCATGGGCTGGCAGCTTTCTCACTAGGTGTGGTCTGGCACCAGACTGAGCTGCAGGCCAGCCAAGCCTATCAGAGTTCCCATAGTAATAAGCTTACCCCAACAGTACGGCTCAGGCAACCAACACAGAGGGCAACCCTAGAACATAGCTCCGGTGACCAAAGCAGTGTGCACTGCTGGGCCCCATAGGACATCTCCTACATAAGGCCACTCCTCCAAGATCAATAGTGTAACTGACCTACCTAATACCTAGAAATAAAAACAGAGAATTCAGCAAAATGAGGTGACAGAGGAATATATTCCAAACTATGGAATAAGATAAAACCCTGGAAGAAGAACTAAATGAAATGGAGATAAGCAACCTGCCTGATAAAGAGTTTAAGTTAATGATCAAAAAGATGCTCAGGGCTTCCCGGGTGGCGCAGTAGTTAAGAATCCACCTGCCAATGCAGGGGACACGGGTTCAATCCCTGGTCCGAGAAAATTCCACGTGCCATGGAGCAACTAAGCCCATGTGCCACAGCTACTGAGCCTGTGCTCTAGAGCCCACGAGCCACAACTACTGAGCCTGCATGCCACAACTACTGAAGCCCATGCACCTAGAGCCCATGCTCTGCAACAAGAGAAGCCACCACAATGAGAAGCCCGCACACCGCAGTGAAGAGTAGCCCCCACTCATCACAACTAGAGAAAGCCTGTGCTCAGCAACAAAGACCCAACTCAGCCAAAAATAAATAAATAAATAAATAAATTTATCTTTAAAAAAAAGGATGTTCAAAGAACTCGAGAGAAGAATGGATGAACAAAATCAGAAGTTGGAAGTTTTTAACAAAGAGTTAGAAAATATAAACAAGAATCAAATAGAGCTGAAGAACACAATAACTGAAATAAAAAATACATTAGATGGAATTGGGGACACAGTTCTTGAGGTGCTAGCCTACTGTGTTCCCTCTTTGCCTGGCAAAGAAATAAAGCCACGCTTTCTTTCTCCTCCGTAAAAAAAAAAAAAAAATTAGATGGAATCAACGGTGGATTAGATGATACAGAGAAATTGATCAGTGAACTGGAAGACAGAGTGGTGGAAATCACTCAAGCTGAACAGAAAAAAAGAAAAAAAAATTGTTTAAATGAGGACAGCTTAAGAGACCTGGAACAACATCAAGCATCCTAACATTCACCTTATAGGAGTCCCAAAGGAGATGAGAGAAAGGGACAGAAAACATATTTGAAGATATAATACCTGAAAAACTTCCCTAACTTGGGAAAGGAAACAGGCATTCAGGAAACACAAAGTGTCCCCAACAAGATCAACCCAAAGAGGACTACACCAAGACACACTGTATTTAAAGTGCCAAAATTAAAGATGAAGAGAGAATATTAAATCAACAAGGGAAAAGCAACTAGTTATGTACAAGGGGAATTCCATGACTATCAGTTGACTTTTCAACAGAAACTCTGCATGCCAGAAGGGAGTGGCACAATATATTTAAAGTGATTAAAAAAAACTTACAATGAGGAAAACTCTACCTGGCAACGCTATTATTCACCTTTGAAGGGGAAATCAAGATTTTACAGACAAGCAAAAGCTAAGAGTTCAGCACCACCAAACCACCTTTACAAGAAATGTTAAACGGACTTCCCTAAGTAGAAAAGGAAAGGCCACAACTAGAAATATGAAAATTATGAAAGGAAAAATTTCATTGGTAAAGGCAGAATACTGAGAAGGTAGTAGATAAAACACTTATAAAGCTAGTAGGAAGGTTAAATGTCAAAAGTAGTAAAACAATCTATATCCAAAATAAGTAGTTAAGGGACACACAAAACAAGATGTAAAATATGGTGTCAAAATACAGAGGGGTGGGTAAGAAAGCAGAGTTGTTAAAATGCATTCTAACTTAAGAGATCAGCAACTTAAAGCAATTGACCATATATATAGATTGCTATATAAAAACCTCATGGTAACCACAAACCAAAAATCTGTAATGGATACACACACCCAAAAGAAAAAAGAACCCAAACATAACACTAAAGATAGACATCAAATCACAAGGGAAGATGGCAAAAGAAGAACTACAAAAACAACCAGAAAATAATTAACAAAATGGCAATAAATACATACCTATCAATAATTACTTTAAATGTAAATGGACTAAATACTTCAATCAAAAGACATAGAGTGGCTAAGTGGATACAAAAACAAGACCTATACATATGCTGCCTACAAGAGATTCACATCAGATCTAAAGACACACAAAGACTGAAAGTGAGGGGGATGGAAAATGGTATTCCAAGCAAATGGAAACAAAAAAGAAATCTGGGGTAGCAATATCAGACAAAATAGACTTTAAAACAAAAACTGGAACAAGAGACAAAGAAGGACATTACATAATGATAAAGGGGTCAGTTCAAGAAGAAGCTATAATGATTGTAAATACATATGCACCCAACATACATGCACCTGAATATGTTTAGCAAATATTAAAATAGAGGGAGAAATTGATAGTAACACAATAATAGTAGGGGACTTCAACACCCCACTTACATCAACAGACATATCATCCAGAGAGAAAATTGGTAAAGAAACACTAGCCTTAAACAACACATTAGATCAGATGGACTTAATAGATATATAGAGAACATTCCATCCGAAAGCAGCAATACACATTCTTTTCAAGTGCAAATGGAACATTATCCAGGATAGATCTCAGGCTAGGCCACAAAACAAGTCTCAGTAAATTTAAGAAGACTAAAATCATATCATGTATCTTTCCCAACCACAACACTATGAGGCTAGAAATCAACTACAAGAAAAAAACTGCAAAAAACAAATACATGGAGGCTAAGCAATATGCTACTAAAAAAACCAATGGGTCACTGAAAAAAATCAAAGTAGAAATCAAGAAATACCTGAAGATAAATGAAAACAAAAACACAATGATCCAAAATCTATGGGATGCAGCAAAAGCAGTTCCAAGAGGGAAATTTATAGGAATAGAAGCCTATCTCAGGAAACAAGAAAAATCTGAAATAAATAACCTAACCTTACACCTAAAGGAACTAGAGAAAGAAGAAAAAACAAAACCCAAATTTAGTAGAAGGGGGAAAAAATCATAAAAATCAGAGCAGAAATAAATGAAATAGAGGCTAAAAATATAGAAAAGATCAATAAAACTATGAGCTGGTTATTTAAAAAGATAAACAAAATTGATGAAAATTAGCCAGGCTTATCAAGAAAAAGAGAGGGCTCAAGTAAATAAAATCAGAAATGAAAGAGAAGTTACAGCAATACCACAGAAATAAAGGGATCATAAGAGATTACCATGAACAATATATATGCCAATAAAATGGACGACGTAGGAGAAAGACAAATTCCTAGAAATGCACAATCCCCCAAGATTGAATCAGGAAGAAATAGAAAATGTGAATATACTACCAGTGATAAAATTGAACCAAAAAAAAAAAAAAAACCTCCCAACAAACAAAAGTCCAGGACCAGATGGCTTCACAGGTAAATTCTACTAAACATTTAAATATGAGTTAACACCTATCCTTTTCAAACTATTCCAAAAATTACAAAAGAAGGAATGCTTCTGAACTCATTTTACAAG
Organism: Lagenorhynchus albirostris; assembly: GCF_949774975.1. Lineage (NCBI taxonomy): Eukaryota > Metazoa > Chordata > Mammalia > Artiodactyla > Delphinidae > Lagenorhynchus > Lagenorhynchus albirostris. The sequence continues at coordinate 84,597,353 of NC_083104.1, read as the reverse complement.
ACCTGCATCATGCTGATACCAAAACCAGACAAAGATACCACAAAAAAAGAAAGTTACAGGTCAAAATCACTGATGAACATAGATGCAAAAATCATCAACAAAATATTAGCGAACTGAATTCAACAACACATTAAAAGGATCATACAACATGATCAAATGGGATTTATCCCAGGGATGCAATAATGATTCATTTGCCACAAATCAATCAATGTGATGTGCCACGTTAACAAACTGAAGAATAAAAACCATATGATCATCTAAATTAATGCAGAAAAACCTTTTGACAAAATTCAACATCCATCTGTGATAAAAAAAAAACTGTCAACAAAGTGGGTATAGAGGGAACACACAACATAATAAAGGCCATAAATGACAAGCCCACAGTTAACATCATACCCAATGGTGAAAAGCTGAAAATATTTCCTCTAAGATCAGGAACAGGACAAGGATGCCTACTCTCACCATTTTTATTCAACACAGTATTGGAAGTCATAGCCACAGCAATCAGACAAGTAAAAGAAATAAAGACCATCCAAATTGGAAAGGAAGAAGTAGAACTGTTAGTGTATGCACATGATATGATAACAAAACCCTGTAAATGCCACCAAAAAAACTACTAGAACTCATCAACGAATTCACTATAGTTGCAGGATATGAAATGAATATACAGAAATCTATTGTGTTTATATACACTAACAATGAACTATCAGAAAGAAAAATTAAGGAAACAATCCCATTTACAGTTATGTCAAAAAAAAAAAACCTAGAATAAATCTAACTAAGGAGGTAAAAGACCTGTATTCTGAAAACTATGACACCTATGAAAGAAATTGAAGATGACACAAACAAATAGAAAGATAAACTATGCTCATGGATTGGAAGAATTAATATTGTTAAAATGGGGCTTCCCTGGTGGCGCAGTGGTTGGGGGTCCGCCTGCCAATGCAGGGGACGCAGGTTCGTGCCCCGGTCCGGGAGGATCCCACATGCCGCGGAGCGGCTGGGCCCGTGAGCCATGGCCGCTGAGCCTGTGCTCCGTGACGGGAGAGGCCACAACAGCGAGAGGCCCGCGTACCGCAAAAAAAAAAAAAAATATATTGTTAAAATGACCATAGGACCCAAGGCAATCTATAGGTTTAGTGCAATCACTTTCCAATCATTTTCCACAGAATTTTAGCTATATATATATATATATATATATATATATATATATATATATATGCCTCAATAATTCCACTTCCAGAAATTTATCCTAAGGAAATAGAGACGCACATGACAAAGATAATCATTACAGAATTATTTATAACAAAATTATATTATAACAAAATTATATTATAACAAAATATATGACACAACCTAAAGTTCTAGCAATAGGAAATTGGTTCAGTAAATTACAGTATTTTAACACAAGTAAATGATAGGCATCATTTATAGATCAATGTTTAAGGCTATTAGAAATGCTCCTAATATAAAATGAGAAAAAAGGGATACTGAAGTGTATATACAGCAAATCTCTATTTAACAAAAAAATTTAATAAATATAATTTTTATGAAAAAGGGTAGAGGAATACTCTAAAATGTATCTCAACAGATGATTAGATTATTTTCTTTTGTTTATCTGTATTTTCAATTTCTTTTCAAAGCATTTATTTCAAATTATATTGCTTATATAATTTTATTAAATTATATATTTAATATATAAGAAGAAGAAGAAATTAGGCAAGTCAAAAAATTTAATGGGCTTCTTACAGAAGACTCTAAAAATCATTAATATAAAATTCTTAAAGCACTGGCATGACTCAGCAAGATAGAAAATCAATGAAGTAACTTAATTAAAATAAAAGGTGTAGTCGAGATTAAAAGCTTCAGCATACACCAGTCTCTGCAACCTGTTGCAAGTGGCATGCCAAAGTTAGGAAGAGCAAACCACAGACAGCTGCCTACCCTGCCTGGGGGCCGTACTCAGGGCTCAGAGTCTGGTGATGGCCCCTGCCCCATGTCCATAACTACCAGCAGGGACCATGGCCTACCCTGCAGAACACTCATCAGGGCTCACCCTGAAGCATCCGAACAAGCTGGACCCAGGCATGACAAGCTCACCTAGTGATCTAGTGTGCTAGTCAACAGACAAGGCAGGCTCCTCAGTTCTCTGGAGTCTAGGCTGAGAGCAAATTTCACTCAAAAGTGAGACACTGGAACCATGCTACAGTAAGTACAACCCCCTTGGGGGTAAATAACAACTCCAGGACTGGCAGACTGACACTATGTCCTCTCTCAGGATAAGTTTCTATTCAAGGAAGATCTGGAAACTAAAAAAAAAAAAAAAAAAAAGTGAATATAAATTCTCAGTTTTTATTACAGGATCTACTAGTTGACTAGGAAATTTTCCAAATACTTAAGAAAACATATCAACTGGGTGAAGGGGAGGGAATATCTTAATTTTGAAAGGGCCTCATTACCCTACTAGAATTCTTTGAATGGGTAAAAACAATATGATTACAGCAAAACTAGTAGACAGCATTTCTATAGATTTTAAATGCCCAAATTCCACCAAAAAACAAACCAAAAAAACCCTGAATTCCACAGAACTTGGGCAAATGTTATGGGGTGTGTGTGTGTGTGTGTGTGTGTGTTTATGTGACTGTCACTTATGGGGAACCATGAAACAGTGGAGTTTTGAAACCCATTGACCAGTTCTGGACTGGAGCTTAATGCTTTCATAAATTACCTAGAATGGTAGTTCCCGATCTACATATTGTTCCCAATGACCAGCCATTAAAAACACCACTATTGAATGAGGGCCAATAAAAAATTAATTTAAAACGGAGGTCTATACTCAAAACGCTTTAGTAGCCAATGATCTAGCAGAAGAACATTAGGCTGCGAGCTTCATATGGGAATCTTTCATCACTGCATTTTCCATTAGGAACTGAATAAATATTTGTTGAACCAGTAACGTGAAACCTTCAAGATTGCAAATGGCCTTCACGCCGTTCCAGAAATCAAAATGAGAAATTGAGAGACAACAAGTTCTCATGAGGCTGTTTGAATAGGCAAAATTATGGCAAAAGAGCAACAGGCAAATATGAAGAAACATTTGGGAAAAGTAATTCCAATTATACTTTTAGAATAATGGGTTCTAAGCTAAACTATTTAATAAACAGGCACCAGCTTAGACTATTCCCTTAAGACACTACATTGCATGTTTCATTACAAAAGGCCATTAAACACTGAGTGTTACCAGAAAGGACACTGGAAACAAAATGAAATTTGTTCATTCAAAAACCACTCAGTTTCCACAGCTAGATATGCTGTGCATTTTTGGTTCCCTACACCATAAGGAAGACATACCGGAGTTGAGAGAGGTCCTGAGAAATGAGATTGAAGTTATAAAGTAGATGGAAGAGCTTTCTACTTAGAACCTAAAATTTAGAACTCTTTTATTATGAAGAGATGAAGATTTAGGGGAGAGGGGAAGCATAAATGGAGTACAGGTTTATTCATCAAACTTCAAAATATTAGAGAGGAGAGGGCAGCATTTTGAAGTTGGAAATAAAAGATGTAGGCAAATAAAAGAAGATTTTATCCATTAGTCAGAAAATACACAGTAGTTGTTATAGGTAAACTATATAAATGTAGTAACATCTACACTTATTCAAATCTAGAAGGTTGTTGTTGTTTTTTGAGGCTCTGAGAAAGTAAGAACAAGAAAAAAAATAAATCATTTAGGAGGTTGAGGAATCCCAAGAAAGAATATAGACTGACAAGAGAATCTAACTATTACAAATGTATGAAACAACCTAACTGAAGTGGGTGAGGGGAAAAGTGCTGGCCATGTATCTTTGGAAATGAATGGAGTCTGTAAGATTAGAGGCACAAGGAGCTGCACATAGGAACTACTATATTCTAGTTGATAAAGCTATTTTGCATAGGGGTATGGGTTAGCAATTCTGATACTTCTATACATGTATACTGGAATTGCATAATTAAATACATGGACAACAATGGTGAGAGCCAGCTTTCTCATTGTTGGAGTGGGACTCAATAGATAAGCAAGGGGATGAAGCTAGAATGATCAATGTGATAATGGAGTACTCAGAGATAAATATATAGCCTCGGATGTGAACGTTAAAAAAAGAAAGGCTAGGGCTTCCCTGGTGGCGCAGTGGTTGAGAGTCCGCCTGCCGATGCAGGGGACACGGGTTCGTGCCCTGGTCGGGGAAGATCCCACATGCCGCGGAGCGGCTAGGCCCGTGAGCCATGGCCACTGAGCCTGCGCGTCCGGAGCCTGTGCTCCGCAACGGGAGAGGCCACAACAGTGAGAGGCCCGTGTACCGCAAAAAAAAAGAAAAGAAAGGCTAAAAAGCAACCATCTCAAGGATGTTAAAGAACAATAAAATAATCCAAAGAAAGAAGAAAGAATCATAAAACAGAAACTCTGCATATATTAGACAGTATCAACAAAGGTAGTCCTTTGATAATGGCACTACCAAGAAAGTGAAAGGACAACACACAAACCAAGAAAAAATTACATATCAGATAAGGATCACATATCAGGAATTTATTTTTTAAAAACTCTTAAAACTCAATAACAAAACGAATAGCCCAATTAGGAATGGTCAAAGGATTTAAATAGACATTTCTCCAAAGAAGATATATGAATGGTCAGTGACACACATGAATAGAAGCTTCACATCATTAGTCAAGAGGGAAACACAAATCAAAACTACAATGAGCTAACACTTCACATCCATTAGGATGGCTACAATAGCAAATACAGGTAGTACTAGTGTTGGTGAGGATGTAGAGAAACAGGATCCAACATCTATCGCTGGTGGGACGACTGAAAACAGTTTGGCATATTCTCAACATGTTAAACATATAGTGTCTATAGGATCCAGTAATTCAACTCCTAGGTCTCTACCCAAAAGAACTGTGGGGCTCCTCTGGTGGCGCAGTGGTTAAGAATCTGCCTGCCAATGCAGGGGACCCAGGTTCGAGCCCTGGTCCAGGAAGATCCCACAGGCCGTAGAGCAACTAAGCCTGTGCACCACAACTACTGAGTCTGTGCTCTAGAGTCCGTGAGCCACAACTACCAAAACCTGCGCGCCTAGAGCCCATGCTCCGCAGCAAGAGAAGCCACCGCAATGAGAAGCCCGTGCACCACAACAAAGAGTAGCCCCTGCTCGCCGCAACTAGAGAAAGCCCGTGTGCAGCTACGAAAACCCAACGCAGCCAAAAATGAGATAAATAAATTTTAAAAAAAGAAAAGGAGATTGAGAATTAAAAAAAAATAATAAACTGGAAACATATGTCCACACAAAAACTTGTACATGAACATTCATTTAGCTAATTATTCATAATAGCCAAAAAGTGAAACAACCCAAATGTCCATCAGTTGATTAGTGGATAAATAAAATGTGTATGTCCACACAATGGAATACATGTACCTTTGAACAATGTGGGGACTAGGGATGCTGACCCTCTGAGCAGTTAAAAATCTGCACATAACTTTATAGTCCACCCTCCGTATCCACACTTCCTCATCCACAGAGTCAACCAATGCTGGAGAGCATGTAGTACTGTATTTACTTTTTTTTTTTTTTTTTTTTGCGGTACACGGGCCTCTCACTGTTGTGGCCTCTCCCATTGCGGAGCACAGGCTCCGGACGCGCAGGCTCAGCGGCCATGGCTCACGGGCCCAGCTGCTCCGCGGCACGTGGGATCTTCCCGGACAGGGGCATGAACCCGTGTCCCCTGCATTGGCAGGCGGACTCTCAACCACTGCGCCACCAGGGAAGCCTGTATTTACTATTTTTAAAAATCTGTGTATAAGTGGACTAGCACAGTTTGAATCTACATTGTTCAAGGATCAACTGTACTATTTGGCAATAAAAAGGAATGAAGTAGTGATTGATACATACTACAACATAGATGAACCTCAAAAAATCATGCTAAGTGAAAGAAGCCAGACACAAAAGACCACATATAGTATAATTCCATTGATGTGAACTAACCAGAATAGGCACATCTATAGAGATAGACAGTAGATTGGTAGTTACCAAGGGTGGGAGTAGAGGTGTGTATGGGAATGGGGAGTGACTGATGGTTGGGCATTCTTTTTGGGGAGTGATGGAAAGAGTCTAAAATTAGATTGTGGAAATAGCTGCACGACTCTGCAAATATACTAAAGATCATTGACTGGTACAATTAAATCGGGTCAGTTTCATAGTACTAAATCATATATCAATAAAGATATTTTCAAAAAAAGAAAGGGGCACGTGAGAGAATTCTGGGGTGCTGGTATGTAATGTTATTATTTTTGACCTGGGGTAAACTGGTGTTTGTTTTATAAGTGTTAAATTTTATAAACTTTTCTTATGTACATTATATTGCACACTAAAAATAATGGAGAAGCTGATATTTTAAACATGCTCTTTCAAAGCATATGCACACCTCACTTATTCTGATGTATACAGTCGTCCCTCGGTATTTGAGGGGGATTGGTTCCAGAACCCAAGCAGATACCAAAATCTGCAGGTGCTCAAGTCCCTTATGTAAAATGGCATAGTATTTGCATATAACCTACACACACCCTCCCAGATACTTTAAACCATCTCTAGATTACTTATAATATCTAATAAAATGTAAATGCTATGTAAATAGTTGATGGGGTAGGGTGGGGGGCAGCAATTTCAAGTTTTGCTTTTTACAACTTTCTGGAAGTTTTTTTTCAAATATGTTTGATCCCAGGTGGTTGAATCCACGGATGTGGAAGGGTAAAGCTTGCCCTCCCAGGAGGGAGCAGCCCACTCCTGCCACCAGCTATAATCAATGCATAAGGTCCTACCATGAACATATTTGGCTCTTTTAAGTCTGCCAAATTGCCTCTGTAAAGTGTCTTCTAGTGGCAAGGCCTTGGGAGTTTTGAGTTATACATTAATGAGAAGTGATTCCTATACATTATGCATGAGTAATAATGATGATGATAATAATTAGGTTGCACCTGAAGGACAAAGTACTAAAGAAAAAGAGAAAAAGACGTTACTCCACAATTTTCACTGTAAATTTCATATCTTTCTCTCTTATTGACTTTTTACAACTTTTTATTTTGAAATAAAGTTTCGAATGAAAATAAAATAGATCCACAGGAATTTGCAGTGATAGTCGAGTCCCCTGTACCTTAGGGGAACTAGCTTCCCCTAATAGGGACATCTTACATCACTTTATTACTGTATTACGATATCAAACCAGGAAGTTGACAGTGGTACAATACTGTTAACTAGAGTACAAACTTTATTCTGATGTCACCAGTTTGTACGTGCAACCATTTTTGCATATGTGTATGTGTCTGCATAGATAGTTCTATGAAATTTTATTCCATTTATAGATTTGCGTAGCTACCACTAAAATCAAGACATCTAACTCTTCCATCAAGACCAAAGAACTTGCTGGATATAATTTCCAAGGACTGCCCTTTCTAGTCATACCCCCACTATTGCCTATCCTCTGGCAACCACTGATTTGTTCTCTACCCTTATAATATGGTCATTTCACAAATGATATATAAATGGAATCCTACAGCATTAAATTGCCTTTTAAACTGTCCAAATGTCTCCCATTAAAAAAATTACAGGGGCTTCCCTGGTGGCGCAGTTGTTGAGAGTCCGCCTGCCGATGCAGGGGACACATGTTCGTGCCCCGGTCCGGGAAGATCCCACATGCCGCGGAGCGGCTGGGCCCATGAGCCATGGCTGCTTAGCCTGCGCGTCCGGAGCCTGTGCTCCGCAATGGGAGAGGCCACAACAGTGAGAGGCCCAAGTACCACAAAAAAAAAAAAAAAAATTACAGCTCAGCCTCACATACTCTCCAGCTAGTTCTCTTTCTCCTCTCCTTCACAGTCAGACATACTTTCTGTGGTGGTGGTTTCTACACACCCAATAGCTTATTAGTTTTCACCCTACATTTCTGGCCATTCTTCTGTTTCCATTGTAGACTCATCCTTCCTCTACCTGGTCATGAAATGTTGTAGTTCCTCAAGGCTCAGTTCTGTATCCTCTTCATTTGACCCCTAAGGGATCATCCATACCCATGGCTCCGGAACACAGTAACTCCCATATGAGCAGACCTGCGTCAGGAAGCCCTATGTGGAGAGCTAATTGCCTTTTTTTTTTTTTAATTTTTTTTATTTTTTTACATCTTTATTGGGGTATAATTGCTTTACAATGGTGTGTTAGTTTCTGCTTTGCTAATTGCCTTTTGTACATGTCCATTAGGATGTCCTAAAGACCCCTGAAACTTAGTGCATCCAAAATCCAATTCAGCACATCTCACCCCTCCCCAAACTTTCAAATGTCCACCATGCCACCCCTGTTATCCTTGACCCTTCCCTTTCTCTCACTATCCCATATTCAATTCAAGTCTGTCAATTTAACTTTTAAGTCTATCTCATAAGCATCCCCTTCTACAACCCCGATCCAAGCTACCATCATCTCCCTTCTGGGCCACTGCCATGGGCCCCTAACTGGTCACCCTGCATTCACTCTCTGCTCTTTCCACTATGGCCAGAATAACATATTTAAAATGGAAATTTCAAAATAAACTCATCCTGCCAATCCTTCTCCCACCTCTTAAAAATGCCTCATATCCTCCCATTGCTCCCAGGAAAAAGAACAAAATTCCTAATACGGCCTAAGAGGTGACGCATAGGGACCCCTAATCACTTCCTCCAGCTCTTTTTTTTTTTTTTTTTTTTGTGGTACGCAGGCCTCTCACTGTTGTGGCCTCTCCTGTTGCGGAGCACAGGCTCTGGACGCGCAGGCTCAGCGGCCATGACTCACAGGCCCAGCTGCTCTGCGTCATGTGGGATCTTCCCGGACCGGGGCACGAACCCGCGTCCCCTGCATCGGCAGGCAGACTCTCAACCACTGCGCCACCAGGGAAGCCCCTCCAGCTCTTTTTGAACTATATTCTTTTTTCTATGATACCTGACCTTCTTTCATTTGCTCAAAGTACAGCCCTGTGCCCAGAATATACTTCCTGATGCCTTGTTCACAGATTTAACTCTCCTTATCCTTTTGATCTCAGTTCAATCATTAACTCCACTGGGAAGTCTTCCCCGACACCCCAAAGAAGGTCAAATCCTACTATTATAAACACTCACAGCACTATGTACCTGTGCTTTCATGTGACTTATCAAACTTTTAATTTCATCTTTAATTATGAGATTAATACCTGTATCCCCTAAAGATAACTAACAGACACACGAAGGAAGGAACCATGCCTGTATGAGTTTGCATTGTACCCCTAGAGCCTAGCACACATGAGGATTCCAATGAATATTTGTTGAAAGAATAAATGAACATTGCAATTACTGGCCCACAATGATTCCTACAAAAGCTTTTTTATGAACCTGTAACCTGTTCATATTTTCTTAAGAACTAGCATGTACCCAAATGTGACACTGATATTTTAAAAATTATCCTACAGACAGTGCCCCATTTATGACTAGGTGGCAACCTTAAAGTTTACTTGTATTGCAGTTAATATTTCCCCATAGAAACAAGTTGTTAATGGCAATTAAGTTCTAATCCAGCCTACAAAATCTTATCTATGCCCTGAAGAACTCAGCATTTTCCTGTGAGGGGCTGTAAAACGGACTGCAGCTTTGAGCCATAAATTCAGGGCACATCTTAGTCCAGACCACACCTCAACTCCAAACCCTGAGTCCTCTGGACTCTTTCAGCCCTGAATCTTTAGCACCTCTTTTGGTCCTATGGCTTTCTGAGGCCCAAGCAGAGCAGTAGGTAATGTATTGGCAGAAGGAAAGTTCCAAAAGACAAGATACACTGGCAGCCAGAGGAAAAATAAGGGAAATCTACAGAAAAGATGTCACCAGTGACAGGGCTGGGTGAAGAGGACAGGGCTTGGAGAGAGGGGCTCTGGCAAATAGACTATCCAGGGCAAGCAGGGCGTGGGGAAGGCAAGCTCGGTACCCAAATAACTGGGTGAGCTGTGAATCAGATGTTTCTGAGACGGTGCATACTATATCCACAAAAATTGTTTTAACATCATGAACTCCACCCCATCCCCCAAGAGCTCTCAGTTCTTGTACCTTTTCACCAGAAGAAGTAAAGACAAACTACCAAAAATATCAATCCTAAATTCAGTAGGAAAACAATTTTCAACTGTACCTTTGTTCCATTCCAGGTAGAAAGGGGCCAAACAGCACAAAAACGGCTCCTTAGAGAAAGTAGAAACAGACTGAGATTGAGATCTTCTTTTAAATGATGTTTAGAATTTCTAGAATGGCTGCAGCTTGGAAATTTCAATTTGCTTGGTAACAGACTTGATTTGATTTCTTCAGAGAAAACCTTTTCAAAAGCAATTATGAGAGCAGAGCAGGTGAGTCAGACTTCTGGTAAAATGCATGCTCAGTCAGCTGATGTGAATTTCAGTTGTCTTTATATATCTTTGAATGTTTCTGTTACTGTTCAGGCTCCACCCACAGCCTAGCAGCTTTAGGTAAACTCCCTGCCAACACCAGAATATGAAGTGTATGTGTGTTGGGGGGTAGAGGGGAGCGGTGGGGTGGGGGGTGTGTTTGGCAGACCCCCTCAGTGGGGTGAAAGAGGAAAACACATTAAGGAAGAATGAATATCCTTCCCCAAGCTTTCTGAACTCTTCTGAAAGTGACTCAGCCTGTCACATACACACAAAATGTTTTTTTTTAATGCAGTAAGAATAATTGCTTTATTAGAAAAAGAAGGGATCTCCGTAGAATATTTCCCATTGGGGTGTGGTTTAGTTCTGGCCTCAGTTTATTTCTGATCCCTACACTCCTCTGTATTTCTGTCTTCCCACCCCTAGAGCCCCAACCAGTGTCAATTCAGGGTCCAGTCCTGGATCTCCCAAGAAGTCTGTGGTCCTGCCTCCTGTTTGACAAATATCCTGTCTTTTGGCTGGTCACCGTTCCAGCTCTAGCAAACAGGTTTTCTATGATTCTTTAAACAAGTACAATAAAGTGAAGAGCTCTCTGACATTTTGTCTGCCCATCTAGTTTTAAAAACTCGTATCAAGCCCTTCCTTCCTCATGAAAATCACCTACTCCATTTCTCACCCATTTTTTCTTCCTCCTGAATTCCTAGAGAATTCTGCACCTCACAATTTGCACTTTAGGAAAAAAGTAATACTAAGTTCTCTAAATATTTTATTTGTGTTGGTCTTGTCTATTAGATTGTAAGCTTACGGAGTGCAGGGAATGTGTCTTAGGACTTGTATTCACCACGGTGCTTACAATGATGTATAAGCAAACTCAGTGGCAAATTCCCAAAAAGCAGCAAGGGTCAGTTTTAACCACACCAGTTCTAGTTGGAGAAATGTCTCTTAATAGGATAAAGGAAGAAAGGGCTTCTACATAAGGCAATTCTTCTAGTTAACACCTTGTCCTGAAAGTAGTCTTTTCTTTCCCAAATCAAGAAGCTCTCTCAAATCCTTCCTTCTCTTGTTCTAGAAGACATCACATGATTTTTTAAAATTGAGGTATAACAAAGTAAGGTGTACTAATCTCGCATGTACATAAGTATATATCCATGTAACTACTTCCAAGGTATAGAACATTTCTAGTACTCCAGCTAACTCCACTCAATTCTAGTACTCTAGTACTCCAATCAATACCCACTCAAGGATCCATGCTTGGATTAATCAGAAGTGGCTCCCTGGCCCTTTCTGCCTACTGAGAATACAAGAAGAAGTCAGCGACCTGGAAGGAAGCCCTCACCCAGCCATACCAGTGCTGTGATCATGGACTTCTGGCCTCTAATACAATAATGATTTGCGGGAGATTGTTTCAAGATGGCGGAGTAGAAGGACGTGCTCTCACTCCCTCTTGTGAGAGCACCAGAATCACAACTATCTGCTGAACAATCATCGACAGTAAGACACTGGAACTCACCAAAAAAGATACCCCACATTCAAAGACAAAGGAGAAGCCACAATGAGACGGTAGGAGGGGTGCAATCACAATAAAATCAAATCCCATAACTGCTGGGAGGGTGACTCACAAACTGGAGAACACTTACACCACAGAAGTCCACCTACTGGAGTGAAGGTTCTGAGCCCCACGTTAGGCTTCCCAACCTGGGAGTCGGGCAACAGGAGGAGGAATTCCCAGAGAATCAGACTTTGAAGGCTAGCAGGATTTGATTGCAGGACTTCGACAGGACTGGGCGAAACAGAGACTCCACTCTTGGAGGGCACACACAAAGTAGTGTGCACATCGGAACCCAGGGGAAGGAGCAGTGACCCCATAGGAGACTGAACCAACACCTAATGGTGTTGGAGGGTCTCCTGCAGAGGTGGGTGGTGGTTCTGTCTCACCGTGAGGACAAGGACACTGGCAGCAGACGTTCTGGGAAGTACCCCTTGGCATGAGCCCTCCCAGAGTCTGCCATTAGCCCCACCAAAGAGCCTGGGTATGCTCCAGTGTTGGGTCGCCTCAGACCAAACAACCAACAGGGAGGAAACCCAGCCCCACCCATCAGCAGACAAGGGGATTAAAGTTTTACTGAGCTCTGCCCAACAGAGCAACAGCCAGTTCTACCCACCACCAGTCCCTCCCATCAGAAAACTTGCACCAGCCTCTTAGATAGCCTCATCCACCACAGGGCAGACAGCAGAAGCAAGAAGAACTAAAATCCTGCAGCCTGTGGAACAAAAACCACGTTCACAGAAAGACAGACAAGATGAAAAGGCAGAGGGCTATGTACCAGATGAAGGAACAAAATAAGACCCCAGAAAAACAACTAAATGAAGTAGAGATAGGCAACCTTCCAGAAAAATAATTCAGAATAATAATAGTGAAGATGATCCAGGACTTTGGAAAAAGAATGGAGGCAAAGATCGAGAAGATGCAAGAAATGTTTAACAAAGACCTAGAAGAATTAAAGAACAAACAAACAGAGATGAACAATACAATAACTGAAATGAAAACTACACTAGAAGGAATCAAAAGCAGAATAACTGAGGCAGAAGAACGGATAAGTGACCTGGAAGACAGATGGTGGAATTCACTGCTGCGGAACAGAATAAAGAAAAAAGAATGAAAAGAAATGAAGACAGCCTAAGAGACCTCTGGGACAACATTAAATGCAACAACATTTGCATTATAGGGGTCCCAGAAGGAGAAGAGAGAGAGAAAGGACCTGAGAAAATATTTGAAGAGATTATAGTCAAAAACGTCCCTAACATGGGAAAGGAAAGTCACCCAAGTCCAGGAAGCGCAGAGAGTCCCATACAGGATAAATCCAAGGAGAAACACGCCAAGACACATAGTAATCAAACTGGCAAAAATTAAAGACAAAGAAAAATTACTGAAAGCAGCAAGGGAAAAATGACAAATAACATACAAGGGAACTCCCATAAGGTTAACAGCTGATTTCTCAGCAGAAACTCTACAAGCCAGAAGGGAGTGGATGCTATATTTAAAGTGATGAAAGGGAAGAATCTACAACCAAGATTACTCTACCCGGCAAGGATCTCATTCAGATTCGATGGAGAAATCAAAAGCTTTACAGATGAGCAAAAGCTGAGAGAATTCAGCACCACCAAACCAGCTCTACAACAAATGCTAAAGGAACTTCTCTAAGTGGAAAACACAAGAGAAGAAAAGGACCTACAAAAACCAACCCAAAACAATTAAGAAAATAGTAATGGGAACATAAATATCGATAATTACCTTAAATGTGAATGGATTAAATGTTCCAACCAAAAGACACAGGCTTGCTGAATGGATACAAACACAAGACCCATATATATGCTGTCTACAAGAGACCCACTTCAGACCTAGGGACACATACATACTGAAAGTGAGGGGATGGAAAAAGATATTCCATGCAAATGGAAATCAAAAGAAAGGTGGAGTAGCAATACTCATATTAGATAAAATAGACTTTAAAATAAAGAATGTTACAAGAGACAAGGAAGGACACTACATAATGATCAAGGGATCAATCCAAGAAGATATAACAATTATAAATATTTATGCACCCAACATAGGAGCACCTCAATACATAAGGCAACTGCTAACAGCTATAAAAGAGGAAATCAACAGTAACACAATAATAGTGGAGGACTTTAACACTTCACTTACACCAATGGACAGATCATCCAAACAAAATTAATAAGGAAACACAAGCTTTAAATGACACAGTAGACCAGATAGATTTAATTGATATTTATAGGACATTCCTTCCAAAAACAGCAGATTACACTTTCTTCTCAAGTGCTCACGGAACATCCTCCAGGATAGGTCACATCTTGGGTCACAAATCAAGCCTCAGTAAATTTAAGAAAATTGAAATCATATCAAGCATCTTTTCTGACCACAACACTATGAGATTAGAAATCAATTACAGGGAGAAAAACGTAAAAACCACAAACACATGGAAGCTAAACAATACGTTACTAAATAACCGAGAGATCACTGAAGAAATCAAAGAGGAAATCAAAAAATACCTAGAGACAAATGACAATGAAAACACGATGATCCAAAACTTATGGGATGCAGCAAAAGCAGTTCTAAAAGGGAAGTTTATAGCAATACAAGCCTACCTCAAGAAACAACAAACATCTCAAATAAACAATCTCACCTTTACCTAAAGGAAATAGAGAAAGAACAAACAAAACCCAAAGTTAGTAGAAGGAAAGAAATAAAGATCAGAGAAGAAATAAATGAAATAGAAACAAAGACAATAGCAAAGATCAATAAAACTAAAAGCTGGTTCTTTGAGAAGATAAACAAAATTGATAAACCATTAGCCAGACTCATCAGGAAAAAGAGGAAGAGGACTCATATCAATAAAATTAGAAATGAAAAAGGAGAAGTTACAACAGACACCACAGAAATACAAAGCATCCTAAGAGACTACTACAAGCAACTCTATGCCAATAAAATGGACAACCTGGATAGAAAATATGAACAGACCAATCACAAGTAATGAAATTGAAACTGTGATTAAAAATCTTCCAACAGGGCTTCCCTGGTGGCGCAGTGGTTGAGAGTCCACCTGCCAATGCAGGGGACACGGGTTCATGCCCTGGTCCAGGAAGATCCCACATGCCGAGGAGCGGCTGGGCCCATGAGCCATGGCCGCTGAGCCTGTGCGTCCGGAGCCTGTGCTCCACAACAGGAGAGGCCACAACAGTGAGAGGCCTGCGTACCCCAAAACAAACAAACAAACAAAAAAAACCCATTCAAACAGTAATCACTCTTCTAACCTCTATCACCATAGGTTAGTTTTGCCTACTCTTGCCTTTCATATAAATGGAATCATACAGTAATATATCTGGCTTTTTCTCCCACCATTATGACTGTAGGATTTATCTACATTGTTACACATAGCAGTGGTGTGTTCCTTTTCATTACTGTATAATATTCCATTGCATAAATACACTACATATTCTTTATGCTACTATTGTTAGATATTTGGATTGTTCCTTGTTTTGGCTATTTGACTAAATATGCTATAAACGTTCCTGTGCATAACTTTTGGTGGACATAAGCCCTCATCTCTGGAGTGGCATTTCTGGGTCAAATGGTACATAAACATTAAACTGTGGTAGACACTGTCAACCAATTTTCCAACAAGGCTGTGCCAATTTATACTCCCAGTAGCAAATGCAAGAGTTCCTGTTGCACTGTCACAGCTTTTTGCATCAGACATTTTTGCGTGTTTTTTAGTGTGCAGTTAGTCAACTGGACATTGCCAGTTGCATTCAAAGCAACTATGAACTTTTGTGATTGGTTTATCAGTCCTAACACAAGCATATGGACAACCCAACAGATGCATTAAAAAAATGAATCTAAATCAGGTAAACACAGGAGGATAGACAGTAAGGAGTCTGTTATTTACTCCTGGCTAACAGTGATTCAAATATCTGAGAGAGAAGCAATAGTTAGTTCAGGTTAGAACAGCCCCTTCTAGGGTCCATGTTTTATTGCTGGAGGTAGTATGGTTGTATATTTATTACATGGTTAATAAATCCTATATAAGCCTCATTTAGGTAAAGGAAGCAGGAAACTACCAGAAGCAAATGAACCATGACATGCACAACTGCTGAAGAAACCCACAGCAATTGCCAAGAGGAACCTAGACCCCTGTTTAGAAATAAGAGAAATCCAGGATGGGTGGAGAAAAATTAGCTATCCGAAAAAAATAACAAGTTGAGCAATCAGAGCAAAGATATCTCTTGCCAAGATGGGTTTAGGAAAAGAAACAATAGGGCTTCCTGGGCTTGCCTGGTGGCGCAGTGGTTGAGAGTCCGCCTGCCGATGCAGTGGACACGGGTGCGTGCCCCGGTCCGGGAGGATCCCACATGCCGCGGAGCGGCGGAGCGGCTGGGTCCGTGAGCCATGGCCGCTGAGCCTGCGCGTCAGGAGCCTGTGCTCCGCAATGGGAGAGGCCACAGCAGTGAGAGGCCCGCGTAAAGCAAAAAAAAAAAAAAAAAAAAATTGTCATTTTAACAGCAGGAACCCGAATTCAATCCACTGAATTCTCTTGAGGAGAGAAGAGGTTTCTTTCTGACTTATTTGAGTATTGACAGAGAAACAAAGGAAACTTTAGAATGCAAGAGAAGGAAATTCTGGAATTGGTACAAAGAGACGGAAGTGGGAGGTAAGAAGAGAGGCAGGCCTGTGACGGGCATCAGGAAGACGTGACCACTGGTTGACCCCTGAGCTGGATCTAGGCAATGGGAAGCTCATCGCTCCTTCCCCATCCTTGGAATGTATGTTTGCCCACCTTTCCCACAGTGGGAGCTGTTCCAAGGTCGTAGCCTTGAGAGAGTAGGGTATTGAGGCCATCTGGACTGAATACATGACTGAACCCAGTTAAGGCTTGTACTGATACATACACTTTAAGATTCTGTTGGGTGGGTTCGGAGACCTACTCTTGCAGTCGCCCAAGACAAGCCTCATGGATAAGTTTCCTTGCTTATTAAACCTGCCACCTACCAATCTGAACGGTCTGCCTTTCTTTGGTCTACCCCTGCCCTCCTTGTATGGGACCAGTTTGTGAACCAATAGCCTCTCAACAGGACAGGAGAGGGGTCCTACTGAGAAAGGTGAGAAATCCCTGGTGATGGGGTGGCCAAAGGACTTTTAAGAACAGTATGTGCTCTCTGGAGGGCTGTGATATCACCACTTCCTTACGACTTCACCTTACACAAGGTGAATGTCATTTGGGAAATACAAGGGAGACAGATGTGCTCAGGCCAGGATGGGCTATAAGAAGGAGTGAGATCAGGAGATCATTGGTCAAAGAAAACTGGACCCAGAGGGGACCGTAAGTACAAAACCCCTCAGAATTAAAATGGAAAAACCCTAGGGGAGGCATTACATTTCTCATCACATATGATATTGGGAATTAGACATTTTAATTTAAATCTCAAAGGACAGGGTAGCCTTCAGGAAGATGTTGTGTAAATGAAACAGGAGCCATGAAAAGTGGCAACAAGAGAACAAAGAGTTAAGAAAATAAGACCAAGAGCGCCCAAGCAAAACAGAAGCAGTAGAGGCCTTAAGTAGCAGAATAACATGTCAAAAACCAAATCTAGGGCTTCCCTGGTGGCGCAGTTGTTGAGAGTCCGCCTGCCGATGCAGGGGACGTGGGTTCGTGCCCCGGTCCGGGAAGATCCCACATGCTGCGGAGCGGCTGGGCCCGCGAGCCGTGGCCGCTGAGCCTGCGCGTCCGGAGCCTGTGCTCCGCAACGGGAGAGGCCACAACAGTGACAGGCCCGCGTACCGTAAAAAAAAAAAACAAAAAAAAACAAATCTAGAATCTGTGACACAGAAAATCAATTTAAGGAATCTAAAACAACAGCAACAGAAAAAAGAGTGAAAGAAAGAGAACAAGGAAGTGAGAGAGGATAATTATGAAAAACAAAATAGCAGGAAGAAAAACATACGATAACTAATTTCTGTATAACAGGAATTCCAGAAGGAGAAAAGATAATAAATGAAGAAGGAATGATCAAGGAAATAGTAGAACTTTTTCTGAGCTAAAGAAAAAGTTGATTTCATATTTAAAGGATCTAATGACTGTAGGGCAGAAATACTGAAAAAAAGGCATCCTATAGATCAGTCCCCGGTCCCCAACCTTTTTGGCACCAGGGACTGGTTTCGTGGAAGACAATTTTTCCAATGACCAGGGGCAGGGAGGATGATCTGGGGATGATTCAAGCACATTGCATTTATTGTGCACTTTATTTCTATTATTATTACATTGTAATATATAATGAAATAATTACAAAACTCACCATAATGCAGAATCAGTGGGAGGCCTGAGCTTGTTTTCCTGCAACTAGATGGTCCCATCTGGGGGTGATGGGAGACAGTGACACCCGAGGTGTGTGGCTTAGGTCCAGTCTACTCCGTAATCTCGTTTTGGTTGCTGTCACTGCAGAAAACCCTGCTTCACAAAGATGAGATGTTGGAAATGGAAGCAGGCTTTTCAGTGCTTCTGTGGCAATCTCAGGATATTCCACCCTGACTGTAATCCAGAACGTATGGAGATTTGAAGTTGTCTCAAACATGCTTTTAAGGCCACCGTCATCTGTGATCTCAAGCAGTTGATCCTCTTCTAGCACAGACAAAGCCGATTCACCTGGCTTATTCACACATGGGTCTTTTGTGGTTGGGAAGTAATGCTCAAACTCTTCTGAAAGCTGAGATAGGCAATCATGCACCAGCTGGGAGAAAGAAGGCCCTGGCTCAGTCTCTTTCAAAATCTCTGCTAATGTTTGAAACTTGTTAAAAATCCCAATGTTCACTCGTCACCCCCATAATCCCAGTTTGGCTTTGAATGCATCCACTTTATCTGCCGACTTGAACACAGTTGTCGTTCTCCCCTGAAGTGACAGATTGAGTTCGTTGAGCAGGCTGAATATGTCACACCAGTAAGCAAGTTTTGCGACCCATTCTGTGTCACTGAAATGTGCTGCCAGTGGTGACTGTTTTTCTGAAAGAAATCTCTGGAGTGGCTCTCAAAAACTCTGGCCAGTGATCTCCCTTAGAAAGCCATCTCGCTTCTGTGTATAAGAGAAGACATGTGTACTCTGCGTCCATCTCCTCACGGAGCTGCACGAACAGACGTGAGTTAAGGGCATGTACTTTAATGTGGTTGATAATTTTAATCACATCCTGCAAAACGTTGTTAAGTTCAGGTGACATTTTTCGTCTAGCCAGCGTTTCTCTATGGATGACACAGTGCATAGACTCACATTCAGAAGTGACCTCTTTGACCCGAGTAGTGAAACAAGAAAGCCGTCCAGTCATGGCAGCCGCTCTGTCCATGCATATACTGACAGAAAATGACCAGTTCAATTTTCCTGATATGTAATCATTCAAAAATTTGAATAGTTCTGCAGCTGTGGTGTTGGTTGGCAGCAAAAGTGCACATAACATATCCTCAAGCACATCCTCTTGAAAAATATATCACACAAAAACAAGCATTGTTGGACTTCCCTGGTGGAGCAGTGGTTAAGAATCGGCCTGCCAATGCAGGGGACACGGGTTCGAGCCCTGGACCAGGAAGATCCCACATGCCGCGGAGTAGCTAAGCCCGTGTGCCACAACTACTGAGCCTGTGCTCTAGAGCCCATGAGCCACAACTACTGAGCCCACGTGCCACAACTACTGAAGCCCACGCACCTAGAGCCCGTGCTCCACAACAAGAGAAGCCACCACCGTGAGTAGCCCACGCGCTGCAATGAAGAGTAGCCCCCACTCGCCACAACTAGAGAAAGCCCGCGTGCAGCAACGAAGACCCAAAGCAGCCAAGAATAAATAAAACAAAATAAATAAATTTATATATCAAAAAACAAGCACTGTTGCCTTGTTGTCAACATCGGTAGGCTCGTCAACCTGGATTGCGTACCACGGTGGCTTATTAATTCTCACTAACAATTGTGCCTCAGTATCCTCTGCTGTTTCATCAATTCATTTAGTTATGGTGCTAACCGATAGAGGAACACGTGCCACCTCCTGAACTGCAGCCTCTCCTAAAAGTTCATGACAAATGTCCTTAGCAGCAGGAAGGATCAACTCTTCACCAATAGTAAAGGGCTTCTTAGCTTTAGCAATGCAGTTACCCCCTAAGTATGATGCTCTCAGTGCACACACATTTGATGAAGTGGTGGCCTTCAATAATTGCTTCTGTTCTTCGTGTTCATGTTTTTTCCTTTTGAAAAACTCCAAAGGCTTGCCTTTTAATGCAGGGTGCTTGGTCTCCGTGTGGCGAAGCAGTTTTGAAGGTTTCATGGCTTCATTGGATAGCTGGTTGCCACATATTATACAAAGCGGGATTGGAGAATGTGATCACCTGTTGCAATGAACCTGTAATTTAAGTAGGACTCTTGGTATTTTCTTTTAAATGCAGCTTTCTTTTTGTGGGCAGTCTTAGAGTTTTCTGCTGTCTCATCATTGGGTCTTTCCCCCTTTTCAAAGAAGCTCTCCAGTGACGTTTGTTTTTTACTCATTTTGGCTAGGGTTAGCTTGTGGGCTTACCAAAACGGTGACTGAGACAAGTGCCCAGTGTGGGAAAGAGACGCGGACGGAAGTGGTAAATAAAATAATGGGTGGGCCATGCGCAGACTAAAATAAGTGTCGGATTCTGACTTACAGCCTGCCACCAGATGCAGCTGTACAACTGAAGTACGTCAACTCAGTTGCCATTATAACGCCTGCCACCAGATGCAGCTTAATTGTTACTTGCTACTCACTGATAGGGTTTTGATGTGAGTCTGCAAGCAATTGATTTATTATGGTCTCTGTGCAGTCAAACCTCTCTGCTAATGACAATCTGTATTTGCAGCCGCTCCCCAGCGCCGGCATCACTGCCTGAGCTCCACCTCAGGTCACCAGGCATTAGATTCTCATGAGGAGCACGCAACCTAGATCCCTCCCATGTGCAGTTCACAGTAGGGTTCGTGCTCCTGTGAGAATCTAATGCTGCTGCTGAACTGACAGGAGACGGAGCTCAGGCTGTAATGAGAGCAATGGGGAGCGGCTGTAAATACAGATGAAGCTCTGCTCACTCGCCCACCGCTCACCTCTTGCTGTGTGGCCCAGTTCCTAACAGGCCAGGGGCCAGGACCGGTCTGTGGCCTGGGGGTTGGGGACCCCTGCTATAGATAACCTGATGAAATTTACAAATGACAAAAAAAAAAAACCTACAAGAAATCCTACAAGCTTCCAGACCATGCCCCTACCCTACCCTACTCCCTCCACCAAAAGACTCGCCTGACTCAAGCACCAGACAGGGGAAAAGAAACCTGCTGACATCCTCTCATTTGTAAACTGAATGCCAGAGAACCACATGGAAGGATATTTATGCAATTTTGAGGGAGAAGTCTACAGCCTATCTGTAATTCAAGCAAGGCTATAAAATAAAGACCTTTTCAGACGTACGAGGACTCAGAATATACACTTTTCAACTGTGCCCTCAGAAAATCAGTTCCACAGTATCCTAATCGTTGCAGCCTCAAACTCCTCTGTAACGGAACGCTCCATCCCTTCCAAAGAAGCCCTCCCGCCTTCTCTAGTAGATTTGTAATGTCCCCACGCTCACCCACACAATACCCTTGGTCTCTAAGCCTCAAATCATTGTCCTAATAAAAACCTCCGATGATATCTTTTAGCAACTATCCTCTCTATTTTCCCCCCATCTACCAAGTTTCTTGCTTCCCTTCTTCCTCCTCTCAGTTCCCTAACTTTATCCCTCCCCCATGCCATCTGGCTTCTCCCACCAATTCACCGGGACAGATGCCATCAGTAGCCTCCACACTGTGAAGGGTGATGAGCATTTGTCAGACCTTCATTAGTACCTTGACCTCATTGTTACACTCAGTGCTGCTACCTACCTTTCTTGAAACTTTCCTACTCTCTAGAAATCTGAGAAGTAAATATATTCTCTCCCGGGTCTCCATTGCTCTGTTTCTGTTTTGTTCTACCTCTGTTTGTTTTGTTTTTCTCCTTCTTTTCTGCCTGACCTTAAATGTCCCTGTTTCCCAGGCTCCCTTGCTTCACTGATCTTATTACAGAGACTGTCTGCCTCACTCATTTGTTTCCAGGGAGCAAAACCTCCTCAAGTGAAAAGGGATCTGCTGGGAGGATCCAGCAAATCTCAAAGAACTCTTCCTCTCGTGTCAGGATAGGGCAAAACGCGTATCCTCCTTCTCTTTGTGTTTCCATGGCCTATGGGAGAAAGGGAAAAGACCGATCTGGATGACTAGACGCTAGCATTTACAGGCTCAAGTTCAAGAGTGGGCAGGACCACTAAGGAATGGGCCCAGTGAAGGGGGGAGGCCTGGGGTTCTGTTTTAGGCTACTGGTTGGACTCAGAATCCCCTCTGCAAGCCCAGTCATATCTCCGCAGGCACATAGGAACATGCAAGTCCCCCAAGGGAAATCCAGGATGGAAGATTGAGGACCCCACATAAACCTCTGTCCTCAGCCATGTTCTGTAATCTGGCTTTTATCAAAGAAGTCTGAACTGGGATTTATAGGGTACTGTTCTGAGTAATAAAATCATTCTTTCTGCCCATTTGCAAGTGGGTCTTTATGTGTATGCCCCATTTGCTAGAACTTAGGGAACTCTCTCCCTGAACAGTATTAGAGGAACTTGAATTCATTCTAAGACTGTGAGCATTGTAGATTATGAACTCTGAAAGACAAGCAGTATCTCCTTCTTATTGCCCATATCTGGCAAGAAGAGCCTAGGCCAGAAGCACACAGTAAATGTTAAATAAATATTGGTTCAACAGAGATCCTCAGCATATTCCCTTCTTAGAATTATTAACTAGTTTCCTTCTGTAACCAAATCCATATGTCCTTTTCATCCTGCTTCCATTTTCCCTTCCTACAAATACTGAAAGGCCACTTCCATCTCCTTTTCTCATTCCTGGGAGAATCTGACATAAATATCAAACATTTTTGAAGGATTTTGAAATTTCAGGAGAAAAATAAATATGGGATAACATTTGCTAATCAGTGTTAATGGCATCCTCTGCCAGTACAGAAGAAACATTCTAATGTAATTGTTTCACTTGAATTCGTTTAACTTCCCTATTTGTACAACATTAGGATAAACTGGATGGAGAAACATTAGAGGTCAGCTATTTGTTGCTGTGTTCATGGCCTGAGTGCACAGCTGCGTCCTAGCTGATGAAAATGGGACGCCAAAGGATCAAGCACTGTTTCTTTTCCCGTGGAGTGTTGTTGGATTGTTCATCTTCTTTTCTGGACCAAGGAGACAGCCAAGAGGGAGGGAGTTCGTTTTTTAGTTATTCTTGACCTATAGTTATAGGTTGCTCTTTATGTCCACTTGATTAATTTCAGCTGAGGCCTTCTCATCAGGTATAAACCCAAGTTAATTAGCCTCACAACTGGCCAGACAGCTCTGCCATTCCACAGCTCTTGGTCATTTTTTAAATCTATTCCAGAAGCCCACTCTCAAGTTGATCCCCAGTCCTCTAAGCGTCAAGGCATAAT
Organism: Lagenorhynchus albirostris; assembly: GCF_949774975.1. Taxonomy (NCBI): domain Eukaryota; kingdom Metazoa; phylum Chordata; class Mammalia; order Artiodactyla; family Delphinidae; genus Lagenorhynchus; species Lagenorhynchus albirostris. Next base: position 84,573,805 of record NC_083104.1, on the reverse strand, counting down.
CTATATCCTTAATCTATATCCTTAAGGGAAAACATCTGTGGTCTTCCTACCACAAATGACCCACAGTTCAGCTAAACACTTACAGGGCACCTTTGGGTGGGGAGCCTTAAACTGAGTGCTGGAGATATAAAATCAATAAAATCAAAGAAGGTACACTCCCTAGTTGTCAGGAGTTCACAGGAGACAGACATCTAGTTGGAAAATGTCAGCAAAACGTGACAAATGACCAATTCCTCCACCTTGGTTCCAGAATTCATCCTCCAATCCATAGTCTCAGGAAACTTTGGCTTTGTCCCTTTCTCTCCTAATTCTTCCACTCTCCCCTCTACCTGCTACTTCATTTTAGCATTTATATATATGGAAGCCTCTCCTAGTTTGAAAACTGTAATTCTTAACTCACCAGTATCTCCCAGCAATGATTCTTCCTCTTCACTTTCATAGTCAAAGCAATGAACAGTAGTAGTCACTCACTGTTTGTCTCTCTTCCTCCTTTCTCTTTCCTTTCCATTGACCCCTCAAGCCACCCCATAAGAATTCTACCCCCTTCATTCCACCAGAAGTATTCTCCCTAAGGCAGCAATATCTTCCACATCATGAAATCTCAACAATATTTTTCAGTCATCCCGTTACTGGACAGCTCAGCTCCAGTTGGCAGCATTATTCTTTTTGAGACACCCTCTCATTTTGGTCTTCACAGAACCATTCCTGTCCTCCGTTCCTCCCCCAACTTCTTCACAACACCAAACCCTGTCGCCTCCAAGTGAACAGAGTGCCCTGGTCCCAGCCCATATCATTCTCATCCAGCCGCAGCAGGAACATCCTAACTAAGTTCCAGCCTCTTCTCCTGCCAACCCGCCTCCAACCCACTTGCTACATTACAGCCAAATGAGCTTTATAAATGTCAGATTTAATCCTGTCTCTTTTCTGCCTTAAACTCTCTATGATTTCCACCTTCCTTGAGGATAAAGTTCAAAATCCTTAGTATGGCTTATAACACGCATCCTGGTCAGACTTGTGTCTGCCTCTCCAGCCTTTTTTCCTACCATTCTCTTCTTCCCTCTCCCCACTATGGCCAGTGTGACCTTATCGGTTTTCAAATGTTCCGTGGACTTTTTCATTTCAACTGTTCCTTCTGCTTGAATGTCCTTCCTCCCCATCTTTGCCTGACTAACTCCAACTCACTACTCAGATTTCCACTTAAATGCCACTTCATCTAGAAATTTCTTATAGGACAATTTCAGTTAAATGCCCATATAAGATCCTATAGCATTCAGAACTTTGCATTTCTCTTTCTTAATATCCAGCATGCCTATTATTACTTATTCAGTGTCTGTCTTCATCCCTAGACATTAAGCTAAATGAAAGCACGGGTCATGCTTGCCTTGTTCGTTGCTGTATCCCCAACACCTAGCATGGTGCATATTTTTGAATGAATGAATGGATACACTGAATGCTGTTAAAAATAACAAAGAGGGACACCTAAGCCTGTCCTCAGAGGGAAAGGAGGGCCAAGCTGCTTCTAAACCTATACTACTATAATTTCTAGGGGAAATTCAATCAAAACCAATGCAAGAGTTTATAGAAAGAGCTGGATGTTTGTAAAGGGTGAGGATATTTGTGGAAATCAGCTAAGGAGACAATGGGTTTTAAGAGAACCATTGTTATTCTGAAGTTTTATAATATAAAATACAACAGAATCTACCGTGTGACAATATCCAATACCTCTGGCCAGTAGTATGGTTCATATCCTGAGGACATATTTGTTATATTAGATAAACTCAGGGTGCATATCTTGAGCTAAGTAGATGTGTGGCGGCATAAACACAAACAAGAGTTTCTGGGATGAGACATTTGGCGTTAGCTCATTCCATAAGTCAACAAAGTCTGGACCTAGAATCAAGGCTTTATACAAAAATTTGATCTAGAGAAAAAGAAATCCACAAGAAATTGAAAAATCATAGATGTTCAGGGTTGAAAGAAACCTTACATTATCCAGTTGAACCCGCCTGCTCTTCTCCCTGCCACTGTTGGATGAGGTTAAGTCACTTTCCTAAAGTTTTGTGCCCAGTTAGTGGCAAATTTGGTAATAGAAACCCAGTTTCTGTATCAATGAAACTGAATTCTTTCTGATCCTTGACTCTAATAAACTCTAATTTCATGGAATTTATAAGCTTTCTCCAAATTATGTCCTGAAAAAGGTTTTCTGGAAATCCTTGCCTTCCTCTAATCTGATCCTGGTTCACCAAACAGCATACCCTGCATAGAGAGACCCTTTAGGTGCTGCTAAATAACACCTTCCCCTCACCACCCACACTTCTGAAAGGCTCAGGAGGTGCTAATAGTAGTAACTGAAGGACTCTGAGGAACTCCTTGACATCATGCCATAAAGGAGAACTCAAGGAGTAAGTCCTCTATGGCGGCGTTGTACGACATTGTTCTCATCCGTCCTTTCCGAGTTCTGGGACAATCAGTCTCCTTGCTGTCATAGACTATTTGGAAAACTTCTCGTGTTTTAAAAACTTACTCAAGATGATCTAGCAACTCCACTCATAGGTATGTATCCAAAAGAATTTAAAGCAGGGGCTCAAACAGATACTTGTATACCAATGTTCTTAGCAGCCTTATCCACAACAGCCAGAAGGTGGAAACTACCCAAGGGTCCATCCATAGACAAGTTGATAAACAGAATGTGATATATACACAATGGAATATTATTCAGACACTAAAAAAGGAACGAGATTCTGATACCTGCTACCACATGAATACAACTTGCAAACATCATGCTAAGTGAATGTCAGACACAAAAGGACACATATTGTGCAATTTCATTTACATGCAATACTAACGCATCTAGAGTTAGAACAGAGTTACCAAGGGTAGGAGGGAGGGAGTTATTTCTTAATGGGTACATAGTTTCTGTTTGAGATGGTGAAAAAGGTATTGCTTAATGAATACATAGCTTCTGTTTGGGCTGATGAAAATGTTCTGGAATAGTAGTGATTGTTTCACAACTTTGTAAATGTACTTAATGCCACTGAGTGTACACTTAAAAATGGTTAAGATTGTGAATTTTATGTTTTATATATATTTGACTACAAGGCAAAAAAAAAGTACTCAACAGCTCTCGGTTCCAGCCAAGATGGAATCCTAAAATTCCATCCAAAGGAAGGTACAAAAAGAGAAACCAAGGAACAAGAAACAGAGGAAACAAACAAAACAAAAAATAAAATGCAAGATATAAGCTCTAACATATCAACAATTACCTTAGGGACTTCCCTGGCAATCCAGTGGTTGAGACTCCATGCTTCCACTGAGGGGGGCACAGGTTAGATCCCTGGTTGGGGAACTAAGATCCCACATGCCATGCGGGCGGCGTGGCCAAAACAAACAACAAACAAAAAATTACCTTAAATATAAGTAGTCTAAATACAGTAATTACAAGACAGAAATTTGCAAAGAGAATGAAAAACCATGAACCAACAATATGCTGTCTGTAAGAAATTCATTTCAGATACGACACAGAAAGATAGAAAGTAAAAGGATAGGAAAAGATATACTATACGTTAAACAAAATGAGCAAGATTTGACTATATTAATGTTGATGGAATCAATAATCATTAATTTTGAGCCACACTTTAAATATTCAACTTGTGAGAAAAAAGTTAAAACTTAAGGCTAGGGCTTCCCTGGTGGCGCAGTGGTTGGGAGTCCACCTGCCGATGCAGGGGACACGGGTTCGTGCCCCGGTCTGGGAAGATCCCACATGCCGCGGAGCGGCTGGGCCTGTGAGCCATGGCCGCTGGGCCCGCGCGTCCGGAGCCTGTGCAAAAACTTAAGGTTAAATGGATTCATATATCTGTTTTCCAAACAAGCCAACATCAGTAAAGCACATTACCTTATTCAGTTTCCCCCTTAATAAAGCACCAGTGTCCTCTTCCTGCGATGCATCAAAACTGAAAAATGCTCGGATGAGGACAGACACACGTTCTCTTCCTCTGTTGTGACGCTTGGCTCCTGTGAAGTCGAATGCTGCCATACTGAGCTCTGCTAGCTACACACACCCTGTACGGACAGCAGCAGTTCAATCCAGGACTGACTAAATCGTCGTGTATGCTGGGCAATGGAGCGAGGCAGTGCCTTAAAAGAGAGTGATGATACAGACCTGCCCTCCTGTCTGCGAGAGGGAAGTTAAGGTGTGGGAAACAAATTATGCTTTTTAAATTGCAGAATTGTAACCCCAAGAAGCAGAAGTTTGCAGCTAGTTCTTTGGGTTCCACTTCTCTTTCTGTTCAAGTTCAAGACCAGAGTTTCTTGAACTGACACATTGATCTGATGCACAGGGCCAGGAACCATCTAGCACATGAATAGAAGAGCAGTGTTTCTCAGGCCTGAGAACTTACTCCCCCTCCGCCTTTATGCTGTGAAGACTGGCTCTGGATGTTATCTTCTTTCCTTCTGAGGCCCGTTCCATTTCTAGTTTCCAAACTACGAACAACTGAATTTCTTATGTAAACATGGAGAGGCAGGATTTTTAGTTTAAAAGGGGTAGATGTTATATACAGGTAAATATAATTTCCAGGATCAGAAATTAAATGTAAAGTTGTGAGAGAAATAAAAAACACCTGATGCATACATTCTTCCAGCACTAAATTCAATGAAGAATATATGACATTGACTAATACTTAAAGAGTACCACCTGCAAGAAATACGGCTCTCCTGTTCAAATGGTCAGGTCTTGTGTCCAGATTTGACATCTAGAGGTCATCACCTACAATGCAGTAAAGGCATTTCTAGCCACTCATCTTCCTGGTGACCATCCTAAGTACTGAGAAGGCATTAAGAGGAATATACCAACTTTGTGTATAGTCAGATTTAGGATCAGCAGTTTTGAAGGTCATAATAAATATAAGGGAAATCATTTTTCTTAAGATATTTACTTCCGGGGAAGCTACAATAAATGAAAGATATATGATTAAATAATTACTGGAACTAGACTCTAGTTTAGGGAGATAAATGTGTGATCCCCCTATCATTCCAGCAGTTCCAATCTTATATTACATTTTTGTGGTGGGAAATATTTGACCAAGTATCTTCCAGTTTGGAAATTAAAAGAATGAGTTGCGGGCTTCCCTGGTGGCGCAGTGGTTGAGAGTCCGCCTGCCGATACAGGGGACACGGGTTCGTGCCCCGGTCCGGGAAGATCCCACATGCCGCGGAGCGGCTGGGCCTGTGAGCCATGGCCGCTGAGCCTGCGCGTCCAGAGCCTGTGCTCCGCAACGGGAGAGGCCACAACAGTGAGAGGCCCGCGTACCGCAAAAAAAAAAAAAAAAAAAAAAAGAATGAGTTGCTAGGAATTAGATTGTATTTCCAAAAATGGCAGCACCTTCCCACGAGGCTGTTCTTACAATGTGACTGACATTCCTCTCACTGAGATCTGTGTTTCCTCCACTTGTATCTGGGTGGGAGATCGTGACTGCTCCAAACAGTGGAGTATACGACAAACGTGATCCTTCGTGGCTTCTGAGGCTGTGTCTGAAATCATACGGCTCCCACCTGGCCCTCCCTCTTTGGGACCTGTCCTTGGATGCCACCATGTTATAAGGAAGCCTGGGCCACATGAAGGAACCATGCATAGGTGTCCAGCAACTCCAGGCATGTGAGGGAGTGAGATTTCTGATGACTCCATCCCCAGCCCCTCGAGTCTTCCAGCTGAGGCTCCAGACAGCACGTAGCAGACACAAGCTGTCCCTGCGGCGGTGCCCTGACTGAAAATGCCTGACCCACAGGCTCTGTGAGCATAATAAATGCTGGGGGAAAAAAGTACTCACGTGATACTTAAATTAAGTTTCTATTAGTATAAAAGGAAAACATGACAGGTCTTGTCAGGCTAGAGGGCCACAGAGACACAGCAGTAGCTCCACACAGTACAGTTATAGAGTCTGTTAGAAAAAACTTACACAGAAGAGATAGAGCACATGGAATCCCCCAACTCTCATTTCCCCATAGCCTGGGCCAGGCAGAGATAGTCTGTACCCCCCATGGCCAACGTGCAGCCGAGAAGGGCCAGCCTCTGCCAGTAGTCTGGATTCACTAGAGAAAGGACATGATCTCACACCAAAGATGTTGCCACGTTACACATTTATGTTGTTGCAAAGGTATGTTGGCCTATAGAATACTTAGGTTCTCCAGGTCCTGGGAAATGAATAACAGGATTTTTAGGTCCAGCAAGAAGAGTAGGGAGAATGCATATTGAGGGCCTGGGTCTATAGTGAAGGTCAAAGTCTGCATATGGAAGGCCCTGGAACTATGCTGAAGTGCCTGTGTATACCCAGAATGCTTAGCATCCGCCAAAAGCCTTGCTGTCCCTTTACAGACTGGCTCCAGCCAGCTCAGCCTGGTAGAAGGAGATAGGTACTCAGGCCATCCAGATTCGTCTCCCAACAGATATAAAGAGAAGAAAGTGAAAACCTCCCCTAACCTTCTCCTCTGCCCTCCTCCCATCAATTAAAACAAGATTGAGTTATCTTTCACCCTTCAGTTTGACAGAATTTTAAAGATGAATATTATTCAGTGTTGGTGAGCACATTGGGAAAGGTGTATGTTCATAATGCTCATAGGAGTATAAATTGGTAACTTTAGGGGGAAATTTGACAGTATTTAGCAAATTTTAAATGTGAGTATCCTTTGATTCAGCAATTCTACTTCTAGTATAAGTTTGTTTTTTTTTTTTTTAAGAAGTACTTTAGCACTTGTACAAAAAGATGTCTGGGGCTTCCCTGGTGGCGCAGTGGTTGAGAGTCCACCTGCCAATGCAGGGGACACGGGTTCGTGCCCCGGTCTGGGAGGATCCCACATGCCATGGAGCGGCTGCGCCCGTGAGCCATGGCCACTGAGCCTGTGCATCCGGAGCCTGTGTTCCACAACAGGGAGAGGCCACAACAGTGAGAGGCCCGCATACCGCAAAAAAAAAAAAAAAAAAAGATGTCTGTTGCAACAAAATATTGAAAATACCAATAGAGGAATGAGCAAATAAATTACGGCACAACCTTGTGGATATAGCAGTTAGAAATGAAGTAGATTTATAGATACCAACATAAATAGGGCTCTACAACACATATTGTTCATTTATATTTTTTGATTTGGAGTGTGCCAAAAATTCTACTTATAATTACTTTGCTTTAAAATTAATATCCATTTTACTAATGCTACAAAATTACTACACTATTGCTGGGAGTGATATATATTTGCTCACCAGCAGATGAAGTCTGGAACATATTGATTACATTTGAATTTCCAGAAACTCTTTCAATCTAGTACATGATAGTTGCTCAAGAACTGTTTCATCAGTGAATGAAATGATCAGGCCAGCAGTGACAAGGTTCCTTCCAGATCCAGTTCTTTGATTCTACCTGGAGAAAAACTGTTCTTATTAATAAAATGGTCATGATAATACCTCCCTCAAAGAGCTGCCATGATGATAAACAAGATATGCAAAATTAGTTTCTAAGTTATAATTTGCTGTACAAATTCCAGGAGCTATTTTGTGGTTGGTCTTCACTGGATAAAAACGACTTCTCTGCCAAGTTCAGAGTCACTCTGGGAAGTTTCAGGGAGCCTTATTTCAATGTTTATGTAAGAAGGGGGGAGAAGCAGGAAAGGGCAGGAGGAAGGATCAAACATTAAAAACACTGCCATAGGGCTTCCCTGGTGGCGCAGTGGTTGAGAGTCCACCTGCCGATGCAGGGAACACGAGTTCGTGCCCCGGTCCGGGAAGATCCCACATGCCGCGGAGCGTCTGGGCCCGTGAGCCATGGCCGCTGAGCCTGCGCATCTGGAGCCTGTGCTCCACAACGGGAGAGGCCACACAGTGAGAGGCCCGCACGCGTACCGCAAAAACAAACAAACAAACAAAAAAACACTGCCATAGTTGAAGATGAAGAGGAGGCTGATGACAAGCGCCGCATTTGAAGGCTAGCGTGTTAAAAAAAAAAAGTGACAGTAATAGTCAGGAAAGGCTTTATACTTGCATAAAGCTTTAAGCATGCACTACATTTAATCCTCACAACCAGGAAACTCCTGAAGTTGGGAGGGGCCCCCAGAGACATTACATGTTAGTTCCCTCACCTGATTGTCATTCCTTAATCATGCTTGAAGGGAAACTAGATTGCAGGCTTTTCAAAATTATTGGAGCAGAGGGAGTCTACAAACTTGGTTCTGAGTATCCTAGGACTGCCATAACCAAGGATGACAAACTGGGTGGCTTAGAATAACAGAAATGTATCCTCTCACAGTTCTAGAGGCCAGAAGTCCGAAATCAAGGTGTCAGCAGGGTTGGTTGCTTCTGGGGGTTGTAAAGGACCCTGCCTTTACGTCCATGCCTCTCTTTTAGCTTCGGTGCTGGCAATCCTTGACAGTCCCTGGCTCATAGATCATCACTTCAGTCTCTGCCTCCATCTTTAAATCACCTTCTTATCTCTGTTTCTCCTCTTTCTGTCTGTGTGTTTATCTGTTCTTATAAAGACACTTGCATTTAGGGTCAGGTCTAACCAGATAATCCAGGATGATCTCATCTTAAAATTCTTAACTTAATTGTATCCACAAAAACCCTTTGCCCAAATAAAGTCATATTCAGAGGTTCTGACTAGACACATTTTTGGAGGCTGGGGGAACCAATCAACTCACTACCATGTGTTTGTGTGGTTTTACTTTTGAAAGAAGCCTACTAGAAAAGAAATATAAAGGGAAGTAAAAGCTAAAAATTAAAAAAAGTCCAGTTTCCCAGGCAGTTTCTAATGGACAGATGTAAATGGTTTGTGGTATCCTCTTCCAAACTTTGTGGTGTCCTCTTTTTAAACTGGCCCATGCTAAAAATGTTACTAAAACAGTTATCACATACTAAGCCCTTTCACCCTTCCAACTTCTCTTTATGGAATTCAGTTAAAGAAAACCAATTTTCTCATTTATAGTGTACTGAGATATAAAATTACTTGACAGGGGGAGGAGCATAAGTCAGCCACCTAATAGAGTTTGATGTACCATCTACCGAATTTAGATTCTGTTTCCAGTAAGGTGGTGAGCTAAATACTTGAATGCACCCTCTTCCTGAAAACAACAAAAAACAGACAAAAATCTTAAAAGAGTCAATAAGCTGTCACAGAAGAAGTTAGGACTTCTCAAATCAAGGATTAAGTGAAGACACAGAAATCTGTAGGGATATTGAGGGAGCACTATAGCCAGCTATTTACCAAACAAGGGGGGAAAGGGAAACGAAGACTGAGTTTTGAAGTCATAGCCTCAAAAGGACTCCAGAGACCCCGCCCAGAGCCTGCCCAACCTGAGGAATCTAACAGATCTTCTCATCAAAAGTCGGCATCTGGGTGGGTTAAACCATCAGTTTAGAAGGAACAAAAACAAAAAAACAAAAAACAGAACTTGGCCTTCATGAATGGTTTCAGCCTGGATTCACACTACCTGGGAGAAATGGAGAAAGATTTGATTCTCAGTGAGCCTAGACTATTAGTACCCATAAACCTGGAAGAAACAAATGAAGACCCCCTCTGGAGGACTCCACCTCTAATCCAAATGAAGACGATTTCTGCAGGTAAAATTCTAAAGCATCGAGGATCTTGTAGTACAAAATAACTAAACAGCCAAAGCACCACAAGCCAAAACAACAGCATAAAAAGTCCATAAAATTATCATGAATTCAATTCTATGAACTGCGGCCTGAAATATGTCTGTTTCCGTACTTATACATATATCACGTATGCATAAAAGAGGTATAAGGCAAATTCTAACCAAGAGAACACTGACAGACCCACACTGACAATAGAGAAAGAATATTTCAAGCAATAAACGTTGCCAGAGATAGGCATTTCATAAAGATAAAAGGTTCAGTTCACCAGAAACCTTAATAATTTTAAATTTGCATGGACTCGTAACAGCCTCAAGATATATTAACAAACTATAAGGAGTAAAAAGCAAGTTCAAAATCATAGTAGATTTGTAAATGCTTCCTCAGTAACTGATAGCATAAGCCGATTAAAAATGTATTTTAGCAATTAGGAGTGCGCAAGCGCAGCAGGAAGTGCGTGGCGTGGAGGGCGCGGCTCGCCAGCAGCGAGTGAGGCCTTCTCACCTGTGGGAACTAAGGAAGGGTAGTCAGGAGGCGAGTGGCCTGATCGGATGCACCCCCGGAGAAGCAGGCACTGCAGGAGTATGGCTGCACACGGAGGGGCGGGAGGGAGAGGCACCAGTCAAGGGAATATTAAATAGGCTCCACCAGAGGTGCCTGGCTGGGAACCGCGTGGGGTCAGGAGGTACCTGCTGGGCGCAGCCCAAGCGTCAGAACAGGGAGCTAGGGAACGGTTCCTCCCCATCCCGTTACATCGGAAAAGGCTCCTCCCCGCCGCGTCACAGACTATTGATGGCTCAAGGACATCTGGGAACCCGCCCAGCACCCTCCGCCGAGGCGAAACCTCCCCAGTGCCTCCTGCGCCCCTGCGCGCAGGGCGGGCGCTCGGCTCCATGAGCCCCGCACCGAGGCTCCCTGCCCCCCACTCTCCCTCCACCAGGACTCTCGTGGCAGATCCCGCGTGGTGTTTGTTTTCCCTCAAGAGAAAGCACTAACTTAGCTCAGGGAGTGACTTCAAGAAGAATTTTATCCTAATGATGGTATCTGTGCAGTTTCCAGACTCACTAGAGCCATCATCAGAAAAGTGTTAGCCCCCCAAAGGCACAAATACATATTGGGATACATCAGGGAGAAAAAATTAGTAAGGATGAAGAGGGTTTGAATAACACAATTAATAAACTTGACATAATAAACTTGACACACACATGGCGGATGAGCACATGAAAAAGTGTTCAGCATCATTAGTTATCAGAGAAGTGTCAATTAAAACCAAAAATGAATAGGAAACAAAAGTATCAAGAATGACTCATGTATTTCCACTTCTGGCCAAGATGGAGTAATAGGGACCAGATTTCCCCTCTTGTTTGAAACAACCAAATATATATTTATTTATTCTCTGTATCATATGTAACATATATACTGCCTCAATATCATATATAACATTGTATGATACATCAAATAGTATATATATAATATCATATGCAATGCCTTTGTTCATATATAATGCCTCTATATGATATATAACATATATGATATGCTATATATTTATAAATATATAATTTTATATATTGCCTCTATATGATATATATAACATATATCATATATAACATACCACTCAACAACTACAGAATATACATAATTTTCCTGCACATATGTAACAGTTATCCAGTTACCATAGCTGATCATACACAGGTTGAATCTCAACTAAGTTCAAAGAGATAATATCGTATAGAGATAAAATATTGCATGCATTATAATGCAACTAAGCTCAGAATCAAAACCAAAACAATAACTAATAAAATTTACTGTTGGAAATTAAGAAACAGATATTTATGTGATATATTGGCCATAAATAAATCATAATAGATGAGAAAATATTTAGAACTAGGTACTAATGAAAATATACATAACAAACCTGGGGGATTCACTGAAGCAATATTTAGAGGTAAATGCTGACACTAGAAAAGAAACTCTGAAATTTAATGAGCTAAATATTAATTCCAAGAAGTTAGAAAAAGAACTGCAAAATAAACAGAGAAAAAAAGAAAGAACATCAGAGCAGTATTTAATAAAATAGAAAATTAACATACAATGGAGATAACCTATTCAAAATAAACTATTCAAGCTGGGATGAAGTGAGAGAGTAACATTGACATATATACACTACCATATGTAAAATGGATGGCTAGTGGGAAGCTGCTGCATAGCACAGGGAGATCAGCTCGACGCTTTGTGACGAACTAGAGGGGTGGGATAGGGAGGATGGGAGGGAGGCTCCAGAGGGAAGGGATATGGGGATATATGTATATGTATAGCTGATTTACTTTGTTGTACAACAGAAACTAACACAACATTGTAAAGCAATTATACTCCAATAAAGATATATATATATATAAAATAATCTATTCAAAAATTAGTTCTTTGAAAAGGTCAAAACAAAAATGAAAAATATCTAGCAATATTATTGGTCAAGAAAAAAAAGGAAGAAGACATAAATCACCATTATAGGGAAGAAAGAAGAGGATACACTATAGATGCTGTAGACATTCAAAAGATAACATAATATAAAAATCTTTGTAGCAATAAATATAAATATATAGATGCAATGGATAAAATCCCAGAACAATATTAAATCCAGTATTCCATTAAAACTTAATTATATAATATACAAATTAAAACCCTGCATAAGTAGTAACACTAAAATATCAAGGGTAGGAAGACTCAGTTGTTAAAATATCAATTCTCCAAACTGATGTTGATGCAATAGATTCAATGCATTTCTAATCATAATCTAAGGTTTTTTTTGTAGAAATTTATAAGTTTATTCTAAGATGTATATGGAAATACAAACAACCTAAATAGCCAAAACAATCTTGAAAAAGAAGAATAAAGTTGGAGGACTTATACTATCTGACTTCAAAACTTATTGTTAGGTTCCAGAATCAAGACTGTGGTACTAGTAAAGGACTGAAAAATTAGGTTGATGGAACACAATACAAACCGTTTGTTACTTTTTAACAAATGGTACTGGAACAGCTGAGTGCTCCTATGGAGGAAAAAAATTAACCTTTATCCCTACCTCACACCATATACAAAAATTAATGTGAGATTAAGACATAGACCTAAACTTAAGCACTAAACTATGAAGCTTTTAGAAGAAAGCACAGAAAATAACTTCAGGACTTGGAGGCACACAAAGGTTTCTTAGAAATGGTACAGGAAGCATAACCATATAAAAAAAAAGAAATTAACAAATTAGACTTCATCAAAAATTTTTAAACTTCTGCATAACAAAAGACATAGGCAAGCTACAGACTGGGAAAAAATGTTTGTAAAACACATATCTGCTGAAAAACTCATGTCCATGATATACAACTCAAGAATCCCTACAACTCAAGAATAAAAAGATAAGGAACACAATTTTTAAAAAAAAAGGAGGCAAAAGATTTGAACAGACATTTCAACAAAAAAGATAAACCAAGGGCCAATAAGCACCTGAAACAGTGCCCAACATCACAAGTCATCAGAGAAATGTAAATTAAAACCAAAAATAGTAGGAAGAAAAAGCATCAAGAATGACTCATACATTTCCACTTCTGGAAGATGAAGTAAATAAGAACCATATTTACCCTCTTGTATGAAACAACCAAAAAAAAAAGATGAAATATATGAAGGAACAATTCTCAAAACAAATCAAATAACAAAGAATAGTGACCTTCAAGAAACAAACAGATAAGGTAAGCCAAATGATTGCCCCAGCTTATTGTCCAGAGAATTTTCAGGTCACAGAGAAGGAAAGGGTCACCTTTCCAAAAGTCTCCCTGAGTTGAGGAAACACCTGAGGGTCTGGAGAGTTTGGGGCAGTTAGGGTTTGTGGGGCAGAACACGAAAGACAAGAGCTCTGCACCAAGAGAGAACTCTGAGGTCTGCAGAGGGCCCGTCAGGTATTTAGCTGAGTACCCATGGGCGTGTGTGTGTGTGTGTGTGTGTGTGTGTGTGTGTGTGTGTGTGTGTGTGTGTGTGTGTGTGTGAGAGAGAGAGAGAGAGAGAGAGAGAGAGAGAGAGAGAGAGAGAGAGAGAGAGAGAGAGAGAAAGGGCTAAGGCCAGGGAAAGAACCACTGAAATGATTTAAGGAAACAATAACAGAGCCCTGGGTATGGTGTGAATCTGTGAATCTGAGAAGTCATGTGGGGTTTTTTTGTTTGTTTGTTTGTGTGTTTGTTTGGCCGCACCACTCGGCATGCAGGATCTTAGTTCCCCGACCAGGGATCGAAACTGCGCCCCCTGCAGTGGAAGTGCGGAGTCTTGAAGGCAGCATACAGGACAATCTCTGTATCCCAAACCTTAGCACTTAGAAGATATCCAAAAATGTACGTGGGATTGAACTGCTAACTCTCAGCAATGCATTTCAACAGGTCACAGTCAACTTTGTACCAAGCACTTGGAGCTGTTAATGTCTCCTGACCCCCTCCCCCCCAGCCCACCCTACTCCATAGATAAAGTGTTACTTAGGAAAAGTTTCTTTTAAGTGTGAACTTCTCTGTACTCTTCAAATGCTCACCACCATTACCACCACTACCCTCCCTCCCCGCCCCATCAACTCTCCCCACCCCCATCCCAGCCAGCTTCCGGGGTTCTCCTCCTAGCCTGCAATACCCAAGCCTTGAGACTTTTCCTTACTGCTACTTCCCATCAGTTCTGCTATCTGTCCTAATGTGTGATATACTACGAACAAGGTGTTTTTACCCCGGCACTCTCCACCTTCCCTTTCCAACAACCTCCCTCTCTTGATATAATGTATTCTGTCTAGTAACTGAAGTTTCCTCGGAGACACAACATCTTAACCCAAGAAGAGCTGCAGTGGTAGAAATTGCTAGTTCTCTGGCAGACACAGAGAGGAAGTTTGGAGCAAGAAAGTCCTGACCATGCCACTTAAATCTCTCATCTTCTTCCTCTACATAGGGCCTACCACTGAGAAGACTCTAAATTGAATACTCAGCATCTCAGAGAGTATTTCACAGAGGGGGAAAATGCCCTATGTGTTTGGGGAAGGAAAGATAGGAAGGCGGTGAGAATACAGAAATGTCATTCAGCAAATCCTAATTGATTCTCTCCTACATACCAGGCACTGCTCTAGGTTTTGGGGATGAAGCAATGAACAAATGCTTTTGTTCCCTTTACGCTAGTGGTCCTCAAAATTTCCCCACCATAGAAATATTTTACCTTGGAACACTTGAGTTTGTATTTTCAAAAAGTTCCCCAGGTTATTTTGGTTTTCAGCCAGTTTGGGGAACCACTATCAAAACAGCAAGTTGAGATGGTCCTTATCAATTAAAAAAGCAGCTCGCAACACCCCCTGCTGTTGATTTTTAGAAAACAGTTTTGTTAAATATCTAGGTGCTACTCTTTCTTCACATGTTATACTGGCATCCAGGGCCTGTCTGAGGCAAATGTGAAGTGGGTGACTTTGGCCTTTAATGTCCTTCCAGTTTTCCCCCAAACACCCAGGAGTCTCCTGATCTGTGTATGCCCATGGCCTGTGTGATCAGGTGCTACCTGCACCCCTGAGAAAGTACTGCAAGTTCCCGGTGTTTATCAACCCCCTCATCACCTGCCCATCAATTGTATTTGAGAATCTAACGTGCACCGAGGCCTTTTGATAAGCCAGGTGTGTTCTTACTGATTTACACATATTTTCCCATGTAATCCTAAAAACACTGTAGGTAGTGGGTACGATTATCTTTATAGATGAGAAAAGTGAGACACAGAGAGAGCACACAACATGGCCACTGGTATAAGAGAAAGGTCATTTTTTCCATCTTAACATGACTTTCCATCTCTCTGCTGTGCCTCCACCATAATGGTTAAGATCCCAAGGTTTGGAATTGGGAGAGAGAGGGGAGGGATGGGAAGGGACAGGAGGGGCGTTGGGGAGGGGAGAGGAGGTTCTCATCTGCGGCTTCCACTTTACTTGCTAAATGACCTTCACCTCTTTAAGCCTCAGCTTCCACATCTGCAACAGTGAAATACTCTACCATGCCTACTCCACAGAGGTTGTGGAGTTAGTGAGCTTATGGATTCAAAGCTTCTATGATTGTATTTGCCACACAGTAACCTTTTAATATGTGATAATCAGTAGCAGTCCCATGACTATCTACACACCCTGCTTCGTTTTTCTTCACAGTTAGCATCAGTATTAGTCATTATATTATATATTTGTATATGATTATCTCTCTGTCCCACTAGTTCATAAGCTCCATATGAGAAGGAATTTCGCTTTGTTCACCTCTATCCACAGGACTTACAATAACACGTGACTCCTAGTAGGCACACCACAAATATTTATTGAAAGAATGGTTGTCATGGCCCTCATTATCTCTATATCACACCTTGCTGCACACACAGTAGCTGCCCTTTAAATGCCTGCTATGTGGTTTGTGGCAAATAGAAACAAAAGCATTTACCATCATACTATATTGCCTCCCACCAGGGGTAAATTGAATGAATAAATGACCTCCTGGCTGAGATAACATACTTGAAGACACAGATCCCCAAAACAAAGAGAGACCCTTATAAAAAGTCATCACAAATTATATTGTGTGCTTTCTACCTTGGCTTCTATGAACAAAAATGGAATGTCATGGGCACTCGAGAAAGAGTGAGCTACATCAGCACATTTTTTGTCTTACTTTCTTATACGGTGTCCCCAATCCCTGTTGTGTCTGGCCATTTGGCTGAATGAATAGACAGCCTCTGAGTAGGTGGGGAGTCTCTGGCTCTAGTCCTTGGCGTGACTTCCCTTGGCTCTACACTCATTTTCCAAAATCAGTTTATGCTTCATCAATAAGATCTATTTGATTTTATGTATGACTCAGAACTAAATAATCACAAGACTTAAATAATACATCAGAATTTTACATGTCAAAACATGTGATACTCTTTCATTTTCAGTGACACTTGTTGTAAAAATGCTTTCATTATTTTAAGGAATTGGATATTTGTGATCATCTGAGCTAAGTTATTAGACACATGGGGAAAAAAATCTTTTCTTAAAGCTTTATGTAACAGCCACCAATGACAGTTTGGTATTTATCTTTCCAAACATTATGAAAAACAGACTTGCCTTGATCTGCTCTCTTCCCTTGTCAGATTTGACACTAAACAGCCACTTAAAAATTATAACCACTCTTTTTAAAAATTTTCTACTCCAGGCAATCTAAAACACACACAAAGTAGACAGAATAATATGACCTCTCACGTACCCATTACCCAGTCCAACAACCAGCAACCCACAGCCAACCCATGGTCCCATCCAAACTCCCATCCACTTCCCTCTATCCAGTATTTTTTTTAAAACAAATCCCTTATATCCATATGTGTTTGCATATGAATCTCTAAAAGAAATAACACTTTTAAAACAAAACTATATGCTGGGGCTTCCCTTGTGGCACAGTGGTTAAGAATCCGCCTGCCAGTGCAGGGGACACGGGTTTGATCCCTGGTCCAGAAGATCCCACATGCCGCGGAGCAGCTAAGCCCGTGCCACAACTACTGAGCCTGCACTCTAGAGCCCGCATGCCTCAACTACTGAAGCCCACGCGCCTAGAGCCTGTGCTCCACAACAAGAGAAGCCACGGCAATGAGAAGCCTGCGCACCACAACAAAGAGAAGCCCCCACTCACCGCAACTAGAGAAAGCCCGCGCACAGCAACAAGGACCCAACACAGCCAAAAATAAAATAAATAACTGAATAAATTTATTTTTAAAAAAACTATATGCCAACATAACATCTAAAATATTCCTCAATATTATTAAATATTGAGTGTTCAAATTTCCAATTGTCTCATAACTGTCATTAAAAGGAGTTTTTTAGCATTAAAAAAATTCAGGATCTAAACAAGCTTTCCATATCATGATTGGTTGATATATCTTTTAAGTTTTTTTTCATTAGTAGACTCCCTTCCATCTCTTTTCCCCTTACAAATTTATTTGTAGAATAAACCAAGTTTTTTGGCCCTCAGAATTTTGCACCATATGGACCTTGCAGATTACATCCCTGTGGTATAATTTAACACGTCCCTCTGCTTTCTTACATATTTCCTTTAGTTGACTCTAGAGGCTTGATTAGATTCAAGTTCAATTTGTTTCATGAGTGTTGCATAGGTAAGGCTTTGTTTCTTCTATCAGGATGCCCGTGATGTCATTGTTTATTCAGGAACTTAATATACTAATGTGCATTATGAATAATCAAGAAAGAAACGATACTGTGTTCCATATTCCCCAAACTTATTTAAGATTAAAATAATTCTTGGGCTTCCCTGGTGGCGCAGTGGTTGAGAGTCTGCCTGCCGATGCAGGGCACACGGGTTCGTGCCCCAGTCCGGGAGGATCCCACATGCCGCGGAGCGGCTGGGCCCGTGAGCCATGGCCGCTGGGCCTGCGCGTCCGGAGCCTGTGCTCCGCAGAGGGAGAGGCCACAACAGTGAGAGGCCCGCGTATCGCAAAAAAAAAAAAAAGAAAAAACCAAACACTTTGAATGTAAATTGATACAGCTACTATGGAGAACAGTATGGAGGTTCCTTAAAAAACTAAAAATAGAACTACCATACGACTCAGCAATCCCACTACTGGGCATATACCCTGAGAAAAACAGAATTCAAAAAGAGTCATGTACCAAAATGTTCATTGCAGCTCTATTTACAATAGCCAGGACATGGAAGCAACCTAAGTGTCCATCTCCAGATGAATGGATAAAGAAGATGTGGCACATATATACAATGGAATATTACTCAGCCATAAAAAGAAACAAAATTGAATTATTTGTAGTAAGGTAGATGGACCTAGAGTCTGTCATACAGAGTGAAGTAAGTCAGAAAGAGAAAAACAAATACCGTATGCTAACATATATATATGGAATCTAAAAAAAAAGGTCATGAAGAACCTAGGGGCAAGATGGGAATAAAGATGCAGACCTACTAGAGAATGGACTTGAGGATAGGGGGAGGGGGAAGGGTAAGCTGGGACAAAGTGAGAGAGTGGCATGGACATATATATACTATCAAATGTAAAATAGATAGCTAGTGGGAAGCAGCCGCATAGCACAGGGAGATCAGCTCGGTGCTTTGTGACCGCCTGGAGGGGTGGGATAGGGAGGGTGGGAGGGAGGGAGACACAAGAGGGAAGAGATATGGGAACACATGTATATGTATAACTGATTCACTTTGTTATACAGCAGAAACTAACACACCACTGTAAAGCAGTTATACTCCAATAAAGATGTTTTTAAAAAAGCAACCACTCTACAGGCTTAGCCTCTATTTTTAAAGGAGCACTTCTGTGAAAAGATGCAAGTCTTAATTGCCTACTTCAGGTCATCCTCACCTGAGCATTTCAACCTAAAGTAATTGTCTAATACAGACAAACATGAGTGAGGCAGGTCCAAGGGCTTCAGGGTCCAGGGACAGGCAGGTCCAGGGACAGGGTGGGGAAGTGGAATGACAGATTGGTTGAGAGATATGAGGCCTTTGGTTGGTGGGTGGGAAAGTACATGCATGGGAAGTGCCTGTGAAGTTGCAGCTGGGCCCTGGACAGTTTGAAGCCTTTGAATGGGAGGGGTAGGATCTGAAGTACAGGCCTTGGTAGGAAGCTAGTTAAGGTGAGAGGTGGATACGGCTGTTACAGGGGCAGGGAATGGATGTAAAAAAATTGGCCTTTCTTCCTCTGTTTCCATCTCCTTCCACTTCTAACTTCCTGCAGAATTTTGCTCCTGCAAGCCCCATCTTTGCTCTATTTCCCATACTCTCTCTCTATTCCTATTTCCAGGCAACAGCCTCTTTCTCCAAGAACGCTTAATTGGCCAATATTTGGAATACAAGAATGAGAATTTTTGCTTACTAATGGGGAAAAAAACCCAATGCTGCCTACCTCCAGCAAATGAGTTATTGTGAGGAAATGGATAAGCTCTGAAAATCAATAAGCAAGCTAAGAGAACCCACCTTGGAAGCTGGCAGGACACTGGGTAGCTCCAGGAGCAAGAAAGTAGGAGCTAATGGGTCAGTTTCCCGGCAGGAATGGTCTGGTCCAGGATGTCTGGGATAAACCATTTATCAGAATCTCAAAAGAGAGCTTGTTTTGCCAATATCATGAGAGGAAGCGAGAGGCAGCCCACTGGATTTACTCTCCCCTATATCAGTAAGTGATAATAAGCACTTACTGATATAGGGCCTCTACCAACATTTAAATTATTTTTACCTGTATTATTTCATTTGATTATCAATTCTTCCCTTGGGAAGAAGCATGGCAAATTTATATCCATTTTTCAAATGTGAAAAATAGTGCACAGAAAAGAAACACACCTCGCTATAGGGAACAAATACAAGGATTGGTTTCACCTGAAAAAATTCAAGGGGCACCACAATAACTAGAATAATCCAGGAGTAAATTCCCTGTTGTTCACACCAATAATATTAGAAGACTAGCAGGAAATAAATAATAAAGATCTTCAAAGTCTTTTAAATACCATTCAGTAGGAAGACAGTGGCATGCTAAAGAAGGAGAATTTAGGTAAATTTTTTAAAGCCAGACTTAAGTGGAAAGAGTCTGTTGTAGGCCATTCAAAAGAAAGAGGTCAAATGAGGCAAAAATCCCCTGCCCAAAATCCCCTGTGTTTAGTGAGAGTTTAGAAGACATACCATGATAGAATCTACTAGAGGAGTTGGAGTCATTACAAAACAAACATCTGTAGATGTTCTTCTTTATCCACAGGGAAAGCAGAGGAGGAAAATAACTTTTGCATGTAAACAACTTACAATAAGAAATTTGGAATGTGGTTCAGTGGTTCCTCCCATTACCTCATGGGAAAGTTTTCAGTGAGTTGCTGGCTTTTCAGCAGCTAAAAATAATAAAAGTCAAATAACGAGAAAAGTTTTGCAAGAAAAGAATGAACTATATTGGGAAGAGATTATTTTTTCTAAGTGTTTTACCACTGGGATGGAAAAATGGATATAGTCTATGTCAGCCAACTCCTGTGCTTAACACTGACGTTGTTTTCCTTCTTTCTTTTCCTCTTTCTTCCTTCCTTCTCCCCTCCTTTCCCCCCTCCCTTTCTTGTCTTCCTACCTTTCTTTCTTCTTTTTTCCTTATCTTCCTCTCTCTCTTCCTTTCATCTTAATTCCCCGACCGGAGATTGAACCCGGGTCACAGCAGTGAAAGCGCAGAGTTCTAACCACTAGACCACCAGGGAATTCCCATCCCCTCCTTTCTTAATGAAGAAACTCAGCACTCACTCAACCATTAGAACTCAGGTCAACCCCTGGGAAGTTTTTTCAGCAGCTGGTGTACATCTCTATTACAATCCTATCATACGTCATTATTACTGTGCTGGCCATAAAGTTTGTTTGGGATTTTCCGCAACATCTTGCAGAAAAACCCGAACGAACGTCAATACCATTTTGTTTCATTCCATTATAAAGTAAGATAGGCAACCTATACGTCCAACAATAGGAAAATATCAGTAGATAAATAAATTAGAGTCAATGCTATGTGATACTACCATTTAAATAACAAAACAACCATGTTTTAAGAGAACAGTTAATGTTATGAGGAAGTGTTAAGTGAAAAAGCAGAATTTACACTGTATGTAATATATTTGTACATGCACAGAAAAAAGTGGGAAAGGATACACACCAAATTGTTAATTATGATTGCCTCTTGCAAGAGGGTGGGTGGGAGGGGAGAAGCTCTTTCATTTTTTACTTCACATGCTTTTATATTCATTGAGGGTGCTTTTTTTCCCAATAAGCATACACTGCTTTGGGTTTTAATATCAAGTTGTTAGAAAATGAATGAAAAAAATTCTTAGATATTAGCAAGTCAAATCCAGCAGTATATAAAAGAAAGATAATACATCATAACCAACTGGAATTTAACCTAGGAATATGAGGTTAGTTTAAAATTTGAAAATCAAACAATGTAATTCACTGTATTAATGGAATAAAGGAGAAAAATCGTATGATCATATTAATAGGTGCAGAAAAAACATTTGACAAAATTTAACATTATTTATGGTGAAATCTCAGCAAATTAGGATTAGTGAGGACCTTCCTCAATCTGATAAAGGGCACCTGCAAAATACCTACAGTTAACATCATGCTTGGTGGTGAAATATTAAATGTTTTCCCCATTAGATAACAAACAAGGCAAGATTGTCTACTCTGAACACATCTAATCAACATTGTATTGGAGACGTTAGTGCAATAAAGTAAGAAAAATAAAATCATGAAGATTGGGAAAGAACAGACAAAACTGTTTCTATTTGCAGATGATATGGTCATCAATATAGAAAATCCTAAGTAATCTGCAAAACAACTTCTAGAATAAATGAATTTAGCAAAATTGTAACATACAATGTCAACATGTAAAAAGGAACATATTAAAAGTAGCAAATAATTTGAAATAAATTTTAAAAATTCCATTTCAATAGCAGCAAAAAAAATGAAATGCTGGGCTTCCCTGGTGGCGCAGTGGTTAAGAATCTGCCTGTCAACACAGGGGACATGGGTTCGAACCCCGATCAAGGAAGATCCTACATGCCGCAGAGCAACTGAGCCCATGCGCCACAACTACTGAGCCTGTGCCCTAGAGCCCGTGAGCCACAACTACTGATGCCCACGTTCCTAGAGCCCGTGCTCCACAAGAAGAGAAGCCACCGCAATGAGAAGCCCGTGCACTGCAACGAAGAGTAGCCCCCGATAGCCACAACTAGAGAAAGCCTGCACACAGCAACAAAGACCCAATGCAGCCAAAAATAAAATAAATTTTTTGAAAAATGTTTAGGAATAAATTTCACAAAAGATATGCAAGACCTCTACACTGAAGATCTCCAAAATATTGCTGAGAGAAATTAAAGAAGACCTAAATAAATGGGGAAATATGCCCGTTAATATACAGGAAGATACAATATTGTTAAGATGCCACTTCTCTCTAAATTGGGATTCAGCGCAATCTCGATCATAATCCTGCCAGGCTCTTTAATAGAGATTGAGAAACTGATTCTAAAATTTACATGTAAATGAAAAGGATAATAAGATAGCCAGATAATTCTTGAAAAAGAAAGAACAAAGTTGGAGTACAGGCTGATACTACCCATCTCCACAATTTACTGTAAAGTATGGTAATCAAAACAACGTGGTAGCAGGATAAAAATACACACGTAAATAAACAGAATCGAGCTGAGAAGTCGATCCATGCTTATATGGTAAACTGATGTTCAACAACAGTTCCCAAGCAGTCCAATGGGAAAAGTCTTTCCAACAAGTGCTGCTGAAACAACTAAATATCCACATGGGGGAAAAAATGAAACTTTGACCTTTACCTCACACCCGCACAAAAGTCAGTGTGAAATAGGCCATAGAACTAAACATAAAGGGTAGAACTATTCTGAAATAAAACAGAACATTATACTTGTGGCTTAGGAGGAGGCAAAGGTTTCTTGAAAATGACGAGGAAAGCCATAACTATAAAGAAAAGAAAGTGAGGGACTCCTCTGGTGGTGCAGTGGTTAAGACTCTGCATTACCAATGCAGGGGGCTCAGGTTCAATCTCTGGTCAGGGAACTAGATCCCACATGCATGCCGCAGCTAAGGAGGCTGCCTGCTGCAACTAAGACCTGGTGCAACCAAATAAAAACAAATAAATACTTTTATAAAAAAGAAAATAAAAGAACGTGATAAATTAGACTTCATCAAAATTAAAACTCTGTTCATCAAAAGACACTATTAAAATTTAACAGATAAACCATAGACCAGGAGAAGGTATTCTCAAAACTAATATTTGACATAAGACTATTAATTAGAATAGGTAACGAATTCCTACAACTCAGTTTAAGAAAGGTCAAAAAATCCAATCAAATAATGGGCAAAATTTTTTTTTTTTTTTTTTGCGGTACAAGGGCCTCTCACTGCTGTGGCCTCTCCTGCTGCGGAGCACAGGCTCCGGACGCGCAGGCTCAGCGGCCATGGCTCACGGGCCCAGCCGCTCCGTGGCACGTGGGATCACCGGGATCCCCCCCCACCCCAGACCGGGCACGAACCCAGGTCGCCTGCATTGGCAGGCGGACTCTCAACCACCGCGCCACCAGGAAAGCCCCATAGGCAAAATGTTTTAACATATGTTTTACAAAGGAAGATTTATGAATGACAAACATATGAAAAAGGTGTTTAACATCGTTAACCATCAGGAATTAATGATCAGAGTCTCAGAGAAACACAAATTAAAATCACAATGAGATTACCACTACATACCCATCAGAAAGGTTAAAATTAGACACTATAACACCAAATACTGGCAAAGATATGGGGCACCTGCAATTCTCAGACATTACTGGTGGGAGTGTAAAATGCATTGCCACTTTCTAAAAAGTCTGGCAGTTTCTTATAAAACTAAACATATGCTGACGCCATAACCCAGCAATTCTACTCCTAAGTATTTATCCAAGAGAAATGAAAGCACGTGTCCACAAAAAAAGAACATACAAAAACGTTCATAGCCTCTTTAATCATAATAGCCTCAAACAGGAAATAGCTCAGGTAACCATCAATGAGAGACTAGATAGTCTACATTCATACAATCGAATACTACTCAGCAATAAAAAGGAATGAACTGGGCTTCCCTGGTGGCGCAGTGGTTGAGAGTCCGCCTGCCGATGCAGGGGACACGGGTTCGTGCCCCGGTCTGGGAAGATCCCACATGCCGCGGAGCAACTAAGCCTGTGTGCCACAACTACTGAGCCTGTGCTCTAGAGCCCGTGAGCCACAAGTACTGAGCCCACATGCCCCAACTACTGAAGCCCACACACCTAGACCCTGTGCTCCACAACAAAGAGAAGCCAGCACAACGAGAAGCCTGTGCACCGCAACGAAAAGTAGCCCCCGCTCGCCGCAAACTAGAGAAAACCCACATGCAGCAACAAAGACCCAATGCAGCCAAAAGTAAAATAAATTAAATAAATACTTTTTTAAAAAAAAAAAAGGCCTAAAGAGAGGGACTTTTTACCAAAGAAAGGCAATGGGTCTGGGTTTGGTATAACACACTCTGTTTTTTTTAAATGACAAGCTAGATTATAGCAGTGCAACTCAAGAACGCTCCCAAATGAAGAAGGAACAGAGCATTTAAAAAACAAAATAGAAGTTACTTTTAGTGTTTACCACTGGACAAATACCGTATGCTAACACATATATATGGAATCTAAAAAAAAAAAAAAAAAAGGTTATGAAGAACCTAGGGGTAAGACAGGAATAATGACACAGATGTAGAGAACGGACTTAAGGACACGGGGAGGGGGAAGGGTAAGCTGGGACGAAGTGAGAGAGTGGCATGGACATACATACACTACCAAATGTAAAATAGATAGCTAGTGGGAAGCAGCCACATAGCACAGGGAGATCAGCTCAGTGCTTTGTGACCACCTAGAGGGGTGGGATAGGGAGGGAGGGAGGGAGATGCAACAGGGAGGGGGTATGGGGATATATGTATACATATAGCTGATTCACTTTGTTATACAGCAGAAACTAACACACCACTGTAAAGCAATTATACTCCAATAAAGATGTTAAAAAAAAAAAGGAAATCTCAATACTTTTCTCCTTCAGTGTGAATCTAAGTGCCTCACAATATTTTTTGCCTGTAACAGTATAGGACCCATAGTTTACATGTAATATGCCATTTTTCTCATTAAATGAAGTTAATAATACCATTTCTGCATACAAATACATTATTTAGTAAATCCAGTAGTTTCGATCAATTCTGTTATAACTACACTACTCACCTGCTTCATACAGGTAATACAAGGTAAAAGGCAAATAATGATTAAAAGGGAAATATTACATAATCTAATGGCTTCTAGAGTCTAATATTATGTGCCTTATAGTGAAAACCTTTTAAAAAGAAAAAGATAAACTTTACTAAGTATTTCTTAATATTTACACAAATATTAAGCTGGTAGCACTTTTTTTTTTTTTGCAGTACACAGGCCTCTCACTGTGGTGGCCTCTCCTGCTGCAGATCACAGGCTCCAGACGCACAGGCTCAGCGGCCATGGCTCACGGGCCCAGCCGCTCCGCAGCATGTGGGATCTTCCTGGACTGGGGCACGAACCCGTGTCCCCTGCATCAGCAGGCGGACTCTCAACCACTGTGCCACCAGGGAAGCCTTGCTTCTACTTTTTTTAAGTTTGCCCTATCACTCTTCCAATAGCTTCATGAGGAAAAAGCTTAATTTATTTCTAGATCTTGTTGTTTTTAAATAATGCATAAAGTTATAAATTTTCCTTTAACTTAATCTCACAGGTTCAGATCTGTAGTACCTTCCCAGTCCTTCAGTACAAATATTTTGTCTTTTCTGCTATAGTTCCTGTTTAACTCATGTGTATTTGAGAATTCCGTTTTACGTTTCCAAATATTTAGATTCTATCAAGTCTTTTTATTGCTTATTTCTGATGTAATTATTTCAATATGAGCAGATAATACATTTTATATAACTTAGATTCTCAAAATTATGACTTCTTGGTTATAAGATTATAAGTTCTGGGGATATAATGTCCAGTATGGTAACTATCATGTATTTGAAAGTCATTAAGAGAGTAAATCTTAAAAGTTCTCATTGGGAATTCTCTGGTGGTCCAGTGGTTAAGACGCTGCGTTTCTAGTGCAGGGGGAGTGGGTTTGATCCTTGGTTGGGGAACTAAGATCCCTCATGCCATGTGGCCAAAAAAAAAAATTTCTCATCACAAGAAAAAAAATGTGTAACTATGTGTAATAATGGATATTAACTAAACTTGTGATAATCATTCACAATATATACATATATCAACTCATTTTGTTGTACACCTTAAACTAATACAATGTTATATGTCAGTTATACCTAAATTTAAAAAATTATGGGGGCTTCCCTGGTGGCACAATGGTTGACAGTCTGCCTGCCGATGCAGGGGACATGGGTTCGTGCCCCGGTCAGGGAAGATCCCAAGGGGACATGGGTTCGTGCCCCGGTCAGGGAAGATCCCACATGCCGCGGAGCGGCTGGTCCCGTGAGCCATGGCCGCCGAGCCTGCGCGTCCGGAGCCTGTGCTCCGCAACGGGAGAGGCCACAGCAGTGAGAGGCCCGCGTACCGCAAAAAAAACAAAAAAAAACAGCCTGTCTTTATTTGAACTTTTGATATTTTGTTCATCATGGATTTTCTGCATTCATTTTAATTTTTTAAAATATTGCGTTAAAATATTATTGACTGTGATTATTGGGCTTTTGATGCTCCCTTAAAATCTGTGCCTTAATGAGTATTTCACTGCTTTCATCTTGGCCCTGTGACTGAGAGATTATCATGAGTTTAGCTTGAATTCTTCTATGACTGGAGCCAAGAAGAGATGCTGGAGCTGAGGCTCTTAGGACCAAGGAGAGAGTCAAGGGAACTCTTGTCTCTGTAAGAGTGGAGGAGTGACGTCACCATCATGGTGGTGCTCTCTTTATCTCTCCCCTTCAATCTACAACCAGTACAACATCCACAACTCAACAAAGGTGCCTCTGCCCAACACACTAGGATACCAGAGAATCCCACACATCTGTACGTTTAAAGGTGGGTGGACTGGAACTTATAGAGGAGTGGAACCATGGGAACAGCAGAGACCCTGCCTGCAATCCCGGCCCCCAGGGCACAAGAGCTGAACC
The DNA here is from genome assembly GCF_949774975.1 of Lagenorhynchus albirostris. Classification (NCBI taxonomy): domain Eukaryota; kingdom Metazoa; phylum Chordata; class Mammalia; order Artiodactyla; family Delphinidae; genus Lagenorhynchus; species Lagenorhynchus albirostris. Next base: position 84,546,453 of record NC_083104.1, on the reverse strand, counting down.
GTAGCAGCTGAACCCGCAGCCACAGAGAACCCAGTAACAGCAGGGGAGGAGGCACACACAACTCTGGCCTTCCAGATACAGCACACAGCAGCTCTTAGAGCCACAGGTAACTGGTCAGCAGCGGCAACAGGGCCTCCTCCCTCCAGCCACTGAGGCACCCATGACTTCAGCCCTACACCCCCCACCAGCAGCGGCAGTACCCATAAACCCAACAGCCCTAGACAGGGCAGAGGTACGCGCAACCTCACCTTCTTCCACCCCACCCTTCCCCCTCTCCGCATGTCAGCAGAGCCTGCAACTCCAGAGATCCTGGACGCAGTGGAAGCACCTGCCATCCCAGTGCCTCAGGTGGCGAAGCCAGTGACACCAGCAGCAGCAAGGCACCAACGACCCCGGAGGCACAAGCATCGACTAGGAGGGCACACCTCTGACAGAGGTGATGGTGGGTGGAAAGTGTTGACTCTGAAAGAGGCAGCGCAGGTAAGAAAAACCCAAAAATTGTGCTGTAGCACCACCTACTGGAAAGTAAAAGAAAGGCCTCTAATTTCTAACCTGTTGAATCATTACAATCATGTTTAAAGAAGAAAGAAGAAAGGTGTTCGCTACTTCACATGTGCCTGCAAAGGAAAACCTGTGGTTCTTCATGGTGCTTAGTCATCAGTGTATCACAAAAATAAAAAGACGATCTTCCAGAAACCAAACTTAAAGTCACAGAAAATTGTGACATATCTGAAGGAGAATTCAAAACAGCTGTCATGAAGAAGCCCAGCAAGCTCCAAGGAAACTCAAAGGCAGTTCAGTGAGCTCAGGAATAAAATGAATGAACAGAAGGAACACTTCACCAAAGTGATTGAAACTCTGTAAAAGAACCAAACAGAAATTCTAGAGCTGAAGAACCCAATACACAAGATGAAGAGTGCATTACAAAGCACTGGAGATACAGCAGACAATATGGAAGAGAGAATTGGTGAGCTTGAAGATGGAAATCTAGAAATGATACAGGTAGAAGAAGAAAGAGAATTAAGATCTTAAAAAATGAGGAGGGGCTTCCCTGGTGGCGCAGTGGTTGAGAGTCCGCCTGCCGATGCAGGGGACGCGGGTTCTTGCCCCGGTCCGGGAGGATCCCACATGCCGCGGAGCGGCTGGGCCCGTGAGCCATGGCCGCTGGGCCTGCGCGTCAGGAGCCTGTGCTCCGCAACGGGAGAGGCCACAACAGTGAGAGGCCCACGTACCGCAAAAAAAAAAAAAAAAAAAAAAAAAGAGGAAATTCTACAGGAACTATCCAACTCTTTTAGGAAGGGCAATATTAGGATGATGGGTATCCAGGAGATGAGAGGGAGAAGGGTGCAGAGAGTTTATTTAAAGAAATAATAGCTGAGAAGTTCCCAAACCTGGGGAAGGAACTGGATATGCAAGTCCATGAAGCTAAGAGAACACCTAATTACCTCAATGCAAAAAATCTTCTCCAAGACACATTATATTAACATTGTCAAAAGTCAATGGCAAAAAAAAAAAAAGTCAATGGCAAGGAATAAAGACGCAGATGTAGAGAATGGACTTGAGGACACGGGGAGGGGGAAGGGTAAGCTGGGACAAAGTGAGAGAGTGGCATGGACATATATACACTACCAAAATAGCTAGCTAGTGGGAAGCAGCCGCATAGCACAGGGAGATCAGCTCAGTGCTTTGTGACCACCTAGAGGGGTGGGATAGGGAGGGTGGGAGGGAGGGAGACGCAAGAGGGAAGAGATATGGGGACATATGTATATGTATTGCTGATTCACTTTGTTATAAAGCAGAAACTAACACACCACTGTAAAGCAATTATACTCCAATAAGGATGTTAAAAAAAATTGATCTTCAGAACTAGAAATCAACTCAAGATTCTGAAGCATCTTAAAAAATAAGACCACATTATATTAAATATGCTATAGTTGGCAAAATCAGATTACTATTTTGAGTCTGACTTTTCTAAATTTAGTACATCTTTACATTGTCACTACGTATAGAACTATGTGATTCTTTGTAAATTGACATTAAATTAAAAATTGGATTCCATAAAATGTCCCTAATTGCCTCGTTCCCCTGACACTCAACATGGGGAACCACTGTTCCTGGTTTCATATGTACCCTTTCTGAGGCTGCTATATATATATTCAAATAAATAAATTTTATCTTCCTCATTTTTATGCAAAAAATAAAAACACATAGGATACTTTAAAAAAAAATGTCAATGGCAAAGAAAGAATTTTAAAGACAGCCAGAGGAAAAGGATGACAACCTACAAAGGAACCCCCGTTAGGCTATCAGCAGATTTCTCAGCAGAAACTCTACAGGCCAGGAGAGGGTGAAATGACATTCTCAAAATACTGAAAGATTCTGGAAGCCAACAGACATCCAGGAGCCAAGACCCAGAACAGAACAATTCCCTTGACCCCATCTAGTGGAGAATGGTTATTAATCACTAGAACAGCACTGCATGTAACTTGTGATATATACATTCACGCTTCAGTTAAGTGTTTAGGAAATTGTACCTAGTTCTCCTCCCATAATGTATGTTCAGTTGCTGTCAATGAATGACAGTAAAATAAAATTCATAAAATCCTAAATTAAGGAGACTCCCCCCTGGGGAGTGCGAACCACGACCCTCTCAGCTGACAGTAATTGAAATTTCTAGTGCCTAGATGGGCAGGCTAGTCAAACAGCATAAGCCCACCTAAGCACCAACTACGTGAATCAGAATTATCTGGGGAGCTTGTTAGAAACACAAATCTTTAGAACCCATCCCTGAGCCACTGCATCTGGGATTAAGGATCTGCTTGTCAGCACTTCCCCAAGATGGTTGTGAGACAAACAACCGTGGGTGGAGCTTATATTTCATAACAAGTAAATGAGCGCATCCCCTCTAAGAAAGATGCTAGATTCCTGACCTTTCTAAAAGGGATGGGCTGGAGCGTCAGTCCTGGATCCTGCCCTAGAGGCGCCTTTGAAGACCAGATGACACTTATCCTCTTAAGTAGACCCAGCGTTTCCCAAATAGGTGGAAGACAGCGTGCTTCCACCAGCACCTATGGGATGGCCAGATGGAGGCCCCCAGAGCTCTATTCTTCAGGTTTTTAACCCCACCCCTACCAAGGAACCCTATGGGTAGGATGCTAGGGAAATTGCCCTGCCCACCCTACCATCCTTCAGGATGGGGACTCCCTCTGAGACCCTCAACACCCCTACAGGCTTATAACTGAAAATGTTCAGGGACAGAAGGAATTACTTCAAATGCTGGGGAACAAGCCTTGCTATGGGGCTCGTTCTTTGTCATGGATGTAACAGGAGCATCTAATTAACTGCCTTTTTTGTGTCCTCGAGGGAGCCACTGGCCTGCACCCCCAGACATCTGAAACCTCAGATGTGTATTGAATGTTTTCATGTTAAAGAAAATAGTTAAACCTTTTAGTTAAAATTAAACAAATAATGATAATACACCAACCTTAGTTTTGACAAATACTCCACGTGTATGGTCAGGCCACCCAAGATGGCTGTTCTCTTGCTCTCTGTACATCCTCTGCCCGACCAGCACCTGCTTCACCTACACCCTACTCACATGACTGACCTTCCTACACACCTGTCCCAGCCCCAGCTAATGACTGGTCTAGCTTTAGATCAGCGCTCTCCACTATGCTTATTAAAGGGACGGTGAGGGGCGTGCCCCTCTGCTGGTTTCCCTGGTAACTGATGAGCCAAGATGATGTCAGTTCCCCCTATAACTGGTAACCCCCCCCAACCGCCTCCCCCCAGAAAACTGGCGCCATGTCCTGCCCAGCTACCTGCTGCACACGGTGGGGTGTTGCTCCAACCCGGCTTCAGACGTGTAAGCTCTCCCGTCCATTAAACCAATGATGTCTGCTGCTGACTCTGGGCTCTGTCTTTGGTCTTGAAGGTGGGCAAGTACAGGCTTTGTAGGCCTGCGGGGTACAGCCCAACACCATGGTAATGTAAGATGTCAACGGTGAGGGGAAATGGGTAAGAGGTATATGGGAACCCTCTCCCTTTGCAATTTTAAATCTGTAATTATTCTAAAATAAAAGTTTGTTAAAAGTAGGTAAGCAAATGGAAACCACCTGCTAGAGCCTGCAGGGTCCCAGGTGGGTCTGTCTCAGGTCCCAGCCCTTCCCCAGGGTCTGGCCTCTCTGGCAGAGGCTCAGCTTCCATGAATAGAGGATTCTCTTGTTCCGTCATCCCTTTGCACAAGCCCATCCAAGCCACACAGGCTGTTTCTTCCAGCCCTGCACCTCCAGCCTTATCCCCTGGGAAACTACTGTACTATTTCTATCTGTTAAGGTCATAAGGTTGAAATGGTGTGGAATTAATTTGTCTACATCTAAACTTTGGCTTGAAATGTATTTCCTCCCTACTGATACTCTTTGCATATGTACTTTCTATAAGAATCACACAAGACACTGTGGGTGGGAGTGGAAAAGAAAATTTGGGGGCTCATCGACTTTACTTGAAATGCTTCATAAGGCATGGTTTAATTTGGGGGGGCAGGGAGGAGAGCAGATTTTTAAAATTGTGCTCTAGCATGCTTCTTTTAAGAGGTAACTATTAAGAGGGACAATTTCTTTTTTTAATTTTCCGGTGAGTTTTGGGCCCTTTTAAAACTCCCAGTTAAAAGAATGTGAGGGAAGTAAGAGGGAAATATTCTCTTTGTGAGGAACTCTGAATGGAATGCATTGTGTGAGGCCAAAGGAAAACTTCACTTGGGTAAGATTCTAATTGTATTCTTCCTTATCACGCTGGACAAGCTGACAACCTATATTTTACTGCTCAAAAAGGAAAAAAAAAAAGCCTTAACTTGTTCCCGTTGCAGAACTCAGGAGCACCTAAAAGCACAAGTGGAATGAAATACTTCCTTTTTATTTTCTTCTCTTTTGAAACCGTTAAGCCATTGCTTATTTGGAAACAGCGTGGCCTGCAGGATCCAGGAACACAAGACTGACCATTTATTTAGCCAATACGTTAGGCACGTGATGCTAAGAACTGTGCTTGCCTCGAGCTTTGCAAGGTGTGGCCCTTGCAACGTTCCATCTAGAGGCGTGGCATAATTACCTTCAGGAGGAGGCAGTGGTTCTCAGCTGAGGGTAATTTTGCCTCCCTCCACGCCCCACCCCCAGATATTTGGTCCTGTCCGGAGGCAATTTCGATTGTTGCAACTTCGATTGGGGGTGGGGATGGGAAACGAAGCTGCTGGCATCTACTGGGTAGAGGCCAGGGATGCTGCTAAACAGCCTTCCATGCACGGAACAGCCCCAATCAGCAAAGAAGTATCCCACCCCAGATGTCAACCGTGCCAAGGTAAGAGCAACTGTGTGCTTTCTTCAAGGTTGAGAAAACATTGTTATTACATTATAATGTAATTAGTGTAGTGCTGTAAGTTAGATACAAGTCAGGTGCTCCAGAGAGCAAAGGAAAGATCACGTCCACTTGGGGTAATCAGAGAAGGTTTTGAGCCTTCAAGTGGGTTTTCTGTGATCCAGGGTACCTCATTTCTCCTAAGTCTTACAGGCCAAGATTTAGTTCCCCTAAATCTTGTAGTTCTGTATTTCAGTCAATAAGTAGCTGGTGAAAATCCTTGCCTGGCCAAGTAATTCAGCATCTCTGCGTCTGTCTGTATTCTCTGCTGGAAAATGACAGGATTCATTCAGAAGCCCCAAGCTCCCTCCTGGCTTTGAGTAAGTGACAATTCTTACTCTGACCTTGTACTTGGTCACCCCAGGCCTCATAAAACACGATTCTCTGTCTTCTGTGGTTAATGCGTTCCTGTACCTGTCTCCCCCAACGTGGAAATACAGCATTTTGCTTATAATTTCTAGGGATTCAGAGGTCCCCAGAAACCCATCTCTGGACCTCTAAGGGTGCATGAGTCCCAGAATAAAAATTTTTGCTCCAAAGTTTCCTGAGCAACAAAATCTTGTGCTGGGTCTATCAGAGCCCTTGGAACCTGACCCAGCTGAGTTTCCAAAACTATCAAGCTCCTTCTCACATGCCACACTCATCTGTCTCTTGTTTTTCTATGATGGAATTAATTGTTTTATTTTGTTACTGCTGCTTCGCCAAATCATTTTAGCTAATCTCATGACCTTGCCAAAATCCAACTCACACAGCAGATGTTCTAACCCGCCAGGATGGGCTCTCACCACTTTCTCTCAATCCTAGAGGATGTTTCTGGTGGGTTCCCTTAAGCTAAGGGAACTGCCAGTGAGTGTGTCCCTGAAGCCCTAGGAGAGAGGATCCCTGCTTGAAGGAGCTTAATAAAGACCACTAACAAAGTCTGCTGTAAGCCAGCCGGGTACACAGAATGGTACATCAGGGTATTTGCAATATTTTGTAAAAAATGACCTGGCTCTACCCAGAAAAGAGGTGCTAAGAACTGCTTTGCTACTGTGAACAGGGCCTGAAGACCCTAGAAAGGCTCAGTAAGCGTACCACATGTGTCTATTGAACACTTGAAATATGGCTAGTCCAAACTGAGATGTGCTGTCAGTGTAAAATACCACCAGATTGTGAATACTTAGCATAAACAAGAAATATAAATATTTCATTAATAATTTTATGTTTATTACATGTTGAAGTGATGATATATGGTACATATCGGGTTAAAGAAGACAGATTATCATAGTTGACTTCACCTATTTCTTTTTACTTTTTAAATGTGGCTTTTAAGAAATTTCATATTATGCCTGTGCTCAGATTTGGGTCTGCATTATATTTCTATAAGGCTGTGCTGCTCTAGAGCCTCATGTATCCCCTGAAGACCAGTTTTAACCTCTATGGAGATTCCTTTTCTATCAAATCTAAATGACCTGCTGAAGGGCTGGTACATGACCCTGAGGAACCAGCCCAGACACCTGGAACCCCTTAGATTAGGCTATCTGGAATATAATTTTAATTGTTTAGTACATGGTCTCTTAATGGGTGCTATAGATCGAATATTTGTGTCCCCCTCAAAATTCTTACACTGAAACCTGATACCTAACGTGATGGTATTAGGAGGTGAGAGCTTTGGGAGGTGCTTAGGTCATGAGGGTGAAGCCCTCATGAAAGGGATTAATACATTTATAAAAGAGAGCCCACAGATCTTCCTATCCCCCTCTATTATGTAAGGACACAGCAAAACGACAGACATTTGTGAGGAAGTGGGCTCTCACCAGATAACGAATCTGTCAGTACCTTGATCCTCACCGGCCCCACTACCTACTAATCTCCCATTGCTGCTAACCACCAAAATCCCCCAGGCTCATGTGGGTGCCCTCCTAAACCCAGCTGGGCTCTAACACCCTGTGTGAGGCCACTGCCAACACTCCCACGTGGGTGTTCTCCTCACCCCCTCATTGACTGCACACCCAGACACAGATGCCTTCCTGGTACTAGTTTGCTGCCCACTTCACCCTGTCTTTCATGGTGACTTTGGACTGAGTTATTCAGGAAGGCAGACAGGCAGGCAGGCACAAAGCAATTAAAATATCTTAGACAATCTGGAGCATAAACTAGCCTGCTGTATAGCTCTTTAGGACAGCCTACAGAGTTCTTTACAGTCTCATCTGGTCTACTTAGAGTGGAGTCAGGTGAGGATGTTGTAAGAGTGTGCCCTTCATGTCTCTTTAATTTGCAAGAGACATCCCTCATTGAGGGTGTCACTTGAAGCAGAATATTTACTTTCACTGATGCAGGGCCTTGTGAAAAGGAATCTTCTCTGTTTATTAAAATCAACATGATATGTAGTATCAGAGGTAAATTTCTTTTCAAAGAAATCTCCTAAAATGACCTGAGTTCAAATCAGAGTAAGGACTGATGAAACTTGCCAAGATGGCCCATAATTTTGCAGAGGAGCAGTTGGGTAGAAAATACCCTTTCTCCAGAGTGAATTACGATATGAGGCAACACCACATCTAATAGAAAAACACTGTGAAAGAGTCTCAAAGCACTACTGAGATATAGAAAGCATTAGTCAGGGGCTTCCCTGGTGGCGCAGTGGTTGAGAGTCCGCCTGCCGATGCAGGGGACACGGGTTCGTGCCCCTGTCCGGGAGGATCCCACATGCCGCGGAGCGGCTGAGCTCGTGAGCCATGGCCGCTGAGCCTGTGCGTCCGGACCCTGTGCTCCGCAGCGGGAGAGGCCACAACAGTGAGTAGACGCGCGTACCGCAAAAAAAAAAAAAAAAGGAAGCATTAGGCAGGTGGAAAGATATTAGAATGAAGAATTAGAAATACAAGTGACAGGGACTTCCCTGGTGGTGCTGTGGTTAAGAATCCGCGTGCCAGTGCAGGGGACATGGGTTAGGTCCCCGGTCCGGGAAGATCCCGCGTGCCGCACAGCAACTAAGCCTGAGCACCACGGCTACTGAGCCTGCACTCTAGAGCCCGCAAGCCACAACCACTGAAGCCCGCGTGCCCAGAGCCCGTGCTCCACAACAAGAGAAGCCACCGCAATGAGAAGCCCGCGCACTGCAACGAAGAGTAGCCCCCGCTCACCGCAACTAGAGAAAGCCTGCACGCAGCAACGAAGACCCAATGCAGCCATAAATAAATAAATAAAGCTGTGAATTCAGAACACAATGATAAAAAAAAATTTTTTTTAAATACAAGTAACAACACATGGAACTATTTCGAGATAATGTATATAATCGTTTAAGGCAATGGGTTCCCAGCATATATGTAGACTGAGCAAGAAATATATATAGATAACGTGTAATGTATATCTTCCACAATGCATAGAAACTGAATATTTTGAACATTTACTTACTTAAACTAAGAGATATAGCATTAAAAATAATAGTTATGGGTTTTTTTTAATTGAAGTATAGTTGATTTACAATGTTGTGTTAGTTTCAGGTGTACAACAAAGTGATTTAGTTATATAAATATTATTTTTCAGATTCTTTTCCTTATAGATTATTACAAGATATTGATTATAGTTCCCTGTGCTATACAGTAGGTTCTTGTTGTTTATCTATTTTATATATAGTAGTGTGTACTGTTAATCCCAAACTCCTAATTTATCCCCCTCTCCCCCTTGGTAACCATAAGTTTGGTTTCTATGTCTGTGAGTCTGTTTCTGTTATGTAAATAAATTCATTCATATCTTTTTTTAGATTCCACATTTAAATGATGTCATATGATACTGTCTTTCTCTGTCTGACTTACTTCACTTAGTATACTAATCTCTAGGTCCATCCACATTGCTGCAAATGGCATGATTTCGTTCTTTTTTACCACTGAGTAATATTCCAGTGTGTGTGTGTGTGTGTGTATGTGCAACATCTTCTTTATCCATTCATCTGTCGATGGACATTTAGGTTGCTTCCATGTCTTTACTATTGTAAATAGTGCTGCTATGAACATTAGGGTGCATGTATCTTTTCAAATTAAAGTTTTCTCCTTTTCTGGATATATGCCCAGGAGAAGGATTGCTGGATCATATGGTAACTTTTAGGTTTTGGGTTTTTTTTGGCCGCACCATGCGGCATGCAGGATCTTAGTTCTCTGACCCGGGATCAAACCCATGCCCCCTGCATTGGGAGTGCAGAGTCTTAACCACTGGACCACCGGGGAAGTCCCTATTTTTAGTTTTTTAAGGAACCTCCGTACTCTTCCCCATAGTGGCTGCACGAATTCACATTCCCACCGACAGTGTAGGAGGGTTCTTATGGATTTTTTTTTTTTTCTGGCTATCAAAGTGACATTCACTATAGAAAATACAATAGAACACAAAGAAAAATGTAGCAATCACATGTATATCTACCACTCAGCTTAACTTCTTATTAATATTTTGGTATATTTCCTTTAGACCATATTGTTTGCTTTAAAAATCGGATCATATGATACACGCTTGGACTTTTTCACGATGATACATGTCACAAACATTTTCCCATAACATGGATACACTATGACATAATTTTAATGGCTATGTAATATTTTGTTGTACAGATGCACTATAATTTATTTAACCACTTTTCTGTTGTTTGGTATTTTAGTGGTTTCCAATTTTGGCTCTTAGAAATAATGTTGTAATTAACATTTGTATATAAGCATTTTCTCACGTCTGTGATTATTTCCTCAGGATAAACTTTTAGAAGTGGAAATTGAGTTGCTGGAGCAAAGTGTGGTACAAAATCATGTTGCTATCATAATTTAAATTACATATAAGTCAATAGGATATGCAGAAAAGAGTAATATACTTTCATGAAGTATGTGAGGGTTTCTTACAAATATAATTGATATATTTTTTAGCATTTTGGTTGGATTGTGTGCTTAATAATCCCTGGGAAAATTAAAGAACAGACTGTCCCTCAACAGTCTCAGAAAAGCAGAATTGCTAGTTTGATCCTAGTTCCAAAGGCTTCCCCTAGGCTTTTGTGGTAATAAAGGAATTATTGCCTAATATCGCACCGGCAGAACAAATAGTAAAATATTTATTTTGGAATATCTGCTTTCTATCTGGCAGGGATTTGGAATTTTAAAATCTTCTCTCAAATATTCCAGAACCATAAAATACAATAAGCTTTGAATTAAGAATTAATTGGGCTTTTCTTTCCCCTACTGTTTGTTCAATTTTTTAAGAGGAAAAAAAAAATGCTACAGTTAACTCTTAAATCTTATTCTTGAATATTAATGTGTGCTGCTTCCTAGACGTTGGGAACTGGACCAGATGACCTCTTGAGATCCTTTCCAGCTCAGTATGTAAATCCAACTTTTATATTCAACGAGCTTTAACTTGGAGAACTTGTCACCCACGGCTCAGTCAAGCCTTTTCCTCTTTAACGCACATTTTCTTTGTGCTTTAAGTTTCCTTTTATGCTCACAGAGGGTGTCTGCCAACCACCATTGCTGTCATTATGTCAATGTTTTTACATGAGCATTAATCTAACAATGAAGGATACAGGAGCAGAATGCCAAGTTCAGTAATGCTTATAGCCATGAGTATGGAACATTCTTAGAACATTAACAAAGACGTTAAAGTCTTGAGTTAAGATCTGATGTAATATGATTATACTTGAGAGTACAAGAGAAATTCTCAAATGCTTAAGCCTTGAAGTGCAAAGGAAAGTCAGTGCTCTTTTTCACACAAAACCTTCTACAGAAAGATGGAAGAAAACCCATCGCAATGTTGTATATTATATATCCACTCTGGTTCACTAAACTATAGTTTTACAATTTAACACAATTCTTGTCTTCTATATGAGTCTATTGCTCTAACATACTCTGTAAATGATTTATGTTCGTTTATTTGGTTAAGCTTCTAGTTGCTGCTGGTCGGGGTGTGTGTGTCTGTGTTAGAATCTGTGTCAAGCACTGTGAAGGCCACCTAATGGCTGAACCCCAATATCCATGCCCCACTTAACCTTTTCCAATGGTCCCCACTTACACTGCAGATCCATTGTTACCCTCAAATATCCCACTTCAGGGCAGGAACAAATGACATGTACTGGGCCAAAGAGGACATTCACTGTACTGACTACAGTGATCAGATCAGAGATGGGCCTTGGTCTTAGCCAATAGTGAATTTCAGGACTATTATTGACACTTCTGAAACATGTTTCTTTCTTTCTGTGTAGTGTAGGACATAAAGTTAGAATTGTTATTGTTACTTTGCCACCATATAGGACGCTAACCTCAGAATCAATCCAACACACCAAGAAGGGAAAACTGAGAAAATTAAAGAGAACTGTAACCCTGATTGACCCACACCTTAAGGAATATGTTCCCTTTGTTGTGTAATGCAGTTGGAATTTCTGTTACTTGCAACTGGAAATATCCTAACTGATTCAGAATCTCTGAAGTGGTTATGGCTTTGGGAAGCATGCAGGAAGCCAAATGGTTCTGACCTTCTTCTTCTAGAACCTACTAGTTAAAGAAAAGATTAAGGGGAAGTACAGAGAGAGAAGTCAACCCACTGTGATGGTTAATTTATGTGACAACTTGATTGGACTAAGGGATGCCCAGATGGCTGGTAAAACATTATTACTGGGCATGTCTGTGAGGGTGTTTCTGGAAGAGATTAGCATTTGAATTGGTAGACGGAGTAAAGAAGATAGTCCTCACCAGTGCAGATGGGCCTCATCCAATTTGTTGTGGACCTGAATAGAACAAAAATGTGGAGGAAGGATGAATTTGCTCTCTTTGCTTGAGCTTGGACACCCCTCTTGTCCTGCCCGCAGACATTGGCAATCCTTGTTCTCGGACATTCAGACTTGAACCAGGACTTATGCCATTAACCCCCATCCCCTGATTCTTGGACCTTTTGGACTCAGACTGAGACTTGTACCATCGGCTCCCTTGGTTCTCAGGCCTTTGAACTCAGACTGAATTACACCATTGGCTTTCCTGGTTCTTCAGCTTGTAGACAGCAGATCAGGGGTATTCTTGGCCCCCATAACTGCATAAGCCAATTCCTATAATAATAAATTTCTCTCTTTCTCTCTCTCTCTCTCTCTCTCCCCCCCCCACCCCCCCCCCCACACACACACAAAGGTTAGGTCTGCTCTGGTTCCTCCCCATTCCTTGGACATGGTCCTACATGGCTTTTGATCAAGAGCCTGGCAGTTTTTGTCTCCTTAGCCTTGAAAGAGTGCAGCGCATTCTGCCCTGCTCTTTGGAGATTCTGAGCTTATCTATTTAGCCTCCTTCTCTCAATAACTTCAAATATGGAAGAAGTCTTGAGGGGTAGACCAGCTATATATTAAAGATGGGTTCCCTCCCTCTAGCATTATCTAGGAGTTTGCCTCCTAGACAATGTGGAATTGAAGAAGACTTCATTCTTCTGATCCAAACCCAGCCTCTCAGCTTCCTTCACACAACCCCAGAACCCAGCAGATGTCTCCCTGCCGCTCCTCAAATGTCCAGCGTGTCATACCAGCCATGCACAGAACTTCACTGGTTTCTCATTCCTCCAGCAGAGTCCCACTGTATAGGCTAAACTCAATCCTCTGGTTTGCGTTGCTCTCACAGCTCTCTGTACCTAAAAAAACATGCTTTTGTCATTTATCCAGTTTTTCTGATTGCTGCACAGAAGCACTGTGCAGCCGTGACCTGTTTCATTCTACTTGAAAGTGGAGGACCGCTTGTGGGTAACATCTTAATGTATTTAGGGTGGGAGTTCAAGAAGTGGTCCTTGAACTTCTACCCAACTAGCTACTTGACCTTGGCAAGTTCACTTAACATCTCTTAGGGATGATAATGGCTACTTCTTTGGATTCTTACATGGATCAAGAGAAATAATATTTATACAAAGCACTTTCAAGGAAAAAATTCTTTAAATAAAAGGTAGTCTTTTTAAAATTCATTTATTCATTCATTCAAAGACACTTATTGAACACTTAATATATGCCAGACATTTTGCTAGGAGCAGGTGAGGGAAAATGAATGAATAAGACTTGGAAACCTGGTCTCACAAGAAACTCACAATTCTAGTGGGGAAGGTGAATATGTAATTCAGTAACAGAAGTGCGTCATGTAATTATAGACATAGGTATAAGGTAAAATGGCATAGAGAAAGGAATAATTCCTTATATTCTGCTGGGGTAGGGAGGTTATGAAAGGCTTCCCAGAGAAGGTGAGGTTTTAGCTGAATTCCTATGTTCACCAAGAGTTTACAGAAAGAAAAAGAATACATCTCACTTGGCTGTTGTGTTGTTGCCTCTTATAACGTCATGTCTCAAAAGCAACTTGAAGAATATGCAATAATTGATTTAAACTGATTTTAAGCAATCATTTAAAAACTGTCAGGCCTATCAGCCCATACAGAAATTGAGTGTGATGCAGATGTTAAGATTTTCAAACAATTGAAAGGACTGTGGAAATGAGAATATCATCTTCCGTTAGTTCCCAAACATCCTGGTAATATTTATTGCAGTTGCATTGAGAGGCTTTGCCTATTAAAGCCTACTGGTCATCCAAAATCTCTTGAAATACATGATTTCCAGAAAGACATCTATTCAAAACCTTTTTAAAAACTATATAATGAAAGCACCAATGAAAAATAGCAATCTACTTCACAGCAAAGTTGAAAAATATGTGAAAGGAGGTAAAAGTGCACTATGGGAAATTCCTTTGCTGAAATGTCTAATGTTGTTTATTTATTTATTTATTTATTTATTTTGCGGTACGCGGGCCTCTCATTGTTGTGGCCTCTCCCGCTGCGGAGCACAGGCTCCGGACGTGCAGGCTCAGCAGCCATGGCTCACGGGCGCAGCTGCTCCGCGGCATGTGGGATCTTCCCGGACCGGGGCACGAACCCGTGTCCCCTGCCCTCGGCAGGCGGGCTCTCAACCACTGCGCCACCAGGGGAGCCCTCTAATGTTGTTTAAGAATACTTTGCCCTTAAGCAATTCTTCGTATTGCCCAAGAATATAATTTCTATTTCTATGAAGAAAAGTGAAAGACATTTATTACCAGAAACAGCAAACAACAATCGCCATTCGTTTGCTTGAGATTGTTTCACAAGGAAACGTTTAAATGTGTGTAGCTATTCTCTTATGTTGAAGTGTTTTAAATGTTTCTAAAAGTAAATAATATTTTGTTCACAGAGACACTAGGGAAGCAAAATATCATAATTATTAATAAGCCAATATGTCATGATATCAATAACTGTTAAAAAACAAAAACCATCATATTTCTGACATGATAAAATACATCGATGAAATCAGGGTTGTACATCCATATAGAATGTGGTGGTTGAAATTAATTTCACACAGTTTATAAAACTCAAGACTATTTTTGGTTTCTCTGATGTTTGCCAGAATCAACATGTCATGAATGAGTATCTATGTGAAAGAAAAGAGATGAAAAATTCCTTTACAGATGCTTCACTTGAAATGTTTAGGGATTTAGCTAATTTATACTTACTTTTTTTACTGTGTGCAGATTTCTGATATGACTAGTTCTGTGTCAGTCATTTCTTTTATTTGAATAAATTCACTATGTATAACTTCTGATTTTTTAAAAAAATGATTTTATGTAAGTACGTTATCTACATAGGAAGATCTTCATGGTATATTAAGGGGAAATATCAGCCTATGAGCTTATTTTTGTGAAATAAGTAAGTTTAGAAAAGTAGTTTGGAACAGGTACTGGTTGCACAGAAGGATCACCTGGGGACTTTTGAAAAATCCAATAACCAGACCCCACCTCAGTTCGATTAAGTCAGAATCTGGTTGGGGATCCCAGGCACCTACTTCAAGAGCTCCCCACGTGATCCTAATTACAGCCAAGGTTGAGAATTACTGATTTAGAGATGCACACACACACACACACACACACACACACACACTTGAAGTAGAGCTACCTGTTATGTGGCTTATGGGAAATTGTATATTCTTTTTGCTTATTTGTGTTGTCTGCAATAAACATGTACATTTTCTACAATAAACATGTAATTGAATGCATGTAACTTGAAAAGCAATAAAAATTGGATGGAATGATGGATAGAGGAAGGATGAGAGGGGAGGGAGTGGAGAAGGAGAAAAAGAAAGAAAGGGAGGAAGGAGTAAAGGAAGAAGGGAGGAAGGGAAGGAGGGAGGAAAGTTTTTAAATTAAACTTGAACCTGCATCAACACAGCAAGGACTTGAGGTAACAGGGAGAGGAAACACACATGGTGTCCTTCTGCTGTCCTCACAAGTGGCTAAAAATGCTTTAGGAGCGTGAGAATGAGTTGAAGAAGGAGCTATCATCTGCTGAGTCTCTATCATATGTCATTGCTTTATTTTTTATCCCATTTAATCCCAATACCTACCCTGCAGGGCTGATACATAATCTTTCTTTCACAGATGGGGACATTGACTCTCAGAGACCTTACGTGTCGTACTGAGTCCAGTATTTGAATCCCGCGTGAGCCCAAGCCACTACCCCTTCATAAGCATTGGGCACAAGGTATTTTTCTGTTGTGTGTCTAACAGCTGTGACTCTTGTTTTTTCACTTCTGTGGAGAATTGATACCTTTTCAAAGCTTTTTAGGTGTCACTTCTTCTGCCAAGACCCACCTGCCCTTGCTTACCCTTGGATGACCACAGATGCTTCACTGGGCGAACTTGACAAACGGCTTTGTTAGGCAAATTGTCCCGACCTTCTACGAAAGAACAGTTGCTACCACTTCATAATTATGCCCAACAATACATTAAAAAACCCACCCAGCTTCCTCTGTAAACATGGATGGGCCAGAGTATTGTCACTGTGTGGTAAATGCACGATAATTTTGCTGTAAGCTGGCATGATTTGACAGCTGCCAGCGGTAGATGATAAACAAAAAGAAAGAGAGGATCTAAGTGGCAAAAGTTACAGAAGCTAGAGAGAGTCGGGCAAGAGAAGGATATAGTTTAGATATGTCAGCTCTAATAAGTAAATGAGTCATGTAAAATAGCACGTCAATCAAGTTTTTTAAATAAATGAACCCCTGGAGCCCGAGTCTCATTTTCACATACCTTTTAATGCCAATGCTACATACATCTACATTTCAGTATTATGTATTTTAGGTTAAAGGGAAATGTTTCCGTTTCAAATGAGAGCATTCTAATTTCCCCCTGACTTTGTTCTTCATTACCTCCCCTAAGTTTCCATTAGACAAAATCAAATACAATTAAAATTCACCGTATTTATTGGCTTTATTTACTGGTTGGTAACCCCCAGTAACTTAAGAGCATAGAGGTAGCCCAAATAACCTCAAAGGCAGGGCTGGTTTACTTGCTCAAAGAGTCGTGGATGCTCAAGATAGTGTCTGGTACTTTGGCCATAAACATCTTCATTGTGGACATCTTTGCTGCAAGGATTTTTGCCACATAACAATGGCCATGAGGCAATTTTGCCATAAAAGATAAAATAGAAAAGTGGGGCATTAAAAAGGACATAACGAAACAGGAAAAATGAATAACAAAATTTAAAAGACTTTATTGCAAAATACAAAATATTTGAATACATTTAAAATGTGTGTTGATTCATGGCAATACTGCACAAATAACTGATTTTATTTGGGGGTTGTACCTAAGCATTTGTCCTCCAAGTCTTTTGTTCAGAATATTTAATCACACACTTTTTTTTGATTGTTGAATTTTTTCTCCTCATTCCAAACCATACATTTTCATTTTCACTAAAATTTCCTCCTTCATTAAGACAGGTATCAGTTTCCAAACACTAGGATGCGTATTTGTAACTGAGCTTTTTATTGCGACGTGAAAGCATCTGCACGGTTGTTTGTTTGTTGTTCTTGGTATATGGTCACGTGTCCGTTGAGAGACATTCCAATTTTTTAGAGAAATGTGGGTTTGTTCAATTCTGCACCTTTGAGGTTCTCAGCCTCTTTCTCTTCCAATGTGGTGTGTTTCAAAGTAAGAAACCAATTCTTGGGGGCAATCCATCAATATCTGTCAGTTCAATAAAGCTATCAGTAACATCACTAACTGGAAGAAATGCTAATGCATTTCAACCAGTTGAAACCAAACCGTCAAACCAAACTGTTAACCACTTATTTAATCTTTTATGGTAAAATTGCCCTACGGTCAATTAGTTTCATGGCTGAAATGTTTGCAGCAAAAATGCTTGGGGCAAAGATATCTATGGCAAAGATGCTTATGGGGAAAGTACCTAGAACCACTTGATGTGGCGTCCTCAACCAACTGGACTTCCCTCTGATCACACCTGACATGTGTCTTCCAAGTGGCTTTCCTTGAACAGGATGGAATGAAGGAGAGACTATTAGCTCTGGAGTCAGGCTGTTCCGAGTTCGAATGCTAGCACTACCATTTATTGATTATGTGAGCTTGATAAAGTTGTTTAGTTTCTCTGAGTCTTAGTGTCTACATTTTGAAAGTTGGGATAATATGTTTCCCATGTTCTTCTTAGGAAAATTTCAAGACTGGATACATATCAAGTGCCTGGCCCAGAGCTTAATACAGGGTAGGCACTTAACAAATGTTAGCTCATACTCACACTTGATTACCATTAGCATTGCCCCCAACCCGCTCTGCCTGCAGCATGCTATTATCATGGTGGTTCTCTCTGGATATTATACTGTGTCCTCCAGGAAACTACATACTCACTGGAAGTGGGGACAATGCCCAATCTTTTGTAAAGTTCACGGAAGCCTGAGCTCCAGTGATGGGCGATAACCAATGGACTTGACTAACCAACCTTTCAACCAGGTGTAAGTTGGGTGTATGACTAGGACAGAGTTAATCAATATCAATTGGCTATTGAAATACTTTGTTCAGAAAACCTGGCAATGGCTATTGCATTTTTTAGTTCTAGCAAAGCATTTTCCAGTATTCAATAAAAACATAGAGTTTTAAACCATTGAAATCAACACACACTGGGAAGCAACATTTGAAAATGTATACTCTGCTAAGACAGAGAGTCATTTAAGAAAGGCCATTGATTTTCGAGTCAACACATGAGCCCAGGCTACCCTACAGGGAAATATTGTGTGGCCCATTCGTAGCTAAAACCACATCATTTAAAAAAAATTTTTTTTTCACAATAAAACTTTATATACAAAAACAAGCAACAAGCTGGATTGGGTCCATGAGCCATACTTGACTGTCCCTCCCCAACCCCCCATCTGTTCTAGATTATCTCTTTGTTCACAAAATCTTTCTCCAAAAAGGGTTTGATATTATTGATTTTTTTCTGCTAACTAAATCTTAATTATGTTCAAGTTTACCCTCCCTGCGTTTGCACCCAGGGCAACATAGTGGGAATTTGGGATCTTTCTAAATCTACAAGCCACAGAGAATCTCTTGGTTTACTACCATAGATGCTTGTCACGTCCATTGTGTGGAATTCTACATCACTAAAAAAAAAAAAAGTTTGATGCTTCCTTGGATGGAATCCAAGACAAATATGCCTTAGAGCATATCGCCCCCTAAGTTTCACAGTCTTCCAGATGCAACATGTTATTTTGCAGTCTTGGAGGTATGTCGTGAAACTCTGCCACCTGAAAAGTATTCCCTGATCTATAATATAAAGCTGTGTGTGCCATGAGGGAAAGATCGTGCCTTATTCATCGCAGCAGCCTTTGCAGCTCAGAGTATATAGTACCGTGAATTCATTAGGTGCTAAATAACTGTGGGTTGAATTGAACTAATTAGAGCAGGTATGTTTGAGGGCAGAAAGAATTAGTAAACTGAAGAAATACTTCACTTTTCACATTGAAAGTGATTCTCATCGTCTTACTGCAGCTGAGAATCAGTCATGAGCACAAGCTGATCTCTTTCAAGGCTGGGATAATTTGCACCAGTTAGAAAGCTTGTTAATTTTGTGTGGAGGTTTGGATAGAGTTGTGCATATTTCTAATCAAATTCCTCCTAAATACTCTTGCCTGTGAATATTTCTCCCCCAATTGCTGT
Source organism: Lagenorhynchus albirostris (assembly GCF_949774975.1). Taxonomy (NCBI): domain Eukaryota; kingdom Metazoa; phylum Chordata; class Mammalia; order Artiodactyla; family Delphinidae; genus Lagenorhynchus; species Lagenorhynchus albirostris. The sequence goes on along the minus strand of NC_083104.1, from coordinate 84,527,068 downwards.
TTTCAGTTTCAAGTACTTCAAAATACAAACAGGGTTTAAATCAAGCTGCAAAAATATGAACTATAAACTGGTATTTGGAGAAGACAGGCTTCTCCATTTATGCACCCAAAAAAGGAATGATTGAACAACATTCCAAACGGGAGTCATCACCTGTACAGATCACTTTAAGGAATTAGCCAAACATCCCATTCTATGAACTGGTCAAGAGATAAATTAGATACGTTGCTAATTATTGTGTTGTCCGGTGGCTGCAAAAAAAAAAAAGAAAAGAAAAGAAAAGAAATCAAAGAGTGAGGGAACAGTTACTGCCTACTGAATTAGTGAAAATGTAAAAAGCTAGGCTATTCAGTGCCAGTAGAGTTTTAGTAAAACTGGTGCTCTTGGGCATGGCTGACAGCAATAAAAATGATACCCTTCTAAAGCAATTTGGGAAGCCACAAAAAAATGTTCCTAGCTTCTGATCCAAACTTCTGGGACTTTATCCTGAGAAATTTGTCCAAACATGAACAAAAACTATCTGCATGAACATGTCTGTTGCAGTATAATTCATACTGATAGGAAATGAGAAGTGACAATAGGGCAATGTTTAAGGCAATGTTTAATGTTACAGTGTACCTCCTCTATGGAATGTTAATTTCAAGAACGATTATGGAATCCATAGCAATATCGAAAAATACTTGGAGAATGTTGACCAAAAATTGTAGGGACTTCCGTGGAGGTCCAGTGGTTAAGACTCCACATCTCCACTGCAGGGGGCACGGGTTCGATCCCTTGTTGGGGAATTAAGATCTCGCATGCCGCAAGGTGTGGCCAATAAAGAAGAAAAAAAAGAAAATGGTAAAATATGAAGTTTTGTTGTGGTATAGCAACAGCTATGTAATCAGTGCACATATTTCAAAAAGAGTAGCCAAAGATACACCAAAAATGGTAACAGTTGCTTTGTTAGAAATACAACACTATGAGAGTATAGATAATTTAAATGTGTTTTCTATTCCCTGAATATTGCCTATTGTGGTTATATTTAATAAATTGAAAATACAAACCAAATGAGATCTTCAGAGAAGGAAATTAACTACCTTTTCCTGTTTCTTCTTCCAGTAAGTAATAAACTTAGGTGTCAGTGAAATCTTCCTTAATTCCAACCCGCATTTCTTATGCTGTGGCTTAAGTGTATTTTTTCTTGGAATTAAGATTTCCATCCTCTGTATTTGTTATTTTAGTCAAGGGTACTATAGCTCCATGGTAAAGTTTTTTCAGTTCTTTCTGTTTCCTTGAGGTTGCATGCAGGTGTGTTTGGTACAGGAAGTTTAAACTATAAATGTATATATACATATATATATATAAAACACCTAATGAAGGACTTTCTTTTTGAAAGCTTATTTGACCATCGGCTGGTTTTGCTACAATCTAATGGCTGTTCACTGTAATTCTAAAATTCCATGGTTGTTCTCTAGCCTCTTTCAGGGCTTATTATTCTAAAGAGGAAAGAACAAAATAGTCCCCTTTAAGATTAAACCAGGGACATGGTCTTTCTTGTACTTGAGTGCCCTTGTCTGTTCCAAGAAAAAGAAACTGATGCTATTTCAGCTTTCCTCATGTGATTAAAAGAATTCAAACTTTTATAGTCGTACACAGGAATGTCACCAAACTCCCTCTTTCCTTTCGAGTTGTGGAAATGTTAGCTGCATTTGAGCAAAACTAAAATACCCAAGATCTTATTCTTTCAGGACCCATCCTGATGGTGGCATTTGCTATGTTGCCCATGGATGTCTCTTTCGTTCCACAGAAAAACATACCTGCCAGTGATGGTTCAAGATGTGTTCCTCAGCTGTCACATGTGTACTCATATTGTATAATTAAGAACCCAGATTCAAGTACTAGCTCTTTCACTTACTAGATGTATACCCTTCGTCAAACAAAACAAAACAAGAAGCTCTCCATTCCTATTCCTTGTTAGTCAAAGTGAATAAGATTACCTAATGAGGATGAATTTTTTTAAGTGCCATAATAGGTTTTGGTGGGATTTAAAATTTTTTCTTTTATTTTTTGGCCATGCCACGTGGCATGTGGGACCTTAGTTCCCCCACCAGGGATTGAACCCATGCCCCCTGCAGTGGAAGCATGGAGTCTTAACCACTAGACTGCCAGGGAAGTCCCTGGTTTTGGTGTTTTTTTAAAAAGCTTTCATGATGAAGTGTTCTATAATGTAAAATGTATTATGTAATTGTATGTATCTATTAGTGTGTGTGTGTATCGAAGGCATGAATAAGATGATGTTATATAATCGATTGTCAGGGAAATATATAATACTTGTTCAGCCTCACTATGAGTCAGCGCAGATCTTAAACATCTCAACAATTGCTGACTATGAGTCTACGGAGTCATAGAAACTGTAGGTTTGTTGTTGTTTTTTTTTTTTGCGGTACGCGGGCCTCACACTGCTGTGGCCTCTCCCGTTGCGGAGCACAGGCTCCGGACGCGCAGGCTCAGTGGTCATGGCTCACGGGCCCAGCCGCTCTGCGGCATGCAGGATCTTCCCGTACCGGGGCACGAACCCGTGTCCCCTGCATCGGCAGGCGGACTCTCAAACACTGTGCCACCAGGGAAGCCCGAAACCGTAGGTTTTTTATCTTATTTCTTTCTTGAACAGTATTTATAAAATTACAAGAACCTTTAGCCTAGAGAATCTCAACTATCACCCAGTGAATAGATACTAAGTATGTTAACATCTTGATGCCCTCAGCCCTCAGGGCAGCCAGGCAGGGCCTGGGGTTGTGCTGGAGGCCCTAGAAAGACCGCCCTCCTGTTGAGAGTTGCCCCATCTGTTTATGCCAGTGTTCTGGACAAATACAATTATTTTCTATGTGTGCATGTCAGAAATAGGGTTGGGAAACCCCGTGTTAGAGCTCGATCTCATTGGGGATCATTTGTGCGTTTAAGTGATATACTTCTGTGACTGGGCTTGACTTTGCATTAGTTCCCTTTCTAGATGTTCCTATTTTGTTGCTCTAAATTATTTATGCTTTTCACACAGACAGGGCTGCCTTTTCTAAACATGGGGTGTCCAAGGACTGAAACATTAATCTGTTAATGAGCAGCGAGTTTCCTGGCAATGTCTGTATCTGCTTGGAGGCATCATTAAAATGACCTTTGATCTGCGACCTAGAACTAGACAAGATAAGAGGGAAAAGTCAAATCCACTCGATCTTATTTAGCAAATGTGGAAAATTTTCAGAATAAAATTAAACCTTCAATAGATTATTTAATTTAATCAAATAATAAAACAATCTCAATGGAATTGACAAACTGAACCAGCCTTGACACTATGTAATGGGTCCCTTGGTCTCAGTGGACTTGGGATGTAAGTGGACCCCAGGTAGAAAATAAAACCCAGACACTAACTAATATAACCTTCACAATGTCCAGCATCTACTCAAAGATTCTCAGGCAAAGAAGCAAGAGAATGTGACCCAGAAACAAGTAATCAAAAGAAATGGGGACTTCTCTGGTGGCGCAGTGTTGCAGAATCCACCTGCCAATGCAAGGGACACGGGTTCAATCCCTGGTGGGGGAAGATCCCACATGTCGCGGAGCAGCTAAGCCCCTGTGCCACAACTACTGAGCCTGCCCTCTGGAGCCCACGAGCCACAACTACTGAGCCCGTGTGCTGCAACCACTGAAGCTCACATGCCTAGAGCCCGTGCTCTGCAACAAGAGAAGCCACAGCAATGAGAAGCCCGCACACCACAACGAAAATTAGCCCCCGCTCGCCGCAACTAGAGAAAGCCCATGCGCAGCAACAAAGACCCAAAGCAGCCAAAAATAAATAAAAATTTAAAAAAAGGTTCTCTTAAAAAATAAAATAAATGTGTATGTGTGTTCACATATGCATGTGAGCAAATTTAAAACAACAAAAAAGCAAGGAAATGATAAATCTAATATTTAAGATCAAGCTTATCCTTTGAGGGAGATGCAGCAAGATGGGATGAGGAAGAAACATGTAGGTAAATATATCCGTGGTTGTATTCTGGCCCTTGGATTGGATTATGTTCATTATTTTATTAAAATAAAGGATGCTGTGAATGGATCAATGATGATGGTGTATTATCAACCGGAAGTTATGACTAAGCTAATTCTATGCAGCTGAAGTCCAGTGGGAGAAATAAAACAGGAGGAATAGAAAAGGACACCGGATGTATGAATGGTCTAGGGCAGGAAATGGTTTAACTTTCTAGAAAATAAAGAAGGCCAATGTGGCTGATACATCGAAAATCAACAAGATGTATCTCTCAGAGCAGACTCTCATTGACCAATCCTACAGAGGGATATGTTTAAACAAGGAGACTCATTTATTATTTCATGGTGTGAAATACAACAGTCATAAGGTCTGGAATGTTTAGCCCATTGATAGCAGGGGGGAGGGAGAGAAAAGAGCACATAACAGCACTCATTAAATGTTACTTCACATCCCCTTTATAACTGTAAAGTTCTGTACCAGTCAGTAGGTATTAGTGTTTGTTTTTCATATGGAGAAATTACACAGAACAAGAATGATATTGTGAAAAGAACACTTAAAATGAGAGTCCTAGGGCTTCCCTGGTGGCGCAGTGGTTGAGAGTCCGCCTGCCTATGCAGGGAACAGGGGTTCGTGCCCCGGTCCGGGAAGATCCCGCATGACACGGAGCGGCTGGGCCTTGTGAGCCATGGCCGCTGAGCCTGCGCGTCCGGAGCCTGTGCTCCGCAACAGGAGAGACCACAACGGTGAGAGGCCCGCGTACCACAAAAAAAAAAAAAGAAAGAAAAGTGTCCTAGCTCTGCTGAATGATATTAAGGAAATTATTCTCATTCAGCTCCATCTGTAATAACTGGAATTGGGATATTGGAGCTTTCCAAATTGAGTTCCACAGAACACCAACATTCCTTGAGATATTAACAGAAGTTTAATGGAAAAGAATTCAGTAGTCAAGTACATTTGGGAAGTGCTGTATCCTATATTCCTTCTTTCAGAAAGCCCTAAGGCACAGTAGCATGTTAATTACTCTGAGAAGTTCTACATTGGTTTCTGTGAAGAAACCATTGGAACTTCATTTATTGCATCGTTGCTGAAACTTATTTATCTATGAAACACTTTTTTATCGCCATCTTTTGAAACAGGACTTAAGGTACACTAGCCAGGATTTCTCAGGTCCTTTTCAGAGGTAAAACTAAGATTCTTTCTGAAATCTATACAGTACAAATAGTAGAGCTGAAAAAAAAAAAATAGTAGAGCTGGACTGAAACATGAGAGTGAGACTCAACTGATAAATTAGGTTAAAGCAATGGAATGTGAAGTGTGTATATAAATGCAGAGGTGGCACAATTGGTGGAGTAAACAGTCTACAACAATATCATTGTCTTATGTGGAGGTAGCCTTTGTATTCTTTCTGGATTTGGTTATTTGCGGAGTTAAAGAACAACTTGAGAGATTTTATCAACCAAAATTCTCCTGGGATCTCCCAGAGATTGGTTTCACAAATTTTGAGTGTCTACTATGTGTCAGGCACTGTTCTAGACGCCAGCATGATAGATGGCACTAGTAGTGTGTGTCAGAATCACTTGTGCCTGTAGTGCAACCTGAGGAAGAGCAACTCAGCTAGCTACCAGCAGATGGCAGTAGTAGCCAGTTGTTTAAGCAGCTTATTGGCTTTAGAAATAAATGGAAATACCGCATTTTAAATCCAACCTGTAAATCAGAGCTACTCTGTGGTGTTGATGTGTGACCTTGGGACAGTCGTTTAACCTCTCTGGGGTGAAGTTTCCCTACCTGAATAATGGAGATAGTAAAGATTGTCTTGCGGATTAAATGAGAAAAGATTTAAATTGTTCAGCATGAAGGAAGGACCATAAATGTTGTTTTTATTCAGTATGGTAGATACTGTTCTCATGCCACTTGACAAAGTGTCAATTTGCCAAAATAGGAATCAAATCAGACGGTTAAAAGAGGTATTTCTGGGACTTCCCTGGTGGTACACTGGTTAAGAATCTGCCTGCATGGGGCTCCCCTGGTGGCGCAGTGGTTGAGAGTCTGCCTGCTGATGCAGGGGACACAGGTTCATGACCCGGTCCAGAAAGATCCCACATGCCGCGGAGCGGCTGGGCCTGTGAGCCATGGCCGCTGAGCCTGCGCGTCCGGAGCCTGTGCTCCGCAATGGGAGAGGCCACAACAGTGAGAGGCCCGCGTACCGAAAAAAAAAAAAAAAAAAAGAATCTGCCTGCTAATGCAGAGGACACAGGTTCGAGCCCTGGTCTGGGAAGATCCCACATGCCGCAGAGCAACTAAGCCCGTGCACCACAACTACTGAGCCTGCGCTCTCGAGCCGCAAGCCACAACTACTGAGCCCGTCTGCCACAACTACTGAAACCCATATGCCTAGAACCCGTGCTCCGCAACAAGAGAAGCCACCGATATGAGAAGCCTGCCCACCGCAACGAAGAGTAGCCCCAGCTCGCTGCGACTAGAGAAAGCCCCGTGCGCAGCAATGAAGACCCAAGCAGCCAAAAATAAATAATATAAATAAAAATTAATTTTAAAAAAGAGGTATTTCTTCACAGAGCAATAATAATATTAAAAACAGAGGAATTTTAACAACAGAGTAAAAGGAGATCTAAATAACTGAAAATTTAACAAAGGGTGCAATACGCACTTAAGGTAATCATTTGAAAGAAAGCCAGAAATTGGGCAGAGTTTTTTAATTGCTGCTTTTCTCACAGATCCCTTTTAGAGTATCTTGGTTGTCTGATAACTTTCTAGTTGTACTAACTCAAAGTAGTGGTGAATTATTTGTAGATTTCCTATTTATCCAAGGGGCATTTGGCTTGCTAATGGAGTTCCTACCTAGATAGGCAAGGGAACCCCAGGGCTATTAGAAAGTGAACAGTTTGACTTAAGCTTATTGTTGCCTGGACAAAGGAGACATTGTACCTCTGGACCTCTGGAATGACTCAGTTAGAATGAGCTGGAATGATCCAGTTAGAAAGAGCCGGAATTCAGAATTTAAAAGCCTCAGAGTCAGTTTACTTCACTTCTAGAAAAGATGTGTGGGAGAAACACTGGGGGATGAAGTTGGGGTTCAGGGGTCTGTAGATGGGGATCCTTTCATATGCTTTTGAGAACTGCTCAAACAGCAAAGGTTCCCCCAAACAGGGACTGCTATTTCTAGCGATAATCCAGATATGCAAAGAGAGGTGTTTATTGAATGAATTCATCCATATGGGAGTGATTAAGGTGCTGCGGGGAAGAGATGATTTCCATACAATCTCAAGAGTTCAATTAAAGAGGCAAACTGTATTTCCACTTGCAGTCCAAAAACATCCCACACATTTTCTATTCAATACTAATGAAGAGTGCTGTCTTACAAGAAGGTTACTCTTTTGGGGAGAACTCCACAGTCGGAGCTGATGAGCAACTAAGCAGCAGTAGTCTCATTTGTATGAAAATTCATGTGATGAAACTGAACAAGGGAAAATAGAATATAAACAATGCTGATGAAATATGTCAAGCGCTTAGCATCATAAGCGGCAGATATTACTGTTGGTATCATTACTTTTTTTTTAAAGTAGACTTACTTTTTTTAGAACAGTGTGAGGTTCACAGCAAAACTGAATGGAAGGCACAGAGATTTCCCATATACTCCCTGCCTCCACATATGCACAACCTTTCCCATTATCAACATCCAGCACCAGAGTGGTAATTTATTACAACTGAGGAATCTCCATGGACACATCATTGTCACTCAAAGTCCATGGTTTATACTAGAGTTCACTTTTGGTGTTGTACATTCTTAGGGTTTGGACAAATATATGATGAAATGTATCTACCGTTATAGTATCATACAGAGTAGTTTCACTGGCCTAAAAATCCTTGAACTCCTATCCATCCCTCCCTCCTCTCAAACCCCTGGCCACCATTGATCTTTTACTGTCTCCACAGGGGTACCTTTTCCAGAATTTCACATGGTTGGAATAATACAGTAAGTAGCCTTTTCAGATTGGCTTCTTTCATTCAGTAATATGCATTTAAGATTCCTCCATGTTTTTTTATGGCTTGATAAGTCATTTCTTTTTAGCGTTGAATTCCATCATCTGGATGTGCCACAGTTTATCCATTCATGTACTGAAGGGCATCTTGGTTGCTAGATTTTTTAATTAAGAGAATTTGAAAAAATGTCATGAACTGTCTTCACTTGTGTGTGTGTGTGTGTCATTTTGTGTGTATGTGTATGTCATTTTTTTTGAAATTTATTTTTGGCTGTGTTGGGTCTTTATTGCTGCATGCGGGCTTTCTCTAGTTGCAGAGCTGGGGGGAGGCTACTCTTTGTTGTGGTGCGTGGGCTTCTCATTGCGGTGGCTTCTCTTGTTGCAGAGCATGGGCTCTAGACATGTGGGCTTCAGTAGTTGTGGCTTGCGGGCTGTAGAGCACAGGCTCAGTAGTTGTAGTGCACGGGCTTAGTTGCTCCCCAGCATGTGGTATCTTCCCGGACAAGGGCTCGAACCTGTGTCCCCTGCATTGGCAGGTGGATTCTTAACCACTGTGCACCAGGGAAGTCCCTGTCTTTGCTTCGAACTTGACATTTTTTACTCCCACTTCAAAGACCCCTTCTTGAAATGCTTCCTGATATCAAGTTCCAGAAGAGATAAGCGAAATAAAGCCTAATCCTGAGTACATAGGAATCAATTGAAAAGAGGAGTATGGAAAATACTTAAAGTCACTAATAAAAACAGTTTGATATCCTTGCTGGACTTTGTAATGGACCAATATGCTAAAAATACAACACAAGCACAGCAAAGCAAAGCAAAGCAAAACAAAGCAAAAACAAGTGTAGCTCATCAGTCTGCATCCATACATAATAATTTGTTGAAATTTCCCCCTAATTATTTTTCTCTAAATTTTAGGCTAGCCTTATTGTGGTAGCAGAATTCCAAAATCACCCCCAAAGACCCCTCCCCTTGTACATTCCCTCTCCCGGAGTGTGGAAGGGACCTGAGATATGATGGGACATCACTGCCAATGATTAGGGTATGTTAATACAGCACAGGTGATTGACAAAAAGGAGACTGCATTTGGTGGGCCTGATCTAATCAGGTGAGCTCTTAAAAGGAATAGGTGTTTCAGGGGCAAAGGAGATTTGCAACATGATAGGGGAGGGATTTGATGCAAGGGATTTTATCTTGGCCGGCATTGAAACGGGGAGGAGGCACATGCGAAGGAATGTGAATAGCCTCTAGGAGCTGAGAATGGGCCCTGGCTGACAGCAGCTTCTCTAGAAATGGAGCCCTGGGTCCTACAACTGCCAGAAACTAAATTCTGCCAACATCCTGAATGTGCTTGAAAACAGATTCTTCCCAAGGGCCTCCAGAAATGAAAATTCCTGGTAGTATATTTTAAAATTCTGAGAGCTCTTTTATCTTCTCTGATTTCTAGAATAGAATCCCCATGGATTCTTTAGTGTTCATGGATGCAATGATTTTTTTAAATCTCTGATGATATAATAATAGGTATTTTTAACAACCTTATTGTGGCATAATAAGACAATAATATGCACCCATTTTAGGTGTACGATTCAATGAGTTTTGGCAAATGTATGCACTCTCTTCCCACAATCACAATCAGGCTATGAAATATTTTGATCATTACAGATTGTTTCCTGGGCCCCTTCCCAAATACCTCTGAGCCCCAGGCCCCAGGTAACAACTGATCTGCATTTTGTCACTATGGATAAGGTTTGTCTTTTGTAGAGTTTCTTTGGTTTTGGTTTTGGTTTTGGTTTTTTTTGACTGCCTCGGGTCTTAGCTGTGGCATGTTGGATCTTTCCTTGCAGTGCACAGGCTTCTCTCTAGTTGTGGTGCACAGGCTCCAGAGCGTGTGGGCTCAGTAGCTGCGGTACACAGGCTTAGTTGCCCTGCGGCATGTGGGATCTTAGCTCCCCGACCAGGGATCAAACCTGCGTCCCCTGCCTTGGAAGGGGGATTCTTAACCACTGGACCACCATGGAAGTCCTTTTTGTAGAGTTTTACATAAATGGTATCATTCAGCATGTACTCTTTTGTGTCTGGAATATGTTGCCCAGCATGTTTTTGAGATTCATGCATCATGTTGCAATTAACATTAGTTCAGTCCTTTGTACCGTTGAGTCATATTCCACTGTATGAACGTGCTACATTTGTCTATCTAGTCATCTGTTGTGTATGTTTCGTTTGATTCCAGTTTTTTGGCTATGGTGAATAAAGCTACTATAAATATTCATGTATGAGTCTTTGTGTGGACATACCTTTTTATTTGCCTTAGGTAAATATATAGGAGTGAATTGCAGGATTGTATATTAAGTATTTGGTAAATTTTGTAAGAAACTGACAAAATACTTTCCAAAGTAATTGTATCATTTTACATTCCTACTAACAATGTATGAGAGTTTAGTTACTCTGTATCTTCACCAACACTGTCAACCTTTTTTACTTTAGCCATTCTAGTGGGAGTGGTGGTATCTCAAGGTGGTTTTAATTAGCATTTCTATGATAATGGTATTCAGATCCTTTTCATATGCTCATTTCGTATGTCTTTGGGCAAATGGCTGTTCAAATGTTTTGCCCATTTTTATTGAGTTGTAAGCAATGGTTGTATATTCCATATATCATCCTTTGCCATATATATGTATTGAGAAAATGTTCTCCTGGGAATTCCCTGGCGGTCCAGTGTTTAGGACTCAGTGCTTTCACTGCTGGGGCCCTGGGTTGGATCCCTGGTTGGGGAGCTAAGATCCCGCCAGCCACGAGGCATGGGCAAAAAAAAAAAAAAAAAAAAAGGAAGAAAATGTGCTCCCTTCTCACTTTTTTAACAGTGTCATTCAAAGGGCAATAGTTTTTAATTTTGATAAAGTCCAATTTATCAATTTTTTTTTATGCTTGTTCTTTATGTATAGCATACGAGAATTTTTTGCCTACTTCAAAGCCGTGAAGATTTTCTCCTGTGTTGTCCTCCAGGAGTTTGTATAGCTTTAACTTTTACATTTAATTTTTGATCCATTTAGAAATTTATCTTTTATGGCATAAAATAAAGGTCACCAATCATTGTTTTCCATGGGGATAGCCAGTTATTCCAGAATCACTCATCAAAGAAACTGCTCTTGGGCTTCCCTGGTGGTGCAGTGGTTGTGAGTCCGCCTGCCGATGCAGGAGATGCGGGTTCGTGCCCCGGTCCGGGAAGATCCCACATGCCGCAGAGCGGCTGGGCCTGTGAGCCATGGCCGCTGAGCCTGCGCGTCCGGAGCCTGTGCTCCGCAACGGGAGAGGCCACAGCAGTGAGAGGCCCGCGTACTGCAAAAAAAAAAAAAGAAAAAAGAAAAAGAAACTGCTCTTGCCCATTGAATTACCTTGGCAATTTGTTAAAAAACAAAAACAAACAAACAAACAAAAAAACCAATAGATGAAATACGTGTGGGCTTATTTCTGTACCTTCTACTCTGTTCCGCTGATCTATGTCTATTTTTATGCCCATATCACACATCTTAATTATAATAGCTTTAAGTCTTGAATTTAGGTAGTATAAGTTCTACAACTTTGTTCTTCAAAATTTTTTGGTCATCTTAGTTTCTTTGAATTTCCATATGAATTTTAGAATCATCTTGTTAATTTCTACAGAAAATACTGTTATGATTATTGTTGAGGTTGCATTACCATCTCTAGTTCAATTTCAGGAGAAGTAACACCTTAATCATATTGAGTCTTCCAATCTATTGTTATTGCTGTATTCTCCAATTATTTAGGTCTTCTTTACTTTCTCTCAGCTATGTTTTGTAGTTTTCATTGTACATGTCTTGCACACATTTTATTAAATTTATCTTTACACATCTCATGTTTTTTATGCCATCATAAACGATAATTTTAAAATTTCAATTTCTAATTTTTCATTTCTGGCATACAGAAGTACAATTGATTATATATTGACCTTGTGTCTTGCAATCTTGCTAAACTCACTTATTATTTCTCATAGTTTTTTTTTTTTTTTTTTTGGCGGTATGCGGGCCTCTCACTGCTGTGGCCTCTCCCGTTGCGGAGCACAGGCTCCGGACGCGCAGGCTCAGCGGCCATGGCTCACGGGCCCAGCTGCTCCGCGGCATGTGGGATCTTCCCGGACCGGGGCACGAACCCGTGTCCCCTGCATCGGCAGGCGGACTCTCAACCACTGCGCCACCAGGGAAGCCCTCTCATAGCTTTTTTTTTGTAATTTGCTTAGGATTTTCTATGAACACAATCATGTTGTCTACAAAGCTTTTTATTTCTTTCTGATCACTATGACTTTCATTTATTTTGCTTGCCCTATTGGAATAGCTAAGACTTCTAGCCTAATATTAAATACAAGTAAGAAGAGTAGACATCCTTCTCTTGTTCCTGATTTTAGGGGGAAAGCATTTAGTCTATATAATTAGGTATAGGTTTTTGGTTTTGTTTTTGTTTTTTTTATAGATGCCTGTTATCAAGTTGAGGAAGTTGTCTTTTCTTCTAGTTTACTTGGAGTTTTTATTATAAATGGGTATTGAATTTTGTCTTTGTGTGCGTGTGTGAGAGAGAGTGTGTGCACATCTGTTGAAGTGTTTTGTGATTATCTCCTTTTATTTATGGGAAGGTTTTAATTTCAAATTCAAATTTCTTTACTTGAGGGAATTCCCTGGTGGTCCAGTGGTTAGGACTCGGTGCTCTCACTGCCATGGCCTGGGTTCAGTCTCTGGTTGGGGAAATAAGATCCCACAAGCTATGCAGCATGGCCAAAATATTTACATAAATTTCTTTAATCGATATGGGGCTCTTCAGATTTTTCTGTTTGTTCTTGAGTCAATTTTGGGAATTTCTGTCTTTTGTATGTTTCAACTAAATTATCAAATTTATTGGCATTAAGTTGTTCTTAGTATCCTCTTAATATCTTTTTAATGTTTGTAGTGAGGCCTCCTCTTTAATTTCTCATGTTGCTAATTTGTATCTTGTATCTTTTTGTCTTGATCAGTGCACCTAGAATTGTATCAAATTTATTGATTTGATTTTCAGTACAGCTCCCTCCTCCTTGGAACTCTACCTCACAAGATACAGCCACCTCTCTCTCTACAAACTTTACATCTCCTTGACCCAGTGGACTCTGTTGAGGGTGCCCCTCTTTGCACCCATCATCCAGTTATTTCCAGGTAGAAATCTGGGGCAATTGTAGCGCTCACTTCGTTTGCTTCCCTTCTTTCAAGGATCACAGTCCTGTCCTATCTAATGTTCATTGTCTGAAAAACAGTAGTTCCTTATATTTTGTACTATTTTCTAGTTTTTGAAGGAAGGAAATGTCCAATCCTTATTATTCCATCATGACCTCAAGCAAAAGTTCCCTTACTCTGAATTCTTAAGTTTTCTTTTGCTCCCAGGCTCTTCTATGATCCTTGTTAATGCTTGTTTGTTTTAGTCTCTGGCTCTCATGATAGAGGCTTTCCTCAAATGTCAGTGCTCCTTGGATGTCTATATTAACAGTGAGGCTTAATAAAGCTGATCTAAAGCTCTACATGAGTGGATGGGGCTTCTCAACTGGCAGGGCTCAGTTTAGGGTGATAGGTGGAGACCTGGTCTTTTCACTGGCAAATCAACACGTATCAGTATCCTACAGGTTTTTCTTTTAAGGATAGTCAGTATTCTAGGAGAGGAATCTGATGCCGGGATTATAAACCCTGCTGTTAAGATTTCTAAGAATCAAGCAGAGAAACAATTTGTGGTGGCTTTATATTTAGGAGGTAGATTTTTCTCTAAATTTCCCTCTTTTCTGAATGATATGATGTCTCACTTTTACCTTCTGCTGTTCTAAGACTAGGTCCTTTTGGTTTCAATCTCTTCTCAGAGTAAGCCTCCAGTCTAAGGCAGTGCAGAGCTGACTGGCTACGTGAGATAGAGGGGGGAATTTATGGAGTGTCTAACTCTTCCTTTTAAACTCTACCAATCCTCCTGTTTTTTGTTGTTCTCTCATTCTGCACTTCTGCATTCAGAGATCATTTGTGTCTCTAGTTCCTGAGATTTTTCTTGGGCTCTGCTATAGAAATTAGCTTGCTTTTTATTTGCTTTCTCCCCTCTGGCTTAGAATTTGTCTTTCCCTGGTCTGTTAAGTTAGTTACCATTCCTCCACTGACTTTCCCAGTTTCCAAAATGTTACATTTTCTACTTTGCTACTGTCTCCTATCTTCTTTGTCCTTGTGGCTTTATGCATTTTTAATATAAGTGAATAAACTATTTTTAGAGCAGTTCTGGATTTACAAAAAAATTGAATAGAAAGTACAGAGAATTTCCATATACCCCCTCACTCTCTACAGTTTCCCCTATTGTAACATCTTACTTTAGTTTGGTATATTTGCTACAATTGCCAATATTGATACAATATTATTAACTAAAGTCCACTGTTTACATTAGGGATTCTATGTTTTTTTTTCTTCTACTCTCATTGGGAAGAAGCAAGTTATATAAATGCAAGTATTAAATCCTCATTGCTTAATAGAAGGTCCCCTATACAGCCTTTTGGTTACTCCTCTGCCTTTATTCTCCTTCCTATCCCCAGTTCCGGAGTTATCTGCATTCTGTTTTCCTCTCCTTTTCCATCTCCTAATCACTCTTCAACCCATTGCAATTTATCTTCTTCCCCCATTATTCTACTAAAATCGATCTCTCCCCAAAACAAAAACAAATTAATGCTTCCCTTATTGCTAAATTCAGATACATGTCACCTTATCACATTTGACTTTTTAGCAAAACATGACACTGTTAAACCTTTCTTGAAATATTATTTTTTCGCATCTTCCCAACTTAACATCTTATCTTCCCGGTTTCCTACT